>NW_028142932.1:0-1286000 GCF_977018435.1 Lepisma saccharinum | reverse complement strand
GTCGCTAGAAGAGGAGTCGCCAAAGGACAAGACTCAAAGAGACTATGTAGAATAAGGATAGATCGCTAAAAGAACAGGTCGCTAAAGGACAAGTCTCAAAATGACTGTGAGCATAATGACAGATCTCTAAAAGAACTGGTCGCCAATGGTCAAGTCTCAAAAAGGCTGTGTTGCATCAGCACAGGTCGCTAAAAGAACAAGTCGGCAAACGACAAGTCTCAAAAAGGCTGTGTATCACAAGAACATGTCGCTAAAGAACAGGTCGCCAAAGGTCAAGTATAAAAAAGACTGTGTAACATAAGAACAGGACGCTAAAAGATAGGGTCGCCAAAAGGGCAAGTCTCGAAGAGACTGTGTAGAATAAGGATAGATCGCTAAAAGAACAGGTCGCTAAAGGACAAGTCTCAAAATGACTGTGAGCATAATGACAGATCTCTAAAAGAACGGGTCGCCAATGGTCAAGTCTCAAAAAGGCTGTGTTGCATCAGGACAGGTCGCTAAAAGAACAAGTCGGCAAACGACAAGTTTCAAAAAGGCTGTTTAGCACAAGAATATGTCGCTAAAGAACAGGTCGCCAAAGGACAAGTATAAAAAAGACTGTGTAACATAAGAACAGGTCGCTAAAAGATAGGGTCGCCAAAAGGGCAAGTCTCAAAGAGACTGTGTAGAATAAGGATACATCGCTAAAAGACAAGTCTCAAAAATACTGAATAGCATAAGGACAGGTCGCTAAAGGAATGGGTCGCCAAAAGACAAGTCTGAAATAGAGTGTGTAGCATAAAGATAGGTCGCTAAAAGAGGAGTCGCCAAAAGACAAGACTCAAAGAGAGTGTGTAGCATAAGGATAGATCGCTAAAAGAACAGGTCGCTAAAGGACAAGTCTCAAAATGACTGTGAGCATAATGACAGATCTCTAAAAGAACGGGTCGCCAATGTTCAAGTCTCAAAAAGGCTGTGTTGCATAAGGACAGGTCGCTAAAAGAACAAGTCGGCAAACGACAAGTCTCAAAAAGGCTGTGGAGCACAAGAACATGCCGCTAAAGAACAGGTCGCCAAAGGACAAGTATAAAAAAGACTGTGTAACTTAAGAACAGGTATCTAAAAGATAGGGTTGCCAAAAGGGCAAGTCTCAAATAGACTGTGTAGCATAAGGATAGATCGCTAAAAGAACAGGTCGCTAAAGGACAAGTCTCAAAATGACTGTGAACATAATAACAGATCTCTAAAAGAACGGGTCGCCAATGGTCAAGTCTCAAAAAGGCTGTGTTGCATAAGGACAGGTCGCTAAAAGAACAAGTCGGCAAACGACAAGTCTCAAAAAGGCTGTGTAGCACAAGAACATGTCGCTAAAGAACAGGTCGCCAAAGGACAAGTATAAAAAAGACTGTGTAACATAAGAACAGGTCGCTAAAAGATAGGGTCGCCAAAGGCCAAGTCTCAAAGAGACTGTGTAGCATAAGGATAGATCGCTAAAAGACAAGTCTCAAAAATACTGAATAGCATAAGGACAGGTCGCTAAAGGAATGGGTCGCCAAAAGACAAGTCTGAAATAGAGTGTGTAGCATAAAGATAGGTCGCTAAAAGAGGAGTCGCCAAAGGACAAGACTCAAAGAGACTGTGTAGCATAAGGATAGATCGCTAAAAGAACAAGTCGCCAATTAACAAGTCTTCGAAAGACTGGGTCGCCAAAGGGCAAGTCTCAAAGAGACTGTGTAGCATAAAAATAGATCGCTAAAAGACAAGTCTCAAAAATACTGAATAGCATAAGGACAGGTCGCTAAAGGAATGGGTCGCCAAAAGACAAGTCTGAAATAGAGTGTGTAGCATAAAGATAGGTCGCTAAAAGAGGAGTCGCCAAAGGACAAGACTCAAAGAGACTGTTTAGCATAAGGATAGATCGCTAAAAGAACAGGTCGCTAAAGGACAAGTCTCAAAATGACTGTGAGCATAATGACAGATCTCTAAAAGAACGGGTCGCCAATGGTCAAGTCTCAAAAAGGCTGTGTTGCATAAGGACAGGTCGCTAGAAGAACAAGTCGGCAAACGACAAGTCTCAAAAAGGCTGTGTAGCACAAGAACATGTCGCTAAAGAACAGGTCGCCAAAAGACAAGTATAAAAAAGACTGTGTAACATAAGAACAGGTCGCTAAAAATAGGGTCGCCAAAGGGCAAGTCTCAAAGAGACTGTGTAGCATAAGGATAGATCGCTAAAAGACAAGTCTCAAAAATACTGAATAGCATAAGGACAGGTCGCTAAAGGAATGGGTCGCCAAAAGACAAGTCTGAAATTGAGTGTGTAGCATAAAGATAGGTCGCTAAAAGAGGAGTCGCCAAAGGACAAGACTCAAAGAGACTGTGTAGCATAAGGATAGATCGCTAAAAGAACAAGTCGCCAATTAACAAGTCTTCGAAAGACTGGCTCGCCAAAGGGCAAGTCTCAAAGAGACTGTGTAGCATAAGGATAGATCGCTAAAAGACAAGTCTCAAAAATACTGAATAGCATAAGGACAGGTCGCTAAAGGAATGGGTCGCCAAAAGACAAGTCTGAAATAGAGTGTGTAGCATAAAGATAGGTCGCTAAAGGAGGAGTGGCCAAAGGACAAGACTCAAAGAACCTGTGTAGCATAAGGATAGATCGCTAAAAGAACAAGTCGCCAATTAACAAGTCTTCGAAAGACTGGGTCGCCAAAAGCAAGTCTCAAAGAGACTGTGTAGCATAAGGATAGATCGCTAAAAGACAAGTCTCAAAAATACTGAATAGCATAAGGACAGGTCGCTAAAGGAAAGGGTCGCCAAAAGACAAGTCTGAAATAGAGTGTGTAGCATAAAGATAGGTCGCTAAAAGAGGAGTCGCCAAAGGACAAGACTCAAAGAGACTGTGTAGCATAAGGATAGATCCCTAAAAGAACAAGTCGCCAATTAACAAGTCTTCGAAAGACTGGGTCGCCAAAGGGCAAGTCTCAAAGAGACTGTGTAGCATAAGGATAGATCGCTAAAAGACAAGTCTCAAGAATACTGAATAGCATAAGGACAGGTCGCTAAAGGAATGGGTCGCCAAAAAACAAGTCTGAAATAGAGTGTGTAGCATAAAGATAGGTCGCTAAAAGAGGAGTCGCCAAAGGACAAGACTCAAAGAGACTGTGTAGCATAAGGATAGATCGCTAAAAGAACAAGTCGCCAATTAACAAGTCTTTGAAAGACTGGGTCGCCAAAGACCAAGTCTCAAAGAGACTGTGTAGCATAAGGATAGATCGCTAAAAGACAAGTCTCAAAAATACTGAATAGCATAAGGACAGGTCGCTAAAGGAATGGGTCGCCAAAAGACTAGTCTGAAAGAGAGTGTGTAGCATAAAGATAGGTCGCTAAAAGAGGAGTCGCCAAAGGACAAGACTCAAAGAGACGGTGTAGCATAAGGATAGATCGCTAAAAGAACAGGTCGCTAAAGGACAAGTCTCAAAATGACTGTGAGCATAATGACAGATCTCTAAAAGAACGGGTCGCCAATGGTCAAGTCTCAAAAAGGCTGTGTTGCATAAGGACAGGTCGCTGAAAGAACAAGTCGGGAAACGACAAGTCTCAAAAAGGCTGTGTAGCACAAGAACATGTCGCTAAAGAACAGGTCGCCAAAGGACAAGTATAAAAAGACTGTGTAACATAAGAACAGGTCGCTAAAAGATAGGTTCGCCAAAGGGCAAGTCTCAAAGAGACTGTGTAGCATAAGGATAGATCGCTAAAAGACAAGTCTCAAAAATACTGAATAGCATAAGGACAGGTCGCTAAAGGAATGGGTCGCCAAAAGACAAGTCTGAAATAGAGTGTGTAGCATAAAGATAGGTCGCTAAAAGAGGAGTCGCCAAAGGACAAGACTCAAAGAGACTGTGTAGCATAAGGATAGATCGCTAAAAGAACAAGTCGCTAAAGGACAAGTCTCAAAATGACTGTGAGCATAATGACAGATCTCTAAAAGAACGGGTCGCCAATGGTCAAGTCTCAAAAAGGCTGTGTTGCATAAGGACAGGTCGCTAAAAGAACAAGTCGGCAAACGACAAGTCTCAAAAAGGCTGTGTAACACAAGAACATGTCGCTAAAGAACAGGTCGCCAAAGGACAAGTATAAAAAAGACTGTGTAACATAAGAACAGGTCGCTAAAAGATAGGGTCGCCAAAAGGGCAAGTCTCAAAAAGACTGTGTAGAATAAGGATAGATCGCTAAAAGAACAGGTCGCTAAAGGACAAGTCTCAAAATGACTGTGAGCATAATGACAGATCTCTAAAAGATCGGGTCGCCAATGGTCAAGTCTCAAAAAGGCTGTGTTGCATCAGGACAGGTCGCTAAAAGAACAAGTCGGCAAACGACAAGTCTCAAAAAGGCTGTGTAGCACAAGAACATGTCCCTAAAGAAGAGGTCGCCAAAGGACAAGTATAAAAAAGACTGTGTAACATAAGAACAGGTCGCTAAAAGATAGGGTCGCCAAAGGCCAAGTCTCAAAGAGACTGTGTAGCATAAGGATAGATCGCTAAAAGACAAGTCTCAAAAATACTGAATAGCATAAGGACAGGTCGCTAAAGGAATGGGTCGCCAAAAGACAAGTCTGAAATAGAGTGTGTAGCATAAAGATACGTCGCTAAAAGAGGAGTCGCCAAAGGACAAGACTCAAAGAGACTGTGTAGCATAAGGATAGATCGCTAAAAGAACAGGTCGCCAATTAACAAGTCTTCGAAAGACTGGGTCACCAAAGGGCAAGTCTCAAAGAGACTGTGTAGAATAAGGATAGATCGCTAAAAGACAAGTCTCAAAAATACTGAATAGCATAAGGACAGGTCGCTAAAGGAATGGGTCGCCAAAAGACAAGTCTGAAATAGAGTGTGTAGCATAAAGATAGGTCGCTAAAAGAGGAGTCGCCAAAGGACAAGACTCAAAGAGACTGTGTAGCATAAGGATAGATCGCTAAAAGAACAGGTCGCTAAAGGACAAGTCTCAAAATAACTGTGAGCATAATGACAGATCTCTAAAAGAACGGGTCGCCAATGGTCAAGTCTCAAAAAGGCTGTGTTGCATCAGGACAGGTCGCTAAAAGAACAAGTCGGCAAACGACAAGTCTCAAAAAGGCTGTGTAGCACAAGAACAAGTCGCTAAAGAACACGTCGCCAAAGGACAAGTATAAAAAAAGACTGTGTAACATAAGAACAGGTCGCTAAAAGATAGGGTCGCCAAAGGCCAAGTCTCAAAGAGACTGTGTAGCATAAGGATAGATCGCTAAAAGACAAGTCTCAAAAATACTGAATAGCATAAGGACAGGTCGCTAAAGGAATGGGTCGCCAAAAGACAAGTCTGAAATAGAGTGTGTAGCATAAAGATAGGTCGCTAAAAGAGGAGTCGCCATAGGACAAGACTCAAAGAGACTGTGTAGCTTAAGGATAGATCGCTAAAAGAACAGGTCGCTAAAGGACAAGTCTCAAAATGACTGTGGGCATAATGACAGATCTCTAAAAGAACGGGTCGCCAATGGTCAAGTCTCAAAAAGGCTGTGTTGCATAAGGACAGGTCGCTAAAAGAACAAGTCGGCAAACGACAAGTCTCAAAAAGGCTGTGGAGCACAAGAACATGCCGCTAAAGAACAGGTCGCCAAAGGACAAGTATAAAAAAGACTGTGTAACATAAGAACAGGTCGCTAAAAGATAGGGTTGCCAAAAGAGCAAGTCTCAAAGAGACTGTGCAGCATAAGGATAGATCGCTAAAAGAACAGGTCGCTAAAGGACAAGTCTCAAAATTACTGTGAGCATAATGACAGATCTCTAAAAGAACGGGTCGCCAATGGTCAAGTCTCAAAAAGGCTGTGTTGCATAAGGACAGGTCGCTAAAAGAACAAGTCGGCAAACGACAAGTCTCAAAAAGGCTGTGTAGCACAAGAACATGTCGCTAAAGAACAGGTCGCCAAAGGACAAGTATAAAAAAGACTGTGTAACATAAGAACAGGTCGCTAAAAGATAGGGTCGCCAAAGGCCAAGTCTCAAAGAGACTGTGTAACATAAGGATAGATCGCTAAAAGACAAGTCTCAAAAATACTGAATAGCATAAGGACAGGTCGCTAAAGGAATGGGTCGCCAAAAGACAAGTCTGAAATAGAGTGTGTAGCATAAAGATAGGTCGCTAAAAGAGGAGTCGCCAAAGGACAAGACTCAAAGAGACTGTGTAGAATAAGGATAGATCGCTAAAAGAACAGGTCGCTAAAGGACAAGTCTCAAAATGACTGTGAGCATAATGACAGATCTCTAAAAGAACGGGTCGCCAATGGTCAAGTCTCAAAAAGGCTGTGTTGCATCAGGACAGGTCGCTAAAAGAACAAGTCGGCAAACGACAAGTCTAAAAAATGCTGTGTAGCACAAGAACATGTCGCTAAAGAACAGGTCGCCAAAGGACAAGTATAAAAAAGACTGTGTAACATAAGAACAAGTCGCTTAAAGAAGGGTCGCCAAACAACAAGTCTCAAAGAGACTGTGTAGCATAAGGATAGATCGCTAAAAGAACAGGTCGCTAAAGGACAAGTCTCAAAATGACTGTGAGCATAATGACAGATCTCTAAAAGAACGGGTCGCCAATGGTCAAGTCTCAAAAAGGCTGTGTTGCATAAGGACAGGTCGGTAAAAGGACAAGTCGGCAAACGACAAGTCTCAAAAAGGCTGTGTAGCACAAGAACATGTCGCTAAAGAACAGGTCGCCAAAGGACAAGTATAAAAAAGACTGTGTAACATAAGAACAAGTCGCTAAAAGAAGGGTCGCCAAACAACAAGTCTCAAAGAGACTGTGTAGCATAAGGGTAGATCGCTAAAAGAACAGGTCGCTAAAGGACAAGTCTCAAAATGACTGTGAGCATAATGACTGACCTCTAAAAGAACGGGTCGCCAATGGTCAAGTCTCAAAAAGGCTGTGTTGCATAAGGACAGGTTGCTAAAAGAACAAGTCGGCAAACGACAAGTCTCAAAAAGGCTGTGTAGCACAAGAACATGTCGCTAAAGAAGAGGTCGCCAAAGGACAAGTATAAAAAAGACTGTGTAACATAAGAACAGGTCGCTAAAAGATAGGGTCGCCAAAGGCCAAGTCTCAAAGAGACTGTGTAGCATAAGGATAGATCGCTAAAAGACAAGTCTCAAAAATACTGAATAGGATAAGGACAGGTCGCTAAAGGAATGGGTCGCCAAAAGACAAGTCTGAAATAGAGTGTGTAGCATAAAGATAGGTCGCTAAAAGAGGAGTCGCCAAAGGACAAGACTCAAAGAGACTGTGTAGCATAAGGATAGATCGCTAAAAGAACAAGTCGCCAATTAACAAGTCTTCGAAAGACTGGGTCGCCAAAGGGCAAGTCTCAAAGATACTGTTATAGCCCTTTCTTTCTTGCTGGGGTTCGGATTTAAGATTATTTGTTTTAATTGGGATTAGACATACCCTTCCGATTGGCCGATGAAAGATAGCTATGAACCTGCATACTGGACCCCCATAGGTACGTGATACACTATAAATCAAGTAATTTAATTTCTAGAACATAAAGTTCACTGGATAGGATTGGATGACAGTTTATTTAACAAAACTTCAATTTTGTATTAGAACAATAATATTATACATACATAAACTGTCATTAATAATTATGATCTCAACGATAACATTAATACATAAATCAAAATAATTTTCACTATTGATTCTTAACTAATAATTGGCTTTCTCTCCTTGTGCTGACTATTTAATTGGTCTCATTATTCATCCATGTTCAAATGATTGCCTAAGAGAATATTTCTATGTTAAATTTCCCCCTTTTCCTACTTGTCTGTAATGACGATCACTCGGTAAAGATCAACAAGCAAATTAATATCATACTACGAACTACTCTACAAAATTAAATAAAATACTATTAAACTATTTCTCTACTAAAGAAATTAAATTAAACCATCACCACTACGTTCGTCTAAGTCCCCTGTTGACCTCTCCCGTCACGTCGAGTGCCCTGTTGGATTGTGATGTTCAACGTGAGCCAGCTGGAAGTGAAGTGTGGAGTGTGTCGGTTTAGGATTCTTACATCGAACCGGCAAACTGAATGGCGTAACCTGCGATCAGTGCCATCTATTGGCTTTTACCTTCTTTCATTCAGAGAGAGAGAAACCAAAATCTTACACAGGCTATAAACTGCCCTCCCCCAATACTTGAACATTACCTGTGGAGGATTTTAACATATATATAGAACAATATTGATCGCTTACAATAAACAAAATAACACAATTAGATACTATTGTTGTTTCTCACAAATATCCTTCAATGTCCTTAGGATTCCTTTTTCATTAGCTGTTGATTGTCGACATGTCTGTACCATTGAGGAATACCTGTCAATACAAAACAATCAACAGTATCTCAACTCACATTTGACAACACATTCAAGAATATATATATGATGATTATGAACATGAAAAAACACCATTGTTTGACTGACTCACTTCCTGGACACTCTATACAATTTTATTTGATCAATATGACAACGTTTGTCAATAGATGGATTTTCCACCTTTTCTAACAATACAGAAACTGGGGTTAAAAACTTCTTGATTATATATGGACCCTCATACAGCATACTTAATGACCTTGTAATACCATCCAGCAATGATGCTTTCGGATGAGTCCTTACAACTACTTTATCATTGATTTGATACGTCACATTACTGTATTTTTTCTTGTAATTTCTTTCACGTTTATGCCACTCACTTTTCATTTTTTCTAATGCACGAGACCATTTTATTTGATTACCTTGGGTAAAATCCAACATTTCATTATCGGTCAATTGCCAATTTTGCAACAGTGGATCAAAAAGTTTCCTTCCTAAGAAGAGTTCTGCAGGGGTACAATCTATTGATTGATGATTAGTATTATTGAAACAATACTGTAAATGATACAAATATTTTGACCACGTCGATTGGTTGGTGGAACAAAAACATCTTAGAGCTTGTTTCAGATTTCTAATCATTCTTTCACACAAGTTTGCTTTTGGATTCCATGGACTAATTGTAATATGTTTGCAACAAATACCATACAGAAATTCACTGAATAGCTCAGAAGTATAATAACTAGCGTTATCTGAACAAAATTGAGAAAAATATCCAAAATTTGAACAATATCTTTGCAAATGTTGAATTATTATTTTCGACGAAACTTGTCGTAATGCTTGATACCAAACATATCTACTAGCATTATCTACTACTACTAATACATACTTAAAACCATTTGATTTTGGCAAAGGTCCCAAAATATCACAACTCACTCTCTGTAAGGGATGCTTAATGATTTCTGATGACAAAACACCCATTGGAGTTTTATTTCTTTCCTTAGCTAATTGACACAATTCACAGCTTGTTACTCTATCCTTTACAACATCGACCATATTTTCCCAAGTAAAATTTCTTTGAAGTTTTCTCAAAGTTTTGGACCAATTTGAATGTCCTCCACCTATGGCATTGGTGTGATAATATTGAATTAACGGTTCAATTAAGTGTTTGGGGACTAGTACCTTGAATGGTTGTCCTTTATTTCTAGTTTTCTTGTATACAATTCCATTACGCACACAATAATTAGGAACTTGTTCATTGACCTTGATTTTGTTCTTTATGACCTTTATCTCATCATCTTTATCTTGCTCAGATAAAATGGAATTTAACAATGTAGGAAAACCCCATAAATTCAAACAAACAGAATCAATTTCAGATTTATCTAAATCATCGGTATCGTACTGAGAATGATCATACATTCTTGAAAGAAAATCTGCAATTACATTACTGGATGATGGAATATGATGTAAATCGAAACTAAATGAAGAAATAAATTCAACCCACCTTGCAAATTTACTATATTTCTTCGCTCTCTTCAACATGTGAAATAAGGCCATATTATCTACTCTAATGGTAAATCTTTTACATTGCAAAAAATATTTGAATTTCTCTAATGCTTGAACTAGACTGGTTAATTCTAGTTCATATATTGTTTTATTACGTTCTGTCTCCTTTAATCTCCTTGAAAAGAAATATACTGGCTTTAGTTTACCTGAATCATCTTCTTGCATTAGACAAGCACCATAGGCTTTCAATGAACTGTCACATTCAAGAACGAATTTTTTTGAAAAATCAGGGAGAGCTAGGAATACATGCTCAAGAAATTTACCTTTTATTTCTCTGAAGGCATTTTCATGAAATTCAGTCCAACGAAATTTATTCTTCGGGCTTCTAAGTTCATTTAATGGTCCTATTATTAGAGCATATTCTGGGATAAATGAACTATAATAATTGAGTACGCCTAAAATTCTCATTAATGATCTACGATTTTTAGGTCGTGGAAGACATTGAATTGCTTTGATTCTTTCAGAATCAATATGCATTTGCTTGTCTTTAATTACATAACCAAGACATTTTATTTCTTTCAACATAAATTTACTTTTGGATTTGGAAATTGTAACACCATATCTAACACAATACGTATGTGTTCAAGATGTTCATTTTCATTTTTTGAAACAATGACTATATCATCGCAAAAATATTCAACAATTTTACCCCGTAAATCTCCCAACATTATTTGCATCATGCGTGCTAGACAAGCACTCCCAATTGAGATTCCAAAGGGTACGGATTTAAATCTATAACTTGCTGTTGATGTTGAGAATGAAGTACAATCTCTAGAAGCTTCACTTAATCGTACCTGATGATACGCCTTTCTAACATCTATAACAGAAAATACTGACCCTTTGCTAAGGTTACTTAACGACTCTTGCATTAAATTTGCTGGGAAACCATCAAAAATTACCTTTTCATTTAGTTTTTGGTAATTGACAACAAGCCTTTTACTATTATTCTTCCCTCGTACAACGAAACATGGAGCTGAATAAGCAGATTGTGATCTTTCAATAAGATCAAGATCTAAAAGTTCTTTTACACAATCGTCCACTTCCTTTTGTTTTTCGCGTGACTGTACATAAGGTTGTTCGCGCACTGGTATTTTGTCTTTCAGATGAATCGTGTATTCAAATTCATTAAATACACCAACTTTATCAGAAAATACTTCAGGATATGAATTTAATAACATACCTAGTTCTTCCGTGTATTCCTGCGATGTTCCTGGACATTGTTGCTGTTCTCGTTCATGTAGACAGACAGACGGATTATCAGGAATCGACGTATCTTCTGCCGCAATCATGTTGTAGCTACCAGCTGTTGCTCTGGAACGCCAAGGTTGCCTTCGGGTGTTACTTCCTTGCGAAACTCTGTTCCTGCCACCAGACCAGCTTTGCGGAGTTCTCGATTGCCAATGTGACCTTGAACTTGAAACATCACAAACATTAGTTCCTTTACATTTACGTGTTTCCTGAAATGAATGGCTCGTATTAATAACACTGTCCGAAATCCACTTCATTTGCACTTTTTCACGAGAATACGGAAATGTAATAGTTTTGTCATGAAAATTTAATAGAAATTGTCTATCCTTAATGAACTGAACTCCTATGATAAAGTCAATAGGTAAGTCTTCACACACAAATGCACTAATTGGCCATGACATGTTACACAGTTTCAAACTCAAGTCAACTACTTTGTTCAACTTTAAGCTACGTCCTGCACCCAATGTTATTGTCACTTCTTGAAATCTCTCTTTTACATTACCTTGTCGCAGTTCATTATATAAACGTTTGTTAATCAAATTGTAAGTACTTCCCGTATCTAAACATGCACTGACATGCTTATTATTGATTTCACTATCAGCAAATACCGCAATTACATCTTGATCATTGCCATCAGTTCTTTTCACTACTGGTAAAGCTGAATTCAAAGTTTGATTATAATTACGCCAAACATTTTCTTTCCTTGGTTCATTAAATCTTGACGAAACTGGTGTAGTGCGAAATGACACTTTACTGGGAAACTGAACATTTTGTACTTTCTTCTGTTTTTCTTGTCCATAAAAATCACGTTTCACATACTGATGCCATTGCATCTTTTCTAATGTTAGCTTAAGTTTACTCAGTGAATCTGGAATTTCAGTAAACAAGAATTTTTCACTAACGTTAGGAACCAATCTGTCTACTAATAATCTAACAAATTCCGGTTCACTCCAATTGACACGTAACAGTTGGGCAGCACATTTCCTGTCCTTCAAAAATTGAAGTGCATCCTCATCTTCCTTTTGTTTACAAAGCACGAATTCTTGGAGCAATTCATTTCTACCTAATGATGTTACATATCTATCTAACAAGTATTCAACCATGTTACTCCACGTTTTTCCTTCAATAATGAATTGCAACCAACTTTCTATCAATTGATGATTAACTTTAGGCGTTACTGCAATGAGTATATTACGCAGTGGAAATAGATTCAAGTCAATGATTTGTTGTAATTTAAACATAAATTCAAAAATTGATCTGGCGTTTAGATTATGCATTAGTGGAAGATGTATTATCATATTATTCAGTGTGTCATGAGCTATTTTATTTGATACCTTTTGCAAAGCATTTCCTTCAAATACACATGGCATATTTCCTAATACATTACTTTCACGATTATCATTCAAAGGTGTAATACTCACATTATCCTGCCCAAGATCAATTAAATCAGTTACGGTTTTTACTTGAGTTTCCTTATTGTAACATTCCATTTGTTCGATTCTACCACTATCTAGACAAGTGAAATCTAATGGATCTTCCCCTATTGTAAATGGTCTTTGAAATGTGGACGACATTTGAGGTCGTATCCCGGGTTGCCAATCCGGAGCCCCTATCTGACTTACCGTAACAAATGGATTACTTCTCTGAACGTTTGACATTATCTTCAGTCGTCGAAAGTAGTTTTCTTGTTGGCAGGGGAAGTCTGTGCATTGAAGTGTCCACTGTCACGGCTTTTAAAACCACCACGACCACACAGGCTATACTGTGTAGCATGAAAATAGATCGCTAAAAGACAAGTCTCAAAAATACTGAATAGCATAAGGACAGGTCGCTAAAGGAATGGGTCGCCAAAAGACAAGTCTGAAATAGAGTGTGTAGCATAAAGATAGGTCGCTAAAAGAGGAGTCGCCAAAGGACAAGACTCAAAGAGACTGTGTAGCATAAGGATAGATCGCTAAAAGAACAGGTCGCTAAAGGACAAGTCTCAAAATGACTGTGAGCATAATGACAGATCTCTAAAAGAACGGGTCGCCAATGGTCAAGTCTCAAAAAGGCTGTGTTGCATAAGGACAGGTCGCTAGAAGAACAAGTCGGCAAACGACAAGTCTCAAAAAGGCTGTGTAGCACAAGAACATGTCGCTAAAGAACAGGTCGCCAAAAGACAAGTATAAAAAAGACTGTGTAACATAAGAAAAGGTCGCTAAAAGATAGGGTCGCCAAAGGGCAAGTCTCAAAGAGACTGTGTAGCATAAGGATAGATCGCTAAAAGACAAGTCTCAAAAACACTGAATGGCATAAGGACAGGTCGCTAAAGGAATGGGTCGCCAAAAGACAAGTCTGAAATAGAGTGTGTAGCATAAAGATAGGTCGCTAAAAGAGGAGTCGCCAAAGGACAAGACTCAAAGAGACTGTGTAGCATAAGGATAGATCGCTAAAAGAACAAGTCGCCAATTAACAAGTCTTCGAAAGACTGGGTCGCCAAAAGCAAGTCTCAAAGAGACTGTGTAGCATAAGGATAGATCGCTAAAAGACAAGTCTAAAAAATACTGAATAGCATAAGGACAGGTCGCTAAAGGAAAGGGTCGCCAAAAGACAAGTCTGAAATAGAGTGTGTAGCATAAAGATAGGTCGCTAAAAGAGGAGTCGCCAAAGGACAAGACTCAAAGAGACTGTGTAGCATAAGGATAGATCCCTAAAAGAACAAGTCGCCAATTAACAAGTCTTCGAAAGACTGGGTCGCCAAAGGGCAAGTCTCAAAGAGACTGTGTAGAATAAGGATAGATCGCTAAAAGACAAGTCTCAAGAATACTGAATAGCATAAGGACAGGTCGCTAAAGGAATGGGTCGCCAAAAGTTAAGTCTGAAATAGAGTGTGTAGCATAAAGATAGGTCGCTAAAAGAGGAGTCGCCAAAGGACAAGACTCAAAGAGACTGTGTAGCATAAGGATAGATCGCTAAAAGAACAGGTCGCTAAAGGACAAGTCTCAAAATGACTGTGAGCATAATGACAGATCTCTAAAAGAACGGGTCGCCAATGGTCAAGTCTCAAAAAGGCTGTGTTGCATAAGGACAGGTCGCTAAAAGAACAAGTCGGCAAACGACAAGTCTCAAAAAGGCTGTGTAGCACAAAAACATGTCGCTAAAGAACAGGTCGCCAAAGGACAAGTATAAAAAAGACTGTGTAACATAAGAACAGGTCGCTAAAAGATAGGGTCGCCAAAGGGCAAGTCTCAAAGAGACTGTGTAGCATAAGGAAAGATCGCTAAAAGACAAGACTCAAGAATACTGAATAGCATAAGGACAGGTCGCTAAAGGAATGGGTCGCCAAAAGACAAGTCTGTAATAGAGTGTGTAGCATAAAGATAGGTCGCTAAAAGAGGAGTCGCCAAAGGACAAGACTCAAAGAGACTGTGTAGCATAAGGATAGATCGCTAAAAGAACAGGTCGCTAAAGGACAAGTCTCAAAATGACTGTGAGCATAATGACAGATCTCTAAAAGAACGGGTCGCCAATGGTCAAGTCTCAAAAAGGCTGTGTTGCATAAGGACAGGTCGCTAAAAGAACAAGTCGGCAAACGACAAGTCTCAAAAAGGCTGTGTAGCACAAGAACATGTCGCTAAAGAACAGGTCGAAAAAAGGACAAGTATAAAAAAGACTGTGTAACATAAAAACAGGTCGCTAAAAGATAGGGTCGCCAAAAGGGCAAGTCTCAAAGAGACTGTGTAGAATAAGGATAGATCGCTAAAAGAACAGGTCGCTAAAGGACAAGTCTCAAAATGACTGTGAGCATAATGACAGATCTCTAAAAGAACGGGTCGCCAATGGTCAAGTCTCAAAAAGGCTGTGTTGCATAAGGACAGGTCGCTAAAAGAACAAGTCAGCAAACGACAAGTCTCAAAAAGGCTGTGTAGCACAAGAACATGTCGCTAAAGAACAGGTCGCCAAAGGACAAGTATAAAAAAGACTGTGTAACATAAGAACAGGTCGCTAAAAGATAGGGTCGCCAAAAGGGCAAGTCTCGAAGAGACTGTGTAGCATAAGGATAGATCGCTAAAAGAACAGGTCGCTAAAGGACAAGTCTCAAAATGACTGTGAGCATAATGACAGATCTCTAAAAGAACGGGTCGCCAATGGTCAAGTTTCAAAAAGGCTGTGTTGCATCAGGACAGGTCGCTAAAAGAACAAGTCGGCAAACGACAAGTCTCAAAAAGGCTGTGCAGCACAAGAACATGTCGCTAAAGAACAGGTCGCCAAAGGACAAGTATAAAAAAGACTGTGTAACATAAGAACAAGTCGCTAAAAGAAGGGTCGCCAAACCACAAGTCTCAAAGAGACTGTGTAGCATAAGGATAGATCGCTAAAAGAACAGGTCGCTAAAGGACAAGTCTCAAAATGACTGTGAGCATAATAACAGATCTCTAAAAGAACGGGTCGCCAATGGTCAAGTCTCAAAAAAGGCTGTGTTGCATAAGGATAGGTCGCTAAAAGAACAAGTCGGCAAACGACAAGTCTCAAAAAGGCTGTGTAGCACAAGAACATGTCGCTAAAGAACAGGTCGCCAAAGGACAAGTATAAAAAAGACTGTGTAACATAAGAACAGGTCGCTAAAAGATAGGGTCGCCAAAAGGGCAAGTCTCAAAGAGACTGTGTAACATAAGGATAGATCGCTAAAAGAACAGGTCGCCAAAGGACAAGTCTCAAAATGACTGTGAGCATAATGACAGATCTCTAAAAGAACGGGTCGCCAATTGTCAAGTCTCAAAAAGGCTGTGTTGCATAAGGACAGGTCGCTAAAAGAACAAGTCGGCAAACGACAAGTCTCAAAAAGGCTGTGTAGCACAAGAACATGTCGCTAAAGAACAGGTCGCCAAAGGACAAGTATAAAAAATACTGTGTAACATAAGAACAGGTCGCTAAAAGATAGGGTCGCCAAAAGGGCAAGTCTCAAAGAGACTGTGTAGGATAAGGATAGATCGCTAAAAGAACAGGTCGCTAAAGGACAAGTCTCAAAATGACTGTGAGCATAATGACAGATCTCTAAAAGAACGGGTCGCCAATGGTCAAGTCTCAAAAATTCTGTGTTGCATCAGGACAGGTCGCTAAAAGAACAAGTCGGCAAACGACAAGTCTCAAAAAGGCTGTGTAGCACAAGAACATGTCGCTAAAGAACAGGTCGCCAAAGGACAAGTATAAAAAAACTGTGTAACATAAGAACAGGTCGCTAAAAGATAGGGTCGCCAAAGGCCAAGTCTCAAAGAGACTGTGTAGCATAAGGATAGATCGCTAAAAGACAAGTCTCAAAAATACTGAATAGCATAAGGACAGGTCGCTAAAGGAATGGGTCGCCAAAAGACAAGTCTGAAATAGAGTGTGTAGCATAAAGATAGGTCGCTAAAAGAGGAGTCTCAAAGGACAAGACTCAAAGAGACTGTGTAGAATAAGGATAGATCGCTTAAAGAACAGGTCGCTAAAGGACAAGTCTCAAAATAACTGTGAGCATAATGACAGATCTCTAAAAGAACGGGTCGCCAATGGTCAAGTCTCAAAAAGGCTGTGTTGAATCAGGACAGGTCGCTAAAGGAACAAGTCGGCAAACGACAAGTCTCAAAAAGGCTGTGTAGCACAAGAACATGTCGCCAAAGAACAAGTCGCCAAAGGACAAGTATAAAAAAGACTGTGTAACATAAATACAGGTCGCTAAAAGATAGGGTCGCCAAAGGCCAAGTCTCAAAGAGACTGTGTAGCATAATGATAGATAGCTAAAAGACAAGTCTCAAAAATACTGAATAGCATAAGGACAGGTCGCTAAAGGAATGGGTCGCCAAAAGACAAGTCTGAAATAGAGTGTGTAGCATCAAGATAGGTCGCTAGAAGAGGAGTTGCCAAAGGACAAGACTCAAAGAGACTGTGTAGAATAAGGATAGATCGCTAAAAGAACAGGTCGCTAAAGGACAAGTCTCAAAATGACTGTGAGCATAATGACAGATCTCTAAAAGAACGGGTCGCCAATGGTCAAGTCTCAAAAAGGCTGTGTTGCATCAGGACAGGTCGCTAAAAGAACAAGTCGGCAAACGACAAGTCTCAAAAAGGCTGTGTAGCACAAGAACATGTCGCTAAAGAACAGGTCGCCAAAGGACAAGTATAAAAAAGACTGTGTAACATAAGAACAGGTAGCTAAAAGATAGGGTCGCCAAAAGGGCAAGTCTCGAAGAGACTGTGTAGAATAAGGATAGATCGCTAAAAGAACAGGTCGCTAAAGGACAAGTCTCAAAATGACTGTGAGCATAATGACAGATCTCTAAAAGAACGGGTCGCCAATGGTCAAGTCTCAAAAAGGCTGTGTTGCATCAGGACAGGTCGCTAAAAGAACAAGTCGGCAAACGACAAGTTTCAAAAAGGCTGTTTAGCACAAGAATATGTCGCTAAAGAACAGGTCGCCAAAGGACAAGTATAAAAAAGACTGTGTAACATAAGAACAGGTCGCTAAAAGATAGGGTCGCCAAAAGGGCAAGTCTCAAAGAGACTGTGTAGAATAAGGATAGATCGCTAAAAGAACAGGTCGCTAAAGGACAAGTCTCAAAATGACTGTGAGCATAATGACAGATCTCTAAAAGAACGGGTCGCCAATGGTCAAGTCTCAAAAAGGCTGTGTTGCATCAGGACAGGTCGCTAAAAGAACAAGTCGGCAAACGACAAGTCTCAAAAAGGCTGTGTAGCACAAGAACAAGTCGCTAAAGAACACGTCGCCAAAGGACAAGTATAAAAAAAGACTGTGTAACATAAGAACAGGTCGCTAAAAGATAGGGTCGCCAAAGGCCAAGTCTCAAAGAGACTGTGTAGCATAAGGATAGATCGCTAAAAGACAAGTCTCAAAAATACTGAATAGCATAAGGACAGGTCGCTAAAGGAATGGGTCGCCAAAAGACAAGTCTGAAATAGAGTGTGTAGCATCAAGATAGGTCGCTAAAAGAGGAGTCGCCAAAGGACAAGACTCAAAGAGACTGTGTAGCATAAGGATAGATCGCTAAAAGAACAAGTCGCCAATTAACAAGTCTTCGAAAGACTGGGTCGCCAAAGGGCAAGTCTCAAAGAGACTGTGTAGAATAAGGATAGATCGCTAAAAGACAAGTCTCAAAAATACTGAATAGCATAAGGACAGGTCACTAAAGGAATGGGTCGCCAAAAGACAAGTCTGAAATAGAGTGTGTAGCATAAAGATAGGTCGCTAAAAGAGGAGTCGCCAAAGGACAAGACTCAAAGAGAGTGTGTAGCATAAGGATAGATCGCTAAAAGAACAGGTCGCTAAAGGACAAGTCTCAAAATGACTGTGAGCATAATGACAGATCTCTAAAAGAACGGGTCGCCAATGGTCAAGTCTCAAAAAGGCTGTGTTGCATAAGGACAGGTCGCTAAAAGAACAAGTCGGCAAACGACAAGTCTCAAAAAGGCTGTGGAGCACAAGAACATGCCGCTAAAGAACAGGTCGCCAAAGGACAAGTATAAAAAAGACTGTGTAACATAAGAACAGGTCGCTAAAAGATAGGGTTGCCAAAAGAGCAAGTCTCAAAGAGACTGTGTAGCATAAGGATAGATCGCTAAAAGAACAGGTCGCTAAAGGACAAGTCTCAAAATTACTGTGAGCATAATGACAGATCTCTAAAAGAACGTGTCGCCAATGGTCAAGTCTCAAAAAGGCTGTGTTGCATAAGGACAGGTCACTAAAAGAACAAGTCGGCAAACGACAAGTCTCAAAAAGGCTTTGTAGCACAAGAACATGTCGCTAAAGAACAGGTCGCCAAAGGACAAGTATAAAAAAGACAGTGTAACATAAGAGCAGGTCGCTAAAAGATAGGGTCGCCAAAGGCCAAGTCTCAAAGAGACTGTGTAGCATAAGGATAGATCACTAAAAGACAAGTCTCAAAAATACTGAATAGCATAAGGACAGGTCGCTAAAGGAATGGGTCGCCAAAAGACAAGTCTGAAATAGAGTGTGTAGCATAAAGATAGGTCGCTAAAAGAGGAGTCGCCAAAGGACAAGAGTCAAAGAGACTGTGTAGCATAAGGATAGATCGCTAAAAGAACAGGTCGCCAATTAACAAGTATTCGAAAGACTGGGTCACCAAAGGGCAAGTCTCAAAGAGACTGTGTAGAATAAGGATAGATCGCTAAAAGACAAGTCTCAAAAATACTGAATAGCATAAGGACAGGTCGCTAAAGGAATGGGTCGCCAAAAGACAAGTCTGAAATAGAGTGTGTAGCATAAAGATAGGTCGCTAAAAGAGGAGTCGCCAAAGGACAAGACTCAAAGAGACTGTGTAGAATAAGAATAGATCGCTTAAAGAACAGGTCGCTAAAGGACAAGTCTCAAAATAACTGTGAGCATAATGACAGATCTCTAAAAGAACGGGTCGCCAATGGTCAAGTCTCAAAAAGGCTGTGTTGCATCAGGACAGGTCGCTAAAGGAACAAGTCGGCAAACGACAAGTCTCAAAAAAGGCTGTGTAGCACAAGATTAGGTCGCCAAAGGACAAGTATAAAAAAGACTGTGTAACATAAGAACAGGTCGCTAAAAGATAGGGTCGCCAAAGGCCAAGTCTCAAAGAGACTGTGTAGCAAAAGGATAGATCGCTAAAAGACAAGTCTCAAAAATACTGAATAGCATAAGGACAGGTCGCTAAAGGAATGGGTCGCCAAAAGACAAGTCTGAAATAGAGTGTGTAGCATAAAGATAGGTCGCTAGAAGAGGAGTCGCCAAAGGACAAGACTCAAAGAGACTGTGTAGAATAAGGATAGATCGCTAAAAGAACAGGTCGCTAAAGGACAAGTCTCAAAATGACTGTGAGCATAATGACAGATCTCTAAAAGAACGGGTCGCCAATGGTCAAGTCTCAAAAAGGCTGTGTTGCATCAGGACAGGTCGCTAAAAGAACAAGTCGGCAAACGACAAGTCTCAAAAAGGCTGTGTAGCACAAGAACATGTCGCTAAAGAACAGGTCGCCAAAGGACAAGTATAAAAAAGACTGTGTAACATAAGAACAGGTCGCTAAAAGATAGGGTCGCCAAAAGGGCAAGTCTCGAAGAGACTGTGTAGAATAAGGATAGATCGCTAAAAGAACAGGTCGCTAAAGGACAAGTCTCAAAATGACTGTGAGCATAATGACAGATCTCTAAAAGAACGGGTCGCCAATGGTCAAGTCTCAAAAAGGCTGTGTTGCATCAGGACAGGTCGCTAAAAGAACAAGTCGGCAAACGACAAGTTTCAAAAAGGCTGTTTAGCACAAGAATATGTCGCTAAAGAACAGGTCGCCAAAGGACAAGTATAAAAAAGACTGTGTAACATAAGAACAGGTCGCTAAAAGATAGGGTCGCCAAAAGGGCAAGTCTCAAAGAGACTGTGTAGAATAAGGATACATCGCTAAAAGACAAGTCTCAAAAATACTGAATAGCATAAGGACAGGTCGCTAAAGGAATGGGTCGCCAAAAGACAAGTCTGAAATAGAGTGTGTAGCATAAAGATAGGTCGCTAAAAGAGGAGTCGCCAAAAGACAAGACTCAAAGAGAGTGTGTAGCATAAGGATAGATCGCTAAAAGAACAGGTCGCTAAAGGACAAGTCTCAAAATGACTGTGAGCATAATGACAGATCTCTAAAAGAACGGGTCGCCAATGGTCAAGTCTCAAAAAGGCTGTGTTGCATAAGGACAGGTCGCTAAAAGAACAAGTCGGCAAACGACAAGTCTCAAAAAGGCTGTGGAGCACAAGAACATGCCGCTAAAGAACAGGTCGCCAAAGGACAAGTATAAAAAAGACTGTGTAACTTAAGAACAGGTATCTAAAAGATAGGGTTGCCAAAAGGGCAAGTCTCAAAGAGACTGTGTAGCATAAGGATAGATCGCTAAAAGAACAGGTCGCTAAAGGACAAGTCTCAAAATGACTGTGAACATAATAACAGATCTCTAAAAGAACAGGTCGCCAATGGTCAAGTCTCAAAAAGGCTGTGTTGCATAAGGACAGGTCGCTAAAAGAACAAGTCGGCAAACGACAAGTCTCAAAAAGGCTGTGTAGCACAAGAACATGTCGCTAAAGAACAGGTCGCCAAAGGACAAGTATAAAAAAGACTGTGTAACATAAGAACAGGTCGCTAAAAGATAGGGTCGCCAAAGGCCAAGTCTCAAAGAGACTGTGTAGCATAAGGATAGATCGCTAAAAGACAAGTCTCAAAAATACTGAATAGCATAAGGACAGGTCGCTAAAGGAATGGGTCGCCAAAAGACAAGTCTGAAATAGAGTGTGTAGCATAAAGATAGGTCGCTAAAAGAGGAGTCGCCAAAGGACAAGACTCAAAGAGACTGTGTAGCATAAGGATAGATCGCTAAAAGAACAAGTCGCCAATTAACAAGTCTTCGAAAGACTGGGTCGCCAAAGGGCAAGTCTCAAAGAGACTGTGTAGCATAAAAATAGATCGCTAAAAGACAAGTCTCAAAAATACTGAATAGCATAAGGACAGGTCGCTAAAGGAATGGGTCGCCAAAAGACAAGTCTGAAATAGAGTGTGTAGCATAAAGATAGGTCGCTAAAAGAGGAGTCGCCAAAGGACAAGACTCAAAGAGACTGTTTAGCATAAGGATAGATCGCTAAAAGAACAGGTCGCTAAAGGACAAATCTCAAAATGACTGTGAGCATAATGACAGATCTCTAAAAGAACGGGTCGCCAATGGTCAAGTCTCAAAAAGGCTGTGTTGCATAAGGACAGGTCGCTAGAAGAACAAGTCGGCAAACGACAAGTCTCAAAAAGGCTGTGTAGCACAAGAACATGTCGCTAAAGAACAGGTCGCCAAAAGACAAGTATAAAAAAGACTGTGTAACATAAGAACAGGTCGCTAAAAGATAGGGTCGCCAAATGGCAAGTCTCAAAGAGACTGTGTAGCATAAGGATAGATCGCTAAAAGACAAGTCTCAAAAATACTGATTAGCATAAGGACAGGTCGCTAAAGGAATGGGTCGCCAAAAGACAAGTCTGAAATTGAGTGTGTAGCATAAAGATAGGTCGCTAAAAGAGGAGTCGCCAAAGGACAAGACTCAAAGAGACTGTGTAGCATAAGGATAGATCGCTAAAAGAACAAGTCGCCAATTAACAAGTCTTCGAAAGACTGGCTCGCCAAAGGGCAAGTCTCAAAGAGACTGTGTAGCATAAGGATAGATCGCTAAAAGACAAGTCTCAAAAATACTGAATAGCATAAGGACAGGTCGCTAAAGGAATGGGTCGCCAAAAGACAAGTCTGAAATAGAGTGTGTAGCATAAAGATAGGTCGCTAAAGGAGGAGTGGCCAAAGGACAAGACTCAAAGAACCTGTGTAGCATAAGGATAGATCGCTAAAAGAACAAGTCGCCAATTAACAAGTCTTCGAAAGACTGGGTCGCCAAAAGCAAGTCTCAAAGAGACTGTGTAGCATAAGGATAGATCGCTAAAAGACAAGTCTCAAAAATACTGAATAGCATAAGGACAGGTCGCTAAAGGAAAGGGTCGCCAAAAGACAAGTCTGAAATAGAGTGTGTAGCATAAAGATAGGTCGCTAAAAGAGAAGTCGCCAAAGGACAAGACTCAAAGAGACTGTGTAGCATAAGGATAGATCCCTAAAAGAACAAGTCGCCAATTAACAAGTCTTCGAAAGACTGGGTCGCCAAAGGGCAAGTCTCAAAGAGACTGTGTAGCATAAGGATAGATCGCTAAAAGACAAGTCTCAAGAATACTGAATAGCATAAGGACAGGTCGCTAAAGGAATGGGTCGCCAAAAGACAAGTCTGAAATAGAGTGTGTAGCATAAAGATAGGTCGCTAAAAGAGGAGTCGCCAAAGGACAAGACTCAAAGAGACTGTGTAGCATAAGGATAGATCGCTAAAAGAACAGGTCGCTAAAGGACAAGTCTCAAAATGACTTTGAGCATAATGACAGATCTCTAAAAGAACGGGTCGCCAAAGGTCAAGTCTCAAAAAGGCTGTGTTGCATAAGGACAGGTCGCTAAAAGAACAAGTCGGCAAACGACAAGTCTCAAAAAGGCTGTGTAGCACAAGAACATGTCGCTAAAGAACAGGTCGCCAAAGGACAAGTATAAAAAAGACTGTGTAACATAAGAACAGGTCGCTAAAAGATAGGGTCGCCAAAGGGCAAGTCTCAAAAAGACTGTGTAGCATAAGGATAGATCGCTAAAAGACAAGTCTCAAAAATACTGAATAGCATAAGGACAGGTCGCTAAAGGAATGGGTCGCCAAAAGACAAGTCTGAAATAGAGTGTGTAGCATAAAGATAGGTCGCTAAAAGAGGTGTCGCCAAAGGACAAGACTCAAAGAGACTGTGTAGCATAAGGATAGATCGCTAAAAGAACAGGTCGCTAAAGGACAAGTCTCAAAATGACTGTGAGCATAATGACAGATCTCTAAAAGAACGGGTCGCCAATGGTCAAGTCTCAAAAAGGCTGTGTTGCATAAGGACAGGTCGCTATAAGAACAAGTCGGCAAACGACAAGTCTCAAAAAGGCTGTGTAGCACAAGAACATGTCGCTAAAGAACAGGTCGCCAAAGGACAAGTATAAAAAAGACTGTGTAACATAAGAACAGGTCGCTAAAAGATAGGGTCGCCAAAGAGCAAGTCTCAAAGAGACTGTGTAGCATAAGGATAGATCGCTAAAAGACAAGTCTCAAAAATACTGAATAGCATAAGGACAGGTCGCTAAAGGAATGGGTCGCCAAAAGACAAGTCTGAAATAGAGTGTGTAGCATAAAGATAGGTCGCTAAAAGAGGAGTCGCCAAAGGACAAGACTCAAAGAGACTGTGTAGCATAAGGATAGATCGCTAAAAGAACAAGTCGCCAATTAACAAGTCTTCGAAAGACTGGGTCGCCAAAAGCAAGTCTCAAAGAGACTGTGTAGCATAAGGATAGATCGCTAAAAGACAAGTCTCAAAAATACTGAATAGCATAAGGACAGGTCGCTAAAGGAATGGGTCGCCAAAAGACAAGTCTGAAATAGAGTGTGTAGCATAAAGATAGGTCGCTAAAGGAGAAGTGGCCAAAGGACAAGACTCAAAGAACCTGTGTAGCATAAGGATAGATCGCTAAAAGAACAAGTCGCCAATTAACAAGTCTTCGAAAGACTGGGTCGCCAAAAGCAAGTCTCAAAGAGACTGTGTAGCATAAGGATAGATCGCTAAAAGACAAGTCTCAAGAATACTGAATAGCATAAGGACAGGTCGCTAAAGGAATGGGTCGCCAAAATACAAGTCTGAAATAGAGTGTGTAGCATAAAGATAGGTCGCTAAAAGAGGAGTCGCCAAAGGACAAGACTCAAAGAGACTGTGTAGCATAAGGAGAGATCGCTAAAAGAACAAGTCGCCAATTAACAAGTCTTCGAAAGACTGGGTCGCCAAAGGGCAAGTCTCAAAGAGACTGTGTAGCATAAGGATAGATCGCTAAAAGACAAGTCTCAAAAATACTGAATAGCATAAGGACAGGTCGCTAAAGGAATGGGTCGCCAAAAGACAAGTCTGAAATAGAGTGTGTAGCATAAAGATAGGTCGCTAAAAGAGGTGTCGCCAAAGGACAAGACTCAAAGAGACTGTGTAGCATAAGGATAGATCGCTAAAAGAACAGGTCGCTAAAGGACAAGTCTCAAAATGACTGTGAGCATAATGACAGATCTCTAAAAGAACGGGTCGCCAATGGTCAAGTCTCAAAAAGGCTGTGTTGCATAAGGACAGGTCGCTATAAGAACAAGTCGGCAAACGACAAGTCTCAAAAAGGCTGTGTAGCACAAGAACAAGTCGCTAAAGAACACGTCGCCAAAGGACAAGTATAAAAAAAGACTGTGTAACATAAGAACAGGTCGCTAAAAGATAGGGTCGCCAAAGGCCAAGTCTCAAAGAGACTGTGTAGCATAAGGATAGATCGCTAAAAGACAAGTCTCAAAAATACTGAATAGCATAAGGACAGGTCGCTAAAGGAATGGGTCGCCAAAAGACAAGTCTGAAATAGAGTGTGTAGCATAAAGATAGGTCGCTAAAAGAGGAGTCGCCAAAGGACAAGACTCAAAGAGACTGTGTAGCATAAGGATAGATCGCTAAAAGAACAAGTCGCCAATTAACAAGTCTTCGAAAGACTGGGTCGCCAAAGGGCAAGTCTCAAAGCGACTGTGTAGAATAAGGATAGATCGCTAAAAGACAAGTCTCAAAAATACTGAATAGCATAAGGACAGGTCACTAAAGGAATGGGTCGCCAAAAGACAAGTCTGAAATAGAGTGTGTAGCATAAAGATAGGTCGCTAAAAGAGGAGTCGCCAAAGGACAAGACTCAAAGAGAGTGTGTAGCATAAGGATAGATCGCTAAAAGAACAGGTCGCTAAAGGACAAGTCTCAAAATGACTGTGAGCATAATGACAGATCTCTAAAAGAACGGGTCGCCAATGGTCAAGTCTCAAAAAGGCTGTGTTGCATAAGGACAGGTCGCTAAAAGAACAAGTCGGCAAACGACAAGTCTCAAAAAGGCTGTGGAGCACAAGAACATGCCGCTAAAGAACAGGTCGCCAAAGGACAAGTATAAAAAAGACTGTGTAACATAAGAACAGGTCGCTAAAAGATAGGGTTGCCAAAAGAGCAAGTCTCAAAGAGACTGTGTAGCATAAGGATAGATCGCTAAAAGAACAGGTCGCTAAATGACAAGTCTCAAAATTACTGTGAGCATAATGACAGATCTCTAAAAGAACGGGTCGCCAATGGTCAAGTCTCAAAAAGGCTGTGTTGCATAAGGACAGGTCACTAAAAGAACAAGTCGGCAAACGACAAGTCTCAAAAAGGCTTTGTAGCACAAGAACATGTCGCTAAAGAACAGGTCGCCAAAGGACAAGTATAAAAAAGACAGTGTAACATAAGAGCAGGTCGCTAAAAGATAGGGTCGCCAAAGGCCAAGTCTCAAAGAGACTGTGTAGCATAAGGATAGATCACTAAAAGACAAGTCTCAAAAATACTGAATAGCATAAGGACAGGTCGCTAAAGGAATGGGTCGCCAAAAGACAAGTCTGAAATAGAGTGTGTAGCATAAAGATAGGTCGCTAAAAGAGGAGTCGCCAAAGGACAAGAGTCAAAGAGACTGTGTAGCATAAGGATAGATCGCTAAAAGAACAGGTCGCCAATTAACAAGTATTCGAAAGACTGGGTCACCAAAGGGCAAGTCTCAAAGAGACTGTGTAGAATAAGGATAGATCGCTAAAAGACAAGTCTCAAAAATACTGAATAGCATAAGGACAGGTCGCTAAAGGAATGGGTCGCCAAAAGACAAGTCTGAAATAGAGTGTGTAGCATAAAGATAGGTCGCTAAAAGAGGAGTCGCCAAAGGACAAGACTCAAAGAGACTGTGTAGAATAAGTATAGATCGCTTAAAGAACAGGTCGCTAAAGGACAAGTCTCAAAATAACTGTGAGCATAATGACAGATCTCTAAAAGAACGGGTCGCCAATGGTCAAGTCTCAAAAAGGCTGTGTTGCATCAGGACAGGTCGCTAAAGGAACAAGTCGGCAAACGACAAGTCTCAAAAAGGCTGTGTAGCACAAGATTAGGTCGCCAAAGGACAAGTATAAAAAAGACTGTGTAACATAAGAACAGGTCGCTAAAAGATAGGGTCGCCAAAGGCCAAGTCTCAAAGAGACTGTGTAGCAAAAGGATAGATCGCTAAAAGACAAGTCTCAAAAATACTGAATAGCATAAGGACAGGTCGCTAAAGGAATGGGTCGCCAAAAGACAAGTCTGAAATAGAGTGTGTAGCATAAAGATAGGTCGCTAGAAGAGGAGTCGCCAAAGGACAAGACTCAAAGAGACTGTGTAGAATAAGGATAGATCGCTAAAAGAACAGGTCGCTAAAGGACAAGTCTCAAAATGACTGTGAGCATAATGACAGATCTCTAAAAGAACGGGTCGCCAATGGTCAAGTCTCAAAAAGGCTGTGTTGCATCAGGACAGGTCGCTAAAAGAACAAGTCGGCAAACGACAAGTCTCAAAAAGGCTGTGTAGCACAAGAACATGTCGCTAAAGAACAGGTCGCCAAAGGACAAGTATAAAAAAGACTGTGTAACATAAGAACAGGTCGCTAAAAGATAGGGTCGCCAAAAGGGCAAGTCTCGAAGAGACTGTGTAGAATAAGGATAGATCGCTAAAAGAACAGGTCGCTAAAGGACAAGTCTCAAAATGACTGTGAGCATAATGACAGATCTCTAAAAGAACGGGTCGCCAATGGTCAAGTCTCAAAAAGGCTGTGTTGCATCAGGACAGGTCGCTAAAAGAACAAGTCGGCAAACGACAAGTTTCAAAAAGGCTGTTTAGCACAAGAATATATCGCTAAAGACCAGGTCGCCAAAGGACAAGTATAAAAAAGACTGTGTAACATAAGAACAGGTCGCTAAAAGATAGGGTCGCCAAAAGGGCAAGTCTCAAAGAGACTGTGTAGAATAAGGATACATCGCTAAAAGACAAGTCTCAAAAATACTGAATAGCATAAGGACAGGTCGCTAAAGGAATGGGTCGCCAAAAGACAAGTCTGAAATAGAGTGTGTAGCATAAAGATAGGTCGCTAAAAGAGGAGTCGCCAAAAGACAAGACTCAAAGAGAGTGTGTAGCATAAGGATAGATCGCTAAAAGAACAGGTCGCTAAAGGACAAGTCTCAAAATGACTGTGAGCATAATGACAGATCTCTAAAAGAACGGGTCGCCAATGGTCAAGTCTCAAAAAGGCTGTGTTGCATAAGGACAGGTCGCTAAAAGAACAAGTCGGCAAACGACAAGTCTCAAAAAGGCTGTGGAGCACAAGAACATGCCGCTAAAGAACAGGTCGCCAAAGGACAAGTATAAAAAAGAATGTGTAACTTAAGAACAGGTATCTAAAAGATAGGGTTGCCAAAAGGGCAAGTCTCAAAGAGACTGTGTAGCATAAGGATAGATCGCTAAAAGAACAGGTCGCTAAAGGACAAGTCTCAAAATGACTGTGAACATAATAACAGATCTTTAAAGAACAGGTCGCCAATGGTCAAGTCTCAAAAAGGCTGTGTTGCATAAGGACAGGTCGCTAAAAGAACAAGTCGGCAAACGACAAGTCTCAAAAAGGCTGTGTAGCACAAGAACATGTCGCTAAAGAAGAGGTCGCCAAAGGACAAGTATAAAAAAGACTGTGTAACATAAGAACAGGTCGCTAAAAGATAGGGTCGCCAAAGGCCAAGTCTCAAAGAGACTGTGTAGCATAAGGATAGATCGCTAAAAGACAAGTCTCAAAAATACTGAATAGCATAAGGACAGGTCGCTAAAGGAATGGGTCGCCAAAAGACAAGTCTGAAATAGAGTGTGTAGCATAAAGATAGGTCGCTAAAAGAGGAGTCGCCAAAGGACAAGACTCAAAGAGACTGTGTAGCATAAGGATAGATCGCTAAAAGAACAAGTCGCCAATTAACAAGTCTTCGAAAGACTGGGTCGCCAAAGGGCAAGTCTCAAAGAGACTGTGTAGCATAAAAATAGATCGCTAAAAGACAAGTCTCAAAAATACTGAATAGCATAAGGACAGGTCGCTAAAGGAATGGGTCGCCAAAAGACAAGTCTGAAATAGAGTGTGTAGCATAAAGATAGGTCGCTAAAAGAGGAGTCGCCAAAGGACAAGACTCAAAGAGACTGTTTAGCATAAGGATAGATCGCTAAAAGAACAGGTCGCTAAAGGACAAATCTCAAAATGACTGTGAGCATAATGACAGATCTCTAAAAGAACGGGTCGCCAATGGTCAAGTCTCAAAAAGGCTGTGTTGCATAAGGACAGGTCGCTAGAAGAACAAGTCGGCAAACGACAAGTCTCAAAAAGGCTGTGTAGCACAAGAACATGTCGCTAAAGAACAGGTCGCCAAAAGACAAGTATAAAAAAGACTGTGTAACATAAGAACAGGTCGCTAAAAGATAGGGTCGCCAAATGGCAAGTCTCAAAGAGACTGTGTAGCATAAGGATAGATCGCTAAAAGACAAGTCTCAAAAATACTGAATAGCATAAGGACAGGTCGCTAAAGGAATGGGTCGCCAAAAGACAAGTCTGAAATTGAGTGTGTAGCATAAAGATAGGTCGCTAAAAGAGGAGTCGCCAAAGGACAAGACTCAAAGAGACTGTGTAGCATAAGGATAGATCGCTAAAAGAACAAGTCGCCAATTAACAAGTCTTCGAAAGACTGGCTCGCCAAAGGGCAAGTCTCAAAGAGACTGTGTAGCATAAGGATAGATCGCTAAAAGACAAGTCTCAAAAATACTGAATAGCATAAGGACAGGTCGCTAAAGGAATGGGTCGCCAAAAGACAAGTCTGAAATAGAGTGTGTAGCATAAAGATAGGTCGCTAAAGGAGGAGTGGCCAAAGGACAAGACTCAAAGAACCTGTGTAGCATAAGGATAGATCGCTAAAAGAACAAGTCGCCAATTAACAAGTCTTCGAAAGACTGGGTCGCCAAAAGCAAGTCTCAAAGAGACTGTGTAGCATAAGGATAGATCGCTAAAAGACAAGTCTCAAAAATACTGAATAGCATAAGGACAGGTCGCTAAAGGAAAGGGTCGCCAAAAGACAAGTCTGAAATAGAGTGTGTAGCATAAAGATAGGTCGCTAAAAGAGGAGTCGCCAAAGGACAAGACTCAAAGAGACTGTGTAGCATAAGGATAGATCCCTAAAAGAACAAGTCGCCAATTAACAAGTCTTCGAAAGACTGGGTCGCCAAAGGGCAAGTCTCAAAGAGACTGTGTAGCATAAGGATAGATCGCTAAAAGACAAGTCTCAAGAATACTGAATAGCATAAGGACAGGTCGCTAAAGGAATGGGTCGCCAAAAGACAAGTCTGAAATAGAGTGTGTAGCATAAAGATAGGTCGCTAAAAGAGGAGTCGCCAAAGGACAAGACTCAAAGAGACTGTGTAGCATAAGGATAGATCGCTAAAAGAACAGGTCGCTAAAGGACAAGTCTCAAAACGACTTTGAGCATAATGACAGATCTCTAAAAGAACGGGTCGCCAATGGTCAAGTCTCAAAAAGGCTGTGTTGCATAAGGACAGGTCGCTAAAAGAACAAGTCGGCAAACGACAAGTCTCAAAAAGGCTGTGTAGCACAAGAACATGTCGCTAAAGAACAGGTCGCCAAAGGACAAGTATAAAAAAGACTGTGTAACATAAGAACAGGTCGCTAAAAGATAGGGTCGCCAAAGGGCAAGTCTCAAAAAGACTGTGTAGCATAAGGATAGATCGCTAAAAGACAAGTCTCAAAAATACTGAATAGCATAAGGACAGGTCGCTAAAGGAATGGGTCGCCAAAAGACAAGTCTGAAATAGAGTGTGTAGCATAAAGATAGGTCGCTAAAAGAGGTGTCGCCAAAGGACAAGACTCAAAGAGACTGTGTAGCATAAGGATAGATCGCTAAAAGAACAGGTCGCTAAAGGACAAGTCTCAAAATGACTGTGAGCATAATGACAGATCTCTAAAAGAACGGGTCGCCAATGGTCAAGTCTCAAAAAGGCTGTGTTGCATAAGGACAGGTCGCTATAAGAACAAGTCGGCAAACGACAAGTCTCAAAAAGGCTGTGTAGCACAAGAACATGTCGCTAAAGAACAGGTCGCCAAAGGACAAGTATAAAAAAGACTGTGTAACATAAGAACAGGTCGCTAAAAGATAGGGTCGCCAAAGAGCAAGTCTCAAAGAGACTGTGTAGCATAAGGATAGATCGCTAAAAGACAAGTCTCAAAAATACTGAATAGCATAAGGACAGGTCGCTAAAGGAATGGGTCGCCAAAAGACAAGTCTGAAATAGAGTGTGTAGCATAAAGATAGGTCGCTAAAAGAGGAGTCGCCAAAGGACAAGACTCAAAGAGACTGTGTAGCATAAGGATAGATCGCTAAAAGAACAAGTCGCCAATTAACAAGTCTTCGAAAGACTGGCTCGCCAAAGGGCAAGTCTCAAAGAGACTGTGTAGCATAAGGATAGATCGCTAAAAGACAAGTCTCAAAAATACTGAATAGCATAAGGACAGGTCGCTAAAGGAATGGGTCGCCAAAAGACAAGTCTGAAATAGAGTGTGTAGCATAAAGATAGGTCGCTAAAGGAGAAGTGGCCAAAGGACAAGACTCAAAGAACCTGTGTAGCATAAGGATAGATCGCTAAAAGAACAAGTCGCCAATTAACAAGTCTTCGAAAGACTGGGTCGCCAAAAGCAAGTCTCAAAGAGACTGTGTAGCATAAGGATAGATCGCTAAAAGACAAGTCTCAAGAATACTGAATAGCATAAGGACAGGTCGCTAAAGGAATGGGTCGCCAAAATACAAGTCTGAAATAGAGTGTGTAGCATAAAGATAGGTCGCTAAAAGAGGAGTCGCCAAAGGACAAGACTCAAAGAGACTGTGTAGCATAAGGATAGATCGCTAAAAGAACAAGTCGCCAATTAACAAGTCTTCGAAAGACTGGGTCGCCAAAGGGCAAGTCTCAAAGAGACTGTGTAGCATAAGGATAGATCGCTAAAAGACAAGTCTCAAAAATACTGAATAGCATAAGGACAGGTCGCTAAAAGAATGGGTCGCCAAAAGACAAGTCTGAAATAGAGTGTGTAGCATAAAGATAGGTCGCTAAAAGAGGAGTCGCCAAAGGACAAGACTCAAAGAGACTGTGTAGCATAAGGTGAGATCGCTAAAAGAACAAGTCGCCAATTAACAAGTCTTCGAAAGACTGGGTCGCCAAAGGGCAAGTCTCAAAAAGACTGTGTAGCATAAGGATAGATCGCTAAAAGACAAGTCTCAAAAATACTGAATAGCATAAGGACAGGTCGCTAAAGGAATGGGTCGCCAAAAGACAAGTCTGAAATAGAGTGTGTAGCATAAAGATAGGTCGCTAAAGGAGAAGTGGCCAAAGGACAAGACTCAAAGAACCTGTGTAGCATAAGGATAGATCGCTAAAAGAACAAGTCGCCAATTAACAAGTCTTCGAAAGACTGGGTCGCCAAAAGCAAGTCTCAAAGAGACTGTGTAGCATAAGGATAGATCGCTAAAAGACAAGTCTCAAAAATACTGAATAGCATAAGGACAGGTCGCTAAAGGAAAGGGTCGCCAAAAGACAAGTCTGAAATAGAGTGTGTAGCATAAAGATAGGTCGCTAAAAGAGGAGTCGCCAAAGGACAAGACTCAAAGAGACTGTGTAGCATAAAGATAGATCCCTAAAAGAACAAGTCGCCAATTAACAAGTCTTCGAAAGACTGGGTCGCCAAAGGGCAAGTCTCAAAGAGACTGTGTAGCATAAGGATAGATCGCTAAAAGACAAGTCTCAAGAATACTGAATAGCATAAGGACAGGTCGCTAAAGGAATGGGTCGCCAAAAGACAAGTCTGAAATAGAGTGTGTAGCATAAAGATAGGTCGCTAAAAGAGGAGTCGCCAAAGGACAAGACTCAAAGAGACTGTGTAGCATAAGGATAGATCGCTAAAAGAACAGGTCGCTAAAGGACAAGTCTCAAAATTACTTTGAGCATAATGACAGATCTCTAAAAGAACGGGTCGCCAATGGTCAAGTCTCGAAAAGGCTGTGTTGCATAAGGACAGGTCGCTAAAAGAACAAGTCGGCAAACGACAAGTCTCAAAAAGGCTGTGTAGCACAAGAACATGTCGCTAAAGAACAGGTCGCCAAAGGACAAGTATAAAAAAGACTGTGTAACATAAGAACAGGTCGCTAAAAGATAGGGTCGCCAAAGGGCAAGTCTCAAAGAGACTGTGTAGCATAAGGATAGATCGCTAAAAGACAAGTCTCAAGAATACTGAATAGCATAAGGACAGGTCGCTAAAGGAATGGGTCGCCAAAATACAAGTCTGAAATAGAGTGTGTAGCATAAAGATAGGTCGCTAAAAGAGGAGTCGCCAAAGGACAAGACTCAAAGAGACTGTGTAGCATAAGGATAGATCGCTAAAAGAACAAGTCGCCAATTAACAAGTCTTCGAAAGACTGGGTCGCCAAAGGGCAAGTCTCAAAGAGACTGTGTAGCATAAGGATAGATCGCTAAAAGACAAGTCTCAAAAATACTGAATAGCATAAGGACAGGTCGCTAAAAGAATGGGTCGCCAAAAGACAAGTCTGAAATAGAGTGTGTAGCATAAAGATAGGTCGCTAAAAGAGGAGTCGCCAAAGGACAAGACTCAAAGAGACTGTGTAGCATAAGGAGAGATCGCTAAAAGAACAAGTCGCCAATTAACAAGTCTTCGAAAGACTGGGTCGCCAAAGGGCAAGTCTCAAAAAGACTGTGTAGCATAAGGATAGATCGCTAAAAGACAAGTCTCAAAAATACTGAATAGCATAAGGACAGGTCGCTAAAGGAATGGGTCGCCAAAAGACAAGTCTGAAATAGAGTGTGTAGCATAAAGATAGGTCGCTAAAAGAGGTGTCGCCAAAGGACAAGACTCAAAGAGACTGTGTAGCATAAGGATAGATCGCTAAAAGAACAGGTCGCTAAAGGACAAGTCTCAAAATGACTGTGAGCATAATGACAGATCTCTAAAAGAACGGGTCGCCAATGGTCAAGTCTCAAAAAGGCTGTGTTGCATAAGGACAGGTCGCTATAAGAACAAGTCGGCAAACGACAAGTCTCAAAAAGGCTGTGTAGCACAAGAACATGTCGCTAAAGAACAGGTCGCTAAAGGACAAGTATAAAAAAGACTGTGTAACATAAGAACAGGTCGCTAAAAGATAGGGTCGAAAAAGAGCAAGTCTCAAAGAGACTGTGTAGCATAAGGATAGATCGCTAAAAGACAAGTCTCAAAAATACTGAATAGCATAAGGACAGGTCGCTAAAGGAATGGGTCGCCAAAAGACAAGTCTGAAATAGAGTGTGTAGCATAAAGATAGGTCGCTAAAAGAGGAGTCGCCAAAGGACAAGACTCAAAGAGACTGTGTAGCATCAGGATAGATCGCTAAAAGAACAAGTCGCCAATTAACAAGTCTTCGAAAGACTGGGTCGCCAAAGGGCAAGTCTCAAAGAGACTGTGTAGCAAAAGGGTAGATCGCTAAAAGACAAGTCTCAAAAATACTGAATAGCATAAGGACAGGTCGCTAAAGGAATGGGTCGCCAAAAGACAAGTCTGAAATAGAGTGTGTAGCATAAAGATAGGTCGCTAGAAGAGGAGTCGCCAAAGGACAAGACTCAAAGAGACTGTGTAGCATAAGGATAGATCGCTAAAAGAACAAGTCGTCAATTAACAAGTCTTCGAAAGACTGGGTCGCCAAAGGGCAAGTCTCAAAGAGACTGTGTAGCATAAGGATAGATCGCTAAAAGACAAGTCTCAAAAATACTGAATAGCATAAGGACAGGTCGCTAAAGGAATGAGTCGCCAAAAAAAGTCTGAAATAGAGTGTGTAGCATAAAGATAGGTCGCTAAAAGAGGAGTCGCCAATGGACAAAACTCAAAGAGACTGTGTAGCATAAGGATAGATCGCTAAAAGAACAAGTCGCCAATTAACAAGTCTTCGAAAGACTGGGTCGCCAAAGGGCAAGTCTCAAAGAGACTGTGTAGCATAAAAATAGATCGCTAAAAGACAAGTCTCAAAAATACTGAATAGCATAAAGACAGGTCGCTAAAGGAATGGGTCGCCAAAAGACAAGTCTGAAATAGAGTGTGTAGCATAAAGATAGGTCGCTAAAGGAGGAGTCACCAAAGGACAAGACTCAAAGAACTTGTGTAGCATAAGGATAGATCGCTAAAAGAACAAGTCGCCAATTAACAAGTCTTCGAAAACTGGGTCGCCAAAAGCAAGTCTCAAAGAGACTGTGTAGCATAAGGATAGATCGCTAAAAGACAAGTCTCAAGAATACTGAATAGCATAAGGACAGGTCGCTAAAGGAATGGGTCGCCAAAAGACAAGTCTGAAATAGAGTGTGTAGCATAAAGATAGGTCGCTAAAAGAGGAGTCGCCAAAGGACAAGACTCAAAGAGACTGTGTAGCATAAGGATAGATCGCTAAAAGAACAGGTCGCTAAAGGACAAGTCTCAAAATGACTGTGAGCATAATGACAGATCTCTAAAAGAACGGGTCGCCAATGGTCAAGTCTCAAAAAGGCTGTGTTGCATAAGGACAGGTCGCTATAAGAACAAGTCGGCAAACGACAAGTCTCAAAAAGGCTGTGTAGCACAAGAACATGTCGCTAAAGAACAGGTCGCTAAAGGACAAGTATAAAAAAGACTGTGTAACATAAGAACAGGTCGCTAAAAGATAGGGTCGAAAAAGAGCAAGTCTCAAAGAGACTGTGTAGCATAAGGATAGATCGCTAAAAGACAAGTCTCAAAAATACTGAATAGCATAAGGACAGGTCGCCAAAGGAATGGGTCGCCAAAAGACAAGTCTGAAATAGAGTGTGTAGCATAAAGATAGGTCGCTAAAAGAGGAGTCGCCAAAGGACAAGACTCAAAGAGACTGTGTAGCATCAGGATAGATCGCTAAAAGAACAAGTCGCCAATTAACAAGTCTTCGAAAGACTGGGTCGCCAAAGGGCAAGTCTCAAAGAGACTGTGTAGCAAAAGGGTAGATCGCTAAAAGACAAGTCTCAAAAATACTGAATAGCATAAGGACAGGTCGCTAAAGGAATGGGTCGCCAAAAGACAAGTCTGAAATAGAGTGTGTAGCATAAAGATAGGTCGCTAGAAGAGGAGTCGCCAAAGGACAAGACTCAAAGAGACTGTGTAGCATAAGGATAGATCGCTAAAAGAACAAGTCGTCAATTAACAAGTCTTCGAAAGACTGGGTCGCCAAAGGGCAAGTCTCAAAGAGACTGTGTAGCATAAGGATAGATCGCTAAAAGACAAGTCTCAAAAATACTGAATAGCATAAGGACAGGTCGCTAAAGGAATGAGTCGCCAAAAAAAGTCTGAAATAGAGTGTGTAGCATAAAGATAGGTCGCTAAAAGAGGAGTCGCCAATGGACAAAACTCAAAGAGACTGTGTAGGATAAGGATAGATCGCTAAAAGAACAAGTCGCCAATTAACAAGTCTTCGAAAGACTGGGTCGCCAAAGGGCAAGTCTCAAAGAGACTGTGTTGCATAAAAATAGATCGCTAAAAGACAAGTCTCAAAAATACTGAATAGCATAAAGACAGGTCGCTAAAGGAATGGGTCGCCAAAAGACAAGTCTGAAATAGAGTGTGTAGCATAAAGATAGGTCGCTAAAGGAGGAGTCACCAAAGGACAAGACTCAAAGAACTTGTGTAGCATAAGGATAGATCGCTAAAAGAACAAGTCGCCAATTAACAAGTCTTCGAAAACTGGGTCGCCAAAAGCAAGTCTCAAAGAGACTGTGTAGCATAAGGATAGATCGCTAAAAGACAAGTCTCAAGAATACTGAATAGCATAAGGACAGGTCGCTAAAGGAATGGGTCGCCAAAAGACAAGTCTGAAATAGAGTGTGTAGCATAAAGATAGGTCGCTAAAAGAGGAGTCGCCAAAGGACAAGACTCAAAGAGAGTGTGTAGCATAAGGATAGATCGCTAAAAGAACAGGTCGCTAAAGGACAAGTCTCAAAATGACTGTGAGCATAATGACAGATCTCTAAAAGAACGGGTCGCCAATGGTCAAGTCTCAAAAAGGCTGTGTTGCATAAGGACAGGTCGCTAAAAGAACAAGTCGGCAAACGACAAGTCTCAAAAAGGCTGTGGAGCACAAGAACATGCCGCTAAAGAACAGGTCGCCAAAGGACAAGTATAAAAAAGACTGTGTAACATAAGAACAGGTCGCTAAAAGATAGGGTTGCCAAAAGAGCAAGTCTCAAAGAGACTGTGTAGCATAAGGATAGATCGCTAAAAGAACAGGTCGCTAAATGACAAGTCTCAAAATTACTGTGAGCATAATGACAGATCTCTAAAAGAACGGGTCGCCAATGGTCAAGTCTCAAAAAGGCTGTGTTGCATAAGGACAGGTCACTAAAAGAACAAGTCGGCAAACGACAAGTCTCAAAAAGGCTTTGTAGCACAAGAACATGTCGCTAAAGAACAGGTCGCCAAAGGACAAGTATAAAAAAGACAGTGTAACATAAGAGCAGGTCGCTAAAAGATAGGGTCGCCAAAGGCCAAGTCTCAAAGAGACTGTGTAGCATAAGGATAGATCACTAAAAGACAAGTCTCAAAAATACTGAATAGCATAAGGACAGGTCGCTAAAGGAATGGGTCGCCAAAAGACAAGTCTGAAATAGAGTGTGTAGCATAAAGATAGGTCGCTAAAAGAGGAGTCGCCAAAGGACAAGAGTCAAAGAGACTGTGTAGCATAAGGATAGATCGCTAAAAGAACAGGTCGCCAATTAACAAGTATTCGAAAGACTGGGTCACCAAAGGGCAAGTCTCAAAGAGACTGTGTAGAATAAGGATAGATCGCTAAAAGACAAGTCTCAAAAATACTGAATAGCATAAGGACAGGTCGCTAAAGGAATGGGTCGCCAAAAGACAAGTCTGAAATAGAGTGTGTAGCATAAAGATAGGTCGCTAAAAGAGGAGTCGCCAAAGGACAAGACTCAAAGAGACTGTGTAGAATAAGTATAGATCGCTTAAAGAACAGGTCGCTAAAGGACAAGTCTCAAAATAACTGTGAGCATAATGACAGATCTCTAAAAGAACGGGTCGCCAATGGTCAAGTCTCAAAAAGGCTGTGTTGCATCAGGACAGGTCGCTAAAGGAACAAGTCGGCAAACGACAAGTCTCAAAAAGGCTGTGTAGCACAAGATTAGGTCGCCAAAGGACAAGTATAAAAAAGACGGTGTAACATAAGAACAGGTCGCTAAAAGATAGGGTCGCCAAAGGCCAAGTCTCAAAGAGACTGTGTAGCAAAAGGATAGATCGCTAAAAGACAAGTCTCAAAAATACTGAATAGCATAAGGACAGGTCGCTAAAGGAATGGGTCGCCAAAAGACAAGTCTGAAATAGAGTGTGTAGCATAAAGATAGGTCGCTAGAAGAGGAGTCGCCAAAGGACAAGACTCAAAGAGACTGTGTAGAATAAGGATAGATCGCTAAAAGAACAGGTCGCTAAAGGACAAGTCTCAAAATGACTGTGAGCATAATGACAGATCTCTAAAAGAACGGGTCGCCAATGGTCAAGTCTCAAAAAGGCTGTGTTGCATCAGGACAGGTCGCTAAAAGAACAAGTCGGCAAACGACAAGTCTCAAAAAGGCTGTGTAGCACAAGAACATGTCGCTAAAGAACAGGTCGCCAAAGGACAAGTATAAAAAAGACTGTGTAACATAAGAACAGGTCGCTAAAAGATAGGGTCGCCAAAAGGTCAAGTCTCGAAGAGACTGTGTAGAATAAGGATAGATCGCTAAAAGAACAGGTCGCTAAAGGACAAGTCTCAAAATGACTGTGAGCATAATGACAGATCTCTAAAAGAACGGGTCGCCAATGGTCAAGTCTCAAAAAGGCTGTGTTGCATCAGGACAGGTCGCTAAAAGAACAAGTCGGCAAACGACAAGTTTCAAAAAGGCTGTTTAGCACAAGAATATATCGCTAAAGACCAGGTCGCCAAAGGACAAGTATAAAAAAGACTGTGTAACATAAGAACAGGTCGCTAAAAGATAGGGTCGCCAAAAGGGCAAGTCTCAAAGAGACTGTGTAGAATAAGGATACATCGCTAAAAGACAAGTCTCAAAAATACTGAATAGCATAAGGACAGGTCGCTAAAGGAATGGGTCGCCAAAAGACAAGTCTGAAATAGAGTGTGTAGCATAAAGATAGGTCGCTAAAAGAGGAGTCGCCAAAAGACAAGACTCAAAGAGAGTGTGTAGCATAAGGATAGATCGCTAAAAGAACAGGTCGCTAAAGGACAAGTCTCAAAATGACTGTGAGCATAATGACAGATCTCTAAAAGAACGGGTCGCCAATGGTCAAGTCTCAAAAAGGCTGTGTTGCATAAGGACAGGTCGCTAAAAGAACAAGTCGGCAAACGACAAGTCTCAAAAAGGCTGTGGAGCACAAGAACATGCCGCTAAAGAACAGGTCGCCAAAGGACAAGTATAAAAAAGAATGTGTAACTTAAGAACAGGTATCTAAAAGATAGGGTTGCCAAAAGGGCAAGTCTCAAAGAGACTGTGTAGCATAAGGATAGATCGCTAAAAGAACAGGTCGCTAAAGGACAAGTCTCAAAATGACTGTGAACATAATAACAGATCTTTAAAGAACAGGTCGCCAATGGTCAAGTCTCAAAAAGGCTGTGTTGCATAAGGACAGGTCGCTAAAAGAACAAGTCGGCAAACGACAAGTCTCAAAAAGGCTGTGTAGCACAAGAACATGTCGCTAAAGAACAGGTCGCCAAAGGACAAGTATAAAAAAGACTGTGTAACATAAGAACAGGTCGCTAAAAGATAGGGTCGCCAAAGGCCAAGTCTCAAAGAGACTGTGTAGCATAAGGATAGATCGCTAAAAGACAAGTCTCAAAAATACTGAATAGCATAAGGACAGGTCGCTAAAGGAATGGGTCGCCAAAAGACAAGTCTGAAATAGAGTGTGTAGCATAAAGATAGGTCGCTAAAAGAGGAGTCGCCAAAGGACAAGACTCAAAGAGACTGTGTAGCATAAGGATAGATCGCTAAAAGAACAAGTCGCCAATTAACAAGTCTTCGAAAGACTGGGTCGCCAAAGGGCAAGTCTCAAAGAGACTGTGTAGCATAAAAATAGATCGCTAAAATACAAGTCTCAAAAATACTGAATAGCATAAGGACAGGTCGCTAAAGGAATGGGTCGCCAAAAGACAAGTCTGAAATAGAGTGTGTAGCATAAAGATAGGTCGCTAAAAGAGGAGTCGCCAAAGGACAAGACTCAAAGAGACTGTTTAGCATAAGGATAGATCGCTAAAAGAACAGGTCGCTAAAGGACAAATCTCAAAATGACTGTGAGCATAATGACAGATCTCTAAAAGAACGGGTCGCCAATGGTCAAGTCTCAAAAAGGCTGTGTTGCATAAGGACAGGTCGCTAGAAGAACAAGTCGGCAAACGACAAGTCTCAAAAAGGCTGTGTAGCACAAGAACATGTCGCTAAAGAACAGGTCGCCAAAAGACAAGTATAAAAAAGACTGTGTAACATAAGAACAGGTCGCTAAAAGATAGGGTCGCCAAATGGCAAGTCTCAAAGAGACTGTGTAGCATAAGGATAGATCGCTAAAAGACAAGTCTCAAAAATACTGAATAGCATAAGGACAGGTCGCTAAAGGAATGGGTCGCCAAAAGACAAGTCTGAAATTGAGTGTGTAGCATAAAGATAGGTCGCTAAAAGAGGAGTCGCCAAAGGACAAGACTCAAAGAGACTGTGTAGCATAAGGATAGATCGCTAAAAGAACAAGTCGCCAATTAACAAGTCTTCGAAAGACTGGCTCGCCAAAGGGCAAGTCTCAAAGAGACTGTGTAGCATAAGGATAGATCGCTAAAAGACAAGTCTCAAAAATACTGAATAGCATAAGGACAGGTCGCTAAAGGAATGGGTCGCCAAAAGACAAGTCTGAAATAGAGTGTGTAGCATAAAGATAGGTCGCTAAAGGAGGAGTGGCCAAAGGACAAGACTCAAAGAACCTGTGTAGCATAAGGATAGATCGCTAAAAGAACAAGTCGCCAATTAACAAGTCTTCGAAAGACTGGGTCGCCAAAAGCAAGTCTCAAAGAGACTGTGTAGCATAAGGATAGATCGCTAAAAGACAAGTCTCAAAAATACTGAATAGCATAAGGACAGGTCGCTAAAGGAAAGGGTCGCCAAAAGACAAGTCTGAAATAGAGTGTGTAGCATAAAGATAGGTCGCTAAAAGAGGAGTCGCCAAAGGACAAGACTCAAAGAGACTGTGTAGCATAAGGATAGATCCCTAAAAGAACAAGTCGCCAATTAACAAGTCTTCGAAAGACTGGGTCGCCAAAGGGCAAGTCTCAAAGAGACTGTGTAGCATAAGGATAGATCGCTAAAAGACAAGTCTCAAGAATACTGAATAGCATAAGGACAGGTCGCTAAAGGAATGGGTCGCCAAAAGACAAGTCTGAAATAGAGTGTGTAGCATAAAGATAGGTCGCTAAAAGAGGAGTCGCCAAAGGACAAGACTCAAAGAGACTGTGTAGCATAAGGATAGATCGCTAAAAGAACAGGTCGCTAAAGGACAAGTCTCAAAACGACTTTGAGCATAATGACAGATCTCTAAAAGAACGGGTCGCCAATGGTCAAGTCTCAAAAAGGCTGTGTTGCATAAGGACAGGTCGCTAAAAGAACAAGTCGGCAAACGACAAGTCTCAAAAAGGCTGTGTAGCACAAGAACATGTCGCTAAAGAACAGGTCGCCAAAGGACAAGTATAAAAAAGACTGTGTAACATAAGAACAGGTCGCTAAAAGATAGGGTCGCCAAAGGGCAAGTCTCAAAAAGACTGTGTAGCATAAGGATAGATCGCTAAAAGACAAGTCTCAAAAATACTGAATAGCATAAGGACAGGTCGCTAAAGGAATGGGTCGCCAAAAGACAAGTCTGAAATAGAGTGTGTAGCATAAAGATAGGTCGCTAAAAGAGGTGTCGCCAAAGGACAAGACTCAAAGAGACTGTGTAGCATAAGGATAGATCGCTAAAAGAACAGGTCGCTAAAGGACAAGTCTCAAAATGACTGTGAGCATAATGACAGATCTCTAAAAGAACGGGTCGCCAATGGTCAAGTCTCAAAAAGGCTGTGTTGCATAAGGACAGGTCGCTATAAGAACAAGTCGGCAAACGACAAGTCTCAAAAAGGCTGTGTAGCACAAGAACATGTCGCTAAAGAACAGGTCGCCAAAGGACAAGTATAAAAAAGACTGTGTAACATAAGAACAGGTCGCTAAAAGATAGGGTCGCCAAAGAGCAAGTCTCAAAGAGACTGTGTAGCATAAGGATAGATCGCTAAAAGACAAGTCTCAAAAATACTGAATAGCATAAGGACAGGTCGCTAAAGGAATGGGTCGCCAAAAGACAAGTCTGAAATAGAGTGTGTAGCATAAAGATAGGTCGCTAAAAGAGGAGTCGCCAAAGGACAAGACTCAAAGAGACTGTGTAGCATAAGGATAGATCGCTAAAAGAACAAGTCGCCAATTAACAAGTCTTCGAAAGACTGGCTCGCCAAAGGGCAAGTCTCAAAGAGACTGTGTAGCATAAGGATAGATCGCTAAAAGACAAGTCTCAAAAATACTGAATAGCATAAGGACAGGTCGCTAAAGGAATGGGTCGCCAAAAGACAAGTCTGAAATAGAGTGTGTAGCATAAAGATAGGTCGCTAAAGGAGAAGTGGCCAAAGGACAAGACTCAAAGAACCTGTGTAGCATAAGGATAGATCGCTAAAAGAACAAGTCGCCAATTAACAAGTCTTCGAAAGACTGGGTCGCCAAAAGCAAGTCTCAAAGAGACTGTGTAGCATAAGGATAGATCGCTAAAAGACAAGTCTCAAGAATACTGAATAGCATAAGGACAGGTCGCTAAAGGAATGGGTCGCCAAAATACAAGTCTGAAATAGAGTGTGTAGCATAAAGATAGGTCGCTAAAAGAGGAGTCGCCAAAGGACAAGACTCAAAGAGACTGTGTAGCATAAGGATAGATCGCTAAAAGAACAAGTCGCCAATTAACAAGTCTTCGAAAGACTGGGTCGCCAAAGGGCAAGTCTCAAAGAGACTGTGTAGCATAAGGATAGATCGCTAAAAGACAAGTCTCAAAAATACTGAATAGCATAAGGACAGGTCGCTAAAAGAATGGGTCGCCAAAAGACAAGTCTGAAATAGAGTGTGTAGCATAAAGATAGGTCGCTAAAAGAGGAGTCGCCAAAGGACAAGACTCAAAGAGACTGTGTAGCATAAGGTGAGATCGCTAAAAGAACAAGTCGCCAATTAACAAGTCTTCGAAAGACTGGGTCGCCAAAGGGCAAGTCTCAAAAAGACTGTGTAGCATAAGGATAGATCGCTAAAAGACAAGTCTCAAAAATACTGAATAGCATAAGGACAGGTCGCTAAAGGAATGGGTCGCCAAAAGACAAGTCTGAAATAGAGTGTGTAGCATAAAGATAGGTCGCTAAAGGAGAAGTGGCCAAAGGACAAGACTCAAAGAACCTGTGTAGCATAAGGATAGATCGCTAAAAGAACAAGTCGCCAATTAACAAGTCTTCGAAAGACTGGGTCGCCAAAAGCAAGTCTCAAAGAGACTGTGTAGCATAAGGATAGATCGCTAAAAGACAAGTCTCAAAAATACTGAATAGCATAAGGACAGGTCGCTAAAGGAAAGGGTCGCCAAAAGACAAGTCTGAAATAGAGTGTGTAGCATAAAGATAGGTCGCTAAAAGAGGAGTCGCCAAAGGACAAGACTCAAAGAGACTGTGTAGCATAAAGATAGATCCCTAAAAGAACAAGTCGCCAATTAACAAGTCTTCGAAAGACTGGGTCGCCAAAGGGCAAGTCTCAAAGAGACTGTGTAGCATAAGGATAGATCGCTAAAAGACAAGTCTCAAGAATACTGAATAGCATAAGGACAGGTCGCTAAAGGAATGGGTCGCCAAAAGACAAGTCTGAAATAGAGTGTGTAGCATAAAGATAGGTCGCTAAAAGAGGAGTCGCCAAAGGACAAGACTCAAAGAGACTGTGTAGCATAAGGATAGATCGCTAAAAGAACAGGTCGCTAAAGGACAAGTCTCAAAATTACTTTGAGCATAATGACAGATCTCTAAAAGAACGGGTCGCCAATGGTCAAGTCTCGAAAAGGCTGTGTTGCATAAGGACAGGTCGCTAAAAGAACAAGTCGGCAAACGACAAGTCTCAAAAAGGCTGTGTAGCACAAGAACATGTCGCTAAAGAACAGGTCGCCAAAGGACAAGTATAAAAAAGACTGTGTAACATAAGAACAGGTCGCTAAAAGATAGGGTCGCCAAAGGGCAAGTCTCAAAGAGACTGTGTAGCATAAGGATAGATCGCTAAAAGACAAGTCTCAAGAATACTGAATAGCATAAGGACAGGTCGCTAAAGGAATGGGTCGCCAAAATACAAGTCTGAAATAGAGTGTGTAGCATAAAGATAGGTCGCTAAAAGAGGAGTCGCCAAAGGACAAGACTCAAAGAGACTGTGTAGCATAAGGATAGATCGCTAAAAGAACAATTCGCCAATTAACAAGTCTTCGAAAGACTGGGTCGCCAAAGGGCAAGTCTCAAAGAGACTGTGTAGCATAAGGATAGATCGCTAAAAGACAAGTCTCAAAAATACTGAATAGCATAAGGACAGGTCGCTAAAAGAATGGGTCGCCAAAAGACAAGTCTGAAATAGAGTGTGTAGCATAAAGATAGGTCGCTAAAAGAGGAGTCGCCAAAGGACAAGACTCAAAGAGACTGTGTAGCATAAGGAGAGATCGCTAAAAGAACAAGTCGCCAATTAACAAGTCTTCGAAAGACTGGGTCGCCAAAGGGCAAGTCTCAAAAAGACTGTGTAGCATAAGGATAGATCGCTAAAAGACAAGTCTCAAAAATACTGAATAGCATAAGGACAGGTCGCTAAAGGAATGGGTCGCCAAAAGACAAGTCTGAAATAGAGTGTGTAGCATAAAGATAGGTCGCTAAAAGAGGTGTCGCCAAAGGACAAGACTCAAAGAGACTGTGTAGCATAAGGATAGATCGCTAAAAGAACAGGTCGCTAAAGGACAAGTCTCAAAATGACTGTGAGCATAATGACAGATCTCTAAAAGAACGGGTCGCCAATGGTCAAGTCTCAAAAAGGCTGTGTTGCATAAGGACAGGTCGCTATAAGAACAAGTCGGCAAACGACAAGTCTCAAAAAGGCTGTGTAGCACAAGAACATGTCGCTAAAGAACAGGTCGCTAAAGGACAAGTATAAAAAAGACTGTGTAACATAAGAACAGGTCGCTAAAAGATAGGGTCGAAAAAGAGCAAGTCTCAAAGAGACTGTGTAGCATAAGGATAGATCGCTAGAAGACAAGTCTCAAGAATACTGAATAGTATAAGGACAGGTCGCTAAAGGAATGGGTCGCCAAAAGACAAGTCTGAAATAGAGTGTGTAGCATAAAGATAGGTCGCTAAAAGAGGAGTCGCCAAAGGACAAGACTCAAAGAGACTGTGTAGCATCAGGATAGATCGCTAAAAGAACAAGTCGCCAATTAACAAGTCTTCGAAAGACTGGGTCGCCAAAGGGCAAGTCTCAAAGAGACTGTGTAGCAAAAGGGTAGATCGCTAAAAGACAAGTCTCAAAAATACTGAATAGCATAAGGACAGGTCGCTAAAGGAATGGGTCGCCAAAAGACAAGTCTGAAATAGAGTGTGTAGCATAAAGATAGGTCGCTAGAAGAGGAGTCGCCAAAGGACAAGACTCAAAGAGACTGTGTAGCATAAGGATAGATCGCTAAAAGAACAAGTCGTCAATTAACAAGTCTTCGAAAGACTGGGTCGCCAAAGGGCAAGTCTCAAAGAGACTGTGTAGCATAAGGATAGATCGCTAAAAGACAAGTCTCAAAAATACTGAATAGCATAAGGACAGGTCGCTAAAGGAATGAGTCGCCAAAAAAAGTCTGAAATAGAGTGTGTAGCATAAAGATAGGTCGCTAAAAGAGGAGTCGCCAATGGACAAAACTCAAAGAGACTGTGTAGCATAAGGATAGATAGCTAAAAGAACAAGTCGCCAATTAACAAGTCTTCGAAAGACTGGGTCGCCAAAGGGCAAGTCTCAAAGAGACTGTGTAGCATAAAAATAGATCGCTAAAAGACAAGTCTCAAAAATACTGAATAGCATAAAGACAGGTCGCTAAAGGAATGGGTCGCCAAAAGACAAGTCTGAAATAGAGTGTGTAGCATAAAGATAGGTCGCTAAAGGAGGAGTCACCAAAGGACAAGACTCAAAGAACTTGTGTAGCATAAGGATAGATCGCTAAAAGAACAAGTCGCCAATTAACAAGTCTTCGAAAACTGGGTCGCCAAAAGCAAGTCTCAAAGAGACTGTGTAGCATAAGGATAGATCGCTAAAAGACAAGTCTCAAGAATACTGAATAGCATAAGGACAGGTCGCTAAAGGAATGGGTCGCCAAAAGACAAGTCTGAAATAGAGTGTGTAGCATAAAGATAGGTCGCTAAAAGAGGAGTCGCCAAAGGACAAGACTCAAAGAGACTGTGTAGCATAAGGATAGATCGCTAAAAGAACAGGTCGCTAAAGGACAAGTCTCAAAATTACTTTGAGCATAATGACAGATCTCTAAAAGAACGGGTCGCCAATGGTCAAGTCTCGAAAAGGCTGTGTTGCATAAGGACAGGTCGCTAAAAGAACAAGTCGGCAAACGACAAGTCTCAAAAAGGCTGTGTAGCACAAGAACATGTCGCTAAAGAACAGGTCGCCAAAGGACAAGTATAAAAAAGACTGTGTAACATAAGAACAGGTCGCTAAAAGATAGGGTCGCCAAAGGGCAAGTCTCAAAGAGACTGTGTAGCATAAGGATAGATCGCTAAAAGACAAGTCTCAAGAATACTGAATAGCATAAGGACAGGTCGCTAAAGGAATGGGTCGCCAAAATACAAGTCTGAAATAGAGTGTGTAGCATAAAGATAGGTCGCTAAAAGAGGAGTCGCCAAAGGACAAGACTCAAAGAGACTGTGTAGCATAAGGATAGATCGCTAAAAGAACAATTCGCCAATTAACAAGTCTTCGAAAGACTGGGTCGCCAAAGGGCAAGTCTCAAAGAGACTGTGTAGCATAAGGATAGATCGCTAAAAGACAAGTCTCAAAAATACTGAATAGCATAAGGACAGGTCGCTAAAAGAATGGGTCGCCAAAAGACAAGTCTGAAATAGAGTGTGTAGCATAAAGATAGGTCGCTAAAAGAGGAGTCGCCAAAGGACAAGACTCAAAGAGACTGTGTAGCATAAGGAGAGATCGCTAAAAGAACAAGTCGCCAATTAACAAGTCTTCGAAAGACTGGGTCGCCAAAGGGCAAGTCTCAAAAAGACTGTGTAGCATAAGGATAGATCGCTAAAAGACAAGTCTCAAAAATACTGAATAGCATAAGGACAGGTCGCTAAAGGAATGGGTCGCCAAAAGACAAGTCTGAAATAGAGTGTGTAGCATAAAGATAGGTCGCTAAAAGAGGTGTCGCCAAAGGACAAGACTCAAAGAGACTGTGTAGCATAAGGATAGATCGCTAAAAGAACAGGTCGCTAAAGGACAAGTCTCAAAATGACTGTGAGCATAATGACAGATCTCTAAAAGAACGGGTCGCCAATGGTCAAGTCTCAAAAAGGCTGTGTTGCATAAGGACAGGTCGCTATAAGAACAAGTCGGCAAACGACAAGTCTCAAAAAGGCTGTGTAGCACAAGAACATGTCGCTAAAGAACAGGTCGCTAAAGGACAAGTATAAAAAAGACTGTGTAACATAAGAACAGGTCGCTAAAAGATAGGGTCGAAAAAGAGCAAGTCTCAAAGAGACTGTGTAGCATAAGGGTAGATCGCTAAAAGACAAGTCTCAAAAATACTGAATAGCATAAGGACAGGTCGCTAAAGGAATGGGTCGCCAAAAGACAAGTCTGAAATAGAGTGTGTAGCATAAAGATAGGTCGCTAAAAGAGGAGTCGCCAAAGGACAAGACTCAAAGAGACTGTGTAGCATCAGGATAGATCGCTAAAAGAACAAGTCGCCAATTAACAAGTCTTCGAAAGACTGGGTCGCCAAAGGGCAAGTCTCAAAGAGACTGTGTAGCAAAAGGGTAGATCGCTAAAAGACAAGTCTCAAAAATACTGAATAGCATAAGGACAGGTCGCTAAAGGAATGGGTCGCCAAAAGACAAGTCTGAAATAGAGTGTGTAGCATAAAGATAGGTCGCTAGAAGAGGAGTCGCCAAAGGACAAGACTCAAAGAGACTGTGTAGCATAAGGATAGATCGCTAAAAGAACAAGTCGTCAATTAACAAGTCTTCGAAAGACTGGGTCGCCAAAGGGCAAGTCTCAAAGAGACTGTGTAGCATAAGGATAGATCGCTAAAAGACAAGTCTCAAAAATACTGAATAGCATAAGGACAGGTCGCTAAAGGAATGAGTCGCCAAAAAAAGTCTGAAATAGAGTGTGTAGCATAAAGATAGGTCGCTAAAAGAGGAGTCGCCAATGGACAAAACTCAAAGAGACTGTGTAGCATAAGGATAGATCGCTAAAAGAACAAGTCGCCAATTAACAAGTCTTCGAAAGACTGGGTCGCCAAAGGGCAAGTCTCAAAGAGACTGTGTTGCATAAAAATAGATCGCTAAAAGACAAGTCTCAAAAATACTGAATAGCATAAAGACAGGTCGCTAAAGGAATGGGTCGCCAAAAGACAAGTCTGAAATAGAGTGTGTAGCATAAAGATAGGTCGCTAAAGGAGGAGTCACCAAAGGACAAGACTCAAAGAACTTGTGTAGCATAAGGATAGATCGCTAAAAGAACAAGTCGCCAATTAACAAGTCTTCGAAAACTGGGTCGCCAAAAGCAAGTCTCAAAGAGACTGTGTAGCATAAGGATAGATCGCTAAAAGACAAGTCTCAAGAATACTGAATAGCATAAGGACAGGTCGCTAAAGGAATGGGTCGCCAAAAGACAAGTCTGAAATAGAGTGTGTAGCATAAAGATAGGTCGCTAAAAGAGGAGTCGCCAAAGGACAAGACTCAAAGAGACTGTGTAGCATAAGGATAGATCGCTAAAAGAACAGGTCGCTAAAGGACAAGTCTCAAAATGACTGTGAGCATAATGACAGATCTCTAAAAGAACGGGTCGCCAATGGTCAAGTCTCAAAAAGGCTGTGTTGCTTAAGGACAGGTCGCTAAAAGAACAAGTCGGCAAACGACAAGTCTCAAAAAGGCTGTGTAGCACAAGAACATGTCGCTAAAGAACAGGTCGCCAAAGGACAAGTATAAAAAAGACTGTGTAACATAAGAACAGGTCGCTAAAAGATAGGGTCGACAAAGGGCAAGTCTCAAAGAGACTGTGTAGCATAAGGATAGATCGCTAGAAGACAAGTCTCAAGAATACTGAATAGTATAAGGACAGGTCGCTAAAGGAATGGGTCGCCAAAAGACAAGTCTGAAATAGAGTGTGTAGCATAAAGATAGGTCGCTAAAAGAGGAGTCGCCAAAGGACAAGACTCAAAGAGACTGTGTAGCATAAGGATAGATCGCTAAAAGAACAAGTCGCCAATTAACAAGTCTTCGAAAGACTGGGTCGCCAAAGGGCAAGTCTCAAAGAGACTGTGTAGCATAAGGATAGATCGCTAAAAGACAAGTCTCAAAAATACTGAATAGCATAAGGACAGGTCGCTAAAGGAATGGGTCGCCAAAAGACAAGTCTGAAATAGAGTGTGTAGCATAAAGATAGGTCGCTAAAAGAGGAGTCGCCAAAGGACAAGACTCAAAGAGACTGTGTAGCATAAGGATAGATCGCTAAAAGAACAAGTCGCCAATTAACAAGTCTTTGAAAGACTGGGTCGCCAAAGACCAAGTCTCAAAGAGACTGTGTAGCATAAGGATAGATCGCTAAAAGACAAGTCTCAAAAATACTGAATAGCATAAGGACAGGTCGCTAAAGGAATGGGTCGCCAAAAGACTAGTCTGAAAGAGAGTGTGTAGCATAAAGATAGGTCGCTAAAAGAGGAGTCGCCAAAGGACAAGACTCAAAGAGACGGTGTAGCATAAGGATAGATCGCTAAAAGAACAGGTCGCTAAAGGACAAGTCTCAAAATGACTGTGAGCATAATGACAGATCTCTAAAAGAACGGGTCGCCAATGGTCAAGTCTCAAAAAGGCTGTGTTGCATAAGGACAGGTCGCTGAAAGAACAAGTCGGGAAACGACAAGTCTCAAAAAGGCTGTGTAGCACAAGAACATGTCGCTAAAGAACAGGTCGCCAAAGGACAAGTATAAAAAGACTGTGTAACATAAGAACAGGTCGCTAAAAGATAGGTTCGCCAAAGGGCAAGTCTCAAAGAGACTGTGTAGCATAAGGATAGATCGCTAAAAGACAAGTCTCAAAAATACTGAATAGCATAAGGACAGGTCGCTAAAGGAATGGGTCGCCAAAAGACAAGTCTGAAATAGAGTGTGTAGCATAAAGATAGGTCGCTAAAAGAGGAGTCGCCAAAGGACAAGACTCAAAGAGACTGTGTAGCATAAGGATAGATCGCTAAAAGAACAAGTCGCTAAAGGACAAGTCTCAAAATGACTGTGAGCATAATGACAGATCTCTAAAAGAACGGGTCGCCAATGGTCAAGTCTCAAAAAGGCTGTGTTGCATAAGGACAGGTCGCTAAAAGAACAAGTCGGCAAACGACAAGTCTCAAAAAGGCTGTGTAACACAAGAACATGTCGCTAAAGAACAGGTCGCCAAAGGACAAGTATAAAAAAGACTGTGTAACATAAGAACAGGTCGCTAAAAGATAGGGTCGCCAAAAGGGCAAGTCTCAAAAAGACTGTGTAGAATAAGGATAGATCGCTAAAAGAACAGGTCGCTAAAGGACAAGTCTCAAAATGACTGTGAGCATAATGACAGATCTCTAAAAGATCGGGTCGCCAATGGTCAAGTCTCAAAAAGGCTGTGTTGCATCAGGACAGGTCGCTAAAAGAACAAGTCGGCAAACGACAAGTCTCAAAAAGGCTGTGTAGCACAAGAACATGTCGCTAAAGAAGAGGTCGCCAAAGGACAAGTATAAAAAAGACTGTGTAACATAAGAACAGGTCGCTAAAAGATAGGGTCGCCAAAGGCCAAGTCTCAAAGAGACTGTGTAGCATAAGGATAGATCGCTAAAAGACAAGTCTCAAAAATACTGAATAGCATAAGGACAGGTCGCTAAAGGAATGGGTCGCCAAAAGACAAGTCTGAAATAGAGTGTGTAGCATAAAGATAGGTCGCTAAAAGAGGAGTCGCCAAAGGACAAGACTCAAAGAGACTGTGTAGCATAAGGATAGATCGCTAAAAGAACAGGTCGCCAATTAACAAGTCTTCGAAAGACTGGGTCACCAAAGGGCAAGTCTCAAAGAGACTGTGTAGAATAAGGATAGATCGCTAAAAGACAAGTCTCAAAAATACTGAATAGCATAAGGACAGGTCGCTAAAGGAATGGGTCGCCAAAAGACAAGTCTGAAATAGAGTGTGTAGCATAAAGATAGGTCGCTAAAAGAGGAGTCGCCAAAGGACAAGACTCAAAGAGACTGTGTAGCATAAGGATAGATCGCTAAAAGAACAGGTCGCTAAAGGACAAGTCTCAAAATAACTGTGAGCATAATGACAGATCTCTAAAAGAACGGGTCGCCAATGGTCAAGTCTCAAAAAGGCTGTGTTGCATCAGGACAGGTCGCTAAAAGAACAAGTCGGCAAACGACAAGTCTCAAAAAGGCTGTGTAGCACAAGAACAAGTCGCTAAAGAACACGTCGCCAAAGGACAAGTATAAAAAAGACTGTGTAACATAAGAACAGGTCGCTAAAAGATAGGGTCGCCAAAGGCCAAGTCTCAAAGAGACTGTGTAGCATAAGGATAGATCGCTAAAAGACAAGTCTCAAAAATACTGAATAGCATAAGGACAGGTCGCTAAAGGAATGGGTCGCCAAAAGACAAGTCTGAAATAGAGTGTGTAGCATAAAGATAGGTCGCTAAAAGAGGAGTCGCCAAAGGACAAGACTCAAAGAGACTGTGTAGCTTAAGGATAGATCGCTAAAAGAACAGGTCGCTAAAGGACAAGTCTCAAAATGACTGTGGGCATAATGACAGATCTCTAAAAGAACGGGTCGCCAATGGTCAAGTCTCAAAAAGGCTGTGTTGCATAAGGACAGGTCGCTAAAAGAACAAGTCGGCAAACGACAAGTCTCAAAAAGGCTGTGGAGCACAAGAACATGCCGCTAAAGAACAGGTCGCCAAAGGACAAGTATAAAAAAGACTGTGTAACATAAGAACAGGTCGCTAAAAGATAGGGTTGCCAAAAGAGCAAGTCTCAAAGAGACTGTGCAGCATAAGGATAGATCGCTAAAAGAACAGGTCGCTAAAGGACAAGTCTCAAAATTACTGTGAGCATAATGACAGATCTCTAAAAGAACGGGTCGCCAATGGTCAAGTCTCAAAAAGGCTGTGTTGCATAAGGACAGGTCGCTAAAAGAACAAGTCGGCAAACGACAAGTCTCAAAAAGGCTGTGTAGCACAAGAACATGTCGCTAAAGAACAGGTCGCCAAAGGACAAGTATAAAAAAGACTGTGTAACATAAGAACAGGTCGCTAAAAGATAGGGTCGCCAAAGGCCAAGTCTCAAAGAGACTGTGTAACATAAGGATAGATCGCTAAAAGACAAGTCTCAAAAATACTGAATAGCATAAGGACAGGTCGCTAAAGGAATGGGTCGCCAAAAGACAAGTCTGAAATAGAGTGTGTAGCATAAAGATAGGTCGCTAAAAGAGGAGTCGCCAAAGGACAAGACTCAAAGAGACTGTGTAGAATAAGGATAGATCGCTAAAAGAACAGGTCGCTAAAGGACAAGTCTCAAAATGACTGTGAGCATAATGACAGATCTCTAAAAGAACGGGTCGCCAATGGTCAAGTCTCAAAAAGCTGTGTTGCATCAGGACAGGTCGCTAAAAGAACAAGTCGGCAAACGACAAGTCTCAAAAAGGCTGTGTAGCACAAGAACATGTCGCTAAAGAACAGGTCGCCAAAGGACAAGTATAAAAAAGACTGTGTAACATAAGAACAAGTCGCTAAAAGAAGGGTCGCCAAACAACAAGTCTCAAAGAGACTGTGTAGCATAAGGGTAGATCGCTAAAAGAACAGGTCGCTAAAGGACAAGTCTCAAAATGACTGTGAGCATAATGACTGATCTCTAAAAGAACGGGTCGCCAATGGTCAAGTCTCAAAAAGGCTGTGTTGCATAAGGACAGGTTGCTAAAAGAACAAGTCGGCAAACGACAAGTCTCAAAAAGGCTGTGTAGCACAAGAACATGTCGCTAAAGAAGAGGTCGCCAAAGGACAAGTATAAAAAGACTGTGTAACATAAGAACAGGTCGCTAAAAGATAGGGTCGCCAAAGGCCAAGTCTCAAAGAGACTGTGTAGCATAAGGATAGATCGCTAAAAGACAAGTCTCAAAAATACTGAATAGCATAAGGACAGGTCGCTAAAGGAATGGGTCGCCAAAAGACAAGTTTGAAATAGAGTGTGTAGCATAAAGATAGGTCGCTAAAGGAGGAGTGGCCAAAGGACAAGACTCAAAGAACCTGTGTAGCATAAGGATAGATCGCTAAAAGAAAAAGTCGCCAATTAACAAGTCTTCGAAAGACTGGGTCGCCAAAAGCAAGTCTCAAAGAGACTGTGTAGCATAAGGATAGATCGCTAAAAGACAAGTCTCAAAAATACTGAATAGCATAAGGACAGGTCGCTAAAGGAAAGGGTCGCCAAAAGACAAGTCTGAAATAGAGTGTGTAGCATAAAGATAGGTCGCTAAAAGAGGAGTCGCCAAAGGACAAGACTCAAAGAGACTGTGTAGCATAAGGTTAGATCGCTAAAAGAACAGGTCGCTAAAGGACAAGTCTCAAAATTACTTTCAGCATAATGACAGATCTCTAAAAGAACGGGTCGCCAATGGTCAAGTCTCGAAAAGGCTGTGTTGCATAAGGACAGGTCGCTAAAAGAACAAGTCGGCAAACGACAAGTCTCAAAAAGGCTGTGTAGCACAAGAACATGTCGCTAAAGAACAGGTCGCCAAAGGACAAGTATAAAAAAGACTGTGTAACATAAGAACAGGTCGCTAAAAGATAGGGTCGCCAAAGAGCAAGTCTCAAAGAGACTGTGTAGCATAAGGATAGATCGCTAAAAGACAAGTCTCAAAAATACTGAATAGCATAAGGACAGGTCGCTAAAGGAATGGGTCGCCAAAAGACAAGTCTGAAATAGAGTGTGTAGCATAAGGATAGGTCGCTAAAAGAGGAGTCGCCAAAGGACAAGACTCAAAGAGACTGTGTAGCATCAGGATAGATCGCTAAAAGAACAAGTCGCCAATTAACAAGTCTTCGAAAGACTGGGTCGCCAAAGGGCAAGTCTCAAAGAGACTGTGTAGCAAAAGGATAGATCGCTAAAAGACAAGTCTCAAAAATACTGAATAGCATAAGGACAGGTCGCTAAAGGAATGGGTCGCCAAAAGACAAGTCTGAAATAGAGTGTGTAGCATAAAGATAGGTCGCTAAAAGAGGAGTCGCCAAAGGACAAGACTCAAAGAGACTGTGTAGAATAAGTATAGATCGCTTAAAGAACAGGTCGCTAAAGGACAAGTCTCAAAATAACTGTGAGCATAATGACAGATCTCTAAAAGAACGGGTCGCCAATGGTCAAGTCTCAAAAAGGCTGTGTTGCATCAGGACAGGTCGCTAAAGGAACAAGTCGGCAAACGACAAGTCTCAAAAAGGCTGTGTAGCACAAGATTAGGTCGCCAAAGGACAAGTATAAAAAAGACTGTGTAACATAAGAACAGGTCGCTAAAAGATAGGGTCGCCAAAGGCCAAGTCTCAAAGAGACTGTGTAGCAAAAGGATAGATCGCTAAAAGACAAGTCTCAAAAATACTGAATAGCATAAGGACAGGTCGCTAAAGGAATGGGTCGCCAAAAGACAAGTCTGAAATAGAGTGTGTAGCATAAAGATAGGTCGCTAGAAGAGGAGTCGCCAAAGGACAAGACTCAAAGAGACTGTGTAGAATAAGGATAGATCGCTAAAAGAACAGGTCGCTAAAGGACAAGTCTCAAAATGACTGTGAGCATAATGACAGATCTCTAAAAGAACGGGTCGCCAATGGTCAAGTCTCAAAAAGGCTGTGTTGCATCAGGACAGGTCGCTAAAAGAACAAGTCGGCAAACGACAAGTCTCAAAAAGGCTGTGTAGCACAAGAACATGTCGCTAAAGAACAGGTCGCCAAAGGACAAGTATAAAAAAGACTGTGTAACATAAGAACAGGTCGCTAAAAGATAGGGTCGCCAAAAGGGCAAGTCTCGAAGAGACTGTGTAGAATAAGGATAGATCGCTAAAAGAACAGGTCGCTAAAGGACAAGTCTCAAAATGACTGTGAGCATAATGACAGATCTCTAAAAGAACGGGTCGCCAATGGTCAAGTCTCAAAAAGGCTGTGTTGCATCAGGACAGGTCGCTAAAAGAACAAGTCGGCAAACGACAAGTTTCAAAAAGGCTGTTTAGCACAAGAATATGTCGCTAAAGAACAGGTCGCCAAAGGACAAGTATAAAAAAGACTGTGTAACATAAGAACAGGTCGCTAAAAGATAGGGTCGCCAAAAGGGCAAGTCTCAAAGAGACTGTGTAGCATAAGGATACATCGCTAAAAGACAAGTCTCAAAAATACTGAATAGCATAAGGACAGGTCGCTAAAGGAATGGGTCGCCAAAAGACAAGTCTGAAATAGAGTGTGTAGCATAAAGATAGGTCGCTAAAAGAGGAGTCGCCAAAAGACAAGACTCAAAGAGAGTGTGTAGCATAAGGATAGATCGCTAAAAGAACAGGTCGCTAAAGGACAAGTCTCAAAATGACTGTGAGCATAATGACAGATCTCTAAAAGAACGGGTCGCCAATGGTCAAGTCTCAAAAAGGCTGTGTTGCATAAGGACAGGTCGCTAAAAGAACAAGTCGGCAAACGACAAGTCTCAAAAAGGCTGTGGAGCACAAGAACATGCCGCTAAAGAACAGGTCGCCAAAGGACAAGTATAAAAAAGAATGTGTAACTTAAGAACAGGTATCTAAAAGATAGGGTTGCCAAAAGGGCAAGTCTCAAAGAGACTGTGTAGCATAAGGATAGATCGCTAAAAGAACAGGTCGCTAAAGGACAAGTCTCAAAATGACTGTGAACATAATAACAGATCTCTAAAAGAACAGGTCGCCAATGGTCAAGTCTCAAAAAGGCTGTGTTGCATAAGGACAGGTCGCTAAAAGAACAAGTCGGCAAACGACAAGTCTCAAAAAGGCTGTGTAGCACAAGAACATGTCGCTAAAGAACAGGTCGCCAAAGGACAAGTATAAAAAAGACTGTGTAACATAAGAACAGGTCGCTAAAAGATAGGGTCGCCAAAGGCCAAGTCTCAAAGAGACTGTGTAGCATAAGGATAGATCGCTAAAAGACAAGTCTCAAAAATACTGAATAGCATAAGGACAGGTCGCTAAAGGAATGGGTCGCCAAAAGACAAGTCTGAAATAGAGTGTGTAGCATAAAGATAGGTCGCTAAAAGAGGAGTCGCCAAAGGACAAGACTCAAAGAGACTGTGTAGCATAAGGATAGATCGCTAAAAGAACAAGTCGCCAATTAACAAGTCTTCGAAAGACTGGGTCGCCAAAGGGCAAGTCTCAAAGAGACTGTGTAGCATAAAAATAGATCGCTAAAAGACAAGTCTCAAAAATACTGAATAGCATAAGGACAGGTCGCTAAAGGAATGGGTCGCCAAAAGACAAGTCTGAAATAGAGTGTGTAGCATAAAGATAGGTCGCTAAAAGAGGAGTCGCCAAAGGACAAGACTCAAAGAGACTGTTTAGCATAAGGATAGATCGCTAAAAGAACAGGTCGCTAAAGGACAAATCTCAAAATGACTGTGAGCATAATGACAGATCTCTAAAAGAACGGGTCGCCAATGGTCAAGTCTCAAAAAGGCTGTGTTGCATAAGGACAGGTCGCTAGAAGAACAAGTCGGCAAACGACAAGTCTCAAAAAGGCTGTGTAGCACAAGAACATGTCGCTAAAGAACAGGTCGCCAAAAGACAAGTATAAAAAAGACTGTGTAACATAAGAACAGGTCGCTAAAAGATAGGGTCGCCAAATGGCAAGTCTCAAAGAGACTGTGTAGCATAAGGATAGATCGCTAAAAGACAAGTCTCAAAAATACTGAATAGCATAAGGACAGGTCGCTAAAGGAATGGGTCGCCAAAAGACAAGTCTGAAATTGAGTGTGTAGCATAAAGATAGGTCGCTAAAAGAGGAGTCGCCAAAGGACAAGACTCAAAGAGACTGTGTAGCATAAGGATAGATCGCTAAAAGAACAAGTCGCCAATTAACAAGTCTTCGAAAGACTGGCTCGCCAAAGGGCAAGTCTCAAAGAGACTGTGTAGCATAAGGATAGATCGCTAAAAGACAAGTCTCAAAAATACTGAATAGCATAAGGACAGGTCGCTAAAGGAATGGGTCGCCAAAAGACAAGTCTGAAATAGAGTGTGTAGCATAAAGATAGGTCGCTAAAGGAGGAGTGGCCAAAGGACAAGACTCAAAGAACCTGTGTAGCATAAGGATAGATCGCTAAAAGAACAAGTCGCCAATTAACAAGTCTTCGAAAGACTGGGTCGCCAAAAGCAAGTCTCAAAGAGACTGTGTAGCATAAGGATAGATCGCTAAAAGACAAGTCTCAAAAATACTGAATAGCATAAGGACAGGTCGCTAAAGGAAAGGGTCGCCAAAAGACAAGTCTGAAATAGAGTGTGTAGCATAAAGATAGGTCGCTAAAAGAGGAGTCGCCAAAGGACAAGACTCAAAGAGACTGTGTAGCATAAGGATAGATCCCTAAAAGAACAAGTCGCCAATTAACAAGTCTTCGAAAGACTGGGTCGCCAAAGGGCAAGTCTCAAAGAGACTGTGTAGCATAAGGATAGATCGCTAAAAGACAAGTCTCAAGAATACTGAATAGCATAAGGACAGGTCGCTAAAGGAATGGGTCGCCAAAAGACAAGTCTGAAATAGAGTGTGTAGCATAAAGATAGGTCGCTAAAAGAGGAGTCGCCAAAGGACAAGACTCAAAGAGACTGTGTAGCATAAGGATAGATCGCTAAAAGAACAGGTCGCTAAAGGACAAGTCTCAAAACGACTTTGAGCATAATGACAGATCTCTAAAAGAACGGGTCGCCAATGGTCAAGTCTCAAAAAGGCTGTGTTGCATAAGGACAGGTCGCTAAAAGAACAAGTCGGCAAACGACAAGTCTCAAAAAGGCTGTGTAGCACAAGAACATGTCGCTAAAGAACAGGTCGCCAAAGGACAAGTATAAAAAAGACTGTGTAACATAAGAACAGGTCGCTAAAAGATAGGGTCGCCAAAGGGCAAGTCTCAAAAAGACTGTGTAGCATAAGGATAGATCGCTAAAAGACAAGTCTCAAAAATACTGAATAGCATAAGGACAGGTCGCTAAAGGAATGGGTCGCCAAAAGACAAGTCTGAAATAGAGTGTGTAGCATAAAGATAGGTCGCTAAAAGAGGTGTCGCCAAAGGACAAGACTCAAAGAGACTGTGTAGCATAAGGATAGATCGCTAAAAGAACAGGTCGCTAAAGGACAAGTCTCAAAATGACTGTGAGCATAATGACAGATCTCTAAAAGAACGGGTCGCCAATGGTCAAGTCTCAAAAAGGCTGTGTTGCATAAGGACAGGTCGCTATAAGAACAAGTCGGCAAACGACAAGTCTCAAAAAGGCTGTGTAGCACAAGAACATGTCGCTAAAGAACAGGTCGCCAAAGGACAAGTATAAAAAAGACTGTGTAACATAAGAACAGGTCGCTAAAAGATAGGGTCGCCAAAGAGCAAGTCTCAAAGAGACTGTGTAGCATAAGGATAGATCGCTAAAAGACAAGTCTCAAAAATACTGAATAGCATAAGGACAGGTCGCTAAAGGAATGGGTCGCCAAAAGACAAGTCTGAAATAGAGTGTGTAGCATAAAGATAGGTCGCTAAAAGAGGAGTCGCCAAAGGACAAGACTCAAAGAGACTGTGTAGCATAAGGATAGATCGCTAAAAGAACAAGTCGCCAATTAACAAGTCTTCGAAAGACTGGCTCGCCAAAGGGCAAGTCTCAAAGAGACTGTGTAGCATAAGGATAGATCGCTAAAAGACAAGTCTCAAAAATACTGAATAGCATAAGGACAGGTCGCTAAAGGAATGGGTCGCCAAAAGACAAGTCTGAAATAGAGTGTGTAGCATAAAGATAGGTCGCTAAAGGAGAAGTGGCCAAAGGACAAGACTCAAAGAACCTGTGTAGCATAAGGATAGATCGCTAAAAGAACAAGTCGCCAATTAACAAGTCTTCGAAAGACTGGGTCGCCAAAAGCAAGTCTCAAAGAGACTGTGTAGCATAAGGATAGATCGCTAAAAGACAAGTCTCAAGAATACTGAATAGCATAAGGACAGGTCGCTAAAGGAATGGGTCGCCAAAATACAAGTCTGAAATAGAGTGTGTAGCATAAAGATAGGTCGCTAAAAGAGGAGTCGCCAAAGGACAAGACTCAAAGAGACTGTGTAGCATAAGGATAGATCGCTAAAAGAACAAGTCGCCAATTAACAAGTCTTCGAAAGACTGGGTCGCCAAAGGGCAAGTCTCAAAGAGACTGTGTAGCATAAGGATAGATCGCTAAAAGACAAGTCTCAAAAATACTGAATAGCATAAGGACAGGTCGCTAAAAGAATGGGTCGCCAAAAGACAAGTCTGAAATAGAGTGTGTAGCATAAAGATAGGTCGCTAAAAGAGGAGTCGCCAAAGGACAAGACTCAAAGAGACTGTGTAGCATAAGGTGAGATCGCTAAAAGAACAAGTCGCCAATTAACAAGTCTTCGAAAGACTGGGTCGCCAAAGGGCAAGTCTCAAAAAGACTGTGTAGCATAAGGATAGATCGCTAAAAGACAAGTCTCAAAAATACTGAATAGCATAAGGACAGGTCGCTAAAGGAATGGGTCGCCAAAAGACAAGTCTGAAATAGAGTGTGTAGCATAAAGATAGGTCGCTAAAGGAGAAGTGGCCAAAGGACAAGACTCAAAGAACCTGTGTAGCATAAGGATAGATCGCTAAAAGAACAAGTCGCCAATTAACAAGTCTTCGAAAGACTGGGTCGCCAGAAGCAAGTCTCAAAGAGACTGTGTAGCATAAGGATAGATCGCTAAAAGACAAGTCTCAAAAATACTGAATAGCATAAGGACAGGTCGCTAAAGGAAAGGGTCGCCAAAAGACAAGTCTGAAATAGAGTGTGTAGCATAAAGATAGGTCGCTAAAAGAGGAGTCGCCAAAGGACAAGACTCAAAGAGACGGTGTAGCATAAAGATAGATCCCTAAAAGAACAAGTCGCCAATTAACAAGTCTTCGAAAGACTGGGTCGCCAAAGGGCAAGTCTCAAAGAGACTGTGTAGCATAAGGATAGATCGCTAAAAGACAAGTCTCAAGAATACTGAATAGCATAAGGACAGGTCGCTAAAGGAATGGGTCGCCAAAAGACAAGTCTGAAATAGAGTGTGTAGCATAAAGATAGGTCGCTAAAAGAGGAGTCGCCAAAGGACAAGACTCAAAGAGACTGTGTAGCATAAGGATAGATCGCTAAAAGAACAGGTCGCTAAAGGACAAGTCTCAAAATTACTTTGAGCATAATGACAGATCTCTAAAAGAACGGGTCGCCAATGGTCAAGTCTCGAAAAGGCTGTGTTGCATAAGGACAGGTCGCTAAAAGAACAAGTCGGCAAACGACAAGTCTCAAAAAGGCTGTGTAGCACAAGAACATGTCGCTAAAGAACAGGTCGCCAAAGGACAAGTATAAAAAAGACTGTGTAACATAAGAACAGGTCGCTAAAAGATAGGGTCGCCAAAGGGCAAGTCTCAAAGAGACTGTGTAGCATAAGGATAGATCGCTAAAAGACAAGTCTCAAGAATACTGAATAGCATAAGGACAGGTCGCTAAAGGAATGGGTCGCCAAAATACAAGTCTGAAATAGAGTGTGTAGCATAAAGATAGGTCGCTAAAAGAGGAGTCGCCAAAGGACAAGACTCAAAGAGACTGTGTAGCATAAGGATAGATCGCTAAAAGAACAATTCGCCAATTAACAAGTCTTCGAAAGACTGGGTCGCCAAAGGGCAAGTCTCAAAGAGACTGTGTAGCATAAGGATAGATCGCTAAAAGACAAGTCTCAAAAATACTGAATAGCATAAGGACAGGTCGCTAAAAGAATGGGTCGCCAAAAGACAAGTCTGAAATAGAGTGTGTAGCATAAAGATAGGTCGCTAAAAGAGGAGTCGCCAAAGGACAAGACTCAAAGAGACTGTGTAGCATAAGGAGAGATCGCTAAAAGAACAAGTCGCCAATTAACAAGTCTTCGAAAGACTGGGTCGCCAAAGGGCAAGTCTCAAAAAGACTGTGTAGCATAAGGATAGATCGCTAAAAGACAAGTCTCAAAAATACTGAATAGCATAAGGACAGGTCGCTAAAGGAATGGGTCGCCAAAAGACAAGTCTGAAATAGAGTGTGTAGCATAAAGATAGGTCGCTAAAAGAGGTGTCGCCAAAGGACAAGACTCAAAGAGACTGTGTAGCATAAGGATAGATCGCTAAAAGAACAGGTCGCTAAAGGACAAGTCTCAAAATGACTGTGAGCATAATGACAGATCTCTAAAAGAACGGGTCGCCAATGGTCAAGTCTCAAAAAGGCTGTGTTGCATAAGGACAGGTCGCTATAAGAACAAGTCGGCAAACGACAAGTCTCAAAAAGGCTGTGTAGCACAAGAACATGTCGCTAAAGAACAGGTCGCCAAAGGACAAGTATAAAAAAGACTGTGTAACATAAGAACAGGTCGCTAAAAGATAGGGTCGCCAAAGAGCAAGTCTCAAAGAGACTGTGTAGCATAAGGATAGATCGCTAAAAGACAAGTCTCAAAAATACTGAATAGCATAAGGACAGGTCGCTAAAGGAATGGGTCGCCAAAAGACAAGTCTGAAATAGAGTGTGTAGCATAAAGATAGGTCGCTAAAAGAGGAGTCGCCAAAGGACAAGACTCAAAGAGACTGTGTAGCATCAGGATAGATCGCTAAAAGAACAAGTCGCCAATTAACAAGTCTTCGAAAGACTGGGTCGCCAAAGGGCAAGTCTCAAAGAGACTGTGTAGCAAAAGGGTAGATCGCTAAAAGACAAGTCTCAAAAATACTGAATAGCATAAGGACAGGTCGCTAAAGGAATGGGTCGCCAAAAGACAAGTCTGAAATAGAGTGTGTAGCATAAAGATAGGTCGCTAGAAGAGGAGTCGCCAAAGGACAAGACTCAAAGAGACTGTGTAGCATAAGGATAGATCGCTAAAAGAACAAGTCGTCAATTAACAAGTCTTCGAAAGACTGGGTCGCCAAAGGGCAAGTCTCAAAGAGACTGTGTAGCATAAGGATAGATCGCTAAAAGACAAGTCTCAAAAATACTGAATAGCATAAGGACAGGTCGCTAAAGGAATGAGTCGCCAAAAAAAGTCTGAAATAGAGTGTGTAGCATAAAGATAGGTCGCTAAAAGAGGAGTCGCCAATGGACAAAACTCAAAGAGACTGTGTAGCATAAGGATAGATCGCTAAAAGAACAAGTCGCCAATTAACAAGTCTTCGAAAACTGGGTCGCCAAAAGCAAGTCTCAAAGAGACTGTGTAGCATAAGGATAGATCGCTAAAAGACAAGTCTCAAGAATACTGAATAGCATAAGGACAGGTCGCTAAAGGAATGGGTCGCCAAAAGACAAGTCTGAAATAGAGTGTGTAGCATAAAGATAGGTCGCTAAAAGAGGAGTCGCCAAAGGACAAGACTCAAAGAGACTGTGTAGCATAAGGATAGATCGCTAAAAGAACAGGTCGCTAAAGGACAAGTCTCAAAATGACTGTGAGCATAATGACAGATCTCTAAAAGAACGGGTCGCCAATGGTCAAGTCTCAAAAAGGCTGTGTTGCTTAAGGACAGGTCGCTAAAAGAACAAGTCGGCAAACGACAAGTCTCAAAAAGGCTGTGTAGCACAAGAACATGTCGCTAAAGAACAGGTCGCCAAAGGACAAGTATAAAAAAGACTGTGTAACATAAGAACAGGTCGCTAAAAGATAGGGTCTACAAAGGGCAAGTCTCAAAGAGACTGTGTAGCATAAGGATAGATCGCTAGAAGACAAGTCTCAAGAATACTGAATAGTATAAGGACAGGTCGCTAAAGGAATGGGTCGCCAAAAGACAAGTCTGAAATAGAGTGTGTAGCATAAAGATAGGTCGCTAAAAGAGGAGTCGCCAAAGGACAAGACTCAAAGAGACTGTGTAGCATAAGGATAGATCGCTAAAAGAACAAGTCGCCAATTAACAAGTCTTCGAAAGACTGGGTCGCCAAAGGGCAAGTCTCAAAGAGACTGTGTAGCATAAGGATAGATCGCTAAAAGACAAGTCTCAAGAATACTGAATAGCATAAGGACAGGTCGCTAAAGGAATGGGTCGCCAAAAGACAAGTCTGAAATAGAGTGTGTAGCATAAAGATAGGTCGCTAAAAGAGGAGTCGCCAAAGGACAAGACTCAAAGAGACTGTGTAGCATAAGGATAGATCGCTAAAAGAACAGGTCGCTAAAGGACAAGTCTCAAAACGACTTTGAGCATAATGACAGATCTCTAAAAGAACGGGTCGCCAATGGTCAAGTCTCAAAAAGGCTGTGTTGCATAAGGACAGGTCGCTAAAAGAACAAGTCGGCAAACGACAAGTCTCAAAAAGGCTGTGTAGCACAAGAACATGTCGCTAAAGAACAGGTCGCCAAAGGACAAGTATAAAAAAGACTGTGTAACATAAGAACAGGTCGCTAAAAGATAGGGTCGCCAAAGGGCAAGTCTCAAAAAGACTGTGTAGCATAAGGATAGATCGCTAAAAGACAAGTCTCAAAAATACTGAATAGCATAAGGACAGGTCGCTAAAGGAATGGGTCGCCAAAAGACAAGTCTGAAATAGAGTGTGTAGCATAAAGATAGGTCGCTAAAAGAGGTGTCGCCAAAGGACAAGACTCAAAGAGACTGTGTAGCATAAGGATAGATCGCTAAAAGAACAGGTCGCTAAAGGACAAGTCTCAAAATGACTGTGAGCATAATGACAGATCTCTAAAAGAACGGGTCGCCAATGGTCAAGTCTCAAAAAGGCTGTGTTGCATAAGGACAGGTCGCTATAAGAACAAGTCGGCAAACGACAAGTCTCAAAAAGGCTGTGTAGCACAAGAACATGTCGCTAAAGAACAGGTCGCCAAAGGACAAGTATAAAAAAGACTGTGTAACATAAGAACAGGTCGCTAAAAGATAGGGTCGCCAAAGAGCAAGTCTCAAAGAGACTGTGTAGCATAAGGATAGATCGCTAAAAGACAAGTCTCAAAAATACTGAATAGCATAAGGACAGGTCGCTAAAGGAATGGGTCGCCAAAAGACAAGTCTGAAATAGAGTGTGTAGCATAAAGATAGGTCGCTAAAAGAGGAGTCGCCAAAGGACAAGACTCAAAGAGACTGTGTAGCATAAGGATAGATCGCTAAAAGAACAAGTCGCCAATTAACAAGTCTTCGAAAGACTGGCTCGCCAAAGGGCAAGTCTCAGAGAGACTGTGTAGCATAAGGATAGATCGCTAAAAGACAAGTCTCAAAAATACTGAATAGCATAAGGACAGGTCGCTAAAGGAATGGGTCGCCAAAAGACAAGTCTGAAATAGAGTGTGTAGCATAAAGATAGGTCGCTAAAGGAGAAGTGGCCAAAGGACAAGACTCAAAGAACCTGTGTAGCATAAGGATAGATCGCTAAAAGAACAAGTCGCCAATTAACAAGTCTTCGAAAGACTGGGTCGCCAAAAGCAAGTCTCAAAGAGACTGTGTAGCATAAGGATAGATCGCTAAAAGACAAGTCTCAAGAATACTGAATAGCATAAGGACAGGTCGCTAAAGGAATGGGTCGCCAAAATACAAGTCTGAAATAGAGTGTGTAGCATAAAGATAGGTCGCTAAAAGAGGAGTCGCCAAAGGACAAGACTCAAAGAGACTGTGTAGCATAAGGATAGATCGCTAAAAGAACAAGTCGCCAATTAACAAGTCTTCGAAAGACTGGGTCGCCAAAGGGCAAGTCTCAAAGAGACTGTGTAGCATAAGGATAGATCGCTAAAAGACAAGTCTCAAAAATACTGAATAGCATAAGGACAGGTCGCTAAAAGAATGGGTCGCCAAAAGACAAGTCTGAAATAGAGTGTGTAGCATAAAGATAGGTCGCTAAAAGAGGAGTCGCCAAAGGACAAGACTCAAAGAGACTGTGTAGCATAAGGTGAGATCGCTAAAAGAACAAGTCGCCAATTAACAAGTCTTCGAAAGACTGGGTCGCCAAAGGGCAAGTCTCAAAAAGACTGTGTAGCATAAGGATAGATCGCTAAAAGACAAGTCTCAAAAATACTGAATAGCATAAGGACAGGTCGCTAAAGGAATGGGTCGCCAAAAGACAAGTCTGAAATAGAGTGTGTAGCATAAAGATAGGTCGCTAAAGGAGAAGTGGCCAAAGGACAAGACTCAAAGAACCTGTGTAGCATAAGGATAGATCGCTAAAAGAACAAGTCGCCAATTAACAAGTCTTCGAAAGACTGGGTCGCCAGAAGCAAGTCTCAAAGAGACTGTGTAGCATAAGGATAGATCGCTAAAAGACAAGTCTCAAAAATACTGAATAGCATAAGGACAGGTCGCTAAAGGAAAGGGTCGCCAAAAGACAAGTCTGAAATAGAGTGTGTAGCATAAAGATAGGTCGCTAAAAGAGGAGTCGCCAAAGGACAAGACTCAAAGAGACGGTGTAGCATAAAGATAGATCCCTAAAAGAACAAGTCGCCAATTAACAAGTCTTCGAAAGACTGGGTCGCCAAAGGGCAAGTCTCAAAGAGACTGTGTAGCATAAGGATAGATCGCTAAAAGACAAGTCTCAAGAATACTGAATAGCATAAGGACAGGTCGCTAAAGGAATGGGTCGCCAAAAGACAAGTCTGAAATAGAGTGTGTAGCATAAAGATAGGTCGCTAAAAGAGGAGTCGCCAAAGGACAAGACTCAAAGAGACTGTGTAGCATAAGGATAGATCGCTAAAAGAACAGGTCGCTAAAGGACAAGTCTCAAAATTACTTTGAGCATAATGACAGATCTCTAAAAGAACGGGTCGCCAATGGTCAAGTCTCGAAAAGGCTGTGTTGCATAAGGACAGGTCGCTAAAAGAACAAGTCGGCAAACGACAAGTCTCAAAAAGGCTGTGTAGCACAAGAACATGTCGCTAAAGAACAGGTCGCCAAAGGACAAGTATAAAAAAGACTGTGTAACATAAGAACAGGTCGCTAAAAGATAGGGTCGCCAAAGGGCAAGTCTCAAAGAGACTGTGTAGCATAAGGATAGATCGCTAAAAGACAAGTCTCAAGAATACTGAATAGCATAAGGACAGGTCGCTAAAGGAATGGGTCGCCAAAATACAAGTCTGAAATAGAGTGTGTAGCATAAAGATAGGTCGCTAAAAGAGGAGTCGCCAAAGGACAAGACTCAAAGAGACTGTGTAGCATAAGGATAGATCGCTAAAAGAACAATTCGCCAATTAACAAGTCTTCGAAAGACTGGGTCGCCAAAGGGCAAGTCTCAAAGAGACTGTGTAGCATAAGGATAGATCGCTAAAAGACAAGTCTCAAAAATACTGAATAGCATAAGGACAGGTCGCTAAAAGAATGGGTCGCCAAAAGACAAGTCTGAAATAGAGTGTGTAGCATAAAGATAGGTCGCTAAAAGAGGAGTCGCCAAAGGACAAGACTCAAAGAGACTGTGTAGCATAAGGAGAGATCGCTAAAAGAACAAGTCGCCAATTAACAAGTCTTCGAAAGACTGGGTCGCCAAAGGGCAAGTCTCAAAAAGACTGTGTAGCATAAGGATAGATCGCTAAAAGACAAGTCTCAAAAATACTGAATAGCATAAGGACAGGTCGCTAAAGGAATGGGTCGCCAAAAGACAAGTCTGAAATAGAGTGTGTAGCATAAAGATAGGTCGCTAAAAGAGGTGTCGCCAAAGGACAAGACTCAAAGAGACTGTGTAGCATAAGGATAGATCGCTAAAAGAACAGGTCGCTAAAGGACAAGTCTCAAAATGACTGTGAGCATAATGACAGATCTCTAAAAGAACGGGTCGCCAATGGTCAAGTCTCAAAAAGGCTGTGTTGCATAAGGACAGGTCGCTATAAGAACAAGTCGGCAAACGACAAGTCTCAAAAAGGCTGTGTAGCACAAGAACATGTCGCTAAAGAACAGGTCGCCAAAGGACAAGTATAAAAAAGACTGTGTAACATAAGAACAGGTCGCTAAAAGATAGGGTCGCCAAAGAGCAAGTCTCAAAGAGACTGTGTAGCATAAGGATAGATCGCTAAAAGACAAGTCTCAAAAATACTGAATAGCATAAGGACAGGTCGCTAAAGGAATGGGTCGCCAAAAGACAAGTCTGAAATAGAGTGTGTAGCATAAAGATAGGTCGCTAAAAGAGGAGTCGCCAAAGGACAAGACTCAAAGAGACTGTGTAGCATCAGGATAGATCGCTAAAAGAACAAGTCGCCAATTAACAAGTCTTCGAAAGACTGGGTCGCCAAAGGGCAAGTCTCAAAGAGACTGTGTAGCAAAAGGGTAGATCGCTAAAAGACAAGTCTCAAAAATACTGAATAGCATAAGGACAGGTCGCTAAAGGAATGGGTCGCCAAAAGACAAGTCTGAAATAGAGTGTGTAGCATAAAGATAGGTCGCTAGAAGAGGAGTCGCCAAAGGACAAGACTCAAAGAGACTGTGTAGCATAAGGATAGATCGCTAAAAGAACAAGTCGTCAATTAACAAGTCTTCGAAAGACTGGGTCGCCAAAGGGCAAGTCTCAAAGAGACTGTGTAGCATAAGGATAGATCGCTAAAAGACAAGTCTCAAAAATACTGAATAGCATAAGGACAGGTCGCTAAAGGAATGAGTCGCCAAAAAAAGTCTGAAATAGAGTGTGTAGCATAAAGATAGGTCGCTAAAAGAGGAGTCGCCAATGGACAAAACTCAAAGAGACTGTGTAGCATAAGGATAGATCGCTAAAAGAACAAGTCGCCAATTAACAAGTCTTCGAAAACTGGGTCGCCAAAAGCAAGTCTCAAAGAGACTGTGTAGCATAAGGATAGATCGCTAAAAGACAAGTCTCAAGAATACTGAATAGCATAAGGACAGGTCGCTAAAGGAATGGGTCGCCAAAAGACAAGTCTGAAATAGAGTGTGTAGCATAAAGATAGGTCGCTAAAAGAGGAGTCGCCAAAGGACAAGACTCAAAGAGACTGTGTAGCATAAGGATAGATCGCTAAAAGAACAGGTCGCTAAAGGACAAGTCTCAAAATGACTGTGAGCATAATGACAGATCTCTAAAAGAACGGGTCGCCAATGGTCAAGTCTCAAAAAGGCTGTGTTGCTTAAGGACAGGTCGCTAAAAGAACAAGTCGGCAAACGACAAGTCTCAAAAAGGCTGTGTAGCACAAGAACATGTCGCTAAAGAACAGGTCGCCAAAGGACAAGTATAAAAAAGACTGTGTAACATAAGAACAGGTCGCTAAAAGATAGGGTCTACAAAGGGCAAGTCTCAAAGAGACTGTGTAGCATAAGGATAGATCGCTAGAAGACAAGTCTCAAGAATACTGAATAGTATAAGGACAGGTCGCTAAAGGAATGGGTCGCCAAAAGACAAGTCTGAAATAGAGTGTGTAGCATAAAGATAGGTCGCTAAAAGAGGAGTCGCCAAAGGACAAGACTCAAAGAGACTGTGTAGCATAAGGATAGATCGCTAAAAGAACAAGTCGCCAATTAACAAGTCTTTGAAAGACTGGGTCGCCAAAGACCAAGTCTCAAAGAGACTGTGTAGCATAAGGATAGATCGCTAAAAGACAAGTCTCAAAAATACTGAATAGCATAAGGACAGGTCGCTAAAGGAATGGGTCGCCAAAAGACTAGTCTGAAAGAGAGTGTGTAGCATAAAGATAGGTCGCTAAAAGAGGAGTCGCCAAAGGACAAGACTCAAAGAGACGGTGTAGCATAAGGATAGATCGCTAAAAGAACAGGTCGCTAAAGGACAAGTCTCAAAATGACTGTGAGCATAATGACAGATCTCTAAAAGAACGGGTCGCCAATGGTCAAGTCTCAAAAAGGCTGTGTTGCATAAGGACAGGTCGCTGAAAGAACAAGTCGGGAAACGACAAGTCTCAAAAAGGCTGTGTAGCACAAGAACATGTCGCTAAAGAACAGGTCGCCAAAGGACAAGTATAAAAAGACTGTGTAACATAAGAACAGGTCGTTAAAAGATAGGTTCGCCAAAGGGCAAGTCTCAAAGAGACTGTGTAGCATAAGGATAGATCGCTAAAAGACAAGTCTCAAAAATACTGAATAGCATAAGGACAGGTCGCTAAAGGAATGGGTCGCCAAAAGACAAGTCTGAAATAGAGTGTGTAGCATAAAGATAGGTCGCTAAAAGAGGAGTCGCCAAAGGACAAGACTCAAAGAGACTGTGTAGCATAAGGATAGATCGCTAAAAGAACAAGTCGCTAAAGGACAAGTCTCAAAATGACTGTGAGCATAATGACAGATCTCTAAAAGAACGGGTCGCCAATGGTCAAGTCTCAAAAAGGCTGTGTTGCATAAGGACAGGTCGCTAAAAGAACAAGTCGGCAAACGACAAGTCTCAAAAAGGCTGTGTAACACAAGAACATGTCGCTAAAGAACAGGTCGCCAAAGGACAAGTATAAAAAAGACTGTGTAACATAAGAACAGGTCGCTAAAAGATAGGGTCGCCAAAAGGGCAAGTCTCAAAAAGACTGTGTAGAATAAGGATAGATCGCTAAAAGAACAGGTCGCTAAAGGACAAGTCTCAAAATGACTGTGAGCATAATGACAGATCTCTAAAAGATCGGGTCGCCAATGGTCAAGTCTCAAAAAGGCTGTGTTGCATCAGGACAGGTCGCTAAAAGAACAAGTCGGCAAACGACAAGTCTCAAAAAGGCTGTGTAGCACAAGAACATGTCGCTAAAGAAGAGGTCGCCAAAGGACAAGTATAAAAAAGACTGTGTAACATAAGAACAGGTCGCTAAAAGATAGGGTCGCCAAAGGCCAAGTCTCAAAGAGACTGTGTAGCATAAGGATAGATCGCTAAAAGACAAGTCTCAAAAATACTGAATAGCATAAGGACAGGTCGCTAAAGGAATGGGTCGCCAAAAGACAAGTCTGAAATAGAGTGTGTAGCATAAAGATAGGTCGCTAAAAGAGGAGTCGCCAAAGGACAAGACTCAAAGAGACTGTGTAGCATAAGGATAGATCGCTAAAAGAACAGGTCGCCAATTAACAAGTCTTCGAAAGACTGGGTCACCAAAGGGCAAGTCTCAAAGAGACTGTGTAGAATAAGGATAGATCGCTAAAAGACAAGTCTCAAAAATACTGAATAGCATAAGGACAGGTCGCTAAAGGAATGGGTCGCCAAAAGACAAGTCTGAAATAGAGTGTGTAGCATAAAGATAGGTCGCTAAAAGAGGAGTCGCCAAAGGACAAGACTCAAAGAGACTGTGTAGCATAAGGATAGATCGCTAAAAGAACAGGTCGCTAAAGGACAAGTCTCAAAATAACTGTGAGCATAATGACAGATCTCTAAAAGAACGGGTCGCCAATGGTCAAGTCTCAAAAAGGCTGTGTTGCATCAGGACAGGTCGCTAAAAGAACAAGTCGGCAAACGACAAGTCTCAAAAAGGCTGTGTAGCACAAGAACAAGTCGCTAAAGAACACGTCGCCAAAGGACAAGTATAAAAAAGACTGTGTAACATAAGAACAGGTCGCTAAAAGATAGGGTCGCCAAAGGCCAAGTCTCAAAGAGACTGTGTAGCATAAGGATAGATCGCTAAAAGACAAGTCTCAAAAATACTGAATAGCATAAGGACAGGTCGCTAAAGGAATGGGTCGCCAAAAGACAAGTCTGAAATAGAGTGTGTAGCATAAAGATAGGTCGCTAAAAGAGGAGTCGCCAAAGGACAAGACTCAAAGAGACTGTGTAGCTTAAGGATAGATCGCTAAAAGAACAGGTCGCTAAAGGACAAGTCTCAAAATGACTGTGGGCATAATGACAGATCTCTAAAAGAACGGGTCGCCAATGGTCAAGTCTCAAAAAGGCTGTGTTGCATAAGGACAGGTCGCTAAAAGAACAAGTCGGCAAACGACAAGTCTCAAAAAGGCTGTGGAGCACAAGAACATGCCGCTAAAGAACAGGTCGCCAAAGGACAAGTATAAAAAAGACTGTGTAACATAAGAACAGGTCGCTAAAAGATAGGGTTGCCAAAAGAGCAAGTCTCAAAGAGACTGTGCAGCATAAGGATAGATCGCTAAAAGAACAGGTCGCTAAAGGACAAGTCTCAAAATTACTGTGAGCATAATGACAGATCTCTAAAAGAACGGGTCGCCAATGGTCAAGTCTCAAAAAGGCTGTGTTGCATAAGGACAGGTCGCTAAAAGAACAAGTCGGCAAACGACAAGTCTCAAAAAGGCTGTGTAGCACAAGAACATGTCGCTAAAGAACAGGTCGCCAAAGGACAAGTATAAAAAAGACTGTGTAACATAAGAACAGGTCGCTAAAAGATAGGGTCGCCAAAGGCCAAGTCTCAAAGAGACTGTGTAACATAAGGATAGATCGCTAAAAGACAAGTCTCAAAAATACTGAATAGCATAAGGACAGGTCGCTAAAGGAATGGGTCGCCAAAAGACAAGTCTGAAATAGAGTGTGTAGCATAAAGATAGGTCGCTAAAAGAGGAGTCGCCAAAGGACAAGACTCAAAGAGACTGTGTAGAATAAGGATAGATCGCTAAAAGAACAGGTCGCTAAAGGACAAGTCTCAAAATGACTGTGAGCATAATGACAGATCTCTAAAAGAACGGGTCGCCAATGGTCAAGTCTCAAAAAGCTGTGTTGCATCAGGACAGGTCGCTAAAAGAACAAGTCGGCAAACGACAAGTCTCAAAAAGGCTGTGTAGCACAAGAACATGTCGCTAAAGAACAGGTCGCCAAAGGACAAGTATAAAAAAGACTGTGTAACATAAGAACAAGTCGCTAAAAGAAGGGTCGCCAAACAACAAGTCTCAAAGAGACTGTGTAGCATAAGGGTAGATCGCTAAAAGAACAGGTCGCTAAAGGACAAGTCTCAAAATGACTGTGAGCATAATGACTGATCTCTAAAAGAACGGGTCGCCAATGGTCAAGTCTCAAAAAGGCTGTGTTGCATAAGGACAGGTTGCTAAAAGAACAAGTCGGCAAACGACAAGTCTCAAAAAGGCTGTGTAGCACAAGAACATGTCGCTAAAGAAGAGGTCGCCAAAGGACAAGTATAAAAAGACTGTGTAACATAAGAACAGGTCGCTAAAAGATAGGGTCGCCAAAGGCCAAGTCTCAAAGAGACTGTGTAGCATAAGGATAGATCGCTAAAAGACAAGTCTCAAAAATACTGAATAGCATAAGGACAGGTCGCTAAAGGAATGGGTCGCCAAAAGACAAGTTTGAAATAGAGTGTGTAGCATAAAGATAGGTCGCTAAAGGAGGAGTGGCCAAAGGACAAGACTCAAAGAACCTGTGTAGCATAAGGATAGATCGCTAAAAGAAAAAGTCGCCAATTAACAAGTCTTCGAAAGACTGGGTCGCCAAAAGCAAGTCTCAAAGAGACTGTGTAGCATAAGGATAGATCGCTAAAAGACAAGTCTCAAAAATACTGAATAGCATAAGGACAGGTCGCTAAAGGAAAGGGTCGCCAAAAGACAAGTCTGAAATAGAGTGTGTAGCATAAAGATAGGTCGCTAAAAGAGGAGTCGCCAAAGGACAAGACTCAAAGAGACTGTGTAGCATAAGGTTAGATCGCTAAAAGAACAGGTCGCTAAAGGACAAGTCTCAAAATTACTTTCAGCATAATGACAGATCTCTAAAAGAACGGGTCGCCAATGGTCAAGTCTCGAAAAGGCTGTGTTGCATAAGGACAGGTCGCTAAAAGAACAAGTCGGCAAACGACAAGTCTCAAAAAGGCTGTGTAGCACAAGAACATGTCGCTAAAGAACAGGTCGCCAAAGGACAAGTATAAAAAAGACTGTGTAACATAAGAACAGGTCGCTAAAAGATAGGGTCGCCAAAGAGCAAGTCTCAAAGAGACTGTGTAGCATAAGGATAGATCGCTAAAAGACAAGTCTCAAAAATACTGAATAGCATAAGGACAGGTCGCTAAAGGAATGGGTCGCCAAAAGACAAGTCTGAAATAGAGTGTGTAGCATAAGGATAGGTCGCTAAAAGAGGAGTCGCCAAAGGACAAGACTCAAAGAGACTGTGTAGCATCAGGATAGATCGCTAAAAGAACAAGTCGCCAATTAACAAGTCTTCGAAAGACTGGGTCGCCAAAGGGCAAGTCTCAAAGAGACTGTGTAGCAAAAGGATAGATCGCTAAAAGACAAGTCTCAAAAATACTGAATAGCATAAGGACAGGTCGCTAAAGGAATGGGTCGCCAAAAGACAAGTCTGAAATAGAGTGTGTAGCATAAAGATAGGTCGCTAGAAGAGGAGTCGCAAAAGGACAAGACTCAAAGAGACTGTGTAGCATAAGGATAGATCGCTAAAAGAACAAGTCGTCAATTAACAAGTCTTCGAAAGACTGGGTCGCCAAAGGGCAAGTCTCAAAGAGACTGTGTAGCATAAGGATAGATCGCTAAAAGACAAGTCTCAAAAATACTGAATAGCATAAGGACAGGTCGCTAAAGGAATGAGTCGCCAAAAAAAGTCTGAAATAGAGTGTGTAGCATAAAGACAGGTCGCTAAAAGAGGAGTCGCCAATGGACAAAACTCAAAGAGACTGTGTAGCATAAGGATAGATCGCTAAAAGAACAAGTCGCCAATTAACAAGTCTTCGAAAGACTGGGTCGCCAAAGGGCAAGTCTCAAAGAGACTGTGTAGCATAAAAATAGATCGCTAAAAGACAAGTCTCAAAAATACTGAATAGCATAAAGACAGGTCGCTAAAGGAATGGGTCGCCAAAAGACAAGTCTGAAATAGAGTGTGTAGCATAAAGATAGGTCGCTAAAAGAGGAGTCGCCAAAGGACAAGACTCAAAGAGACTGTGTAGCATAAGGATAGATCGCTAAAAGAACAAGTCGCCAATTAACATGTCTTTGAAAGACTGGGTCGCCAAAGACCAAGTCTCAAAGAGACTGTGTAGCATAAGGATAGATCGCTAAAAGAACAGGTCGCTAAAGGACAAGTCTCAAAATGACTGTGAGCATAATGACAGATCTCTAAAAGAACGGGTCGCCAATGGTCAAGTCTCAAAAAGGCTGTGTTGCATAAGGACAGGTCGCTGAAAGAACAAGTCGGGAAACGACAAGTCTCAAAAAGGCTGTGTAGCACAAGAACATGTCGCTAAAGAACAGGTCGCCAAAGGACAAGTATAAAAAGACTGTGTAACATAAGAACAGTTCGCTAAAAGATAGGTTCGCCAAAGGGCAAGTCTCAAAGAGACTGTGTAGCATAAGGATAGATCGCTAAAAGACAAGTCTCAAAAATACTGAATAGCATAAGGACACGTCGCTAAAGGAATGGGTCGCCAAAAGACAAGTCTGAAATAGAGTGTGTAGCATAAAGATAGGTCGCTAAAAGAGGAGTCGCCAAAGGACAAGACTCAAAGAGACTGTGTAGCATAAGGATAGATCGCTAAAAGAACAAGTCGCTAAAGGACAAGTCTCAAAATGACTGTGAGCATAATGACAGATCTCTAAAAGAACGGGTCGCCAATGGTCAAGTCTCAAAAAGGCTGTGTTGCATAAGGACAGGTCGCTAAAAGAACAAGTCGGCAAACGACAAGTCTCAAAAAGGCTGTGTAACACAAGAACATGTCGCTAAAGAACAGGTCGCCAAAGGACATGTATAAAAAAGACTGTGCAACATAAGAACAGGTCGCTAAAAGATAGGGTCGCCAAAAGGGCAAGTCTCAAAAAGACTGTGTAGAATAAGGATAGATCGCTAAAAGAACAGGTCGCTAAAGGACAAGTCTCAAAATGACTGTGAGCATAATGACAGATCTCTGAAAGATCGGGTCGCCAATGGTCAAGTCTCAAAAAGGCTGTGTTGCATCAGGACAGGTCGCTAAAAGAACAAGTCGGCAAACGACAAGTCTCAAAAAGGCTGTGTAGCACAAGAACATGTCGCTAAAGAAGAGGTCGCCAAAGGACAAGTATAAAAAAGACTGTGTAACATAAGAACAGGTCGCTAAAAGATAGGGTCGCCAAAGGCCAAGTCTCAAAGAGACTGTGTAGCATAAGGATAGATCGCTAAAAGACAAGTCTCAAAAATACTGAATAGCATAAGGACAGGTCGCTAAAGGAATGGGTCGCCAAAAGACAAGTCTGAAATAGAGTGTGTAGCATAAAGATAGGTCGCTAAAAGAGGAGTCGCCAAAGGACAAGACTCAAAGAGACTGTGTAGCTTAAGGATAGATCGCTAAAAGAACAGGTCGCCAATTAACAAGTCTTCGAAAGACTGGGTCACCAAAGGGCAAGTCTCAAAGAGACTGTGTAGAATAAGGATAGATCGCTAAAAGACAAGTCTCAAAAATACTGAATAGCATAAGGAGAGGTCGCTAAAGGAATGGGTCGCCAAAAGACAAGTCTGAAATAGAGTGTGTAGCATAAAGATAGGTCGCTAAAAGAGGAGTCGCCAAAGGACAAGACTCAAAGAGACTGTGTAGCATAAGGATAGATCGCTAAAAGAACAGGTCGCTAAAGGACAAGTCTCAAAATAACTGTGGGCATAATGACAGATCTCTAAAAGAACGGGTCGCCAATGGTCAAGTCTCAAAAAGGCTGTGTTGCATAAGGACAGGTCGCTAAAAGAACAAGTCGGCAAACGACAAGTCTCAAAAAGGCTGTGGAGCACAAGAACATGCCGCTAAAGAACAGGTCGCCAAAGGACAAGTATAAAAAAGACTGTGTAACATAAGAACAGGTCGCTAAAAGATAGGGTTGCCAAAAGAGCAAGTCTCAAAGAGACTGTGCAGCATAAGTATAGATCGCTAAAAGAACAGGTCGCTAAAGGACAAGTCTCAAAATTACTGTGAGCATAATGACAGATCTCTAAAAGATCGGGTCGCCAATGGTCAAGTCTCAAAAAGGCTGTGTTGCATAAGGACAGGTCGCTAAAAGAACAAGTCGGCAAACGACAAGTCTCAAAAAGGCTGTGTAGCACAAGAACATGTCGCTAAAGAACAGGTCGCCAAAGGACAAGTATAAAAAAGACTGTGTAACATAAGAACAGGTCGCTAAAAGATAGGGTCGCCAAAGGCCAAGTCTCAAAGAGACTGTGTAACATAAGGATAGATCGCTAAAAGACAAGTCTCAAAAATACTGAATAGCATAAGGACAGGTCGCTAAAGGAATGGGTCGCCAAAAGACAAGTCTGAAATAGAGTGTGTAGCATAAAGATAGGTCGCTAAAAGAGGAGTCGCCAAAGGACAAGACTCAAAGAGACTGTGTAGAATAAGGATAGATCGCTAAAAGAACAGGTCGCTAAAGGACAAGTCTCAAAATGACTGTGAGCATAATGACAGATCTCTAAAAGAACGGGTCGCCAATGGTCAAGTCTCAAAAAGCTGTGTTGCATCAGGACAGGTCGCTAAAAGAACAAGTCGGCAAACGACAAGTCTCAAAAAGGCTGTGTAGCACAAGAACATGTCGCTAAAGAACAGGTCGCCAAAGGACAAGTATAAAAAAGACTGTGTAACATAAGAACAAGTCGCTAAAAGAAGGGTCGCCAAACAACAAGTCTCAAAGAGACTGTGTAGCATAAGGGTAGATCGCTAAAAGAACAGGTCGCTAAAGGACAAGTCTCAAAATGACTGTGAGCATAATGACTGATCTCTAAAAGAACGGGTCGCCAATGGTCAAGTCTCAAAAAGGCTGTGTTGCATAAGGACAGGTTGCTAAAAGAACAAGTCGGCAAACGACAAGTCTCAAAAAGGCTGTGTAGCACAAGAACATGTCGCTAAAGAAGAGGTCGCCAAAGGACAAGTATAAAAAAGACTGTGTAACATAAGAACAGGTCGCTAAAAGATAGGGTCGCCAAAGGCCAAGTCTCAAAGAGACTGTGTAGCATAAGGATAGATCGCTAAAAGACAAGTCTCAAAAATACTGAATAGCATAAGGACAGGTCGCTAAAGGAATGGGTCGCCAAAAGACAAGTCTGAAATAGAGTGTGTAGCATAAAGATAGGTCGCTAAAGGAGGAGTGGCCAAAGGACAAGACTCAAAGAACCTGTGTAGCATAAGGATAGATCGCTAAAAGAACAAGTCGCCAATTAACAAGTCTACGAAAGACTGGGTCGCCAAAAGCAAGTCTCAAAGAGACTGTGTAGCATAAGGATAGATCGCTAAAAGACAAGTCTCAAAAATACTGAATAGCATAAGGACAGGTCGCTAAAGGAAAGGGTCGCCAAAAGACAAGTCTGAAATAGAGTGTGTAGCATAAAGATAGGTCGCTAAAAGAGGAGTCGCCAAAGGACAAGACTCAAAGAGACTGTGTAGCATAAAGATAGATCCCTAAAAGAACAAGTCGCCAATTAACAAGTCTTCGAAAGACTGGGTCGCCAAAGGGCAAGTCTCAAAGAGACTGTGTAGCATAAGGATAGATCGCTAAAAGACAAGTCTCAAGAATACTGAATAGCATAAGGACAGGTCGCTAAAGGAATGGGTCGCCAAAAGACAAGTCTGAAATAGAGTGTGTAGCATAAAGATAGGTCGCTAAAAGAGGAGTCGCCAAAGGACAAGACTCAAAGAGACTGTGTAGCATAAGGATAGATCGCTAAAAGAACAGGTCGCTAAAGGACAAGTCTCAAAATTACTTTCAGCATAAGGACAGATCTCTAAAAGAACGGGTCGCCAATGGTCAAGTCTCGAAAAGGCTGTGTTGCATAAGGACAGGTCGCTAAAAGAACAAGTCGGCAAACGACAAGTCTCAAAAAGGCTGTGTAGCACAAGAACATGTCGCTAAAGAACAGGTCGCCAAAGGACAAGTATAAAAAAGACTGTGTAACATAAGAACAGGTCGCTAAAAGATAGGGTCGCCAAAGGGCAAGTCTCAAAGAGACTGTGTAGCATAAGGATAGATCGCTAAAAGACAAGTCTCAAGAATACTGAATAGCATAAGGACAGGTCGCTAAAGGAATGGGTCGCCAAAATACAAGTCTGAAATAGAGTGTGTAGCATAAAGATAGGTCGCTAAAAGAGGAGTCGCCAAAGGACAAGACTCAAAGAGACTGTGTAGCATAAGGATAGATCGCTAAAAGAACAAGTCGCCAATTAACAAGTCTTCGAAAGACTGGGTCGCCAAAGGGCAAGTCTCAAAGAGACTGTGTAGCATAAGGATAGATCGCTAAAAGACAAGTCTCAAAAATACTGAATAGCATAAGGACAGGTCGCTAAAAGAATGGGTCGCCAAAAGACAAGTCTGAAATAGAGTGTGTAGCATAAAGATAGGTCGCTAAAAGAGGAGTCGCCAAAGGACAAGACTCAAAGAGACTGTGTAGCATAAGGAGAGATCGCTAAAAGAACAAGTCGCCAATTAACAAGTCTTCGAAAGACTGGGTCGCCAAAGGGCAAGTCTCAAAAAGACTGTGTAGCATAAGAATAGATCGCTAAAAGACAAGTCTCAAAAATACTGAATAGCATAAGGACAGGTCGCTAAAGGAATGGGTCGCCAAAAGACAAGTCTGAAATAGAGTGTGTAGCATAAAGATAGGTCGCTAAAAGAGGTGTCGCCAAAGGACAAGACTCAAAGAGACTGTGTAGCATAAGGATAGATCGCTAAAAGAACAGGTCGCTAAAGGACAAGTCTCAAAATGACTGTGAGCATAATGACAGATCTCTAAAAGAACGGGTCGCCAATGGTCAAGTCTCAAAAAGGCTGTGTTGCATAAGGACAGGTCGCTATAAGAACAAGTCGGCAAACGACAAGTCTCAAAAAGGCTGTGTAGCACAAGAACATGTCGCTAAAGAACAGGTCGCCAAAGGACAAGTATAAAAAAGACTGTGTAACATAAGAACAGGTCGCTAAAAGATAGGGTCGCCAAAGAGCAAGTCTCAAAGAGACTGTGTAGCATAAGGATAGATCGCTAAAAGACAAGTCTCAAAAATACTGAATAGCATAAGGACAGGTCGCTAAAGGAATGGGTCGCCAAAAGACAAGTCTGAAATAGAGTGTGTAGCATAAAGATAGGTCGCTAAAAGAGGAGTCGCCAAAGGACAAGACTCAAAGAGACTGTGTAGCATCAGGATAGATCGCTAAAAGAACAAGTCGCCAATTAACAAGTCTTCGAAAGACTGGGTCGCCAAAGGGCAAGTCTCAATGAAACTGTGTAGCAAAAGGATAGATCGCTAAAAGACAAGTCTCAAAAATACTGAATAGCATAAGGACAGGTCGCTAAAGGAATGGGTCGCCAAAAGACAAGTCTGAAATAGAGTGTGTAGCATAAAGATAGGTCGCTAGAAGAGGAGTCGCCAAAGGACAAGACTCAAAGAGACTGTGTAGCATAAGGATAGATCGCTAAAAGAACAAGTCGTCAATTAACAAGTCTTCGAAAGACTGGGTCGCCAAAGGGCAAGTCTCAAAGAGACTGTGTAGCATAAGGATAGATCGCTAAAAGACAAGTCTCAAAAATACTGAATAGCATAAGGACAGGTCGCTAAAGGAATGAGTCGCCAAAAAAAGTCTGAAATAGAGTGTGTAGCATAAAGATAGGTCGCTAAAAGAGGAGTCGCCAATGGACAAAACTCAAAGAGACTGTGTAGCATAAGGATAGATCGCTAAAAGAACAAGTCGCCAATTAACAAGTCTTCGAAAGACTGGGTCGCCAAAGGGCAAGTCTCAAAGAGACTGTGTAGCATAAAAATAGATCGCTAAAAGACAAGTCTCAAAAATACTGAATAGCATAAAGACAGGTCGCTAAAGGAATGGGTCGCCAAAAGACAAGTCTGAAATAGAGTGTGTAGCATAAAGATAGGTCGCTAAAGGAGGAGTCACCAAAGGACAAGACTCAAAGAACTTGTGTAGCATAAGGATAGATCGCTAAAAGAACAAGTCGCCAATTAACAAGTCTTCGAAAGACTGGGTCGCCAAAAGCAAGTCTCAAAGAGACTGTGTAGCATAAGGATAGATCGCTAAAAGACAAGTCTCAAGAATACTGAATAGCATAAGGACAGGTCGCTAAAGGAATGGGTCGCCAAAAGACAAGTCTGAAATAGAGTGTGTAGCATAAAGATAGGTCGCTAAAAGAGGAGTCGCCAAAGGACAAGACTCAAAGAGACTGTGTAGCATAAGGATAGATCGCTAAAAGAACAGGTCGCTAAAGGACAAGTCTCAAAATGACTGTGAGCATAATGACAGATCTCTAAAAGAACGGGTCGCCAATGGTCAAGTCTCAAAAAGGCTGTGTTGCTTAAGGACAGGTCGCTAAAAGAACAAGTCGGCAAACGACAAGTCTCAAAAAGGCTGTGTAGCACAAGAACATGTCGCTAAAGAACAGGTCGCCAAAGGACAAGTATAAAAAAGACTGTGTAACATAAGAACAGGTCGCTAAAGATAGGGTCGACAAAGGGCAAGTCTCAAAGAGACTGTGTAGCATAAGGATAGATCGCTAGAAGACAAGTCTCAAGAATACTGAATAGTATAAGGACAGGTCGCTAAAGGAATGGGTCGCCAAAAGACAAGTCTGAAATAGAGTGTGTAGCATAAAGATAGGTCGCTAAAAGAGGAGTCGCCAAAGGACAAGACTCAAAGAGACTATGTAGCATAAGGATAGATCGCTAAAAGAACAAGTCGCCAATTAACAAGTCTTCGAAAGACTGGGTCGCCAAAGGGCAAGTCTCAAAGAGACTGTGTAGCATAAGGATAGATCGCTAAAAGACAAGTCTCAAAAATACTGAATAGCATAAGGACAGGTCGCTAAAGGAATGGGTCGCCAAAAGACAAGTCTGAAATAGAGTGTGTAGCATAAAGATAGGTCGCTAAAAGAGGAGTCGCCAAAGGACAAGACTCAAAGAGACTGTGTAGCATAAGGATAGATCGCTAAAAGAACAGGTCGCTAAAGGACAAGTCTCAAAATAACTGTGAGCATAATGACAGATCTCTAAAAGAACGGGTCGCCAATGGTCAAGTCTCAAAAAGGCTGTGTTGCATCAGGACAGGTCGCTAAAAGAACAAGTCGGCAAACGACAAGTCTCAAAAAGGCTGTGTAGCACAAGAACAAGTCACTAAAGAACACGTCGCCAAAGGACAAGTATAAAAAAAGACTGTGTAACATAAGAACAGGTCGCTAAAAGATAGGGTCGCCAAAGGCCAAGTCTCAAAGAGACTGTGTAGCATAAGGATAGATCGCTAAAAGACAAGTCTCAAAAATACTGAATAGCATAAGGACAGGTCGCTAAAGGAATGGGTCGCCAAAAGACAAGTCTGAAATAGAGTGTGTAGCATAAAGATAGGTCGCTAAAAGAGGAGTCGCCAAAGGACAAGACTCAAAGAGACTGTGTAGCTTAAGGATAGATCGCTAAAAGAACAGGTCGCTAAAGGACAAGTCTCAAAATGACTGTGGGCATAATGACAGATCTCTAAAAGAACGGGTCGCCAATGGTCAAGTCTCAAAAAGGCTGTGTTGCATCAGGACAGGTCGCTAAAAGAACAAGTCGGCAAACGACAAGTCTCAAAAAGGCTGTGGAGCACAAGAACATGCCGCTAAAGAACAGGTCGCTAAAAGATAGGGTTGCCAAAAGAGCAAGTCTCAAAGAGACTGTGCAGCATAAGGATAGATCGCTAAAAGAACAGGTCGCTAAAGGACAAGTCTCAAAATTACTGTGAGCATAATGACAGATCTCTAAAAGAACGGGTCGCCAATGGTCAAGTTTCAAAAAGGCTGTGTTGCATAAGGACAGGTCGCTAAAAGAACAAGTCGGCAAACGACAAGTCTCAAAAAGGCTGTGTAGCACAAGAACATGTCGCTAAAGAACAGGTCGCCAAAGGACAAGTATAAAAAAGACTGTGTAACATAAGAACAGGTCGCTAAAAGATAGGGTCGACAAAGGGCAAGTCTCAAAGAGACTGTGTAGCATAAGGATAGATCGCTAGAAGACAAGTCTCAAGAATACTGAATAGTATAAGGACAGGTCGCTAAAGGAATGGGTCGCCAAAAGACAAGTCTGAAATAGAGTGTGTAGCATAAAGATAGGTCGCTAAAAGAGGAGTCGCCAAAGGACAAGACTCAAAGAGACTGTGTAGCATAAGGATAGATCGCTAAAAGAACAAGTCGCCAATTAACAAGTCTTCGAAAGACTGGGTCGCCAAAGGGCAAGTCTCAAAGAGACTGTGTAGCATAAGGATAGATCGCTAAAAGACAAGTCTCAAAAATACTGAATAGCATAAGGACAGGTCGCTAAAGGAATGGGTCGCCAAAAGACAAGTCTGAAATAGAGTGTGTAGCATAAAGATAGGTCGCTAAAAGAGGAGTCGCCAAAGGACAAGACTCAAAGAGACTGTGTAGCATAAGGATAGATCGCTAAAAGAACAGGTCGCCAATTAACAAGTCTTCGAAAGACTGGGTCACCAAAGGGCAAGTCTCAAAGAGACTGTGTAGAATAAGGATAGATCGCTAAAAGACAAGTCTCAAAAATACTGAATAGCATAAGGACAGGTCGCTAAAGGAATGGGTCGCCAAAAGACAAGTCTGAAATAGAGTGTGTAGCATAAAGATAGGTCGCTAAAAGAGGAGTCGCCAAAGGACAAGACTCAAAGAGACTGTGTAGCATAAGGATAGATCGCTAAAAGAACAGGTCGCTAAAGGACAAGTCTCAAAATAACTGTGAGCATAATGACAGATCTCTAAAAGAACGGGTCGCCAATGGTCAAGTCTCAAAAAGGCTGTGTTGCATCAGGACAGGTCGCTAAAAGAACAAGTCGGCAAACGACAAGTCTCAAAAAGGCTGTGTAGCACAAGAACAAGTCACTAAAGAACACGTCGCCAAAGGACAAGTATAAAAAAAGACTGTGTAACATAAGAACAGGTCGCTAAAAGATAGGGTCGCCAAAGGCCAAGTCTCAAAGAGACTGTGTAGCATAAGGATAGATCGCTAAAAGACAAGTCTCAAAAATACTGAATAGCATAAGGACAGGTCGCTAAAGGAATGGGTCGCCAAAAGACAAGTCTGAAATAGAGTGTGTAGCATAAAGATAGGTCGCTAAAAGAGGAGTCGCCAAAGGACAAGACTCAAAGAGACTGTGTAGCTTAAGGATAGATCGCTAAAAGAACAGGTCGCTAAAGGACAAGTCTCAAAATGACTGTGGGCATAATGACAGATCTCTAAAAGAACGGGTCGCCAATGGTCAAGTCTCAAAAAGGCTGTGTTGCATAAGGACAGGTCGCTAAAAGAACAAGTCGGCAAACGACAAGTCTCAAAAAGGCTGTGGAGCACAAGAACATGCCGCTAAAGAACAGGTCGCTAAAAGATAGGGTTGCCAAAAGAGCAAGTCTCAAAGAGACTGTGCAGCATAAGGATAGATCGCTAAAAGAACAGGTCGCTAAAGGACAAGTCTCAAAATTACTGTGAGCATAATGACAGATCTCTAAAAGAACGGGTCGCCAATGGTCAAGTTTCAAAAAGGCTGTGTTGCATAAGGACAGGTCGCTAAAAGAACAAGTCGGCAAACGACAAGTCTCAAAAAGGCTGTGTAGCACAAGAACATGTCGCTAAAGAACAGGTCGCCAAAGGACAAGTATAAAAAAGACTGTGTAACATAAGAACAGGTCGCTAAAAGATAGGGTCGCCAAAGGCCAAGTCTCAAAGAGACTGTGTAACATAAGGATAGATCGCTAAAAGACAAGTCTCAAAAATACTGAATAGCATAAGGACAGGTCGCTAAAGGAATGGGTCGCCAAAAGACAAGTCTGAAATAGAGTGTGTAGCATAAAGATAGGTCGCTAAAAGAGGAGTCGCCAAAGGACAAGACTCAAAGAGACTGTGTAGAATAAGGATAGATCGCTAAAAGAACAGGTCGCTAAAGGACAAGTCTCAAAATGACTGTGAGCATAATGACAGATCTCTAAAAGAAGGGGTCGCCAATGGTCAAGTCTCAAAAAGCTGTGTTGCATCAGGACAGGTCGCTAAAAGAACAAGTCGGCAAAAGACAAGTCTCAAAAAGGCTGTGTAGCACAAGAACATGTCGCTAAAGAACAGGTCGCCAAAGGACAAGTATAAAAAAGACTGTGTAACATAAGAACAAGTCGCTAAAAGAAGGGTCGCCAAACAACAAGTCTCAAAGAGACTGTGTAGCATAAGGGTAGATCGCTAAAAGAACAGGTCGCTAAAGGACAAGTCTCAAAATGACTGTGAGCATAATGACTGATCTCTAAAAGAACGGGTCGCCAATGGTCAAGTCTCAAAAAGGCTGTGTTGCATAAGGACAGGTTGCTAAAAGAACAAGTCGGCAAACGACAAGTCTCAAAAAGGCTGTGTAGCACAAGAACATGTCGCTAAAGAACAGGTCGCCAAAGGACAAGTATAAAAAAGACTGTGTAACATAAGAACAGGTCGCTAAAAGATAGGGTCGCCAAAGGCCAAGTCTCAAAGAGACTGTGTAGCATAAGGATAGATCGCTAAAAGACAAGTCTCAAAAATACTGAATAGCATAAGGACAGGTCGCTAAAGGAATGGGTCGCCAAAAGACAAGTCTGAAATAGAGTGTGTAGCATAAAGATAGGTCGCTAAAGGAGGAGTGGCCAAAGGACAAGACTCAAAGAACCTGTGTAGCATAAGGATAGATCGCTAAAAGAACAAGTCGCCAATTAACAAGTCTTCGAAAGACTGGGTCGCCAAAAGCAAGTCTCAAAGAGACTGTGTAGCATAAGGATAGATCGCTAAAAGACAAGTCTCAAAAATACTGAATAGCATAAGGACAGGTCGCTAAAGGAAAGGGTCGCCAAAAGACAAGTCTGAAATAGAGTGTGTAGCATAAAGATAGGTCGCTAAAAGAGGAGTCGCCAAAGGGCAAGTCTCAAAGAGACTGTGTAGCATAAGGATAGATCGCTAAAAGACAAGTCTCAAAAATACTGAATAGCATAAGGACAGGTCGCTAAAGGAATGAGTCGCCAAAAAAAGTCTGAAATAGAGTGTGTAGCATAAAGATAGGTCGCTAAAAGAGGAGTCGCCAATGGACAAAACTCAAAGAGACTGTGTAGCATAAGGATAGATCGCTAAAAGAACAAGTCGCCAATTAACAAGTCTTCGAAAGACTGGGTCGCCAAAGGGCAAGTCTCAAAGAGACTGTGTAGCATAAAAATAGATCGCTAAAAGACAAGTCTCAAAAATACTGAATAGCATAAAGACAGGTCGCTAAAGGAATGGGTCGCCAAAAGACAAGTCTGAAATAGAGTGTGTAGCATAAAGATAGGTCGCTAAAGGAGGAGTCACCAAAGGACAAGACTCAAAGAACTTGTGTAGCATAAGGATAGATCGCTAAAAGAACAAGTCGCCAATTAACAAGTCTTCGAAAGACTGGGTCGCCAAAAGCAAGTCTCAAAGAGACTGTGTAGCATAAGGATAGATCGCTAAAAGACAAGTCTCAAGAATACTGAATAGCATAAGGACAGGTCGCTAAAGGAATGGGTCGCCAAAAGACAAGTCTGAAATAGAGTGTGTAGCATAAAGATAGGTCGCTAAAAGAGGAGTCGCCAAAGGACAAGACTCAAAGAGACTGTGTAGCATAAGGATAGATCGCTAAAAGAACAGGTCGCTAAAGGACAAGTCTCAAAATGACTGTGAGCATAATGACAGATCTCTAAAAGAACGGGTCGCCAATGGTCAAGTCTCAAAAAGGCTGTGTTGCATAAGGACAGGTCGCTGAAAGAACAAGTCGGGAAACGACAAGTCTCAAAAAGGCTGTGTAGCACAAGAACATGTCGCTAAAGAACAGGTCGCCAAAGGACAAGTATAAAAAGACTGTGTAACATAAGAACAGGTCGCTAAAAGATAGGTTCGCCAAAGGGCAAGTCTCAAAGAGACTGTGTAGCATAAGGATAGATCGCTAAAAGACAAGTCTCAAAAATACTGAATAGCATAAGGACAGGTCGCTAAAGGAATGGGTCGCCAAAAGACAAGTCTGAAATAGAGTGTGTAGCATAAAGATAGGTCGCTAAAAGAGGAGTCGCCAAAGGACAAGACTCAAAGAGACTGTGTAGCATAAGGATAGATCGCTAAAAGAACAAGTCGCTAAAGGACAAGTCTCAAAATGACTGTGAGCATAATGACAGATCTCTAAAAGAACGGATCGCCAATGGTCAAGTCTCAAAAAGGCTGTGTTGCATAAGGACAGGTCGCTAAAAGAACAAGTCGGCAAACGACAAGTCTCAAAAAGGCTGTGTAACACAAGAACATGTCGCTAAAGAACAGGTCGCCAAAGGACAAGTATAAAAAAGACTGTGTAACATAAGAACAGGTCGCTAAAAGATAGGGTCGCCAAAAGGGCAAGTCTCAAAAAGACTGTGTAGAATAAGGATAGATCGCTAAAAGAACAGGTCGCTAAAGGACAAGTCTCAAAATGACTGTGAGCATAATGACAGATCTCTAAAAGATCGGGTCGCCAATGGTCAAGTCTCAAAAAGGCTGTGTTGCATAAGGACAGGTCGCTAAAAGAACAAGTCGGCAAACGACAAGTCTCAAAAAGGCTGTGTAGCACAAGAACATGTCGCTAAAGAAGAGGTCGCCAAAGGACAAGTATAAAAAAGACTGTGTAACATAAGAACAGGTCGCTAAAAGATAGGGTCGCCAAAGGCCAAGTCTCAAAGAGACTGTGTAGCATAAGGATAGATCGCTAAAAGACAAGTCTCAAAAATACTGAATAGCATAAGGACAGGTCGCTAAAGGAATGGGTCGCCAAAAGACAAGTCTGAAATAGAGTGTGTAGCATAAAGATAGGTCGCTAAAAGAGGAGTCGCCAAAGGACAAGACTCAAAGAGACTGTGTAGCATAAGGATAGATCGCTAAAAGAACAGGTCGCCAATTAACAAGTCTTCGAAAGACTGGGTCACCAAAGGGCAAGTCTCAAAGAGACTGTGTAGAATAAGGATAGATCGCTAAAAGACAAGTCTCAAAAATACTGAATAGCATAAGGACAGGTCGCTAAAGGAATGGGTCGCCAAAAGACAAGTCTGAAATAGAGTGTGTAGCATAAAGATAGGTCGCTAAAAGAGGAGTCGCCAAAGGACAAGACTCAAAGAGACTGTGTAGCATAAGGATAGATCGCTAAAAGAACAGGTCGCTAAAGGACAAGTCTCAAAATAACTGTGAGCATAATGACAGATCTCTAAAAGAACGGGTCGCCAATGGTCAAGTCTCAAAAAGGCTGTGTTGCATCAGGACAGGTCGCTAAAAGAACAAGTCGGCAAACGACAAGTCTCAAAAAGGCTGTGTAGCACAAGAACAAGTCGCTAAAGAACACGTCGCCAAAGGACAAGTATAAAAAAAGACTGTGTAACATAAGAACAGGTCGCTAAAAGATAGGGTCGCCAAAGGCCAAGTCTCAAAGAGACTGTGTAGCATAAGGATAGATCGCTAAAAGACAAGTCTCAAAAATACTGAATAGCATAAGGACAGGTCGCTAAAGGAATGGGTCGCCAAAAGACAAGTCTGAAATAGAGTGTGTAGCATAAAGATAGGTCGCTAAAAGAGGAGTCGCCAAAGGACAAGACTCAAAGAGACTGTGTAGCTTAAGGATAGATCGCTAAAAGAACAGGTCGCTAAAGGACAAGTCTCAAAATGACTGTGGGCATAATGACAGATCTCTAAAAGAACGGGTCGCCAATGGTCAAGTCTCAAAAAGGCTGTGTTGCATAAGGACAGGTCGCTAAAAGAACAAGTCGGCAAACGACAAGTCTCAAAAAGGCTGTGGAGCACAAGAACATGCCGCTAAAGAACAGGTCGCTAAAAGATAGGGTTGCCAAAAGAGCAAGTCTCAAAGAGACTGTGCAGCATAAGGATAGATCGCTAAAGGAACAGGTCGCTAAAGGACAAGTCTCAAAATTACTGTGAGCATAATGACAGATCTCTAAAAGAACGGGTCGCCAATGGTCAAGTTTCAAAAAGGCTGTGTTGCATAAGGACAGGTCGCTAAAAGAACAAGTCGGCAAACGACAAGTCTCAAAAAGGCTGTGTAGCACAAGAACATGTCGCTAAAGAACAGGTCGCCAAAGGACAAGTATAAAAAAGACTGTGTAACATAAGAACAGGTCGCTAAAAGATAGGGTCGCCAAAGGCCAAGTCTCAAAGAGACTGTGTAACATAAGGATAGATCGCTAAAAGACAAGTCTCAAAAATACTGAATAGCATAAGGACAGGTCGCTAAAGGAATGGGTCGCCAAAAGACAAGTCTGAAATAGAGTGTGTAGCATAAAGATAGGTCGCTAAAAGAGGAGTCGCCAAAGGACAAGACTCAAAGAGACTGTGTAGAATAAGGATAGATCGCTAAAAGAACAGGTCGCTAAAGGACAAGTCTCAAAATGACTGTGAGCATAATGACAGATCTCTAAAAGAAGGGGTCGCCAATGGTCAAGTCTCAAAAAGCTGTGTTGCATCAGGACAGGTCGCTAAAAGAACAAGTCGGCAAACGACAAGTCTCAAAAAGGCTGTGTAGCACAAGAACATGTCGCTAAAGAACAGGTCGCCAAAGGACAAGTATAAAAAAGACTGTGTAACATAAGAACAAGTCGCTAAAAGAAGGGTCGCCAAACAACAAGTCTCAAAGAGACTGTGTAGCATAAGGGTAGATCGCTAAAAGAACAGGTCGCTAAAGGACAAGTCTCAAAATGACTGTGAGCATAATGACTGATCTCTAAAAGAACGGGTCGCCAATGGTCAAGTCTCAAAAAGGCTGTGTTGCATAAGGACAGGTTGCTAAAAGAACAAGTCGGCAAACGACAAGTCTCAAAAAGGCTGTGTAGCACAAGAACATGTCGCTAAAGAAGAGGTCGCCAAAGGACAAGTATAAAAAAGACTGTGTAACATAAGAACAGGTCGCTAAAAGATAGGGTCGCCAAAGGCCAAGTCTCAAAGAGACTGTGTAGCATAAGGATAGATCGCTAAAAGACAAGTCTCAAAAATACTGAATAGCATAAGGACAGGTCGCTAAAGGAATGGGTCGCCAAAAGACAAGTCTGAAATAGAGTGTGTAGCATAAAGATAGGTCGCTAAAGGAGGAGTGGCCAAAGGACAAGACTCAAAGAACCTGTGTAGCATAAGGATAGATCGCTAAAAGAACAAATCGCCAATTAACAAGTCTTCGAAAGACTGGGTCGCCAAAAGCAAGTCTCAAAGAGACTGTGTAGCATAAGGATAGATCGCTAAAAGACAAGTCTCAAAAATACTGAATAGCATAAGGACAGGTCGCTAAAGGAAAGGGTCGCCAAAAGACAAGTCTGAAATAGAGTGTGTAGCATAAAGATAGGTCGCTAAAAGAGGAGTCGCCAAAGGACAAGACTCAAAGAGACTGTGTAGCATAAAGATAGATCCCTAAAAGAACAAGTCGCCAATTAACAAGTCTTCGAAAGACTGGGTCGCCAAAGGGCAAGTCTCAAAGAGACTGTGTAGCATAAGGATAGATCGCTAAAAGACAAGTCTCAAGAATACTGAATAGCATAAGGACAGGTCGCTAAAGGAATGGGTCGCCAAAAGACAAGTCTGAAATAGAGTGTGTAGCATAAAGATAGGTCGCTAAAAGAGGAGTCGCCAAAGGACAAGACTCAAAGAGACTGTGTAGCATAAGGATAGATCGCTAAAAGAACAGGTCGCTAAAGGACAAGTCTCAAAATTACTTTGAGCATAATGACAGATCTCTAAAAGAACGGGTCGCCAATGGTCAAGTCTCGAAAAGGCTGTGTTGCATAAGGACAGGTCGCTAAAAGAACAAGTCGGCAAACGACAAGTCTCAAAAAGGCTGTGTAGCACAAGAACATGTCGCTAAAGAACAGGTCGCCAAAGGACAAGTATAAAAAGACTGTGTAACATAAGAACAGGTCGCTAAAAGATAGGTTCGCCAAAGGGCAAGTCTCAAAGAGACTGTGTAGCATAAGGATAGATCGCTAAAAGACAAGTCTCAAAAATACTGAATAGCATAAGGACAGGTCGCTAAAGGAATGGGTCGCCAAAAGACAAGTCTGAAATAGAGTGTGTAGCATAAAGATAGGTCGCTAAAAGAGGAGTCGCCAAAGGACAAGACTCAAAGAGACTGTGTAGCATAAGGATAGATCGCTAAAAGAACAAGTCGCTAAAGGACAAGTCTCAAAATGACTGTGAGCATAATGACAGATCTCTAAAAGAACGGGGCGCCAATGGTCAAGTCTCAAAAAGGCTGTGTTGCATAAGGACAGGTCGCTAAAAGAACAAGTCGGGAAACGACAAGTCTCAAAAAGGCTGTGTAACACAAGAACATGTCGCTAAAGAACAGGTCGCCAAAGGACAAGTATAAAAAAGACTGTGTAACATAAGAACAGGTCGCTAAAAGATATGGTCGCCAAAAGGGCAAGTCTCAAAAAGACTGTGTAGAATAAGGATAGATCGCTAAAAGAACAGGTCGCTAAAGGACAAGTCTCAAAATGACTGTGAGCATAATGACAGATCTCTAAAAGATCGGGTCGCCAATGGTCAAGTCTCAAAAAGGCTGTGTTGCATAAGGACAGGTCGCTAAAAGAACAAGTCGGCAAACGACAAGTCTCAAAAAGGCTGTGTAGCACAAGAACATGTCGCTAAAGAACAGGTCGCCAAAGGACAAGTATAAAAAAGACTGTGTAACATAAGAACAGGTCGCTAAAAGATAGGGTCGCCAAAGGCCAAGTCTCAAAGAGACTGTGTAGCATAAGGATAGATCGCTAAAAGACAAGTCTCAAAAATACTGAATAGCATAAGGACAGGTCGCTAAAGGAATGGGTCGCCAAAAGACAAGTCTGAAATAGAGTGTGTAGCATAAAGATAGGTCGCTAAAAGAGGAGTCGCCAAAGGACAAGATTCAAAGAGACTGTGTAGCATAAGGATAGATCGCTAAAAGAACAGGTCGCCAATTAACAAGTCTTCGAAAGACTGGGTCACCAAAGGGCAAGTCTCAAAGAGACTGTGTAGAATAAGGATAGATCGCTAAAAGACAAGTCTCAAAAATACTGAATAGCATAAGGACAGGTCGCTAAAGGAATGGGTCGCCAAAAGACAAGTCTGAAATAGAGTGTGTAGCATAAAGATAGGTCGCTAAAAGAGGAGTCGCCAAAGGACAAGACTCAAAGAGACTGTGTAGCATAAGGATAGATCGCTAAAAGAACAGGTCGCTAAAGGACAAGTCTCAAAATAACTGTGAGCATAATGACAGATCTCTAAAAGAACGGGTCGCCAATGGTCAAGTCTCAAAAAGGCTGTGTTGCATAAGGACAGGTCGCTAAAAGAACAAGTCGGCAAACGACAAGTCTCAAAAAGGCTGTGTAGCACAAGAACAAGTCGCTAAAGAACACGTCGCCAAAGGACAAGTATAAAAAAAGACTGTGTAACATAAGAACAGGTCGCTAAAAGATAGGGTCGCCAAAGGCCAAGTCTCAAAGAGACTGTGTAGCATAAGGATAGATCGCTAAAAGACAAGTCTCAAAAATACTGAATAGCATAAGGACAGGTCGCTAAAGGAATGGGTCGCCAAAAGACAAGTCTGAAATAGAGTGTGTAGCATAAAGATAGGTCGCTAAAAGAGGAGTCGCCAAAGGACAAGACTCAAAGAGACTGTGTAGCTTAAGGATAGATCGCTAAAAGAACAGGTCGCTAAAGGACAAGTCTCAAAATGACTGTGGGCATAATGACAGATCTCTAAAAGAACGGGTCGCCAATGGTCAAGTCTCAAAAAGGCTGTGTTGCATAAGGACAGGTCGCTAAAAGAACAAGTCGGCAAACGACAAGTCTCAAAAAGGCTGTGGAGCACAAGAACATGCCGCTAAAGAACAGGTCGCTAAAAGATAGGGTTGCCAAAAGAGCAAGTCTCAAAGAGACTGTTCAGCATAAGGATAGATCGCTAAAAGAACAGGTCGCTAAAGGACAAGTCTCAAAATTACTGTGAGCATAATGACAGATCTCTAAAAGAACGGGTCGCCAATGGTCAAGTTTCAAAAAGGCTGTGTTGCATAAGGACAGGTCGCTAAAAGAACAAGTCGGCAAACGACAAGTCTCAAAAAGGCTGTGTAGCACAAGAACATGTCGCTAAAGAACAGGTCGCCAAAGGACAAGTATAAAAAAGACTGTGTAACATAAGAACAGGTCGCTAAAAGATAGGGTCGCCAAAGGCCAAGTCTCAAAGAGACTGTGTAACATAAGGATAGATCGCTAAAAGACAAGTCTCAAAAATACTGAATAGCATAAGGACAGGTCGCTAAAGGAATGGGTCGCCAAAAGACAAGTCTGAAATAGAGTGTGTAGCATAAAGATAGGTCGCTAAAAGAGGAGTCGCCAAAGGACAAGACTCAAAGAGACTGTGTAGAATAAGGATAGATCGCTAAAAGAACAGGTCGCTAAAGGACAAGTCTCAAAATGACTGTGAGCATAATGACAGATCTCTAAAAGAAGGGGTCGCCAATGGTCAAGTCTCAAAAAGCTGTGTTGCATCAGGACAGGTCGCTAAAAGAACAAGTCGGCAAACGACAAGTCTCAAAAAGGCTGTGTAGCACAAGAACATGTCGCTAAAGAACAGGTCGCCAAAGGACAAGTATAAAAAAGACTGTGTAACATAAGAACAAGTTGCTAAAAGAAGGGTCGCCAAACAACAAGTCTCAAAGAGACTGTGTAGCATAAGGGTAGATCGCTAAAAGAACAGGTCGCTAAAGGACAAGTCTCAAAATGACTGTGAGCATAATGACTGATCTCTAAAAGAACGGGTCGCCAATGGTCAAGTCTCAAAAAGGCTGTGTTGCATAAGGACAGGTTGCTAAAAGAACAAGTCGGCAAACGACAAGTCTCAAAAAGGCTGTGTAGCACAAGAACATGTCGCTAAAGAAGAGGTCGCCAAAGGACAAGTATAAAAAAGACTGTGTAACATAAGAACAGGTCGCTAAAAGATAGGGTCGCCAAAGGCCAAGTCTCAAAGAGACTGTGTAGCATAAGGATAGATCGCTAAAAGACAAGTCTCAAAAATACTGAATAGCATAAGGACAGGTCGCTAAAGGAATGGGTCGCCAAAAGACGAGTCTGAAATAGAGTGTGTAGCATAAAGATAGGTCGCTAAAGGAGGAGTGGCCAAAGGACAAGACTCAAAGAACCTGTGTAGCATAAGGATAGATCGCTAAAAGAACAAGTCGCCAATTAACAAGTCTTCGAAAGACTGGGTCGCCAAAAGCAAGTCTCAAAGAGACTGTGTAGCATAAGGATAGATCGCTAAAAGACAAGTCTCAAAAATACTGAATAGCATAAGGACAGGTCGCTAAAGGAAAGGGTCGCCAAAAGACAAGTCTGAAATAGAGTGTGTAGCATAAAGATAGGTCGCTAAAAGAGGAGTCGCCAAAGGACAAGACTCAAAGAGACTGTGTAGCATAAAGATAGATCCCTAAAAGAACAAGTCGCCAATTAACAAGTCTTCGAAAGACTGGGTCGCCAAAGGGCAAGTCTCAAAGAGACTGTGTAGCATAAGGATAGATCGCTAAAAGACAAGTCTCAAGAATACTGAATAGCATAAGGACAGGTCGCTAAAGGAATGGGTCGCCAAAAGACAAGTCTGAAATAGAGTGTGTAGCATAAAGATAGGTCGCTAAAAGAGGAGTCGCCAAAGGACAAGACTCAAAGAGACTGTGTAGCATAAGGATAGATCGCTAAAAGAACAGGTCGCTAAAGGACAAGTCTCAAAATTACTTTGAGCATAATGACAGATCTCTAAAAGAACGGGTCGCCAATGGTCAAGTCTCGAAAAGGCTGTGTTGCATAAGGACAGGTCGCTAAAAGAACAAGTCGGCAAACGACAAGTCTCAAAAAGGCTGTGTAGCACAAGAACATGTCGCTAAAGAACAGGTCGCCAAAGGACAAGTATAAAAAAGACTGTGTAACATAAGAACAGGTCGCTAAAAGATAGGGTCGCCAAAGGGCAAGTCTCAAAGAGACTGTGTAGCATAAGGATAGATCGCTAAAAGACAAGTCTCAAGAATACTGAATAGCATAAGGACAGGTCGCTAAAGGAATGGGTCGCCAAAATACAAGTCTGAAATAGAGTGTGTAGCATAAAGATAGGTCGCTAAAAGAGGAGTCGCCAAAGGACAAGACTCAAAGAGACTGTGTAGAATAAGGATAGATCGCTAAAAGAACAGGTCGCTAAAGGACAAGTCTCAAAATGACTGTGAGCATAATGACAGATCTCTAAAAGAAGGGGTCGCCAATGGTCAAGTCTCAAAAAGCTGTGTTGCATCAGGACAGGTCGCTAAAAGAACAAGTCGGCAAACGACAAGTCTCAAAAAGGCTGTGTAGCACAAGAACATGTCGCTAAAGAACAGGTCGCCAAAGGACAAGTATAAAAAAGACTGTGTAACATAAGAACAAGTCGCTAAAAGAAGGGTCGCCAAACAACAAGTCTCAAAGAGACTGTGTAGCATAAGGGTAGATCGCTAAAAGAACAGGTCGCTAAAGGACAAGTCTCAAAATGACTGTGAGCATAATGACTGATCTCTAAAAGAACGGGTCGCCAATGGTCAAGTCTCAAAAAGGCTGTGTTGCATAAGGACAGGTTGCTAAAAGAACAAGTCGGCAAACGACAAGTCTCAAAAAGGCTGTGTAGCACAAGAACATGTCGCTAAAGAAGAGGTCGCCAAAGGACAAGTATAAAAAAGACTGTGTAACATAAGAACAGGTCGCTAAAAGATAGGGTCGCCAAAGGCCAAGTCTCAAAGAGACTGTGTAGCATAAGGATAGATCGCTAAAAGACAAGTCTCAAAAATACTGAATAGCATAAGGACAGGTCGCTAAAGGAATGGGTCGCCAAAAGACAAGTCTGAAATAGAGTGTGTAGCATAAAGATAGGTCGCTAAAAGAGGAGTGGCCAAAGGACAAGACTCAAAGAACCTGTGTAGCATAAGGATAGATCGCTAAAAGAACAAGTCGCCAATTAACAAGTCTTCGAAAGACTGGGTCGCCAAAAGCAAGTCTCAAAGAGACTGTGTAGCATAAGGATAGATCGCTAAAAGACAAGTCTCAAAAATACTGAATAGCATAAGGACAGGTCGCTAAAGGAAAGGGTCGCCAAAAGACAAGTCTGAAATAGAGTGTGTAGCATAAAGATAGGTCGCTAAAAGAGGAGTCGCCAAAGGGCAAGTCTCAAAGAGACTGTGTAGCATAAGGATAGATCGCTAAAAGACAAGTCTCAAAAATACTGAATAGCATAAGGACAGGTCGCTAAAGGAATGAGTCGCCAAAAAAAGTCTGAAATAGAGTGTGTAGCATAAAGATAGGTCGCTAAAAGAGGAGTCGCCAATGGACAAAACTCAAAGAGACTGTGTAGCATAAGGATAGATCGCTAAAAGAACAAGTTGCCAATTAACAAGTCTTCGAAAGACTGGGTCGCCAAAGGGCAAGTCTCAAAGAGACTGTGTAGCATAAAAATAGATCGCTAAAAGACAAGTCTCAAAAATACTGAATAGCATAAAGACAGGTCGCTAAAGGAATGGGTCGCCAAAAGACAAGTCTGAAATAGAGTGTGTAGCATAAAGATAGGTCGCTAAAGGAGGAGTCACCAAAGGACAAGACTCAAAGAACTTGTGTAGCATAAGGATAGATCGCTAAAAGAACAAGTCGCCAATTAACAAGTCTTCGAAAGACTGGGTCGCCAAAAGCAAGTCTCAAAGAGACTGTGTAGCATAAGGATAGATCGCTAAAAGACAAGTCTCAAGAATACTGAATAGCATAAGGACAGGTCGCTAAAGGAATGGGTCGCCAAAAGACAAGTCTGAAATAGAGTGTGTAGCATAAAGATAGGTCGCTAAAAGAGGAGTCGCCAAAGGACAAGACTCAAAGAGACTGTGTAGCATAAGGATAGATCGCTAAAAGAACAGGTCGCTAAAGGACAAGTCTCAAAATGACTGTGAGCATAATGACAGATCTCTAAAAGAACGGGTCGCCAATGGTCAAGTCTCAAAAAGGCTGTGTTGCTTAAGGACAGGTCGCTAAAAGAACAAGTCGGCAAACGACAAGTCTCAAAAAGGCTGTGTAGCACAAGTACATGTCGCTAAAGAACAGGTCGCCAAAGGACAAGTATAAAAAAGACTGTGTAACATAAGAACAGGTCGCTAAAAGATAGGGTCGACAAAGGGCAAGTCTCAAAGAGACTGTGTAGCATAAGGATAGATCGCTAGAAGACAAGTCTCAAGAATACTGAATAGTATAAGGACAGGTCGCTAAAGGAATGGGTCGCCAAAAGACAAGTCTGAAATAGAGTGTGTAGCATAAAGATAGGTCGCTAAAAGAGGAGTCGCCAAAGGACAAGACTCAAAGAGACTGTGTAGCATAAGGATAGATCGCTAAAAGAACAAGTCGCCAATTAACAAGTCTTCGAAAGACTGGGTCGCCAAAGGGCAAGTCTCAAAGAGACTGTGTAGCATAAGGATAGATCGCTAAAAGACAAGTCTCAAAAATACTGAATAGCATAAGGACAGGTCGCTAAAGGAATGGGTCGCCAAAAGACAAGTCTGAAATAGAGTGTGTAGCATAAAGATAGGTCGCTAAAAGAGGAGTCGCCAAAGGACAAGACTCAAAGAGACTGTGTAGCATAAGGATAGATCGCTAAAAGAACAAGTCGCCAATTAACAAGTCTTTGAAAGACTGGGTCGCCAAAGACCAAGTCTCAAAGAGACTGTGTAGCATAAGGATAGATCGCTAAAAGACAAGTCTCAAAAATACTGAATAGCATAAGGACAGGTCGCTAAAGGAATGGGTCGCCAAAAGACTAGTCTGAAAGAGAGTGTGTAGCATAAAGATAGGTCGCTAAAAGAGGAGTCGCCAAAGGACAAGACTCAAAGAGACGGTGTAGCATAAGGATAGATCGCTAAAAGAACAGGTCGCTAAAGGACAAGTCTCAAAATGACTGTGAGCATAATGACAGATCTCTAAAAGAACGGGTCGCCAATGGTCAAGTCTCAAAAAGGCTGTGTTGCATAAGGACAGGTCGCTGAAAGAACAAGTCGGGAAACGACAAGTCTCAAAAAGGCTGTGTAGCACAAGAACATGTCGCTAAAGAACAGGTCGCCAAAGGACAAGTATAAAAAGACTGTGTAACATAAGAACAGGTCGCTAAAAGATAGGTTCGCCAAAGGGCAAGTCTCAAAGAGACTGTGTAGCATAAGGATAGATCGCTAAAAGACAAGTCTCAAAAATACTGAATAGCATAAGGACAGGTCGCTAAAGGAATGGGTCGCCAAAAGACAAGTCTGAAATAGAGTGTGTAGCATAAAGATAGGTCGCTAAAAGAGGAGTCGCCAAAGGACAAGACTCAAAGAGACTGTGTAGCATAAGGATAGATCGCTAAAAGAACAAGTCGCTAAAGGACAAGTCTCAAACTGACTGTGAGCATAATGACAGATCTCTAAAAGAACGGGTCGCCAATGGTCAAGTCTCAAAAAGGCTGTGTTGCATAAGGACAGGTCGCTAAAAGAACAAGTCGGCAAACGACAAGTCTCAAAAAGGCTGTGTAACACAAGAACATGTCGCTAAAGAACAGGTCGCCAAAGGACAAGTATAAAAAAGACTGTGTAACATAAGAACAGGTCGCTAAAAGATAGGGTCGCCAAAAGGGCAAGTCTCAAAAAGACTGTGTAGAATAAGGATAGATCGCTAAAGAACAGGTCGCTAAAGGACAAGTCTCAAAATGACTGTGAGCATAATGACAGATCTCTAAAAGATCGGGTCGCCAATGGTCAAGTCTCAAAAAGGCTGTGTTGCATAAGGACAGGTCGCTAAAAGAACAAGTCGGCAAACGACAAGTCTCAAAAAGGCTGTGTAGCACAAGAACATGTCGCTAAAGAAGAGGTCGCCAAAGGACAAGTATAAAAAAGACTGTGTAACATAAGAACAGGTCGCTAAAAGATAGGGTCGCCAAAGGCCAAGTCTCAAAGAGACTGTGTAGCATAAGGATAGATCGCTAAAAGACAAGTCTCAAAAATACTGAATAGCATAAGGACAGGTCGCTAAAGGAATGGGTCGCCAAAAGACAAGTCTGAAATAGAGTGTGTAGCATAAAGATAGGTCGCTAAAAGAGGAGTCGCCAAAGGACAAGACTCAAAGAGACTGTGTAGCATAAGGATAGATCGCTAAAAGAACAGGTCGCCAATTAACAAGTCTTCGAAAGACTGGGTCACCAAAGGGCAAGTCTCAAAGAGACTGTGTAGAATAAGGATAGATCGCTAAAAGACAAGTCTCAAAAATACTGAATAGCATAAGGACAGGTCGCTAAAGGAATGGGTCGCCAAAAGACAAGTCTGAAATAGAGTGTGTAGCATAAAGATAGGTCGCTAAAAGAGGAGTCGCCAAAGGACAAGACTCAAAGAGACTGTGTAGCATAAGGATAGATCGCTAAAAGAACAGGTCGCCAAAGGACAAGTCTCAAAATAACTGTGAGCATAATGACAGATCTCTAAAAGAACGGGTCGCCAATGGTCAAGTCTCAAAAAGGCTGTGTTGCATCAGGACAGGTCGCTAAAAGAACAAGTCGGCAAACGACAAGTCTCAAAAAGGCTGTGTAGCACAAGAACAAGTCGCTAAAGAACACGTCGCCAAAGGACAAGTATAAAAAAAGACTGTGTAACATAAGAACAGGTCGCTAAAAGATAGGGTCGCCAAAGGCCAAGTCTCAAAGAGACTGTGTAGCATAAGGATAGATCGCTAAAAGACAAGTCTCAAAAATACTGAATAGCATAAGGACAGGTCGCTAAAGGAATGGGTCGCCAAAAGACAAGTCTGAAATAGAGTGTGTAGCATAAAGATAGGTCGCTAAAAGAGGAGTCGCCAAAGGACAAGACTCAAAGAGACTGTGTAGCTTAAGGATAGATCGCTAAAAGAACAGGTCGCTAAAGGACAAGTCTCAAAATGACTGTGGGCATAATGACAGATCTCTAAAAGAACGGGTCGCCAATGGTCAAGTCTCAAAAAGGCTGTGTTGCATAAGGACAGGTCGCTAAAAGAACAAGTCGGCAAACGACAAGTCTCAAAAAGGCTGTGGAGCACAAGAACATGCCGCTAAAGAACAGGTCGCTAAAAGATAGGGTTGCCAAAAGAGCAAGTCTCAAAGAGACTGTGCAGCATAAGGATAGATCGCTAAAAGAACAGGTCGCTAAAGGACAAGTCTCAAAATTACTGTGAGCATAATGACAGATCTCTAAAAGAACGGGTCGCCAATGGTCAAGTTTCAAAAAGGCTGTGTTGCATAAGGACAGGTCGCTAAAAGAACAAGTCGGCAAACGACAAGTCTCAAAAAGGCTGTGTAGCACAAGAACATGTCGCTAAAGAACAGGTCGCCAAAGGACAAGTATAAAAAAGACTGTGTAACATAAGAACAGGTCGCTAAAAGATAGGGTCGCCAAAGGCCAAGTCTCAAAGAGACTGTGTAACATAAGGATAGATCGCTAAAAGACAAGTCTCAAAAATACTGAATAGCATAAGGACAGGTCGCTAAAGGAATGGGTCGCCAAAAGACAAGTCTGAAATAGAGTGTGTAGCATAAAGATAGGTCGCTAAAAGAGGAGTCGCCAAAGGACAAGACTCAAAGAGACTGTGTAGAATAAGGATAGATCGCTAAAAGAACAGGTCGCTAAAGGACAAGTCTCAAAATGACTGTGAGCATAATGACAGATCTCTAAAAGAAGGGGTCGCCAATGGTCAAGTCTCAAAAAGCTGTGTTGCATCAGGACAGGTCGCTAAAAGAACAAGTCGGCAAACGACAAGTCTCAAAAAGGCTGTGTAGCACAAGAACATGTCGCTAAAGAACAGGTCGCCAAAGGACAAGTATAAAAAAGACTGTGTAACATAAGAACAAGTCGCTAAAAGAAGGGTCGCCAAACAACAAGTCTCAAAGAGACTGTGTAGCATAAGGGTAGATCGCTAAAAGAACAGGTCGCTAAAGGACAAGTCTCAAAATGACTGTGAGCATAATGACTGATCTCTAAAAGAACGGGTCGCCAATGGTCAAGTCTCAAAAAGGCTGTGTTGCATAAGGACAGGTTGCTAAAAGAACAAGTCGGCAAACGACAAGTCTCAAAAAGGCTGTGTAGCACAAGAACATGTCGCTAAAGAAGAGGTCGCCAAAGGACAAGTATAAAAAAGACTGTGTAACATAAGAACAGGTCGCTAAAAGATAGGGTCGCCAAAGGCCAAGTCTCAAAGAGACTGTGTAGCATAAGGATAGATCGCTAAAAGACAAGTCTCAAAAATACTGAATAGCATAAGGACAGGTCGCTAAAGGAATGGGTCGCCAAAAGACAAGTCTGAAATAGAGTGTGTAGCATAAAGATAGGTCGCTAAAGGAGGAGTGGCCAAAGGACAAGACTCAAAGAACCTGTGTAGCATAAGGATAGATCGCTAAAAGAACAAGTCGCCAATTAACAAGTCTTCGAAAGACTGGGTCGCCAAAAGCAAGTCTCAAAGAGACTGTGTAGCATAAGGATAGATCGCTAAAAGACAAGTCTCAAAAATACTGAATAGCATAAGGACAGGTCGCTAAAGGAAAGGGTCGCCAAAAGACAAGTCTGAAATAGAGTGTGTAGCATAAAGATAGGTCGCTAAAAGAGGAGTCGCCAAAGGACAAGACTCAAAGAGACTGTGTAGCATAAAGATAGATCCCTAAAAGAACAAGTCGCCAATTAACAAGTCTTCGAAAGACTGGGTCGCCAAAGGGCAAGTCTCAAAGAGACTGTGTAGCATAAGGATAGATCGCTAAAAGACAAGTCTCAAGAATACTGAATAGCATAAGGACAGGTCGCTAAAGGAATGGGTCGCCAAAAGACAAGTCTGAAATAGAGTGTGTAGCATAAAGATAGGTCGCTAAAAGAGGAGTCGCCAAAGGACAAGACTCAAAGAGACTGTGTAGCATAAGGATAGATCGCTAAAAGAACAGGTCGCTAAAGGACAAGTCTCAAAATTACTTTGAGCATAATGACAGATCTCTAAAAGAACGGGTCGCCAATGGTCAAGTCTCGAAAAGGCTGTGTTGCATAAGGACAGGTCGCTAAAAGAACAAGTCGGCAAACGACAAGTCTCAAAAAGGCTGTGTAGCACAAGAACATGTCGCTAAAGAACAGGTCGCCAAAGGACAAGTATAAAAAGACTGTGTAACATAAGAACAGGTCGCTAAAAGATAGGTTCGCCAAACGGCAAGTCTCAAAGAGACTGTGTAGCATAAGGATAGATCGCTAAAAGACAAGTCTCAAAAATACTGAATAGCATAAGGACAGGTCGCTAAAGGAATGGGTCGCCAAAAGACAAGTCTGAAATAGAGTGTGTAGCATAAAGATAGGTCGCTAAAAGAGGAGTCGCCAAAGGACAAGACTCAAAGAGACTGTGTAGCATAAGGATAGATCGCTAAAAGAACAAGTCGCTAAAGGACAAGTCTCAAAATGACTGTGAGCATAATGACAGATCTCTAAAAGAACGGGTCGCCAATGGTCAAGTCTCAAAAAGGCTGTGTTGCATAAGGACAGGTCGCTAAAAGAACAAGTCGGCAAACGACAAGTCTCAAAAAGGCTGTGTAACACAAGAACATGTCGCTAAAGAACAGGTCGCCAAAGGACAAGTATAAAAAAGACTGTGTAACATAAGAACAGGTCGCTAAAAGATAGGGTCGCCAAAAGGGCAAGTCTCAAAAAGACTGTGTAGAATAAGGATAGATCGCTAAAAGAACAGGTCGCTAAAGGACAAGTCTCAAAATGACTGTGAGCATAATGACAGATCTCTAAAAGATCGGGTCGCCAATGGTCAAGTCTCAAAAAGGCTGTGTTGCATAAGGACAGGTCGCTAAAAGAACAAGTCGGCAAACGACAAGTCTCAAAAAGGCTGTGTAGCACAAGAACATGTCGCTAAAGAAGAGGTCGCCAAAGGACAAGTATAAAAAAGACTGTGTAACATAAGAACAGGTCGCTAAAAGATAGGGTCGCCAAAGGCCAAGTCTCAAAGAGACTGTGTAGCATAAGGATAGATCGCTAAAAGACAAGTCTCAAAAATACTGAATAGCATAAGGACAGGTCGCTAAAGGAATGGGTCGCCAAAAGACAAGTCTGAAATAGAGTGTGTAGCATAAAGATAGGTCGCTAAAAGAGGAGTCGCCAAAGGACAAGACTCAAAGAGACTGTGTAGCATAAGGATAGATCGCTAAAAGAACAGGTCGCCAATTAACAAGTCTTCGAAAGACTGGGTCACCAAAGGGCAAGTCTCAAAGAGACTGTGTAGAATAAGGATAGATCGCTAAAAGACAAGTCTCAAAAATACTGAATAGCATAAGGACAGGTCGCTAAAGGAATGGGTCGCCAAAAGACAAGTCTGAAATAGAGTGTGTAGCATAAAGATAGGTCGCTAAAAGAGGAGTCGCCAAAGGACAAGACTCAAAGAGACTGTGTAGCATAAGGATAGATCGCTAAAAGAACAGGTCGCTAAAGGACAAGTCTCAAAATAACTGTGAGCATAATGACAGATCTCTAAAAGAACGGGTCGCCAATGGTCAAGTCTCAAAAAGGCTGTGTTGCATCAGGACAGGTCGCTAAAAGAACAAGTCGGCAAACGACAAGTCTCAAAAAGGCTGTGTAGCACAAGAACAAGTCGCTAAAGAACACGTCGCCAAAGGAAAAGTATAAAAAAAGACTGTGTAACATAAGAACAGGTCGCTAAAAGATAGGGTCGCCAAAGGCCAAGTCTCAAAGAGACTGTGTAGCATAAGGATAGATCGCTAAAAGACAAGTCTCAAAAATACTGAATAGCATAAGGACAGGTCGCTAAAGGAATGGGTCGCCAAAAGACAAGTCTGAAATAGAGTGTGTAGCATAAAGATAGGTCGCTAAAAGAGGAGTCGCCAAAGGACAAGACTCAAAGAGACTGTGTAGCTTAAGGATAGATCGCTAAAAGAACAGGTCGCTAAAGGACAAGTCTCAAAATGACTGTGGGCATAATGACAGATCTCTAAAAGAACGGGTCGCCAATGGTCAAGTCTCAAAAAGGCTGTGTTGCATAAGGACAGGTCGCTAAAAGAACAAGTCGGCAAACGACAAGTCTCAAAAAGGCTGTGGAGCACAAGAACATGCCGCTAAAGAACAGGTCGCTAAAAGATAGGGTTGCCAAAAGAGCAAGTCTCAAAGAGACTGTGCAGCATAAGGATAGATCGCTAAAAGAACAGGTCGCTAAAGGACAAGTCTCAAAATTACTGTGAGCATAATGACAGATCTCTAAAAGAACGGGTCGCCAATGGTCAAGTTTCAAAAAGGCTGTGTTGCATAAGGACAGGTCGCTAAAAGAACAAGTCGGCAAACGACAAGTCTCAAAAAGGCTGTGTAGCACAAGAACATGTCGCTAAAGAACAGGTCGCCAAAGGACAAGTATAAAAAAGACTGTGTAACATAAGAACAGGTCGCTAAAAGATAGGGTCGCCAAAGGCCAAGTCTCAAAGAGACTGTGTAACATAAGGATAGATCGCTAAAAGACAAGTCTCAAAAATACTGAATAGCATAAGGACAGGTCGCTAAAGGAATGGGTCGCCAAAAGACAAGTCTGAAATAGAGTGTGTAGCATAAAGATAGGTCGCTAAAAGAGGAGTCGCCAAAGGACAAGACTCAAAGAGACTGTGTAGAATAAGGATAGATCGCTAAAAGAACAGGTCGCTAAAGGACAAGTCTCAAAATGACTGTGAGCATAATGACAGATCTCTAAAAGAACGGGTCGCCAATGGTCAAGTCTCAAAAAGCTGTGTTGCATCAGGACAGGTCGCTAAAAGAACAAGTCGGCAAACGACAAGTCTCAAAAAGGCTGTGTAGCACAAGAACATGTCGCTAAAGAACAGGTCGCCAAAGGACAAGTATAAAAAAGACTGTGTAACATAAGAACAAGTCGCTAAAAGAAGGGTCGCCAAACAACAAGTCTCAAAGAGACTGTGTAGCATAAGGGTAGATCGCTAAAAGAACAGGTCGCTAAAGGACAAGTCTCAAAATGACTGTGAGCATAATGACTGATCTCTAAAAGAACGGGTCGCCAATGGTCAAGTCTCAAAAAGGCTGTGTTGCATAAGGACAGGTTGCTAAAAGAACAAGTCGGCAAACGACAAGTCTCAAAAAGGCTGTGTAGCACAAGAACATGTCGCTAAAGAAGAGGTCGCCAAAGGACAAGTATAAAAAAGACTGTGTAACATAAGAACAGGTCGCTAAAAGATAGGGTCGCCAAAGGCCAAGTCTCAAAGAGACTGTGTAGCATAAGGATAGATCGCTAAAAGACAAGTCTCAAAAATACTGAATAGCATAAGGACAGGTCGCTAAAGGAATGGGTCGCCAAAAGACAAGTCTGAAATAGAGTGTGTAGCATAAAGATAGGTCGCTAAAGGAGGAGTGGCCAAAGGACAAGACTCAAAGAACCTGTGTAGCATAAGGATAGATCGCTAAAAGAACAAGTCGCCAATTAACAAGTCTTCGAAAGACTGGGTCGCCAAAAGCAAGTCTCAAAGAGACTGTGTAGCATAAGGATAGATCGCTAAAAGACAAGTCTCAAAAATACTGAATAGCATAAGGACAGGTCGCTAAAGGAAAGGGTCGCCAAAAGACAAGTCTGAAATAGAGTGTGTAGCATAAAGATAGGTCGCTAAAAGAGGAGTCGCCAAAGGACAAGACTCAAAGAGACTGTGTAGCATAAAGATAGATCCCTAAAAGAACAAGTCGCCAATTAACAAGTCTTCGAAAGACTGGGTCGCCAAAGGGCAAGTCTCAAAGAGACTGTGTAGCATAAGGATAGATCGCTAAAAGACAAGTCTCAAGAATACTGAATAGCATAAGGACAGGTCGCTAAAGGAATGGGTCGCCAAAAGACAAGTCTGAAATAGAGTGTGTAGCATAAAGATAGGTCGCTAAAAGAGGAGTCGCCAAAGGACAAGACTCAAAGAGACTGTGTAGCATAAGGATAGATCGCTAAAAGAACAGGTCGCTAAAGGACAAGTCTCAAAATTACTTTGAGCATAATGACAGATCTCTAAAAGAACGGGTCGCCAATGGTCAAGTCTCGAAAAGGCTGTGTTGCATAAGGACAGGTCGCTAAAAGAACAAGTCGGCAAACGACAAGTCTCAAAAAGGCTGTGTAGCACAAGAACATGTCGCTAAAGAACAGGTCGCCAAAGGACAAGTATAAAAAAGACTGTGTAACATAAGAACAGGTCGCTAAAAGATAGGGTCGCCAAAGGGCAAGTCTCAAAGAGACTGTGTAGAATAAGGATAGATCGCTAAAAGACAAGTCTCAAAAATACTGAATAGCATAAGGACAGGTCGCTAAAGGAATGGGTCGCCAAAAGACAAGTCTGAAATAGAGTGTGTAGCATAAAGATAGGTCGCTAAAAGAGGAGTCGCCAAAGGACAAGACTCAAAGAGACTGTGTAGCATAAGGATAGATCGCTAAAAGAACAGGTCGCTAAAGGACAAGTCTCAAAATAACTGTGAGCATAATGACAGATCTCTAAAAGAACGGGTCGCCAATGGTCAAGTCTCAAAAAGGCTGTGTTGCATCAGGACAGGTCGCTAAAAGAACAAGTCGGCAAACGACAAGTCTCAAAAAGGCTGTGTAGCACAAGAACAAGTCGCTAAAGAACACGTCGCCAAAGGAAAAGTATAAAAAAAGACTGTGTAACATAAGAACAGGTCGCTAAAAGATAGGGTCGCCAAAGGCCAAGTCTCAAAGAGACTGTGTAGCATAAGGATAGATCGCTAAAAGACAAGTCTCAAAAATACTGAATAGCATAAGGACAGGTCGCTAAAGGAATGGGTCGCCAAAAGACAAGTCTGAAATAGAGTGTGTAGCATAAAGATAGGTCGCTAAAAGAGGAGTCGCCAAAGGACAAGACTCAAAGAGACTGTGTAGCTTAAGGATAGATCGCTAAAAGAACAGGTCGCTAAAGGACAAGTCTCAAAATGACTGTGGGCATAATGACAGATCTCTAAAAGAACGGGTCGCCAATGGTCAAGTCTCAAAAAGGCTGTGTTGCATAAGGACAGGTCGCTAAAAGAACAAGTCGGCAAACGACAAGTCTCAAAAAGGCTGTGGAGCACAAGAACATGCCGCTAAAGAACAGGTCGCTAAAAGATAGGGTTGCCAAAAGAGCAAGTCTCAAAGAGACTGTGCAGCATAAGGATAGATCGCTAAAAGAACAGGTCGCTAAAGGACAAGTCTCAAAATTACTGTGAGCATAATGACAGATCTCTAAAAGAACGGGTCGCCAATGGTCAAGTTTCAAAAAGGCTGTGTTGCATAAGGACAGGTCGCTAAAAGAACAAGTCGGCAAACGACAAGTCTCAAAAAGGCTGTGTAGCACAAGAACATGTCGCTAAAGAACAGGTCGCCAAAGGACAAGTATAAAAAAGACTGTGTAACATAAGAACAGGTCGCTAAAAGATAGGGTCGCCAAAGGCCAAGTCTCAAAGAGACTGTGTAACATAAGGATAGATCGCTAAAAGACAAGTCTCAAAAATACTGAATAGCATAAGGACAGGTCGCTAAAGGAATGGGTCGCCAAAAGACAAGTCTGAAATAGAGTGTGTAGCATAAAGATAGGTCGCTAAAAGAGGAGTCGCCAAAGGACAAGACTCAAAGAGACTGTGTAGAATAAGGATAGATCGCTAAAAGAACAGGTCGCTAAAGGACAAGTCTCAAAATGACTGTGAGCATAATGACAGATCTCTAAAAGAACGGGTCGCCAATGGTCAAGTCTCAAAAAGCTGTGTTGCATCAGGACAGGTCGCTAAAAGAACAAGTCGGCAAACGACAAGTCTCAAAAAGGCTGTGTAGCACAAGAACATGTCGCTAAAGAACAGGTCGCCAAAGGACAAGTATAAAAAAGACTGTGTAACATAAGAACAAGTCGCTAAAAGAAGGGTCGCCAAACAACAAGTCTCAAAGAGACTGTGTAGCATAAGGGTAGATCGCTAAAAGAACAGGTCGCTAAAGGACAAGTCTCAAAATGACTGTGAGCATAATGACTGATCTCTAAAAGAACGGGTCGCCAATGGTCAAGTCTCAAAAAGGCTGTGTTGCATAAGGACAGGTTGCTAAAAGAACAAGTCGGCAAACGACAAGTCTCAAAAAGGCTGTGTAGCACAAGAACATGTCGCTAAAGAAGAGGTCGCCAAAGGACAAGTATAAAAAAGACTGTGTAACATAAGAACAGGTCGCTAAAAGATAGGGTCGCCAAAGGCCAAGTCTCAAAGAGACTGTGTAGCATAAGGATAGATCGCTAAAAGACAAGTCTCAAAAATACTGAATAGCATAAGGACAGGTCGCTAAAGGAATGGGTCGCCAAAAGACAAGTCTGAAATAGAGTGTGTAGCATAAAGATAGGTCGCTAAAGGAGGAGTGGCCAAAGGACAAGACTCAAAGAACCTGTGTAGCATAAGGATAGATCGCTAAAAGAACAAGTCGCCAATTAACAAGTCTTCGAAAGACTGGGTCGCCAAAAGCAAGTCTCAAAGAGACTGTGTAGCATAAGGATAGATCGCTAAAAGACAAGTCTCAAAAATACTGAATAGCATAAGGACAGGTCGCTAAAGGAAAGGGTCGCCAAAAGACAAGTCTGAAATAGAGTGTGTAGCATAAAGATAGGTCGCTAAAAGAGGAGTCGCCAAAGGACAAGACTCAAAGAGACTGTGTAGCATAAAGATAGATCCCTAAAAGAACAAGTCGCCAATTAACAAGTCTTCGAAAGACTGGGTCGCCAAAGGGCAAGTCTCAAAGAGACTGTGTAGCATAAGGATAGATCGCTAAAAGACAAGTCTCAAGAATACTGAATAGCATAAGGACAGGTCGCTAAAGGAATGGGTCGCCAAAAGACAAGTCTGAAATAGAGTGTGTAGCATAAAGATAGGTCGCTAAAAGAGGAGTCGCCAAAGGACAAGACTCAAAGAGACTGTGTAGCATAAGGATAGATCGCTAAAAGAACAGGTCGCTAAAGGACAAGTCTCAAAATTACTTTGAGCATAATGACAGATCTCTAAAAGAACGGGTCGCCAATGGTCAAGTCTCGAAAAGGCTGTGTTGCATAAGGACAGGTCGCTAAAAGAACAAGTCGGCAAACGACAAGTCTCAAAAAGGCTGTGTAGCACAAGAACATGTCGCTAAAGAACAGGTCGCCAAAGGACAAGTATAAAAAAGACTGTGTAACATAAGAACAGGTCGCTAAAAGATAGGGTCGCCAAAGGGCAAGTCTCAAAGAGACTGTGTAGCATAAGGATAGATCGCTAAAAGACAAGTCTCAAGAATACTGAATAGCATAAGGACAGGTCGCTAAAGGAATGGGTCGCCAAAATACAAGTCTGAAATAGAGTGTGTAGCATAAAGATAGGTCGCTAAAAGAGGAGTCGCCAAAGGACAAGACTCAAAGAGACTGTGTAGCATAAGGATAGATCGCTAAAAGAACAAGTCGCCAATTAACAAGTCTTCGAAAGACTGGGTCGCCAAAGGGCAAGTCTCAAAGAGACTGTGTAGCATAAGGATAGATCGCTAAAAGACAAGTCTCAAAAATACTGAATAGCATAAGGACAGGTCGCTAAAAGAATGGGTCGCCAAAAGACAAGTCTGAAATAGAGTGTGTAGCATAAAGATAGGTCGCTAAAAGAGGAGTCGCCAAAGGACAAGACTCAAAGAGACTGTGTAGCATAAGGATAGATCGCTAAAAGAACAGGTCGCTAAAGGACAAGTCTCAAAATTACTTTGAGCATAATGACAGATCTCTAAAAGAACGGGTCGCCAATGGTCAAGTCTCGAAAAGGCTGTGTTGCATAAGGACAGGTCGCTAAAAGAACAAGTCGGCAAACGACAAGTCTCAAAAAGGCTGTGTAGCACAAGAACATGTCGCTAAAGAACAGGTCGCCAAAGGACAAGTATAAAAAGACTGTGTAACATAAGAACAGGTCGCTAAAAGATAGGTTCGCCAAACGGCAAGTCTCAAAGAGACTGTGTAGCATAAGGATAGATCGCTAAAAGACAAGTCTCAAAAATACTGAATAGCATAAGGACAGGTCGCTAAAGGAATGGGTCGCCAAAAGACAAGTCTGAAATAGAGTGTGTAGCATAAAGATAGGTCGCTAAAAGAGGAGTCGCCAAAGGACAAGACTCAAAGAGACTGTGTAGCATAAGGATAGATCGCTAAAAGAACAAGTCGCTAAAGGACAAGTCTCAAAATGACTGTGAGCATAATGACAGATCTCTAAAAGAACGGGTCGCCAATGGTCAAGTCTCAAAAAGGCTGTGTTGCATAAGGACAGGTCGCTAAAAGAACAAGTCGGCAAACGACAAGTCTCAAAAAGGCTGTGTAACACAAGAACATGTCGCTAAAGAACAGGTCGCCAAAGGACAAGTATAAAAAAGACTGTGTAACATAAGAACAGGTCGCTAAAAGATAGGGTCGCCAAAAGGGCAAGTCTCAAAAAGACTGTGTAGAATAAGGATAGATCGCTAAAAGAACAGGTCGCTAAAGGACAAGTCTCAAAATGACTGTGAGCATAATGACAGATCTCTAAAAGATCGGGTCGCCAATGGTCAAGTCTCAAAAAGGCTGTGTTGCATAAGGACAGGTCGCTAAAAGAACAAGTCGGCAAACGACAAGTCTCAAAAAGGCTGTGTAGCACAAGAACATGTCGCTAAAGAAGAGGTCGCCAAAGGACAAGTATAAAAAAGACTGTGTAACATAAGAACAGGTCGCTAAAAGATAGGGTCGCCAAAGGCCAAGTCTCAAAGAGACTGTGTAGCATAAGGATAGATCGCTAAAAGACAAGTCTCAAAAATACTGAATAGCATAAGGACAGGTCGCTAAAGGAATGGGTCGCCAAAAGACAAGTCTGAAATAGAGTGTGTAGCATAAAGATAGGTCGCTAAAAGAGGAGTCGCCAAAGGACAAGACTCAAAGAGACTGTGTAGCATAAGGATAGATCGCTAAAAGAACAGGTCGCCAATTAACAAGTCTTCGAAAGACTGGGTCACCAAAGGGCAAGTCTCAAAGAGACTGTGTAGAATAAGGATAGATCGCTAAAAGACAAGTCTCAAAAATACTGAATAGCATAAGGACAGGTCGCTAAAGGAATGGGTCGCCAAAAGACAAGTCTGAAATAGAGTGTGTAGCATAAAGATAGGTCGCTAAAAGAGGAGTCGCCAAAGGACAAGACTCAAAGAGACTGTGTAGCATAAGGATAGATCGCTAAAAGAACAGGTCGCTAAAGGACAAGTCTCAAAATAACTGTGAGCATAATGACAGATCTCTAAAAGAACGGGTCGCCAATGGTCAAGTCTCAAAAAGGCTGTGTTGCATCAGGACAGGTCGCTAAAAGAACAAGTCGGCAAACGACAAGTCTCAAAAAGGCTGTGTAGCACAAGAACAAGTCGCTAAAGAACACGTCGCCAAAGGAAAAGTATAAAAAAAGACTGTGTAACATAAGAACAGGTCGCTAAAAGATAGGGTCGCCAAAGGCCAAGTCTCAAAGAGACTGTGTAGCATAAGGATAGATCGCTAAAAGACAAGTCTCAAAAATACTGAATAGCATAAGGACAGGTCGCTAAAGGAATGGGTCGCCAAAAGACAAGTCTGAAATAGAGTGTGTAGAATAAAGATAGGTCGCTAAAAGAGGAGTCGCCAAAGGACAAGACTCAAAGAGACTGTGTAGCTTAAGGATAGATCGCTAAAAGAACAGGTCGCTAAAGGACAAGTCTCAAAATGACTGTGGGCATAATGACAGATCTCTAAAAGAACGGGTCGCCAATGGTCAAGTCTCAAAAAGGCTGTGTTGCATAAGGACAGGTCGCTAAAAGAACAAGTCGGCAAACGACAAGTCTCAAAAAGGCTGTGGAGCACAAGAACATGCCGCTAAAGAACAGGTCGCTAAAAGATAGGGTTGCCAAAAGAGCAAGTCTCAAAGAGACTGTGCAGCATAAGGATAGATCGCTAAAAGAACAGGTCGCTAAAGGACAAGTCTCAAAATTACTGTGAGCATAATGACAGATCTCTAAAAGAACGGGTCGCCAATGGTCAAGTTTCAAAAAGGCTGTGTTGCATAAGGACAGGTCGCTAAAAGAACAAGTCGGCAAACGACAAGTCTCAAAAAGGCTGTGTAGCACAAGAACATGTCGCTAAAGAACAGGTCGCCAAAGGACAAGTATAAAAAAGACTGTGTAACATAAGAACAGGTCGCTAAAAGATAGGGTCGGCAAAGGCCAAGTCTCAAAGAGACTGTGTAACATAAGGATAGATCGCTAAAAGACAAGTCTCAAAAATACTGAATAGCATAAGGACAGGTCGCTAAAGGAATGGGTCGCCAAAAGACAAGTCTGAAATAGAGTGTGTAGCATAAAGATAGGTCGCTAAAAGAGGAGTCGCCAAAGGACAAGACTCAAAGAGACTGTGTAGAATAAGGATAGATCGCTAAAAGAACAGGTCGCTAAAGGACAAGTCTCAAAATGACTGTGAGCATAATGACAGATCTCTAAAAGAACGGGTCGCCAATGGTCAAGTCTCAAAAAGCTGTGTTGCATCAGGACAGGTCGCTAAAAGAACAAGTCGGCAAACGACAAGTCTCAAAAAGGCTGTGTAGCACAAGAACATGTCGCTAAAGAACAGGTCGCCAAAGGACAAGTATAAAAAAGACTGTGTAACATAAGAACAAGTCGCTAAAAGAAGGGTCGCCAAACAACAAGTCTCAAAGAGACTGTGTAGCATAAGGGTAGATCGCTAAAAGAACAGGTCGCTAAAGGACAAGTCTCAAAATGACTGTGAGCATAATGACTGATCTCTAAAAGAACGGGTCGCCAATGGTCAAGTCTCAAAAAGGCTGTGTTGCATAAGGACAGGTTGCTAAAAGAACAAGTCGGCAAACGACAAGTCTCAAAAAGGCTGTGTAGCACAAGAACATGTCGCTAAAGAAGAGGTCGCCAAAGGACAAGTATAAAAAAGACTGTGTAACATAAGAACAGGTCGCTAAAAGATAGGGTCGCCAAAGGCCAAGTCTCAAAGAGACTGTGTAGCATAAGGATAGATCGCTAAAAGACAAGTCTCAAAAATACTGAATAGCATAAGGACAGGTCGCTAAAGGAATGGGTCGCCAAAAGACAAGTCTGAAATAGAGTGTGTAGCATAAAGATAGGTCGCTAAAGGAGGAGTGGCCAAAGGACAAGACTCAAAGAACCTGTGTAGCATAAGGATAGATCGCTAAAAGAACAAGTCGCCAATTAACAAGTCTTCGAAAGACTGGGTCGCCAAAAGCAAGTCTCAAAGAGACTGTGTAGCATAAGGATAGATCGCTAAAAGACAAGTCTCAAAAATACTGAATAGCATAAGGACAGGTCGCTAAAGGAAAGGGTCGCCAAAAGACAAGTCTGAAATAGAGTGTGTAGCATAAAGATAGGTCGCTAAAAGAGGAGTCGCCAAAGGACAAGACTCAAAGAGACTGTGTAGCATAAAGATAGATCCCTAAAAGAACAAGTCGCCAATTAACAAGTCTTCGAAAGACTGGGTCGCCAAAGGGCAAGTCTCAAAGAGACTGTGTAGCATAAGGATAGATCGCTAAAAGACAAGTCTCAAGAATACTGAATAGCATAAGGACAGGTCGCTAAAGGAATGGGTCGCCAAAAGACAAGTCTGAAATAGAGTGTGTAGCATAAAGATAGGTCGCTAAAAGAGGAGTCGCCAAAGGACAAGACTCAAAGAGACTGTGTAGCATAAGGATAGATCGCTAAAAGAACAGGTCGCTAAAGGACAAGTCTCAAAATTACTTTGAGCATAATGACAGATCTCTAAAAGAACGGGTCGCCAATGGTCAAGTCTCGAAAAGGCTGTGTTGCATAAGGACAGGTCGCTAAAAGAACAAGTCGGCAAACGACAAGTCTCAAAAAGGCTGTGTAGCACAAGAACATGTCGCTAAAGAACAGGTCGCCAAAGGACAAGTATAAAAAAGACTGTGTAACATAAGAACAGGTCGCTAAAAGATAGGGTCGCCAAAGGGCAAGTCTCAAAGAGACTGTGTAGCATAAGGATAGATCGCTAAAAGACAAGTCTCAAGAATACTGAATAGCATAAGGACAGGTCGCTAAAGGAATGGGTCGCCAAAATACAAGTCTGAAATAGAGTGTGTAGCATAAAGATAGGTCGCTAAAAGAGGAGTCGCCAAAGGACAAGACTCAAAGAGACTGTGTAGCATAAGGATAGATCGCTAAAAGAACAAGTCGCCAATTAACAAGTCTTCGAAAGACTGGGTCGCCAAAGGGCAAGTCTCAAAGAGACTGTGTAGCATAAGGATAGATCGCTAAAAGACAAGTCTCAAAAATACTGAATAGTATAAGGACAGGTCGCTAAAAGAATGGGTCGCCAAAAGACAAGTCTGAAATAGAGTGTGTAGCATAAAGATAGGTCGCTAAAAGAGGAGTCGCCAAAGGACAAGACTCAAAGAGACTGTGTAGCATAAGGATAGATCGCTAAAAGAACAGGTCGCTAAAGGACAAGTCTCAAAATTACTTTGAGCATAATGACAGATCTCTAAAAGAACGGGTCGCCAATGGTCAAGTCTCGAAAAGGCTGTGTTGCATAAGGACAGGTCGCTAAAAGAACAAGTCGGCAAACGACAAGTCTCAAAAAGGCTGTGTAGCACAAGAACATGTCGCTAAAGAACAGGTCGCCAAAGGACAAGTATAAAAAGACTGTGTAACATAAGAACAGGTCGCTAAAAGATAGGTTCGCCAAACGGCAAGTCTCAAAGAGACTGTGTAGCATAAGGATAGATCGCTAAAAGACAAGTCTCAAAAATACTGAATAGCATAAGGACAGGTCGCTAAAGGAATGGGTCGCCAAAAGACAAGTCTGAAATAGAGTGTGTAGCATAAAGATAGGTCGCTAAAAGAGGAGTCGCCAAAGGACAAGACTCAAAGAGACTGTGTAGCATAAGGATAGATCGCTAAAAGAACAAGTCGCTAAAGGACAAGTCTCAAAATGACTGTGAGCATAATGACAGATCTCTAAAAGAACGGGTCGCCAATGGTCAAGTCTCAAAAAGGCTGTGTTGCATAAGGACAGGTCGCTAAAAGAACAAGTCGGCAAACGACAAGTCTCAAAAAGGCTGTGTAACACAAGAACATGTCGCTAAAGAACAGGTCGCCAAAGGACAAGTATAAAAAAGACTGTGTAACATAAGAACAGGTCGCTAAAAGATAGGGTCGCCAAAAGGGCAAGTCTCAAAAAGACTGTGTAGAATAAGGATAGATCGCTAAAAGAACAGGTCGCTAAAGGACAAGTCTCAAAATGACTGTGAGCATAATGACAGATCTCTAAAAGATCGGGTCGCCAATGGTCAAGTCTCAAAAAGGCTGTGTTGCATAAGGACAGGTCGCTAAAAGAACAAGTCGGCAAACGACAAGTCTCAAAAAGGCTGTGTAGCACAAGAACATGTCGCTAAAGAAGAGGTCGCCAAAGGACAAGTATAAAAAAGACTGTGTAACATAAGAACAGGTCGCTAAAAGATAGGGTCGCCAAAGGCCAAGTCTCAAAGAGACTGTGTAGCATAAGGATAGATCGCTAAAAGACAAGTCTCAAAAATACTGAATAGCATAAGGACAGGTCGCTAAAGGAATGGGTCGCCAAAAGACAAGTCTGAAATAGAGTGTGTAGCATAAAGATAGGTCGCTAAAAGAGGAGTCGCCAAAGGACAAGACTCAAAGAGACTGTGTAGCATAAGGATAGATCGCTAAAAGAACAGGTCGCCAATTAACAAGTCTTCGAAAGACTGGGTCACCAAAGGGCAAGTCTCAAAGAGACTGTGTAGAATAAGGATAGATCGCTAAAAGACAAGTCTCAAAAATACTGAATAGCATAAGGACAGGTCGCTAAAGGAATGGGTCGCCAAAAGACAAGTCTGAAATAGAGTGTGTAGCATAAAGATAGGTCGCTAAAAGAGGAGTCGCCAAAGGACAAGACTCAAAGAGACTGTGTAGCATAAGGATAGATCGCTAAAAGAACAGGTCGCTAAAGGACAAGTCTCAAAATAACTGTGAGCATAATGACAGATCTCTAAAAGAACGGGTCGCCAATGGTCAAGTCTCAAAAAGGCTGTGTTGCATCAGGACAGGTCGCTAAAAGAACAAGTCGGCAAACGACAAGTCTCAAAAAGGCTGTGTAGCACAAGAACAAGTCGCTAAAGAACACGTCGCCAAAGGAAAAGTATAAAAAAAGACTGTGTAACATAAGAACAGGTCGCTAAAAGATAGGGTCGCCAAAGGCCAAGTCTCAAAGAGACTGTGTAGCATAAGGATAGATCGCTAAAAGACAAGTCTCAAAAATACTGAATAGCATAAGGACAGGTCGCTAAAGGAATGGGTCGCCAAAAGACAAGTCTGAAATAGAGTGTGTAGCATAAAGATAGGTCGCTAAAAGAGGAGTCGCCAAAGGACAAGACTCAAAGAGACTGTGTAGCTTAAGGATAGATCGCTAAAAGAACAGGTCGCTAAAGGACAAGTCTCAAAATGACTGTGGGCATAATGACAGATCTCTAAAAGAACGGGTCGCCAATGGTCAAGTCTCAAAAAGGCTGTGTTGCATAAGGACAGGTCGCTAAAAGAACAAGTCGGCAAACGACAAGTCTCAAAAAGGCTGTGGAGCACAAGAACATGCCGCTAAAGAACAGGTCGCTAAAAGATAGGGTTGCCAAAAGAGCAAGTCTCAAAGAGACTGTGCAGCATAAGGATAGATCGCTAAAAGAACAGGTCGCTAAAGGACAAGTCTCAAAATTACTGTGAGCATAATGACAGATCTCTAAAAGAACGGGTCGCCAATGGTCAAGTTTCAAAAAGGCTGTGTTGCATAAGGACAGGTCGCTAAAAGAACAAGTCGGCAAACGACAAGTCTCAAAAAGGCTGTGTAGCACAAGAACATGTCGCTAAAGAACAGGTCGCCAAAGGACAAGTATAAAAAAGACTGTGTAACATAAGAACAGGTCGCTAAAAGATAGGGTCGCCAAAGGCCAAGTCTCAAAGAGACTGTGTAACATAAGGATAGATCGCTAAAAGACAAGTCTCAAAAATACTGAATAGCATAAGGACAGGTCGCTAAAGGAATGGGTCGCCAAAAGACAAGTCTGAAATAGAGTGTGTAGCATAAAGATAGGTCGCTAAAAGAGGAGTCGCCAAAGGACAAGACTCAAAGAGACTGTGTAGAATAAGGATAGATCGCTAAAAGAACAGGTCGCTAAAGGACAAGTCTCAAAATGACTGTGAGCATAATGACAGATCTCTAAAAGAAGGGGTCGCCAATGGTCAAGTCTCAAAAAGCTGTGTTGCATCAGGACAGGTCGCTAAAAGAACAAGTCGGCAAACGACAAGTCTCAAAAAGGCTGTGTAGCACAAGAACATGTCGCTAAAGAACAGGTCGCCAAAGGACAAGTATAAAAAAGACTGTGTAACATAAGAACAAGTCGCTAAAAGAAGGGTCGCCAAACAACAAGTCTCAAAGAGACTGTGTAGCATAAGGGTAGATCGCTAAAAGAACAGGTCGCTAAAGGACAAGTCTCAAAATGACTGTGAGCATAATGACTGATCTCTAAAAGAACGGGTCGCCAATGGTCAAGTCTCAAAAAGGCTGTGTTGCATAAGGACAGGTTGCTAAAAGAACAAGTCGGCAAACGACAAGTCTCAAAAAGGCTGTGTAGCACAAGAACATGTCGCTAAAGAAGAGGTCGCCAAAGGACAAGTATAAAAAAGACTGTGTAACATAAGAACAGGTCGCTAAAAGATAGGGTCGCCAAAGGCCAAGTCTCAAAGAGACTGTGTAGCATAAGGATAGATCGCTAAAAGACAAGTCTCAAAAATACTGAATAGCATAAGGACAGGTCGCTAAAGGAATGGGTCGCCAAAAGACAAGTCTGAAATAGAGTGTGTAGCATAAAGATAGGTCGCTAAAGGAGGAGTGGCCAAAGGACAAGACTCAAAGAACCTGTGTAGCATAAGGATAGATCGCTAAAAGAACAAGTCGCCAATTAACAAGTCTTCGAAAGACTGGGTCGCCAAAAGCAAGTCTCAAAGAGACTGTGTAGCATAAGGATAGATCGCTAAAAGACAAGTCTCAAAAATACTGAATAGCATAAGGACAGGTCGCTAAAGGAAAGGGTCGCCAAAAGACAAGTCTGAAATAGAGTGTGTAGCATAAAGATAGGTCGCTAAAAGAGGAGTCGCCAAAGGACAAGACTCAAAGAGACTGTGTAGCATAAAGATAGATCCCTAAAAGAACAAGTCGCCAATTAACAAGTCTTCGAAAGACTGGGTCGCCAAAGGGCAAGTCTCAAAGAGACTGTGTAGCATAAGGATAGATCGCTAAAAGACAAGTCTCAAGAATACTGAATAGCATAAGGACAGGTCGCTAAAGGAATGGGTCGCCAAAAGACAAGTCTGAAATAGAGTGTGTAGCATAAAGATAGGTCGCTAAAAGAGGAGTCGCCAAAGGACAAGACTCAAAGAGACTGTGTAGCATAAGGATAGATCGCTAAAAGAACAGGTCGCTAAAGGACAAGTCTCAAAATTACTTTGAGCATAATGACAGATCTCTAAAAGAACGGGTCGCCAATGGTCAAGTCTCGAAAAGGCTGTGTTGCATAAGGACAGGTCGCTAAAAGAACAAGTCGGCAAACGACAAGTCTCAAAAAGGCTGTGTAGCACAAGAACATGTCGCTAAAGAACAGGTCGCCAAAGGACAAGTATAAAAAAGACTGTGTAACATAAGAACAGGTCGCTAAAAGATAGGGTCGCCAAAGGGCAAGTCTCAAAGAGACTGTGTAGCATAAGGATAGATCGCTAAAAGACAAGTCTCAAGAATACTGAATAGCATAAGGACAGGTCGCTAAAGGAATGGGTCGCCAAAATACAAGTCTGAAATAGAGTGTGTAGCATAAAGATAGGTCGCTAAAAGAGGAGTCGCCAAAGGACAAGACTCAAAGAGACTGTGTAGCATAAGGATAGATCGCTAAAAGAACAAGTCGCCAATTAACAAGTCTTCGAAAGACTGGGTCGCCAAAGGGCAAGTCTCAAAGAGACTGTGTAGCATAAGGATAGATCGCTAAAAGACAAGTCTCAAAAATACTGAATAGTATAAGGACAGGTCGCTAAAAGAATGGGTCGCCAAAAGACAAGTCTGAAATAGAGTGTGTAGCATAAAGATAGGTCGCTAAAAGAGGAGTCGCCAAAGGACAAGACTCAAAGAGACTGTGTAGCATAAGGAGAGATCGCTAAAAGAACAAGTCGCCAATTAACAAGTCTTCGAAAGACTGGGTCGCCAAAGGGCAAGTCTCAAAAAGACTGTGTAGCATAAGGATAGATCGCTAAAAGACAAGTCTCAAAAATATTGAATAGCATAAGGACAGGTCGCTAAAGGAATGGGTCGCCAAAAGACAAGTCTGAAATAGAGTGTGTAGCATAAAGATAGGTCGCTAAAAGAGGTGTCGCCAAAGGACAAGACTCAAAGAGACTGTGTAGCATAAGGATAGATCGCTAAAAGAACAGGTCGCTAAAGGACAAGTCTCAAAATGACTGTGAGCATAATGACAGATCTCTAAAAGAACGGGTCGCCAATGGTCAAGTCTCAAAAAGGCTGTGTTGCATAAGGACAGGTCGCTATAAGAACAAGTCGGCAAACGACAAGTCTCAAAAAGGCTGTGTAGCACAAGAACATGTCGCTAAAGAACAGGTCGCCAAAGGACAAGTATAAAAAAGACTGTGTAACATAAGAACAGGTCGCTAAAAGATAGGGTCGCCAAAGAGCAAGTCTCAAAGAGACTGTGTAGCATAAGGATAGATCGCTAAAAGACAAGTCTCAAAAATACTGAATAGCATAAGGACAGGTCGCTAAAGGAATGGGTCGCCAAAAGACAAGTCTGAAATAGAGTGTGTAGCATAAAGATAGGTCGCTAAAAGAGGAGTCGCCAAAGGACAAGACTCAAAGAGACTGTGTAGCATCAGGATAGATCGCTAAAAGAACAAGTCGCCAATTAACAAGTCTTCGAAAGACTGGGTCGCCAAAGGGCAAGTCTCAAAGAGACTGTGTAGCAAAAGGATAGATCGCTAAAAGACAAGTCTCAAAAATACTGAATAGCATAAGGACAGGTCGCTAAAGGAATGGGTCGCCAAAAGACAAGTCTGAAATAGAGTGTGTAGCATAAAGATAGGTCGCTAAAAGAGGAGTCGCCAAAGGACAAGACTCAAAGAGACTGTGTAGCATAAGGATAGATCGCTAAAAGAACAGGTCGCTAAAGGACAAGTCTCAAAATAACTGTGAGCATACTGACAGATCTCTAAAAGAACGGGTCGCCAATGGTCAAGTCTCAAAAAGGCTGTGTTGCATCAGGACAGGTCGCTAAAGAACATGTCGGCAAACGACAAGTCTCAAAAAGGCTGTGTAGCACAAGAACAAGTCGCTAAAGAACACGTCGCCAAAGGACAAGTATAAAAAAAGACTGTGTAACATAAGAACAGGTCGCTAAAAGATAGGGTCGCCAAAGGCCAAGTCTCAAAGAGACTGTGTAGCATAAGGATAGATCGCTAAAAGACAAGTCTCAAAAATACTGAATAGCATAAGGACAGGTCGCTAAAGGAATGGGTCGCCAAAAGACAAGTCTGAAATAGAGTGTGTAGCATAAAGATAGGTCGCTAAAAGAGGAGTCGCCAAAGGACAAGACTCAAAGAGACTGTGTAGCTTAAGGATAGATCGCTAAAAGAACAGGTCGCTAAAGGACAAGTCTCAAAATGACTGTGGGCATAATGACAGATCTCTAAAAGAACGGGTCGCCAATGGTCAAGTCTCAAAAAGGCTGTGTTGCATAAGGACAGGTCGCTAAAAGAACAAGTCGGCAAACGACAAGTCTCAAAAAGGCTGTGGAGCACAAGAACATGCCGCTAAAGAACAGGTCGCTAAAAGATAGGGTTGCCAAAAGAGCAAGTCTCAAAGAGACTGTGCAGCATAAGGATAGATCGCTAAAAGAACAGGTCGCTAAAGGACAAGTCTCAAAATTACTGTGAGCATAATGACAGATCTCTAAAAGAACGGGTCGCCAATGGTCAAGTCTCAAAAAGGCTGTGTTGCATAAGGACAGGTCGCTAAAAGAACAAGTCGGCAAACGACAAGTCTCAAAAAGGCTGTGTAGCACAAGAACATGTCGCTAAAGAACAGGTCGCCAAAGGACAAGTATAAAAAAGACTGTGTAACATAAGAACAGGTCTCTAAAAGATAGGGTCGCCAAAGGCCAAGTCTCAAAGAGACTGTGTAACATAAGGATAGATCGCTAAAAGACAAGTCTCAAAAATACTGAATAGCATAAGGACAGGTCGCTAAAGGAATGGGTCGCCAAAAGACAAGTCTGAAATAGAGTGTGTAGCATAAAGATAGGTCGCTAAAAGAGGAGTCGCCAAAGGACAAGACTCAAAGAGACTGTGTAGAATAAGGATAGATCGCTAAAAGAACAGGTCGCTAAAGGACAAGTCTCAAAATGACTGTGAGCATAATGACAGATCTCTAAAAGAAGGGGTCGCCAATGGTCAAGTCTCAAAAAGCTGTGTTGCATCAGGACAGGTCGCTAAAAGAACAAGTCGGCAGACGACAAGTCTCAAAAAGGCTGTGTAGCACAAGAACATGTCGCTAAAGAACAGGTCGCCAAAGGACAAGTATAAAAAAGACTGTGTAACATAAGAACAAGTCGCTAAAAGAAGGGTCGCCAAACAACAAGTCTCAAAGAGACTGTGTAGCATAAGGGTAGATCGCTAAAAGAACAGGTCGCTAAAGGACAAGTCTCAAAATGACTGTGAGCATAATGACTGATCTCTAAAAGAACGGGTCGCCAATGGTCAAGTCTCAAAAAGGCTGTGTTGCATAAGGACAGGTTGCTAAAAGAACAAGTCGGCAAACGACAAGTCTCAAAAAGGCTGTGTAGCACAAGAACATGTCGCTAAAGAAGAGGTCGCCAAAGGACAAGTATAAAAAAGACTGTGTAACATAAGAACAGGTCGCTAAAAGATAGGGTCGCCAAAGGCCAAGTCTCAAAGAGACTGTGTAGCATAAGGATAGATCGCTAAAAGACAAGTCTCAAAAATACTGAATAGCATAAGGACAGGTCGTTAAAGGAATGGGTCGCCAAAAGACAAGTCTGAAATAGAGTGTGTAGCATAAAGATAGGTCGCTAAAGGAGGAGTGGCCAAAGGACAAGACTCAAAGAACCTGTGTAGCATAAGGATAGATCGCTAAAAGAACAAGTCGCCAATTAACAAGTCTTCGAAAGACTGGGTCGCCAAAAGCAAGTCTCAAAGAGACTGTGTAGCATAAGGATAGATCGCTAAAAGACAAGTCTCAAAAATACTGAATAGCATAAGGACAGGTCGCTAAAGGAAAGGGTCGCCAAAAGACAAGTCTGAAATAGAGTGTGTAGCATAAAGATAGGTCGCTAAAAGAGGAGTCGCCAAAGGACAAGACTCAAAGAGACTGTGTAGCATAAAGATAGATCCCTAAAAGAACAAGTCGCCAATTAACAAGTCTTCGAAAGACTGGGTCGCCAAAGGGCAAGTCTCAAAGAGACTGTGTAGCATAAGGATAGATCGCTAAAAGACAAGTCTCAAGAATACTGAATAGCATAAGGACAGGTCGCTAAAGGAATGGGTCGCCAAAAGACAAGTCTGAAATAGAGTGTGTAGCATAAAGATAGGTCGCTAAAAGAGGAGTCGCCAAAGGACAAGACTCAAAGAGACTGTGTAGCATAAGGATAGATCGCTAAAAGAACAGGTCGCTAAAGGACAAGTCTCAAAATTACTTTGAGCATAATGACAGATCTCTAAAAGAACGGGTCGCCAATGGTCAAGTCTCGAAAAGGCTGTGTTGCATAAGGACAGGTCGCTAAAAGAACAAGTCGGCAAACGACAAGTCTCAAAAAGGCTGTGTAGCACAAGAACATGTCGCTAAAGAACAGGTCGCCAAAGGACAAGTATAAAAAAGACTGTGTAACATAAGAACAGGTCGCTAAAAGATAGGGTCGCCAAAGGGCAAGTCTCAAAGAGACTGTGTAGCATAAGGATAGATCGCTAAAAGACAAGTCTCAAGAATACTGAATAGCATAAGGACAGGTCGCTAAAGGAATGGGTCGCCAAAATACAAGTCTGAAATAGAGTGTGTAGCATAAAGATAGGTCGCTAAAAGAGGAGTCGCCAAAGGACAAGACTCAAAGAGACTGTGTAGCATAAGGATAGATCGCTAAAAGAACAAGTCGCCAATTAACAAGTCTTCGAAAGACTGGGTCGCCAAAGGGCAAGTCTCAAAGAGACTGTGTAGCATAAGGATAGATCGCTAAAAGACAAGTCTCAAAAATACTGAATAGCATAAGGACAGGTCGCTAAAAGAATGGGTCGCCAAAAGACAAGTCTGAAATAGAGTGTGTAGCATAAAGATAGGTCGCTAAAAGAGGAGTCGCCAAAGGACAAGACTCAAAGAGACTGTGTAGCATAAGGAGAGATCGCTAAAAGAACAAGTCGCCAATTAACAAGTCTTCGAAAGACTGGGTCGCCAAAGGGCAAGTCTCAAAAAGACTGTGTAGCATAAGGATAGATCGCTAAAAGACAAGTCTCAAAAATATTGAATAGCATAAGGACAGGTCGCTAAAGGAATGGGTCGCCAAAAGACAAGTCTGAAATAGAGTGTGTAGCATAAAGATAGGTCGCTAAAAGAGGTGTCGCCAAAGGACAAGACTCAAAGAGACTGTGTAGCATAAGGATAGATCGCTAAAAGAACAGGTCGCTAAAGGACAAGTCTCAAAATGACTGTGAGCATAATGACAGATCTCTAAAAGAACGGGTCGCCAATGGTCAAGTCTCAAAAAGGCTGTGTTGCATAAGGACAGGTCGCTATAAGAACAAGTCGGCAAACGACAAGTCTCAAAAAGGCTGTGTAGCACAAGAACATGTCGCTAAAGAACAGGTCGCCAAAGGACAAGTATAAAAAAGACTGTGTAACATAAGAACAGGTCGCTAAAAGATAGGGTCGCCAAAGAGCAAGTCTCAAAGAGACTGTGTAGCATAAGGATAGATCGCTAAAAGACAAGTCTCAAAAATACTGAATAGCATAAGGACAGGTCGCTAAAGGAATGGGTCGCCAAAAGACAAGTCTGAAATAGAGTGTGTAGCATAAAGATAGGTCGCTAAAAGAGGAGTCGCCAAAGGACAAGACTCAAAGAGACTGTGTAGCATCAGGATAGATCGCTAAAAGAACAAGTCGCCAATTAACAAGTCTTCGAAAGACTGGGTCGCCAAAGGGCAAGTCTCAAAGAGACTGTGTAGCAAAAGGATAGATCGCTAAAAGACAAGTCTCAAAAATACTGAATAGCATAAGGACAGTTCGCTAAAGGAATGGGTCGCCAAAAGACAAGTCTGAAATAGAGTGTGTAGCATAAAGATAGGTCGCTAGAAGAGGAGTCGCCAAAGGACAAGACTCAAAGAGACTGTGTAGCATAAGGATAGATCGCTAAAAGAACAAGTCGTCAATTAACAAGTCTTCGAAAGACTGGGTCGCCAAAGGGCAAGTCTCAAAGAGACTGTGTAGCATAAGGATAGATCGCTAAAAGACAAGTCTCAAAAATACTGAATAGCATAAGGACAGGTCGCTAAAGGAATGAGTCGCCAAAAAAAGTCTGAAATAGAGTGTGTAGCATAAAGATAGGTCGCTAAAAGAGGAGTCGCCAATGGACAAAACTCAAAGAGACTGTGTAGCATAAGGATAGATCGCTAAAAGAACAAGTCGCCAATTAACAAGTCTTCGAAAGACTGGGTCGCCAAAGGGCAAGTCTCAAAGAGACTGTGTAGCATAAAAATAGATCGCTAAAAGACAAGTCTCAAAAATACTGAATAGCATAAAGACAGGTCGCTAAAGGAATGGGTCGCCAAAAGACAAGTCTGAAATAGAGTGTGTAGCATAAAGATAGGTCGCTAAAGGAGGAGTCACCAAAGGACAAGACTCAAAGAACTTGTGTAGCATAAGGATAGATCGCTAAAAGAACAAGTCGCCAATTAACAAGTCTTCGAAAGACTGGGTCGCCAAAAGCAAGTCTCAAAGAGACTGTGTAGCATAAGGATAGATCGCTAAAAGACAAGTCTCAAGAATACTGAATAGCATAAGGACAGGTCGCTAAAGGAATGGGTCGCCAAAAGACAAGTCTGAAATAGAGTGTGTAGCATAAAGATAGGTCGCTAAAAGAGGAGTCGCCAAAGGACAAGACTCAAAGAGACTGTGTAGCATAAGGATAGATCGCTAAAAGAACAGGTCGCTAAAGGACAAGTCTCAAAATGACTGTGAGCATAATGACAGATCTCTAAAAGAACGGGTCGCCAATGGTCAAGTCTCAAAAAGGCTGTGTTGCTTAAGGACAGGTCGCTAGATGAACAAGTCGGCAAACGACAAGTCTCAAAAAGGCTGTGTAGCACAAGAACATGTCGCTAAAGAACAGGTCGCCAAAGGACAAGTATAAAAAAGACTGTGTAACATAAGAACAGGTCGCTAAAAGATAGGGTCGACAAAGGGCAAGTCTCAAAGAGACTGTGTAGCTTAAGGATAGATCGCTAGAAGACAAGTCTCAAGAATACTGAATAGTATAAGGACAGGTCGCTAAAGGAATGGGTCGCCAAAAGACAAGTCTGAAATAGAGTGTGTAGCATAAAGATAGGTCGCTAAAAGAAGAGTCGCCAAAGGACAAGACTCAAAGAGACTGTGTAGCATAAGGATAGATCGCTAAAAGAACAAGTCGCCAATTAACAAGTCTTCGAAAGACTGGGTCGCCAAAGGGCAAGTCTCAAAGAGACTGTGTAGCATAAGGATAGATCGCTAAAAGACAAGTCTCAAAAATACTGAATAGCATAAGGACAGGTCGCTAAAGGAATGGGTCGCCAAAAGACAAGTCTGAAATAGAGTGTGTAGCATAAAGATAGGTCGCTAAAAGAGGAGTCGCCAAAGGACAAGACTCAAAGAGACTGTGTAGCATAAGGATAGATCGCTAAAAGAACAAGTCGCCAATTAACAAGTCTTTGAAAGACTGGGTCGCCAAAGACCAAGTCTCAAAGAGACTGTGTAGCATAAGGATAGATCGCTAAAAGACAAGTCTCAAAAATACTGAATAGCATAAGGACAGGTCGCTAAAGGAATGGGTCGCCAAAAGACTAGTCTGAAAGAGAGTGTGTAGCATAAAGATAGGTCGCTAAAAGAGGAGTCGCCAAAGGACAAGACTCAAAGAGACGGTGTAGCATAAGGATAGATCGCTAAAAGAACAGGTCGCTAAAGGACAAGTCTCAAAATGACTGTGAGCATAATGACAGATCTCTAAAAGAACGGGTCGCCAATGGTCAAGTCTCAAAAAGGCTGTGTTGCATAAGGACAGGTCGCTAGAAGAACAAGTCGGCAAACGACAAGTCTCAAAAAGGCTGTGTAGCACAAGAACATGTCGCTAAAGAACAGGTCGCCAAAAGACAAGTATAAAAAAGACTGTGTAACATAAGAACAGGTCGCTAAAAGATAGGGTCGCCAAAGGGCAAGTCTCAAAGAGACTGTGTAGCATAAGGATAGATCGCTAAAAGACAAGTCTCAAAAACACTGAATAGCATAAGGACAGGTCGCTAAAGGAATGGGTCGCCAAAAGACAAGTCTGAAATAGAGTGTGTAGCATAAAGATAGGTCGCTAAAAGAGGAGTCGCCAAAGGACAAGACTCAAAGAGACTGTGTAGCATAAGGATAGATCGCTAGAAGAACAAGTCGCCAATTAACAAGTCTTCGAAAGACTGGGTCGCCAAAGGGCAAGTCTCAAAGAGACTGTGTAGCATAAGGATAGATCGCTAAAAGACAAGTCTCAAAAATACTGAATAGCATAAGGACAGGTCGCTAAAGGAATGGGTCGCCAAAAGACAAGTCTGAAATAGAGTGTGTAGCATAAAGATAGGTCGCTAAAGGAGGAGTGGCCAAAGGACAAGACTCAAAGAACCTGTGTAGCATAAGGATAGATCGCTAAAAGAACAAGTCGCCAATTAACAAGTCTTCGAAAGACTGGGTCGCCAAAAGCAAGTCTCAAAGAGACTGTGTAGCATAAGGATAGATCGCTAAAAGACAAGTCTCAAAAATACTGAATAGCATAAGGACAGGTCGCTAAAGGAAAGGGTCGCCAAAAGACAAGTCTGAAATAGAGTGTGTAGCATAAAGATAGGTCGCTAAAAGAGGAGTCGCCAAAGGACAAGACTCAAAGAGACTGTGTAGCAGAAGGATAGATACCTAAAAGAACAAGTCGCCAATTAACAAGTCTTCGAAAGACTGGGTCGCCAAAGGGCAAGTCTCAAAGAGACTGTGTAGCATAAGGATAGATCGCTAAAAGACAAGTCTCCAGAATACTGAATAGCATAAGGACAGGTCGCTTAGGTTAGGTTAGGTTAGTTTAGGTTAGGTTAGGTTAGGTTAGGTTAGGTTAGGTTAGGTTCTCTCGTGGTAACCAAAATCCAACCTCCGGATGTAGCACATATACGTGGAACTATTTGTGGAACCAGTTGAGAAAGACATTTTTAGAGTGGAATAAAGAAAGTGTTTCTCAATATTTGTTTTAAATTAAATGTTCATATATTATTTCAAATAACATGCAACAGAGTGAAAGTACATATTTCTTTATTAACAATAAGTGAATTATTTAAACTGCACTCCACAATACACAAAATAGAAAACACTTTTCTTTACATTAAATTTGGGAGATACACATTCAAGTTCGTAAAACTTCTGAATATTTGTTTGAAATTAAATGTTCATTTATTATTTCAAATTACATGCAACAGAGTGAAAGTACATTTTTTATTATCAATGAGTGATTTATTTAAACTAACTGCACTCCACAATACACAAAATAGAAAACGCTGTTCTTTACATTAAATTTGCAAGATACACATTCAAGTTCGTAAAGTTTCTTCAGTATGCGATTCGTTCGTTTTCAATGTCCAAGAGAAAAAACAATACAAAGTTTCAGCCTCATTAACGTATACTGAAGATTGAAAAATTATTATAATTATCTGATTTTAAAAATACCAACAGCAAATATTTCAGTCAAAATGCATAAGGCCTACTGCCACCAACGAGCTTTCAAAAAGTTTTATATCAAAGTTTTTTATATTTTCTTGTTCCCCGAAGCACGTAACCATCTTCCAATCTCACGATACTCGGCGAGACAGCGTTCTGCCTCGTCTGATGAAATGGCCTTCCTCCGAAGCTCAAGAAATTTAACAAAACGAGAAATGGAACCTAGATAAGATAGACACGTCCCAGGTCTTCTATCCCGTATTTGATCTCGAAAGAAGAGACCGACTTTGGCAATTGCCGGTTCCTTGGCGATTTCGTCGTGACTTTCCAGACCGGCGGTGTCGATGACCGACTTCGCCTGTGACATGTGCTGTGCTGCAATCCTAGAATCTGTGCTCCCATCCGTCGATCTCAACCACTCCCGGAATTCGGCAAACGAGTCCATTTCGGGGTTGGGGCGACATGCTTGTTCTTTCTCGTAGTTGTGGTTGGCAACCTGCTCCAAGCAGTTCGACGACTCGGCCGTGAACTTTCCGAAAGGCATCGCGTTCTTCTTGTAACCATGAACAAACTTGCAGTGCTTATCCAACCTTTTCACCTTCGAGGGACAACCAGGAAGAGGACAGTCCTTGCGACGCCCTGCCCTGATACATTCCCTCAATCCTCCCGGCGTGTAGCGATAGCCCGCAGATCTCTCGTGGCTCCAGGAATGCTTCCTGCGGAGATGTCTCGGGACGTTGACTAAACTGGCTTCACATTCGGGACAGACCTTTTTCATCCTCTTCCGCTCGCTGCCGGTAACCTGAAAACATAAGAAGTTCCAAGTAATTATAATCAAGCTTTCCGATCGCACAATTTTAAAGATGAATCGGAAAAAAATGTTTAGAACATGCATCATATTGCTATCCTGGCAATGCAGTGGACGTGGGTTCGAATCCCGGCCAACATGACACCGTCGTGATTACCTCAACTGCATAAAATGGACTCTGAGTTTACGTGGAATAGAACACCATTCAAAGGAGTAAGCAACAATGGGAGCAAGTACCTGGTGCAAAACAATCATGCCCAAATGCACGTTGTAATGTGTACTAAATACGTAAGAATGATGTTTTTAATACGTGATAAATGAAATATAAGTAAGCAAGCATACAAACAAATGTAACAAAAAGTTACTATATCAAGATAAATTATTACAATTATAATATAGATTGATTAGAAAGAAAACTTCACACTTGAATACACGCACAGAGAATGAAAGTAAAAAATTACCATGGCCTTTTCCTTGATCCTTCTGTACGCTCGCAAGAGCCCCATCGTAAAGGCGACATCCTTTGGAACTAGCGAGTTTGACTCCGTTTCCTGCAACTCTGGGAGAGTGGTTAGAGTTTGAACGCTTTCGGTCTCCCCCGGCTTCAGGCCTTCCAACTCGATGCGGCCAACTTCCTCTGCCTGGTGAGGCAGGACTCGCAAGAATCCACCTTCTCCCTCAAATTTGTCGATGGGTGCAACAGCATCGCTGCTCACCGAGGTGCATTGGTCTTTAGGTTCCTCCATGAAGCTCAAAGAACTGTGCGGAAAGTAGCACAAACCCCAAATGCAACAGAGAGAAGATGACACGCTTCCTTTTATAAGCGAAGTTAAGGGATGCCAAAAGTCAAACAGGGAGTCGCAAAGATCAGGGTGTACTCTGGAGACCGTGACTTGTGCTACATAGCAACGCGAACAGCTTTAGGTGATTGCATCATACTTGAACGATCGATCTAGCCTTATTTCAAATTATACTATAGATGAGAGATAATTATACATTTGTTCAAACATATTTCAAATTACACTGCGCCACAACCCAAACTGAAACATACACGTGTCAATTTCACAAAGGCTGAATGTCCTCATTTCTTATTGCATCCGAGTGTGGTGCTCTGGTTGGTTTCCTCAGCATGTTTTCAAGGGTTACCGATGTTAAAGCACTCTGGTAGGGACGCGTGTAAAACTTGTAAGTGTTCTCAGCCGTGGTGAGCGAATGGCTCATCAAACCTGCCAGATCGCTCCTTTCGTTCGGCGCTTGGGAGTGTACAAGAGAAACAGCCGTCTTTCTCATAACCCTGGAGGTAATCTTGGTGTTGCACCCAGCCTGGGCCCATATACTCTGTATGCAGTGTGAAAATTGGGAAACCGACATCCTCTTCCCTCCGTCGGTAACGAAGACAAAGTCGTGATCGGGGAAACAGCCTGGTCTAATGTTTTCAACGTAGGTCTTCAAATGGCCGTACACTTTTTGGGTGACGCAAATGTTAGCTGGTCCACAGTGTGCCGCCGTCTTGTGATCATGAACTCTAATGACGTGCACATCACGTTTCCCTTCCTCCACCTGTACCTGCAAGCAGGAAGTCTCCTGTAATTCCTTCAGTGTCATGTTTACTATTGCTGACGGCCTTTGCGCGGTGGAGAGTAGAATCTGCAACAACAAGTAGTTGCGGACAGTGGTGCGATCAGCTCTTGATGGCGTGAAGCTTTCGTCCGAAGTTACCTTCCGCAGAATCTCCTCGAAGCGCCGGGATACCGACCCATTTTCAAACTTTGACACATTTTCGGGGGTTACGGCATTTTTCTGTTCTATTTCCATTACCTCGGATCGCCTCTTCTTCTCCAGAACTCGGAACGACTTTGCCCACTTCTGGTAGTGACCCAGACAGCATCCAGCTTGCTCGGAAGACACCAATTTCCGCTGCAGCGCAAATTTCAGAAGGTTCGACAGAGAACCGAGGTAGGAGAGGCAAGTTCCCGGTCTTCGGTCGGCCAGGCTGTCTTCGAAAAAAGCTCTAGTCTTGGAGATCCCTCGAGCCGAAGCTAACTCGTTCAGATGTTCCAAGCAAGCAAAGTCAATCGCCGACTTTGCCTGAAATGCATGCTGATCCACTATCCGACGTTCCCTTGCGAGCCCGCCATCCAGCGTCCCAAGCCACGACCGAAAATCTGCATACAATCGTTCCGATATCACAGATCTTGCATCCACTACATCCTCTTCATATTCTCCACCAGCACCATCTTCATCCTCTCGGCACGAGCTTGCGTCCACTCTCCTTCTCCGCTCCTCTGCAAGCAGACCTCTGTAGTCCTTGGAACTCCTGTCGTATCCGTGAACCACCACCGCATGCTGGTCCAACCTCCTCACCTTAGCAGGGCAGCCGGAAATCGGGCAAACTTTCAAACGTCTCTTTTGAATGCTTTTCCTCAAAGAGCTTGGCAAGTAACGGAATGCAGAAGACTTCTCGCGGCTCCATCCGTGTTTGTTTCGGAGATGCCTCGGGACGTCCATCATGGAAATTCCGCAAGCCGGGCACACCTTCCTGTTGCGTGCACGCTTGCTTTCCTGGAGACAAAAGAAAGCAAAATTTTACTTTACATCTTAATTACCATTTTCATTCACAATGAAACATAAAGAGCACATACAGGTAAGAGGATTACAAGTGTACCCAGATAAAGCTGTCAATCATATCACCCCAGGTGTTGCGGAATGACGAAAGCAGATGCGAAAGTGCTTTAAAACAATGCAGAAAGTTGATATTTTGAATGAGAACAAATATTCGGATAAAATGATGTAAACGTGTCTAAACCAATGCAGAATGTTGAATCACTACCTTCACTTAAAACGAAGATTAAACTCACCATCCAGAGGAGGTGCCAGATCAAATTCCACCGTGACCGCTCACCGTCTTGCTCCAGCTATAGAAGAGAGATCTCTTCAAGAGGTTGCAGAGACGTCAACTGAGGATAAGCACGCTCGAACGTAGGCTTTGTGTTTCCCTGTTCACTGTGCTCCCAGAGCAAGCTACATGATTTCTGCTTCGATGGAGTCGCAAGGACGCTACAGCATTTCTGCCTCAATGGAAACTGTGCTTATATAGGATCCCACTTTAAACTGTAGGTCCAGTCCTGATTAGCCTTTCTGTGCATAAAGTGGACTTGAGACAACAATTAAATATTCATTTTTCCGATTAAGCTAAATGGTTCGAGTCCCACTTTAAACTGTAGGTCCAGTCCTGATTAGCCTTTCTGTGCATAAAGTGGACTTGAGACAACAATTAAATATTCATTTTTGCGATTAAACTAAATGGTTCGAGTCCCACTTTAAACTGTAGGTCCAGTCCTGATTAGCCTTTCTGTGCAAGAAGTCCAGTCCTGATTAGCCTTTCTGTGCATAAAGTGGACAGAAAGGTTACCTCTCCATGAGGTTCGAACCAAGCAAAGTGTGAAAAAGTGAAAAAAAGAAAAAGACGATGTCATTCTCGCCCCCCCCCCCCGATTTTTCGATTTCGAGCAATCGAGTTGAAATTTTACACAGGCCTAGATCAAGTCAAGAGAACAAAAAAAGGTAAATGCCATTTTGAGATATTTCCAAAAACGCGGCCTCCATCTTGGAAAATGGCGGATTTCGTCCCCAGCGACCTGCACCTCCGCCCCTAAACACCCTTTCAAACTGGTTCCAGCAGACGCATCGCGCTAACGCCTAACTCAGGGTTGTAGGGGAAGGAGGCTGGAAGACAACGTGACGGTAAAGTAAGCAGTGGGTGTAGGGTTCGAGTCACGGGAAACGTTTGATTCTCCATTTGAAATTCATGAAAAATGCTAAATTTTAACGGTTTTTCAAGTTTGAACAGGAAATCCCGTTTTGGCGCGAAACTCAAATAATTTCTTAGGATGGAAGCTACATCTTTCCCATAAACGAAAACATGCAGGGCTATCCTAAATCAAAGTCGAAAGGGTGACTTTTCTAATGAAATCCGCGAGCCTGCGTCCTTCTCGCCCCCCCAAACCGCCATTTCTGGAAAAGGCCGTTAAAGTGTACTTGCGGTTAACCGAGGAAGACAAAACTTGGGTTTCTGGTATTTCAGTACCTCTCCTCACAGATTGTAAAATTTGATGACGTTCGAACTACGCAAAGTGTGAAAAAGTGAACAAAGAAAATGACAATGTCCTTCTCGTCCCCCCAAGAAGTGCTTCTCGCCCCCCCAAGCCATTTTTTGAATTCGAGCAATCGAGTTGAAATTTTACACAGACCTAGATCAAGTCAAGAGAACAAAAAAAGTTAAATGCGATTTCGAGATATCTCCAAAAACGCGGCCTCCATCTTGGAAAATGGCGGATTTCGTCCCCAGCGACCTGCACCTCCGCCCCTAAACACCCTTTCAAACTGGTTCCAGCAGACGCATCGCGCTAACGCCTAACTCAGGGTTGTAGGGGAAGGAGGCTGGAAGACAACGTGACGGTAAAGTAAGCAGTGGGTGTAGGGTTCGAGTCACGGGAAACGTTTGATTCTCCATTTGAAATGCATGAAAAATGCTAAATTTTAACGGTTTTTCAAGTTTGAACAGGAAATCCCGTTTTGGAGCGAAACTCAAATAATTTCTTAGGATGGAAGCTACATCTTTCCCATACACGAAAACATGCAGGGCTATCCTAAATCAAAGTCGAAAGGGTGACTTTTCTAATGAAATCCGCGAGCCTGCGTCCTTCTCGCCCCCCCAAACCGCCATTTCTGGAAAAGGCCGTTAAAGTGTACTTGCGGTTAACCGAGGAAGACAAAACTTGGGATTCTGGTATTTCAGTACCTCTCCTCACAGATTGTAAAATTTGATGACGTTCGAACCTCGCAAAGTGTGAAAAAGTGAACAAAGAAAATGAAAATGTCCTTCTCGTCCCCCCAAGAAGTGCTTCTCGCCCCCCCAAGCCATTTTTTGATTTCGAGCAATCGAGTTGAAATTTTACACAGACCTAGATCAAGTCAAGAGAACAAAAAAAAGGAAAATGCCATTTCGAGATATCTCCAAAAACGCGGCCTCCATCTTGGAAAATGGCGGATTTCGTCCCCAGCGACCTGCACCTCCGCCCCTAAACACCCTTTCAAACTGGTTCCTGCAGACGCATCGCGCTAACGCCTAACTCAGGGTTGTAGGGGAAGGAGGCTGGAAGACAACGTGACGGTAAAGTAAGCAGTGGGTGTTGGGTTCGAGTCACGGGAAACGTTTGATTCTCCATTTGAAATGCATGAAAAATGCTAAATTTTAACGGTTTTTCAAGTTTGAGCAGGAAATCCCGTTTTGGCGCGAAACTCAAATAATTTCTTAGGATGGAAGCTACATCTTTCCCATACACGAAAACATGCAGGGCTATCCTAAATCAAAGTCGAAAGTGTGACTTTTCTAATGAAATCCGCGAGCCTGCGTCCTTCTCGCCCCCCCAAACCGCCATTTCTGGAAAAGGCCGTTAAAGTGTACTTGCGATTAACCGAGGAAGACAAAACTTGGGATTCTGGTATTTCAGTACCTCTCCTCACAGATTGTAAAATTTGATGACGTTCGAACCTCGCAAAGTGTGAAAAAGTGAACAAAGAAAATGAAAATGTCCTTCTCGTCCCCCCAAGAAGTGCTTCTCGCCCCCCCAAGCCATTTTTTGATTTCGAGCAATCGAGTTGAAATTTTACACAGACCTAGATCAAGTCAAGAGAACAAAAAAAGGTAAATGCCATTTCGAGATATCTCCAAAAACGCGGCCTCCATCTTGGAAAATGGCGGATTTCGTCCCCAGCGACCTGCACCTCCGCCCCTAAACACCCTTTCAAACTGGTTCCAGCAGACGCATCGCGCTAACGCCTAACTCAGGGTTGTAGGGGAAGGAGGCTGGAAGACAACGTGACGGTAAAGTAAGCAGTGGGTGTAGGGTTCGAGTCACGGGAAAAGTTTGATTCTCCATTTGAAATGCATGAAAAATGCTAAATTTTAACGGTTTTTCAAGTTTGAACAGGAAATCCCGTTTTTGAGCGAAACTCAAATAATTTCTTAGGATGGAAGCTACATCTTTCCCATACACGAAAACATGCAGGGCTATCCTAAATCAAAGTCGAAAGGGTGACTTTTCTAATGAAATCCGCGAGCCTGCGTCCTTCTCGCCCCCCAAACCGCCATTTCTGGAAAAGGGGGTTAAAGTGTACTTGCGATTAACCGAGGAAGACAAAACTTGGGATTCTGGTATTTCAGTACCTCTCCTCACACATTGTAAAATTTGATGACGTTCGAACCACGCAAAGTGTGAAAAAGTGAACAAAGAAAAATACAATGTCCTTCTCGTCCCCCCAAGAAGTGCTTCTCGCCCCCCCAAGCCATTTTTTGATTTCGAGCAATCGAGTTGAAATTTTACACAGACCTAGATCAAGTCAAGAGAACAAAAAAAGGTAAATGCCATTTTGAGATATTTCCAAAAACACGGCCTCCATCTTGGAAAATGGCGGATTTCGTCCCCAGCGACCTGCACCTCCGCCCCTAAACACCCTTTCAAACTGGTTCCAGCAGACGCATCGCGCTAACGCCTAACTCAGGGTTGTAGGGGAAGGAGGCTGGAATACAACGTGACGGTAAAGTAAGCAGTGGGTGTAGGGTTCGAGTCACGGGAAACGTTTGATTCTCCATTTGAAATGCATGAAAAATGCTAAATTTTAACGGTTTTTCAAGTTTGAACAGGAAATCCCGTTTTGGCGCGAAACTCAAATAATTTCTTAGGATGGAAGCTACATCTTTCCCATACACGAAAACATGCAGGGCTATCCTAAATCAAAGTCGAATGGGTGACTTTTCTAATGAAATCCGCGAGCCTGCGTCCTTCTCGCCCCCCCAAACCGCCATTTCTGGAAAAGGCCGTTAAAGTGTACTTGCGGTTAACCGAGGAAAACAAAACTTGGGATTCTGGTATTTCAGTACCTCTCCTCACAGATTGTAAAATTTGATGACGTTCGAACCACGCAAAGTGTGAAAAAGTGAACAAAGAAAAATACAATGTCCTTCTCGTCCCCCCAAGAAGTGCTTCTCGCCCCCCCAAGCCATTTTTTGATTTCGAGCAATCGAGTTGAAATTTTACACAGACCTAGATCAAGTCAAGAGAACAAAAAAAGGTAAATGCCATTTTGAGATATTTCCAAAAACACGGCCTCCATCTTGGAAAATGGCGGATTTCGTCCCCAGCGACCTGCACCTCCGCCCCTAAACACCCTTTCAAACTGGTTCCAGCAGACGCATCGCGCTAACGCCTAACTCAGGGTTGTAGGGGAAGGAGGCTGGAAGACAACGTGATGGTAAAGTAAGCAGTGGGTGTAGGGTTCGAGTCACGGGAAACGTTTGATTCTCCATTTGAAATGCATGAAAAATGCTAAATTTTAACGGTTTTCAAGTTTCAACCGAAAGACCCGTTTTTGCGCGAAACTCAAATAATTTCTTAGGATGGAAGCTACATCTTTCCCATACACGAAAACATGCAGGGCTATCCTAAATCAAAGTCGAAAGGGTGACTTTTCTAATGAAATCCGCGAGCCTGCGTCCTTCTCGCCCCCCCAACCGCCATTTCTGGAAAAGGCCGTTAAAGTGTACTTGTGGTTAACCGAGGAAGACAAAACTTGGGATTCGGGTAATTCGGTACCTCTCCATGAGGTTCGAACCAAGCAAAGTGTGAAAAAGTGAAAAAAAGAAAAAAAAAATCATTCTCGCCCCCCCCCCCCCCGATTTTTCGATTTCGAGCAATCGAGTTGAAATTTTACACAGACCTAGATCAAGTCAAGAGAACAAAAAAAGGTAAATTCCATTTCGAGATATCTCCAAAAACGCGGCCTCCATCTTGGAAAATGTCGGATTTTGTCCCCAGCGACCTGCACCTCCGCCCCTAAACACCCTTTCAAACTGGTTCCAGCAGACGCATCGCGCTAACGCCTAACTCAGGGTTGTAGGGGGAAGGAGGCTGGAAGACAACGTGACGGTAAAGTAAGCAGTGGGTGTAGGGTTCGAGTCACGGGAAACGTTTGATTCTCCATTTGAAATGCATGAAAAATGCTAAATTTTAACGGTTTTTCAAGTTTGAACAGGAAATCCCGTTTTTCGCGAAACTCAAATAATTTCTTAGGATGGAAGCTACATCTTTCCCATACACGAAAACATGCAGGGCTATCCTAAATCAAAGTCGAAAGGGTGACTTTTCTAATGAAATCCGCGAGCCTGCGTCCTTCTCGCCCCCCAAAACCGCCATTTCTGGAAAAGGCCGTTAAAGTGTACTTGCGGTTAACCGAGGAAGACAAAACTTGGGATTCTGGTATTTCAGTACCTCTCCTCACAGATTGTAAAATTTGATGACGTTCGAACCACGCAAAGTGTGAAAAAGTGAACAAAGAAAAATACAATGTCCTTCTCGTCCCCCCAAGAAGTGCTTCTCGCCCCCCCCAAGCCATTTTTTGATTTTGAGCAATCGAGTTGAAATTTTACACAGACCTAGATCAAGTCAAGAGAACAAAAAAAGGTAAATGCCATTTCGAGATATTTCCAAAAACGCGGCCTCCATCTTGGAAAATGGCGGATTTCGTCCCCAGCGACCTGCACCTCCGCCCCTAAACACCCTTTCAAACTGGTTCCAGCAGACGCATCGCGCTAACGCCTAACTAAGGGTTGTAGGGGAAGGAGGCTGGAAGACAACGTGACGGTAAAGTAAGCAGTGGGTGTTTGGTTCGAGTCACGGGAAATGTTTGCAATTAAATCAACTATGTAGGAATCACCCAATATAGGGTCACTTAAACCCACAAATGTAGCACGAGGCCATGGGTTTTGCAGCAGAAAGACCAATTTGTATTAGGGATTAGGTTATCTTCTTCGATCGTGGTAACCGAAATCCAAGCTCCCTATGTAACGAAAGTCCATATTTTCTTTCCGAGACTGTTGCAGAAATAAGAGGAACGATATACGAGACCAGTTGAGAAAAACAAATCGAAGAAGCCATTTTTTCGATTTCGAGCTTGCAAGTTCATATTTTACACGGACGTAGATCAAGTCAAGAGAACAAAAAAAGGTAAATGCCATTTTGAGATATTTCCAAAAACACGGCCTCCATCTTGGAAAATGGCGGATTTTGTCCCCAGCGACCTGCACCTCCGCCCCTAAACACCCTTTCAAACTGGTTCCAGCAGACGCATCGCGCTAACGTCTAACTCAGGGTTGTAGGGGAAGGAGGCTGGAAGACAACGTGACGGTAAAGTAAGCAGTGGGTGTAGGGTTCGAGTCACGGGAAACGTTTGATTCTCCATTTGAAATGCATGAAAAATGCTAAATTTTAACGGTTTTTCAAGTTTGAACAGGAAATCCCGTTTTTGCGCGAAACTCAAATAATTTCTAAGGATGGAAGCTACATCTTTCCCATACACGAAAACATGCAGGGCTATCCTAAATCAAAGTCGAAAGGGTGACTTTTCTAATGAAATCCGCGAGCCTGCGTCCTTCTCGCCCCCAAACCGCCATTTCTGGAAAAGGCCGTTAAAGTGTACTTGCGGTTAACCGAGGAAGACAAAACTTGGGATTCTGGTATTTCAGTACCTCTCCTCACAGATTGTAAAATTTGATGACGTTCGAACCTCGCAAAGTGTGAAAAAGTGAACAAAGAAAATGACAATGTCCTTCTCGTCCCCCCAAGAAGTGCTTCTCGCCCCCCCAAGCCATTTTTTGATTTCGAGCAATCGAGTTGAAATTTTACACAGACCTAGATCAAGTCAAGAGAACAAAAAAAGGTAAATGCCATTTTGAGATATTTCCAAAAACGCGGCCTCCATCTTGGAAAATGGCGGATTTCGTCCCCAGCGACCTGCACCTCCGCCCCTAAACACCCTTTCAAACTGGTTCCAGCAGACGCATCGCGCTAACGCCTAACTCAGGGTTGTAGGGGAAGGAGGCTGGAAGACAACGTGACGGTAAAGTAAGCAGTGGGTGTAGGGTTCGAGTCACGGGAAACGTTTTATTCTCCATTTGAAATGCATGAAAAATGCTAAATTTTAACGGTTTTTCAAGTTTGAACAGGAAATCCCGTTTTTGCGCGAAACTCAAATAATTTCTTAGGATGGAAGCTACATCTTTCCCATACACGAAAACATGCAGGGCTATCCTAAATCAAAGTCGAAAGGGTGACTTTTCTAATGAAATCCGCGAGCCTGCGTCCTTCTCGCCCCCCAAACCGCCATTTCTGGAAAAGGCCGTTAAAGTGTACTTGCGGTTAACCGAGGAAGACAAAACTTGGGATTCTGGTATTTCAGTACCTCTCCTCACAGATTGTAAAATTTGATGACGTTCGAACTACGCAAAGTGTGAAAAAGTGAACAAAGAAAATGACAATGTCCTTCTCGTCCCCCCAAGAAGTGCTTCTCGCCCCCCCAAGCCATTTTTTGAATTCGAGCAATCGAGTTGAAATTTTACACAGACCTAGATCAAGTCAAGAGAACAAAAAAAGTTAAATGCGATTTCGAGATATCTCCAAAAACGCGGCCTCCATCTTGGAAAATGGCGGATTTCGTCCCCAGAGACCTGCACCTCCGCCCCTAAACACCCTTTCAAACTGGTTCCAGCAGACGCATCGCGCTAACGCCTAACTCAGGGTTGTAGGGGAAGGAGGCTGGAAGACAACGTGACGGTAAAGTAAGCAGTGGGTGTAGGGTTCGAGTCACGGGAAACGTTTGATTCTCCATTTGAAATGCATGAAAAATGCTAAATTTTAACGGTTTTTCAAGTTTGAACAGGAAATCCCGTTTTTGCGCGAAACTCAAATAATTTCTTAGGATGGAAGCTACATCTTTCCCATACACGAAAACATGCAGGGCTATCCTAAATCAAAGTCGAAAGGGTGACTTTTCTAATGAAATCCGCGAGCCTGCGTCCTTCTCGCCCCCCCAAACCGCCATTTCTGGAAAAGGCCGTTAAAGTGTACTTGCGGTTAACCGAGGAAGACAAAACTTGGGATTCTGGTATTTCAGTACCTCTCCTCACAGATTGTAAAATTTGATGACGTTCGAACCTCGCAAAGTGTGAAAAAGTGAACAAAGAAAATGAAAATGTCCTTCTCGTCCCCCCAAGAAGTGCTTCTCGCCCCCCCAAGCCATTTTTTGATTTCGAGCAATCGAGTTGAAATTTTACACAGACCTAGATCAAGTCAAGAGAACAAAAAAAAGGAAAATGCCATTTCGAGATATCTCCAAAAACGCGGCCTCCATCTTGGAAAATGGCGGATTTCGTCCCCAGCGACCTGCACCTCCGCCCCTAAACACCCTTTCAAACTGGTTCCTGCAGACGCATCGCGCTAACGCCTAACTCAGGGTTGTAGGGGAAGGAGGCTGGAAGACAACGTGACGGTAAAGTAAGCAGTGGGTGTTGGGTTCGAGTCACGGGAAACGTTTGATTCTCCATTTGAAATGCATGAAAAATGCTAAATTTTAACGGTTTTTCAAGTTTGAGCAGGAAATCCCGTTTTGGCGCGAAACTCAAATAATTTCTTAGGATGGAAGCTACATCTTTCCCATACACGAAAACATGCAGGGCTATCCTAAATCAAAGTCGAAAGTGTGACTTTTCTAATGAAATCCGCGAGCCTGCGTCCTTCTCGCCCCCCCAAACCGCCATTTCTGGAAAAGGCCGTTAAAGTGTACTTGCGATTAACCGAGGAAGACAAAACTTGGGATTCTGGTATTTCAGTACCTCTCCTCACAGATTGTAAAATTTGATGACGTTCGAACCTCGCAAAGTGTGAAAAAGTGAACAAAGAAAATGAAAATGTCCTTCTCGTCCCCCCAAGAAGTGCTTCTCGCCCCCCCAAGCCATTTTTTGATTTCGAGCAATCGAGTTGAAATTTTACACAGACCTAGATCAAGTCAAGAGAACAAAAAAAGGTAAATGCCATTTCGAGATATCTCCAAAAACGTGGCCTCCATCTTGGAAAATGGCGGATTTCGTCCCCAGCGACCTGCACCTCCGCCCCTAAACACCCTTTCAAACTGGTTCCAGCAGACGCATCGCGCTAACGCCTAACTCAGGGTTGTAGGGGAAGGAGGCTGGAAGACAACGTGACGGTAAAGTAAGCAGTGGGTGTAGGGTTCGAGTCACGGGAAAAGTTTGATTCTCCATTTGAAATGCATGAAAAATGCTAAATTTTAACGGTTTTTCAAGTTTGAACAGGAAATCCCGTTTTTGAGCGAAACTCAAATAATTTCTTAGGATGGAAGCTACATCTTTCCCATACACGAAAACATGCAGGGCTATCCTAAATCAAAGTCGAAAGGGTGACTTTTCTAATGAAATCCGCGAGCCTGCGTCCTTCTCGCCCCCCAAACCGCCATTTCTGGAAAAGGGGGTTAAAGTGTACTTGCGATTAACCGAGGAAGACAAAACTTGGGATTCTGGTATTTCAGTACCTCTCCTCACACATTGTAAAATTTGATGACGTTCGAACCACGCAAAGTGTGAAAAAGTGAACAAAGAAAAATACAATGTCCTTCTCGTCCCCCCAAGAAGTGCTTCTCGCCCCCCCAAGCCATTTTTTGATTTCGAGCAATCGAGTTGAAATTTTACACAGACCTAGATCAAGTCAAGAGAACAAAAAAAGGTAAATGCCATTTTGAGATATTTCCAAAAACACGGCCTCCATCTTGGAAAATGGCGGATTTCGTCCCCAGCGACCTGCACCTCCGCCCCTAAACACCCTTTCAAACTGGTTCCAGCAGACGCATCGCGCTAACGCCTAACTCAGGGTTGTAGGGGAAGGAGGCTGGAATACAACGTGACGGTAAAGTAAGCAGTGGGTGTAGGGTTCGAGTCACGGGAAACGTTTGATTCTCCATTTGAAATGCATGAAAAATGCTAAATTTTAACGGTTTTTCAAGTTTGAACAGGAAATCCCGTTTTGGCGCGAAACTCAAATAATTTCTTAGGATGGAAGCTACATCTTTCCCATACACGAAAACATGCAGGGCTATCCTAAATCAAAGTCGAATGGGTGACTTTTCTAATGAAATCCGCGAGCCTGCGTCCTTCTCGCCCCCCCAAACCGCCATTTCTGGAAAAGGCCGTTAAAGTGTACTTGCGGTTAACCGAGGAAAACAAAACTTGGGATTCTGGTATTTCAGTACCTCTCCTCACAGATTGTAAAATTTGATGACGTTCGAACCACGCAAAGTGTGAAAAAGTGAACAAAGAAAAATACAATGTCCTTCTCGTCCCCCCAAGAAGTGCTTCTCGCCCCCCCAAGCCATTTTTTGATTTCGAGCAATCGAGTTGAAATTTTACACAGACCTAGATCAAGTCAAGAGAACAAAAAAAGGTAAATGCCATTTTGAGATATTTCCAAAAACACGGCCTCCATCTTGGAAAATGGCGGATTTCGTCCCCAGCGACCTGCACCTCCGCCCCTAAACACCCTTTCAAACTGGTTCCAGCAGACGCATCGCGCTAACGCCTAACTCAGGGTTGTAGGGGAAGGAGGCTGGAAGACAACGTGATGGTAAAGTAAGCAGTGGGTGTAGGGTTCGAGTCACGGGAAACGTTTGATTCTCCATTTGAAATGCATGAAAAATGCTAAATTTTAACGGTTTTCAAGTTTCAACCGAAAGACCCGTTTTTGCGCGAAACTCAAATAATTTCTTAGGATGGAAGCTACATCTTTCCCATACACGAAAACATGCAGGGCTATCCTAAATCAAAGTCGAAAGGGTGACTTTTCTAATGAAATCCGCGAGCCTGCGTCCTTCTCGCCCCCCCAACCGCCATTTCTGGAAAAGGCCGTTAAAGTGTACTTGTGGTTAACCGAGGAAGACAAAACTTGGGATTCGGGTAATTCGGTACCTCTCCATGAGGTTCGAACCAAGCAAAGTGTGAAAAAGTGAAAAAAAGAAAAAAAAAATCATTCTCGCCCCCCCCCCCCGATTTTTCGATTTCGAGCAATCGAGTTGAAATTTTACACAGACCTAGATCAAGTCAAGAGAACAAAAAAAGGTAAATTCCATTTCGAGATATCTCCAAAAACGCGGCCTCCATCTTGGAAAATGTCGGATTTTGTCCCCAGCGACCTGCACCTCCGCCCCTAAACACCCTTTCAAACTGGTTCCAGCAGACGCATCGCGCTAACGCCTAACTCAGGGTTGTAGGGGGAAGGAGGCTGGAAGACAACGTGACGGTAAAGTAAGCAGTGGGTGTAGGGTTCGAGTCACGGGAAACGTTTGATTCTCCATTTGAAATGCATGAAAAATGCTAAATTTTAACGGTTTTTCAAGTTTGAACAGGAAATCCCGTTTTTGCGCGAAACTCAAATAATTTCTTAGGATGGAAGCTACATCTTTCCCATACACGAAAACATGCAGGGCTATCCTAAATCAAAGTCGAAAGGGTGACTTTTCTAATGAAATCCGCGAGCCTGCGTCCTTCTCGCCCCCCAAAACCGCCATTTCTGGAAAAGGCCGTTAAAGTGTACTTGCGGTTAACCGAGGAAGACAAAACTTGGGATTCTGGTATTTCAGTACCTCTCCTCACAGATTGTAAAATTTGATGACGTTCGAACCACGCAAAGTGTGAAAAAGTGAACAAAGAAAAATACAATGTCCTTCTCGTCCCCCCAAGAAGTGCTTCTCGCCCCCCCCAAGCCATTTTTTGATTTTGAGCAATCGAGTTGAAATTTTACACAGACCTAGATCAAGTCAAGAGAACAAAAAAAGGTAAATGCCATTTCGAGATATTTCCAAAAACGCGGCCTCCATCTTGGAAAATGGCGGATTTCGTCCCCAGCGACCTGCACCTCCGCCCCTAAACACCCTTTCAAACTGGTTCCAGCAGACGCATCGCGCTAACGCCTAACTAAGGGTTGTAGGGGAAGGAGGCTGGAAGACAACGTGACGGTAAAGTAAGCAGTGGGTGTTTGGTTCGAGTCACGGGAAATGTTTGCAATTAAATCAACTATGTAGGAATCACCCAATATAGGGTCACTTAAACCCACAAATGTAGCACGAGGCCATGGGTTTTGCAGCAGAAAGACCAATTTGTATTAGGGATTAGGTTATCTTCTTCGATCGTGGTAACCGAAATCCAAGCTCCCTATGTAACGAAAGTCCATATTTTCTTTCCGAGACTGTTGCAGAAATAAGAGGAACGATATACGAGACCAGTTGAGAAAAACAAATCGAAGAAGCCATTTTTTCGATTTCGAGCTTGCAAGTTCATATTTTACACGGACGTAGATCAAGTCAAGAGAACAAAAAAAGGTAAATGCCATTTTGAGATATTTCCAAAAACACGGCCTCCATCTTGGAAAATGGCGGATTTTGTCCCCAGCGACCTGCACCTCCGCCCCTAAACACCCTTTCAAACTGGTTCCAGCAGACGCATCGCGCTAACGTCTAACTCAGGGTTGTAGGGGAAGGAGGCTGGAAGACAACGTGACGGTAAAGTAAGCAGTGGGTGTAGGGTTCGAGTCACGGGAAACGTTTGATTCTCCATTTGAAATGCATGAAAAATGCTAAATTTTAACGGTTTTTCAAGTTTGAACAGGAAATCCCGTTTTTGCGCGAAACTCAAATAATTTCTAAGGATGGAAGCTACATCTTTCCCATACACGAAAACATGCAGGGCTATCCTAAATCAAAGTCGAAAGGGTGACTTTTCTAATGAAATCCGCGAGCCTGCGTCCTTCTCGCCCCCAAACCGCCATTTCTGGAAAAGGCCGTTAAAGTGTACTTGCGGTTAACCGAGGAAGACAAAACTTGGGATTCTGGTATTTCAGTACCTCTCCTCACAGATTGTAAAATTTGATGACGTTCGAACCTCGCAAAGTGTGAAAAAGTGAACAAAGAAAATGACAATGTCCTTCTCGTCCCCCCAAGAAGTGCTTCTCGCCCCCCCAAGCCATTTTTTGATTTCGAGCAATCGAGTTGAAATTTTACACAGACCTAGATCAAGTCAAGAGAACAAAAAAAGGTAAATGCCATTTTGAGATATTTCCAAAAACGCGGCCTCCATCTTGGAAAATGGCGGATTTCGTCCCCAGCGACCTGCACCTCCGCCCCTAAACACCCTTTCAAACTGGTTCCAGCAGACGCATCGCGCTAACGCCTAACTCAGGGTTGTAGGGGAAGGAGGCTGGAAGACAACGTGACGGTAAAGTAAGCAGTGGGTGTAGGGTTCGAGTCACGGGAAACGTTTTATTCTCCATTTGAAATGCATGAAAAATGCTAAATTTTAACGGTTTTTCAAGTTTGAACAGGAAATCCCGTTTTTGCGCGAAACTCAAATAATTTCTTAGGATGGAAGCTACATCTTTCCCATACACGAAAACATGCAGGGCTATCCTAAATCAAAGTCGAAAGGGTGACTTTTCTAATGAAATCCGCGAGCCTGCGTCCTTCTCGCCCCCCAAACCGCCATTTCTGGAAAAGGCCGTTAAAGTGTACTTGCGGTTAACCGAGGAAGACAAAACTTGGGATTCTGGTATTTCAGTACCTCTCCTCACAGATTGTAAAATTTGATGACGTTCGAACCACGCAAAGTGTGAAAAAGTGAACAAAGAAAAATACAATGTCCTTCTCGTCCCCCCAAGAAGTGCTTCTCGCCCCCCCCCAAGCCATTTTTTGATTTCGAGCAATCGAGTTGAAATTTTACACAGACCTAGATCAAGTCAAGAGAACAAAAAAAGGTAAATGCCATTTTGAGATATTTCCAAAAACACGGCCTCCATCTTGGAAAATGGCGGATTTCGTCCCCAGCGACCTGCACCTCCGCCCCTAAACACCCTTTCAAACTGGTTCCAGCAGACGCATCGCGCTAACGCCTAACTCAGGGTTGTAGGGGAAGGAGGCTGGAAGACAACGTGACGGTAAAGTAAGCAGTGGGTGTAGGGTTCGAGTCACGGGAAACGTTTGATTCTCCATTTGAAATGCATGAAAAATGCTAAATTTTAACGGTTTTCAAGTTTCAACCGAAAGTCCCGTTTTTGCGCGAAACTCAAATAATTTCTTAGGATGGAAGCTACATCTTTCCCATACACGAAAACATGCAGGGCTATCCTAAATCAAAGTCGAAAGGGTGACTTTTCTAATGAAATCCGCGAGCCTGCGTCCTTCTCGCCCCCCCAACCGCCATTTCTGGAAAAGGCCGTTAAAGTGTACTTGTGGTTAACCGAGGAAGACAAAACTTGGGATTCGGGTAATTCGGTACCTCTCCATGAGGTTCGAACCAAGCAAAGTGTGAAAAAGTGAAAAAAAGAAAAAAAAAATTCATTCTCGCCCCCCCCCCCGATTTTTCGATTTCGAGCAATCGAGTTGAAATTTTACACAGACCTAGATCAAGTCAAGAGAACAAAAAAAGGTAAGTGCCATTTTGAGATATTTCCAAAAACGCGGCCTCCATCTTGGAAAATGGCGGATTTTGTCCCCAGCGACCTGCACCTCCGCCCCTAAACACCCTTTCAAACTGGTTCCAGCAGACGCATCGCGCTAACGCCTAACTAAGGGTTGTAGGGGAAGGAGGCTGGAAGACAACGTGACGGTAAAGTAAGCAGTGGGTGTTTGGTTCGAGTCACGGGAAATGTTTGCAATTAAATCAACTATGTAGGAATCACCCAATATAGGGTCACTTAAACCCACAAATGTAGCACGAGGCCATGGGTTTTGCAGCAGAAAGACCAATTTGTATTAGGGATTAGGTTATCTTCTTCGATCGTGGTAACCGAAATCCAAGCTCCCTATGTAACGAAAGTCCATATTTTCTTTCCGAGACTGTTGCAGAAATAAGAGGAACGATATACGAGACCAGTTGAGAAAAACAAATCGAAGAAGCCATTTTTTCGATTTCGAGCTTGCAAGTTCATATTTTACACGGACGTAGATCAAGTCAAGAGAACAAAAAAGGTAAATGCCATTTTGAGATATTTCCAAAAACGCGGCCTCCATCTTGGAAAATGGCGGATTTTGTCCCCAGCGACCTGCACCTCCGCCCCTAAACTCCCTTTCAAACTGGTTCCAGCAGACGCATCGCGCTAACGCCTAACTCAGGGTTGTAGGGGAAGGAGGCTGGAAGACAACGTGACGGTAAAGTAAGCAGTGGGTGTAGGGTTCGAGTCACGGGAAACGTTTGATTCTCCATTTGAAATGCATGAAAAATGCTAAATTTTAACGGTTTTCAAGTTTCAACAGGAAATCTCGTTTTGGCGCGAAACTCAAATAATTTCTTAGGATGGAAGCTACATCTTTCCCATACACGAAAACATGCAGGGCTATCCTAAATCAAAGTCGAAAGGGTGACTTTTCTAATGAAATCCGCGAGCCTGCGTCCTTCTCGCCCCCCCAACCGCCATTTCTGGAAAAGGCCGTTAAAGTGTACTTGTGGTTAACCGAGGAAGACAAAACTTGGGATTCGGGTAATTCGGTACCTCTCCATGAGGTTCGAACCAAGCAAAGTGTGAAAAAGTGAAAAAAAGAAAAAAAAATCATTCTCGCCCCCCCCGATTTTTCGATTTCGAGCAATCGAGTTGAAATTTTACACAGACCTAGATCAAGTCAAGAGAACAAAAAAAGGTAAATGCCATTTTGAGATATTTCCAAAAACGCGGCCTCCATCTTGGAAAATGGCGGATTTTGTCCCCAGCGACCTGCACCTCCGCCCCTAAACACCCTTTCAAACTGGTTCCAGCAGACGCATCGCGCTAACGCCTAACTCAGGGTTGTAGGGGAAGGAGGCTGGAAGACAACGTGATGGTAAAGTAAGCAGTGGGTGGAGTGTTCGAGTCACGGGAAACGTTTGATTCTCCATTTGAAATTCATGAAAAATGCTAAATTTAACGGTTTTTCAAGTTTGAACAGGAAATCCCGTTTTGGCGCGAAACTCACAATATTTGGTGGGTGCGAAGCTGCATCGTTCCCATACACGAAAACATGCAGGGCTATCCTAAATCAAAGTCGAAAGGGTGACTTTTCTAATGAAATCCGCGAGCCTGCGTCCTTCTCGCCCCCCCCAACCGCCATTTCTGGAAAAGGCCGTTAAAGTGTACTTGTGGTTAACCGAGGAAGACAAAACTTGGGATTCGGGTAATTCGGTACCTCTCCATGAGGTTCGAACCAAGCAAAGTGTGAAAAAGTGAAAAAAGGAAAAAAAATTTCATTCTCCCCCCCCCCGATTTTTCGATTTCGAGCAATCGAGTTGAAATTTTACACAGACCTAGATCAAGTCAAGAGAACAAAAAAAGGTAAGTGCCATTTTGAGATATTTCCAAAAACGCGGCCTCCATCTTGGAAAATGGCGGATTTTGTCCCCAGCGCCCTGCACCTCCGCCCCTAAACACCCTTTCAAACTGGTTCCAGCAGACGCATCGCGCTAACGCCTAACTCAGGGTTGTAGGGGGAAGGAGGCTGGAATACAACGTGACGGTAAAGTAAGCAGTGGGTGTAGGGTTCGAGTCACGGGAAACGTTTGATTCTCCATTTGAAATGCATGAAAAATGCTAAATTTTAACGGTTTTTCAAGTTTGAACAGGAAATCCCGTTTTTGCGCGAAACTCAAATAATTTCTTAGGATGGAAGCTACATCTTTCCCATACACGAAAACATGCAGGGCTATCCTAAATCAAAGTCGAAAGGGTGACTTTTCTAATGAAATCCGCGAGCCTGCGTCCTTCTCGCCCCCCAAAACCGCCATTTCTGGAAAAGGCCGTTAAAGTGTACTTGCGGTTAACCGAGGAAGACAAAACTTGGGATTCTGGTATTTCAGTACCTCTCCTCACAGATTGTAAAATTTGATGACGTTCGAACCACGCAAAGTGTGAAAAAGTGAACAAAGAAAAATACAATGTCCTTCTCGTCCCCCCAAGAAGTGCTTCTCGCCCCCCCCAAGCCATTTTTTGATTTCGAGCAATCGATTTGAAATTTTACACAGACCTAGATCAAGTCAAGAGAACAAAAAAAGGTTAATGCCATTTCGAGATATTTCCAAAAACGCGGCCTCCATCTTGGAAAATGGCGGATTTCGTCCCCAGCGACCTGCACCTCCGCCCCTAAACACCCTTTCAAAACTGGTTCCAGCAGACGCATCGCGCTAACGCCTAACTCAGGGTTGTAGGGGAAGGAGGCTGGAAGACAACGTGACGGTAAAGTAAGCAGTGGGTGTTTGGTTCGAGTCACGGGAAATGTTTGCAATTAAATCAACTATGTAGGAATCACCCAATATAGGGTCACTTAAACCCACAAATGTAGCACGAGGCCATGGGTTTTGCAGCAGAAAGACCAATTTGTATTAGGGATTAGGTTATCTTCTTCGATCGTGGTAACCGAAATCCAAGCTCCCTATGTAACGAAAGTCCATATTTTCTTTCCGAGACTGTTGCAGAAATAAGAGGAACGATATACGAGACCAGTTGAGAAAAACAAATCGAAGAAGCCATTTTTTCGATTTCGAGCTTGCAAGTTCATATTTTACACGGACGTAGATCAAGTCAAGAGAACAAAAAAAGGTAAATGCCATTTTGAGATATTTCCAAAAACGCGGCCTCCATCTTGGAAAATGGCGGATTTTGTCCCCAGCGACCTGCACCTCCGCACCTAAACACCCTTTCAAACTGGTTCCAGCAGACGCATCGCGCTAACGTCTAACTCAGGGTTGTAGGGGAAGGAGGCTGGAAGACAACGTGACGGTAAAGTAAGCAGTGGGTGTAGGGTTCGAGTCACGGGAAACGTTTGATTCTCCATTTGAAATGCATGAAAAATGCTAAATTTTAACGGTTTTTCAAGTTTGAACAGGAAATCCCGTTTTTGCGCGAAACTCAAATAATTTCTAAGGATGGAAGCTACATCTTTCCCATACACGAAAACATGCAGGGCTATCCTAAATCAAAGTCGAAAGGGTGACTTTTCTAATGAAATCCGCGAGCCTGCGTCCTTCTCGCCCCCAAACCGCCATTTCTGGAAAAGGCCGTTAAAGTGTACTTGCGGTTAACCGAGGAAGACAAAACTTGGGATTCTGGTATTTCAGTACCTCTCCTCACAGATTGTAAAATTTGATGACGTTCGAACCTCGCAAAGTGTGAAAAAGTGAACAAAGAAAATGACAATGTCCTTCTCGTCCCCCCAAGAAGTGCTTCTCGCCCCCTCAAGCCATTTTTTGATTTCGAGCAATCGAGTTGAAATTTTACACAGACCTAGATCAAGTCAAGAGAACAAAAAAAGGTAAATGCCATTTTGAGATATTTCCAAAAACGCGGCCTCCATCTTGGAAAATGGCGGATTTCGTCCCCAGCGACCTGCACCTCCGCCCCTAAACACCCTTTCAAACTGGTTCCAGCAGACGCATCGCGCTAACGCCTAACTCAGGGTTGTAGGGGAAGGAGGCTGGAAGACAACGTGACGGTAAAGTAAGCAGTGGGTGTAGGGTTCGAGTCACGGGAAACGTTTTATTCTCCATTTGAAATGCATGAAAAATGCTAAATTTTAACGGTTTTTCAAGTTTGAACAGGAAATCCCGTTTTTGCGCGAAACTCAAATAATTTCTTAGGATGGAAGCTACATCTTTCCCATACACGAAAACATGCAGGGCTATCCTAAATCAAAGTCGAAAGGGTGACTTTTCTAATGAAATCCGCGAGCCTGCGTCCTTCTCGCCCCCCAAACCGCCATTTCTGGAAAAGGCCGTTAAAGTGTACTTGCGGTTAACCGAGGAAGACAAAACTTGGGATTCTGGTATTTCAGTACCTCTCCTCACAGATTGTAAAATTTGATGACGTTCGAACCACGCAAAGTGTGAAAAAGTGAACAAAGAAAAATACAATGTCCTTCTCGTCCCCCCAAGAAGTGCTTCTCGCCCCCCAAGCCATTTTTTGATTTCGAGCAATCGAGTTGAAATTTTACACAGACCTAGATCAAGTCAAGAGAACAAAAAAAGGTAAATGCCATTTTGAGATATTTCCAAAAACGCGGCCTCCATCTTGGAAAATGGCGGATTTCGTCCCCAGCGACCTGCACCTCCGCCCCTAAACACCCTTTCAAACTGGTTCCAGCAGACGCATCGCGCTAACGCCTAACTCAGGGTTGTAGGGGAAGGAGGCTGGAAGACAACGTGACGGTAAAGTAAGCAGTGGGTGTAGGGTTCGAGTCACGGGAAACGTTTGATTCTCCATTTGAAATGCATGAAAAATGCTAAATTTTAACGGTTTTCAAGTTTCAACCGAAAGTCCCGTTTTTGCGCGAAACTCAAATAATTTCTTAGGATGGAAGCTACATCTTTCCCATACACGAAAACATGCAGGGCTATCCTAAATCAAAGTCGAAAGGGTGACTTTTCTAATGAAATCCGCGAGCCTGCGTCCTTCTCGCCCCCCCAACCGCCATTTCTGGAAAAGGCCGTTAAAGTGTACTTGTGGTTAACCGAGGAAGACAAAACTTGGGATTCGGGTAATTCGGTACCTCTCCATGAGGTTCGAACCAAGCAAAGTGTGAAAAAGTGAAAAAAAGAAAAAAAAATTCATTCTCGCCCCCCCCCCCGATTTTTCGATTTCGAGCAATCGAGTTGAAATTTTACACAGACCTAGATCAAGTCAAGAGAACAAAAAAAGGTAAGTGCCATTTTGAGATATTTCCAAAAACGCGGCCTCCATCTTGGAAAATGGCGGATTTTGTCCCCAGCGACCTGCACCTCCGCCCCTAAACACCCTTTCAAACTGGTTCCAGCAGACGCATCGCGCTAACGCCTAACTAAGGGTTGTAGGGGAAGGAGGCTGGAAGACAACGTGACGGTAAAGTAAGCAGTGGGTGTTTGGTTCGAGTCACGGGAAATGTTTGCAATTAAATCAACTATGTAGGAATCACCCAATATAGGGTCACTTAAACCCACAATTGTAGCACGAGGCCATGGGTTTTGCAGCAGAAAGACCAATTTGTATTAGGGATTAGGTTATCTTCTTCGATCGTGGTAACCGAAATCCAAGCTCCCTATGCAACGAAAGTCCATATTTTCTTTCCGAGACTGTTGCAGAAATAAGAGGAACGATATACGAGACCAGTTGAGAAAAACAAATCGAAGAAGCCATTTTTTCGATTTCGAGCTTGCAAGTTCATATTTTACACGGACGTAGATCAAGTCAAGAGAACAAAAAAAGGTAAATGCCATTTTGAGATATTTCCAAAAACGCGGCCTCCATCTTGGAAAATGGCGGATTTTGTCCCCAGCGACCTGCACCTCCGCCCCTAAACACCCTTTCAAACTGGTTCCAGCAGACGCATCGCGCTAACGCCTAACTCTGGGTTGTAGGGGAAGGAGGCTGGAAGACAACGTGACGGTAAAGTAAGCAGTGGGTGTAGGGTTCGAGTCACGGGAAACGTTTGATTCTCCATTTGAAATGCATGAAAAATGCTAAATTTTAACGGTTTTCAAGTTTCAACAGGAAATCTCGTTTTGGCGCGAAACTCAAATAATTTCTTAGGATGGAAGCTACATCTTTCCCATACACGAAAACATGCAGGGCTATCCTAAATCAAAGTCGAAAGGGTGACTTTTCTAATGAAATCCGCGAGCCTGCGTCCTTCTCGCCCCCCAAACCGCCATTTCTGGAAAAGGCCGTTAAAGTGTACTTGCGGTTAACCGAGGAAGACAAAACTTGGGATTCTGGTATTTCAGTACCTCTCCTCACAGATTGTAAAATTTGATGACGTTCGAACCACGCAAAGTGTGAAAAAGTGAACAAAGAAAAATACAATGTCCTTCTCGTCCCCCCAAGAAGTGCTTCTCGCCCCCCAAGCCATTTTTTGATTTCGAGCAATCGAGTTGAAATTTTACACAGACCTAGATCAAGTCAAGAGAACAAAAAAAGGTAAATGCCATTTTGAGATATTTCCAAAAACGCGGCCTCCATCTTGGAAAATGGCGGATTTCGTCCCCAGCGACCTGCACCTCCGCCCCTAAACACCCTTTCAAACTGGTTCCAGCAGACGCATCGCGCTAACGCCTAACTCAGGGTTGTAGGGGAAGGAGGCTGGAAGACAACGTGACGGTAAAGTAAGCAGTGGGTGTAGGGTTCGAGTCACGGGAAACGTTTGATTCTCCATTTGAAATGCATGAAAAATGCTAAATTTTAACGGTTTTCAAGTTTCAACCGAAAGTCCCGTTTTTGCGCGAAACTCAAATAATTTCTTAGGATGGAAGCTACATCTTTCCCATACACGAAAACATGCAGGGCTATCCTAAATCAAAGTCGAAAGGGTGACTTTTCTAATGAAATCCGCGAGCCTGCGTCCTTCTCGCCCCCCCAACCGCCATTTCTGGAAAAGGCCGTTAAAGTGTACTTGTGGTTAACCGAGGAAGACAAAACTTGGGATTCGGGTAATTCGGTACCTCTCCAAGAGGTTCGAACCAAGCAAAGTGTGAAAAAGTGAAAAAAAGAAAAAAAAAATCATTCTCGCCCCCCCCCCCGATTTTTCGATTTCGAGCAATCGAGTTGAAATTTTACACAGACCTAGATCAAGTCAAGAGAACAAAAAAAGGTAAATGCCATTTTGAGATATTTCCAAAAACGCGGCCTCCATCTTGGAAAATGGCGGATTTTGTCCCCAGCGACCTGCACCTCCGCCCCTAAACACCCTTTCAAACTGGTTCCAGCAGACGCATCGCGCTAACGCCTAACTCTGGGTTGTAGGGGAAGGAGGCTGGAAGACAACGTGACGGTAAAGTAAGCAGTGGGTGTAGGGTTCGAGTCACGGGAAACGTTTTATTCTCCATTTGAAATGCATGAAAAATGCTAAATTTTAACGGTTTTTCAAGTTTGAACAGGAAATCCCGTTTTTGCGCGAAACTCAAATAATTTCTTAGGATGGAAGCTACATCTTTCCCATACACGAAAACATGCAGGGCTATCCTAAATCAAAGTCGAAAGGGTGACTTTTCTAATGAAATCCGCGAGCCTGCGTCCTTCTCGCCCCCCAAACCGCCATTTCTGGAAAAGGCCGTTAAAGTGTACTTGCGGTTAACCGAGGAAGACAAAACTTGGGATTCTGGTATTTCAGTACCTCTCCTCACAGATTGTAAAATTTGATGACGTTCGAACCACGCAAAGTGTGAAAAAGTGAACAAAGAAAAATACAATGTCCTTCTCGTCCCCCCAAGAAGTGCTTCTCGCCCCCCAAGCCATTTTTTGATTTCGAGCAATCGAGTTGAAATTTTACACAGACCTAGATCAAGTCAAGAGAACAAAAAAAGGTAAATGCCATTTTGAGATATTTCCAAAAACGCGGCCTCCATCTTGGAAAATGGCGGATTTCGTCCCCAGCGACCTGCACCTCCGCCCCTAAACACCCTTTCAAACTGGTTCCAGCAGACGCATCGCGCTAACGCCTAACTCAGGGTTGTAGGGGAAGGAGGCTGGAAGACAACGTGACGGTAAAGTAAGCAGTGGGTGTAGGGTTCGAGTCACGGGAAACGTTTGATTCTCCATTTGAAATGCATGAAAAATGCTAAATTTTAACGGTTTTCAAGTTTCAACCGAAAGTCCCGTTTTTGTGCGAAACTCAAATAATTTCTTAGGATGGAAGCTACATCTTTCCCATACACGAAAACATGCAGGGCTATCCTAAATCAAAGTCGAAAGGGTGACTTTTCTAATGAAATCCGCGAGCCTGCGTCCTTCTCGCCCCCCCAACCGCCATTTCTGGAAAAGGCCGTTAAAGTGTACTTGTGGTTAACCGAGGAAGACAAAACTTGGGATTCGGGTAATTCGGTACCTCTCCATGAGGTTCGAACCAAGCAAAGTGTGAAAAAGTGAAAAAAAGAAAAAAAAATCATTCTCGCCCCCCCCCCCCCGATTTTTCGATTTCGAGCAATCGAGTTGAAATTTTACACAGACCTAGATCAAGTCAAGAGAACAAAAAAAGGTAAATGCCATTTTGAGATATTTCCAAAAACGCGGCCTCCATCTTGGAAAATGGCGGATTTTGTCCCCAGCGACCTGCACCTCCGCCCCTAAACACCCTTTCAAACTGGTTCCAGCAGACGCATCGCGCTAACGCCTAACTCAGGGTTGTAGGGGAAGGAGGCTGGAAGACAACGTGATGGTAAAGTAAGCAGTGGGTGGAGTGTTCGAGTCACGGGAAACGTTTGATTCTCCATTTGAAATTCATGAAAAATGCTAAATTTAACGGTTTTTCAAGTTTGAACAGGAAATCCCGTTTTGGCGCGAAACTCACAATATTTGGTGGGTGCGAAGCTGCATCGTTCCCATACACGAAAACATGCAGGGCTATCCTAAATCAAAGTCGAAAGGGTGACTTTTCTAATGAAATCCGCGAGCCTGCGTCCTTCTCGCCCCCCCAACCGCCATTTCTGGAAAAGGCCGTTAAAGTGTACTTGTGGTTAACCGAGGAAGACAAAACTTGGGATTCGGGTAATTCGGTACCTCTCCATGAGGTTCGAACCAAGCAAAGTGTGAAAAAGTGAAAAAAGGAAAAAAAAAATTCATTCTCCCCCCCCCCCCCGATTTTTCGATTTCGAGCAATCGAGTTGAAATTTTACACAGACCTAGATCAAGTCAAGAGAACAAAAAAAGGTAAGTGCCATTTTGAGATATTTCCAAAAACGCGGCCTCCATCTTGGAAAATGGCGGATTTTGTCCCCAGCGCCCTGCACCTCCGCCCCTAAACACCCTTTCAAACTGGTTCCAGCAGACGCATCGCGCTAACGCCTAACTCAGGGTTGTAGGGGAAGGAGGCTGGAAGACAACGTGATGGTAAAGTAAGCAGTGGGTGGAGTGTTCGAGTCACGGGAAACGTTTGATTCTCCATTTGAAATTCATGAAAAATGCTAAATTTTAACGGTTTTTCAAGTTTGAACAGGAAATCCCGTTTTGGCGCGAAACTCACAATATTTGGTGGGTGGGAAGCTGCATCGTTCCCATACACGAAAACATGCAGGGCTATCCTAAATCAAAGTCGAAAGGGTGACTTTTCTAATGAAATCCGCGAGCCTGCGTCCTTCTCGCCCCCCCAACCGCCATTTCTGGAAAAGGCCGTTAAAGTGTACTTGTGGTTAACCGAGGAAGACAAAACTTGGGATTCGGTTAATTCGGTACCTCTCCATTAGGTTCGAACCAAGCAAAGTGTGAAAAAGTGAAAAAAAGAAAAAAAAAATTGATTCTCGCCCCCCCCCCCCCCGATTTTTCGATTTCGAGCAATCGAGTTGAAATTTTACACAGACCTAGATCCAGTGCTGATTAGCCTTTCTGTGCATGAAGTCCAGTCCTGATTAGCCTTTCTGTGCATAAAGTGGACTAAAGACAACAATTCGATCATCATCAACCACGGTTATATCATCACTGTTATATGTATTTCATTTCTTTAACCTTTAACAAAACCAAAATGTTCATTACAAAAACAAGAAGCAAAAAATTGTTTAAATAAAATTCCTTACGTACAGTTTTTAAAACGTAAATATACTTTTATTTTTTAAATAAAAACAATCAAACACAATTAAAATAAATATGGGAAATACAAAATTTTATAAAAATATCAATAGAAGAAAAAACGCATAACATATTTTGAATTAGAGAAATTATTCAAAAAAATATTGATCAAGATAATAACAAAAACAAAGAAACCAAGAAATTAAACACATTTATAAAATAATCCGTCGTCTCCTATGATGCCCGAACCCAGCCCCTGGAAAGGGCCATCATATCCTTATATTCTCTCGTCCCCTTCACCATCCCGTGCTGTTGTACAAGATGCTGCCCCATCTTCACAACAGTCCCCTGGCAGCCCTCCATCCTACACCTGAGGCGGCGGCCAGCATTCCTTATTCTCCTCTTCCCCTCGGAGGAGGCAAAGTACATCTCCATCATCTTCCTCGAGTAAGAGTGCCTCCTCCGCAGGTGTCGCGGAACTGAAGTAGACTCCTTCCCGCACTCTGGGCAGATCTTCTGAAAAACACAAAGAGGGAAGACAAAGGCATGAGTTTAACACTGACACGCATAGATTTATCGATTTACAATTAAATACAGGCAGAGAGGGAACATTTGAATTTCAAGGAATTACTCACCTTGCGCCTTATGTTGTTCCTCTTCTCTTTCAGTGCGGGTAGAGGTGGGGGAGCCGGAGCCAAAAGTTGTTGTTGTTGTTCGGGCATCACCTCCTCTATATGTTGTTGCGGTGGGAACTGCTGTGTTTCTTGTCGCTGCAAAGACAAGAATGAAAACAAAATAGCTGTAGAAACGGCAACATCATTTTAAAAGATTGCACACACGAAAATACACGTGAAACATCGTCTCTTTTACCGTACTCAACTTACTATTAACTCCTCTACGATCTTCAAGGATCTTTCCAGTTGCTCCACAGACATGGTCTCGGGTTCCGGGATTCGTAACTCCCTCTTGTCAAGTTCAAGTTGCACCAATTCGCCGGAAATGGAGTCCAGGAATTTAATATCTTCGTCGGTAAGGCCTCCTTCGACTGGCGTTGCATAATTCGGCAGCATAGGATCTTTACTGTTGGAGAAGAAAGGTATTCGTTTAATGAAAAGACATCGTTATGCGCGTGGCACAAAATAACACAACAAATAGCGCATTTTAAAATCCACACAACTCACCTGAAATCCATTTTGAGATTTTGGATTCGCTTCCTTTCAGCTCCAAGACAAGCAATGCAATGAAGGGAATAAGAAACGGTTGCCCAAGGAAGATTTCCAGTTCGAATTTAAATTACGAGGTAATTTATTGGTCAGTCAATCGGATTTACGCGACCGACCGGCCGAAGAAGAAGGGAGGGGGTGGGGGAGAAATGTAGCTGGACTCCCAAAGCAGGTATCTGAGAAGCGTGCAAGACCGGTTTCTCCCACCATCGAGTGTCGAAAGTCTACTTCCCAGCCATCTGTGCAGCAAACACCCTATAAACGGTTTCTTTAACCCAAAAATGTAGCGGAAGACCATGGGTGACCATGTTTGATTCTCCATTTGAAATTCAGTGTAAATACTGAATTTGAACGGTTTTCAAGTTTGAATTGAAAAGTCACTTTTGGCGGGAATGTTTCAAAATTCGATAGGATGGAAGATGCAACATTATACTACAATAATTAAAGCAAGGGAAGTTAAGCGCAAAGGCTAGAGTAATTTTTTGGAAGCAAAAATCCCAAGTGTGCTCGTTCGGATGCTGTCAGAAATAAACGCGTTTCCTTCGCAAAAAATTACAGTGATAAAGTTTGCTTTCAGCTTAAAAAGGCTAACTATGCACCTTGGGAAAATTACTGATCGATGTAGTGTAAAACTTGCAACAAATAATAATAAAAAAAACCTAAACTTTCTTGGCGAAAGCGAGAGCACAGCAAGAAGAAATGACGTTCAACTTGTACAAGCACCGCAATGTGGCAATGACACGCACACACTCTGTTTTCTTCCAAGCTTTACTTTCTATGCGGGATTTGCTCCACAGATTACCGTTAAAAGTAAAAATTCTGGGTGAATGAAGCTTCTCCACAAACTTGTAAAAGCACCGAAATGTAACAAAGGCACGCACACAAACAAACAATTCTCCTCCTCCGTTTTCTTCCCAGCTTGAAATTCTATTCGGCTTTTGCTCCAGAGATTACAGTCAAAGGTAAAAGATCTGGGAGAATGAAGCTTCCCAGCTTGACTTTCTATTCGGCTTTTGCTCCAGAGATTGCCGTCAAAGGCAAAAACATTTCTGGGAGAATGAAGCTTCCCAAGAAACTTGTACAATCAAGGCAATGTGGCAGTGACACAATATCATCATCCTCCTCCGTTTCTTCCCAGCTTGGCTTTTTATTCGGCTTTTGCTCCATAGATTACCGTCAAAGGTAAAAGTTCTGGGTGAATGAAGCTTCTCGACAAACTTCTAAAAGCACTGTAACGTGGCAAAGGCGCACACACACACAAACAATTCTCCTCCTCAGTTTTCTTCCCAGCTTGACTTTCTATTCGGCTTTTGCTCCAGAGATTGCCGTGAAAGGCAAAAATTCTGGGAGAATAAAGCTTCCCAAGAAACTTGTACAAGCAACGCAATGTGGCAGTGACACAACATCATCCTCCTCTGTTTTCTTCGCAACTTGACTTTCTATTGGGTTTTTGCTCCAGAGATTGCCGTCAAAGGCAAAAAAAATTCTGGGAGAATAAAGCTTCCCAAGAAAATTGTACAAGCAAAGGCAATGTGGCATTGACACAAGATCATCCTCCTCAGTTTTCTTCCCAGCTTGACTTTCTATTCGGCTTTTGCTACAGAGATTTCCGTCAAAGGCAAAAATTCTGGGAAAATAAAGCTTCCCAAGAAACTTGTACAAGCAACGCAATGTGGCAGTGACACAATATCATCCTCCTCAGTTTTCTTCCCAGCTTGGCTTTCTATTCGGCTTTTGCTCCATAGATTACCGTCAAAGGTAAAAGTTGTGGGTGAATGAAGCTTCTCGACAAACTTCTAAAAGCACGGTAAGGTGGCAAAAGCACACACACACAAACAAATTCTCCTCCTCAGTTTTCTTCCCAGCTTGACTTTCTATTCGGCTTTTGCTTCAGAGATTGCCGTCAAAGGCAAAAAAATTCTGGGAGAATGAAGCTTCCCGAGAAAATTGTACAAGCAAGGCAATGTGGCATTGACACAATATCATCCTCCTCAGTTTTCTTCCCAGCTTGACTTTCTATTCGGCTTTTGCTCCAGAGATTGCCGTTAGAGGCAAAAATTCTGGGAGAATGAAGCTTCCCGAGAAACTTGTAGAAGCAAGGCAATGTGGCATTGACACAATATCATCCTCCTCTGTTTTCTTCCCAGCTTGACTTTCTATTCGGCTTTTGCTCCAGAGATTACAGTCAAAGGTAAAAGATCTGGGAGAATGAAGCTTCCCAGCTTGACTTTCCATTTGGCTTTTGCTCCAGAGATTGCCGTTAGAGGCAAAAATTCTGGGAGAATGAAGCTTCCCAAGAAACTTGTACAAGCAAGGCAATGTGGCATTGACACAATATCATCCTCCTCAGTTTTCTTCCCAGCTTGACTTTCTATTCGGCTTTTGCTCCAGAGATTGCCGTTAGAGGCAAAAATTCTGGGAGAATAAAGCTTCCCAAGAAACTTGTACAAGCAACGCAATGTGGCAGTGACACAACATCATCCTCCTCTGTTTTCTTCCCAACTTGACTTTCTATTGGGTTTTTGCTCCAGAGATTGCCGTCAAAGGCAAAAAAAATCTGGGAGAATGAAGCTTCCCAAGAAAATTGTACAAGCAAAGGCAATGTGGCATTGACACAAGATCATCCTCCTCAGTTTTCTTCCCAGCTTGACTTTCTATTCGGCTTTTGCTACAGAGATTGCCGTCAAAGGCAAAAATTCTGGGAAAATAAAGCTTCCCAAGAAACTTGTACAAGCAACGCAATGTGGCAGTGACACAATATCATCCTCCTCAGTTTTCTTCCTAGCTTGGCTTTCTATTCGGCTTTTGCTCCATAGATTACCGTCAAAGGTAAAAGTTGTGGGTGAATGAAGCTTCTCGACAAACTTCTAAAAGCACGGTAAGGTGGCAAAAGCACACACACACAAACAAATTCTCCTCCTCAGTTTTCTTCCCAGCTTGACTTTCTATTCGGCTTTTGCTCCAGAGATTGCCGTCAAAGGCAAAAAAATTCTGGGAGAATGAAGCTTCCCGAGAAAATTGTACAAGCAAGGCAATGTGGCATTGACACAATATCATCCTCCTCAGTTTTCTTCCCAGCTTGACTTTCTATTCGGCTTTTGCTCCAGAGATTCCCGTTAGAGGCAAAAATTCTGGGAGAATGAAGCTTCCCGAGAAACTTGTACAAGCAAGGCAACGTGGCATTGACACAATATCATCCTCCTCTGTTTTCGTCCCAGCTTGACTTTCTATTCGGCTTTTGCTCCAGAGATTACAGTCAAAGGTAAAAGATCTGGGAGAATGAAGCTTCCCAGCTTGACTTTCCATTCGGCTTTTGCTCCAGAGATTGCCGTTAGAGGCAAAAATTCTGGGAGAATGAAGCTTCCCAAGAAACTTGTACAAGCAAGGCAATGTGGCATTGACACAATATCATCCTCCTCTGTTTTCTTCCCAGCTTGACTTTCTATTCGGCTTTTGCTCCATATTTACCGTCAAAGGTAAAAGTTCTGGGTGAATGAAGCTTCTCGACAAACTTCTAAAAGCACGGTAAGGTGGCAAAAGCACACACACACAAACAAATTCTCCTCCTCAGTTTTCTTCCCAGCTTGACTTTCTATTCGGCTTTTGCTCCAGAGATTGCCGTCAAAGGCAAAAAAATTCTGGGAGAATGAAGCTTCCCGAGAAAATTGTACAAGCAAGGCAATGTGGCATTGACACAATATCATCCTCCTCAGTTTTCTTCCCAGCTTGACTTTCTATTCGGCTTTTGGTCCAGAGATTCCCGTTAGAGGCAAAAATTCTGGGAGAATGAAGCTTCCCGAGAAACTTGTACAAGCAAGGCAATGTGGCATTGACACAATATCATCCTCCTCTGTTTTCTTCCCAGCTTGACTTTCAATTCGGCTTTTGCTCCAGAGATTACAGTCAAAGGTAAAAGATCTGGGAGAATGAAGCTTCCCAGCTTGACTTTCCATTCGGCTTTTGCTCCAGAGATTGCCGTTAGAGGCAAAAATTCTGGGAGAATGAAGCTTCCCAAGAAACTTGTACAAGCAAGGCAATGTGGCATTGACACAATATCATCCTCCTCAGTTTTCTTCCCAGCTTGACTTTCTATTCGGCTTTTGCTCCAGAGATTACCGTTAGAGGCAAAAATTGTGGGAGAATGAAGCTTCCCAAGAAACTTGTACAAGCAAGGCAATGTGGCATTGACACAATATCATCCTCCTCTGTTTTCTTCCCAGCTTGACTTTCTATTCGGCTTTTGCTCCATAGATTACCGTCAAAGGTAAAAGTTCTGGGTGAATGAAGCTTCTCGACAAACTTCTAAAAGCACGGTAACGTGGCAAAGGCGCACACACACACACAAACAATTCTCCTCCTCAGTTTTCTTCCCAGCTTGACTTTCTATTCGGCTTTTGCTCCAGAGATTGCCGTGAAAGGCAAAAATTCTGGGAGAATAAAGCTTCCCAAGAAACTTGTACAAGCAACGCAATGTGGCAGTGACACAACATCATCCTCCTCTGTTTTCTTCCCAACTTGACTTTCTATTGGGCTTTTGCTCCAGAGATTGCCGTCAAAGGCAAAAAAAATTCTGGGAGAATAAAGCTTCCCAAGAAAATTGTACAAGCAAAGGCAATGTGGCATTGACACAAGATCATCCTCCTCAGTTTTCTTCCCAGCTTGACTTTCTATTCGGCTTTTGCTACAGAGATTGCCGTCAAAGGCAAAAATTCTGGGAAAATAAAGCTTCCCAAGAAACTTGTACAAGCAACGCAATGTGGCAGTGACACAATATCATCCTCCTCAGTTTTCTTCCCAGCTTGGCTTTCTATTCGGCTTTTGCTCCATAGATTACCGTCAAAGGTAAAAGTTGTGGGTGAATGAAGCTTCTCGACAAACTTCTAAAAGCACGGTAAGGTGGCAAAGGCACACACACACAAACAAATTCTCCTCCTCAGTTTTCTTCCCAGCTTGACTTTCTATTCGGCTTTTGCTCCAGAGATTACAGTCAAAGGTAAAAGATCTGGGAGAATGAAGCTTCCCAGCTTGACTTTCCATTCGGCTTTTGCTCCAGAGATTACCGTTAAAGGCAAAAATTCTGGGAGAATGGATCTTCCCAACAAACATCTACAAGCACCGCAATGTGGCAAAGGCACACAAATCTGCTTCTCTGTTTTCTTCCCAGCTTGACTTTCTATACGGGTTTTGCTCCACACATTACCGTTAAAAGTAAAGGTGCTGGGTGAATAAACCTTCTCCACAAACTTCTCCCCGCACAGCATTCGTATGGGTTTGCGACTCTGCGAAGCACCATCAACACAGGAGGTGTGAGCGTTAACCAAACATTGCATTCATTCATGCACTTTCATTAAATGCGACTAGTCTTTAGCTCCATCAACCGATATACGGTTGAATGCTGGCCGGCACAAGTGCCTAACTGCACATTTGCAAGTTCCAGTGCTCTACAGCGAGCTAAACTGGGATACATGTCTTTTGGTCGGCTGGGTCGTAGGGCCCCCAAGTCACGGGGATACCCTAAAAACCCCAAGTCCAGCTATCCGCCACATGCTGGAAGCCCCGGCGACCGACACGTGCGTGCCGGCCGCCGGTTTGGGAGTCCTCCCCCGGCCGGCCGAAACCGGCCGGGGTCTGGACTCCCGGCGAATGCCCCGAAGGGGCATCCTTAAAGAGACAGACAGAAACCGCCGGGTGCCGTGAAACCGACATCACGATCTCCGCGCGGATCTGTTCTTAGCAAGTACCCATCTTAGCACCAAGTAAACTGGTAACTGCGGGAGAATAATTTTCCCCCGCGTCGGTGCTGAGCATTACTTGGATGTGACTCTCCACGTCGCTGACGGCAGCTCGATGTGAAGGCGGTGAGCTACGGAAGATTGCCGACGAGTTCCAGGGCATACTTGAATGCAGCCAACTCAAGCTCCTATTATATAGGTCCCGTCCTCGAAGGCTCGATTCAAGGAGGCAGGCACACACGTGCCGACTAGAGTCTCAAGCTCCGCAAGTGTATGTCTTGAAGACGACACTCTCTTCAGCCCAGCACTCGGCTACCCTGCACCGATTGCTATTCATTGCAGAATCATCCGCATTCTCCTACCTCCGCCAAGCACCATCAACGCCAATTTCCAGTGCTCTACAGCAAGAGCGGACCGTCGGGATTGGTGGTATTTCACCGGCGGGCACCCGAAGGAGCCCTCACTTACATTGTGGTATTGCACCGGCGGGCACCCGAAGGAGCCCTCACTTATGCTACACCTCGTCACGTCTCCCGACAGCGGCAGGCTAGAGTCAAGTTCAACAGGGACTTCCTTCCCCGCCGCTGACATTCTCCATGCCTTTCCGCACTCCCAGGTTAACCTGGGTTGTCAGTCTTTTGGTCGGCTGGGTGATAAACCCCAAGTCCAGCGATCCGCCACCTGCTGGAAGCCCCGGCTGCCAGCATCCGGTGAAGGTGCCGGCCGCCGGTTAGGGAGTCCTCCCCCGGCCGGCCGAAACCGGCCGGGGTCTGGACTCCCGGCGAATGCCCCCGAGGGGGCATCCTTAAAGAGACAGACAGAAACCGCCGGGGTGCCGTGAAACCGACATCACGAACTCCGCGCGGATCTGTTCTTAGCAAGTACCCATCTTGCTTGCAGTGGCTCACCTTGGTCGGCCAACTGCATTCGTTTAAGATGCTTGGCAGGCATCGATCTTTCTTGCGAGAGTGCGGATTCTCTCAATTTCAGCAAGTGCTCAAACCTTGCTTGCAGTGGCTCACCTTGGTCGGCCAACTGCATTCGTTTAAGATGCTTGGCAGGCATCGGTCTTTCTTGCGAGAGTGCGGATTCTCTCAATTTCAGCAAGTGCTCAAATCTGGTTCCAACGACGATAGGGATGACAGAACCAAACCTCTTCGCGAGTGGCCTTTCGCAAAGAAGGCGAGGATTTTTCGGCCACCTACAGCATCCATCGTACCACCTACCAAGGGCCCCTCTGCGGCACGGAATAGTGAGGAACGCTTACTTCCACCGTCACCCTACCAAAGTTGGACCCTCATTTGGCACATACTTGAATTTGGCCAACTCAAGCTCCTATTATATAGGTCCCGTCCTCGAAGGCCGACTAGAGTCTTATGCATTTGGGCGGCTGGGTTATAGGTACAACGCAATCTGTTACCCACAAACCCCAAGTCCGGCTATACGCCACATGCCGGAAGCCCCATCGGCCGCATGCAGGCCGATGGCTTGGGGATCGCCCTTATTATATAAGGGTGACCCCCGTGGGAAGACCCAGAAGGCCTTCCTAAGTGTCTACCGCCGTGTAGAGTCACATCCGAGTAATGGACAGCACCAAGCCGACCAACCGAAGCGCCTCCGAATGGCCGCCGATCTCCAACCAAACGTTGGGACCGCCGAGCCGGAGAAGGGAGAGCTCTCTTCGCTCCCCCGCGCCGGTGATGTGCTCCTGGCAGGAACCGGGCAGTATGTCGCCTCCTCAAGTTTCTATTATATAGATACCGTCATAGAAAGGCTCAACATCAGGTTCCAAGGTGGCAGACTCACGCATTGCATTCATTCATGAATGCACATTTCCAAGTGCCTGTCACTTACATTGTGGTATTTCACCGGCGGGCACCCGAAGGAGCCCTCACTTATGCTACACCTCTCCCGACAGCGGCAGGCTAGAGTCAAGCTCAACAGGGCCTTCTTTCCCCGCCGCTGACATTCTCCAAGCGTTTCCGCACTCCCAGGTTAACCTGGGTTGTCAGTCTTTTGGTCGGCTGGGTGATAAACCCCAAGTCCAGCGATCCGCCACCTGCTGGAAGCCCCGGCTGCCAGCATCCGGTGAAGGTGCCGGCTGCCGGTTTGGGAGTCCTCCCCCGGTCGAAACTGGGGTCTGGACTCCCGGCGAAGGTCCCCGGAGGGGACCTCCTAAAAGAAAGAGTCTGCTTTTCAGGTGCCGTGCAGCCGACAGCACGAACCTGCAAGCGAGGGCTGCCTTTCAACGGGTCGCCACCGTACGGAGGCTTCACCGCTCACGACGCCCCGCCAGATACTCAAGTCGTCTACGAGTGGTTCAAGGGTCCCAACTTCCGAGTGCTTGATTACCCCGTGAATCCCCATCTAGAATCCCAAAGACCTCGGTCAGTGGGGCAAGTGGGCGGAGTCTCGATGGCACTACTCGCGGGGAGCCTCACCCCCCTGACCGGGTGGCTCCCCGCCTTACCGGTCCCCCGCGAGGGGGTCCAGCGTTGGTGGTTCTGCCTTTCAGAGTGCAGGGACCCACGGTCACGCAGCTCCGGGCACGGCTTCGGCCTTAGAGGCGTTCAGGCTTCAGCCGTCGGACGTAGCTTCGCACCAAGGTTCGATCGAACCGGCGCGGTACCATTGGTCCGAACCTGGGGTTCCTCTCGTACTGACCAGGATTACCTTGGCCGCGTTCCGAACGCCAGGAGGATAAAACTAACCTGTCTCGCGACGGTCTAAACCCAGCTCACGTTCCTTGTTGGTTGGTGAACAATCATACGCTCGGGGAGCGCTGCGTCCCCACGGTAAGAAGAGCCGACATCGAAGGATCAAAAAGCCGCGTCGCTATGAACGCTTGGCGGCCACGAGCCAGTTATCCCTGTGGTAACTTTTCTGTCACCTCCCGCCGAAGATCCTTCGGACGGGGAGGATCGATAGGCCCCGGTTTCCCGGGTCCCACCCGTACTGAGGGTGCGGATCAGGGCGGCTTTTGCCCTTTCGCTCTACCCGAGGTTTCTGGCCTCGGTGAGCCGCCCTTAGGACACCTGCGTTATCCTTTGACAGATGTTCCGCCCCAGACGAACTCCCCGCCTGCCGTTGTCCCCGGATCGGGTCGGCCCCTTGGCCGGTCCGCACGCGAGGCACGGCCGGCCGGTGGGGCCTTGGTTCGTGAACGGCGTGCGACGAGGCCGGAGCCCCGACGCCCGCGTCCCGCCCAACCGGGTGAGTCGGGAAACCGTGAGAGTAGTGGTATTTCACCGGCGGGCACCCGAAGGAGCCCTCCCACTTATGCTACACCTCGTCACGTCTCCCGACAGCGGCAGACTAGAGTCAAGCTCAACAGGGTCTTCTTTCCCCGCTGACATTCTCCAAGCCCGTTCCCTTGGCTGTGGTTTCGCTAGACAGTAGGTAGGGACAGACAATATGGGGGGAACCCCCGAAAGTATCCAAACCTCCAGCCGCATACTTTCGAGGGCATGCGCTATGTCCCAGTGCCTCTGATATAAACTGGGACGGCAGTTTTTCGTATTACGGTTCCCCCTATATTGTTGTGCCATACCTTTATTGTTAAGTTGTTGTTACATACATAATAAACATACAAACATATATATATATATGATTACATACAATAATTAACTAACATAAAGCATATATTGATACAAAATTAGTCTAATACCTCAAGATACAATACACAGCAGAAAAATTTATTTGTTACCTGCTTAATATTTTACTGAAAATTTGTTTGTATAGTTTTTAGTAGACAGGGACAATAATGGGACAATAATGGGGGAACCCCCGAATGTATACAAACCTCCACCCGCATACATTCGAGGGTATGCGCAATGTCCCAGTGCCTCTGAGATAAACTGGGACGGCAGTTGCTCGTATTACGGTTCGCCCATTATTGTTGCACATTACCTTTATTTAATTCCTCTTGAGTACAATACATATATAGACGTAACATAATATAAAATATAACACTTAACATAAAGCCAACAAACACATATATATAACTCCATTTAATTGATACACATAATCTAATTTCCCTTACAGACATCAGAGCATTTTCTGAGATCCGGATTCCGGATTCCCGGGATCTATGAGATCTATGAAATAATTGGTCCTTGTTACAGGACGAAACCGCCAGGGACAAGATCGCAATTGGTTGAGGACCTTTGGTATTTTAAACGTTTGGGAGATTGCTCACCCCAGAGGCTGGGTCTTCCCATCCCTGTCGGTTTGTCCCGCACCTCCAAGGTTACTCCAGTTTCTTCAGTCTCAGACTTCACGATAATTACATAATATGTAAGGAAATGTTGGATAATTTGATCAAAATGACTACACTCTGATCTCTAAGTTAATATGCTATAATAATGATACAAAAAATCAATACGAAGAGATAAGAGATATTTACTATTAATAATTATTTAATAACAGCTTTTATTAGTAAGACAAGGACAAATTATATTCTATGATACCAAGCTACTTTGTAGTATTTGTTATTAACAGATATGGTTATTATTTCCACTACATGATGAATATTTTGATTATTTGAATATTAAATAATTTTAGCATCTAAATTATTTAAATTATTTATATTTTACGGTTTAAATTTCGGCAATTTGGAATATGATATCGGAATGCCGCTATCACTTGTGCTGGAGTTCCAGCACGTCATAAATCTATTTATTTATTCATTCATCCTGGCGGCCGCCACTCTTGCTAAATACTCTTTATGTCTCTCCCCCGGCATTCGAACTGGACGAATTCTTCTTCTTGCTGCGGCCTCCTGTCTTCCGGTTGATACCACAAAAAATCTTCTTCTTGCAGCTGTTGGCGGTGCCTCTATCTCTTCGGTCCCTTCTTCCTGCTCGGGGGTAGGACTTACTCTTCGAGTTTTCGTTCTTTCCCTTTCGCTTCTCCTTGGCGCCTCCGGTAGACAGGGACAAACAATATTGGGGGGACCCCCGAATGTATCCTAACCTCCACCCGCATACATTCAGGGGTATGCGCTTGTCCCAGTGCCTCTGATATAAACTGGGACGGCAGTTGATCGTTTTACGGTTCCCCCGATATTGTTGTACTACCTCTTTATTTGTTGAAAAATTTACATTAAATACATACATAAAACATATATAAGACAATACAAAAAACAAAGAGCATTTCACCATTTAATATATTGAAGACTATAAATTAACAATTGAAAATACAATACAAAGCCAGTGTATTTTGTTTTTTTAAACTAATGTACAATTCTAGAATTGGTTTCATGTTTATTTTGTTTTTTATTTTATTTTTTTTTTACTTTATTATTATTATTATTATTATTTTTTTAAAATTGTTTCTCATTAATTACATTGTTTGCGTCGGCTTAGTATCGGATTCCGAAGTACCGGAATCTAAGTAAAATGGAATTGGATCTAGGACAAGCCGCCAGGGACCGACCGCAATGGTTGAAGACCTTTTACTAGTTGAGGACTATGTAGGGAATTGCTCACCCCAGAGGCTAGGTGTTCCTGTCCCCGGCGACTGTTCCCAGCTCCCTACCAGGTAGAGATGAAAGCTACACAGATTATATGTAATTTACTAGCTCGTTGCATTTAGAATTAAGTTTGACCTTGAACATTTAACTAGTAATAAAACCAAAGAAAATAAACTAGACCAAAATGAATACACTTTAGCCTTAAATACATGGGGTTAAATAATTAAATTAAAATTAGGATTTATTTTAAAAAAAAAGAGAGAGAGAAAAAAAAAATATATATATATAATTCAATTAACAATAAGTTTATTTAGGGGTTAACAATAATAAAATGATTAAAATTCTCCACATACAAATTGATGCTGCTATGAGGTATAATAATTTACATTTGGGAGTTTTGATTATATGTTTTAGGGTTTAAAGTTTAAATGATAGTTAAAAAGTTAGAAGATAGAAACACCGGAGTGCCGGCGCTCTTTTAACTGGTATACCAGTTAATAATTATAATTGAAAAATAATTTAATTCTATTTAGTTTAATTTGAATTTAGGGAATAGGTTTAAATGTAGTTTACACTTTTTAATTGGTTCTGGAGTCCACCACTCTCTTCATATATTCTTTATGTGATTCCCCTTGCATCCGAATCGGCCGAATTCGTCTTCTTTCTGCAGCCTCCTTACGTCCTGTTGATACCATGTAGAATCTTCTTCTGGAAGCTCCTGCTGGTGCTTCCTCATCCTGCGATGAGCTGGAATCATGTAGTTGGGTTGAGGTGTTTGAGGAGGCTACTCCATCTCTTGATCTAGGTGGCTGGAATCTTTCCTTTCCTCTCCTAGGACTTGTGTTCGTTTGTGTGTCAGGGGCGTGGGATGGGTTGACTTGATTATTAAATCGGTTCATTTCCACTAATGATACCAGATTGGTTAATTTTGTTAGATTTTCTATTTGCTGTGGGCAAAGTAGCAATTTTGTATTGAAAGTTGGTAGTTCCATGCGTAGTTTTTTTACATCCTCCTCAGCCGCTGGGCAGAAGAAAGTTTTGTGCTCAGGTGTGTCCTCCTTTGCTCCGCATGAGGGTAGACAGGGACAATAATGGGGGAACCCCCGAATGTATCCAAACCTCCACCCGCATACATTCGAGGGTATGCGCAATGTCCCAGTGCCTCTGAGATAAACTGGGACGGCAGTTGCTCGTATTACGGTTCGCCCATTATTGTTGCACATTACCTTTATTTAATTCCTCTTGAGTACAATACATATATAGACGTAACATAATATAAAATATAACACTTAACATAAAGCCAACAAACACATATATATAACTCCATTTAATTGATACACATAATCTAATTTCCCTTACAGACATCAGAGCATTTTCTGAGATCCGGATTCCGGATTCCCGGGATCTATGAGATCTATGAAATAATTGGTCCTTGTTACAGGACGAAACCGCCAGGGACAAGATCGCAATTGGTTGAGGACCTTTGGTATTTTAAACGTTTGGGAGATTGCTCACCCCAGAGGCTGGGTCTTCCCATCCCTGTCGGTTTGTCCCGCACCTCCAAGGTTACTCCAGTTTCTTCAGTCTCAGACTTCACGATAATTACATAATATGTAAGGAAATGTTGGATAATTTGATCAAAATGACTACACTCTGATCTCTAAGTTAATATGCTATAATAATGATACAAAAAATCAATACGAAGAGATAAGAGATATTTACTATTAATAATTATTTAATAACAGCTTTTATTAGTAAGACAAGGACAAATTATATTCTATGATACCAAGCTACTTTGTAGTATTTGTTATTAACAGATATGGTTATTATTTCCACTACATGATGAATATTTTGATTATTTGAATATTAAATAATTTTAGCATCTAAATTATTTAAATTATTTATATTTTACGGTTTAAATTTCGGCAATTTGGAATATGATATCGGAATGCCGCTATCACTTGTGCTGGAGTTCCAGCACGTCATAAATCTATTTATTTATTCATTCATCCTGGCGGCCGCCACTCTTGCTAAATACTCTTTATGTCTCTCCCCCGGCATTCGAACTGGACGAATTCTTCTTCTTGCTGCGGCCTCCTGTCTTCCGGTTGATACCACAAAAAATCTTCTTCTTGCAGCTGTTGGCGGTGCCTCTATCTCTTCGGTCCCTTCTTCCTGCTCGGGGGTAGGACTTACTCTTCGAGTTTTCGTTCTTTCCCTTTCGCTTCTCCTTGGCGCCTCCGGTTGTGTTTGGTTATTTTGAGGGGGTCTGTTGAGGTATTGGTGTTGGTTGAATTTCTTCTTCTCTTCTTCGGAGACCTCATCGGCCAGGGTTTTTAGGTTTGTTATTTGCTGTTCGCATAGCAAGATTTTGAGGTTGAAGGTAGGTAATCCTCTACGTAGGGTTTTTATTCTGGCGGTTGCTTCCGGGCAGTAGAAGACCCTATGCTCCGGTGAATCCACCTCAGCTCCACATGAAGCACAGCTCGGTTCCAGGGCAACGCCAACGCGGTGGAGATACTCCCCATATGGCCCATGTCCGGTAAGAAAGTGCAGAAGTCCCCTGGTGTAGTGTTTTTTCATCAGTGTGTTGTCTCGGATTTTAGGTATGATACTAAATGTCCTTCTTCCATTCTGTGAATTTTTCCATTCCTCCTGCCAATTATCCAGTAAGGTCTCTCTCATTTCAAACAGGGTTGGGGTGAACTTTCCAATGCAAGTTGTCATTTTATTTTCTTCTCCTTTTTTGAAGAAATACCTTCCCGCTCTCCATTTGACTTCCAGGTCCATTGGCAGGTGTCCCGTTAGGGCTAATAATGCTTCGGTGGATGTTGTACCAAAAGCGCCCGTTGTTCTTATCAGAATTCTTCTCTGTGAAGCCCTCAGAAGTCTGGTGTTCTTTTTCAATGCGAGTCCCTCAGCCCAGGTAGAGGCCGCATATGTTATGATTGAATAGTATATGGTTCTGATGTACGTATCCACCACCCCAGGTTCTAGGCCAAACTGCGTTGACGCTACCCTAATAATTTTGCTTATTGCCATTTCTGCTTTAGTTGTTGTTTTTTGTATGTGTGTTCCATATTTCATGCCTTCCTCCAAGGTTACTCCGAGGTATTCAAAATTAGTTGAGCGTTGTATGTTCGTTCTCATTAATCTAATTGTCGGATTTCTTTTGGTACTAATATTACCCTTGGCAATGAGGTATTTCGTTTTTTCTGCCGAAAGTTTCAGTTTGGCGTTATTGCACCAATTTTCCAGGGCCGCTATGGCATTATTTGCACTTCGTTCTATTTTGGCTCTTGAATCATCCGCACATATAACGACAATGTCGTCTGCATATGCAATAACTCTTGTTATCTCCGGATTACTGCCAAGGTGTTTCAGACATGGTTCAAGATTGATATTCCACAGATGTGGACCAAGCACTGAGCCCTGTGGGCATCCTTTTGTTATTACTTTAGTCAGTTCTTCGTCTCCTATTTTCAAGGATATTTTACGATTTTTAAAATAATCCTGCAGTACCTGAAATAAGGTTGACGGACAGTTTAAGTCCTTGAGGGTGTGGAACAGATTTGGCCACCATAGATTGTCGAATGCCCCGCTAATATCGGCAAATATGGCTATTACTATTTTCTTGTTTGAATTCGCAATTTCTTCCTTAAGGGCGTTAATAGCATCCTCTGTAGATCGGCCTTTTGTGAAGCCATATTGGTTGCCGGTATTGTTGCACATTATGAGAAATTCTTGAAGCCTTTTGTTAAGCATTTTCTCAAAGAGCTTCCCTATTGTATTCAATAAGCAGATAGGTCTATAAGATTTAATGCTAGTATCATCCTTTTTGTTTTCTTTTTTGACAACTACCAACTTTCCCTCTTTCCACAGCGTAGGAAACTCTTTACGGATCAGACAGAGGTTAAATAGGGCCGTTATGTAGTTGATCGTTTTGTTGATAGATAGTTTAAGAATTTCCACTGGGATACCATCTGGTCCTGGTGCCTTGCCATTTTTCATTGTTCCTAGCTCTCTCAGGACCTCCTCAGGTTCGAATGGTAAAATAGGTGTGGTATTTAAACATTTATTACTGTTCGCTCTGATCTCTTTGTTTCTTTGATTGTCTGTGTTCGCCTCGTCGTCCGGGAGCAATCCGTGAAGCAGTAGTTCCCCAGTCTCCCTCGTGTTTTTTGTAAATGAACCATCGGGTTTCCGTAATGTGGTAATGCTTTCCTTAGGCTTTATTTTGTTTGTCATGATTTTGTTTGGTAGGCCCCATTTGTCCCTTTCTAAGTTCCTGTTCACAAAATTACGCCAGTTTTTTTGTTTAAATTCTTTTAATTCTGCAGCATAGCGTTCTTTGGCTCTACGGTAGGCCTGTAAATATTCCTCTCTATTGTGGATGTTTGTTTTTTGGTACTGTTTCCTCGCGTGACGAATATTAGCTCTCAGGTTAGTTAATTTTGCAGACCAGGGTTTACTTCGATTATTCTTTATTCTTCTCGGCGTTGATGCCGCTATTGCGACCTGAAGATTATTTTCCAGGATTTCCGCCCATTCATCTGCGGTTTTCCCTGGTCCTGGATATTCTGTTAGATTGATGTTTTCTAGAAACTTTGCCTTGTCAATTTTCTTCCAGTTATACTCAGGGGCTTTTTGGTCGGATACTGTTAGTGTGGTTTGCAGACTAACATTGAAGGTGATTGCGTTGTGGTCACTTGTGGTGATCATATCATGTACCATCCAGTTTTGTATTAAATTTGTCATTTTATTGTTTGTAAGTGTCAAATCAATGTTACTACTAGCTCCCGCTCGTCCTCTAAATGTAGGCGGGTTACCTTCAATGTTTTCTATTACTAAGTTTTGTTCGGCTATAAAGTTCATGATTTGTTCTCCATTGTTATTTAGTTCTTTGCCAAACCACGCGGGAGAGGAAGCATTGCTGTCCATTACCAGTAGTATTTTTTCATTCTGGTACGCGAGGTATATATTTCTAATTTGTGCTATATATATTTCAATATCATGGCTGTACTGGCAGTAACAGTTGATTATTATAAATTTGAGTGTGTAATAATTTACTTCTGTACAAATTATATGTGTGTTTGAGAGATGTGCGATTTTCATGATTGTAATATCTTTGTTTAATGAAATCATTGCCGATTTTGTGTTGGGGTCTTGGATATAATTACAATTTGCTCCGATTGGAGCATGAATCATTTTTCCATTTAAGAGATAAGGTTCCTGGAACAAAAGTATATCCACTTTGCTGCTTCTTGCATACATGAATATCTCCTCCGTTGCCAACTCCGCTCCGTTAAGGTTTATTTGTAGAATTTTTAGTCTGTTTTTTTCTTCCATATTCAATGGCGTACTACTGAGGTCCATAGATGCCAGGGATTTGCTGTATTTTGTACAACTCTTCCATGGCACTTGGCGAAGTCAGCATATATTTCATCCAGGTCGAGTTTCAGGTCCCTACGTTCAAATGCAGCTTTCATTATATCATACAATTGATCCGGATCCACTGGGATGTTGCTACACCGCAAGAGCATTTTGTCGACGGCTTCCGGATGTGGGAATGCAATGGTCTTCCCTCCATCCTTCTTCAGTCGGACTAGCAGTCGCAATGCAGTTATTAGATTTTCCTTCTCCTCTAACCTGCTCAGGCGAAGATTTAATTCAAAATTTTGATATATATTTTTAGGATTTGCTGGTGGGAGGGGAGGGTTGTGGATCTCAGGTAATTGGGGTTTCATTAGAGTGGGTTTGCAGAAGTTTGGTTATTTGTTTTCCGAATTAGGGTGATCCGTCTCAGTGGCATCGGGAGAAAGGTTATGGACGTTATCAGTCTTATCAATTTGGTTATTCGTCACATATGATTTGTTTACCGAGTTATTTGCTGTTTTTGGGCAAAAGGGGGTCGCTTCAGGGTTTAATTGTTTAATGTCCCTTATAGCAAGTGTATTTTCTATTTTGTCTAGATTAAGGTTGTTGTTAGGTGTGCATGTTGGGCTATCAAGGGCGCCGGTCGGTGTAGACCAAGGGCCACATAGGGCTGAATTTGATGGGGAGGGTGGAGGTGTAAGTATAATCGACTCAGGAGGTGTGGTCAGTGGTGTATGGTATGGGTTATTGTAGATAGGTGGGGGGATGATGAAGGCGCATGGCCTCAATCCAGGTATGGTGTCGCTGATTAGCGGTTGATTGTGCTGTTGATAAAAACTAAAAAGTCTTACATTGATATAATAGGAGAAGTTACTGTAGGGGGGGTGAGGGTGGAGGTAACATCCATCTATAGCCTTAATTGTCTTTAGTTGCAGTGGTATAGTGGTTTCGTTTGCATATTTAAGGACAATCCCAAGTTCTTGCATGACACGTATTTCATATGCCTTCGCCCTTGCCGCATTGCGGCGGCGTCGGCTAGGGGTGTTGTTCTTTCTTTGTTTTTTATTCTTACTCTCCATAGTCAGTTTTCTCTATTAGTCTTTGTTGGAAAAATTTCATTGTTGGGCATTCCTTGGGGTTGTCATTACAGTTTCTATTTCTTCTTAAACAGGGGATGCAGACTCGTGTTGGATTCTCTCTTTTGCATCCCTCTCTTTCATGCCCCGAATCGCCACATTTATCACAGCAGCGTGGTCCTTTGCAGTATTTTCCGACGTGTCCGAGGTCTCTACAGTTGTTGCAGATCGGGACGACTAAATAATCCTTCATTCCCAGTGACAAGTAAGCCAGATGAATTTTGTCTAATGTCAAAATTAGTTTTCGAATTTTGGGATCAACCTCATACACCCTGTGTGAGGTTGTTTTATTCCTTGGGCCTGTTTTAAAGCGGAATTTAAACTTAGTTTGGAATTCTTCAAATTTCATGTTGAGTTTCTTTTCAATGTCGTTTAGTACGAAGAATTCTTCAGTAATATCTGTTTCTTCTCTTCTAGAAGGCACCTCGTATATAATCATCAATGGGTTGCGTTTTTTAGGCAATTCCACATTAAGGTGTTTTGATTTTAATGTTTGATTCCCCAATATTTTTTGTGCATCCTCCTTGGTGGCAGTTTCCACAATAAGGGTTTTCGGGGTTGAGCGCATCGCCTGTATCTTCACACCCTCCCGGACAGGGTTAACACACTGTGTAAAAGTATCCCAAATTGCCCTTACGTTTTGGTTGCCCTGTGCCGTGACAAAAACAGTGTGTCTCGCCTTTTCTGTGACTTTCTGTATTTGGGTGACCTTTGCACTCTGTTGCGCAGGCGCTGCCAGGGATTGAGCATATGTGATTTTTCTGGGTGCCAGTTCGGGTTTCTTCTCCAAAATTTTACATGCTGTTCTTAGGGATTTTTCGTCTGCTACTTTTTCCATATATAATTGGTTTTGTTTGGCAAGCAGCTCCAGGAACTGTGCTCTTTTTTCTCCTGTCATGCTTTTTTCTTTGGAAATCATGGTTGTAAGTTCTAATTGGAGTTTCTGGTATGCTCCTAGTTGTGTTTCTGATACATCAGGTAATATATCTTCAATGCTACTTCCATGGGGGGTGGGGGTGGGTGAGGGGGTGGGGTTAACGTTATATTCGAGTTGTAAATCTGTATTAGCTCCTCCGGGATGATTTCTTCTCTTAGGGTAGGGGGGGTAGAATCAGGGGGTGAGTGCACTAATCCACCCCTTTTGAAGGGGTCAGAGGGTTGTTTCTCATTTGAGGGGTCAAAGCAGGACCCCCCTTTGGTCCTGGGGGTGGCTCCGGGCGGAGCCGGCATCTTCCTCTCCGTTCAGCACTCTTCAGCGGCAACGCACGGCGCCGCAGATTTCCCGCGCGAAAGACAGAACGCACGTGGCCCAGCTGTCACCACATAACAACAACAACAAAGCGCACGTGCTGCTCCGTCCCGGTGAAGGAACTGCTACGCAATCTGTGACGTCACTAAGAACCCGGATGTCACACGTCTCCTTCAGGTCCCACGCGGCAGATGACACGTTATCGAAGCCGAGTGCAACGAGCCACGCACCACTTCACAAGAAATTCAACAGAAAAACCACCCCTAAAAGCTAAGGGTTGGGGGTGGGTTCTTCAAGCTGGAGAGGGATGGGGCTAAGACACTGTCTATGTCCAGGTTCTTATTGGGGCTTAGTTTTTGTTTAACAGTCAGGTTAACACAAATATTATTTTTCGTATATAAAAAAGCTATTTCCCCATAAGGATAACATGGGGGTAGTTTTTCCACAGGAACTTTCTTATTATGGGGCGGAGCGTGATGGCGTAAATTTGAGTGTGTTCCTTGATCCTTCCTGCGTCGATTAAAATCGTTTCAGGTGATAAGGGTTCATAAACACTATTACTTCGGTACTTGTTTTCACCTTAATTTGTTCGCATTCATTTACGCCATAAGGATAGCATGGGGGTGGTTTTTCTGCTATTGTCTAAAAAGTACTTACCACCTCGAGTCGGTCGGGGGTTAAAAATGTAGCTTGGAGCTTCCCGCAGCGAATCCAGTCGGTCTCCAAGGTATAACGGATTGGGGGGGCTCCAGGGGGGGTAAACTTCCCCGGGACGTGCACTTTTTCCGTGATTCTTGAGAAATCTCACGCTTCACTTCACATCCGAAATTTGAAATTGTGATATCTCAGGAACCACTTTGTCAAAATTCGTCACCTTTTCACAGAGTGTGGTTGACACGTTCACAAACCCGTATTTGCACAGTGGCGGACCACTCTCGATCAAAATTCGCACTTTTTTGGACGCGTTTCGGACTACCGTAACGCGTGCGTGCTGAGTTTTCAGTCAGGTTTTTTTCCCAGACAGGGACAATATGGGGGGAACCCCCGAAAGTATTCAAACCTCCACCCGCATACTTTCGAGGGCATGCGCTATGTCCCAGTGCCTCTGATATAAACTGGGACGGCAGTTTTTCGTATTACGGTTCCCCCTATATTGTTGTGCCATACCTTTATTGTTAAGTTGTTGTTACATACATAATAAACATACAAACATATATATATATATGATTACATACAATAATTAACTAACATAAAGCATATATTGATACAAAATTAGTCTAATACCTCAAGATACAATACACAGCAGAAAAATTTATTTGTTACCTGCTTAATATTTTACTGAAAATTTGTTTGTATAGTTTTTAGTAGATTTTACCCGCTGAATATCGGATTCCGGACTTCCGGAATCTATAATATTATTTTGCCGGGTCCTAGGACCAGCCGCCAGGGACGGAACCGCAAAGGTTGAGGACCTTCATTGTAGTTTGTAGCTGTTTGGGAATTGCTCACCTCAGAGGCTGGTGTTTCCCTCCCCGGCGACTACTCCCTTTCCCGGAGGAAATGTTTACCACTTTGATCAGTCGGTTATGTTACTACGAATCTGCATTTAGTAGTACAATTAAAATAAAAATTTTTTAATCAAAATAAAGAAAACAAGAGTAATAAAGAGTTAATTCAAAATAGGGTTTAACAATAAGCTTTAATTAACTATAAATTTTAAAAAAAAAAAAATTAAATTTTAAACGGCCGATAATGACATCACTTCAGCCCTGTTATTTGTTACTTAAAGTTTGAAAACTATTATATTGTAAAATTTTCATTTTATGTTTATTGAAATTAGTTTATTATAAAATTACTTTAAGATTAAGTACCGGATACCGGTACTAAATATACTGGGATACCAGTATATTCAAGAAACCTGTCTCTGGATTTAGTTGGTAGATCTTGAAGCCACAACTCTTTTCATATATTCTTTGTGGGACTCCTCCGGTTGCCGCACTGGTCGTATCCGTCTTCTCTCAGCTGCTTCCTTGCGTCCGTTGGAAACAAAGTAGTATTTCCTTCTTGTGGCACCAATCGGCGCTTCCTCATCCTGGTTATTAGCTGTTTCTTCACTGGAAGTTCGTGTGCTAATATTTCCATGTCTGTTTTGTCTTGGAGGTTGGTGTCTGTCCTTACCCCTGTTGGGAATCGGACTAGTGTTGTTAGATGCAGAGGCGCCGGCAGAAGAAGGCAATATTTGGACCTGTTGATTAAATTTTCTTAGCTCTTCATTCGAGATTTTGTTCGTTAGACGACCTAGATTTTCTATTTGTTTAGGTCCAATTAGGATGGTGACATTAAAAGTTGGAAGTTCCTTACGCAGTAGTTTTATTTGATCGTCCGCCGCTGGACAAAAAAAGGTTTTGTGTTCCGGTGAATCCTCTAGTGAACCACACGCAACACAAACCGGAGTAGCCCTGCTCCCAATCCGGCAAAGATGTGTCCCGAAAGGACCATGCCCTGTCAAAAATTGCATGAGACTCCTGATTGGTTGATCACATGTGGGTAGCGGAATGTTTATAGATGGGATGAAGCTGAAGGTTCTTCTCCCGTTAGTACTTTCTTCCCATTCTTTTTGCCACACAATATTAAGTTTATTGTTTATTTCTTGGAGAGTTGGATAGAAGGCTCCAGTGATTTTCACTAGTTTGTGTTCATCGCCTTTCTTGAAGAAGTATTTGGCTGCTTTCCATTTGGCTTCTATGTCAATTGGACGATGTCCTGTGACCACTAGAACCGCCTCGGTCGACGTAGTTCCAAACGCACCGGATGTTCTCATAAGAATTCTTCTCTGCGATGCTCTAAGTGTTTTAACGTTTTTCTTATATACTAGACTCTCCACCCAGACCGAGGAAGCATAAGTGATAATTTGATTGTAAATTGTTTTGACATACGTTGTCATGATGTTCGGATGTATATTGAAGTCCTGTGAAGAAAGCCTAATAAGTTTCATCATTGCTGTTTCTGCTTTCGTTGTTATGTAGTTGATGTGTTCACTAAATTTCATTCCCTCCTCGAATCTGACTCCTAGGTAATCTACAACACTGGCACTTTGAACGTTTTTGCCTGATATTTTGATTGTTGGGTTTCTATTATTACTAATTTTGCCTTTGGCAAAAAGGTATTTAGTTTTTGTTGCTGAGAGTTCCAATTTTGCGCTCCGACACCATTTTAATAATTCTTCGAGGGCATTGTTGGCTTTGAATTCAATTTGTGCTCTTGAGTTGCCTGTGCAAATGAGAGTCACGTCATCCGCGTATGCTATTACTTTATCTACATTATTATTGTTCTCCAATAATTTCAAACACGGCTCCAAGTTGATATTCCAGAGGTGGGGACCCAGAACGGATCCCTGAGGACATCCCTTTGATAGTATCTTTGATATTTTTATGCCGTTTAGGTTATAGTGGACCCTTCTGTTGTAGCAGTAGCTTTCCAGTATTTGAATTAGTGTTACGGGACAATTAAGTTGTTTTAATGTGGCAAAGAGGTGAGGCCACCATAGATTATCAAAAGCCCCTTTAATGTCTATGAAGATGATTATAGCAATTTTCCTATTTGAGACTGACACAGCATTCTTTAGAGAGTTAATACCGTCTTCCGTGGAGCATCCCTTTGTAAAACCATATTGAGCACCACTATTCTGCACCATTCTTAAAAATTCTTGTAGTCTTTTGTTTATTAGTTTTTCTAGTAGTTTTCCTATGTTGTTTAATAGGCAGATTGGCCGATATGATTTTGGGTCAGTATCATCAGTTTTACCTTCTTTTTTTAACACAACGAGATTGCCTTCCTTCCACGGGTTTGGAAAGTGTTTATTTGCCAAACATAGATTGAACAATTCAGTTATAAAGTTTAATGTTTTTGGAATGGATATTTTAATGATTCCCGCAGGAATGCCGTCTGGCCCTGGAGCTTTGTAGCTTTTCATAGTTTGTAGTTCCTGTAGGACTTCCTCAGTGGTGAAAGGGAGAATCGGATTGTTATTTGGATAATGTCCTATACTCCGTCTTGTAATTTCATTTTCCCGATTATCCGTATTTTCATCGTCATCTGGCAGGAGGCTGTTCAACAGGGTCCAGGCTGTTTCCTCTGTATTCGTGGATATTGAGCCATCAGGTCTTTTGATTGTGGTGATCCCTCGATCCCCGTTAATTTTATTAGTTAAAATTTTGTACGGTAGTCCCCATTTATCCTTGTTTAGATTTTTACTTACAAAGTTTTGCCAGTTGTTTACCTTAAATTTTTTAAGCTCTTCTGCATAATTTCTTTTGTGTTTTCGATATTCTTCCAGTAGAATTTCTCTTACTCCCGGTAAATTAATCTGCTGATATCTTTTCCTGGATTTTCGCATCGTTTCTCTTAACTTAGCTAATTTTTTATTCCAGGGTTTATTTTGGCTATTTCTGAACTTTATCGGGGTTGACGCTTTAACTGCAGTGTCTATTTGTTTGGTTAACTCCATTGCCCATTCATCTAGAGTGTGTACATTGTTAAGGTGCTCAGGCAGAGTGATGCAGTTTAACAGAGCGGTATGGTCGGTTTTTCTCCAGTTATAGGAAGGATTAAGCTCAGAATTAATTGTGTTTGTATTTTTTAAAACTAAATCAAAAAGAATGACATTATGGTCACTTCTAGTAACCATGTCTAGTACTCTCCAGTTGGTTATGCACTTGCTCATTTTGGAGTTGGTTAGAGTCAGATCTATATTACTAGAGGCACCAGATCTTCCTCTATATGTTGGAGGATTTCCCTGTTGATTTTGAATTTCTAGATTTGCTTCGGCAAGAAGATCCATCATCTTTTCACCGTTGTGGTCTATTTCCCTACCGAACCAGAGGGGAGAGGAGGAGTTACTATCTAAGGTTAACAAGATTTTCTTGTTGGCATAAGCAGCACAGATCCTTCTAATCTTGTTTATGTATTGCTCTATATTGTGGCTATACTGACAATAGCAGTTAACCACAATAAAGCTTACGGTATCTATGCTAATCTCCACACAGTTTACATGCGTATCCGAGAATTGCGCTATTTTTAGGATTTTTATTGCAGGATTTAATGATATAATTGCAACTTTTGCGTTTTGGTGTTTGTTATAAACAAGTGTGGCTCCTATGGGCGCGTGAATTATGTTTCCGTTTGAAGTATAAGGTTCCTGAAAAAATAATAAGTCATGATGATTTCTTTTAGCATAGATAAAGATTTCCTCGGTTGCAAGTTCGGCTCCATTTAGGTTTATCTGTAGGCAGCTCACGTTGTTGATATTCAGTGTCTTATCACTGAACTCCACTGTGGCCAGGGTTTGCTTGTGTCCTCAATAACCCTCCCCAATCCTCTGGCGAAGTCTCTGTAGATCTCGTCCAAATCTAATTCCAGGTCTCTTCGTTGAAATGCCTGGTTCATTAAGTCAAGTAAATAATCCGGCTCTACCGGGATGTTACTGCATCTAAGAAGCATTTTGTCAACCGCTTCCGGGTAAGGGAAGTTTATGGATCTTCCATTCGGGTGTTTGTTTCTGACCAATAGACGCATCGCCGTAACTAAGTTGTCTCGTTCTTCTAGTCTGCTTAGGCGCAGGTTTAGCTCAAAGTTTGGATATATATCATCTCGGTTGATTTTAGATATTTGGGTATTTGGAGTATCAGGCTTGGCAGGTAGCATGACAGTTGGTTTAGTAAAATTGGGATATTTGTTCTTTTTGGAGTGGAAAGGAGGGGCTTCAGGGTCAAGTGCACTCTTGAAAGCTGGAGCTTCCGGGTTTAAGGGGCTTTCAGGGGGAGTGGGAATATCAAAATTGGGTCTGTGACTCGGTTTTGGGGTGGAATTTTCCAAAAGGAGGGGAGGTTTTGATGTTAGAGTAAAAGTCAAATTAGGCGATTCCTGCGAGGTGGTGGGAGTCAAAATAGGGAAGTCGAAGGTGTAACTGTAAGATGAGTTTAAATTTGAGGGGGACTGTACCTGGGAGCGATTATCAACATTGCTTAGGGGGGACAGTTGGGGGGAAGTCGTTTTGGATGAGTGAAGAGACTCTGGATTAGATATATTTATTAAGGGGGGAAGAGGTGGAAAAGTTTCTGGAAGGAAAAAGGCACATGGCTTTAGACCAGGTATAGGGTTACATAAAATTTGTTGTGGCAAGGTAGAGTATTCTATCTCATATTTGCAGGGGTGGTTTAACGTAAAATTGTCTGAAGGTTGTTCTGGCGAGGGTTTACATAAGTGTTTTTCGTTTAGATTACTTAGGTGGTGGGTGATTTCAGTATCAAAAGTGTTATTTAGAGTGTTCTGGAGATCATTTTTTTTTTTCTTTCATAAGCCGCCGCACGAGCTGCGTTTCTTCTGCGACGGCTAGGTGTGTTTTTGTTTTTCCTTTTATTTTGTTTGCTACTATTCATAATTAGTTCTTTCTATTAACCTTTGTTGGAAAAACTTTAGGGTGGGACACTCCTTAGGATTTTCGTTGCAGTTTCTCTTCCTTTTTTTGCATGGGATACATATTTTTTCTGACCTTTCAGCAGAACACCCCTGCCTTTCATGCTCCTCCGATCCACACTTGTCACAGCATCTAACACCCTTGCAGTGCTTTGAGACGTGACCATAATCCTGGCACGTGCCACAGAAGGGGACAACCAGGAAATCCTTAATTGGTAGAGAAAGGTAGGCCATATGGACCTTGTTCATATTTAATAGCTTCTTTCTTAAGGTGGGGTTTACCTCATACACCCTGTGACACGTTGTTTTATTCTTTGGACCAGTTTTAAATCTGAATTGAAATTGTACTTTGAACTCCTCAGGGGACATATATTCATTGAAGCCATTAAGAACATATAATTCGTCCGTAATATCTTCTTCCTGTTTCCTTGTAGGTATATCGTAAACAATCATTAAGGGATTTCTTTTCTTGGGGCGTTCAGCATTTAGCTTTTTGTTTTTGAGGTTGGGGTTGTTGATAATTTTTTGAACGTCCTCTTCAGATGGTGTTTCCACAATCAAGGTTTTGGGAGTGTATCCCATTCCCTGGATCCTGACTTTCTCCCGAACTGGGTTCACCAAAGTGGTGAAATTATCCCATATTTCACGACCGGACTGATTGTCCTGTGCCGTTATGAAAACGGTATGTTTAGCATTTTGCGTTATTTTCTGGATTTGCTGCACCTTATTTGTTAGTGGTTGTGGGAGAGCGGCCATATGCGCATATGAAGGAGCCGCATCCGGCATCTGCGTTGGTTGTGGCTTGGCCTCCAGAATTTTGCATGCAGTCCTTAAAGATCTGGAATCTGCTACATTTTCCATATAGATCTGATTTTGTTTTGCAAGAAGTTCTAAAAATATTGCCCTTTTCTCGGTTGACATACTTTTTTCCTTTGAAACCATCGTGGTCAGTTCCAAGTGTATTTTCTGAAATATACCCAATTGTATAGCAGACGAATCCGGCAGAATTTCATCTATTTGGCTTCCCGAAACTCCGGGGGTGGGTTGTGGGTAGTTTTCCCTGACAGTTGAAGTTGATTCGCCATTACCAGAGTGGTGTCTTTTCTTGGAATGAGGAGAGTTTAAATCAGGGGGTGAATGTACCAAACCACCCCCTTTGAAGGGGTCGAGGGGTTGTTCGAGGGGTGGGTCCGGTCTGGGTCCCCCTTTATTCTTGGGAGTGGCCCCTACAGGAGCCATCTTTATTGGGTCACTCTTTAGCACTTGTAATTGTCAAATACCCGCACTGAGAGAGTTCCCGCGCTTGACAAAACGCACGTGGCCCAGCTGTCACCACATAACAACAACAACAAAGCGCACGTGCTGCTCCGTCCCGGTGAAGGAACTGCTACGCAATCTGTGACGTCACTAAGAACCCGGATGTCACACGTCTCCTTCAGGTCCCACGCGGCAGATGACACGCTATCGAAGCCGAGTGCAACGAGCCACGCACCACTTCACAAGAAATTCAACAGAAAAACCACCCCTAAAAGCTAAGGGTTGGGGGTGGGTTCTTCAAGCTGGAGAGGGATGGGGCTAAGACACTGTCTATGTCCAGGTTCTTATTGGGGCTTAGTTTTTGTTTAACAGTCAGGTTAACACAAATATTATTTTTCGTATATAAAAAAGCTATTTCCCCATAAGGATAACATGGGGGTAGTTTTTCCACAGGAACTTTCTTATTATGGGGCGGAGCGAGTAGTGTGTTTGGTGGGGGCATAAACCCAAGAAAGGAAGAGCTCCTCTCAAGCAGGTTTGGCTATACTTAAAACTAGCTCAACATGAGCATATGAGCTTTTTGATCAAGTGTGGAACTCTGTCTAGTCCAAGATTTTTGTAAAAATGCCTCTTCAGAAAGGAAGAGCCTCCTCAGATTGATTTGCTTATACTTATAACTATGGCAAGTTCTCTTATTATCTTATTGTTTATAGTGTGTTTTCTGTCAAAATCCCAGGAGACCCAGTAGAGTGTGGTGCATGGTTTTTATTGCCTTGTAATCAAAAAGCTCGGGTTTGAATCCTGGTAAAATGTGAAGCCTTCTCTGATAGCAAAATGTTAATATTGTTGTCTTGTAAACAAGGGGTTCTGGGTTCGAGTCCTGATAGATTGAAATATGTGTGGCATTCCATACGTGAGATTTTGAGAATAATTACTGCTAGTTGATATACAACTCCCAGATCTGAAAACCTGGTAAAAAGTATTTTACAACAATATATTGTACAAAAACTGAATTTCTCAATTTTCTTATTTTCTCATGTGTTATAACCACTCGCTCAATACAATAGAAGAAGAACGGGTAAGCATAATTAATTGCTTGCATGTCTTGCCATCACGCAAGAGATATAATCTATACAGCTAGAAGAGAGCATTAATGATTTTTCTGTGCGATTCACTGAAGAGGCCATTAATTTTTCTGTGCAACATGTAAAAGTGTAACAAAGATTATTGAGATAAAGATACAAATTTTCTGACACAGTGCCAATGAACTGTTCTTCATGCTGAAAGCAATTCTATTCTGTTAATATGAGCCTAGGCAAGACTTGGAGAATATTATGACAGATCAAAATCCAATTTTGTCTGTATTAGGGTCTCAGAACCCAGTAAAATGTGGATATATTCCATATGGAGAAGTGTTAATATTGCTGCATTGTAATCAGGAGCTCTGGGTTTGAGTTCTGATAAAATATGTAAGATTGAAATACATGCAACAAAATAATATGCCACACATGAGATATTCACTGCTAGCTGATATACAGTTGAGGTTTGTGTGTTGTACAACAGCACAATAGAACAAATATCTTCTAGAATTGCTCTGTGACTCTCTCATTTCTTACATCATAAACATATGATTTTTCTCCTATGAGAATAACACTACATATGGTGTCATCAGGTAATGCTTCATGGAATTCACAGACAATTTTAATGTTTGTCCTGTCATTCACCACAACTTGTTTCCTTGTTGAAGTGTTTATTACAAACATGGGTCTCTGTGCTTTGAATTCATCTGGTGTGTAATACATGTCAGTATTGCCAGTAGTGACCCTTTTGAATGCCGAAAATGCCTCATATAATTTGAGGAAATCATTCTTGGACATGTCTAAATTATAATTTTCTCTAGGAAAGACCTCATTTCTGCCATTTTTAAGATATATGTTCTTCATGTTGCAGTTATCAAATTTACTTGAATTTTTTTCCTGATTATTGTGTCTTCCAGTCTGAAACAGTACCACTACAAAATCAGGCATGTCATATTGAATACTGGAGAATGAATTTGTAGCATCAAACTCATAATATGTACCAGATGCGGGCTTCTGTACGCATTGATATGTATAAAATTGCAGAGAAATCTGTGGATTTTTTTACTATATCAGCTTTGTGTTTAAGAGCATAACTGGCCTCATATTCAACAACAGGGATTCTTAACTCCATAGTCTGAATAAGGCATTTGCCTGCATCAGGTAGGGTATTAGGCAGAGCTTCTCCTGTAGAATTTATTGCACTGTACCTCATCAAAGCATTGTTATCATTTGCAGCTCTTCTAAATGTGATTCTTAACCCACCCTTCCACATAATTTCTTTGTAATCTGACACAGTGCCAATGAACTGTTCTTCATGCTGAAAGCAATTCTATTCTGTTAATAGAATCCTGGCAACAGGCGCATGGGGAACAGCACTGTGTGGTTTTTAGATAATATTTTCTCACCAGCCTCAAATCCACCTATTTTGTAGTAAGAAGCCTCGGTTTTGGATAATTTTAATGTGGCCATAGCTGTGGAGGTAATGCCGGGATAATCCACTCTGTTTATAACAACGCCGTGCTTTCTGATCTCAATTTCAGAAAACAGATGCGGCACAAAATTGTCCACAAGTCTTATATTTGAATTTGCCGGATAATCTGTACCATCGAGCTTTACAACATCAAATTTGATGTATAGATCTGCTCTGTGGGGGTGTATAAATCCATCCCCCACGTCCAGATCAATTTCAATCTCTGTGTTGGGTTGATTTAAATTTGCAAATGTCCTCCTGTTTGGGGGGAATGATTGCAGCTCATAACTCTCAATATTTTCCATTGTATGTATTTTTATTTAAATATTAATCTCTATGATAGCAGTTGTTGTGGCTCCAGCAAAATCAACTAATTCTTCTTTTTCATTAGTGACCATCAATTCAATGTAATCTATTCTATTATGACACACAGGAAAATATAATGTTGGGGATGGATTGTAGATGATGGGCTCCATGAATTCAGAATTAGGTTTGAATGTTGCAATGATTCCGGTTTGTTTGTGAGTGCCTATGCCATTTGATTTGGTGATCATACCCTCGGCCACATTACAGTGAATATTCAGAGTTTCTATAGCTAAGAATTTGGGTATATTCATAGCAGTGTGTTTAATGGCTGGTTCAAGTTTTGTGTTGTTCTCAAAGCCTAACAGCTCTCCTATAGTACCCAGATTCACTGTTTCTGTAGCAGATACAATCTCTACTCTGTGAGTGACAGAATTTTGACTTAACACTACACCTCTGGGTAATTGAGCATTTAGAGTAGATAGATTATACTGCCCTGGAGTAATAACAATTTTTTGATCCCCAACTGCAATTGTGTTGTTGTGGTGTGTAATATTAGGGATCAAGTACATGCCGTAAAATGCTCTGAGAGCTATTGTTTTGGGATACACTATGTCGTCATGTAATCTAAGTTTCAATATTGAATTTTGGCTGGTGAGATGGAATACCCCCATGATGTTTCAGATACCACAAGGCTTTTTGAAAATTTTCAATTGATGGTTTATTTATTTGAGACATATATCTAAGAACTGATAAACACAGATGTCCGCAATTAACATCTTTGAAGTTTTGAACACGGGCATTATTGTAATAAAGATTAGCTGAATTTAGATATTTTATTAAATTTTCAGGTGGAACACCTCCAAATGAATCAAACACAAATGCCTCATTTTTTAAATATTTAAGATAGCAAATCCAGTGAGTGCCCTGATTTTTGTACTCATCCAAATTAACAATGCCACACTCTTTGTTGAGTGGTTGTTCTGGCAAAGAATCAGACATGTACACACCTCTAAAATGTTTGATGCCCAGTGGCTTGATTAAAGCTTCAATATCTTGGTTTGTAAGCGGCTCTTGTTTTTTTTAAACTTATTCATGGCTCTTTTAACACCTTTGCCTTGTTTCTCCATTGCCAGGTTATGGCGCCTCTGCTCATCTAATTCTGCCCTATTTTTCTTGGCATCTATTACTGTTTTTGCTATGGCGGCTGATCCCCCGGCCAAGCTCCCCACAGCCCCGAGAGCAGCTAAGATGGCCGGGATGGTAAATATGAAACCCCCCACATGTGATTTTTTTCTTGATTGCTGTAATTTTTTTAATTGGGGGGTACTAAGCAACAATTTCATACCATGGCCCTTGGCAATACAAGAGCTTTTTTTCTTGCGCTGCTTTTTGGTCAAAAGGCTGTCAATAGTTTTAAGAGATTTGAGACCTGCATAAGGTATTTGATACATAACACCCTTGGCCTTCATTGTAGGTTTATTATATACATATTCACAACCCCCACCCCAGTTTTTGTTTGGTGCTCATAGCTATGGTGGTTCCCAATGCTGATATTCTCTCACTCAAAGAAGCATCTTTGCTTACAAATCTGCCAAATGCAGCCTCTTCTAATTTCTTGTCTGCAACATGTCTCTTGTCAAGATCAGAATGTGTGTTGTATGCTATGTCATGGTCTCTGCAAGCAGCATCTAAAGGATTAACACCAGGATCCCCTCTGTTTAATCTATGGTCCAATTTTGTACCGGGACCACAATACTGATAGCCTGGAATATGTAGTTCAAATGGCAGTTTGTTTATAATGTCATTAACAAGGCCCCGACCCTCAGAAATATTCCAAAATTTAGGTGGTAGAGTATTAATAATTTTTATGAGATATCCAATCCCCTTAGTGTCATTCACTATAAAATTAGACAATTTGGTGCTTATCATGTCCATAATTCCAACCTTTTCATTGTAAAAATTGTGGTTCCCAGCATTTTCCTCCCCAGCTATCACCAATAACCTATCTATAAGTTTCCTGACATCATCAACCCACACAAATTCTTTGGGCAGGGTGTTGTATTGTTTGATTCCACTGCCAGTCTTGATTTGTGACCATATGGGCTTGATTAAATTATTGTATTTTGCCCCACTGCTAGACTTGACTCTTTTTTGTGTGGGATCATTGTTCTGGTATAGAGCATCTGATTTTATTAATATTTCTTTGTAATGTTCATAATCTTGATCTGTATAGCTGCCAGGCCTTTTCCGAGTAATCAGTTCCCACAATCCAGGTGTGCCGGGGTACTTAACAAAAGCACCTTTTTCTCCGAGACGAGATTCTGAATATACAATTATATCATCTCCCATAAATGTTACCCTGAAATTGCCAATTCTATGTATAATGCTGCCATCAAGCTCTGTGTCAGCATATAAGCCAAAAACCTCATCTTTATTGTCTTTAGGTGTTGTTAAATATTTTTGAGCTAGAAGACCCAATTCAATAGGATCCTGAGTAGCTTCAATTCTTCTAGGAGCAATAGGACTAGGTGTATGAATACTGGAAAGTGGGGTGAATGGATAATCTAATATGTTCCTTGCAGCTACAGGTACAAGCTCTGTGATCAAGTTTTGATTTTGCTCTGTAACAGTTTTGATATTCTTACCTAAATTATTAATAGCATCAATGACAGGCTGTTCTGTTTGTTTGTGTTTTTCATAAATTCCACGGTTCTCTGATTTCCATCCCTTAAATCTTTTTACAAGATAATCTCTTAACTTAAGATCATCAATTATTGGCCTTTTCATGGTTGTTTATATACGTCTCTACGTCTAGAAAATCGTTGATTTTATTTCTGTATTTGCCACTATTGGGTGTTCTTGTCATATCAATAGTGGCAAACCCATAACTGTCCTGGTTCCAGCACCTGCTGCAAAATTTAGAAAAATCATTGTAGCTCAGGTCCCCACCTACATATTCATCATGTATGTGCCTGAGGTTTGTATGATCTTGATGAAACACACATATAAAATTGCTGTTGTCTCGGATCAGCTGCTTGGGAATTTTAGAAAAAGTCTGTGCCAGGTAGAAGCAATCAATGTTTTTGTGCCGGCCCTGTGTGAAGAAATTTCTAACCTTGTTTTGATTATCCAGTATAATGTCATCAAACACAACAACAGAATTATCGAGACATTCATCAAGTGGCTTAACATCTGGTTCAAAAATGGCTATATCCAATCCATCATATAGCTTCATCAGCTGCTGATATTTTAATTGTTCCAAGCTCTTAGAGAAGATATACAAGTGCCTGTTTTTCCAGTCTAGCCAGTTGGGTGCCAATAAAAAATTATCAACCATTAGTGTAGTTTTACCACAAGCAGATGGCCCAACAATAAGACACCTAATATTATCAGGGAGCAATTTGCCATTTCTCTTATTCTGCTGTTCAGGCTCTGGCAGCCTTTTTATAACATCCCAGGCGTTCATATTATTATTTTGTCTGCATCGATCCAGCTGTGTTCTGGAAGTCCTAGCCATTTGACAAGTAACTTGTTGCCTTTTCTGCGGATGATTTTTTCTATGAGATATGTGTCAGGCTGTTTAGTTTTGTTGAGTTCTTCTTCATAAAACCTGCCTTTGAGAATTTCTCCTCGGTGATCTTTTATTATATATGTGTATCGGCTCCCAGGTTTAATTTGAGCCACTGTAAATAATTCTCTACTCCAGTTCCTTGTAAAACCTCTTTTGAATAAGTGCTTATATTTGCTGATTCTTACTTGATCCCCCACCCTGTATTTGGCCTTTCTTGTTGTTGGCTGGTATCTAGGATAATAAACAGTGCTGATCAATTTTTGCTCATCAGATGAAGTTACTTCAGAGGGTTTCATGTTGATTGTGGAATGGACCGAGTTGTTATATTTATGTAGAAGTTCTGGAAGAATATTAATCCATTTATAATTACCTTGCAGTGTAAATTGTTTATACATAAGATTTTTTAAGGTTCTGTTGAATCTCTCTACAATTGAGGCCTTGAGGTCACTGTAACTCGAGTAATGTTTTATTGCCTGGCTTTTAATAAATTGTTGAAACACTGAATTATAAAATTCTTTGCCATTATCTGTTTGCAAATAGCGCGGGGATCTTCCACTCTGATTTATGATTGTTCTAAAAGCTTCTGTAACACATTTTCCAGTCTTGGATTTAAGTGCCACAGCCCAGGCAAATTTTGAAAATGTGTCTATTACAGTAAGTAAATACTTGTAGCCCTTGTTGATTTTGTCTAAGTTTTTCAACTGCCCACTTGACAACTCAATCAAGTCGCTTTGCCATAAATCATCTATGCCCTTTGTGACTACTGGGAGTCTCTTAAAATTATGTCTGGCCTGTCTGTGTAATTCATCAACAATAATTTTTCTAGACATAATATGTAAACAAGAATATTGCAACTATAGGGTGTTCAGCAGCTGATACTGCAGGATTTTCTAAATATAATTTGTCCCCAATATGTATTTTAAATTCCAGAGAGCCATCATCTTCAATATAGGCTGTTTCCAATGTATTGGGGTCGGTAAAATCCTCCAATTCTACACTGGTGACTTTTGGTTTGTTGTCAGCATTTGTTATTGATAAGATAGGGTAGTGGTGTGCCTGTGGCTGAAACCAATATTTCATTTTGATTGGTCTCAGTGTGCCCCCAACAAAAAACTGGTAATAAAATTGTGCAGGGGACAGCTTATATATTTTGCCACCTGGTGTAAATGGAGAATCATATTCTTGGTTGGGGATGCTGTTTAATTCAAGAATTACTGAATGTTTTGGATTCTCGATTATGCCTGTTATTTCTTTTTCTGCTGTGAGCAATCTGCTTGTTACAGATTCAAGATGCTCATTGATGGTCCTAACAATCTCATCGTGCCCTGGCTTGATTTTTATTTCCACGCCAAGTTTTTTGTATTGTTGCACAATCTCTTGTAGCTGGGTGGCAAAAACAGACAAAGCATTTGCTTGATTGGATTCCATGGTCCCTAGCTGTTGCTTGATATTAGCTACAATTTGCTGTAAATTTTCAACAACTGCCAATTTTGAATTTTGAGCAGTAAGATCATGGACCTGTCTTCTGATATCCTCAAACAGGGCATGCAATTCATTAATATGTTGATTTGTTGGTAGAGTGGCCACTGTCTGAGTGAGATGTTTGATCTCTGCCTGGATATTCTTGATATCTTATGATTTCAATATGCGATTCACTGCCCTCTTAATATTTTTAAGTTCCTGTGATGTGGGCAGATTTGATACTGTATTTTGCAAAAATTCAAGTGCCAATTTTACATTGTTTAATTCAGAAGCATCAGCCACATTTTGCATAGCATTTTGGAGCAGGGCTATATCTGCCTGAGAGGGTGTTGAATGTTGTAAAATTTCAAGTTTTGTTTGGATATCATCTATCAAATGATGAAAATGAGATAATTCAGATTCAGTGTTGAGGTTTTCAAGCTTTGTGATTTGTTGCTGGACACTAACAAGTGTATCTACAATCCCAGGCAATCGGGATTCTAGTACATTTGCCAAATCACTTTGCACTGCTGCTATTGTACCTTCAAGATGGGTTATGGAACTTTGAATTTTTCCAAAATCTTCATATGTTTCAAGTTGCAGCTTAATATTTCCTACACTCCGAGTTATTGCATTCAAAGCATCAGAAGATGGCAAATTGTTCATAAAATTTTCAAGTGTCTCAATTTTTTCTTTAACCTCGGCTATGGCATTGTTCAGAGGGTCCAGATTAGGTATTTGGAGTGACTGAATCTGTTCTTTTAGAGTGGAAATCACTATATCAAAATCTTCTTGTGATTTTATGCTTTTGACAATTGTTTGGAGTTGTGTCTGGACATTATTAATCTGCTCCTCTAATTGCTGTTTCAATTGCTCAGAGTTGTTAGCCTGGGTCTTAAATTTGGCTTGAAGAGCTGCTACAGCTTCTTCCAAACTTTGAAAATTATCTAATGTGGCCAAATCAGTATATTTCTGAAGCAACAATTTGAGTTCAGAATCAATTTTAAGAAGAGGGTCCATGCATTGTGATTGCAAATTTGTAATTTCTAGTTGAAGACTGGCATTCAGTGTGGTTTGTAAAGCTTGTAAATCGCTTCTTAATTTCTTGACTCTGACATCAAGCATCAGAATCTCATCACTGTGATCTTCATGTCTTGTATGGCCAAATATATCATTAGGCATTTTTGTTTTAGCGGTTATTTATTATTGAATATCTAATTCTTAATTCTATAAAAAAAGGTATAAGCTTGTCATAGGATCCCGGGACCTCAATATATAAGCAGTCACCAGCAGAAACAGTATAAACAGTGCCAGAAACCATGTTTGAGTGCTTAATTCTGTAAATATTTCTCCCTACTGAAATTTTAACATCACCCTCAGGGGTTGTAATAAATTGCAATTGCCCACCTACAGGTAATTGGTAATGATTTAAATTATTGTTAAATATGTACAATATTTTGCCTGTTTCATCATCAATATCTGTAAGTATGCTGTTCAGATGAATAATTAACAAGCCACTCAGTTTAGACAGCATATCAGGAGAGGGTTGTGGTGTTGGCAGATCCATAATACCTTGTTTTTTGAACCCAAATAAGTTCATAGGCATGTTTATTTATTTCAAATCATGCTCTGTAATTGGGCATTGATTCCCACTTTTCAAATCACAATGACCCCACGGTAGAGTATGTATGCCACATGATAAAATGCATCTCTTATCATCATGTGGGTCCAGAGCCACTTTTCTTACAACATTTGAAGTCAATAAGTGATCCACACTCTGAATTCTGGATTCTGATGTTCTGATTAAATTTTGGGATTTGATGCAATTTTTATAATCTTCAAATTCAAGCTCTTTTTCAACAGTTACTCTGCCAATGCCCTTGGCTTTTTTGGCAACAGCACCACTACATGTCTCAAAACTGTACATCTTGGCACTTAACCCAGCAAATTCCACAATAACATCACCAAGTGTCTCATCTTTTAACATGCCGGGTACTTTTTTGTTGTGGGGTTGAATCTTTGTATGTTCACTGGTATCAAAATATTTAAATAATTCAGGTTGTGCCATATCTTGATAAACATCTTCTGTTTTAATATCAAGAATAAAACTATCCGTGTCCATGTACATCAATTTTACATTATCACCATAAAAAGGTTTCAACACATCATAATACAATATTAACATGTGTAATTTGGCCAAATCCAATATCACAGCCCCTACATAAATAGGTTTATCAAACTTAATCTTTGTTTTTTTCATGTTGAAAAGTGCCATGTGCTCATCATAAATTCTTCTGTAATTGAAATTAGGCTTTGCAACCAATTTTTTGCTCAGGCTGGGGTCAGTAATTATTTTAACATCGGTATGTTTTCTGACATTTTCTATTGTTTTGCCATACACAGAATTGACCATCAATTTAAATAAGGCCTTATCAAATTGGCTCTTTGCAGATGTTCGAAGCTCTGTGTTTGTATCAATGTATGGCTTCAACCATCTTGAGTGCCTGAACCTCAAAACTTTGCCAAGTTTGGTCACTTGAACACCATGATGCATCAGGAACTGGAGGTTTTTGTAATATATGACATAACCTTGTTTCGGCTCCAGAGTCATCATGAGCTTCTTCTGTTTAGAGCCAGGTGAGCACTGAACCTCGGGAATTGGGGGCAGATCAGAAAATTTGTTGTGCAAATCATCAGGAATTGTCAGATCAACCTCTAAGAAGAGGCCATAGTCACTGTCATCAAAATCCTTAAGATCTTCAATATTGAAATCTTCGACCCATTCAAGCTCTGCATGTGGCAATTTTTGCATCATGGCATGACCATAGAGGCTGTTTGCATCTACATACACTATATAATTTGATGGCCGTGCTGGATCATAATCAGGCATATATTTGTTATTTGCTCTGGCATATCTCTGGGAACATTGCACCATCCCTCCTCTTATACCTTTCTCCATAAACAGATACGTATCTTGATCTTGGATCAGATCTAATTGCTTTTTGGTGTTGAAAAACGTTGCAGCCCATGCTAGGCCCGAAACACTGAAAAAATACACTGGGTCCAACCCATAATTTTGCATGGAAGATTTTCTGAATGCCTGCATTACATCAGCTAAGAGGGTCACATCAAGTTTTAAATATGCCTTGTGATAATCACCAAATGTCTGGCATTTTAAATTGTTCCACATCAATTGGGCATGGTGATAATCATCATCAGTGATTCCAGATCCTCTGATTTTGCTGTAAAACTCTTCTTGTGGTGGCAGAGAACATTCATCAAATTTAGAAAAATCTGTAACATAATCATATGGATATACACCCTTCCGCCTAATTAATTTCAGGTCCTGATTTGGAAACAATGCACGTGTGATTTTGAATTGGTCATCAGATAATTGAGTGGCCAGTGTGGCCAGGCTAGCAGATAAAATTCTGTAAGAATCAAGAAATCTTATGTGAATAGGAACATCTTTAACTTTAATTATTTTGCTAATAGCAATATATTTCTCATCATTTTCAGCTAAAATATTTAAATTCTGCTTGTCAAATCCCTCATATCTAATCAGATGATGGAAATCATAATTGGATGCTCCATGGCAAAATATGGGGACAAATCTTGGTCTCTTGATCTTAATATTACAGCTATTACACAGGGCCCTTAAGAATTTTCCATCTGTATGAGAATGGTGATGTACCTTGATATTTGTATCTGAAAATTCAGATTCACATACCGGGCATTTTTCTGCTTTGTTGAAATCTTCAATCTGTTTCTCTGTTAAAGGCAACATAGGCTCTGATTTTAATAAGATCTTAGATGCTATGTCACGGCACTCATTTTCTATTCTATGTGCAAATATTTTGATGGCATCTGGCCCCATCTTTAAGTGTGGCTCACTAGCTACACCATCCCGTATAACTATATAACAAAAACTGGAAGGTTCATGTAGCTGGTATGGTGTAATTGAAGAATCTTCAGGATCTGGGCTACAAAATGCAAGAGGTTTGAGATTTGATTCAAAATCACAGACAATATATGCTCGGTGTTCCAACGAGGCTTCAAACTTATTGAATTTTGCTTTTTCACTTGGATTAGGCATCACCATATGAACAGGTTTATGGTTGCCACAATATTTCAGATGCTCAATTAACTTATTTTTTGCAATTTCTGCACTCTCTTCACGAACCCCATTCACCATTTTTCTACCATCAAATACAGTTAAGCATCTTCTGCACAACTTAAATATTTTTTTATATTTGTCTAGTTGTGTTCTCACCAAAGCTTCAAAATTATGTATCAGAGTGTAATGGTGTGTGTCATCCCCTTCAATTAAGAGCAGATCAATTGGAACAGCAGATTCATCATCAAGTGTACTGATTCTGAGAGGTTCTATCAAGCAATTGTCACGACCAGTGGAACAAATAAAAACGTTAATAGATAATTGTTTATCATTGATATGCCTGGCTCTTTTTTCAAATTTATCAATATTCTGAACAGACATTGGATATTCTAAACCCTCCATTGCATCATCAAATTGATGTTCATGTTGTTTGTAATAACTTATTCTCTCAGGATGCCTTGAAACTGGATACAAAGCAGCTAATATACACCACAAAAAGCATTTCTGGTCGGTATTTTCAATATTGACCACGGCTCTTTTGTTTTTAATATTATCAGGTAATGGCAGATATGTAGATCCTTGTAATGAGCTGAATTCAGAAATATTAACATATAATTTGTGTGATGAACCGCATAGGGTCCATCCAGACTCTTTTGCAGCAAATTCAGAGTGTTTAATGTTCAATTGATCCATCAAACTGCTTATTATTGTGTCTGAATTTGTATTTGAATATACAGGTACAGTTTCTGTTATGTGGGGCTGTGTAAATTTTGTGCCATTTGGTTTCTTATATTGAGTATACAATTTGAGGGACAGCTTATAAGAGCCATTTTGTGCATTTAGAATTGCCTGCACATCAGGATTTACACTGTTCAAAAAATTCTCAATGCCACATCTTGGCTCTGATACAAACCGATAATCTCTTAATTGGCTATTAAAACTGCTATGGATAGGTGGTGCATTGCGTGGCTGCTTTGCTGCTCTGGCATTAAGAGGTGCTTCGTGCTTCCTTTTCAGAGCAGATGTGGATGGTTGTGTTGATGACTGTGCAGAGCAAGTATCTTTATGTTTATATGCGAAATATTGCATGTTGTATTTTATATGGCATTTGGGGCATGTTTTTGTGGGAGTTCTGCATTTGTCTGGGTTACAAATCTTTTGGTGTCTGGCCCAATTAGAGCTAAATATATTTTTATTGCATTGGTTACAATATTTTTGTTTTGGCATTTTACTTGTTGTTTATTCTGGGCTTCAATTCAAAACTTTATACTTAACAGTTAGGTTCGGCTGTGTGATTTGTATATTTAGTGTATATACTTAATATTAATATTATTAATATTATTATTAATTTTTATCCTCGGTTTTATTATATAATTTTTTGGGTTTTAAATCAAAACTCTATGCCTATCTTATGACAGGTTGTAAGGCCAATGGCCCACAAGTGGAAATATTGATCTAAACTGACCTTCCGCAAATGCCTGCGCGGACATGCATGTCTAGCTCAATGGCCTTGTTATGTATTGATTTTTGTATAACAGGCTGGGATAGATATAAGCTTGACCCTAAATATGAGTGGATTACAATAAACAAGCTGGATATCAGGCAAAATATTGTTCAATATACCAGAAATATGAATTAAAACAAACAAGCCTGTAAGTATGAGAAACACTGTAACAACACGTCTGTTCTTCTCAAGCACTGTAACAACACGTCTGTTCTTCTCAAGCTCTCTCACAATACTGGCTGATATGCAATGCAAAATCTCTTTATATACCCCAAGCACAGATTAAAACTTCTGAAACAATAAACCAATCAGAATATAATACATCATCATATTATATCATAATTAAGCAATTAAAAAACAATACATGGCTAATAATTTGTTGCATTGGATAATAATTTGTTGCACAGCATGATGCAATAGCTCTTGCATCATAATTTGTTGCTGGTGTTGCACAACATGATGCAAGAGCTCTTGCATTACATGTGTGTGTGTGTGTGTGTGTGTGTGTGTGTGTGTGGGTGTGTGGGTGTGTGTGTGTGTGTGTGTGTGTGTGTGTGTGTGTGTGTGTGTGTGGGTGGGTGGGTGGGTTTTTGGCTTAATTTCAGGTATAGCCAAAAAAATATCAATTTTTGACAAGTTTATGAACAAAAATCTGGTTGATGCAACTTTTATAAGTATAAGCAAATCAATCTGAGGAGGCTCTTCCTTTCTGAAGAGGCATTTTTACAAAAATCTTGGACTAGACAGAGTTCCACACTTGATCAAAAAGCTCATATGCTCATGTTGAGCTAGTTTTAAGTATAGCCAAACCTGCTTGAGAGGAGCTCTTCCTTTCTTGGGTTTATGCCCCCACCAAACACACTACTGGAGCGTGATGGCGTAAATTTGAGTGTGTTCCTTGATCCTTCCTGCGTCGATTAAAATCGTTTCAGGTGATAAGGGTTCATAAACACTATTACTTCGGTACTTGTTTTCACCTTAATTTGTTCGCATTCATTTACGCCATAAGGATAGCATGGGGGTGGTTTTTCTGCTATTGTCTAAAAAGTACTTACCACCTCGAGTCGGTCGGGGGTTAAAAATGTAGCTTGGAGCTTCCCGCAGCGAATCCAGTCGGTCTCCAAGGAATAACGGATTGGGGGCTCCAGGGGGGGTAAACTTCCCCGGGACGTGCACTTTTTCCGTGATTCTTGAGAAATCTCACGCTTCACTTCACATCCGAAATTTGAAATTGTGATATCTCAGGAACCACTTTATCAAAATTCGTCACCTTTTCACAGAGTGTGGTTGACACGTTCACAAACCCGTATTTGCACAGTGGCGGACCACTCCCGATCGAAATTCGCACTTTTTGGACGCGTTTCGGAGTACCGTAACGCGTGCGTGCCGAGTTTAGACCGTCTCCACGTATCGAGTCGCCCCAGACAGGGACAGAGGGAATCTCGTTAATCCATTCATGCGCGTCACTAATTGGATGACGAGGCATTTGGCTATTCTGACTGAGCCCATTAGCCCCGTCTCTTCCCTATGTTAGCATAGGTACTTTAATACTCAAGATTTTTACTGATCTTCCAACTCCTACTCCACCTTTCTCTCACCTCTGCCGGTCATACAATAGTACGACCAATAAATAAATAAATAAATAATAATAAATTAAAATAAGTTAAGTTGTATATAGATATAACTCTTTATATATGAATTTCTTGTATAATATAGATAGTTGTGTGACTCTCTTCGTCCTTTACCCTCCTTCTGTATGTATTTCTGTATTTCTGTCTAGTGCGCGCGGATCTGCGAGTTCCCCCTATGGTATCCGGGCGCTTGGCTCCCCCGAGCGCATGATTGTGTCTATCTCCCTCGTTACCGACACCACCTCTCCTCTCGTCTCTCCTTTGGGGGGGGAACCTTCTTCCGTTTGCGGGGATCTCGGATTTTCAGGTCTCCCCTCGCTTTAGCCTGGGTGACGAGGATCAACAAGTTTCACCTCTTCCCTCGTCGTTGCCAGGCACGTGGTTCCCCCCGTGAACCCTTTGGTAGTTGTCTATTTGTAGTCCAAGTGCTGATTGACAATCTTGATAGACGTTCGGATTGCCGTTAAGCTCAGCGTCATGAGGAGCTCGTTGCTGCTGATGCCCAGCTGTCTTAGCGCAGCACGTGTGATTGGAGGTAGAGCTCCTCTTGACCCCAGGACTATGGGAGTATGGATCACCCGATCGGCCTGAAGTGTGGAAGCTACCACCTCGTCCAACTTCTTGTATTTATCCACCTTCTCCTTCCCCGCTTCCTTGAGTGAATTCTCAGTTTCGAACCTGACCGTCATGTCGGTAACGTACGCGACGTTATCCTTCACTAGGACGAGGTCCGGCTTAAGACGCTCCTTGGTCGCAGGTATGGAGAAGGTTTGCTCTTTAGCCACAGTGTACCCTTTTGCGGAAGCCTCTATGATGTCCCGCAGTTCATCATGACGCTTGATCCGCAGTCCTTTTGATGCTGTGCAGGCGCCTATTACGTGCCCTAGAGTCTCGGGCGCCGCATGGCATCTCCTGCACTCATCGGACTCCACCACCTTAGCGCTTTTGAGGACATGGTTGAGTCCAACCGTGTTAGATCTAAGCCTCAATAAGTCGTTGAGCTGACCGGGCTTTAGTAGTCCCTGATTGACGAGAGCTGCGTTGGCTATGGGGTCGTTGAAGAAGTTCTTGACTCCCAAGCCATGTAGTGGCTGCTGGCTCCATCGCTCCGGCTCCGAACCAGTTATTAATTTTCTGGCCGCAGCAATGGTGTCCAGCGTAACAGGTGTTTGGACGCCAGTCACTCTGGCAATGCCTTCGATTCTGGCGCCCATGTCTGTCTCTTGGAAGAGGTGTGTTACCACCTCGTCCCGCGAGTCTCTCAGTCTACAGAGATTTCCTAGTATCCCCAGCTGAATGATGGTGGTCAGGCGCGGAACGCCTAGACCACCATCGCGCTTTTTACAGTACAATAACTGATCGGTGGTGGATTCAGGTAACTTGAAGGCCCGTTTGTGAAACCTCCTGACTTCCAAGTCAATGGATTCCAGGAAGTTCTTTGAAACCCCGACATTCACCCATGCATATTGGAATTTAGGCAGGATGTTGGTGCCGATAAGTTTCGCCTTCTGGTGTGGCTTTAACTTGAGCCTGGAGGCGCGGATCAGGATCTCCTTGACCTCCCGCAGGTGATATTTGTTCGAGAGGCCTTGTGCCAGAGTGTATTGGCACCCGAGATAGTTGAAGACCTCTCCCGTTTTCACCACCTTGATGGGCATACCGCCCAGCGTGAGCTGAGGGGAACCAGTAACCCATGTTTTGTGTATGCCTTCAATTTGAAAGGCCACACATTTCTCAGTCGAGATGCCCATGTCGAGTTTGTCAAGGAATTGACTCACTCGGGCAAGCTGGGTGTTCATTCCAGCAGCGTTGTTCGTGAAAATCACGAGATCGTCGGCGTATGCTGATGCTGCTAGTTTCTGGTTGCCCAGATCATAGCCAGCACCGGCGCCTTTGATATCCTCAATTAGCTCATCCATTACGAGGTTGAACAGGAATGGGCTCAAGCAGTCCCCTTGCTTGATCCCTCTTCGCAGCTCGATGGATTCGCCGTATACTGTTGTGCAGATTCCGTCGTACATATCTGCAATTAAGGATATCAGGTGTTGATTGACACCTTTCTTCGTCAAAGCATCAATCATTGCTGCGTGTGGAACGGTGTCAAAGGCTTTACTTATGTCCACCGCGCAGCCGGTGAGGGTTCTTCGGGCTTGCTTTTTGGCGTGGCTTATCGCTTTATCCAAGATAAAGCAGTTCGCCGCGCACCCCTCGCCCTTGACAAACCCCTTCTGCTCAGTCGTGAAACTAATGAAGCGTCGCAGGGTCTCGTCAAGAATGCCGGTGAAGGTCCGGCATACGATTGAGCTTATCGTGATGGGCCGCCAGTTCTTAACCTGGGATCTGTCCTTTCCCATCTTGGGAAGGAAGATCGTTCGGTTCTGCTTCCACCTCTTCGGAACCGAGCCCGCATATAGGATATAGTTGAAGAGGTGGGTGAGCGTTGTTGTGACCCCTAGTTGTCTCAGGTGGACCCTCCTGAGACCGTCGGGGCCTGCGGCCTTGTCTTTGAGATTGGCTAACCTTTTACGGACACTGTCCACCGAAATCGGAAGCATCATTGCCAATCTACTCTCCTCGTCAATTCCTTTTTCTTTGAAGTTGGCTGTGAAGGAGCCTTCTTGACTCCACAGATCCTGGTAGAACTCGACGAATTCCCTGTTCCCAGGTCTGACATCCTGTTCGTCCAGAAACTCACTGGAGTTCTGAACGATGGAGTCCGCAATCTTCTGTGGACACTTTTTGAAGATTGCTTGAGTTTTGGCGTAGAGCTGGTCAGGTCTCTTGCACCTCGACTTCCTTCGCCCCTTCTTTGGTGTTGCTGTTCTTGGGGGTGGAGTGCTAGCCACCACCCCCGCCTTCAGCACACTGGTGAGCACGTCCACTATCTCTTCCAGTTTCTCACCTGCCCGTTCCTTTCCTAGGTCGAACAGCTCCCTTATTCCCCTGTCGAGTTCGCGCAAGCGTGACTCCGGGTTAGGAGGAATCCCTTCCAGGTACTCCACAAATGGTTCCGCTAGGATATTTGTGGGTCCAGGATCCTCTGGGCTGTTCACGTCTACCAATTTATCCACCATAAGATGGACATTGATAACGTATGGTTCTTCCGTGTGCTCTTTCATCTTCGGCTCCGGGTTTGGCGTTGCCGCCTCCGGTTCGGTCTCCTGAGAGGCCGGGTTCTCAAGGGAGCCTTCCCTTTCGTCTCTCCTCCCGGGGCAGTAGGGATCAATGAGTTTCACCTCTCCCCCCACTGCTGCCGGGTGCCTGGCTCCCTCGAGCTCCTCCGTTGAATCCGAGCTTGTCTCATCCGGTTCGACCAGTCTGACTGCCATTGTTGTTTTGGTGGCCTCTGGGGCTCTTTCTGGCAAGGATCGACGAGTGTCACCTCTCCCCTCTTTGCTTTCGGGGCAGCGGGGATCCACGAGTTTCACCTCTACCCCCGCTGTTGCCGATTCCTTAGAGCCCCCGAGTTCTCTCAGTTCCGCTGGGCCTCTTACTTCCTGTTCTGGATGTACCAGAGCCTGGCTCTGGTCCTCGCCTCTGCAGGCGGTGGGGGTATCGGACGGCTCGGGCCTAGGTTTATCCGGTGCTGTAAGGAGTCCCTGCTGGGCAAGGTGTCTCCTCTTGTCCCGGATTTGCCTGAGTGTTTTTGTTGGGAACGCAGCTGTTAATTCCCGCCGTCTACCCTCCGCATCGAGATCCCTCCTCTCGATTTCCAGGAAGGTATGTGTGTCCTCCACTGACCACACTTTACTCCTGGCTGGACCAGGTCTTGGAACCCTTTCTTGTGAGATCTTGACCTCGTTCCAAGCGTCAGGATGCGCCTTGCGTTGATGCTGACTTAGGCCCACCTGCTTCTGGAATGTCCTCCCGCATGGTTTCCCATCGGTAACGACTTGGCAGGCTATTACTGCGGGCGTCACTGGTCCACTTTCTACCACTGGCATGTCGGACTGCCGACATTTCGGGGCATGGGTCTCCATCGCATGAAGCCCATCCTTCTCTTTGCCACACTTCCGACACTGGTATATCACGTCCGTCAGATGCAGCTCGCGATAATGCTTCGCTACACCCTTCTGCGACGTGAATACCAGGTGGAAATGTGTGTGGCAAGTGTACACCCCGTCCACTCTTTCGAATGGGTACACTATCCTCACCTTCTCTTCACTCCTCCTCCCCGTTTTCCTCTCTCCATCTCTCACCTCTCTCCTGCTCTCTCCTCCTCCAACCTCAACTCGCTGACTGGCTTCAGACGCATTATACTTAGTACTTTTAGTCGTGGCCATAATAGAGTCAGGAGGTTGTTTGAAGGTCGGCTCGGTTCACCGCGGCCAACCTACAGGCCCGGTTCCGGCTTTCTGTAACGATACCAACCAATGTCGCCGGCCGACATCAAGGGCTGCCTGGTCTCCGCATTCGTTACTTGGTTTTCCAGGAGCTTTCGCTCCCAGAAGTCCCTTCGCCCTATCACTCATCATAGGTTTCAGTTTTGTCCATCCTGCCTTTCCTGATCAAAGACCCGGATCCCCGGAGTATAGGGTAAATCGCCCTACTCCACCTACTCCCCAGGCTTAGCCACTGTTACGCCAAGGACCCCCAGCTTAATCAGGCCGAGGGTCGGCACCACCGAGTCTTCAGTGTTGTGGACCCCGTTCAATGAACTTGCCATGCTTCCTAGTCCTTCTCTCTCCCACCACTGCCTCTATCTCCGCTTGGCTCGTTCCCTAAGGGTTTCCTGTCACCAGTCCCCCCTGGGCAGGTCTCCTCATCCAGCCCCAGCCTTATGGATGAGATTTTGAACAGTACTAGGCATTCTGGACTCAACATCCCCCCATGACAAAGCGAGAGTGCGGCTTCACCTACCCCCTTCGCTGTTCTGGGAGTAGGGTTTTCTGTCAGGGTTTTCTCCCTTAGCCTTTGGGTCAAAACCCGCCCGCAAGGCAGCGGGTTGTCGGGGTTTCCTCCCCTAGCCTCTGGTCCGGGGTGGTGTACACCACTAGCTCACATATCTGCAAGCCGTATCACTATCCGCCACCTGTGACCCGCTCTGTACCCTGAAGCAGGGTTCTTAAGGGAACCTTCATGCGGGGGTCAACGAGTACCATCCCTCGCCCCGTAGTACCTGGGTGCAAGGATCGACGAGTTTCACCTCTACCCTCGTAGTGCCAGGCACTTAGCTCCCTTAAGAGAGTCATAGTTACTCCCGCCGTTTACCCGCGCTTCCCTGAATTTCTTCAGCGCGACATTCAGAGCACTGGGCAGAAATCACATCCCGTCAACACCCTCTCGGGCTGTCGGGATGCTTTGTTTTAATTAAACAGTCGGATTCCCCTGGTCCGTGCCGGTTCTGAGTCGACCGTTCGTCGGCGGCCGACTCGAGGGGAGGCACGTTCCCCCCGGCGCCCCCGAGGGGGGCAAGGGGTTCGGTGCGTTCCCCTCAGAGAGCCCAGGGACGCTCGCGGAAGTCCGACGCGCGGTCCACGCTCGGGACGAGCAGGAACTGCCCGCCCCTCGCGAAGACCCACGCCGGACCGAACCCGCGGTGGCCCCCCGGGCCCCGACCGGCCCCGGTCCTCAGAGCCAATCCTTGTTCCGAAGGTACGGATCCAGATTGCCGACTTCCCTTACCCACATTAGTCTATCGTCAAGAGGCTCTTTACCTCGGAGGCCAGATGCGGATTCGGGTACGGCCAGGCCTCGGGACTCTGCTGCGCTGTTCCCACCAAGATTTTCAAGGTCCGACGGGCACCCGGGGAAACCGCACCCAACTACGGTTCTCTTAGCTTTCCCCAGTGTCCCCTTCTCCTTCTGGGAAGATTCCGGGGAGCGTAGGGGATCGCTCTGACAGAACAGACAACTCTGCCCCCGGGACCCGACGGATTCTCCTGGTGCCACCAGTTACCTGGACTTACGGACTTCGAGGGAACCCGCGACGCACTCCCGGTCCCGATACGTGGCGGAGGGCTGGATACCCCACTTCCCTTTCGATCGCGGCCGAGACGCCGGCGCGTCGCGCTAACCACTACACCCGAAGGTGCGGTGACAGTCGCGAAACTGACCCGACGCATCGGTGGGAGTTTTCCGCGGTCTAAGGACCGGCTCACCCGCCTGCAACTGCTGTTGAGGCGGAACCCTTCTCCACGTCTGACCTCAGCGAGGTCTCATCAGATTATTTGCTACTACCACCAAGATCTGCAACGACGGCGGCTCCAGGCAGGCTCGCGCCCAGACCCTTCCACGCTCACCGCCGCGCCCTCCTACTCACCGCCGCGTCATTCTTACATAGTTGCCTATGCATGGAGCATTGCGGCGGCGGCCGGGTATAGGCACGACGCTCGATTGCCATCCATTTTCAGGGCCGGTTGCTTCGGCAGGTGAGTCGTTACACACTCCTTAGCGGATGCCGACTTCCATGGCCACCGCCCTGCTGTCTTGAGCAACCGACGCCTTTCATGGTTTGAGCAGCGTCGATTCAGGCACCTTAACCCGGCGTTTGGTTCATCCCACAGCGCCAGTCCTGCTTACCAGGAGCGGCCCACTGAGCACTCGGGTCCTGAAAAGAAGGCCCCGCTTCGCCCTAGGGGCAAGCGGGACCTCCATCCCGTTCAGAGTTTGAGAGTGGGTCGAGGCCGTTTCGGCCTCGAGGCCCCCGGTCATTCGCTTTACCGGGATGGACCCCCCTTGCGAGCGCCAGCTGTCCTGAGGGACACTTCGGAGGGAACCAGCTACTAGACGGTTCGATTGGCCTTTCGCCACTATGCTTAGCTCAGACGGTCGATTTGCACGTCAGAGGCGGTTCGGACTTCCACCAGGGTTTCCCCTGGATTCGTCCTGGCCGAGCATAGTTCACCATCTTTCGGGTCCCAGCGAGTGGGCTCTTAGGTACGATCCCCGCACCCGGAGGTGGGGGATCGCCCCGGGACTGCGCGAGGGCCCTTCGTTGAGCGACTCCGGGTCACCTCGATCGTCCCAGTCGCTTTGACTGCGCCTTCGGGTTTAGTGATTCCCTTAGACTCGCCCACGCGCTAGACTCCTTGGTCCGTGTTTCAAGACGGGTCGGATGGGCCACTCGTTGAACACCGCACGGGCCAGGGGCTCACAGTACGCCCCCCGCGAACCCCCCCGGACGACCGGGGAGACGGGGGGACACTGCCAGGCACGCCACATTGCTGCGACCTCTACGCCTTCCGTCAAGATTTTCGACGAATTTTTGAAGAATTTTCAAATTTTCAGATAGGAGGTTCCAGATAAGATCAAAAACTACATACTCAGATCTTCACCAAACGTTGCAGGGATACTTTGCATGTCAAGACACGTGGAAAAAACGTACAAAACAAGAGATTGGAGACATCAAGATTTTCGACGAATTTTTTAAGAATTTTCAAATTTTCAGATGGGAGGTTCCAGATAAGGTCAAAAACTACATACTCAGATCTTCACCAAACTTTGCAGGGATACGTTGGATGTCAAGACACGTGGAAAAACATACAAAACATAGGATTGGGGATATCAAGATTTTGGTCAAATTTTTTAAGAACCTTCAAATTTTCAGATAGGAGGTTCCATATAAAGTCAAAAACTACATACTCAGATCTTCACCAAACATTGCAGGGATACATTGGATGTCAAGACACGTGGAAAAAACGTACAAAACAAGAGATTGGAGACATCAAGATTTTGGACGAATTTGTTAAGAATTTTCAAATTTTCAGAAAAGATGTTCCAGATAAGGTCAAAAACGACATACTCAGATCTCCACCAAACTTTTCAGGGATACTTTGCATGTCAAGACACGTGGAAAAAACGTACAAAACAAGAGATTGGAGACATCAAGATTTTCGACGAATTTTTTAAGAATTTTCAAATTTTCAGATGGGAGGTTCCAGATAACGTCAAAAACGACATACTCAGATCTTCACCAAACTTTGCAGGGATACTCTGCATGTCAAGACACGTGGAAAAAACGTACGAAACAAGAGATTGGAGACATCAAGATTTTCGACGAATTTATTAAGAATTTTCAAATTTTCAGATGGGAGGTTCCAGATAAGGTCAAAAACTACATACTCAGATCTTCACCAAACTTTGCAGGGATACGTTGGATGTCAAGACACGTGGAAAAAACGTACAAAACAAGAGATTGGAGACATCAAGATTTTGGACGAATTTTTTAAGAATTTTCTAATTTTCAGAAAGGATGATCCAGATAAGGTCAAAACCGACATACTCAGATCTTCACCAAACTTTGCAGGGATACATTGGATGTCAAGACACGTGGAAAAAACGTACAAAACAAGAGATTGGAGACATCAAGATTTTGGACGAATTTTTTAAGAATTTTCAAATTTTCAGATAGGAGGTTCCATATAGGGTCAAAAACTACATACTCAGATCTTCACCAAACTTTGCAGGGATACTTTGCATGTCAAGACACGTGGAAAAAACGTACAAAACAAGAGATTGGAGACATCAAGATTTTGGACGAATTTTTTAAGAATTTTCAAATTTTCAGATGGGAGTTTCCAGATAAGGTCAAAAACGACATACTCAGATCTTCACCAAACTTTGCAGGGATACTCTGCATGTCAAGACACGTGGAAAAAACGTACAAAACAAGAGATTGGAGACATCAAGATTTTCGAAGAATTTTTTAAGAATTTTCAAATTTTCAGAAAGGATGTTCCAGATAAGGTCAAAACCGACATACTCAGATCTTCACCAAACTTTGCAGGGATACATTGGATGTCAAGACACGTGGAAAAAACGTACAAAACAAGAGATTGGAGACATCAAGATTTTGGACGAATTTTTTAAGAATTTTCAAATTTTCAGATAGGAGGTTCCAGATAAGGTCAAAAACTACATACTCAGATCTTCACCAAACTTTGCAGGGATACATTGGATGTCAAGACACGTGGAAAAAACGTACAAAATAAGAGATTGGGGTCATCAAGATTTTGGACGGATTTTTTAGGAATTTTCAAATTTTCAGATGGGAGGTTCCATATAAGGTCAAAAACTACATACTCAGATCTTCACCAAACTTCTCAGGGATACATTGGATGTCAAGACACGTGGAAGAAACGTACATAACAAGATATTGGAGACATCAAAATTTTGGACGATTTTTTTAAGAATTTTCAAATTTTCAGAAAGGATGTTCCAGATAAGGTCAAAAACGACATACTCAGATCTTCACCAAACTTTGCAGGGATACATTGGATGTGAAGACACGTGGAAAAAACGTACAAAACAAGAGATTGGAGACATCAAGATTTTGGACGAATTTTTTAAGAATTTTCAAATTTTCAGATAGGAGGTTCCAGATATGGTCAAAAACTACATACTCAGATCTTCACCAAACTTTGCAGGGATACATTGGATGTCAAGACACGTGGAAAAAACGTACAAAACAAGAGATTGGAGACATCAAGATTTTGGACGAATTTTTTAAGAATTTTCAAATTTTCAGAAAAGATGTTCCAGATAAGGTCAAAAACGACATACTCAGATCTCCACCAAACTTTTCAGGGATACTTTGCATGTCAAGACACGTGGAAAAAACGTACAAAACAAGAGATTGGAGACATCAAGATTTTCGACGAATTTTTTAAGAATTTTCAAATTTTCAGATGGGAGGTTCCAGATAACGTCAAAAACGACATACTCAGATCTTCACCAAACTTTGCAGGGATACTCTGCATGTCAAGACACGTGGAAAAAACGTACGAAACAAGAGATTGGAGACATCAAGATTTTCGACAAATTTTTTAAGAATTTTCAAATTTTCAGATGGGAGGTTCCAGATAAGGTCAAAAACTACATACTCAGATCTTCACCAAAATTTGCAGGGATACGTTGGATGTCAAGACACGTGGAAAAAACGTACAAAACAAGAGATTGGAGACATCAAGATTTTGGACGAATTTTTTAAGAATTTTCTAATTTTCAGAAAGGATGATCCAGATAAGGTCAAAACCGACATACTCAGATCTTCACCAAACTTTGCAGGGATACATTGGATGTAAAGACACGTGGAAAAAACGTACTAAACAAGAGATTGGAGACATCAAGATTTTGGACGAATTTTTTAAGAATTTTCAAATTTTCAGATAGTAGGTTCCAGATAGGGTCAAAAACTACATACTCAGATCTTCAACAAACTTTGCAGGGATACTTTGCATGTCAAGACACGTGGAAAAAACGTACAAAACAAGAGATTGGAGACATCAAGATTTTGGACGAATTTTTTAAGAATTTTCAAATTTTCAGATGGGAGGTTCCAGATAAGGTCAAAAACGACATACTCAGATCTTCACCAAACTTTGCAGGGATACTCTGCATGTCAAGACACGTGGAAAAAACGTACAAAACAAGAGATTGGAGACATCAAGATTTTCGACGAATTTTTTAAGAATTTTCAAATTTTCAGAAAGGATGTTCCAGATAAGGTCAAAACCGACATACTCAGATCTTCACCAAACTTTGCGGGGATACATTGGATGTCAAGACACGTGGAAAAAACGTACAAAACAAGAGATTGGAGACATCAAGATTTTGGACGAATTTTTTAAGAATTTTCAAATTTTCAGATAGGAGGTTCCAGATAAGGTCAAAAACTACATACTCAGATCTTCACCAAACATTGCAGGGATACATTGGATGTCAAGACACGTGGAAAAAACGTACAAAACAAGAGATTGGGGTCATCAAGATTTTGGACTGATTTTTTAGGAATTTTCAAATTTTCAGAAGGGAGGTTCCATATAAGGTCAAAAACTACATACTCAGATCTTCACCAAACTATGCAGGGATACATTGGATGTCAAGACACGTGGAAAAAACGTACATAACAAGATATTGGAGACATCAAGATTTTGGACGAATTTTTTAAGAATTTTCAAATTTTCAGAAAGGATGTTCCAGATAAGGTCAAAAACGACATACTCAGATCTTCACCAAACTTTGCAGGGATACATTGGATGTGAAGACACGTGGAAAAAACGTACAAAACTAGAGATTGGAGACATCAAGATTTTGGATGAATTTTTTAAGAATTTTCAAATTTTCAGATAGGAGGTTCCAGATAAGGTCAAAAACTACATACTCAGATCTTCACCAAACTTTGCAGGGATACATTGGATGTCAAGACACGTGGAAAAAACGTACAAAACAAGAGATTGGAGACATCAAGATTTTGGACGAATTTTTGAGGAATTTTCAAATTTTCAGAAATGAGGTTCCAGATAAGGTCAAAAACTACATACTCAGATCTTCACCAAACGTTGCAGGGATACTTTGCATGTCAAGACACGTGGAAAAAGCGTACAAAACAAGAGATTGGAGACATCAAGATTTTCGACGAATTTTTTAAGAATTTTCAAATTTTCAGATGGGAGGTTCCAGATAAGGTCAAAAACGACATACTCAGATCTTCACCAAACTTTGCAGGGATACTCTGCATGTCAAGGCACGTGGAAAAAACGTACAAAACAAGAGATTGGAGACATCAAGATTTTCGACGAATTTTTTAAGAATTTTCAAATTTTCAGAAAGGATGTTCCAGATAAGGTCAAAACCGACATACTCAGATCTTCACCAAACTTTGCATGGATACATTGGATGTCAAGACACGTGGAAAAAACATGCAAAACATAGGATTGGGGACAACAAGATTTTGGTCGAATTTTTTAAGAATTTTCAAATTTTCAGATATAAGGTTCCAGATAAGGTCAAAAACTACATACTCAGATCTTCACCAAACTTTGCAGGGATACATTGGATGTCAAGACAAGTGGAAAAAACGTACAAAACAAGAGATTGGAGACATCAAGATTTTGGACGAATTTTTGAGGAATTTTCAAATTTTCAGAAATGAGGTTCCAGATAAGGTCAAAAACTACATACTCAGATCTTCACCAAACTTTGCAGGGATACATTGGATGTCAAGACACGTGGGAAAAACGTACAAAACAAGAGATTGGAGACATCAAGATTTTGGACGAATTTTTTAACAATTTTCAAATTTTCAGATAGGAGGTTCCTGATAAGGTCAAAAACTACATACTCAGATCTTCACCAGACTTTGCAGGGATACATTGGATGTCAAGACACGTGGAAAAAACGTACAAAACAAGAGATTGGAGACATCAAGATTTTGGACGAATTTTTTAAGAATTTTCAAATTTTCAGATAGTATGTTCCAGATAAGGTCAAAAACTACATACTCAGATCTTCACCAAACGTTGCAGGGATACTTTGCATGTCAAGACACGTGGAAAAAACGTACAAAACAAGAGATTGGGGACATCAAGATTTTGGACGAATTTTTTAAGAATTTTCAAATTTTCAGAAAGGAGGTTCCATATAAGGTCAAAAACTACATACTCAGATCTTCACCAAACTTTGCAGGGATACATTGGATGTCAAGACACGTGGAAAAAACGTACAAAACAAGAGATTGGAGACATCAAGATTTTGGACGAATTTTTTAAGAATTTTCAAATTTTCAGATGGGAGGTTCCAGATAAGGTCAAAAACGACATACTCAGATCTTCACCAAACGTTGCAGGGATACTTTGCATGTCAAGACACGTGGAAAAAACGTACGAAACAAGAGATTGGGGACATCAAGATTTTGGACGAATTTTTTAAGAATTTTCAAATTTTTAGAAATTAGGTTCCATATAAAGTCAAAAACTACATACTCAGATCTTCGCCAAACATTGCAGGGATACATTGGATGTCAAGACACGTGGAAAAACGTACAAAACAAGAGATTGGAGACATCAAGATTTTGGACGAATTTTTTCAAAATTTTCAAATTTTCAGATGGGTGGTTCTAGATAAGGTCAAAAACGACATACTCAGATCTTCACCAAACTTTGCATGGATACATTGGATGTCAAGACACGTGGAAAAAACATACAAAACATAGGATTGGGGACATGAAGATTTTGGACGATTTTTTAAGAATTTTCAAATTTTCAGAAAGGAGGTTCCATATAAGGTCAAAAACTACAGACTCAGATCTTCACCAAACGTTGCAGGGATACTTTGCATGTCAAGACACGTGGAAAAAACGTACAAAACAAGAGATTGGAGACATCAAGATTTTGGAAGAATTTTTTAAGAATTTTCAAATTTTCAGATTGGAGGTTCCAGATAAGGTCAAAAACTACATACTCAGATCTTCACCAAACTTTGCAGGGATACATTAGATGTCAAGACACGTGGAAAAAACGTACAAAACAAGAGATTGGAGACATCAAGATTTTGGACGAATTTTTGAGGAATTTTCAAATTTTCAGAAATGAGGTTCCAGATAAGGTCAAAAACTACATACTCAGATCTTCACCAAACTTTGCAGGGATACATTGGATGTCAAGACACGTGGGAAAAACGTTCAAAACAAGAGATTGGAGACATCAAGATTTTGGACGAATTTTTTAACAATTTTCAAATTTTCAGATAGGAGGTTCCAGATAAGGTCAAAAACTACATACTCAGATCTTCACCAATCTTTGCAGGGATACATTGGATGTCAAGACACGTGGAAAAAACGTTCAAAACAAGAGATTGGAGACATCAAGATTTTGGACGAATTTTTTAAGAATTTTCAAATTTTCAGAAAGGATGTTCCAGATAAGGTCAAAAACGACATACTCAGATCTTCACCAAACTCTGCAGGGATACATTGGATGTCAAGACACGTGGAAAAAACATACAAAACATAGGATTGGGGACATCAAGATTTTGGTCAAATTTTTTAAGAATTTTCAAATTTTCAGATATAAGGTTCCATATAAGGTCAAAAACTACATACTCAGATCTTCACCAAACTTTGCAGGGATACATTGGATGTCAAGACACGTGGAAAAAACGTACAAAACAAGAGATTGGAGACATCAAGATTTTGGACGAATTTTTTAAGAATTTTCTAATTTTCAGAAAGGAGGTTCCATATAAGGTCAAAAACTACATACTCAGATCTTCACCAAACTTTGCAGATATACATTGAATGTCAAGACACGTGGAAAAAACGTACAAAACAAGAGATTGGTGTCATCAAGATTTTGGACGGATTTTTTAGGAATTTTCAAATTTTCAGATGGGAGGTTCCAGATAAGGTCAAAAACTACATACTCAGATCTTCACCAAACTTTGCAGGGATACATTGGATGTCAAGACACGTGGAAAAAACGTACAAAACAAGAGATTGGAGACATCAAGATTTTGGACGAATTTTTTAAGAATTTTCAAATTTTCAGATGGGAGGTTCCAGATAAGGTCAAAAACGACATACTCAGATCTTCACCAAACTTTGCATGGATACATTGGATGTCAAGACACGTGGAAAAAACATACAAAACATAGGATTGGTGACATCAAGATTTTGGACGAATTTTTTAAAAATTTTCAAATTTTCAGAAAGGAGGTTCCATATAAGGTCAAAAACTACATACTCAGATCTTCACCAAACTTTGCAGGGATACATTGGATGTGAAGACACGTGGAAAAAACGTACAAAACAAGAGATTGGAGACATCAAGATTTTGGACGAATTTTTTAAGAATTTTCAAATTTTCAGATAGGAGGTTCCAGATAAGGTCAAAAACTACATACTCAGATCTTCACCAAACTTTGCAGGGATACATTGGATGTCAAGACACGTGGAAAAAACGTACAAAACAAGAGATTGGAGACATCAAGATTTTGGACGAATTTTTGAGGAATTTTCAAATTTTCAGAAATGAGGTTCCAGATAAGGTCAAAAACTACATACTCAGATCTTCACCAAACGTTGCAGGGATACTTTGCATGTCAAGACACGTGGAAAAAACGTACAAAACAAGAGATTGGAGACATCAAGATTTTCGACGAATTTTTTAAGAATTTTCAAATTTTCAGATGGGAGGTTCCAGATAAGGTCAAAAACGACATACTCAGATCTTCACCAAACTTTGCAGGGATACTCTGCATGTCAAGACACGTGGAAAAAACGTACAAAACAAGAGATTGGAGACATCAAGATTTTCGACGAATTTTTTAAGAATTTTCAAATTTTCAGAAAGGATGTTCCAAATAAGGTCAAAACCGACATACTCAGATCTTCACCAAACTTTGCATGGATACATTGGATGTCAAGACACGTGGAAAAAACATACAAAACATAGGATTGGGGACATCAAGATTTTGGTCGAATTTTTTAAGAATTTTCAAATTTTCAGATAGGAGGTTCCAGATAAGGTCAAAAACTACATACTCAGATCTTCACCAAACTTTGCAGGGATACATTGGATGTCAAGACACGTGGAAAAAACGTACAAAACAAGAGATTGGAGACATCAAGGTTTTGGACGAATTTTTGAGGAATTTTCAAATTTTCAGAAATGAGGTTCCAGATAAGGTCAAAAACTACATACTCAGATCTTCACCAAACTTTGCCGGGATACATTGGATGTCAAGACACGTGGGAAAAACGTACAAAACAAGAGATTGGAGACATCAAGATTTTGGACGAATTTTTTAACAATTTTCAAATTTTCAGATAGGAGGTTCCAGATAAGGTCAAAAACTACATACTCAGATCTTCACCAGACTTTGCAGGGATACATTGGATGTCAAGACACGTGGAAAAAACGTACAAAACAAGAGATTGGAGACATCAAGATTTTGGACGAATTTTTTAAGAATTTTCAAATTTTCAGATAGGATGTTCCAGATAAGGTCAAAAACTACATACTCAGATCTTCACCAAACGTTGCAGGGATACTTTGCATGTCAAGACACGTGGAAAAAACGTACAAAACAAGAGATTGGGGTCATCAAGATATTGGACGAATTTTTTTAAGAATTTTCAAATTTTCAGAAAGGAGGTTCCATATAAGATCAAAAACTACATACTCAGATCTTCACCAAACTTTGCAGGGATACATTGGATGTCAAGACACGTGGAAAAAACGTACAAAACAAGAGATTGGAGACATCAAGATTTTGGACGAATTTTTTAAGAATTTTCAAATTTTCAGATGGGAGGTTCCAGATAAGGTCAAAAACGACATACTCAGATCTTCACCAAACGTTGCAGGGATACTTTGCATGTCAAGACACGTGGAAAAAACGTACGAAACAAGAGATTGGGGACATCAAGATTTTGGACGAATTTTTTAAGAATTTTCAAATTTTTAGAAAGGAGGTTCCATATAAGGTCAAAAACTACATACTACTTCACCAAACGTTGCAGGGATACTTTGCATGTCAAGACACGTGGAAAAAACGTACAAAACAAGAGATTGGAGACATCAAGATTTTGGAAGAATTTTTTAAGAATTTTCAAATTTTCAGATTGGAGGTTCCAGATAAGGTCAAAAACGACATACTCAGATCTTCACCAAACTTTGCAGGGATACATTAGATGTCAAGACACGTGGAAAAAACGTACAAAACAAGAGATTGGAGACATCAAGATTTTGGACGAATTTTTGAGGAATTTTCAAATTTTCAGAAATGAGGTTCCAGATAAGGTCAAAAACTACATACTCAGATCTTCACCAAACTTTGCAGGGATACATTGGATGTCAAGACACGTGGGAAAAACGTTCAAAACAAGAGATTGGAGACATCAAGATTTTGGACGAATTTTTTAACAATTTTCAAATTTTCAGATAGGAGGTTCCAGATAAGGTCAAAAACTACATACTCAGATCTTCACCAATCTTTGCAGGGATACATTGGATGTCAAGACACGTGGATAAAACGTTCAAAACAAGAGATTGGAGACATCAAGATTTTGGACGAATTTTTTAAGAATTTTCAAATTTTCAGAAAGGATGTTCCAGATAAGGTCAAAAACGACATACTCAGATCTTCACCAAACTCTGCAGGGATACATTGGATGTCAAGACACGTGGAAAAAACATACAAAACATAGGATTGGGGACATCAAGATTTTGGTCAAATTTTTTAAGAATTTTCAAATTTTCAGATATAAGGTTCCATATAAGGTCAAAAACTACATACTCAGATCTTCACCAAACTTTGCAGGGATACATTGGATGTCAAGACACGTGGAAAAAACGTACAAAACAAGAGATTGGAGACATCAAGATTTTGGACGAATTTTTTAAGAATTTTCAAATTTTCAGAAAGGAGGTTCCATATAAGGTCAAAAACTACATACTCAGATCTTCACCAAACTTTGCAGGGATACATTGAATGTCAAGACACGTGGAAAAAACGTACAAAACAAGAGATTGGTGTCATCAAGATTTTGGACGGATTTTTTAGGAATTTTCAAATTTTCAGATGGGAGGTTCCAGATAAGGTCAAAAATTACATACTCAGATCTTCACCAAACTTTGCAGGGATACATTGGATGTCAAGACACGTGGAAAAAACGTTCAAAACAAGAGATTGGAGACATCAAGATTTTGGACGAATTTTTTAAGAATTTTCAAATTTTCAGATGGGAGGTTCCAGATAAGGTCAAAAACGACATACTCAGATCTTCACCAAACTTTGCATGGATACATTGGATGTCAAGACACGTGGAAAAAACATACAAAACATAGGATTGGTGACATCAAGATTTTGGACGAATTTTTTAAGAATTTTCAAATTTTCAGAAAGGAGGTTCCATATAAGGTCAAAAACTACATACTCAGATCTTCACCAAACTTTGCAGGGATACATTGGATGTGAAGACACGTGGAAAAAACGTACAAAACAAGAGATTGGAGACATCAAGATTTTGGACGAATTTTTTAAGAATTTTCAAATTTTCAGATAGGAGGTTCCAGATAAGGTCAAAAACTACATACTCAGATCTTCACCAAACTTTGCAGGGATACATTGGATGTCAAGACACGTGGAAAAAACGTACAAAACAAGAGATTGGAGACATCAAGATTTTGGACGAATTTTTGAGGAATTTTCAAATTTTCAGAAATGAGGTTCCAGATAAGGTCAAAAACTACATACTCAGATCTTCACCAAACGTTGCAGGGATACTTTGCATGTCAAGACACGTGGAAAAAACGTACAAAACAAGAGATTGGAGACATCAAGATTTTCGACGAATTTTTTAAGAATTTTCAAATTTTCAGATGGGAGGTTCCAGATAAGGTCAAAAACGACATACTCAGATCTTCACCAAACTTTGCAGGGATACTCTGCATGTCAAGACACGTGGAAAAAACGTACAAAACAAGAGATTGGAGACATCAAGATTTTCGACGAATTTTTTAAGAATTTTCAAATTTTCAGAAAGGATGTTCCAGATAAGGTCAAAACCGACATACTCAGATCTTCACCAAACTTTGCATGGATACATTGGATGTCAAGACACGTGGAAAAAACGTACAAAACAAGAGATTGGAGACATCAAGGTTTTGGACGAATTTTTGAGGAATTTTCAAATTTTCAGAAATGAGGTTCCAGATAAGGTCAAAAACTACATACTCAGATCTTCACCAAACTTTGCCGGGATACATTGGATGTCAAGACACGTGGGAAAAACGTACAAAACAAGAGATTGGAGACATCAAGATTTTGGACGAATTTTTTAACAATTTTCAAATTTTCAGATAGGAGGTTCCAGATAAGGTCAAAAACTACATACTCAGATCTTCACCAGACTTTGCAGGGATACATTGGATGTCAAGACACGTGGAAAAAACGTACAAAACAAGAGATTGGAGACATCAAGATTTTGGACGAATTTTTTAAGAATTTTCAAATTTTCAGATAGGATGTTCCAGATAAGGTCAAAAACTACATACTCAGATCTTCACCAAACGTTGCAGGGATACTTTGCATGTCAAGACACGTGGAAAAAACGTACAAAACAAGAGATTGGGGTCATCAAGATTTTGGACGAATTTTTTAAGAATTTTCAAATTTTCAGAAAGGAGGTTCCATATAAGGTCAAAAACTACATACTCAGATCTTCACCAAACTTTGCAGGGATACATTGGATGTCAAGACACGTGGAAAAAACGTACAAAACAAGAGATTGGAGACATCAAGATTTTGGACGAATTTTTTAAGAATTTTCAAATTTTCAGATGGGAGGTTCCAGATAAGGTCAAAAACGACATACTCAGATCTTCACCAAACGTTGCAGGGATACTTTGCATGTCAAGACACGTGGAAAAAACGTACGAAACAAGAGATTGGGGACATCAAGATTTTGGACGAATTTTTTAAGAATTTTCAAATTTTTAGAAAGGAGGTTCCATATAAGGTCAAAAACTACATACTCAGATCTTCACCAAACATTGCAGGGATACATTGGATGTCAAGACACGTGGAAAAAACGTACAAAACAAGAGATTGGAGACATCAAGATTTTGGACGAATTTTTTCAAAATTTTCAAATTTTCAGATGGGTGGTTCTAGATAAGGTCAAAAACGACATACTCAGATCTTCACCAAACTTTGCATGGATACATTGGATGTCAAGACACGTGGAAAAAACATACATAACATAGGATTGGGGACATCAAGATTTTGGACGAATTTTTTAAGAATTTTCAAATTTTCAGAAAGGAGGTTCCATATAAGGTCAAAAACTACATACTCAGATCTTCACCAAACGTTGCAGGGATACTTTGCATGTCAAGACACGTGGAAAAAACGTACAAAACAAGAGATTGGAGACATCAAGATTTTGGAAGAATTTTTTAAGAATTTTCAAATTTTCAGATTGGAGGTTCCAGATAAGGTCAAAAACTACATACTCAGATCTTCACCAAACTTTGCAGGGATACATTAGATGTCAAGACACGTGGAAAAAACGTACAAAACAAGAGATTGGAGACATCAAGATTTTGGACGAATTTTTGAGGAATTTTCAAATTTTCAGAAATGAGGTTCCAGATAAGGTCAAAAACTACATACTCAGATCTTCACCAAACTTTGCAGGGATACATTGGATGTCAAGACACGTGGGAAAAACGTTCAAAACAAGAGATTGGAGACATCAAGATTTTGGACGAATTTTTTAACAATTTTCAAATTTTCAGATAGGAGGTTCCAGATAAGGTCAAAAACTACATACTCAGATCTTCACCAATCTTTGCAGGGATACATTGGATGTCAAGACACGTGGATAAAACGTTCAAAACAAGAGATTGGAGACATCAAGATTTTGGACGAATTTTTTAAGAATTTTCAAATTTTCAGAAAGGATGTTCCAGATAAGGTCAAAAACGACATACTCAGATCTTCACCAAACTCTGCAGGGATACATTGGATGTCAAGACACGTGGAAAAAACATACAAAACATAGGATTGGGGACATCAAGATTTTGGTCAAATTTTTTAAGAATTTTCAAATTTTCAGATATAAGGTTCCATATAAGGTCAAAAACTACATACTCAGATCTTCACCAAACTTTGCAGGGATACATTGGATGTCAAGACACGTGGAAAAAACGTACAAAACAAGAGATTGGAGACATCAAGATTTTGGACGAATTTTTTAAGAATTTTCAAATTTTCAGAAAGGAGGTTCCATATAAGGTCAAAAACTACATACTCAGATCTTCACCAAACTTTGCAGGGATACATTGAATGTCAAGACACGTGGAAAAAACGTACAAAACAAGAGATTGGTGTCATCAAGATTTTGGACGGATTTTTTAGGAATTTTCAAATTTTCAGATGGGAGGTTCCAGATAAGGTCAAAAACTACATACTCAGATCTTCACCAAACTTTGCAGGGATACATTGGATGTCAAGACACGTGGAAAAAACGTTCAAAACAAGAGATTGGAGACATCAAGATTTTGGACGAATTTTTTAAGAATTTTCAAATTTTCAGATGGGAGGTTCCAGATAAGGTCAAAAACGACATACTCAGATCTTCACCAAACTTTGCATGGATACATTGGATGTCAAGACACGTGGAAAAAACATACAAAACATAGGATTGGTGACATCAAGATTTTGGACGAATTTTTTAAGAATTTTCAAATTTTCAGAAAGGAGGTTCCAGATAAGGTCAAAAACTACATACTCAGATCTTCACCAAACTTTGCAGGGATACATTGGATGTGAAGACACGTGGAAAAAACGTACAAAACAAGAGATTGGAGACATCAAGATTTTGGACGAATTTTTTAAGAATTTTCAAATTTTCAGATAGGAGGTTCCAGATAAGGTCAAAAACTACATACTCAGATCTTCACCAAACTTTGCAGGGATACATTGGATGTCAAGACACGTGGAAAAAACGTACAAAACAAGAGATTGGAGACATCAAGATTTTGGACGAATTTTTGAGGAATTTTCAAATTTTCAGAAATGAGGTTCCAGATAAGGTCAAAAACTACATACTCAGATCTTCACCAAACGTTGCAGGGATACTTTGCATGTCAAGACACGTGGAAAAAACGTACAAAACAAGAGATTGGAGACATCAAGATTTTCGACGAATTTTTTAAGAATTTTCAAATTTTCAGATGGGAGGTTCCAGATAAGGTCAAAAACGACATACTCAGATCTTCACCAAACTTTGCAGGGATACTCTGCATGTCAAGACACGTGGAAAAAACGTACAAAACAAGAGATTGGAGACATCAAGATTTTCGACGAATTTTTTAAGAATTTTCAAATTTTCAGAAAGGATGTTCCAGATAAGGTCAAAACCGACATACTCAGATCTTCACCAAACTTTGCATGGATACATTGGATGTCAAGACACGTGGAAAAAACATACAAAACATAGGATTGGGGACATCAAGATTTTGGTCGAATTTTTTAAGAATTTTCAAATTTTCAGATAGGAGGTTCCAGATAAGGTCAAAAACTACATACTCAGATCTTCACCAAACTTTGCAGGGATACACAGGATGTCAAGACACGTGGAAAAAACGTACAAAACAAGAGATTGGAGACATCAAGGTTTTGGACGAATTTTTGAGGAATTTTCAAATTTTCAGAAATGAGGTTCCAGATAAGGTCAAAAACTACATACTCAGATCTTCACCAAACTTTGCCGGGATACATTGGATGTCAAGACACGTGGGAAAAACGTACAAAACAAGAGATTGGAGACATCAAGATTTTGGACGAATTTTTTAACAATTTTCAAATTTTCAGATAGGAGGTTCCAGATAAGGTCAAAAACTACATACTCAGATCTTCACCAGACTTTGCAGGGATACATTGGATGTCAAGACACGTGGAAAAAACGTACAAAACAAGAGATTGGAGACATCAAGATTTTGGACGAATTTTTTAAGAATTTTCAAATTTTCAGATAGGATGTTCCAGATAAGGTCAAAAACTACATACTCAGATCTTCACCAAACGTTGCAGGGATACTTTGCATGTCAAGACACGTGGAAAAAACGTACAAAACAAGAGATTGGGGTCATCAAGATTTTGGACGAATTTTTTAAGAATTTTCAAATTTTCAGAAAGGAGGTTCCATATAAGGTCAAAAACTACATACTCAGATCTTCACCAAACTTTGCAGGGATACATTGGATGTCAAGACACGTGGAAAAAACGTACAAAACAAGAGATTGGAGACATCAAGATTTTGGACGAATTTTTTAAGAATTTTCAAATTTTCAGATGGGAAGTTCCAGATAAGGTCAAAAACGACATACTCAGATCTTCACCAAACGTTGCAGGGATACTTTGCATGTCAAGACACGTGGAAAAAACGTACGAAACAAGAGATTGGGGACATCAAGATTTTGGACGAATTTTTTAAGAATTTTCAAATTTTTAGAAAGGAGGTTCCATATAAGATCAAAAACTACATACTCAGATCTTCACCAAACATTGCAGGGATACATTGGATGTCAAGACACGTGGAAAAAACGTACAAAACAAGAGATTGGAGACATCAAGATTTTGGACGAATTTTTTCAAAATTTTCAAATTTTCAGATGGGTGGTTCTAGATAAGGTCAAGAACGACATACTCAGATCTTCACCAAACTTTGCATGGATACATTGGATGTCAAGACACGTGGAAAAAACATACAAAACATAGGATTGGGGACATCAAGATTTTGGACGAATTTTTTAAGAATTTTCAAATTTTCAGAAAGGAGGTTCCATATAATGTCAAAAACTACATACTCAGATCTTCACCAAACGTTGCAGGGATACTTTGCATGTCAAGACACGTGGAAAAAACGTACAAAACAAGAGATTGGAGACATCAAGATTTTGGACGAATTTTTTAAGAATTTTCAAATATTCAGATTGGAGGTTCCAGATAAGGTCAAAAACTACATACTCAGATCTTCACCAAACTTTGCAGGGATACATTAGATGTCAAGACACGTGGAAAAAACGTACAAAACAAGAGATTGGAGACATCAAGATTTTGGACGAATTTTTGAGGAATTTTCAAATTTTCAGAAATGAGGTTCCAGATAAGGTCAAAAACTACATACTGAGATCTTCACCAAACTTTGCAGGAATACATTGGATGTCAAGACACGTGGGAAAAACGTTCAAAACAAGAGATTGGAGACATCAAAATTTTGGATGAATTTTTTAACAATTTTCAAATTTTCAGATAGGAGGTTCCAGATAAGGTCAAAAACTACATACTCAGATCTTCACCAAACTTTGCAGGGATACATTGGATGTCAAGACACGTGGAAAAAACGTACAAAACAAGAGATTGGAGACATCAAGATTTTGGACGAATTTTTTAAGAATTTTCAAATTTTCAGAAAGGATGTTCCAGATAAGGTCAAAAACGACATACTCAGATCTTCACCAAACTCTGCAGGGATACATTGAATGTCAAGACACGTGGAAAAAACGTACAAAACAAGAGATTGGAGACATCAAGATTTTGGACGAATTTTTTAAGAATTTTCAAATTTTCAGATAGGAGGTTCCAGATAAGGTCAAAAACTACATACTCAGATCTTCACCAAACTTTGCAGGGATACATTGGATGTCAAGACACGTGGAAAAAACGTACAAAACAAGAGATTGGAGACATCAAGATTTTGGACGAATTTTTGAGGAATTTTCAAATTTTCAGAAATGAGGTTCCAGATAAGGTCAAAAACTACATACTCAGATCTTCACCAAACGTTGCAGGGATACTTTGCATGTCAAGACACGTGGAAAAAACGTACAAAACAAGAGATTGGAGACATCAAGATTTTCGACGAATTTTTTAAGAATTTTCAAATTTTCAGATGGGAGGTTCCAGATAAGGTCAAAAACGACATACTCAGATCTTCACCAAACTTTGCAGGGATACTCTGCATGTCAAGACACGTGGAAAAAACGTACAAAACAAGAGATTGGAGACATCAAGATTTTCGACGAATTTTTTAAGAATTTTCAAATTTTCAGAAAGGATGTTCCAGATAAGGTCAAAACCGACATACTCAGATCTTCACCAAACTTTGCATGGATACATTGGATGTCAAGACACGTGGAAAAAACATACAAAACATAGGATTGGGGACATCAAGATTTTGGTCGAATTTTTTAAGAATTTTCAAATTTTCAGATAGGAGGTTCCAGATAAGGTCAAAAACTACATACTCAGATCTTCACCAAACTTTGCAGGGATACATTGGATGTCAAGACACGTGGAAAAAACGTACAAAACAAGAGATTGGAGACATCAAGGTTTTGGACGAATTTTTGAGGAATTTTCAAATTTTCAGAAATGAGGTTCCAGATAAGGTCAAAAACTACATACTCAGATCTTCACCAAACTTTGCCGGGATACATTGGATGTCAAGACACGTGGGAAAAACGTACAAAACAAGAGATTGGAGACATCAAGATTTTGGACGAATTTTTTAACAATTTTCAAATTTTCAGATAGGAGGTTCCAGATAAGGTCAAAAACTACATACTCAGATCTTCACCAGACTTTGCAGGGATACATTGGATGTCAAGACACGTGGAAAAAACGTACAAAACAAGAGATTGGAGACATCAAGATTTTGGACGAATTTTTTAAGAATTTTCAAATTTTCAGATAGGATGTTCCAGATAAGGTCAAAAACTACATACTCAGATCTTCACCAAACGTTGCAGGGATACTTTGCATGTCAAGACACGTGGAGAAAACGTACAAAACAAGAGATTGGGGTCATCAAGATTTTGGACGAATTTTTTTAAGAATTTTCAAATTTTCAGAAAGGAGGTTCCATATAAGGTCAAAAACTACATACTCAGATCTTCACCAAACTTTGCAGGGATACATTGGATGTCAAGACACGTGGAAAAAACGTACAAAACAAGAGATTGGAGACATCAAGATTTTGGACGAATTTTTTAAGAATTTTCAAATTTTCAGATGGGAGGTTCCAGATAAGGTCAAAAACGACATACTCAGATCTTCACCAAACGTTGCAGGGATACTTTGCATGTCAAGACACGTGGAAAAAACGTACGAAACAAGAGATTGGGGACATCAAGATTTTGGACGAATTTTTTAAGAATTTTCAAATTTTTAGAAAGGAGGTTCCATATAAGGTCAAAAACTACATACTCAGATCTTCACCAAACATTGCAGGGATACATTGGATGTCAAGACACGTGGAAAAAACGTACAAAACAAGAGATTGGAGACATCAAGATTTTGGACGATTTTTTTCAAAATTTTCAAATTTTCAGATGGGTGGTTCTAGATAAGGTCAAAAACGACATACTCAGATCTTCACCAAACTTTGCATGGATACATTGGATGTCAAGACACGTGGAAAAAACATACATAACATAGGATTGGGGACATCAAGATTTTGGACGAATTTTTTAAGAATTTTCAAATTTTCAGAAAGGAGGTTCCATATAAGGTCAAAAACTACATACTCAGATCTTCACCAAACGTTGCAGGGATACTTTGCATGTCAAGACACGTGGAAAAAACGTACAAAACAAGAGATTGGAGACATCAAGATTTTGGAAGAATTTTTTAAGAATTTTCAAATTTTCAGATTGGAGGTTCCAGATAAGGTCAAAAACTACATACTCAGATCTTCACCAAACTTTGCAGGGATACATTAGATGTCAAGACACGTGGAAAAAACGTACAAAACAAGAGATTGGAGACATCAAGATTTTGGACGAATTTTTGAGGAATTTTCAAATTTTCAGAAATGAGGTTCCAGATAAGGTCAAAAACTACATACTCAGATCTTCACCAAACTTTGCAGGGATACATTGGATGTCAAGACACGTGGGAAAAACGTTCAAAACAAGAGATTGGAGACATCAAGATTTTGGACGAATTTTTTAACAATTTTCAAATTTTCAGATAGGAGGTTCCAGATAAGGTCAAAAACTACATACTCAGATCTTCACCAATCTTTGCAGGGATACATTGGATGTCAAGACACGTGGATAAAACGTTCAAAACAAGAGATTGGAGACATCAAGATTTTGGACGAATTTTTTAAGAATTTTCAAATTTTCAGAAAGGATGTTCCAGATAAGGTCAAAAACGACATACTCAGATCTTCACCAAACTCTGCAGGGATACATTGGATGTCAAGACACGTGGAAAAAACATACAAAACATAGGATTGGGGACATCAAGATTTTGGTCAAATTTTTTAAGAATTTTCAAATTTTCATATATAAGGTTCCATATAAGGTCAAAAACTACATACTCAGATCTTCACCAAACTTTGCAGGGATACATTGGATGTCAAGACACGTGGAAAAAACGTACAAAACAAGAGATTGGAGACATCAAGATTTTGGACGAATTTTTTAAGAATTTTCAAATTTTCAGAAAGGAGGTTCCATATAAGGTCAAAAACTACATACTCAGATCTTCACCAAACTTTGCAGGGATACATTGAATGTCAAGACACGTGGAAAAAACGTACAAAACAAGAGATTGGTGTCATCAAGATTTTGGACGGATTTTTTAGGAATTTTCAAATTTTCAGATGGGAGGTTCCAGATAAGGTCAAAAACTACATACTCAGATCTTCACCAAACTTTGCAGGGATACATTGGATGTCAAGACACGTGGAAAAAACGTTCAAAACAAGAGATTGGAGACATCAAGATTTTGGACGAATTTTTTAAGAATTTTCAAATTTTCAGATGGGAGGTTCCAGATAAGGTCAAAAACGACATACTCAGATCTTCACCAAACTTTGCATGGATACATTGGATGTCAAGACACGTGGAAAAAACATACAAAACATAGGATTGGTGACATCAAGATTTTGGACGAATTTTTTAAGAATTTTCAAATTTTCAGAAAGGAGGTTCCATATAAGGTCAAAAACTACATACTCAGATCTTCACCAAACTTTGCAGGGATACATTGGATGTGAAGACACGTGGAAAAAACGTACAAAACAAGAGATTGGAGACATCAAGATTTTGGACGAATTTTTTAAGAATTTTCAAATTTTCAGATAGGAGGTTCCAGATAAGGTCAAAAACTACATACTCAGATCTTCACCAAACTTTGCAGGGATACATTGGATGTCAAGACACGTGGAAAAAACGTACAAAACAAGAGATTGGAGACATCAAGATTTTGGACGAATTTTTGAGGAATTTTCAAATTTTCAGAAATGAGGTTCCAGATAAGGTCAAAAACTACATACTCAGATCTTCACCAAACGTTGCAGGGATACTTTGCATGTCAAGACACGTGGAAAAAACGTACAAAACAAGAGATTGGAGACATCAAGATTTTCGACGAATTTTTTAAGAATTTTCAAATTTTCAGATGGGAGGTTCCAGATAAGGTCAAAAACTACATACTCAGATCTTCACCAAACTTTGCAGGGATACTCTGCATGTCAAGACACGTGGAAAAAACGTACAAAACAAGAGATTGGAGACATCAAGATTTTCGACGAATTTTTTAAGAATTTTCAAATTTTCAGAAAGGATGTTCCAGATAAGGTCAAAACCGACATACTCAGATCTTCACCAAACTTTGCATGGATACATTGGATGTCAAGACACGTGGAAAAAACATACAAAACATAGGATTGGGGACATCAAGATTTTGGTCGAATTTTTTAAGAATTTTCAAATTTTCAGATAGGAGGTTCCAGATAAGGTCAAAAACTACATACTCAGATCTTCACCAAACTTTGCAGGGATACATTGGATGTCAAGACACGTGGAAAAAACGTACAAAACAAGAGATTGGAGACATCAAGGTTTTGGACGAATTTTTGAGGAATTTTCAAATTTTCAGAAATGAGGTTCCAGATAAGGTCAAAAACTACATACTCAGATCTTCACCAAACTTTGCCGGGATACATTGGATGTCAAGACACGTGGGAAAAACGTACAAAACAAGAGATTGGAGACATCAAGATTTTGGACGAATTTTTTAACAATTTTCAAATTTTCAGATAGGAGGTTCCAGATAAGGTCAAAAACTACATACTCAGATCTTCACCAGACTTTGCAGGGATACATTGGATGTCAAGACACGTGGAAAAAACGTACAAAACAAGAGATTGGAGACATCAAGATTTTGGACGAATTTTTTTAGAATTTTCAAATTTTCAGATAGGATGTTCCAGATAAGGTCAAAAACTACATACTCAGATCTTCACCAAACGTTGCAGGGATACTTTGCATGTCAAGACACGTGGAAAAAACGTACAAAACAAGAGATTGGGGTCATCAAGATTTTGGACGAATTTTTTAAGAATTTTCAAATTTTCAGAAAGGAGGTTCCATATAAGGTCAAAAACTACATACTCAGATCTTCACCAAACTTTGCAGGGATACATTGGATGTCAAGACACGTGGAAAAAACGTACAAAACAAGAGATTGGAGACATCAAGATTTTGGACGAATTTTTTAAGAATTTTCAAATTTTCAGATGGGAGGTTCCAGATAAGGTCAAAAACGACATACTCAGATCTTCACCAAACGTTGCAGGGATACTTTGCATGTCAAGACACGTGGAAAAAACGTACGAAACAAGAGATTGGGGACATCAAGATTTTGGACGAATTTTTTAAGAATTTTCAAATTTTTAGAAAGGAGGTTCCATATAAGATCAAAAACTACATACTCAGATCTTCACCAAACATTGCAGGGATACATTGGATGTCAAGACACGTGGAAAAAACGTACAAAACAAGAGATTGGAGACATCAAGATTTTGGACGAATTTTTTCAAAATTTTCAAATTTTCAGATGGGTGGTTCTAGATAAGGTCAAGAACGACATACTCAGATCTTCACCAAACTTTGCATGGATACATTGGATGTCAAGACACGTGGAAAAAACATACAAAACATAGGATTGGGGACATCAAGATTTTGGACGAATTTTTTAAGAATTTTCAAATTTTCAGAAAGGAGGTTCCATATAATGTCAAAAACTACATACTCAGATCTTCACCAAACGTTGCAGGGATACTTTGCATGTCAAGACACGTGGAAAAAACGTACAAAACAAGAGATTGGAGACATCAAGATTTTGGACGAATTTTTTAAGAATTTTCAAATATTCAGATTGGAGGTTCCAGATAAGGTCAAAAACTACATACTCAGATCTTCACCAAACTTTGCAGGGATACATTAGATGTCAAGACACGTGGAAAAAACGTACAAAACAAGAGATTGGAGACATCAAGATTTTGGACGAATTTTTGAGGAATTTTCAAATTTTCAGAAATGAGGTTCCAGATAAGGTCAAAAACTACATACTGAGATCTTCACCAAACTTTGCAGGAATACATTGGATGTCAAGACACGTGGGAAAAACGTTCAAAACAAGAGATTGGAGACATCAAAATTTTGGATGAATTTTTTAACAATTTTCAAATTTTCAGATAGGAGGTTCCAGATAAGGTCAAAAACTACATACTCAGATCTTCACCAAACTTTGCAGGGATACATTGGATGTCAAGACACGTGGAAAAAACGTACAAAACAAGAGATTGGAGACATCAAGATTTTGGACGAATTTTTTAAGAATTTTCAAATTTTCAGAAAGGATGTTCCAGATAAGGTCAAAAACGACATACTCAGATCTTCACCAAACTCTGCAGGGATACATTGAATGTCAAGACACGTGGAAAAAACATACAAAACATAGGATTGGGGACATCAAGATTTTGGTCAAATGTTTTAAGAATTTTCAAATTTTCAGATAGGAGGTTCCATATAAGGTCAAAAACTACATACTCAGATCTTCACCAAACTTTGCAGGGATACATTGGATGTCAAGACACGTGGAAAAAACGTACAAAACAAGAGATTGGAGACATCAAGATTTTGGACGAATTTTTTAAGAATTTTCAAATTTTCAGAAAGGAGGTTCCATATAAGGTCAAAAACTACATACTCAGATCTTCACCAAACTTTGCAGGGATACATTGAATGTCAAGACACGTGGAAAAAACGTACAAAACAAGAGATTGGGGTCATCAAGATTTTGGACGGATTTTTTAGGAATTTTCAAATTTTCAGATGGGAGGTTCCAGATAAGGTCAAAAACTACATACTCAGATCTTCACCAAACTTTGCAGGGATACATTGGATGTCAAGACACGTGGAAAAAACGTACAAAACAAGAGATTGGAGACATCAACATTTTGGACGAATTTTTTAAGAATTTTCAAATTTTCAGATGGGAGGTTCCAGATAAGTTCAAAAACGACATACTCAGATCTTCACCAAACTTTGCATGGATACATTGGATGTCAAGACACGTGGAAAAAACATACAAAACATAGGATTGGTGACATCAAGATTTTGGACGAATTTTTTAAGAATTTTCAAATTTTCAGAAAGGAGGTTCCATATAAGGTCAAAAACTACATACTCAGATCTTCACCAAACTTTGCAGGGATACATTGGATGTCAAGACACGGGGAAAAAACGTACAAAACAAGAGATTGGAGACATCAAGATTATGGACGAATTTTTTGAGAATTTTCAAATTTTCAGAAAGGAGGTTCCATATAAGGTCAAAAACTACATACTCAGATCTTCACCAAACTTTGCAGGGATACATTGGATGTCAAGACACGTGGAAAAAACGTACAAAACAAGAGATTGGAGACATCAAGATTTTGGACGAATTTTTTAAGAATTTTCAAATTTTCAGAAAGGATGTTACAGATAAGGTCAAAAACGACATACTCAGATCTTCACCAAACTTTGCAGGGATACATTGGAGGTCGAGACACGTGGAAAAAACGTACAAAACAAGAGATTGGAGACATCAAGATTTTGGACGAATTTTTGAAGAATTTTCAAATTTTCAGATAGGAGGTTCCAGATAAGGTCAAAAACTACATACTCAGATCTCCACCAAACATTGCACGGATACATTGGATGTCAAGACACGTGGAAAAAACGTACAAAACAAGAGATTGGAGACATCAAGATTTTCGACGAATTTTTGAAGAATTTTCAAATTTTCAGATAGGAGGTTCCAGATAAGATCAAAAACTACATACTCAGATCTTCACCAAACGTTGCAGGGATACTTTGCATGTCAAGACACGTGGAAAAAACGTACAAAACAAGAGATTGGAGACATCAAGATTTTCGACGAATTTTTTAAGAATTTTCAAATTTTCAGATGGGAGGTTCCAGATAAGGTCAAAAACGACATACTCAGATCTTCACCAAACTTTGCAGGGATACTCTGCATGTCAAGACACGTGGAAAAAACGTACAAAACAAGAGATTGGAGACATCAAGATTTTCGACGAATTTTTTAAGAATTTTCAAATTTTCAGAAAGGATGTTCCAGATAAGGTCAAAACCGACATACTCAGATCTTCACCAAACTTTGCATGGATACATTGGATGTCAAGACACGTGGAAAAAACATACAAAACATAGGATTGGGGACATCAAGATTTTGGTCGAATTTTTTAAGAATTTTCAAATTTTCAGATAGGAGGTTCCAGATAAGGTCAAAAACTACATACTCAGATCTTCACCAAACTTTGCAGGGATACATTGGATGTCAAGACACGTGGAAAAAACGTACAAAACAAGAGATTGGAGACATCAAGGTTTTGGACGAATTTTTGAGGAATTTTCAAATTTTCAGAAATGAGGTTCCAGATAAGGTCAAAAACTACATACTCAGATCTTCACCAAACTTTGCCGGGATACATTGGATGTCAAGACACGTGGGAAAAACGTACAAAACAAGAGATTGGAGACATCAAGATTTTGGACAAATTTTTTAACAATTTTCAAATTTTCAGATAGGAGGTTCCAGATAAGGTCAAAAACTACATACTCAGATCTTCACCAGACTTTGCAGGGATACATTGGATGTCAAGACACGTGGAAAAAACGTACAAAACAAGAGATTGGAGACATCAAGATTTTGGACGAATTTTTTAAGAATTTTCAAATTTTCAGATAGGATGTTCCAGATAAGGTCAAAAACTACATACTCAGATCTTCACCAAACGTTGCAGGGATACTTTGCATGTCAAGACACGTGGAAAAAACGTACAAAACAAGAGATTGGGGTCATCAAGATTTTGGACGAATTTTTTTAAGAATTTTCAAATTTTCAGAAAGGAGGTTCCATATAAGGTCAAAAACTACATACTCAGATCTTCACCAAACTTTGCAGGGATACATTGGATGTCAAGACACGTGGAAAAAACGTACAAAACAAGAGATTGGAGACATCAAGATTTTGGACGAATTTTTTAAGAATTTTCAAATTTTCAGATGGGAGGTTCCAGATAAGGTCAAAAACTACATACTCAGATCTTCACCAAACTTTGCAGGGATACATTGGATGTCAAGACACGTGGAAAAAACGTACAAAACAAGAGATTGGAGACATCAACATTTTGGACGAATTTTTTAAGAATTTTCAAATTTTCAGATGGGAGGTTCCAGATAAGTTCAAAAACGACATACTCAGATCTTCACCAAACTTTGCATGGATACATTGGATGTCAAGACACGTGGAAAAAACATACAAAACATAGGATTGGTGACATCAAGATTTTGGACAAATTTTTTAAGAATTTTCAAATTTTCAGAAAGGAGGTTCCATATAAGGTCAAAAACTACATACTCAGATCTTCACCAAACTTTGCAGGGATACATTGGATGTCAAGACACGGGGAAAAAACGTACAAAACAAGAGATTGGAGACATCAAGATTATGGACGAATTTTTTGAGAATTTTCAAATTTTCAGAAAGGAGGTTCCATATAAGGTCAAAAACTACATACTCAGATCTTCACCAAACTTTGCAGGGATACATTGGATGTCAAGACACGTGGAAAAAACGTACAAAACAAGAGATTGGAGACATCAAGATTTTGGACGAATTTTTTAAGAATTTTCAAATTTTCAGAAAGGATGTTACAGATAAGGTCAAAAACGACATACTCAGATCTTCACCAAACTTTGCAGGGATACATTGGAGGTCGAGACACGTGGAAAAAACGTACAAAACAAGAGATTGGAGACATCAAGATTTTGGACGAATTTTTGAAGAATTTTCAAATTTTCAGATAGGAGGTTCCAGATAAGGTCAAAAACTACATACTCAGATCTCCACCAAACATTGCACGGATACATTGGATGTCAAGACACGTGGAAAAAACGTACAAAACAAGAGATTGGAGACATCAAGATTTTCGACGAATTTTTGAAGAATTTTCAAATTTTCAGATAGGAGGTTCCAGATAAGATCAAAAACTACATACTCAGATCTTCACCAAACGTTGCAGGGATACTTTGCATGTCAAGACACGTGGAAAAAACGTACAAAACAAGAGATTGGAGACATCAAGATTTTCGACGAATTTTTTAAGAATTTTCAAATTTTCAGATGGGAGGTTCCAGATAAGGTCAAAAACGACATACTCAGATCTTCACCAAACTTTGCAGGGATACTCTGCATGTCAAGACACGTGGAAAAAACGTACAAAACAAGAGATTGGAGACATCAAGATTTTCGACGAATTTTTTAAGAATTTTCAAATTTTCAGAAAGGATGTTCCAGATAAGGTCAAAACCGACATACTCAGATCTTCACCAAACTTTGCATGGATACATTGGATGTCAAGACACGTGGAAAAAACATACAAAACATAGGATTGGGGACATCAAGATTTTGGTCGAATTTTTTAAGAATTTTCAAATTTTCAGATAGGAGGTTCCAGATAAGGTCAAAAACTACATACTCAGATCTTCACCAAACTTTGCAGGGATACATTGGATGTCAAGACACGTGGAAAAAACGTACAAAACAAGAGATTGGAGACATCAAGGTTTTGGACGAATTTTTGAGGAATTTTCAAATTTTCAGAAATGAGGTTCCAGATAAGGTCAAAAACTACATACTCAGATCTTCACCAAACTTTGCCGGGATACATTGGATGTCAAGACACGTGGGAAAAACGTACAAAACAAGAGATTGGAGACATCAAGATTTTGGACAAATTTTTTAACAATTTTCAAATTTTCAGATAGGAGGTTCCAGATAAGGTCAAAAACTACATACTCAGATCTTCACTAGACTTTGCAGGGATACATTGGATGTCAAGACACGTGGAAAAAACGTACAAAACAAGAGATTGGAGACATCAAGATTTTGGACGAATTTTTTAAGAATTTTCAAATTTTCAGATAGGATGTTCCAGATAAGGTCAAAAACTACATACTCAGATCTTCACCAAACGTTGCAGGGATACTTTGCATGTCAAGACACGTGGAAAAAACGTACAAAACAAGAGATTGGGGTCATCAAGATTTTGGACGAATTTTTTTAAGAATTTTCAAATTTTCAGAAAGGAGGTTCCATATAAGGTCAAAAACTACATACTCAGATCTTCACCAAACTTTGCAGGGATACATTGGATGTCAAGACACGTGGAAAAAACGTACAAAACAAGAGATTGGAGACATCAAGATTTTGGACGAATTTTTTAAGAATTTTCAAATTTTCAGATGGGAGGTTCCAGATAAGGTCAAAAACTACATACTCAGATCTTCACCAAACTTTGCAGGGATACATTGGATGTCAAGACACGTGGAAAAAACGTACAAAACAAGAGATTGGAGACATCAACATTTTGGACGAATTTTTTAAGAATTTTCAAATTTTCAGATGGGAGGTTCCAGATAAGTTCAAAAACGACATACTCAGATCTTCACCAAACTTTGCATGGATACATTGGATGTCAAGACACGTGGAAAAAACATACAAAACATAGGATTGGTGACATCAAGATTTTGGACGAATTTTTTAAGAATTTTCAAATTTTCAGAAAGGAGGTTCCATATAAGGTCAAAAACTACATACTCAGATCTTCACCAAACTTTGCAGGGATACATTGGATGTCAAGACACGGGGAAAAAACGTACAAAACAAGAGATTGGAGACATCAAGATTATGGACGAATTTTTTGAGAATTTTCAAATTTTCAGAAAGGAGGTTCCATATAAGGTCAAAAACTACATACTCAGATCTTCACCAAACTTTGCAGGGATACATTGGATGTCAAGACACGTGGAAAAAACGTACAAAACAAGAGATTGGAGACATCAAGATTTTGGACGAATTTTTTAAGAATTTTCAAATTTTCAGAAAGGATGTTACAGATAAGGTCAAAAACGACATACTCAGATCTTCACCAAACTTTGCAGGGATACATTGGAGGTCGAGACACGTGGAAAAAACGTACAAAACAAGAGATTGGAGACATCAAGATTTTGGACGAATTTTTGAAGAATTTTCAAATTTTCAGATAGGAGGTTCCAGATAAGGTCAAAAACTACATACTCAGATCTCCACCAAACATTGCACGGATACATTGGATGTCAAGACACGTGGAAAAAACGTACAAAACAAGAGATTGGAGACATCAAGATTTTCGACGAATTTTTGAAGAATTTTCAAATTTCCAGATAGGAGGTTCCAGATAAGATCAAAAACTACATACTCAGATCTTCACCAAACGTTGCAGGGATACTTTGCATGTCAAGACACGTGGAAAAAACGTACAAAACAAGAGATTGGAGACATCAAGATTTTCGACGAATTTTTTAAGAATTTTCAAATTTTCAGATGGGAGGTTCCAGATAAGGTCAAAAACGACATACTCAGATCTTCACCAAACTTTGCAGGGATACTCTGCATGTCAAGACACGTGGAAAAAACGTACAAAACAAGAGATTGGAGACATCAAGATTTTCGACGAATTTTTTAAGAATTTTCAAATTTTCAGAAAGGATGTTCCAGATAAGGTCAAAAACGACATACTCAGATCTTCACCAAACTCTGCAGGGATACATTGAATGTCAAGACACGTGGAAAAAACATACAAAACATAGGATTGGGGACATCAAGATTTTGGTCAAATGTTTTAAGAATTTTCAAATTTTCAGATAGGAGGTTCCATATAAGGTCAAAAACTACATACTCAGATCTTCACCAAACTTTGCAGGGATACATTGGATGTCAAGACACGTGGAAAAAACGTACAAAACAAGAGATTGGAGACATCAAGATTTTGGACGAATTTTTTAAGAATTTTCAAATTTTCAGAAAGGAGGTTCCATATAAGGTCAAAAACTACATACTCAGATCTTCACCAAACTTTGCAGGGATACATTGAATGTCAAGACACGTGGAAAAAACGTACAAAACAAGAGATTGGGGTCATCAAGATTTTGGACGGATTTTTTAGGAATTTTCAAATTTTCAGATGGGAGGTTCCAGATAAGGTCAAAAACTACATACTCAGATCTTCACCAAACTTTGCAGGGATACATTGGATGTCAAGACACGTGGAAAAAACGTACAAAACAAGAGATTGGAGACATCAACATTTTGGACGAATTTTTTAAGAATTTTCAAATTTTCAGATGGGAGGTTCCAGATAAGTTCAAAAACGACATACTCAGATCTTCACCAAACTTTGCATGGATACATTGGATGTCAAGACACGTGGAAAAAACATACAAAACATAGGATTGGTGACATCAAGATTTTGGACGAATTTTTTAAGAATTTTCAAATTTTCAGAAAGGAGGTTCCATATAAGGTCAAAAACTACATACTCAGATCTTCACCAAACTTTGCAGGGATACATTGGATGTCAAGACACGGGGAAAAAACGTACAAAACAAGAGATTGGAGACATCAAGATTATGGACGAATTTTTTGAGAATTTTCAAATTTTCAGAAAGGAGGTTCCATATAAGGTCAAAAACTACATACTCAGATCTTCACCAAACTTTGCAGGGATACATTGGATGTCAAGACACGTGGAAAAAACGTACAAAACAAGAGATTGGAGACATCAAGATTTTGGACGAATTTTTTAAGAATTTTCAAATTTTCAGAAAGGATGTTACAGATAAGGTCAAAAACGACATACTCAGATCTTCACCAAACTTTGCAGGGATACATTGGAGGTCGAGACACGTGGAAAAAACGTACAAAACAAGAGATTGGAGACATCAAGATTTTGGACGAATTTTTGAAGAATTTTCAAATTTTCAGATAGGAGGTTCCAGATAAGGTCAAAAACTACATACTCAGATCTCCACCAAACATTGCACGGATACATTGGATGTCAAGACACGTGGAAAAAACGTACAAAACAAGAGATTGGAGACATCAAGATTTTCGACGAATTTTTGAAGAATTTTCAAATTTTCAGATAGGAGGTTCCAGATAAGATCAAAAACTACATACTCAGATCTTCACCAAACGTTGCAGGGATACTTTGCATGTCAAGACACGTGGAAAAAACGTACAAAACAAGAGATTGGAGACATCAAGATTTTCGACGAATTTTTTAAGAATTTTCAAATTTTCAGATGGGAGGTTCCAGATAAGGTCAAAAACGACATACTCAGATCTTCACCAAACTTTGCAGGGATACTCTGCATGTCAAGACACGTGGAAAAAACGTACAAAACAAGAGATTGGAGACATCAAGATTTTCGACGAATTTTTTAAGAATTTTCAAATTTTCAGAAAGGATGTTCCAGATAAGGTCAAAACCGACATACTCAGATCTTCACCAAACTTTGCATGGATACATTGGATGTCAAGACACGTGGAAAAAACATACAAAACATAGGATTGGGGACATCAAGATTTTGGTCGAATTTTTTAAGAATTTTCAAATTTTCAGATAGGAGGTTCCAGATAAGGTCAAAAACTACATACTCAGATCTTCACCAAACTTTGCAGGGATACATTGGATGTCAAGACACGTGGAAAAAACGTACAAAACAAGAGATTGGAGACATCAAGGTTTTGGACGAATTTTTGAGGAATTTTCAAATTTTCAGAAATGAGGTTCCAGATAAGGTCAAAAACTACATACTCAGATCTTCACCAAACTTTGCCGGGATACATTGGATGTCAAGACACGTGGGAAAAACGTACAAAACAAGAGATTGGAGACATCAAGATTTTGGACGAATTTTTTAACAATTTTCAAATTTTCAGATAGGAGGTTCCAGATAAGGTCAAAAACTACATACTCAGATCTTCACCAGACTTTGCAGGGATACATTGGATGTCAAGACACGTGGAAAAAACGTACAAAACAAGAGATTGGAGACATCAAGATTTTGGACGAATTTTTTAAGAATTTTCAAATTTTCAGATAGGATGTTCCAGATAAGGTCAAAAACTACATACTCAGATCTTCACCAAACGTTGCAGGGATACTTTGCATGTCAAGACACGTGGAAAAAACGTACAAAACAAGAGATTGGGGTCATCAAGATTTTGGACGAATTTTTTTAAGAATTTTCAAATTTTCAGAAAGGAGGTTCCATATAAGGTCAAAAACTACATACTCAGATCTTCACCAAACTTTGCAGGGATACATTGGATGTCAAGACACGTGGAAAAAACGTACAAAACAAGAGATTGGAGACATCAAGATTTTGGACGAATTTTTTAAGAATTTTCAAATTTTCAGATGGGAGGTTCCAGATAAGGTCAAAAACTACATACTCAGATCTTCACCAAACTTTGCAGGGATACATTGGATGTCAAGACACGTGGAAAAAACGTACAAAACAAGAGATTGGAGACATCAACATTTTGGACGAATTTTTTAAGAATTTTCAAATTTTCAGATGGGAGGTTCCAGATAAGTTCAAAAACGACATACTCAGATCTTCACCAAACTTTGCATGGATACATTGGATGTCAAGACACGTGGAAAAAACATACAAAACATAGGATTGGTGACATCAAGATTTTGGACGAATTTTTTAAGAATTTTCAAATTTTCAGAAAGGAGGTTCCATATAAGGTCAAAAACTACATACTCAGATCTTCACCAAACTTTGCAGGGATACATTGGATGTCAAGACAAGGGGAAAAAACGTACAAAACAAGAGATTGGAGACATCAAGATTATGGACGAATTTTTTGAGAATTTTCAAATTTTCAGAAAGGAGGTTCCATATAAGGTCAAAAACTACATACTCAGATCTTCACCAAACTTTGCAGGGATACATTGGATGTCAAGACACGTGGAAAAAACGTACAAAACAAGAGATTGGAGACATCAAGATTTTGGACGAATTTTTTAAGAATTTTCAAATTTTCAGAAAGGATGTTACAGATAAGGTCAAAAACGACATACTCAGATCTTCACCAAACTTTGCAGGGATACATTGGAGGTCGAGACACGTGGAAAAAACGTACAAAACAAGAGATTGGAGACATCAAGATTTTGGACGAATTTTTGAAGAATTTTCAAATTTTCAGATAGGAGGTTCCAGATAAGGTCAAAAACTACATACTCAGATCTCCACCAAACATTGCACGGATACATTGGATGTCAAGACACGTGGAAAAAACGTACAAAACAAGAGATTGGAGACATCAAGATTTTCGACGAATTTTTGAAGAATTTTCAAATTTCCAGATAGGAGGTTCCAGATAAGATCAAAAACTACATACTCAGATCTTCACCAAACGTTGCAGGGATACTTTGCATGTCAAGACACGTGGAAAAAACGTACGAAACAAGAGATTGGAGACATCAAGATTTTCGACGAATTTTTTAAGAATTTTCAAATTTTCAGATGGGAGGTTCCAGATAAGGTCAAAAACGACATACTCAGATCTTCACCAAACTTTGCAGGGATACTCTGCATGTCAAGACACGTGGAAAAAACGTACAAAACAAGAGATTGGAGACATCAAGATTTTCGACGCATTTTTTAAGAATTTTCAAATTTTCAGAAAGGATGTTCCAGATAAGGTCAAAACCGACATACTCAGATCTTCACCAAACTTTGCATGGATACATTGGATGTCAAGACACGTGGAAAAAACATACAAAACATAGGATTGGGGACATCAAGATTTTGGTCGAATTTTTTAAGAATTTTCAAATTTTTAGATAGGAGGTTCCAGATAAGGTCAAAAACTACATACTCAGATCTTCACCAAACTTTGCAGGGATACATTGGATGTCAAGACACGTGGAAAAAACGTACAAAACAAGAGATTGGAGACATCAAGGTTTTGGACGAATTTTTGAGGAATTTTCAAATTTTCAGAAATGAGGTTCCAGATAAGGTCAAAAACTACATACTCAGATCTTCACCAAACTTTGCCGGGATACATTGGATGTCAAGACACGTGGGAAAAACGTACAAAACAAGAGATTGGAGACATCAAGATTTTGGACGAATTTTTTAACAATTTTCAAATTTTCAGATAGGAGGTTCCAGATAAGGTCAAAAACTACATACTCAGATCTTCACCAGACTTTGCAGGGATACATTGGATGTCAAGACACGTGGAAAAAACGTACAAAACAAGAGATTGGAGACATCAAGATTTTGGACGAATTTTTTAAGAATTTTCAAATTTTCAGATAGGATGTTCCAGATAAGGTCAAAAACTACATACTCAGATCTTCACCAAACGTTGCAGGGATACTTTGCATGTCAAGACACGTGGAAAAAACGTACAAAACAAGAGATTGGGTCATCAAGATTTTGGACGAATTTTTTTAAGAATTTCAAATTTTCAGAAAGGAGGTTCCATATAAGGTCAAAAACTACATACTCAGATCTTCACCAAACTTTGCAGGGATACATTGGATGTCAAGACACGTGGAAAAAACGTACAAAACAAGAGATTGGAGACATCAAGATTTTGGACGAATTTTTTAAGAATTTTCAAATTTTCAGATGGGAGGTTCCAAATAAGGTCAAAAACGACATACTCAGATCTTCACCAAACGTTGCAGGGATACTTTGCATGTCAAGACACGTGGAAAAAACGTACGAACAAGAGATTGGGGACATCAAGATTTTGGACGAATTTTTTAAGAATTTTCAAATTTTTAGAAAGGAGGTTCCATATAAGGTCAAAAACTACATACTCAGATCTTCACCAAACATTGCAGGGATACATTGGATGTCAAGACACGTGGAAAAAACGTACAAAACAAGAGATTGGAGACATCAAGATTTGGACGAATTTTTCAAAATTTTCAAATTTTCAGATGGGTGGTTCTAGATAAGGTCAAAAACGACATACTCAGATCTTCACCAAACTTGCATGGATACATTGATGTCAAGACACGTGGAAAAAACATACATAACATAGGATTGGGGGACATCAGATTTTGGACGAATTTTTTAAGAATTTTCAAATTTCAGAAGGAGGTTCCATATAAGGTCAAAAACTACATACTCAGATCTTCACCAAACGTTGCAGGGATACTTTGCATGTCAAGACACGTGGAAAAAACGTACAAAACAAGAGATTGGAGACATCAAGATTTGGAAGAATTTTTTAAGAATTTTCAAATTTTCAGATTGGAGGTTCCAGATAAGGTCAAAAACTACATACTCAGATCTTCACCAAACTTTGCAGGGATACATTAGATGTCAAGACACGTGGAAAAAACGTACAAAACAAGAGAACAAGAGATTGGAGACATCAAGATTTTGGACGAATTTTTGAGGAATTTTCAAATTTTCAGAAATGAGGTTCCAGATAAGGTCAAAAACTACATACTCAGATCTTCACCAAACTTTGCAGGGATACATTGGATGTCAAGACACGTGGGAAAAACGTTCAAAACAAGAGATTGGAGACATCAAGATTTAGGACGAATTTTTTAACAATTTTCAAATTTTCAGATAGGAGGTTCCAGATAAGGTCAAAAACTACATACTCAGATCTTCACCAATCTTTGCAGGGATACATTGGATGTCAAGACACGTGGATAAAACGTTCAAAACAAGAGATTGGAGACATCAAGATTTTGGACGAATTTTTTAAGAATTTTCAAATTTTCAGAAAGGATGTTCCAGATAAGGTCAAAAACGACATACTCAGATCTTCACCAAACTCTGCAGGGATACATTGGATGTCAAGACACGTGGAAAAAACATACAAAACATAGGATTGGGGACATCAAGATTTTGGTCAAATTTTTTAAGAATTTTCAAATTTTCAGATATAAGGTTCCATATAAGGTCAAAAACTACATACTCAGATCTTCACCAAACTTTGCAGGGATACATTGGATGTCAAGACACGTGGAAAAAACGTACAAAACAAGAGATTGGAGACATCAAGATTTTGGACGAATTTTTTAAGAATTTTCAAATTTTCAGAAAGGAGGTTCCATATAAGGTCAAAAACTACATACTCAGATCTTCACCAAACTTTGCAGGGATACATTGAATGTCAAGACACGTGGAAAAAACGTACAAAACAAGAGATTGGTGTCATCAAGATTTTGGACGGATTTTTTAGGAATTTTCAAATTTTCAGATGGGAGGTTCCAGATAAGGTCAAAAACTACATACTCAGATCTTCACCAAACTTTGCAGGGATACATTGGATGTCAAGACACGTGGAAAAAACGTTCAAAACAAGAGATTGGAGACATCAAGATTTTGGACGAATTTTTTAAGAATTTTCAAATTTTCAGATGGGAGGTTCCAGATAAGGTCAAAAACGACATACTCAGATCTTCACCAAACTTTGCATGGATACATTGGATGTCAAGACACGTGGAAAAAACATACAAAACATAGGATTGGTGACATCAAGATTTTGGACGAATTTTTTAAGAATTTTAAAATTTTCAGAAAGGAGGTTCCATATAAGGTCAAAAACTACATACTCAGATCTTCACCAAACTTTGCAGGGATACATTGGATGTGAAGACACGTGGAAAAAACGTACAAAACAAGAGATTGGAGACATCAAGATTTTGGACGAATTTTTTAAGAATTTTCAAATTTTCAGATAGGAGGTTCCAGATAAGGTCAAAAACTACATACTCAGATCTTCACCAAACTTTGCAGGGATACATTGGATGTCAAGACACGTGGAAAAAACGTACAAAACAAGAGATTGGAGACATCAAGATTTTGGACGAATTTTTGAGGAATTTTCAAATTTTCAGAAATGAGGTTCCAGATAAGGTCAAAAACTACATACTCAGATCTTCACCAAACGTTGCAGGGATACTTTGCATGTCAAGACACGTGGAAAAAACGTACAAAACAAGAGATTGGAGACATCAAGATTTTCGACGAATTTTTTAAGAATTTTCAAATTTTCAGATGGGAGGTTCCAGATAAGTTCAAAAACGACATACTCAGATCTTCACCAAACTTTGCAGGGATACTCTGCATGTCAAGACACGTGGAAAAAACGTACAAAACAAGAGATTGGAGACATCAAGATTTTCGACGAATTTTTTAAGAATTTTCAAATTTTCAGAAAGGATGTTCCAGATAAGGTCAAAACCGACATACTCAGATCTTCACCAAACTTTGCATGGATACATTGGATGTCAAGACACGTGGAAAAAACATACAAAACATAGGATTGGGGACATCAAGATTTTGGTCGAATTTTTTAAGAATTTTCAAATTTTCAGATAGGAGGTTCCAGATAAGGTCAAAAACTACATACTCAGATCTTCACCAAACTTTGCAGGGATACATTGGATGTCAAGACACGTGGAAAAAACGTACAAAACAAGAGATTGGAGACATCAAGATTTTGGACGAATTTTTGAGGAATTTTCAAATTTTCAGAAATGAGGTTCCAGATAAGGTCAAAAACTACATACTCAGATCTTCACCAAACTTTGCCGGGATACATTGGATGTCAAGACACGTGGGAAAAACGTACAAAACAAGAGATTGGAGACATCAAGATTTTGGACGAATTTTTTAACAATTTTCAAATTTTCAGATAGGAGGTTCCAGATAAGGTCAAAAACTACATACTCAGATCTTCACCAGACTTTGCAGGGATACATTGGATGTCAAGACACGTGGAAAAAACGTACAAAACAAGAGATTGGAGACATCAAGATTTTGGACGAATTTTTTAAGAATTTTCAAATTTTCAGATAGGATGTTCCAGATAAGGTCAAAAACTACATACTCAGATCTTCACCAAACGTTGCAGGGATACTTTGCATGTCAAGACACGTGGAAAAAACGTACAAAACAAGAGATTGGGGTCATCAAGATTTTGGACGAATTTTTTAAGAATTTTCAAATTTTCAGAAAGGAGGTTCCATATAAGGTCAAAAACTACATACTCAGATCTTCACCAAACTTTGCAGGGATACATTGGATGTCAAGACACGTGGAAAAAACGTACAAAACAAGAGATTGGAGACATCAAGATTTTGGACGAATTTTTTAAGAATTTTCAAATTTTCAGATGGGAGGTTCCAGATAAGGTCAAAAACGACATACTCAGATCTTCACCAAACGTTGCAGGGATACTTTGCATGTCAAGACACGTGGAAAAAACGTACGAAACAAGAGATTGGGGACATCAAGATTTTGGACGAATTTTTTAAGAATTTTCAAATTTTTAGAAAGGAGGTTCCATATAAGATCAAAAACTACATACTCAGATCTTCACCAAACATTGCAGGGATACATTGGATGTCAAGACACGTGGAAAAAACGTACAAAACAAGAGATTGGAGACATCAAGATTTTGGACGAATTTTTTCAAAATTTTCAAATTTTCAGATGGGTGGTTCTAGATAAGGTCAAGAACGACATACTCAGATCTTCACCAAACTTTGCATGGATACATTGGATGTCAAGACACGTGGAAAAAACATACAAAACATAGGATTGGGGACATCAAGATTTTGGACGAATTTTTTAAGAATTTTCAAATTTTCAGAAAGGAGGTTCCATATAATGTCAAAAACTACATACTCAGAATTTCACCAAACGTTGCAGGGATACTTTGCATGTCAAGACACGTGGAAAAAACGTACAAAACAAGAGATTGGAGACATCAAGATTTTGGACGAATTTTTTAAGAATTTTCAAATATTCAGATTGGAGGTTCCAGATAAGGTCAAAAACTACATACTCAGATCTTCACCAAACTTTGCAGGGATACATTAGATGTCAAGACACGTGGAAAAAACGTACAAAACAAGAGATTGGAGACATCAAGATTTTGGACGAATTTTTGAGGAATTTTCAAATTTTCAGAAATGAGGTTCCAGATAAGGTCAAAAACTACATACTGAGATCTTCACCAAACTTTGCAGGAATACATTGGATGTCAAGACACGTGGGAAAAACGTTCAAAACAAGAGATTGGAGACATCAAAATTTTGGATGAATTTTTTAACAATTTTCAAATTTTCAGATAGGAGGTTCCAGATAAGGTCAAAAACTACATACTCAGATCTTCACCAAACTTTGCAGGGATACATTGGATGTCAAGACACGTGGAAAAAACGTACAAAACAAGAGATTGGAGACATCAAGATTTTGGACGAATTTTATAAGAATTTTCAAATTTTCAGAAAGGATGTTCCAGATAAGGTCAAAAACGACATACTCAGATCTTCACCAAACTCTGCAGGGATACATTGAATGTCAAGACACGTGGAAAAAACATACAAAACATAGGATTGGGGACATCAAGATTTTGGTCAAATGTTTTAAGAATTTTCAAATTTTCAGATAGGAGGTTCCATATAAGGTCAAAAACTACATACTCAGATCTTCACCAAACTTTGCAGGGATACATTGGATGTCAAGACACGTGGAAAAAACGTACAAAACAAGAGATTGGAGACATCAAGATATTGGACGAATTTTTTAAGAATTTTCAAATTTTCAGAAAGGAGGTTCCATATAAGGTCAAAAACTACATACTCAGATCTTCACCAAACTTTGCAGGGATACATTGAATGTCAAGACACGTGGAAAAAACGTACAAAACAAGAGATTGGGGTCATCAAGATTTTGGACGGATTTTTTAGGAATTTTCAAATTTTCAGATGGGAGGTTCCAGATAAGGTCAAAAACTACATACTCAGATCTTCACCAAACTTTGCAGGGATACATTGGATGTCAAGACACGTGGAAAAAACGTACAAAACAAGAGATTGGAGACATCAACATTTTGGACGAATTTTTTAAGAATTTTCAAATTTTCAGATGGGAGGTTCCAGATAAGTTCAAAAACGACATACTCAGATCTTCACCAAACTTTGCATGGATACATTGGATGTCAAGACACGTGGAAAAAACATACAAAACATAGGATTGGTGACATCAAGATTTTGGACGAATTTTTTAAGAATTTTCAAATTTTCAGAAAGGAGGTTCCATATAAGGTCAAAAACTACATACTCAGATCTTCACCAAACTTTGCAGGGATACATTGGATGTCAAGACACGGGGAAAAAACGTACAAAACAAGAGATTGGAGACATCAAGATTATGGACGAATTTTTTGAGAATTTTCAAATTTTCAGAAAGGAGGTTCCATATAAGGTCAAAAACTACATACTCAGATCTTCACCAAACTTTGCAGGGATACATTGGATGTCAAGACACGTGGAAAAAACGTACAAAACAAGAGATTGGAGACATCAAGATTTTGGACGAATTTTTTAAGAATTTTCAAATTTTCAGAAAGGATGTTACAGATAAGATCAAAAACGACATACTCAGATCTTCACCAAACTTTGCAGGGATACATTGGAGGTCGAGACACGTGGAAAAAACGTACAAAACAAGAGATTGGAGACATCAAGATTTTGGACGAATTTTTGAAGAATTTTCAAATTTTCAGATAGGAGGTTCCAGATAAGGTCAAAAACTACATACTCAGATCTCCACCAAACATTGCACGGATACATTGGATGTCAAGACACGTGGAAAAAACGTACAAAACAAGAGATTGGAGACATCAAGATTTTCGACGAATTTTTGAAGAATTTTCAAATTTTCAGATAGGAGGTTCCAGATAAGGTCAAAAACGACATACTCAGATCGTCACCAAACTTTGCATGGATACATTGGATGTCAAGACACGTGGAAAAAACGTACAAAACAAGAGATTGGAGACATCAAGATTTTGGACGAATTTTTTGAGAATTTTCAAATTTTCAGATGGGAGGTTCCAGATAAGGTCAAAAACGACATACTCAGATCTTCACCAAACTTTGCATGGATACATTGGATGTCAAGACACGTGGAAAAAACATACAAAACATAGGATTGGTGACATCAAGATTTTGGACGAATTTTTTAAGAATTTTCAAATTTTCAGAAAGGAGGTTCCATATAAGGTCAAAAACTACATACTCAGATCTTCACCAAACTTTGCAGGGATACATTGGATGTCAAGACACGTGGAAAAAACGTACAAAACAAGAGATTGGAGACATCAAGATTATGGACGATTTTTTTGAGAATTTTCAAATTTTCAGAAAGGAGGTTCCATATAAAGTCAAAAACTACATACTCAGATCTTCACCAAACTTTGCAGGGATACATTGGATATCAAGACACGTGGAAAAAACGTACAAAACAAGAAATAAGAGACATCAAGATTTTCGACGAATTTTTTAGCAATTTTAAAATTTTCAGAAAGGATGTTCCAGATAAGGTCAAAAACGACATACTCAGATCTTCACCAAACTTTGCAGGGATACATTGGAGGTCGAGACACGTGGAAAAAACGTACAAAACAAGAGATTGGAGACATCAAGATTTTGGACGAATTTTTTAAGAATTTTCAAATTTTCAGATAGGAGGTTCCAGATAAGGTCAAAAACTACATACTCAGATCTTCACCAAACTTTGCATGGATACATTGGATGTCAAGACACGTGGAAAAACATACAAAACATAGGATTGGTGACATCAAGATTTTGGACGAATTTTTTAAGAATTTTCAAATTTTCAGAAAGGAGGTTCCATATAAGGTCAAAAACTACATACTCAGATCTTCACCAAACTTTGCAGGGATACATTGGATGTCAAGACACGGGGAAAAAACGTACAAAACAAGAGATTGGAGACATCAAGATTATGGACGAATTTTTTGAGAATTTTCAAATTTTCAGAAAGGAGATTCCATATAAGGTCAAAAACTACATACTCAGATCTTCACCAAACTTTGCAGGGATACATTGGATGTCAAGACACGTGGAAAAAACGTACAAAACAAGAGATTGGAGACATCAAGATTTTGGACGAATTTTTTAAGAATTTTCAAATTTTCAGAAAGGATGTTCCAGATAAGGTCAAAAACGACATACTCAGATCTTCACCAAAGTTTGCAGGGATACATTGGAGGTCGAGACACGTGGAAAAACGTACAAAACAAGAGATTGGAGACATCAAGATTTTGGACGAATTTTTGAAGAATTTTCAAATTTTCAGATAGGAGGTTCCAGATAAGGTCAAAAACTACATACTCAGATCTCCACCAAACATTGCACGGATACATTGGATGTCAAGACACGTTGAAAAAACGTACAAAACAAGAGATTGGAGACATCAAGATTTTCGACGAATTTTTGAAGAATTTTCAAATTTTCAGATAGGAGGTTCCAGATAAGATCAAAAACTACATACTCAGATCTTCACCAAACGTTGCAGGGATACTTTGCATGTCAAGACACGTGGAAAAAACGTACAAAACAAGAGATTGGAGACATCAAGATTTTCGACGAATTTTTTAAGAATTTTCAAATTTTCAGATGGGAGGTTCCATATAAGGTCAAAAACGACATACTCAGATCGTCACCAAACTTTGCATGGATACATTGGATGTCAAGACACGTGGAAAAAACGTACAAAACAAGAGATTGGAGACATCAAGATTTTGGACGAATTTTTTGAGAATTTTCAAATTTTCAGATGGGAGGTTCCAGATAAGGTCAAAAACGACATACTCAGATCTTCACCAAACTTTGCATGGATACATTGGATGTCAAGACACGTGGAAAAAACATACAAAACATAGGATTGGTGACATCAAGATTTTGGACGAATTTTTTAAGAATTTTCAAATTTTCAGAAAGGAGGTTCCATATAAGGTCAAAAACTACATACTCAGATCTTCACCAAACTTTGCAGGGATACATTGGATGTCAAGACACGTGGAAAAAACGTACAAAACAAGAGATTGGAGACATCAAGATTATGGACGAATTTTTTGAGAATTTTCAAATTTTCAGAAAGGAGGTTCCATATAAAGTCAAAAACTACATACTCAGATCTTCACCAAACTTTGCAGGGATACATTGGATGTCAAGACACGTGGAAAAAACGTACAAAACAAGAGATTGGAGACATCAAGATTTTCGACGAATTTTTTAGCAATTTTCAAATTTTCAGAAAGGATGTTCCAGATAAGGTCAAAAACGACATACTCAGATCTTCACCAAACTTTGCAGGGATACATTGGAGGTCGAGACACGTGGAAAAAACGTACAAAACAAGAGATTGGAGACATCAAGATTTTGGACGAATTTTTGAAGAATTTTCAAATTTTCAGATAGGAGGTTCCAGATAAGGTCAAAAACTACATACTCAGATCTCCACCAAACATTGCAGGGATACATTGGATGTCAAGACACGTGGAAAAAACGTACAAAACAAGAGATTGGAGACATCAAGATTTTCGACGAATTTTTGAAGAATTTTCAAATTTTCAGATAGGAGGTTCCAGATAAGATCAAAAACTACATACTCAGATCTTCACCAAACGTTGCAGGGATACTTTGCATGTCAAGACACGTGGAAAAAACGTACAAAACAAGAGATTGGAGACATCAAGATTTTGGACGAATTTTTTAAGAATTTTCAAATTTTCAGAAAGGAGGTTCCATATAAGGTCAAAAACTACATACTCAGATCTTCACCAAACTTTGCAGGGATACATTGAATGTCAAGACAAGTGGAAAAAACGTACAAAACAAGAGATTGGGGTCATCAAGATTTTGGACGGATTTTTTAGGAATTTTCAAATTTTCAGATGGGAGGTTCCAGATAAGGTCAAAAACTACATACTCAGATCTTCACCAAACTTTGCAGGGATACATTGGATGTCAAGACACGTGGAAAAAACGTACAAAAGAAGAGATTGGAGACATCAAGATTTTGGACGAATTTTTTAAGAATTTTCAAATTTTCAGAAAGGATGTTCCAGATAAGGTCAAAAACGACATACTCAGATCTTCACCAAAGTTTGCAGGGATACATTGGAGGTCGAGACACGTGGAAAAACGTACAAAACAAGAGATTGGAGACATCAAGATTTTGGACGAATTTTTGAAGAATTTTCAAATTTTCAGATAGGAGGTTCCAGATAAGGTCAAAAACTACATACTCAGATCTCCACCAAACATTGCACGGATACATTGGATGTCAAGACACGTTGAAAAAACGTACAAAACAAGAGATTGGAGACATCAAGATTTTCGACGAATTTTTGAAGAATTTTCAAATTTTCAGATAGGAGGTTCCAGATAAGATCAAAAACTACATACTCAGATCTTCACCAAACGTTGCAGGGATACTTTGCATGTCAAGACACGTGGAAAAAACGTACAAAACAAGAGATTGGAGACATCAAGATTTTCGACGAATTTTTTAAGAATTTTCAAATTTTCAGATGGGAGGTTCCAGATAAGGTCAAAAACGACATACTCAGATCGTCACCAAACTTTGCATGGATACATTGGATGTCAAGACACGTGGAAAAAACGTACAAAACAAGAGATTGGAGACATCAAGATTTTGGACGAATTTTTTGAGAATTTTCAAATTTTCAGATGGGAGGTTCCAGATAAGGTCAAAAACGACATACTCAGATCTTCACCAAACTTTGCATGGATACATTGGATGTCAAGACACGTGGAAAAAACATACAAAACATAGGATTGGTGACATCAAGATTTTGGACGAATTTTTTAAGAATTTTCAAATTTTCAGAAAGGAGGTTCCATATAAGGTCAAAAACTACATACTCAGATCTTCACCAAACTTTGCAGGGATACATTGGATGTCAAGACACGTGGAAAAAACGTACAAAACAAGAGATTGGAGACATCAAGATTATGGACGAATTTTTTGAGAATTTTCAAATTTTCAGAAAGGAGGTTCCATATAAAGTCAAAAACTACATACTCAGATCTTCACCAAACTTTGCAGGGATACATTGGATGTCAAGACACGTGGAAAAAACGTACAAAACAAGAGATTGGAGACATCAAGATTTTCGACGAATTTTTTAGCAATTTTCAAATTTTCAGAAAGGATGTTCCAGATAAGGTCAAAAACGACATACTCAGATCTTCACCAAACTTTGCAGGGATACATTGGAGGTCGAGACACGTGGAAAAAACGTACAAAACAAGAGATTGGAGACATCAAGATTTTGGACGAATTTTTGAAGAATTTTCAAATTTTCAGATAGGAGGTTCCAGATAAGGTCAAAAACTACATACTCAGATCTCCACCAAACATTGCAGGGATACATTGGATGTCAAGACACGTGGAAAAAACGTACAAAACAAGAGATTGGAGACATCAAGATTTTCGACGAATTTTTGAAGAATTTTCAAATTTTCAGATAGGAGGTTCCAGATAAGATCAAAAACTACATACTCAGATCTTCACCAAACGTTGCAGGGATACTTTGCATGTCAAGACACGTGGAAAAAACGTACAAAACAAGAGATTGGAGACATCAAGATTTTGGACGAATTTTTTAAGAATTTTCAAATTTTCAGAAAGGAGGTTCCATATAAGGTCAAAAACTACATACTCAGATCTTCACCAAACTTTGCAGGGATACATTGAATGTCAAGACACGTGGAAAAAACGTACAAAACAAGAGATTGGGGTCATCAAGATTTTGGACGGATTTTTTAGGAATTTTCAAATTTTCAGATGGGAGGTTCCAGATAAGGTCAAAAACTACATACTCAGATCTTCACCAAACTTTGCAGGGATACATTGGATGTCAAGACACGTGGAAAAAACGTACAAAAGAAGAGATTGGAGACATCAAGATTTTGGACGAATTTTTTAAGAATTTTCAAATTTTCAGATGGGAGGTTCCAGATAAGGTCAAAAACGACATACTCAGATCTTCACCAAACTTTGCATGGATACATTGGATGTCAAGACACGTGGAAAAAACATACAAAACATAGGATTGGTGACATCAAGATTTTGGACGAATTTTTTAAGAATTTTCAAATTTTCAGAAAGGAGGTTCCATATAAGGTCAAAAACTACATACTCAGATCTTCACCAAACTTTGCAGGGATACATTGGATGTCAAGACACGGGGAAAAAACGTACAAAACAAGAGATTGGAGACATCAAGATTATGGACGAATTTTTTGAGAATTTTCAAATTTTCAGAAAGGAGGTTCCATATAAGGTCAAAAACTACATACTCAGATCTTCACCAAACTTTGCAGGGATACATTGGATGTCAAGACACGTGGAAAAAACGTACAAAACAAGAGATTGGAGACATCAAGATTTTGGACGAATTTTTTAAGAATTTTCAAATTTTCAGAAAGGATGTTCCAGATAAGGTCAAAAACGACATACTCAGATCTTCACCAAACTTTGCAGGGATACATTGGAGGTCGAGACACGTGGAAAAAACGTACAAAACAAGAGATTGGAGACATCAAGATTTTGGACGAATTTTTGAAGAATTTTCAAATTTTCAGATAGGAGGTTCCAGATAAGGTCAAAAACTACATACTCAGATCTCCACCAAACATTGCACGGATACATTGGATGTCAAGACACGTGGAAAAAACGTACAAAACAAGAGATTGGAGACATCAAGATTTTCGACGAATTTTTGAAGAATTTTCAAATTTTCAGATAGGAGGTTCCAGATAAGATCAAAAACTACATACTCAGATCTTCACCAAACGTTGCAGGGATACTTTGCATGTCAAGACACGTGGAAAAAACGTACAAAACAAGAGATTGGAGACATCAAGATTTTCAACGAATTTTTTAAGAATTTTCAAATTTTCAGATGGGAGGTTCCAGATAAGGTCAAAAACGACATACTCAGATCGTCACCAAACTTTGCATGGATACATTGGATGTCAAGACACGTGGAAAAAACGTACAAAACAAGAGATTGGAGACATCAAGATTTTGGACGAATTTTTTGAGAATTTTCAAATTTTCAGATGGGAGGTTCCAGATAAGGTCAAAAACGACATACTCAGATCTTCACCAAACTTTGCATGGATACATTGGATGTCAAGACACGTGGAAAAAACATACAAAACATAGGATTGGTGACATCAAGATTTTGGACGAATTTTTTAAGAATTTTCAAATTTTCAGAAAGGAGGTTCCATATAAGGTCAAAAACTACATACTCAGATCTTCACCAAACTTTGCAGGGATACATTGGATGTCAAGACACGTGGAAAAAACGTACAAAACAAGAGATTGGAGACATCAAGATTATGGACGAATTTTTTGAGAATTTTCAAATTTTCAGAAAGGAGGTTCCATATAAAGTCAAAAACTACATACTCAGATCTTCACCAAACTTTGCATGGATACATTGGATGTCAAGACACGTGGAAAAAACGTACAAAACAAGAGATTGGAGACATCAAGATTTTCGACGAATTTTTTAGCAATTTTCAAATTTTCAGAAAGGATGTTCCAGATAAGGTCAAAAACGACATACTCAGATCTTCACCAAACTTTGCAGGGATACATTGGAGGTCGAGACATGGGGAAAAAACGTACAAAACAAGAGATTGGAGACATCAAGATTTTGGACGAATTTTTGAAGAATTTTCAAATTTTCAGATAGGAGGTTCCAGATAAGGTCAAAAACTACATACTCAGATCTTCACCAAACTTTGCATGGATACATTGGATGTCAAGACACGTGGAAAAAACATACAAAACATAGGATTGGTGACATCAAGATTTTGGACGAATTTTTTAAGAATTTTCAAATTTTCAGAAAGGAGGTTCCATATAAGGTCAAAAACTACATACTCAGATCTTCACCAAACTTTGCAGGGATACATTGGATGTCAAGACACGGGGAAAAAACGTACAAAACAAGAGATTGGAGACATCAAGATTATGGACGAATTTTTTGAGAATTTTCAAATTTTCAGAAAGGAGGTTCCATATAAGGTCAAAAACTAAATACTCAGATCTTCACCAAACTTTGCAGGGATACATTGGATGTCAAGACACGTGGAAAAAACGTACAAAACAAGAGATTGGAGACATCAAGATTTTGGACGAATTTTTTAAGAATTTTCAAATTTTCAGAAAGGATGTTCCAGATAAGGTCAAAAACGACATACTCAGATCTTCACCAAACTTTGCAGGGATACATTGGAGGTCGAGACACGTGGAAAAAACGTACAAAACAAGAGATTGGAGACATCAAGATTTTGGACGAATTTTTGAAGAATTTTCAAATTTTCAGATAGGAGGTTCCAGATAAGGTCAAAAACTACATACTCAGATCTCCACCAAACATTGCACGGATACATTGGATGTCAAGACACGTGGAAAAAACGTACAAAACAAGAGATTGGAGACATCAAGATTTTCGACGAATTTTTGAAGAATTTTCAAATTTTCAGATAGGAGGTTCCAGATAAGATCAAAAACTACATACTCAGATCTTCACCAAACGTTGCAGGGATACTTTACATGTCAAGACACGTGGAAAAAACGTACAAAACAAGAGATTGGAGACATCAAGATTTTCGACGAATTTTTTAAGAATTTTCAAATTTTCAGATGGGAGGTTCCAGATAAGGTCAAAAACGACATACTCAGATCGTCACCAAACTTTGGATGGATACATTGGATGTCAAGACACGTGGAAAAAACGTACAAAACAAGAGATTGGAGACATCAAGATTTTGGACGAATTTTTGAAGAATTTTCAAATTTTCAGATAGGAGGTTCCAGATAAGGTCAAAAACTACATACTCAGATCTTCACCAAACTTTGCATGGATACATTGGATGTCAAGACACGTGGAAAAAACATACAAAACATAGGATTGGTGACATCAAGATTTTGGACGAATTTTTTAAGAATTTTCAAATTTTCAGAAAGGAGGTTCCATATAAGGTCAAAAACTACATACTCAGATCTTCACCAAACTTTGCAGGGATACATTGGAGGTCGAGACATGGGGAAAAAACGTACAAAACAAGAGATTGGAGACATCAAGATTTTGGACGAATTTTTGAAGAATTTTCAAATTTTCAGATAGGAGGTTCCAGATAAGGTCAAAAACTACATACTCAGATCTTCACCAAACTTTGCATGGATACATTGGATGTCAAGACACGTGGAAAAAACATACAAAACATAGGATTGGTGACATCAAGATTTTGGACGAATTTTTTAAGAATTTTCAAATTTTCAGAAAGGAGGTTCCATATAAGGTCAAAAACTACATACTCAGATCTTCACCAAACTTTGCAGGGATACATTGGATGTCAAGACACGGGGAAAAAACGTACAAAACAAGAGATTGGAGACATCAAGATTATGGACGAATTTTTTGAGAATTTTCAAATTTTCAGAAAGGAGGTTCCATATAAGGTCAAAAACTAAATACTCAGATCTTCACCAAACTTTGCAGGGATACATTGGATGTCAAGACACGTGGAAAAAACGTACAAAACAAGAGATTGGAGACATCAAGATTTTGGACGAATTTTTTAAGAATTTTCAAATTTTCAGAAAGGATGTTCCAGATAAGGTCAAAAACGACATACTCAGATCTTCACCAAACTTTGCAGGGATACATTGGAGGTCGAGACACGTGGAAAAAACGTACAAAACAAGAGATTGGAGACATCAAGATTTTGGACGAATTTTTGAAGAATTTTCAAATTTTCAGATAGGAGGTTCCAGATAAGGTCAAAAACTACATACTCAGATCTCCACCAAACATTGCACGGATACATTGGATGTCAAGACACGTGGAAAAAACGTACAAAACAAGAGATTGGAGACATCAAGATTTTCGACGAATTTTTGAAGAATTTTCAAATTTTCAGATAGGAGGTTCCAGATAAGATCAAAAACTACATACTCAGATCTTCACCAAACGTTGCAGGGATACTTTACATGTCAAGACACGTGGAAAAAACGTACAAAACAAGAGATTGGAGACATCAAGATTTTCGACGAATTTTTTAAGAATTTTCAAATTTTCAGATGGGAGGTTCCAGATAAGGTCAAAAACGACATACTCAGATCGTCACCAAACTTTGGATGGATACATTGGATGTCAAGACACGTGGAAAAAACGTACAAAACAAGAGATTGGAGACATCAAGATTTTGGACGAATTTTTTGAGAATTTTCAAATTTTCAGATGGGAGGTTCCAGATAAGGTCAAAAACGACATACTCAGATCTTCACCAAACTTTGCATGGATACATTGCATGTCAAGACACGTGGAAAAAACATACAAAACATAGGATTGGTGACATCAAGATTTTGGACGAATTTTTTAAGAATTTTCAAATTTTCAGAAAGGAGGTTCCATATAAGGTCAAAAACTACATACTCAGATCTTCACCAAACTTTGCAGGGATACATTGGATGTCAAGACACGTGGAAAAAAGGTACAAAACAAGAGATTGGAGACATCAAGATTATGGACGAATTTTTTGAGAATTTTCAAATTTTCAGAAAGGAGGTTCCATATAAAGTCAAAAACTACATACTCAGATCTTCACCAAACTTTGCAGGGATACATTGGATGTCAAGACACGTGGAAAAAACGTACAAAACAAGAGATTGGAGACATCAAGATTTTGGACGAATTTTTGAAGAATTTTCAAATTTTCAGATAGGAGGTTCCAGATAAGGTCAAAAACTACATACTCAGATCTCCACCAAACATTGCAGGGATAAATTGGATGTCAAGACACGTGGAAAAAACGTACAAAACAAGAGATTGGAGACATCAAGATTTTCGACGAATTTTTGAAGAATTTTCAAATTTTCAGATAGGAGGTTCCAGATAAGATCAAAAACTACATACTCAGATCTTCACCAAACGTTGCAGGGATACTTTGCATGTCAAGACACGTGGAAAAAACGTACAAAACAAGAGATTGGAGACATCAAGATTTTCGACGAATTTTTTAAGAATTTTCAAATTTTGAGATGGGAGGTTCCAGATAAGGTCAAAAACGACATACTCAGATCTTCACCAAACTTTGCATGGATACATTGGATGTCAAGACACGTGGAAAAAACGTACAAAACAAGAGATTGGAGACATCAAGATTTTGGACGAATTTTTTAAGAATTCTCAAATTTTAAGAAAGGAGGTTCCATATAAGGTCAAAAACTACATACTCAGATCTTCACCAAACTTTGCAGGGATACATTGGATGTCAAGACACGTGGAAAAAACGTACAAAACAAGAGATTGGGGTCATCAAGATTTTGGACGAATTTTTTAAGAATTTTCAAATTTTCAGATAGGAGGTTCCATATAAGGTCAAAAACTACATACTCAGATCTTCACCAAACTTTGCATGGATACATTGGTTGTCAAGACACGTGGAAAAATCATACAAAACATAGGATTGGGGACATCAAGATTTTGGTCGAATTTTTTAAGAATTTTCAAATTTTCAGATAGGAGGTTCCAGATAAGGTCAAAAACTACATACTCAGATCTTCACCAAACTTTGCAGGGATACATTGGATGTCAAGACACGTGGAAAAAACATACAAGACCTAGGATTGGGGACATCAAGATTTTGGTCAAATTTTTTAAGAATTTTCAAATTTTCAGGTTCCATATAAGGTCAAAAACTACATACTCAGATCTTCACCAAACTTTGCAGGGATACATTGGATGTCAAGACACGTGGAAAAAACGTACAAAACAAGAGATTGGAGACATCAAGATTTTGGAGGAATTTTTTAAGAATTTTCAAATTTTCAGATAGGAGGTTCCATATAAGGTCAAAAACTACATACTCAGATCTTCACCAAACATTGCAGGGATACATTGGAGGTCAAGACACGTGGAAAAAACGTACAAAACAAGAGATTGGAGACATCAAGATTTTGGACGAATTTTTTAAAAATTTTCAAATTTTCAGATAGGAGGTTCCAGATAAGGTCTAAAACTACATACTCAAGTAGTGGGTTTTATGCTATGGACAGGACGAGAAAGTACGAACCCCCCTCAAGCAGCTTTGGCCATACTTAAAACTTGGTCAACATGCCCATATGAGTTTTTTGCTCAAGTGTGGAGCACTTATAATTCAAGATTTTTGTAAAAAATGCCCTCGGGAATTTTTCAGAAAGTACGAACCCCTCCTCAAGCAGATTTGCTATACTTACAAAAGTTGCATCATCCAGATTTTTGTACATAAGCTTGTCAATTTTTGGCCACACCAGAAATTAAACTTATAGTATGTTTTTCTCTCAAAATCCCAGGAATCTTGAATTGATATCTATTGGGTTCTGAGACCGAGTGGAGTGTGGTGCATCGCCTTGTAATCAAAAGGTTCGGGTTTGAGTCCTCATAAAATCTGATGGCAAAATGTTAATATTGTTGTTTTGTAAACAAGGGGCTTTGGGTTCGAGTCCTGATAGATGTGGCATTCCATATGTGAGATTTTGAGAATAATTTTGTTTTGTTGATAGTAGTTGTATTTACGGTACTATAAACCCGAGAAAGTATGAACCCCCCCTCAAGCAGATTTGCTATACTTAAAACAAGCTTAACATGAGCATATGAGCTTTTTGTTCAAGTGTGGAATCTTGTCTAATCTAAGATTTTTGTGAAAATGCCCTCGGGAATTTCCTCAGAAAGTATGACCCTCTCAGATTGATTTGTTTATACTTACAAAAGGCACTTCTGTGAGATTGTTATCCATAAATTTGTTAAAAATATGCCCCTCTTGATATTGTATGATATCTTAAGTATAGTAACTGTTATAGTGCCCTAGCATGTATAGATTTCAAAATATTAACAATTTTGTTAATATTGCATTTTTCAGAAAATTCTATTTATAAAAATTGGACATTTACAGCTTAAGTATTGCATATATCAGGAAAATTATAGAGACATAAAATGTAGAGAATCATGTCTAAAATATGCCTACAAAATTTCAAGTCTCTAGTACTGATAGTTTTTGAAAAATCTCAAATCCAAAAAATTATCGATTTTTTAACAAAACTTCTAAATCTCATCCAGAATTGAAATAAACAACTCCCATGCCTCTATCTTGAAAAATAGGTAAGTTATTCAAGATCTAGAGAACAACAAGATATTTTGAAAAATTTATAGAGACCAAAAAGTTGCATCTTGCCATGCCCAGTCCAAAGCAACAAACCCCATGTCTCTAGGATTCATGGTTCCAGAGATAATCAAAATCCAAAAAATTATCGATTTTTTCAAAATTTGAGTATGTTGCTCAGGGGGCTATGCTGAGTCACCCCATAAAATATTACTGGCCTAGGATCAAAATTAGTGAAAATAGCAAAAATAAAACAATCGATTTTTTCAAAATTTCAGTATGTTGCTCTGGGGGCCATGCAGAGTCACCCCATAAAATATTACTGGCCTAGGATCAAAATTAGTGACAGAATGCAGAAACAAAAATTATAATAGGGCTTGGATACAGCTACCAGCCACTATATTTTTATTTTGAACACAGCACTTAAAACTAAGCCAAGATGCACCCCCACCCCTACCCACCCCCACCCACACACATACACACACACACACACACACACACATACACACCCACACACACATACACACACACATACACACATACACACATACACATATTTATTTCTGGTTTAAGTTCAATTGGGCACCAGGTTCAATTTACATATCTAATATTAAAACAATGTAATTCTTCTAGAATTGCTCTGTGACAACAGACCCATCTATGTGCAAATGCCTGAACTCGGTGAATACTTGGGAACAAGTCCATTTTTTTCATTATGTCAACATTTTTAACTTCTTTTGCCAGTAATAGGGAAATGGTAGCAAGCATTAGACAAAGTACTTTGGAGCTGAATATTCCTTTTCTTAGACGTCGTATATTACTAAAATATTTTCAATTCACATATTTCTCATACCGCTGTATCTTGTTCTATTAGGCCTCTTCGAGAACATTGCCTATTAGGACTCTTCGAGAACATTGCCTATTAGTGAAATAATAGGGCAAGCATATGGCGGTATGGGGATATGTGAATTGTTGGTTTCTTCAATTCAGATAAAAGGATTGAATAGAAACTGGGATATTTTGCATTTGTTATATTCAGTTTCTTTGTTGTAATCTGTTCATATATAAAATCAAGCCCCGAGAAAGTATAAGATCAATACTTGAACAATATGTGCGCATGACGGCCCCAAAGCGGTGGGATCGATACTTTCTGCACAGCGATCAGTTCATTTCGAGCCCAGCACCGGCGTGTCGATCAATATTTGGAGCAGCGATCCTTTACAAATTAGTTCCAGACAATTCCGCTCCCCTAAGCGTGGAGGCGCTGCGGTCTCGATTGCATGTATGCTCAGCAGAAAAACGGGATACATTCAGAAGAAAGTACTTCGGCAAAAATGTTAGAGAATAGCTCATGTTTCTGAATGTACCCCCACAGTGTTTCTATTGGCTCTGTAAAACTATAAAAGCCAGGGCACAGTGCAGATTCTTCACCATTGCTGGATTGGCAGTGGAACCCACTGCTCCACCAAAGTATAGGAGACTTGAAGCATATAATTTGGCGGAATAATCCAAGTAAGGTCATATATACATACACATACAAAGCACAGTGCTGAACTCAACTGATCCAGCATAGAGTTTTGAATTTGAACCCCAAGAAATTGTATATAAATACCAAAGCCAAAACTATTAATACACATACACACATACACACACACACAAAGCATAGTGCTGAACTCAACTGATCCAGCATAAAGTTTTGAATTGAATCCCAGGAAATTTTATATAAATACCAAAGCCAAAAATATTAAGTGTATACACACATATATACATACACACACACAAAGTACAGTGCTGAACCCCAACTGATATTTTTATCCAGTATAAAGTTTTGAATTGAAACCCAGGAAATTGTATATAATAAACAACAACAAAAATGCCGAATCAAAAATATTGTAATCAATGCAATAAAAATATATCCAGCCCTAATTGGGCCAAGCATCAAAAAATTTGTAATCCAGACAAAAGCAGAACTCCCACAAAAATTTGCCCCAAATGCAATAGAAAATACAACATGGAATATTTCACATATAAACATAAAGATACTTGCTCTGCATTGCCCTCACAACCATCCACATCTGGTCTGAAAAGAAGGCACGAAGCACCTCTTAATGCCAGAGCAGCAAAACAGCCACGCCATGAACCTATCCGTAGCAGTTTTAACGGCCAATTAAGGGATCACCGGTTTGTATCAGAGCCAAGATGCGGCATTGAGAATTTCTTAAACAGTATAAATTCTAATCTGCAGGCAATTCTTAATGCACAAAATGGCTCTTATAAGCTCTCCCTCAAATTGTTTGTACAATATAAGAAGCCAAATGGCACAAAATTTACACATCCCCACTTAACAGAAACTGTACCTGTATACTCAAATACAAATTCAGACAAAATAATAAGCAGGTTGATTGATCAATTAAATATCAAACACTCTGAATTTGCGGCAAAAGAGTCCGGATGGAGCCTATGCGGTTCATAACACAAGTTATATGTTAATATTTCTGAATTCAGCCCATTACAAGGTTCCACTTATCTGCCATTACCTGCCAATATTAAAAACAGAAGAGCCGTGGTTAATATAGAAAATACCGACCAGAAATGTTTTCTGTGGTGTATATTAGCTGCTTTGTTTCTAGTTTCAAGGCATCCTGAGAGAATAAGTTATTACAAACAGCATGAACATATTTTTGACGATGCAATGAAGGGTTTAGAATATCCAATGTCAGTTCAGAATATTGATCAATTTGAAAAAAGGGCCAGGCACATCAATGGCAAACAATTATCTATTAATGTTTTTATTTGTTCTACTGGACGTGGCAATTCTTTGATAGAACCTCTCAGAATCAGTACACTTGATGATGAATCTGCAATTCCGATTGATCTGCTCTTAATTGAAGGGGATGGCACATATCATTACACTCTGATACACAGTCTTGAAGCTTTAGTCAGAAAACAACTAGACAAAACTCATACAATATTCAAGTTGTGCAGAAGATGTTTAACTGTATTTGATGGTCAAAAAATGGTGAAGGGGGTTCGGGAAGAGAATGCAGAAATTGCTAAAAACAAGTTAATTGAGCATCTGAAATACTGTGGGAACCATAAACCTGTTCATATGGTGATGCCCAATCCAAGTGAAAATTGCAAATTCAAAAAGTATGAAGCCTTGTTGGAACACCCTGTATATATTGTCTGTGATTTCGAATCGAACCTCAAACCTTTTGCATTCTGTAGCCCAGATCCAGAAGAATCTTCAAGTACACCATACCAGTTACATGAACCTTCCAGCTTTTGTTATGTGGTTATACGGGATGGTGTTGTTATTAAAGAATATTCATACATGGGGAAAAATGCCATCAAAATATTTGCACATAGAATAGAAAATGTGTGCCGTGACATAGCATCTAACATCTTATTAATATCAAAGCCTATGTTGCCTTTAACAGAGGAACAGATTGAAGATTTCAACAATGCAGAAAAATGCCCGGTATGTGATTCTGAATTTTCAGATACAAATATCAAGGTTCATCACCATTCTCATACAGATGGTCGATATAAACAGGCCCTGTGTAATAGCTGTAATATTAAGATCAAGAGACCAAAATTTATCCCCATATTTTGCCATGGAGCATCCAATTATGATTTCCATCATCTGATCAGGTACGAGGGGTTTGAGAAGCAGAATTTAAATATTTTAGCTGAAAATGATGAAAAATATATATCTATTAGCAAGATAATTAAAGTTGATGGTGTTCCTATTCACATAAGATTTCTTGATTCTTACAGATTTTTACCTGCTAGCCTGGCTACACTGGCCTCTCAATTACCTGATGATAAATTAAAAATTACACGTGCATTGTTTCCAAATCAGGACCTGAAATTAATTAGGCGGAAGGGTGTATATCCATATGACTATGTTACAGATTTTTCTAAATTTGATGAGTGTTCCCTGCCACCACAAGAAGCGTTTTACAGCAGAATCAGAGGATCTGGAATCACTGATGAAGATTATCACCATGCCAAGTTGATGTGGAACAATTTAAAATGCAAGACATTTGGTGATTATCACATGGCATATTTAAAACTTGATGTGACCCTCTTAGCTGATATACTTCAAGCATTCAGAAAATCTTCCATGAAAAATTATAAACTGGATCCAATATATTTTTTCAGTGCCCCGGGTCTAGCATGGGCTGCAACGTTTTTGAACACTAAAATGCAATTGGATCTGATCCACGATCAAGATATGTATCTGTTTATGGAGAAATGTATAAGAGGAGGGATGGTGCAATGTTCCCAGAGATATGCCAGAGCAAATAACAAATATATTCCTGATTATGATCCAGCACGGCCATCAAATTATATACTGTATGTAGATGCGAACAACCTCTATGGTCATGCCATGATGCAAAAACTGCCATATGCAGGGCTTGAATGGGTTGAAGATTTCAATATTGAGGATCTTAAGAATTTTGATGACAGTGACAGTGGCCTCATCTTAGAGGTTGATCTGACATTTCCTGATGATTCACACAACACATTTTCTGATCTGCCCCCAATTCCCGAGGTTCAGTGCTCACCTGGCTCTAAACAGAAGAAGCTCATGACGACTCTGGAGCCAAAACAGGGATATGTCACATATTACAAAAACCTCCAGTTCCTGATGAAACATGGTGTTCAAGTGACCAAAGTTAGAAAAGTTTTGAGGTTCAGGCACTCAGAATGGTTGAAGCCATACATTGATACAAATACGGAGCTTCGAACATCTGCAAAAAGCCAATTTGATAAGGGCTTGTTTAAATTGATGGTAAATTCAGTGTATGGCAAAACTATTGAAAATGTCAGAAAACATACCGATGTTAAAATAATTACTGACCCCAGCCGGAGCAAAAAATTGGTTGCAAAGCCCAACTTCAATTACAGAAGAATTTATGATGAGCACATGGCACTTTTCAACATGATGAAAACAAAGATCAAATTTGATAAGCCTATTTATGTAGGGGCTGTGATATTGGAATTGTCCAAATTACATATGTTAATATTATATTATGATGTGCTGAAACCTTTTTATGGTGATCGTGTAAAATTATTGTACATGGATACTGATAGTTTTATTCTTGAAATTCAAACAGAAGATGTTTATCAAGATATGTCACAGCCTGAATTGTTTCAATACTTTGATACCAGTGAACATACATTAGTTCAACCCCACAACAAAAAGGTGCCTGGCAAGTTAAAAGATGAGACACTTGGTGATGTTATTGTGGAATTTGCTGGGTTAAGTGCCAAGATGTACAGTTTTAAAACATGTAGTGCTGTTGTCAAAAAAGCCAAGGGAATTGGCAGAGTAGCTGTTGAAAAAGAGCTTGTATTTGAAGATTATAAAAATTGCATCAAATCACAGAATTCAATTAGAACATCAGAAAATAGAATTCAGAGTGAGAATCACTTGCTGACTAGCAATATTGTAACAAAAGTGGCCCTGGACCCACATGATGATAAGAGATGCATTTTATCATGTGGCATGCATACTTTACCTTGGGGGCATTGTGATTTGAAAAGTGGGAAACAATGCCCAATTACAGAGCATGATTTGAAATAAATAAACATGCCTATGAACTTATTTGGGTTCAAAAAACAGGCTATTATGGACCTGCCCACACCACAACCCTCTCCTGATTTACAATCTGTAATGTCTAAACTGAGTGGCTTGTTAATTATTCATCTGAACAGCATACTTACAGATAATAATGATGAAACAGGTAAAACATTGTACATATTTAACAATAATTTAAATCATTACCAATTACCTGTAGGTGGGCAATTTCAATTTATTACAACCCCTGAGGGTGATGTCAAGATTTCAGTAGGGAGTAATATTTACAGAATTAAGCACTCAAACATGATTTCTGGCACTGTATATACTGTTTCTGCTGGTGACTGCTTATATATTGAGGTCCCTGGATCATATGACAAGCTTATACCTTTTTTTATAGAATTAAGAATCAGATATTCAATAATAAATAACCACTAAAACAAAAATGCCTAATGATATATTTGGCCATACAAGACATGAAGATCACAGTGATGAGATTCTGATGCTTGATGTCAGAGTCAAGAAATTAAGAAGTGATTTACAAGCTTTACAAACCACACTCAATGCCAGTCTTCAATTAGAAATTACAAATTTACAATCACAATGCATGGACCCTCTTCTTAAAATTGACTCAGAACTTAAATTATTGCTTCAGAAATATACTGACCTGGCCACATTAGATAATTTTCAAAGTTTAGAAGAAGCTGTAGCAGCTCTTCAAGCCAAATTTAAGACCCAGGCCACCAACTCTGAGCAATTGAAACAACAATTGGAAGAGCAGATAAATAATGTCCAGACACAGCTCCAAACAATTGTCAAAAGCATAAAATCACAAGAAGATTTTGATCTAGTGATTTCCACTCTAAAAGAACAGATTCAATCACTCCAAATACCTAATCTGGACCCTCTGAACAATGCCATAGCCGAGGTTAAAGAAAAAATTGAGACACTTGAAAATTTTATGAACAATTTGCCATCTTCTGATGCTTTGAGTGCAATAACTCGGAGTGTTGCAAATATCAAGCTGCAACTTGAAACATATGAAGATTTTGGAAAAATTCAAAATACCATAACCCATCTTGAGGGTACAATGGCAGCAGTGCAAAGTGATTTGACAAATGTACAAGAATCCCGCCTGCCCGGTATTGTAGATACCCTTGTTAGTGTCCAGCAACAGATCACAAAGCTTGAAAACCTCAACACTGAATCTGAGCTATCTCATTTTCATCACTTGATTGATGATATCCAAACAAAGCTTGAAATTTTACAACAATCAACACCCTCTCAGGCTGATATAGCCCTGCTCCAAGATGCTATGCAAAATGTGGCTGATGCTTCTGAATTAAACAATGTGAAATTGGCACTTGAATCTCTGCAAAATACTGTAACAAATCTGCCTACATCACAGGAACTTAAAAATATTAAGAGGGCAGTGAATAGGATATTGAAATCAGAAGATATCAAGAATATCCAGACAGAGATCAAACAACTTACTCAGACAGTGGCCACTCTACCAACCAATCAACATATTAATGAACTGCATGCCCTGTTTGAGGATATCAGAAGACAGGTCCATGATCTTACTGCTCAAAATTCAAAATTGGCAGTTGTTGAAAATTTGCAACAAATTGTAGCTAATATCAAGCAACAGCTAGGGACCATGGAATCCAATCAAGCAAATGCTCTGTCTGTTTTTGCCACCCAGCTTCAAGAGATTGTGCAACAATACAAGAAACTTATTGTGGACATAAAGATCAAGCCAGGCCATGATGATGTTGTTAGGACCATCAATGAGCACCTTGAATCTGTAACAAGCAGATTGCTCACAGCAGAAAAAGAAATAACAGGCATAATCGAGAATCCAAAACATTCAGTAATTCTTGAATTGTACAGCATCCCCAACAAAGAATATGATTCTCCATTTACACCAGGTGGCAAAATATATATGCTGTCCCCAGCACAATTTTATTACCAGTTTTTTGTTGGGGGCACATTGAGACCAATCAAGATCAGATATTGGCATCAGCCACAGGCACACCACTACCCTACCTTATCAATAACAAATGCTGAGAACAAACCGAAAATCACCAGTGTAGAGTTAGAGGATTTTACAGACCCCAATACATTAGAAACAGCCTATGCTGAAGATGATGGCTCTCTGGAATTTAAAATACAAATAGGGGACAAATTATATTTAGAAAATCCTGCAGTCTCAGCTGCTGAACACCCCATAGTTGCAATATTCTTGTTTTCATACCATGTCTAGACAAATTATTGTTGATGAATTACACAGACAAGCCCGACATAATTATAAGAGACTCCCAGTAGTCACAAAGGGCATAGATGATTTATGGCAGAGCGACTTGATTGAAATGGCAACTGGACAGTTGAAAAACTTAGACAAAATCAACAAGGGCTACAAGTATCTACTCACTGTCATAGATACATTTTCAAAATTTGCCTGGGCTCTGCCACTCAAATCCAAGACTGGAACATGTGTTACAGAAGCCTTCAGGACTATCATCAATCATTCAGGAAGATCACCGCGCTATTTGCAAACAGATAATGGCAAAGAATTTTATAATTCAGTGTTCCAACAATTTATTAAAAGCCAGGCAATAAAACATTACTCGAGTTACAGTGACCTCAAGGCCTCAATTGTAGAGAGATTCAACAAAACCTTAAAAAATCTTATGTATAAACAATTTACCCTCCAAGGTAATTATAAATGGCTTAATATTCTTCCAGAACTTCTACATAAATATAACAACTCGGTCCATTCCACAATCAACATGAAACCCTCTGAAGTAACTCCATCTGATGAGCAAAAATTGATCAGCACTGTTTATTATCCTAGATACCAGCCAACAACAAGAAGGGCTAAATTCAGGGTGGGTGATCAAGTAAGAATCAGCAAATATAAGCACTTATTCAAAAGAGGCTTTACAAGAAACTGGAGCACTGAATTATTTACAGTTGTTCAAGTTAAACCCGGGACCCTTAACACATATATAATAAAAGATCACCGAGGAGAAATTCTCAAAGGCAGGTTCTATGAACAAGAACTCAGTAAAACTAAACAGCCTGACACATATCTCATAGAAAAAATCATCCGCAGGAAAGGCAACAAGTTACTTGTCAAATGGCTGGGTCATCCGGAAAACAGCTGGATCGATGCAAACAAAGTGATAATATGAGCACCTGGGATGTTATAAAAAGGCTGCCAGAACCTGAACAGCAGAATAAGATAAATGGAGTGCTGCTGCCTGATAATATTAGGTGTCTTATTGTTGGGCCATCTGCTTGTGGTAAAACTACACTAATGGTTGATAATTTTTTATTGGCACCCAACTGGTTAGACTGGAAAAACAGGCACTTGTATGTCTTCTCTAAGAGCTTGGAACAATTAAAATATCAGCAGCTGATGAAGCTATATGATGGATTGGATATAGCCACTTTTGAACCAGATGTTAAGCCACTTGATGAATGTCTCGATAATTCTGTTGTTGTGTTTGATGACATTATACTGGATAATCAAAACAAGGTTAGAAATTTCTTTACACAGGGCCGACACAAAAACATTGATTGCTTCTACCTGGCACAGACTTTTTCTAAAATACCGAAGCAACTGATCCGGGACAACAGCAATTTTATATGTGTGTTTCATCAAGATCATACCAACCTCAAACACATACATGATGAATATGTAGGTGGGGACTTGAGCTACAATGATTTTTCCAAGTTTTGCAGCAGGTGCTGGAACCAGGACAGTTATGGGTTTGTCACAATTGATATGACAAGAACACCCAATACTGGAAAATACAGAAATAAAATCAACGATTTTCTAGACGTTGAAACATATATAAATAACCATGAAACGACCAGTCATTGATGATCTTAAGTTAAGAGATTATCTTGTAAAAAGATTTAAGGGATGGAAATCGGAGAACCGTGGAATTTATGAAAAACACAAGCAAACAGAACAGCCTGTCATTGATGCTATTAATAATTTAGGTAAGAATATCAAAACTGTTACAGAGCAAAATCAAGATTTGATCACGGAGCTTGTGCCTGTAGCTGCAAGGAACATATTAGATTATCCATTCACCCCACTTTCCAGTATTCATACACCTAGTCCTGTTGCTCCTCGAAGAATTGAAGCTACTCTGGATCCTATTGAATTGGGTCTTCTTGCTCAAAAATATTTAACCACACCTAAAGACAACAAAGATGAGGTATTTGGCTTATATGCTGACACAGAGCTTGACGGGAGCATCATTCATAGAATTGGCAATTTCAGAGTAACATTTATGGGGGATGATATAATTGTATATTCAGAATCTCGTCTCGGAGAAAAAGGTGCTTTTGTTAAGTACACCGGCACACCTGGGTTGTGGGAACTGATAACTAGGAAGAGGCCTGGCAGCTATACAGATCAAGATTATGAGGATTACAAGGAAATATTAATAAAATCAGATGCTCTATACCAGAACAATGATCCCACACAAAAAAAGAGTCAAGTCTAGCAGTGGGGCAAAATACAATAATTTAATCAAGCCCATATGGTCACAGATCAAGACTGGCAGTGGAATCAAACAATACAACACCCTGCCTAAAGAATTTGTGTGGGTTGATGATGTCAGGAAACTTGTAGATAGGTTGCTGGTGATAGCTGGGGAGGAAAATGCTGGGAACCACAATTTTTACAATGAAAAGGTTGGAATTATGGACATGATAAGCACAAAATTGTCTAATTTTATAGTGAATGACACTAAGGGGATTGGATATCTCATAAAAATTATTAATACTCTACCACCTAAATTTTGGAATGTTTCTGAGGGTCGGGGCCTGGTTAATGACATTATAAACAAGCTGCCATTTGAACTACACATTCCAGGCTATCAGTATTGTGGTCCAGGCACAAAATTGGATCATAGATTAAACAGAGGGGATCCTGGTGTTAATCCTCTAGATGCTGCTTGTAGAGACCATGACATAGCATACAACACACATTCTGATCTTGACAAGAGACATGTTGCAGACAAGAAATTAGAAGAGGCTGCATTTGGTAGATTTGTAAGCAAAGATGCTTCTTTAAGTGAGAGAATATCAGCATTGGGAACCACCATAGCTATGAGCACCAAACAAAAACTGGGGTGGGGGTTGTGAACATGTATATAATAAACCTACAATGAAGGCCAAGGGTGTTATGTATCAAATACCTTATGCAGGTCTTAAATCTCTTAAAACTATTGACAGTCTTTTAACCAAAAAACAGCGCAAGAAAAAAAATTCTTGTATTGCAAAAGGACATGGTATGAAATTGTTGCTTAGTACCCCCCAATTAAAAAAATTACAGCAATCAAGAAAAAAATCACATGTGGGGGGATTCATATTTACCATCCCTGCCATCTTAGCTGCTCTCGGGGCTGTGGGGAGCTTGGCGGGGGGGTCAGCCGCCATAGCAAAAACAGTAATAGATGCCAAGAAAAATAGAGCAGAATTAGATGAGCAGAGGCGCCATAACCTGGCCATGGAGAAAAAAGGCAAAGGTGTTAAGAGAGCCATGAGTAAGTTTAAAAAAAACAAGAGCCGCTTACAAACCAAGATATTGAAGCTTTGATCAAGCCACTGGGCATCAAACATTTTAGAGGTGTGTACATGTCTGATTCTTTACCAGAACAACCACTCAACAAAGAGTGTGGCATTGTTAATTTGGATAAGTACAAAAATCAGGGCACTCACTGGATTTGCTATCTTAAATATTTAAACAATGAAGCATTTGTGTTTGATTCATTTGGAGGTGTTCCACCTGAAAATTTAGTAAAATATTTAAAATCAGCTAATCTTTATTACAATAATGCCCGTGTTCAAAACTTCAAAGATGTTAATTGTGGACATTTGTGTTTATCTGTTCTTAGATATATGTCTCAAATAAATAAACCATCAATTGAAAATTTTCAAAAGGCCTTGTGGTATCTGAAACATCATGGGGGTATTCCATCTCACCAGCCAAAATTCAATATTGAAACTCAAATTACATGATGACATAGTGTATCCCAAAACAATAGCTCTCAGGGCATTTTACGGCATGTACCTGATCCCTAATATTACACACCACAACAACACAATTGCGGTAGGGGATCAAAAAATTGTCATCACTCCAGGGCAATATAATCTATCCACTCTAAATGCTCAATTACCCAGAGGTGTAGTGTTAAGTCAAAATTCTGTCACTCACAGAGTAGAGATTGTATCTGCTACAGAAACAGTGGATCTGGGTACTATAGGAGAGCTGTTAGGCTTTGAGAACAACACAAAACTTGAACCGGCCATCAAACACACTGCTATGAATATACCCAAATTCTTAGCCATAGAGACTCTGAATATTCACTGTAATGTGGCTGAGGGTATGATCACCAAATCAAATGGCATAGGCACTCACAAACAAACCGGCATCATTGCAACATTCAAACCTAATTCCGAATTCATGGAGCCAATCATCTACAATCCATCCCCAACATTATATTTTCCTGTGTGCCATAATAGAATAGATTATATTGAATTGATGGTCACTAATGAAAAAGAAGAATTAGTTGATTTTGCTGGAGCCACAACAACTGCTATCATAGAGATTAATATTTAAATAAAAATACATACAATGGAAAATATTGAGAGTTATGAGCTACAATCATTCCCTCCAAACAGGAGGACATTTGCAAATTTAAATCAACCCAACACAGAAATTGAGGTTGATCTTGATGTAGGGGACGGCTTTATACACCCCCACAGAGCAGATCTATACATCAAATTTGATGTTGTAAAGCTCGATGGTACAGATTACCCTGCAAATTCAAATATAAGACTTGTAGATAATTTTGTGCCGCATCTGTTCTCTGAAATTGAGATCAGAAAGCATGGAGTTGTTATAAACAGAATAGATTATCCCGGCATTACCTCCACAGCTTTGGCCACTCTAAAATTATCCAAAACCGAGGCTTCATACTACAAAATAGGTGGATTTGAGGCTGGTGAGAAAATATTATCTAAAAATCACACAGTGCTGTTTCCCATGCGCCTGTTGCCAGGATTCTTCTCGGATTACAAAGATATTATGTGGAAGGGCGGGTTAAGAATTACATTTAGAAGAGCTGCAAATGATAATAATGCCTTGATGAGGTATAGCACATTAAACCCCACAGGAGAAGCTCTGCCTAATACCCTACCTGATGAGGGCAAATGCATTATTCAGACTATGGAGTTAAGAATCCCGGTTGTTGAATATGAGGCCAGTTACGCTCTTAAATACAAAGCAGATATAGTAAAAAATCCCCAGATTCCTCTGCAATTTTACACATATCAATGCGTACAGAAGCCTGCATCTGGCACATATTATGAGTTTGATGCTACAAATTCATTCTCCAGTATTCAATTTGACATGCCCGATTTTGTGGTGGTACTGTTTCAGACTGGGAGACACAACAATCAGGAAAAAAATTCAAGTAGATTTGATAATTGCAACATCAAGAACATATATCTTAAAAATGGCAGAAATGAGGTTTTTCCTAGAGAAAATTACAATTTAGACATTTCCAAGGATGATTTTCTCAAATTATATGAGGCATTTTCGGCTTTCAAGCGTGTCACTACTGGCAGTACTGATATGTATTACTCACCAGATGAATTCAAAGCACGGAGACCCATGTTTGTCATCAACACTTCAAAAAGAAAACAGGTTGTGGTGAATGACAGGACAAACATTAAAATTATCTGTGAATTCCATGAGGCATTACCTGATGACACCATTTGTAGTGTTATTCTCATAGGGGAAAAATCATATGTTTATGATGTAAGAAATGAGAGAGTCACGGAGCAGTTCTAGAAGAATTACATTGTTTTAATAATAGATAAACAAATTGAAGCTGGTATCCAATTAAACTTAAACCAGAAGTAAATATGTATGTGTGTGTGTGTGTGTGTGTATGTGTGTGTGTATGTGTGTGGATGGCCAGTTTTAAGTGTGGCCACAAGAGGGGCATATTTTTAACAAATTTATGGATAACAATCTCACAGAAGTGCCTTTTGTAAGTATAAACAAATCAATCTGAGAGGGTCATACTTTCTGAGGAAATTCCCGAGGGCATTTTCACAAAAATCTTAGATTAGACAAGATTCCACACTTGAACAAAAAGCTCATATGCTCATGTTAAGCTTGTTTTAAGTATAGCAAATCTGCTTGAGGGGGGGTTCATACTTTCTCGGGTTTATAGTACCGTAAATACAACTACTACCCCAGATCTTAAATTTGGTAAAAAATGTTATACAACAGAGCAAAATTATTCTCTATTAAGAATCACCAGAGTTTTGTTATCTGGGAGCTCAACAATACGGGGCAAAACTGCATAATCAATACAATAGAATGGAGGTCATGTAAACATTGCATGTTTTTTCCAATCTTTTGATCAGTCCCATGTTTCGGCCAACAATTAATTATGCATGCCCGGGAGTTGTATGCCAACAGATATAATCTATACTGCGTCTTTTCAGAGCGTTATTTATTATTAAAGAGTAATTGCCTTTATTCTGTATGCCTGAATGATTATATCTGTTGATATTGCCTCTATTGTGTCTTTTCCGAGGGGAAATTACATGTCATTTGTCATGGAACTCAAAGAGAAATTCTTATCTATACTATGCTCTTTTCAGGGACCATCCATCATATTGAGGAAATTCCTGGATATTGTCATTGCAAACTGAATTGCATTTAGGCTTGGTCTTGTTGTATACAAGTCTGTAACTTACAGAATAATTATTGCAATATTTCTGTATTTTAGCTTTTGGCAGTATTTTAGGTAGGTATCTGCTACGAGCAGAGGTGGTATAAAATGGGTAAGTAATATATTTCCTGACGGTAAAGTATTGTTTTATATCCAAAGAGTTTCTGTGTTTGAATCGTGGCTCTAGTTCGAGTTGCTGTTTTAAGTCCATTTTATGCACAGTAAGGCTAATCGGGACTGGCCCTACAGTTTTAAAGTGGGATCCGAGCCACTTGTGCCTCCACTGGGTATCGAACCCGGGACCCCTTGATTACAAGGCAATGACGCTACCACTGCGCCATAGGGGAAGCCCTGAATCGTGCTTCTAAAACTGCTCTGTGACCCGCTCATTTCTTACATCATAAACATATGATTTTTCCCCTATGAGAATGACACTACAAATGGTGTTATCTGGTAAAGCCTCGTGGAATTCACAGATAATTTTAATGTTTGTCCTGTCATTTACCACAACTTGTTTCCTTTTTGAAGTGTTAATTACAAACATGGGTCTCCGTGCTTTGAATTCATCTGGTGCGTAGTACATGTCTGTATTCCCGGTAGTGACTCTTTTGAAAGCCGAAAAAGCCTCATATAATTTAAGAAAATCATCCTTGGAAATGTCTAAATTATAATTTTCTCTAGGAAATACCTCATTTCTGCCATTTTTAAGATATATATTTTTGATGTTGCAGTTATCAAATCTACTTGAATTTTTTTCCTGATTGTTGTGTCTTCCAGTCTGAAACAGTACCACTACAAAATCAGGCATGTCAAATTGAATACTGGAGAATGAATTTGTCGCATCAAATTCATAATAAGTACCAGTGGCGGGCTTCTGTACAGCTTGATATGTGTAAAATTGCAGAGGAATCTGGGGATTTTTTAGGATATCTGTTTTGTATTTAAGAGCGTAACTGGCTTCATATTCAACAACTGGAATTCTTAGCTCCATAGTCTGAATAATGCATTTGCCTGCATCTGGTAAGGTATTAGGCATAGCTTCCCCTGTAGTGTTTAATGTACTGTACCTCATCAAGGCATTATTATCATTTGCAGCTCTTCTAAATGTAATTCTTAAACCGCCCTTCCACATAATTTCTTTGTAATCCGAGAAGAATCCTGGCAACAGGCGCATGGGAAATAGCACTGTGTGATTTTTAGATAATATCTTATCACCAGCTTCAAATCCCCCTATTTTGTAGTATGGAGCCTCGGTTTTGGATAATTTTAATGTAGCCAAAGCTGTGGAGGTAATGCCGGGATAATCTATTCTGTTTATAACAACCCCATGCTTTCTGATCTCAATTTCAGAGAACAGATGGGGCACAAAATTGTCCACCAATCTTATATTAGAATTTGCTGGATAATCTGTTCCATCCAGCTTTACAACATCAAATTTGATGTATAGATCTGCTCTGTGGGGGTGTATAAAGCCATCCCCAACATCAAGATCAACCTCAACCTCCGTGTTGGGTTGATTTAAATTTGCAAATGTCCTCCTGTTTGGAGGGAATGATTGTAGCTCATAACTCTCAATATTTTCCATTGTATGTATTTTTATTTAAATATTAATCTCTATGATTGCAGTTGTTGTGGCTCCAGCAAAATCAACTAATTCTTTTTTTTCATTAGTGACCATCAATTCAATGTAATCTATTCTATTATGGCATACAGGAAAATATAATGTTGGGGATGGATTGTAGATGATGGGCTCCATGAATTCGGAATTAGGTTTAAATGTTGCAATGATGCCGGTTTGTTTGTGAGTGCCTATGCCATTTGATTTGGTGATCATACCCTCAGCCACATTACAGTGAATATTCAGAGTCTCTATGGCTAAGAATTTGGGTATATTCATAGCAGTGTGTTTGATGGCCGCTTCAAGTTTCGTGTTGTTCTCAAATCCCAACAGCTCTCCTATAGTACCCAGATGCACTGTCTCTGTAGCAGATACAATTTCTACTCTGTGAGTGACAGAATTTTGACTTAACACTACACCTCTGGGTAAGTGAGCATTTAGAGTGGATAGATTATATTGCCCTGGAGTGATGACAATTTTTTGATCCCCTACTGCAATTGTGTTGTTGTGGTGCGTAATATTGGGGATCAGATACATGCCGTAAAATGCTCTGAGAGCTATTGTTTTGGGATACACTATGTCATCATGTAATTTGAGTTTCAATATTGAATTTTGGCTGGTGAGATGGAATACCCCCATGATGTTTCAGATACCACAAGGCCTTTTGAAAATTTTCAATTGATGGTTTATTTATTTGAGACATATATCTAAGAACAGATAAACACAAATGTCCACAATTAACATCTTTGAAGTTTTGAACACGGGCATTATTGTAATAAAGATTAGCTGAATTTAGATATTTTACTAAATTTTCAGGTGGAACACCTCCAAATGAATCAAACACAAATGCCTCATTGTTTAAATATTTAAGATAACAGATCCAGTGAGTGCCCTGATTTTTGTACTCATCCAAATTAACAATGCCACACTCTTTGTTGAGTGGTTGTTCTGGTAAAGAATCAGACATGTACACACCTCTAAAATGTTTGATGCCCAGTGGCTTGATTAAAGCTTCAATATCTTGGTTTGTAAGCGGCTCTTGTTTTTTTTAAACTTATTCATGGCTCTCTTAACACCTTTGCCTTTTTTCTCCATGGCCAGGTTATGGCGCCTCTGCTCATCTAATTCTGCCCTATTTTTCTTCGCATCTATTACTGTTTTTGCTATGGCAGCTGATCCCCCAGCCAAGCTCCCAACAGCCCCGAGAGCAGCTAAGATGGCGGGGATGGTAAATATGAAGCCACCTGTATGCAATTTTTTTCTTGATTGCTGTAATTTTTTTAATTGGGGGGTACTAAGCAACAATTTCATACCATGTCCCTTTGCAAGACAAGAGCTTTTTTTCTTCCGCTGCTTTTTGGTTAAGAGACTGTCAATAGTTTTAAGAGATTTGAGACCTGCATAAGGTATTTGATACATAACACCCTTGGCCTTCATCGTAGGTTTATTATATACATATTCACAGCCCCCACCCCAGTTTTTGTTTGGTGCTCATAGCTATGGTGGTTCCCAATGCTGCTATTTTTTCACTCAAAGATGCATCTTTGCTTACAAATCTACCAAATGCAGCCTCTTCTAATTTCTTGTCTGCAACATGTCTCTTGTCAAGATCAGAATGTGTGTTGTATGCTATGTCATGGTCTCTACAAGCAGCATCTAGGGGATTTACACCAGGATCCCCTCTGTTTAATCTATGGTCCAGTTTTGTACCTGGACCACAATACTGATAGCCTGGAATGTGTAGTTCAAATGGCAGCTTGTTTATAATGTCATTAACAAGCCCCCGACCCTCAGAAACATTCCAAAATTTAGGTGGTAGAGTATTAATAATTTTTATGAGATATCCAATCCCCTTAGGGTCATTCACTATAAAATTAGATAATTTGGTGCTTATCATGTCCATAATTCCAACCTTTTCATTGTAAAAATTGTGGTTCCCAGCATTTTCCTCCCCAGCTATCACCAATAACCTATCCACAAGTTTCCTGACATCATCAACCCACACAAATTCTTTGGGCAGGGTGTTGTATTGTTTGATTCCACTGCCAGTCTTGATCTGTGACCATATGGGCTTGATTAAATTATTGTATTTTGCCCCACTGCTAGACTTGACTCTTTTTTGTGTGGGATCATTGTTCTGGTATAGAGCATCTGATTTTATTAATATTTCTTTGTAATCCTCATAATCTTGATCTGTATAGCTGCCAGGCCTCTTCCTAGTTATCAATTCCCACAATCCAGGTGTTCCGGTGTACTTAACAAAAGCACCTTTTTCTCCGAGACGAGATTCAGAATATACAATTATATCATCTCCCATAAATGTTACCCTGAAATTGCCAATTCTATGAATGATGCTGCCGTCAAGCTCTGTGTCGGCATATAAGCCAAACACCTCATCTTTGTTGTCTTTAGGTGTGGTTAAATATTTTTGAGCAAGAACACCCAATTCAATAGGATCCTGACTAGCCTCAATTCTTCTAGGAGCAACAGGACTAGGTGTATGAATACTGGAAAGTGGGGTGAATGGATAATCTAATATGTTCCTTGCAGCTACAGGTACAAGCTCTGTGATCAAATCTTGATTTTGCTCTGTAACAGTTTTGATATTCTTACCTAAATTATTAATAGCATCAATTACAGGCTGTTCTGTTTGTTTGTGTTTTTCATAAATTCCCCGGTTCTCTGATTTCCATCCCTTAAATCTTTTTACAAGATAATCTCTTAACTTAAGATCATCAATGACTGGTCGTTTCATGGTTATTTATATACGTCTCTACGTCTAGAAAATCGTTGATTTTATTTCTGTATTTGCCGCTACTGGGTGTTCTTGTCATATCAATTGTGACAAACCCATAACTGTCCTGGTTCCAGCACCTGCTGCAAAACTTGGAAAAATCATTGTAGCTCAAGTCCCCACCTACATATTCATCATGTATGTGTTTGAGGTTGGTATGATCTTGATGAAACACACATATAAAATTGCTGTTGTCTCGGATCAGTTGCTTCGGTATCTTAGAAAAAGTCTGTGCCAGGTAGAAGCAATCAATGTTTTTGTGCCGGCCCTGTGTAAAGAAATTTCTAACCTTGTTTTGATTATCCAGTATAATGTCATCAAACACAACAGCAGAATTATCGAGACATTCATCAAGTGGCTTAACATCTGGTTCAAAAGTGGCTATATCCAATCCATCATATAGCTTCATCAGCTGCTGATATTTTAATTGTTCCAAGCTCTTAGAGAAGATATACAAGTGCCTGTTTTTCCAGTCTAACCAGTTGGGTGCTAATAAAAAATTATCAACTACTAGTGTAGTTTTACCACAAGCCGATGGCCCAACAATAAGACACCTAATATTATCAGGCAGCAACTTGCCATTTCTCTTATTCTGCTGTTCAGGTTCTGGCAACCTTTTTATAACATCCCAGGTGCTCATATTATTATTTTGTCTGCATCGATCCAGCTGTTTTCCGGATGACCCAGCCATTTGACAAGTAACTTGTTGCCTTTTCTGCGGATGATTTTCTCTATGAGATATGTGTCAGGCTGTTTAGTTTTGCTGAGTTCTTGTTCATAGAACCTGCCTTTGAGAATTTCTCCTCGGTGATCTTTTATTATATATGTGTTAAGGGTCCCGGGTTTAACTTGAACCACTGTAAATAATTCGGTGCTCCAGTTTCTTGTAAAGCCTCTTTTGAATAAGTGCTTATATTTGCTGATTCTTACTTGATCACCCACCCTGAATTTGGCCCTTCTTGTTGTTGGCTGGTATCTAGGATAATAAACAGTTCTGATCAATTTTTGCTCATCAGATGAAGTTACTTCAGAGGGTTTCATGTTGATTGTGGAATGGACCGAGTTGTTATATTTATGTAGAAGTTCTGGAAGAATATTAATCCATTTATAATTACCTTGAAGTGTAAATTGTTTATACATAAGATTTTTTAAGGTTCTGTTGAATCTCTCTACAATTGAGGCTTTGAGATCACTGTAACTCGAGTAATGTTTTATTGACTGGCTTTTAATAAATTGTTGGAACACTGAATTATAAAATTCTTTGCCATTATCTGTTTGCAAATAGCGCGGTGATCTTCCTGAATGATTGATGATTGTCCTGAGGGCTTCTGTAACACATTTTCCAGTCTTGGATTTGAGTGGCACAGCCCAGGCAAATTTCGAAAATGTATCTATCACAGTGAGTAGATACTTGTAGCCCTTGTTGATTTTGTCTAAGTTTTTCAACTGTCCACTTGACAACTCAATCAAGTCGCTTTGCCATAAATCATCTATGCCTTTTGTGACTACTGGCAGTCTCTTATAATTATGTCGGGCCTGTCTGTGTAATTCATCAACAATAATTTGTCTAGACATAATATGTAAACAAGAATATTGCAACTATAGGGTGTTCAGCAGCTGTAACTACAGGATTTTCTAAATATAATTTGTCCCCTATTTGTATTTTAAATTCCAAAGTGCCATCATCTTCAGTATAGGCTGTTTCTAATGTATTGGGGTCTGTAAAATCCTCTAACTCTACACTGGTGATTTTCACTTTGTTCTCAGCATTTGTTATTGATAAGGTGGGGTAGTGGTGTGCCTGTGGCTGATGCCAATATTTGATCTTGATTGGTCTCAATGTGCCCCCAACAAAAAATTGGTAATAAAATTGTGCAGCGGACAGCATATATATTTTGCCACCTGGTGTAAATGGAGAATCATATTCTTTGTTGGGGATGCTGTACAATTCAAGAATTACTGAATGTTTTGGATTCTCGATTATGCCTGTTATTTCCTTTTCTGCTGTAAGCAATCTGCTTGTTACAGATTCAAGGTGCTCATTGATGGTCCTAACAACATCATCATGGCCTGGCTTGATCTTTATGTCCACAACAAGTTTCTTGTATTGTTGCACAATCTCTTGAAGCTGGGTGGCAAAAACAGACAGAGCATTTGCTTGATTGGATTCCATGGTTCCTAGCTGTTGCTTGATATTAGCTACAATTTGTTGCAAATTTTCAACAACTGCCAATTTTGAATTTTGAGCAGTAAGATCATGGACCTGTCTTCTGATATCCTCAAACAGGGCATGCAGTTCATTAATATGTTGATTTGTTGGTAGAGTGGCCACTGTCTGAGTGAGTTGTTTGATCTCTGCTTGGATATTCTTGATATCTTCTGATTTCAATATCCTATTCACTGCCCTCTTAATATTCTTAAGTTCCTGTGATGTAGGGAGATTTGATACTGTATTCTGCAAAGATTCAAGTGCCAATTTCACATTGTTTAATTCAGAAGCATCAGCCACATTTTGCATAGCATTTTGGAGCAGGGCTATATCTGCCTGAGTGGGTGTGGATTGTTGTAAAATTTCAAGCTTTGTTTGGATATCATCGATCAAGTGATGAAAATGAGATAGTTCAGATTCAGTGTTGAGGTTTTCAAGCTTTGTGATTTGTTGCTGGACACTAACAAGAGTATCTACAATCCCGGGCAGGCGAGTTTCTTGTACATTTGCCAAATCACTTTGCACTGCTGCTATTGTACCTTCAAGATGGGTTATGGTACTTTGAATTTTTCCAAAATCTTCATATGTTTCAAGTTGCAGCTTAATATTTGCAACACTCCGAGTTATTGCATTCAAAGCATCAGATGATGGCAAATTGTTCATAAAATTTTCAAGTGTCTCAATTTTTTCTTTAACCTCGGCTATGGCATTGTGCAGAGGATCCAGGTTAGGTATCTGGAGTGACTGAATCTGTTCTTTTAGAGTGGAAATCACTAGATCAAAATCTTCTTGTGATTTTATGCTTTTGACAATTGTTTGGAGCTGTGTCTGGACATTATTTATCTGCTCTTCCAATTGCTGTTTCAATTGCTCGGAGTTGTTGGCCTGGGTCTTAAATTTGGCTTGAAGAGCTGCTACAGCTTCTTCTAAACTTTGAAAATTATCTAATGTTGCCAGGTCAGTATATTTCTGAAGCAGCACTTTGAGTTCAGAATCAATTTTAAGAAGAGGGTCCATGCATTGTGATTGTAAATTTGTAATTTCTAATTGAAGACTGGCATTCAGTGTGGTTTGTAAAGCTTGTAAATCACTTCTTAATTTCTTGACTCTGACATCAAGCATCAGAATCTCATCACTGTGATCTTCATGCCTTGTATGGCCAAATATATCATTAGGCATTTTTTTTTAGTGGTTATTTATTATAGAGTATCTGATTCTTAATTCTATAAAAAAAGGTATAAGCTTGTCATAAGATCCAGGGACCTCAATATATAAGCAGTCACCAGCAGAAACAGTATAAACAGTGCCAGAAACCATGTTTGAGTGCTTAATTCTATAAATATTTTTCCCTACTGAAATCTTGACATCACCCTCAGGGGTTGTAATAAATTGCAATTGCCCACCTACAGGTAATTGGTAATGATTTAAATTATTGTTAAATATGTACAATGTTTTGCCTGTTTCATCATCAAGATCTGTAAGTATGCTGTTCAGATGAATAATTAACAAGCCACTCAGTTTAGACATTACAGATTGTAAATCAGAAGAGGGTTGTGGTGTCGGCAGGTCCATAATAGCTTGTTTTTTGAACCCAAATAAGTTCATAGGCATGTTTATTTATTTCAAATCATGCTCTGTAATTGGGCATTGTTTCCCACTTTTCAAATCACAATGCCCCCAAGGTAAAGTATGTGTGCCACATGACAAAATGCATCTCTTATCATCATGTGGGTCCAGAGCCACTTTTGTTACAATATTTGAAGTCAACAAGTGATTCTCACTCTGAATTCTATTTTCTGATGTTCTGATTGAACTCTGTGATTTGATGCAATTTTTGTAATCTTCAAATACAAGCTCTTTTTCAACAGTTACTCTGCCAATGCCCTTGGCCTTTTTGGCAACAGCACCACTACATGTTTCAAAACTGTACATCTTGGCTCTTAACCCAGCAAATGCCACAATAACATCACCAAGTGTCTCATCTTTTAACTTGCCAGGCACCTTTTTGTTGTGGTGGTGTTGAATCTTTGTATGTTCACTGGTATCAAAGTATTGAAACAATTCAGGCTGTGACATATCTTGATAAACATCTTCTGTTTGAATATCAAGAATAAAACTATCCGTGTCCATGTACAATAATTTTACACGATCACCATAAAAAGGTTTCAGCACATCATAATACAATATTAACATATGTAATTTGGACAATTCCAATATCACAGCCCCTACATAAATAGGTTTATCAAATTTGATCTTTGTTTTCATCATGTTGAAAAGTGCCATGTACTCATCATAAATTCTTCTGTAATTGAAGTTGGGCTTTGCAACCAATTTTTTGCTCAGGCTGGGGTCAGTAATTATTTTAACATCGGTATGTTTTCTGACATTTTCAATAGTTTTGCCATACACTGAATTCACCATCAATTTAAACAAGCTCTTATCAAATTGGCTCTTTGCAGATGTTCGAAGCTCCGTGTTTGTGTCAATATATGGTTTCAACCATTCTGAGTGCCTGAACCTCAAGACTTTGCCAACTTTGGTTACTTGAACACCATGTTTCATCAGGAACTGGAGGTACTTGTAATATAAGACACAACCCTGTTTCGGATCCAGGGTCATCATGAGCTTCTTCTGTTTAGAGCCAGGTGAGCACTGAACCTCGGGAATTGGGGGTAGATCAGAAAATTTGTTGTGCAAATGATCTGGAAATATCAGATCAGCCTCTATGAAGAGGCCACTGTCACTGTCATCAAAATTCTTAAGATCTTCAATATTGAAATCTTCAACCCACTCAAGCCCTGCATATGGCAATTTATCCATCATAGCATGACCATAGAGGTTGTTTGCATCCACATACAGTATATAATTTGATGGCCGTGCTGGATCATAATCAGGCATATACTTGTTATTTGCTCTGGCATATCTCTGGGAACATTGCACCATCCCTCCTCTTATACATTTCTCCATAAACAGATACATATCTTGATCTTGGATCAGATCCAATTGCTTTTTGGTGTTGAAAAACGTTGCAGCCCATGCTAGGCCCGGGGCACTGTAAAAATACACTGGGTCCAGTCCATAATTTTGCATGGAAGATTTTCTGAATGCTTGCCATATATCAGCTGAGATGGTCACATCAAGTTTCAAATAAGCCATGTGATAATCACGAAATGTCTTGCATTTTAAACTCTTCCACATCAATTTGGCATGGTGATAATCTTCATCAGTGATTCCAGATCCTCTGATTTTGCTGTAAAATGCTTCTTGTGGTGGCAGGGAACACTCATCAAATTTAGAAAAATCTGTGACATAGTCATATGGATATACACCCTTCCGCCTAATTAATTTCAGGTCCTGATTTGGAAACGAGGCACGTGTGATTTTGAATTGATCATCAGATAATTGAGAGGCCAGTGTAGCCAGGCTAGCAGGTAAAAATCTGTAAGAATCAAGAAATCTTATGTGAATAGGAACACCATCAACTTTAATTATCTTGCTAATAGATATATATTTCTCATCATTTTCAGCTAAAATATTTAAATTCTGCTTCTCAAACCCCTCGTACCTGATCAGATGATGGAAATCATAATTGGATGCTCCATGGCAAAATATGGGGATAAATCTTGGTCTCTTGATCTTAATATTACAGCTATTACACAGGGCCTGTTTATATCGACCATCTGTATGAGAATGGTGATGAACCTTGATATTTGTATCTGAAAATTCAGAATCACATACCGGGCATTTTTCTGCATTGTTGAAATCTTCAATCTGTTCCTCTGTTAAAGGCAACATAGGCTTTGATTTTAATAAGATGTTAGATGCTATGTCACGGCACACATTTTCTATTCTATGTGCAAATTCTTTGATGGCATCTTCTCCCATGTATGAATATTCTTTACTAGCTACACCATCCTGTACAACCACATAACAAAAGCTGGAAGGTTCATGTTGCTGGTATGGTGTACTTGATGATTCTTCTGGATCTGGGCTACAGAATGCAATAGGTTTGAGGTTCGATTCGAAATCACAGACAATATATGCTGGGTGTTCCAACAAGGCTTCATACTTTTTGAATTTGCAATTTTCACTTGGATTGGGCATCACCATATGAACAGGTTTATGGTTGCCACAGTATTTCAGATGCTCAATTAACTTGTTTTTTGCAATTTCTGCATTTTTTTCAGGAATCCTATTTACCATTTTTTGACCATCAAATACAGTCAAACATCTTCTGCACAACTTGAATATTGTATGAGTTTTGTCTAGTTGTGTTCTCACTAAAGCTTCAAGATTATGTATCAGAGTGTAATGGTATGTGCAATCCCCTTCAATTAAGAGCAGATCAATTGGAATAGCAGATTCATCATCAATTGTACTGATTCTGAGAGGTGCTATCGGACAATTACCAGTGGAACAAATAAATACATTAATAGATAATTGTTTGCCATTGATATGCCTGGCCTTTTTTTCAAATTTATCAATATTCTGAACTGACATTGGATATTCCAAACCCTCCATTACATCGTCAAAATCATGTTCATGCTGTTTGTAATAAGTTATTCTCTCAGGATGGCTTGAAACTGGATACAAAGCAGCTAATATACACCACAAAAAGCATTTCTGGTCGGCATTTTTTATATTGACCACGGCTCTTTTGTTTTTGATATTAGCAGGCAATGGCACATAAGTAGATCCTTGTAATGGGCTGAATTCAGAAATATTAACATATAACTTGTGTGATGAACCGCATAGGCTCCATCCTGATTCTTTTGCCGCAAATTCAGAGTGTTTGATGTTCAGTTGATTTATCAAGCTGCTTATTATTGTGTCTGAATTTGCATTTGAATATACAGGTACAGTTTCTGTTATGTGGGGCTGTGTAAATTTTGTGCCGTTTGGTTTCTTATATTGTACAAACAATTTGAGGGATAGCTTATAAGAGCCATTTTGTGCATTAAGAATTGCCTGCAGATCAGAATTTATACTGTTCAAGAAATTCTCAATGCCACATCTTGGCTCTGATACAAACCGGTGATCCCTTAATTGGCCGTTAAAACTGCTACGGATAGGTTCATGGCGTGGCTGCTTTGCTGCTCTGGCATTAACAGGTGCTTCGTGCCTTCTTTTCAAACCAGATGTTGATGACTGTGCAGAGCAAGTATCTTTATGTTTATATGTGAAATATTCCATGTTATATTTTCTATTGCATTTGGGGCAAATTTTTGTGGGAGTTTTGTATTTGTCTGGATTACAAATTTTTTGATGCTTGGCCCAATTAGAGCTGGATATATTTTTATTGCACTGATTACAATATTTTTGATTCGGCATTTTTGCTGTTGTTTATTATATACAATTTCCTGGGTTTCAATTCAAAACTTTATACTGAATAAAAAATATCAGTTGGGTTCAGCACTGTGATTTGTATGTGTATATGTATATATGTGTGTATACACTTAATATTTTTGGTTTTGGTATTTATATAAAATTTCCTGGGATTCAAATCTAATCTCTATGGATTAATATTATTAATATTAATCTTATGACAGGTTGTAAAGCCAATAGCTTACAAGTGGAAAATCATTCACACTGACCCAGCGCAAATGCCTGCACGAACATGCATCTATAGAATGGCAATAACCTTGTTATGTATAACAGGCTGGGACAAATATAAGCTTGACTCTAAATATGACTGGATTACAACAAATATCAGATTTTATATTGTTCAATATGAATTTAAACCTGTAAGTATGAGAAGCACTGTATCAACACATCTGTTCCCCTCAGTCAGTCTCACAATACTGGCTGATGCAATAATCGGGAATTTCTGTAAATACTAGCGCTGAGGAAAAAAATCAATACTACCGTCTCGGGAATTGCGCACATTGCCACAGAGGGGAAACATGCAAACACGGACCAATTCTAGAGGTAGGCTCTGCATATTGCATTGTTTTAATATTGGATAAGCAAATTGAATAGTATCCAATTAAACTTAAACCTGAAGTAAATATGTATAGGTGGGTATGGATACAAGTTTATAGACAAACTGATGCAATTTTGTAAATCTGCTTGAGGGGGGGGGGGTTTGATATTTTCTGAATTATAAAATTCTTGGGTTAGGCAGGTGCTACACTTAAACAAATGGGCATGTTGACCAAGTTTTAAGTATAGCAAATCTGCTGGAGAGAGGTTCGTACTTTCTGAAAAATTCCCGAGGGCATTTTTTACAAAAATCTTGAATTATAAGTGCTCCACACTTGAGCAAAAAACTCATATGGGCATGTTGACCAAGTTTTAAGTATGGCCAAAGCTGCTTGAGGGGGGTTCGTACTTTCTCGTCCTGTCCATAGCATAAAACCCACTACTTACTCAGATCTTCACCAAACTTTGCAGGGATACATTGGATGTCAAGACACGTGGAAAAAACATACAAAACATAGGATTGGGGATATCAAGATTTTGGTCAAATTTTTTAAGAATTTTCAAATTTTCAGATAGGAGGTTCCATATAAGGTCAAAAACTACATACTCAGATCTTCAATAAAAAACATTGCAGGGATACATTGGATGTCAAGACACGTGGAAAAAACGTACAAAACAAGAGATTGGAGACATCAAGATTTTGGACGAATTTTTGAAGAATTTTCAAATTTTCAGATAGGAGGTTCCAGAAAAAGTCAAAAACTACATACTCAGATCTTCACCAAACGTTGCAGGGATACTTTGCATGTCAAGGCACGTGGAAAAAACGTACAAAACAAGAGATTGGAGACATCAAGATTTTCGACGAATTTTTTAAGAATTTTCAAATTTTCAGATGGGAGGTTCCAGATAAGGTCAAAAACTACATACTCAGATCTTCACCAAACATTGCAGGGATACATTGGATGTCAAGACACGTGGAAAAAACGTACAAAACAAGAGATTGGAGACATCAAGATTTTGGACGAATTTTTTAAGAATTTTCAAATTTTCAGATAGGAGGTTCCATATAAAGTCAAAAACTACATACTCAGATCTTCACCAAACATTGCAGGGATACATTGGATGTCAAGACACGTGGAAAAAACTTACAAAACAAGAGATTGGAGACATCAAGATTTTGGACGAATTTTTTAAGAATTTTCAAATTTTCAGATAGGAGGTTCCATATAAGGTCAAAAACTACATACTCAGATCTTCACCAAACTTTGCAGGGATACATTGGATGTCAAGACACGTGGAAAAAACGTACAAAACAAGAGATTGGAGACATCAAGATTTTCGACGAATTTTTTAAGAATTTTCAAATTTTCAGATAGGAAGTTCCATATAAGGTCAAAAACTACATACTCAGATCTTCACCAAACAATCCAGGGATACATTGGATGTCAAGACACGTGGAAAAAACGTACAAAACAAGAGATTGGAGACATCAAGATTTTGGACGAATTTTTTAACAATTTTCAAATTTTCAGATAGGAGGTTCCAGATAAGGTCAAAAACTACATACTCAGATCTTCACCAAACTTTGCAGGGATACATTGGATGTCAAGACACGTGGAAAAAACGTACAAAACAAGAGATTGAAGACATCAAGATTTTGGGCGAATTTTTTAAGAATTTTCAAATTTTCAGAAAGGATGTTCCAGATAAGGTCAAAAACGACATACTCAGATCTTCACCAAACTTTGCAGGGATACATTGGATGTCAAGACACGTGGAAAAAACATACAAAACATAGGATTTGGGATATCAAGATTTTGGTCAAATTTTTTAAGAATTTTCAAATTTTCAGATAGGAAGTTCCATATAAGGTCATAAACTACATACTCAGATCTTCACCAAACATTGCAGGGATACATTGGATGTCAAGACACGTGGAAAAGACGTACAAAACAAGAGATTGGAGACATCAAGATTTTGGACGAATTTTTTAAGAATTTTCAAATTTTCAGATAGGAGGTTCCATATAAGGTCAAAAACTACATACTCAGATCTTCACAAAACATTGCAGGGATACATTGGATGTCAAGACACGTGGAAAAAACGTACAAAACAAGAGATTGGAGACATCAAGAATTTGGACGAATTTTTTAAGAATTTTCAAATTTTCAGATAGGAGGTTCCATATAACGTCAAAAACTACATACTCAGATCTTCACCAAACTTTGCAGGGATACATTGGATGTCAAGACACGTGGAAAAAACGTACAAAACAAGAGATTGGAGACATCAAGATTTTGGACGAATTTTTTAAGAATTTTCAAATTTTCAGATAGGAGGTTCCAGATAAGGTCAAAAACTACATACTCAGATCTTCACCAAACTTTGCAGGGATACATTGGATGTCAAGACACGTGGAAAAAACGTACAAAACAAGAGATTGGAGACATCAAGATTTTCGACGAATTTTTTAAGAATTTTCAAATTTTCAGATAGGAGGTTCCATATAAGGTCAAAAACTACATACTCAGATCTTCACCAAACAATCCAGGGATACATTGGATGTCAAGACACGTGGAAAAAACGTACAAAACAAGAGATTGGAGACATCAAGATTTTGGACGAATTTTTTAAGAATTTTCAAATTTTCAGATAGGAGGTTCCATATAAGGTCAAAAACTACATACTCAGATCTTCACCAAACTTTGCAGGGATACATTGGATGTCAAGACACGTGGAAAAAACGTACAAAACAAGAGATTGGAGACATCAAGATTTTGGACGAATTTTTTAACAATTTTCAAATTTTCAGATAGGAGGTTCCAGATAAGATCAAAAACTACATACTCAGATCTTCACCAAACTTTGCAGGGATACATTGGATGTCAAGACACGTGGAAAAAACGTACAAAACAAGAGATTGGAGACATCAAGATTTTGGGCGAATTTTTTAAGAATTTTCAAATTTTCAGAAAGGATGTTCCAAATAAGGTCAAAAACGACATACTCAGATCTTCACCAAACTTTGCAGGGATACATTGGATGTCAAGACACGTGGAAAAAACATACAAAACATAGGATTTGGGATATCAAGATTTTGGTCAAATATTTTAAGAATTTTCAAATTTTCAGATAGGAGGTTCCATATAAGGTCAAAAACTACATACTCAGATCTTCACCAAACATTGCAGGGATACATTGGATGTCAAGACACGTGGAAAAAACGTACAAAACAAGAGATTGGAGACATCAAGATTTTGGACGAATTTTTTAAGAATTTTCAAATTTTCAGATAGGAGGTTCCATATGAGGTCAAAAACTACATACTCAGATCTTCACCAAACATTGCAGGGATACATTGGATGTCAAGACACGTGGAAAAAACGTACAAAACAAGAGATTGGAGACATCAAGAATTTGGACGAATTTTTTACGAATTTTCAAATTTTCAGATAGGAGGTTCCATATAACGTCAAAAACTACATACTCAGAACTTCACCAAACATTGCAGGGATACATTGGATGTCAAGACACGTGGAAAAAACGTACAAAACAAGAGATTGGAGACATCAAGATTTTGGACGAATTTTTGAAGAATTTTCAAATTTTCAGATAGGAGGTTCCAGATAAGGTCAAAAACTACATACTCAGATCTTCACCAAACTTTGCAGGGATACATTGGATGTCAAGACACGTGGAAAAAACGTACAAAACAAGAGATTGGAGACATCAAGATTTTGGACGAATTTTTTAAGAATTTTCAAATTTTCAGAAAGGATGTTCCAAATAAGGTCAAAAACGACATACTCAGATCTTCACCAAACTCTGCAGGGATACATTGGATGTCAAGACACGTGGAAAAAACATACAAAACATAGGATTGGGGACATCAAGATTTTGGTCAAATATTTTAAGAATTTTCAAATTTTCAGATAGGAGGTTCCTTATAAGGTCAAAAACTACATACTCAGAATTTCACCAAACATTGCAGGGATACATTGGATGTCAAGACACGTGGAAAAAACGTACAAAACAAGAGATTGGAGACATCAAGATTTTGGACGAATTTTTGAAGAATTTTCAAATTTTCAGATAGGAGGTTCCAGATAAGGTCAAAAACTACATACTCAGATCTTCACCAAACATTGCAGGGATACATTGGATGTCAAGACACGTGGAAAAAACGTACAAAACAAGAGATTGGAGACATCAAGAATTTGGACGAATTTTTTAAGAATTTTCAAATTTTCAGATAGGAGGTTCCATATAACGTCAAAAACTACATACTCAGAACTTCACCAAACATTGCAGGGATACATTGGATGTCAAGACACGTGGAAAAAACGTACAAAACAAGAGATTGGAGACATCAAGATTTTGGACGAATTTTTGAAGAATTTTCAAATTTTCAGATAGGAGGTTCCAGATAAGGTCAAAAACTACATACTCAGATCTTCACCAAACTTTGCAGGGATACATTGGATGTCAAGACACGTGGAAAAAACGTACAAAACAAGAGATTGGAGACATCAAGATTTTGGACGAATTTTTTAAGAATTTTCAAATTTTCAGAAAGGATGTTCCAAATAAGGTCAAAAACGACATACTCAGATCTTCACCAAACTCTGCAGGGATACATTGGATGTCAAGACACGTGGAAAAAACATACAAAACATAGGATTGGGGACATCAAGATTTTGGTCAAATATTTTAAGAATTTTCAAATTTTCAGATAGGAGGTTCCAGATAAGGTCAAAAACTACATACTCAGATTTTCACCAAACTTTGCAGGGATACATTGGATGTCAAGACACGTGGAAAAAACGTACAAAACAAGAGATTGGAGACATCAAGATTTTCGACGAATTTTTTAAGAATTTTCAAATTTTCAGATAGGAGGTTCCATATAAGGTCAAAAACTACATACTCAGATCTTCACCAAACAATCCAGGGATACATTGGATGTCAAGACACGTGGAAAAAACGTACAAAACAAGAGATTGGAGACATCAAGATTTTGGACGAATTTTTTAAGAATTTTCAAATTTTCAGATAGGAGGTTCCATATAAGGTCAAAAACTACATACTCAGATCTTCACCAAACTTTGCAGGGATACATTGGATGTCAAGACACGTGGAAAAAACGTACAAAACAAGAGATTGGAGACATCAAGATTTTGGACGAATTTTTTAACAATTTTCAAATTTTCAGATAGGAGGTTCCAGATAAGATCAAAAACTACATACTCAGATCTTCACCAAACTTTGCAGGGATACATTGGATGTCAAGACACGTGGAAAAAACGTACAAAACAAGAGATTGGAGACATCAAGATTTTGGGCGAATTTTTTAAGAATTTTCAAATTTTCAGAAAGGATGTTCCAAATAAGGTCAAAAACGACATACTCAGATCTTCACCAAACTTTGCAGGGATACATTGGATGTCAAGACACGTGGAAAAAACATACAAAACATAGGATTTGGGATATCAAGATTTTGGTCAAATATTTTAAGAATTTTCAAATTTTCAGATAGGAGGTTCCATATAAGGTCAAAAACTACATACTCAGATCTTCACCAAACATTGCAGGGATACATTGGATGTCAAGACACGTGGAAAAAACGTACAAAACAAGAGATTGGAGACATCAAGATTTTGGACGAATTTTTTAAGAATTTTCAAATTTTCAGATAGGAGGTTCCATATGAGGTCAAAAACTACATACTCAGATCTTCACCAAACATTGCAGGGATACATTGGATGTCAAGACACGTGGAAAAAACGTACAAAACAAGAGATTGGAGACATCAAGAATTTGGACGAATTTTTTACGAATTTTCAAATTTTCAGATAGGAGGTTCCATATAACGTCAAAAACTACATACTCAGAACTTCACCAAACATTGCAGGGATACATTGGATGTCAAGACACGTGGAAAAAACGTACAAAACAAGAGATTGGAGACATCAAGATTTTGGACGAATTTTTGAAGAATTTTCAAATTTTCAGATAGGAGGTTCCAGATAAGGTCAAAAACTACATACTCAGATCTTCACCAAACTTTGCAGGGATACATTGGATGTCAAGACACGTGGAAAAAACGTACAAAACAAGAGATTGGAGACATCAAGATTTTGGACGAATTTTTTAAGAATTTTCAAATTTTCAGAAAGGATGTTCCAAATAAGGTCAAAAACGACATACTCAGATCTTCACCAAACTCTGCAGGGATACATTGGATGTCAAGACACGTGGAAAAAACATACAAAACATAGGATTGGGGACATCAAGATTTTGGTCAAATATTTTAAGAATTTTCAAATTTTCAGATAGGAGGTTCCTTATAAGGTCAAAAACTACATACTCAGAATTTCACCAAACATTGCAGGGATACATTGGATGTCAAGACACGTGGAAAAAACGTACAAAACAAGAGATTGGAGACATCAAGATTTTGGACGAATTTTTGAAGAATTTTCAAATTTTCAGATAGGAGGTTCCAGATAAGGTCAAAAACTACATACTCAGATCTTCACCAAACGTTGCAGGGATACTTTGCATGTCAAGACACGTGGAAAAAACGTACAAAACAAGAGATTGGAGACATCAAGATTTTCGACGAATTTTTTAAGAATTTTCAAATTTTCAGATCAGAGGTTCCATATGAGGTCAAAAACTACATACTCAGATCTTCACCAAACATTGCAGGGATACATTGGATGTCAAGACACGTGGAAAAAACGTACAAAACAAGAGATTGGAGACATCAAGAATTTGGACGAATTTTTTACGAATTTTCAAATTTTCAGATAGGAGGTTCCATATAACGTCAAAAACTACATACTCAGAACTTCACCAAACATTGCAGGGATACATTGGATGTCAAGACACGTGGAAAAAACGTACAAAACAAGAGATTGGAGACATCAAGATTTTGGACAAATTTTTGAAGAATTTTCAAATTTTCAGATAGGAGGTTCCAGATAAGGTCAAAAACTACATACTCAGATCTTCACCAAACTTTGCAGGGATACATTGGATGTCAAGACACGTGGAAAAAACGTACAAAACAAGAGATTGGAGACATCAAGATTTTGGACGAATTTTTTAAGAATTTTCAAATTTTCAGAAAGGATGTTCCAAATAAGGTCAAAAACGACATACTCAGATCTTCACCAAACTCTGCAGGGATACATTGGATGTCAAGACACGTGGAAAAAACATACAAAACATAGGATTGGGGACATCAAGATTTTGGTCAAATATTTTAAGAATTTTCAAATTTTCAGATAGGAGGTTCCTTATAAGGTCAAAAACTACATACTCAGAATTTCACCAAACATTGCAGGGATACATTGGATGTCAAGACACGTGGAAAAAACGTACAAAACAAGAGATTGGAGACATCAAGATTTTGGACGAATTTTTGAAGAATTTTCAAATTTTCAGATAGGAGGTTCCAGATAAGGTCAAAAACTACATACTCAGATCTTCACCAAACGTTGCAGGGATACTTTGCATGTCAAGACACGTGGAAAAAACGTACAAAACAAGAGATTGGAGACATCAAGATTTTCGACGAATTTTTGAAGAATTTTCAAATTTTCAGATCAGAGGTTCCAGATGAGGTCAAAAACGACATACTCAGATCTTCACCAAACTTTGCATGGATACATTAGATGTCAAGACACGTGGAAAAAACATACAAAACAAAGGATTGGAGACATCAAGATTTTGGACGAATTTTTTAAGAATTTTCAAATTTTCAGAAAGGAGGTTCCAAATAAGGTCAAAAACGACATACTCAGATCTTCACCAAACTTTGCAGGGATACATTGGATGTCAAGACACGTGGAAAAAACGTACAAAACAAGAGATTGGAGACATCAAGATTTTGGACGAATTTTTTAAGAATTTTCAAATTTTCAGATAGGAGGTTCCAGATAAGGTCAAAAACTACATACTCAGATCTTCACCAAACATTGCAGGGATACACTGGATGTCAAGACACGTGGAAAAAACGTACAAAACAAGAGATTGGAGACATCATGATTTTGGACGAATTTTTGAGGAATTTTCAAATTTTCAGAAATGAGGTTCCAGATAAGGTCAAAAACTACATACTCAGATCTTCACCAAACATTGCAGGGATACATTGGATGTCAAGACACGTGGGAAAAACGAACAAAAAAAGAGATTGGAGACATCAAGATTTTGGACGAATTTTTTAACAATTTTCAAATTTTCAGATAGGAGGTTCCAGAAAAGGTCAAAAACTACATACTCAGATCTTCACCAAACTTTGCAGGGATACATTGGATGTCAAGACACGTGGAAAAAACATACAAAACATAGGATTGGGGACATCAAGATTTTCGACGAATTTTTTAAGAATTTTCAAATTTTCAGAAAGGAGGTTCCAGATAAGGTCAAAAACGACATACTCAGATCTTCACCAAACTTTGCAGGCATACATTGGATGTCAAGACACGTGGAAAAAACGTACAAAAGAAGAGATTGGAGACATCAAGATTTTGGACGAATATTTTAAGAATTTTCAAATTTTCAGATAGGAGGTTCCAGATAAGGTCAAAAACTACATACTCAGATCTTCACCAAACTTTGCAGGGATACATTGGATGTCAAGACACGTGGAAAAAACGTACAAAACAAGAGATTGGAGACATCAAGATTTTGGACGAATTTTTGAGGAATTTTCGAATTTTCAGAAATGAGGTTCCAGATAAGGTCAAAAACTACATACTCAGGTCTTCACCAAACTTTGCAGGGATACATTGGATCTCAAGACACGTGGGAAAAACGTACAAAACAAGAGATTGGAGACATCAAGATTTTGGACGAATTTTTTAACAATTTTCAAATTTTCAGAAAGTAGGTTCCAGATAAGGTCAAAAACTACATACTCAGATCTTCACCAAACTTTGCAGGGATACATTGGATGTCAAGACACGTGGAAAAAACGTACAAAACAAGAGATTGGTGTCATCAAGATTTTGGACGGATTTTTTAGGAATTTTCAAATTTTCAGATGAGAGGTTCCAGATAAGGTCAAAAACTACATACTCAGATCTTCACCAAACTTTGCAGGGATACATTGGATGTCAAGACACGTGGAAAAACGTACAAAACAAGAGATTGGAGACATCAAGATTTTGGACGAATTTTTTAAGAATTTTCAAATTTTCAGATAGGAGGTTCCATATAAGGTCAAAAACTACATACTCAGATCTTCACCAAACATTGCAGGGATACATTGGATGTCAAGACACGTGGAAAAAACGTACAAAACAAGAGATTGGAGACATCAAGATTTTGGACGAATTTTTTAAGAATTTTCAAATTTTCAGATAGGAGGTTCCATATGAGGTCAAAAACTACATACTCAGATCTTCACCAAACATTGCAGGGATACATTGGATGTCAAGACACGTGGAAAAAACGTACAAAACAAGAGATTGGAGACATCAAGAATTTGGACGAATTTTTTAAGAATTTTCAAATTTTCAGATAGGAGGTTCCATATAACGTCAAAAACTACATACTCAGATCTTCACCAAACTTTGCAGGTATACATTGGATGTCAAGACACGTGGAAAAAACGTACAAAACAAGAGATTGGAGACATCAAGATTTTGGACGAATTTTTTAAGAATTTTCAGATTTTCAGATAGGAGGTTCCAGATAATGTCAAAAACTACATACTCAGATCTTCACCAAACTTTGCAGGGATACATTGGATGTCAAGACACGTGGAAAAAACGTACAAAACAAGAGATTGGAGACATCAAGATTTTGGACGAATTTTTTAAGAATTTTCAAATTTTCAGAAAGGATGTTCCAGATAAGGTCAAAAACGACATACTCAGATCTTCACCAAACTCTGCAGGGATACATTGGATGTCAAGACACGTGGAAAAAACATACAAAACATAGGATTGGGGACATCAAGATTTTGGTCAAATTTTTTAAGAATTTTCAAATTTTCAGATAGGAGGTTCCATATAAGGTCAAAAACTACATACTCAGATCTTCACCAAACTTTGCAGGGATACATTGGATGTCAAGACACGTGGAAAAAACGTACAAAACAAGAGATTGGAGACATCAAGATTTTGGACGAATTTTTTAAGAATTTTCAAATTTTCAGAAAGGAGGTTCCATATAAGGTCAAAAACTACATACTCAGATCTTCACCAAACTTTGCAGGGATACATTGAATGTCAAGACACGTGGAAAAAACGTACAAAACAAGAGATTGGGGTCATCAAGATTTTGGACGGATTTTTTAGGAATTTTCAAATTTTCAGATGGGAGGTTCCAGATAAGGTCAAAAACTACATACTCAGATCTTCACCAAACTTTGCAGGGATACATTGGATGTCAAGACACGTGGAAAAAACGTACAAAACAAGAGATTGGAGACATCAAGATTTTGGACGAATTTTTTAAGAATTTTCAAATTTTCAGATGGGAGGTTCCAGATAAGGTCAAAAACGACATACTCAGATCTTCACCAAACTTTGCATGGATACATTGGATGTAAAGACACGTGGAAAAAACATACAAAACATAGGATTGGTGACATCAAGATTTTGGACGAATTTTTTAAGAATTTTCAAATTTTCAGAAAGGAGGTTCCATATAAGGTCAAAAACTACATACTCAGATCTTCACCAAACTTTGCAGGGATACATTGGATGTCAAGACACGTGGAAAAAACGTACAAAACAAGAGATTGGAGACATCAAGATTTTGGACGAATTTTTTAAGAATTTTCAAATTTTCAGAAAGGATGTTCCAGATAAGGTCAAAAACGACATACTCAGATCTTCACCAAACTTTGCAGGGATACATTGGAGGTCGAGACACGTGGAAAAAACGTACAAAACAAGAGATTGGAGACATCAAGATTTTGGACGAATTTTTGAAGAATTTTCAAATTTTCAGATAGGAGGTTCCAGATAAGGTCAAAAACTACATACTCAGATCTCCACCAAACATTGCACGGATACATTGGATGTCAAGACACGTGGAAAAAACGTACAAAACAAGAGATTGGAGACATCAAGATTTTCGACGAATTTTTGAAGAATTTTCAAATTTTCAGATAGGGGGTTCCAGATAAGATCAAAAACTACATACTCAGATCTTCACCAAACGTTGCAGGGATACTTTGCATGTCAAGACACGTGGAAAAAACGTACAAAACAAGAGATTGGAGACATCAAGATTTTCAACGAATTTTTTAAGAATTTTCAAATTTTCAGATGGGAGGTTCCAGATAAGGTCAAAAACGACATACTCAGATCGTCACCAAACTTTGCATGGATACATTGGATGTCAAGACATGTGGAAAAAACGTACAAAACAAGAGATTGGAGACATCAAGATTTTGGACGAATTTTTTGAGAATTTTCAAATTTTCAGATGGGAGGTTCCAGATAAGGTCAAAAACGACATACTCAGATCTTCACCAAACTTTGCATGGATACATTGGATGTCAAGACACGTGGAAAAAACATACAAAACATAGGATTGGTGACATCAAGATTTTGGACGAATTTTTTAAGAATTTTCAAATTTTCAGAAAGGAGGTTCCATATAAGGTCAAAAACTACATACTCAGATCTTCACCAAACTTTGCAGGGATACATTGGATGTCAACACACGTGGAAAAAACGTACAAAACAAGAGATTGGAGACATCAAGATTATGGACGAATTTTTTGAGAATTTTCAAATTTTCAGAAAGGAGGTTCCATATAAAGTCAAAAACGACATACTCAGATCTTCACCAAACTTTGCAGGGATACATTGGATGTCAAGACACGTGGAAAAAACGTACAAAACAAGAGATTGGAGACATCAAGATTTTCGACGAATTTTTTAGCAATTTTCAAATTTTCAGAAAGGATGTTCCAGATAAGGTCAAAAACGACATACTCAGATCTTCACCAAACTTTGCAGGGATACATTGGAGGTCGAGACACGTGGAAAAAACGTACAAAACAAGAGATTGGAGACATCAAGATTTTGGACGAATTTTTTAAGAATTTTCAAATTTTCAGATAGGAGGTTCCAGATAAGGTCAAAAACTACATACTCAGATCTTCACCAAACTTTGCATGGATACATTGGATGTCAAGACACGTGGAAAAAACATACAAAACATAGGATTGGTGACATCAAGATTTTGGACGAATTTTTTAAGAATTTTCAAATTTTCAGAAAGGAGGTTCCATATAAGGTCAAAAACTACATACTCAGATCTTCACCAAACTTTGCAGGGATACATTGGATGTCAAGACACGGGGAAAAAACGTACAAAACAAGAGATTGGAGACATCAAGATTATGGACGAATTTTTTGAGAATTTTCAAATTTTCAGAAAGGAGGTTCCATATAAGGTCAAAAACTACATACTCAGATCTTCACCAAACTTTGCAGGGATACATTGGATGTCAAGACACGTGGAAAAAACGTACAAAACAAGAGATTGGAGACATCAAGATTTTGGACGAATTTTTTAAGAATTTTCAAATTTTCAGAAAGGATGTTCCAGATAAGGTCAAAAGCGACATACTCAGATCTTCACCAAACTTTGCAGGGATACATTGGAGGTCGAGACACGTGGAAAAAACGTACAAAACAAGAGATTGGAGACATCAAGATTTTGGACGAATTTTTGAAGAATTTTCAAATTTTCAGATAGGAGGTTCCATTTAAGGTCAAAAACTACATACTCAGATCTCCACCAAACATTGCACGGATACATTGGATGTCAAGACACGTGGAAAAAACGTACAAAACAAGAGATTGGAGACATCAAGATTTTCGACGAATTTTTGAAGAATTTTCAAATTTTCAGATAGGAGGTTCCAGATAAGATCAAAAACTACATACTCAGATCTTCACCAAACGTTGCAGGGATACTTTGCATGTCAAGACACGTGGAAAAAACGTACAAAACAAGAGATTGGAGACATCAAGATTTTCGACGAATTTTTTAAGAATTTTCAAATTTTCAGATGGGAGGTTCCAGATAAGGTCAAAAACGACATACTCAGATCGTCACCAAACTTTGCATGGATACATTGGATGTCAAGACACGTGGAAAAAACGTACAAAACAAGAGATTGGAGACATCAAGATTTTGGACGAATTTTTTGAGAATTTTCAAATTTTCAGATGGGAGGTTCCAGATAAGGTCAAAAACGACATACTCAGATCTTCACCAAACTTTGCATGGATACATTGGATGTCAAGACACGTGGAAAAAACATACAAAACATAGGATTGGTGACATCAAGATTTTGGACGAATTTTTTAAGAATTTTCAAATTTTCAGAAAGGAGGTTCCATATAAGGTCAAAAACTACATACTCAGATCTTCACCAAACTTTGCAGGGATACATTGGATGTCAAGACACGTGGAAAAAACGTACAAAACAAGAGATTGGAGACATCAAGATTATGGACGAATTTTTTGAGAATTTTCAAATTTTCAGAAAGGAGGTTCCATGTAAAGTCAAAAACTACATACTCAGATCTTCACCAAACTTTGCAGGGATACATTGGATGTCAAGACACGTGGAAAAAACGTACAAAACAAGAGATTGGAGACATCAAGATTTTCGACGAATTTTTTAGCAATTTTCAAATTTTCAGAAAGGATGTTCCAGATAAGGTCAAAAACGACATACTCAGATCTTCACCAAACTTTGCAGGGATACATTGGAGGTCGAGACACGTGGAAAAAACGTACAAAACAAGAGATTGGAGACATCAAGATTTTGGACGAATTTTTGAAGAATTTTCAAATTTTCAGATAGGAGGTTCCAGATAAGGTCAAAAACTACATACTCAGATCTCCACCAAACATTGCAGGGATACATTGGATGTCAAGACACGTGGAAAAAACGTACAAAACAAGAGATTGGAGACATCAAGATTTTCGACGAATTTTTGAAGAATTTTCAAATTTTCAGATAGGAGGTTCCAGATAAGATCAAAAACTACATACTCAGATCTTCACCAAACGTTGCAGGGATACTTTGCATGTCAAGACACGTGGAAAAAACGTACAAAACAAGAGATTGGAGACATCAAGATTTTGGACGAATTTTTTAAGAATTTTCAAATTTTCAGAAAGGAGGTTCCATATAAGGTCAAAAACTACATACTCAGATCTTCACCAAACTTTGCAGGGATACATTGAATGTCAAGACACGTGGAAAAAACGTACAAAACAAGAGATTGGGGTCATCAAGATTTTGGACGGATTTTTTGAGAATTTTCAAATTTTCAGATGGGAGGTTCCAGATAAGGTCAAAAACTACATACTCAGATCTTCACCAAACTTTGCAGGGATACATTGGATGTCAAGACACGTGGAAAAATCGTACAAAACAAGAGATTGGAGACATCAAGATTTTGGACGAATTTTTTAAGAATTTTCAAATTTTCAGATGGGAGGTTCCAGATAAGGTCAAAAACGACATACTCAGATCTTCACCAAACTTTGCATGGATACATTGGATGTCAAGACACGTGGAAAAAACATACAAAACATAGGATTGGTGACATCAAGATTTTGGACGAATTTTTTAAGAATTTTCAAATTTTCAGAAAGGAGGTTCCATATAAGGTCAAAAACTACATACTCAGATCTTCACCAAACTTTGCAGGGATACATTGGATGTCAAGACACGGGGAAAAAACGTACAAAACAAGAGATTGGAGACATCAAGATTATGGACGAATTTTTTGAGAATTTTCAAATTTTCAGAAAGGAGGTTCCATATAAGGTCAAAAACTACATACTCAGATCTTCACCAAACTTTGCAGGGATACATTGGATGTCAAGACACGTGGAAAAAACGTACAAAACAAGAGATTGGAGACATCAAGATTTTGGACGAATTTTTTAAGAATTTTCAAATTTTCAGAAAGGATGTTCCAGATAAGGTCAAAAACGACATACTCAGATCTTCACCAAACTTTGCAGGGATACATTGGAGGTCGAGACACGTGGAAAAAACGTACAAAACAAGAGATTGGAGACATCAAGATTTTGGACGAATTTTTGAAGAATTTTCAAATTTTCAGATAGGAGGTTCCAGATAAGGTCAAAAACTACATACTCAGATCTTCACCAAACATTGCAGGGATACATTGGATGTCAAGACACGTGGAAAAAACTTACAAAACAAGAGATTGGAGACATCAAGATTTTGGACGAATTTTTTAAGAATTTTCAAATTTTCAGATAGGAGGTTCCATATAAGGTCAAAAACTACATACTCAGATCTTCACCAAACTTTGCAGGGATACATTGGATGTCAAGACACGTGGAAAAAACGTACAAAACAAGATATTGGAGACATCAAGATTTTCGACGAATTTTTTAAGAATTTTCAAATTTTCAGATAGGAGGTTCCATATAAGGTCAAAAACTACATACTCAGATCTTCACCAAACAATCCAGGGATACATTGGATGTCAAGACACGTGGAAAAAACGTACAAAACAAGAGATTGGAGACATCAAGTTTTTGGACGAATTTTTTAACAATTTTCAAATTTTCAGATAGGAGGTTCCAGATAAGGTCAAAAACTACATACTCAGATCTTCACCAAACTTTGCAGGGATACATTGGATGTCAAGACACGTGAAAAAAACGTACAAAACAAGAGATTGGAGACATCAAGATTTTGGGCGAATTTTTTAAGAATTTTCAAATTTTCAGAAAGGATGTTCCAGATAAGGTCAAAAACGACATACTCAGATCTTCACCAAACTTTGCAGGGATACATTGGATGTCAAGACACGTGGAAAAAACATACAAAACCTAGGATTTGGGATATCAAGATTTTGGTCAAATTTTTTAAGAATTTTCAAATTTTCAGATAGGAAGTTCCATATAAGTTCATAAACTACATACTCAGATCTTCACCAAACATTGCAGGGATACATTGGATTCAAGACACGTGGAAAAAACGTACAAAACAAGAGATTGGAGACATCAAGATTTTGGACGAATTTTTTAAGAATTTTCAAATTTTCAGATAGGAGGTTCCATATAAGGTCAAAAACTACATACTCAGATCTTCACCAAACATTGCAGGGATACATTGGATGTCAAGACACGTGGAAAAAACGTACAAAACAAGAGATTGGAGACATCAAGAATTTGGACGAATTTTTTAAGAATTTTCAAATTTTCAGATAGGAGGTTCCATATAACGTCAAAAACTACATACTCAGATCTTCACCAAACTTTGCAGGGATACATTGGATGTCAAGACACGTGGAAAAAACGTACAAAACAAGAGATTGGAGACATCAAGATTTTGGACGAATTTTTTAAGAATTTTCAAATTTTCAGATAGGAGGTTCCAGATAAGGTCAAAAACTACATACTCAGATCTTCACCAAACTTTGCAGGGATACATTGGATGTCAAGACACGTGGAAAAAACGTACAAAACAAGAGATTGGAGACATCAAGATTTTCGACGAATTTTTTAAGAATTTTCAAATTTTCAGATAGGAGGTTCCATATAAGGTCAAAAACTACATACTCAGATCTTCACCAAACAATCCAGGGATACATTGGATGTCAAGACACGTGGAAAAAACGTACAAAACAAGAGATTGGAGACATCAAGATTTTGGACGAATTTTTTAAGAATTTTCAAATTTTCAGATAGGAGGTTCCATATAAGGTCAAAAACTACATACTCAGATCTTCACCAAACTTTGCAGGGATACATTGGATGTCAAGACACGTGGAAAAAACGTACAAAACAAGAGATTGGAGACATCAAGATTTTGGACGAATTTTTTAACAATTTTCAAATTTTCAGATAGGAGGTTCCAGATAAGGTCAAAAACTACATACTCAGATCTTCACCAAACTTTGCAGGGATACATTGGATGTCAAGACACGTGGAAAAAACGTACAAAACAAGAGATTGGAGACATCAAGATTTTGGGCGAATTTTTTAAGAATTTTCAAATTTTCAGAAAGGATGTTCCAAATAAGGTCAAAAACGACATACTCAGATCTTCACCAAACTTTGCAGGGATACATTGGATGTCAAGACACGTGGAAAAAACATACAAAACATAGGATTTGGGATATCAAGATTTTGGTCAAATATTTTAAGAATTTTCAAATTTTCAGATAGGAGGTTCCATATAAGGTCAAAAACTACATACTCAGATCTTCACCAAACATTGCAGGGATACATTGGATGTCAAGACACGTGGAAAAAACGTACAAAACAAGAGATTGGAGACATCAAGATTTTGGACGAATTTTTTAAGAATTTTCAAATTTTCAGATAGGAGGTTCCATATGAGGTCAAAAACTACATACTCAGATCTTCACCAAACATTGCAGGGATACATTGGATGTCAAGACACGTGGAAAAAACGTACAAAACAAGAGATTGGAGACATCAAGAATTTGGACGAATTTTTTACGAATTTTCAAATTTTCAGATAGGAGGTTCCATATAACGTCAAAAACTACATACTCAGAACTTCACCAAACATTGCAGGGATACATTGGATGTCAAGACACGTGGAAAAAACGTACAAAACAAGAGATTGGAGACATCAAGATTTTGGACCAATTTTTGAAGAATTTTCAAATTTTCAGATAGGAGGTTCCAGATAAGGTCAAAAACTACATACTCAGATCTTCACCAAACTTTGCAGGGATACATTGGATGTCAAGACACGTGGAAAAAACGTACAAAACAAGAGATTGGAGACATCAAGATTTTGGACGAATTTTTTAAGAATTTTCAAATTTTCAGAAAGGATGTTCCAAATAAGGTCAAAAACGACATACTCAGATCTTCACCAAACTCTGCAGGGATACATTGGATGTCAAGACACGTGGAAAAAACATACAAAACATAGGATTGGGGACATCAAGATTTTGGTCAAATTTTTTAAGAATTTTCAAATTTTCAGATAGGAGGTTCCTTATAAGGTCAAAAACTACATACTCAGAATTTCACCAAACATTGCAGGGATACATTGGATGTCAAGACACGTGGAAAAAACGTACAAAACAAGAGATTGGAGACATCAAGATTTTGGACGAATTTTTGAAGAATTTTCAAATTTTCAGATAGGAGGTTCCAGATAAGGTCAAAAACTACATACTCAGATCTTCACCAAACGTTGCAGGGATACTTTGCATGTCAAGACACGTGGAAAAAACGTACAAAACAAGAGATTGGAGACATCAAGATTTTCGACGAATTTTTTAAGAATTTTCAAATTTTCAGATCAGAGGTTCCGGATGAGGTCAAAAACGACATACTCAGATCTTCACCAAACTTTGCATGGATACATTAGATGTCAAGACACGTGGAAAAAACATACAAAACATAGGATTGGAGACATCAAGATTTTGGACGAATTTTTTAAGAATTTTCAAATTTTCAGAAAGGAGGTTCCAGATAAGGTCAAAAACGACATACTCAGATCTTCACCAAACTTTGCAGGGATACATTGGATGTCAAGACACGTGGAAAAAACGTACAAAACAAGAGATTGGAGACATCAAGATTTTGGACGAATTTTTTAAGAATTTTCAAATTTTCAGATAGGAGGTTCCAGATAAGGTCAAAAACTACATACTCAGATCTTCACCAAACATTGCAGGGATACATTGGATGTCAAGACACGTGGAAAAAACGTACAAAACAAGAGATTGGAGACATCATGATTTTGGACGAATTTTTGAGGAATTTTCAAATTTTCAGAAATGAGGTTCCAGATAAGGTCAAAAACTACATACTCAGATCTTCACCAAACATTGCAGGGATACATTGGATGTCAAGACACGTGGGAAAAACGTACAAAAACAGAGATTGGAGACATCAAGATTTTGGACGAATTTTTTAACAATTTTCAAATTTTCAGATAGGAGGTTCCAGAAAAGGTCAAAAACTACATACTCAGATCTTCACCAAACTTTGCAGGGATACATTGGATGTCAAGACACGTGGAAAAAACATACAAAACATAGGATTGGGGACATCAAGATTTTGGACGAATTTTTTAAGAATTTTCAAATTTTCACAAAGGAGGTTCCAGATAAGGTCAAAAACGATATACTCAGATCTTCACCAAACTTTGCAGGCATACATTGGATGTCAAGACACGTGGAAAAAACGTACAAAAGAAGAGATTGGAGACATCAAGATTTTGGACGAATATTTTAAGAATTTTCAAATTTTCAGATAGGAGGTTCCAGATAAGGTCAAAAACTACATACTCAGATCTTCACCAAACTTTGCAGGGATACATTGGATGTCAAGACACGTGGAAAAAACGTACAAAACAAGAGATTGGAGACATCAAGATTTTGGACGAATTTTTGAGGAATTTTCGAATTTTCAGAAATGAGGTTCCAGATAAGGTCAAAAACTACATACTCAGGTCTTCACCAAACTTTGCAGGGATACATTGGATCTCAAGACACGTGGGAAAAACGTACAAAACAAGAGATTGGAGACATCAAGATTTAAACGAATTTTTTAACAATTTTCAAATTTTCAGAAAGTAGGTTCCAGATAAGGTCAAAAACTACATACTCAGATCTTCACCAAACTTTGCAGGGATACATTGGATGTCAAGACACGTGGAAAAAACGTACAAAACAAGAGATTGGTGTCATCAAGATTTTGGACGGATTTTTTAGGAATTTTCAAATTTTCAGATGAGAGGTTCCAGATAAGGTCAAAAACTACATACTCAGATCTTCACCAAACTTTGCAGGGATACATTGGATGTCAAGACACGTGGAAAAAACGTACAAAACAAGAGATTGGAGACATCAAGATTTTGGACGAATTTTTTATGAATTTTCAAATTTTCAGAAAGGATGTTCCAGATAAGGTCAAAAACGACATACTCAGATCTTCACCAAACTTTGCAGGGATACATTGGATGTCAAGACACGTGGAAAAAACATACAAAACATAGGATTGGGGACATCAAGATTTTGGTCAAATTTTTTAAGAATTTTCAAATTTTCAGATAGGGGGTTCCATATAAGGTCAAAAACTACATACTCAGATCTTCACCAAACATTGCAGGGATACATTGGATAACAAGACACGTGGAAAAACGTACAAAACAAGAGATTGGAGACATCAAGATTTTGGACGGATTTTTTAGGAATTTTCAAATTTTCAGATGGGAGGTTCCAGATAAGGTCAAAAACTACATACTCAGATCTTCACCAAACATTGCAGGGATACATTGGATGTCAAGACACGTGGAAAAAACGTACAAAACAAGAGATTGGAGACATCAAGATTTTGGACGAATTTTTTAAGAATTTTCAAATTTTCAGAAAGGATGTTCCAGATAAGGTCAAAAACGACATACTCAGATCTTCACCAAACTTTGCAGGGATACATTGGATGTCAAGACACGTGGAAAAAACATACAAAACATAGGATTGGGGACATCAAGATTTTGGTCAAATTTTTTAAGAATTTTCAAATTTTCAGATAGGGGGTTCCATATAAGGTCAAAAACTACATACTCAGATCTTCACCAAACATTGCAGGGATACATTGGATAACAAGACACGTGGAAAAACGTACAAAACAAGAGATTGGAGACATCAAGATTTTGGACGAATTTTTTAAGAATCTTCAAATTTTCAGATAGGATGTTCCAGATAAGGTCAAAAGCGACATACTCAGATCTTCACCAAACTTTGCAGAGATACACTGGATGTCAAGACACGTGGAAAAAACATACAAAACATAGGATTGGGGACATCAAGATTTTGGTCAAATTTTTTAAGAATTTTCAAATTTTCAGATAGGAGGTTCCATATAAGGTCAAAAACTACATACTCAGACCTTCACCAAACATTGCATAGATACATTGGATGTCAAGACACGTGGAAAAAACGTACAAAACAAGAGATTGGAGACATCAAGATTTTCCACGAATTTTTTAAGAATTTTCAAATTTTCAGATGGGAGGTTCCAGATAAGGTCAAAAACTACATACTCAGATCTTCACCAAACTATGCAGGGATACATTGAATGTCAAGACACGTGGAAAAAACGTACAAAACAAGAGATTGGAGACATCAAGATTTTGGACGAATTTTTTAAGAATTTTCAAATTTTCAGATAGGAGGTTCCAGATAAGGTCAAAAACTACATACTCAGATCTTCACCAAACTTTGCAGGGATACATTGGATGTCAAGACACGTGGAAAAAACGTACAAAACAAGAGATTGGAGACATCAAGATTTTGGACGAATTTTTGAGGAATTTTCAAAATTTTCAGAAATGAGGTTCCAGATAAGGTCAAAAACTACATACTCAGATCTTCACCAAACTTTGCAGGGATACATTGGATGTCAAGACACGTGGGAAAAACGTACAAAACAAGAGATTGGAGACATCAAGATTTTGGACGAATTTTTTAAGAATTTTCAAATTTTCAGATAGGAGGTTCCAGATAAGGTCAAAAACTACATACTCAGATCTTCACCAAACTTTGCAGGGATACATTGGATGTCAAGACACGGGGAAAAGACGTACAAATCAAGAGATTGGGGTCATCAAGATTTTGGACGGATTTTTTAGGAATTTTCAAATTTTCAGATGGGAAGTTCCAGATAAGGTCAAAAACTACATACTCGGATCTTCACCAAACTTTGCAGGGATACATTGGATGTCAAGACACGTGGAAAAAACGTACAAAACAAGAGATTGGAGACGTCAAGATTTCGGACGAATTTTTTAAGAATTTTCAAATTTTGAGAAAGGATGTTCCAGATAAGGTCAAAAACGACATACTCAGATCTTCACCAAACTTTGCAGGGATACATTGGATGTCAAGACACGTGGGAAAAACGTACAAAACAAGAGATTGGAGACATCAAGATTTTGGACGAATTTTTGAGGAATTTTCAAATTTTCAGAAATGAGGTTCCAGATAAGGTCAAAAACTACATACTCAGATCTTCACCAAACTTTGCAGGGATACATTGGATGTCAAGACACGTGGGAAAAACGTACAAAACAAGAGATTGGAGACATCAAGGTTTTGGACGAATTTTTTAAGAATTTTCAAATTTTCAGATAGGAGGTTCCAGATAAGGTCAAAAACTACATACTCAGATCTTCACCAAACTTTGCAGGGATACATTGGATGTCAAGACACGGGGAAAAGACGTACAAAACAAGAGATTGGGGTCATCAAGATTTTGGACGGATTTTTTAGGAATTTTCAAATTTTCAGATGGGAGGTTCCATATAAGGTCAAAAACTACATACTCGGATCTTCACCAAACTTTGCAGGGATACATTGGATGTCAAGACACGTGGAAAAAACGTACAAAACAAGAGATTGGAGACGTCAAGATTTCGGACGAATTTTTTAAGAATTTTCAAATTTTGAGAAAGGATGTTCCAGATAAGGTCAAAAACGACATACTCAGATCTTCACCAAAATTTGCAGGGATGCATTGGATGACAAGACACGTGGGAAAAACGTACAAAACAAGAGATTGGAGACATCATGATTTTGGACGAATTTTTGAGGAATTTTCAAATTTTCAGAAATGAGGTTCCAGATAAGGTCAAAAACTACATACTCAGATCTTCACCAAACATTGCAGGGATACATTGGATGTCAAGACACGTGGGAAAAACGTACAAAACAAGAGATTGGAGACATCAAGATTTTGGACGAATTTTTTAACAATTTTCAAATTTTCAGATAGGAGGTTCCAGAAAAGGTCAAAAACTACATACTCAGATCTTCACCAAACTTTGCAGGGATACATTGGATGTCAAGACACGTGGAAAAAACATACAAAACATAGGATTGGGGACATCAAGATTTTGGACGAATTTTTTAAGAATTTTCAAATTTTCAGAAAGGAGGTTCCAGATAAGGTCAAAAACGACATACTCAGATCTTGACCAAACTTTGCAGGCATACATTGGATGTCAAGACACGTGGAAAAAACGTACAAAAGAAGAGATTGGAGACATCAAGATTTTGGACGAATATTTTAAGAATTTTCAAATTTTCAGATAGGAGGTTCCAGATAAGGTCAAAAACTACATACTCAGATCTTCACCAAACTTTGCAGGGATACATTGGATGTCAAGACACGTGGAAAAAACGTACAAAACAAGAGATTGGAGACATCAAGATTTTGGACGAATTTTTGAGGAATTTTCGAATTTTCAGAAATGAGGTTCCAGATAAGGTCAAAAACTACATACTCAGGTCTTCACCAAACTTTGCAGGGATACATTGGATCTCAAGACACGTGGGAAAAACGTACAAAACAAGAGATTGGTTTCATCAAGATTTTGGACGGATTTTTTAGGAATTTTCAAATTTTCAGATGAGAGGTTCCAGATAAGGTCAAAAACTACCTACTCAGATCTTCACCAAACTTTGCAGGGATACATTGGATGTCAAGACACGTGGAGAAAAAAGGTACAAAACAAGAGATTGGAGACATCAAGATTTTGGACGAATTTTTTATGAATTTTCAAATTTTCAGAAAGGATGTTCCAGATAAGGTCAAAAACGACATACTCAGATCTTCACCAAACTTTGCAGGGATACATTGGATGTCAAGACACGTGGAAAAAACATACAAAACATAGGATTGGGGACATCAAGATTTTGGTCAAATTTTTTAAGAATTTTCAAATTTTCAGATAGGGGGTTCCATATAAGGTCAAAAACTACATACTCAGATCTTCACCAAACATTGCAGGGATACATTGGATAACAAGACACGTGGAAAAAAGTACAAAACAAGAGATTGGAGACATCAAGATTTTGGACGAATTTTTTAAGAATTTTCAAATTTTCAGATAGGATGTTCCAGATAAGGTCAAAAGCGACATACTCAGATCTTCACCAAACTTTGCAGAGATACATTGGATGTCAAGACACGTGGAAAAAACATACAAAACATAGGATTGGGGACATCAAGATTTTGGTCAAATTTTTTAAGAATTTTCAAATTTTCAGATAGGAGGTTCCATATAAGGTCAAAAACTACATACTCAGACCTTCACCAAACATTGCATAGATACATTGGATGTCAAGACACGTGGAAAAAACGTACAAAACAAGAGATTGGAGACATCAAGATTTTCCACGAATTTTTTAAGAATTTTCAAATTTTCAGATGGGAGGTTCCAGATAAGGTCAAAAACTACATACTCAGATCTTCACCAAACTATGCAGGGATACATTGAATGTCAAGACACGTGGAAAAAACTTACAAAACAAGAGATTGGAGACATCAAGATTTTGGACGAATTTTTTAAGAATTTTCAAATTTTCAGATAGGAGGTTCCAGATAAGGTCAAAAACTACATACTCAGATCTTCACCAAACTTTGCAGGGATACATTGGATGTCAAGACACGTGGAAAAAACGTACAAAACAAGAGATTGGAGACATCAAGATTTTGGACGAATTTTTGAGGAATTTTCAAATTTTCAGAAATGAGGTTCCAGATAAGGTCAAAAACTACATACTCAGATCTTCACCAAACTTTGCAGGGATACATTGGATGTCAAGACACGTGGGAAAAACGTACAAAACAAGAGATTGGAGACATCAAGATTTTGGACGAATTTTTTAAGAATTTTCAAATTTTCAGATAGGAGGTTCCAGATAAGGTCAAAAACTACATACTCAGATCTTCACCAAACTTTGCAGGGATACATTGGATGTCAAGACACGGGGAAAAGACGTACAAATCAAGAGATTGGGGTCATCAAGATTTTGGACGGATTTTTTAGGAATTTTCAAATTTTCAGATGGGAGGTTCCAGATAAGGTCAAAAACTACATACTCGGATCTTCACCAAACTTTGCAGGGATACATTGGATGTCAAGACACGTGGAAAAAACGTACAAAACAAGAGATTGGAGACGTCAAGATTTCGGACGAATTTTTTAAGAATTTTCAAATTTTGAGAAAGGATGTTCCAGATAAGGTCAAAAACGACATACTCAGATCTTCACCAAACTTTGCAGGGATACATTGGATGTCAAGACACGTGGGAAAAACGTACAAAACAAGAGATTGGAGACATCAAGATTTTGGACGAATTTTTGAGGAATTTTCAAATTTTCAGAAATGAGGTTCCAGATAAGGTCAAAAACTACATACTCAGATCTTCACCAAACTTTGCAGGGATACATTGGATGTCAAGACACGTGGGAAAAACGTACAAAACAAGAGATTGGAGACATCAAGTTTTTGGACGAATTTTTTAAGAATTTTCAAATTTTCAGATAGGAGGTTCCAGATAAGGTCAAAAACTACATACTCAGATCTTCACCAAACTTTGCAGGGATACATTGGATGTCAAGACACGGGGAAAAGACGTACAAAACAAGAGATTGGGGTCATCAAGATTTTGGACGGATTTTTTAGGAATTTTCAAATTTTCAGATGGGAGGTTCCAGATAAGGTCAAAAACTACATACTCGGATCTTCACCAAACTTTGCAGGGATACATTGGATGTCAAGACACGTGGAAAAAACGTACAAAACAAGAGATTGGAGACGTCAAGATTTCGGACGAATTTTTTAAGAATTTTCAAATTTTGAGAAAGGATGTTCCAGATAAGGTCAAAAACGACATACTCAGATCTTCACCAAAATTTGCAGGGATGCATTGGATGTCAAGACACGTGGGAAAAACGTACAAAACAAGAGATTGGAGACATCATGATTTTGGAAGAATTTTTGAGGAATTTTCAAATTTTCAGAAATGAGGTTCCAGATAAGGTCAAAAACTACATACTCAGATCTTCACCAAACTCTGCAGGGATACATTGGATGTCAAGACACGTGGAAAAAACATACAAAACATAGGATTGGGGACATCAAGATTTTGGTCAAATTTTTTAAGAATTTTCAAATTTTCAGATAGGAGGTTCCATATAAGGTCAAAAACTACATACTCAGATCTTCACCAAACGTTGCAGGGATACTTTGCATGTCAAGACACGTGGAAAAAACGTACAAAACAAGAGATTGGAGACATCAAGATTTTCGACGAATTTTTTAAGAATTTTCAAATTTTCAGATCAGAGGTTCCAGATGAGGTAAAAAACTACATACTCAGATCTTCACCAAACTTTGCATGGATACATTGGATGTCAAGACACGTGGAAAAAACATACAAAACATAGGATTGGGGACATCAAGATTTTGGACGAATTTTTTAAGAATTTTCAAATTTTCAGAAAGGAGGTTCCAGATAAGGTCAAAAACGACATACTCAGATCTTCACCAAACTTTGCAGGGATACATTGGATGTCAAGACACGTGGAAAAATCGTACAAAACAAGAGATTGGAGACATCAAGATTTTGGACGAATTTTTTAAGAATTTTCAAATTTTCAGATAGGAGGTTCCAGATAAGGTCAAAAACTACATACTCAGATCTTCACCAAACTTTGCAGGGATACATTGGATGTCAATACACGTGGAAAAAACGTACAAAACAAGAGATTGGAGACATCAAGATTTTGGACGAATTTTTGAGGAATTTTCAAATTTTCAGAAATGAGGTTCCAGATAAAGTCAAAAACTACATACTCAGATCTTCACCAAACATTGCAGGGATACATTGGATGTCAAGACACGTGGGAAAAACGTACAAAACAAGAGATTGGAGACATCAAGATTTTGGACGAATTTTTTAACAATTTTCAAATTTTCAGATAGGAGGTTCCAGAAAAGGTCAAAAACTACATACTCAGATCTTCACCAAACTTTGCAGGGATACATTGGATGTCAAGACACGTGGAAAAAACATACAAAACATAGGATTGGGGACATCAAGATTTTGGACGAATTTTTTAAGAATTTTCAAATTTTCAGAAAGGAGGTTCCAGATAAGGTCAAAAACGACATACTCAGATCTTCACCAAACTTTGCAGGCATACATTGGATGTCAAGACACGTGGAAAAAACGTACAAAAGAAGAGATTGGAGACATCAAGATTTTGGACGAATATTTTAAGAATTTTCAAATTTTCAGATAGGAGGTTCCAGATAAGGTCAAAAACTACATACTCAGATCTTCACCAAAATTTGCAGGGATACATTGGATGTCAAGACACGTGGAAAAAACGTACAAAACAAGAGATTGGAGACATCAAGATTTTGGACGAATTTTTGAGGAATTTTCGAATTTTCAGAAATGAGGTTCCAGATAAGGTCAAAAACTACCTACTCAGGTCTTCACCAAACTTTGCAGGGATACATTGGATCTCAAGACACGTGGGAAAAACGTACAAAACAAGAGATTGGAGACATCAAGATTTTGGACGAATTTTTTAACAATTTTCAAATTTTCAGATAGGAGGTTCCAGATAAGGTCAAAAACTACATACTCAGATCTTCACCAAACTTTGGAGGGATACATTGGATGTCAAGACACGTGGAAAAAACGTACAAAACAAGAGATTGGTGTCATCAAGATTTTGGACGGATTTTTTAGGAATTTTCAAATTTTCAGATGAGAGGTTCCAGATAAGGTCAAAAACTACATACTCAGATCTTCACCAAACTTTGCAGGGATACATTGGATGTCAAGACACGTGGAAAAAACGTACAAAACAAGAGATTGGTGTCATCAAGATTTTGGACGGATTTTTTAGGAATTTTCAAATTTTCAGATGAGAGGTTCCAGATAAGGTCAAAAACTACCTACTCAGATCTTCACCAAACTTTGCAGGGATACATTGGATGTCAAGACACGTGGGAAAAACGTACAAAACAAGAGATTGGAGACATCAAGGTTTTGGACGAATTTTTTAAGAATTTTCAAATTTTCAGATAGGAGGTTCCAGATAAGGTCAAAAACTACATACTCAGATCTTCACCAAACTTTGCAGGGATACATTGGATGTCAAGACACGGGGAAAAGACGTACAAAACAAGAGATTGGGGTCATCAAGATTTTGGACGGATTTTTTAGGAATTTTCAAATTTTCAGATGGGAGGTTCCAGATAAGGTCAAAAACTACATACTCGGATCTTCACCAAACTTTGCAGGGATACATTGGATGTCAAGACACGTGGAAAAAACGTACAAAACAAGAGATTGGAGACGTCAAGATTTCGGACGAATTTTTTAAGAATTTTCAAATTTTGAGAAAGGATGTTCCAGATAAGGTCAAAAACGACATACTCAGATCTTCACCAAAATTTGCAGGGATGCATTGGATGTCAAGACACGTGGGAAAAACGTACAAAACAAGAGATTGGAGACATCATGATTTTGGACGAATTTTTGAGGAATTTTCAAATTTTCAGAAATGAGGTTCCAGATAAGGTCAAAAACTACATACTCAGATCTTCACCAAACTCTGCAGGGATACATTGGATGTCAAGACACGTGGAAAAAACATACAAAACATAGGATTGGGGACATCAAGATTTTGGTCAAATTTTTTAAGAATTTTCAAATTTTCAGATAGGAGGTTCCATATAAGGTCAAAAACTACATACTCAGATCTTCACCAAACGTTGCAGGGATACTTTGCATGTCAAGACACGTGGAAAAAACGTACAAAACAAGAGATTGGAGACATCAAGATTTTCGACGAATTTTTTAAGAATTTTCAAATTTTCAGATCAGAGGTTCCAGATGAGGTCAAAAACGACATACTCAGATCTTCACCAAACTTTGCATGGATACATTGGATGTCAAGACACGTGGAAAAAACATACAAAACATAGGATTGGGGACATCAAGATTTTGGACGAATTTTTTAAGAATTTTCAAATTTTCAGAAAGGAGGTTCCAGATAAGGTCAAAAACGACATACTCAGATCTTCACCAAACTTTGCAGGGATACATTGGATGTCAAGACACGTGGAAAAATCGTACAAAACAAGAGATTGGAGACATCAAGATTTTGGACGAATTTTTTAAGAATTTTCAAATTTTCAGATAGGAGGTTCCAGATAAGGTCAAAAACTACATACTCAGATCTTCACCAAACTTTGCAGGGATACATTGGATGTCAATACACGTGGAAAAAACGTACAAAACAAGAGATTGGAGACATCAAGATTTTGGACGAATTTTTGAGGAATTTTCAAATTTTCAGAAATGAGGTTCCAGATAAGGTCAAAAACTACATACTCAGATCTTCACCAAACATTGCAGGGATACATTGGATGTCAAGACAAGTGGGAAAAACGTACAAAACAAGAGATTGGAGACATCAAGATTTTGGACGAATTTTTTAACAATTTTCAAATTTTCAGATAGGAGGTTCCAGAAAAGGTCAAAAACTACATACTCAGATCTTCACCAAACTTTGCAGGCATACATTGGATGTCAAGACACGTGGAAAAAACGTACAAAAGAAGAGATTGGAGACATCAAGATTTTGGACGAATATTTTAAGAATTTTCAAATTTTCAGATAGGAGGTTCCAGATAAGGTCAAAAACTACATACTCAGATCTTCACCAAACTTTGCAGGGATACATTGGATGTCAAGACACGTGGAAAAAACGTACAAAACAAGAGATTGGAGACATCAAGATTTTGGACGAATTTTTGAGGAATTTTCGAATTTTCAGAAATGAGGTTCCAGATAAGGTCAAAAACTACCTACTCAGGTCTTCACCAAACTTTGCAGGGATACATTGGATCTCAAGACACGTGGGAAAAACGTACAAAACAAGAGATTGGAGACATCAAGATTTTGGACGAATTTTTTAACAATTTTCAAATTTTCAGATAGGAGGTTCCAAATAAGGTCAAAAACTACATACTCAGATCTTCACCAAACTTTGCAGGGATACATTGGATGTCAAGACACGTGGAAAAAACGTACAAAACAAGAGATTGGTGTCATCAAGATTTTGGACGGATTTTTTAGGAATTTTCAAATTTTCAGATGAGAGGTTCCAGATAAGGTCAAAAACTACATACTCAGATCTTCACCAAACTTTGCAGGGATACATTGGATGTCAAGACACGTGGAAAAAACGTACAAAACAAGAGATTGGGGTCATCAAGATTTTGGACGGATTTTTTAGGAATTTTCAAATTTTCAGATGGGAGGTTCCAGATAAGGTCAAAAACTACATACTCAGATCTTCACCAAACATTGCAGGGATACATTGGATGTCAAGACACGTGGAAAAAACGTACAAAACAAGAGATTGGAGACATCATGATTTTGGACGAATTTTTTAAGAATTTTCAAATTTTCAGAAAGGATGTTCCAGATAAGGTCAAAAACGACATACTCAGATCTTCACCAAACTTTGCAGGGATACATTGGATGTCAAGACACGTGGAAAAAACATACAAAACATAGGATTGGGGACATCAAGATTTTGGTCAAATTTTTTAAGAATTTTCAGATTTTCAGATAGGGGGTTCCATATAAGGTCAAAAACTACATACTCAGATCTTCACCAAACATTGAAGGGATACATTGGATAACAAGACACGTGGAAAAACGTACAAAACAAGAGATTGGAGACATCAAGATTTTGGACGAATTTTTTAAGAATTTTCAAATTTTCAGATAGGATGTTCCAGATAAGGTCAAAAGCGACATACTCAGATCTTCACCAAACTTTGCAGAGATACATTGGATGTCAAGACACGTGGAAAAAACATACAAAACATAGGATTGGGGACATCAAGATTTTGGTCAAATTTTTTAAGAATTTTCAAATTTTCAGATAGGAGGTTCCATATAAGGTCAAAAACTACATACTCAGACCTTCACCAAACATTGCATAGATACATTGGATGTCAAGACACGTGGAAAAAACGTACAAAACAAGAGATTGGAGACATCAAGATTTTCCACGAATTTTTTAAGAATTTTCAAATTTTCAGATGGGAGGTTCCAGATAAGGTCAAAAACTACATACTCAGATCTTCACCAAACTATGCAGGGATACATTGAATGTCAAGACACGTGGAAAAAACGTACAAAACAAGAGATTGGAGACATCAAGATTTTGGACGAATTTTTTAAGAATTTTCAAATTTTCAGATAGGAGGTTCCAGATAAGGTCAAAAACTACATACTCAGATCTTCACCAAACTTTGCAGGGATACATTGGATGTCAAGACACGTGGAAAAAACGTACAAAACAAGAGATTGGAGACATCAAGATTTTGGACGAATTTTTGAGGAATTTTCAAATTTTCAGAAATGAGGTTCCAGATAAGGTCAAAAACTACATACTCAGATCTTCACCAAACTTTGCAGGGATACATTGGATGTCAAGACACGTGGGAAAAACGTACAAAACAAGAGATTGGAGACATCAAGATTTTGGACGAATTTTTTAAGAATTTTCAAATTTTCAGATAGGAGGTTCCAGATAAAGTCAAAAACTACATACTCAGATCTTCACCAAACTTTGCAGGGATACATTGGATGTCAAGACACGGGGAAAAGACGTACAAATCAAGAGATTGGGGTCATCAAGATTTTGGACTGATTTTTTAGGAATTTTCAAATTTTCAGATGGGAGGTTCCAGATAAGCTCAAAAACTACATACTCGGATCTTCACCAAACTTTGCAGGGATACATTGGATGTCAAGACACGTGGAAAAAACGTACAAAACAAGAGATTGGAGACGTCAAGATTTCGGACGAATTTTTTAAGAATTTTCAAATTTTGAGAAAGGATGTTCCAGATAAGGTCAAAAACGACATACTCAGATCTTCACCAAACTTTGCAGGGATACATTGGATGTCAAGACACGTGGGAAAAACGTACAAAACAAAAGATTGGAGACATCAAGATTTTGGACGAATTTTTGAGGAATTTTCAAATTTTCAGAAATGAGGTTCCAGATAAAGTCAAAAACTACATACTCAGATCTTCACCAAACTTTGCAGGGATACATTGGATGTCAAGACACGTGGGAAAAACGTACAAAACAAGAGATTAGAGACATCAAGGTTTTGGACGAATTTTTTAAGAATTTTCAAATTTTCAGATAGGAGGTTCCAGATAAGGTCAAAAACTACATACTCAGATCTTCACCAAACTTTGCAGGGATACATTGGATGTCAAGACACGGGGAAAAGACGTACAAAACAAGAGATTGGGGTCATCAAGATTTTGGACGGATTTTTTAGGAATTTTCAAATTTTCAGATGGGAGGTTCCAGATAAGGTCAAAAACTACATACTCAGATCTTCACCAAACTTTGCAGGGATACATTGGATGTCAAGACACGTGGAAAAAACGTACAAAACAAGAGATTGGAGACGTCAAGATTTTGGACGAATTTTTTAAGAATTTTCAAATTTTCAGAAAGGATGTTCCAGATAAGGTCAAAAACGACATACTCGGATCTTCACCAAACTTTGCAGGGATACATTGGATGTCAAGACACGTGGAAAAAACGTACAAAACAAGAGATTGGAGACATCAAGATTTTGGACGAATTTTTTAAGAATTTTCAAATTTTCAGATAGGAGGTTCCAGATAATGTCAAAAACTACATACTCAGATCATCACCAAACTTTGCAGGGATACATTGGATGTCAAGACACGTGGAAAAACGTACAAAACAAGAGATTGGAGACATCAAGATTTTGGACGAATTTTTTAAGAATTTTCAAATTTTCAGATAGGAGGTTCCAGATAAGGTCAAAAACTACATACTCAGATCTTCACCAAACTTTGCAGGGATACATTAGATGTCAAGACACGTGGAAAAAACGTACAAAACAAGAGATTGGAGACATCACGATTTTGGACGAATTTTTGAGGAATTTTCAAATTTTCAGAAATGAGGTTCCAGATAAGGTCAAAAACTACATACTCAGATCTTCACCAAACTTTGCAGGGATACATTGGATGTCAAGACACGTGGGAAAAACGTTCAAAACAAGAGATTGGAGACATCAAGATTTTGGACGAATTTTTTAACAATTTTCAAATTTTCAGATAGGAGGTTCCAGATAAGGTCAAAAACTACATACTCAGATCTTCACCAAACTTTGCAGGGATTCATTGGATGTCAAGACACGTGGAAAAAACATACAAAACAGGATTGGGGACATCAAGATTTTGGTCAAATTTTTTAAGAATTTTCAAATTTTCAGATAGGAGGTTCCATATAATGTCAAAAAACAACATAATCAGATCTTCACCAAACTTTGCATGGATACATTGGATGTCAAGACACGTGGAAAAAACGTACAAAACAAGAGATTGGAGACATCAAGATTTTGGACGAATTTTTTAAGAATTTTCAAATTTTCAGAAAGAAGGTTCCATATATGGTCAAAAACTACATACTCAGATCTTCACCAAACTTTGCAGGGATACATTGAATGTCAAGACACGTGGAAAAAACGTGCAAAACAAGAGATTGGGGTCATCAAGATTTTGGACGGATTTTTTAGGAATTTTCAAATTTTCAGATGGGAGGTTCCATATATGGTCAAAAACTACATACTCAGATCTTCACCAAACTTTGCAGGGATACATTGGATGTCAAGACACGCGGAAAAAACGTACAAAACAAGAGATTGGAGACATCAAGATTTTCGACGAATTTTTTAAGAATTTTCAAATTTTCAGATAGGAGGTTCCATATAAGGTCAAAAACTACATACTCAGATCTTCACCAAACTTTGCATGGATACATTGGATGTCAAGACACGTGGAAAAAACATACAAAACATAGGATTGGAGACATCAAGATTTTGGTCGAATTTTTTAAGAATTTTCAAATTTTCAGATGGGAGGTTCCAGATAAGGTCAAAAACTACATACTCAGATCTTCACCAAACTTTGCAGGGATACATTGGATGTCAAGACACGTGGAAAAAACATACAAGACCTAGGATTGGGGACATCAAGATTTTGGTCAAATTTTTTAAGAATTTTCAAATTTTCAGGTTCCATATAAGGTCAAAAACTACATACTCAGATCTTCACCAAACTTTGCAGGGATACATTGGATGTCAAGACACGTGGAAAAAACGTACAAAACAAGAGATTGGAGACATCAAGATTTTGGACGAATTTTTGAGGAATTTTCAAATTTTCAGAAATGAGGTTCCAGATAAGGTCAAAAACTACATACTCAGATCTTCACCAAACTTTGCAGGGATACATTGGATGTCAAGACACGTGGAAAAAACGTACAAAACAAGAGATTGGGGTCATCAAGATTTTGGACGGATTTTTTAGGAATTTTCAAATTTTCAGATGGGAGGTTCCAGATAAGGTCAAAAACTACATACTCAGATCTTCACCAAACATTGCAGGGATACATTGGATGTCAAGACACGTGGAAAAAACGTACAAAACAAGAGATTGGAGACATCAAGATTTTGGACGAATTTTTTAAGAATTTTCAAATTTTCAGATAGGAGGTTCCAGATGAGGTCAAAAACTACATACTCAGATCTTCACCAAACTTTGCAGGAATACTTTGCATGTCAAGACACGTGGAAAAAACGTACAAAACAAGAGATCGGAGACATCAAGATTTTCGACGAATTTTTTAAGAATTTTCAAATTTTCAGATGGGAGGTTCCAGATAAGGTCAAAAACGACATACTCAGATCTTCACCAAACTTTGCATGGATACATTGGATGTCAAGACACGTGGAAAAAACATACAAAACATAGGATTGGTGACATCAAGATTTTGGACGAATTTTTTAAGAATTTTCAAATTTTCAGAAAGGAGGTTCCATATAAGGTCAAAAACTACATACTCAGATCTTCACCAAACTTTGCAGGGATACATTGGATGTCAAGACACGTGGAAAAAACGTACAAAACAAGAGATTGGAGACATCAAGATTTTGGACGAATTTTTTGAGAATTTTCAAATTTTCAGAAAGGAGGTTCCATATAAGGTCAAAAACTACATACTCAGATCTTCACCAAACTTTGCAGGGATACATTGGATGTCAAGACACGTGGAAAAAACGTACAAAACAAGAGATTGGAGACATCAAGATTTTGGACGAATTTTTTAAGAATTTTCAAATTTTCAGAAAGGATGTTCCAGATAAGGTCAAAAACGACATACTCAGATCTTCACCAAACTTTGCAGGGATACATTGGAGGTCGAGACACGTGGAAAAAACGTACAAAACAAGACATTGGAGTATTCAAGATTTTGGACGAATTTTTGAAGAATTTTCAAATTTTCAGATAGGAGGTTCCAGATAAGGTCAAAAACTACATACTCAGATCTTCACCAAACATTGCAGGGATACATTGGATGTCAAGACACGTGGAAAAAACGTACAAATCAAGAGATTGGAGACATCAAGATTCTCGACGAATTTTTGAAGAATTTTCAAATTTTCAGATAGGAGGTTCCAGATAAGGTCAAAAACTACATACTCAGATCTTCACCAAACGTTGCAGGGATACTTTGCATGTCAAGACACGTGGAAAAAACGTACAAAACAAGAGATTGGAGACATCAAGATTTTCGACGAATTTTTTAAGAATTTTCAAATTTTCAGATGGGAGGTTCCAGATAAGGTCAAAAACGACATACTCAGAAGTAGTAGTATTTGTGGTACAACCAATGCCGGAAAGTATGTGCCCCTCTCAAGCAGGTTTGGCTATACTTAAAACCATCTCAACATGCTCATATGAGCTTTTTGTTCATGTGTGGGACTCTGTCTAATCCAAGATTTTTGTAAAAAATGCCCTCGGGAATTTCCCTTCGGAAAGTATGACCCCCCTCAGATTGAAGTGCCTACACTTACAAAAGGCACTTCTGTGAGATTGTTGTCCATAAACTTGTCAAAATATGCCCTTCTTGATGCCCACACCTAAAACTACGCCATCTACGTTGACGTTGACCACACCCACCCACATACACCCACACCCACCCACATCCACCCACACAAACCCACATCCACCCACACCCACCCACACACACCCACACCCACCCACACACACCCACACCCACCCACACCCACCCACACCCACCCACACCCACCCACATCCACCCACATCCACCCACACCCACCCACATCCACCCACACCCCACCCACACACACACACACACACACACACACATATTTACTTCCGGTCCACTTCCGGTTTGACCACTTCCGGTCCACTTCCGGTTTGACCACTTCCGGTTTGACCACTTCCGGTTTGACCACTTCCGGTCCACTTCCGGTTTGACCACTTCCGGTTTGAGTTCAATTGGCACCAGCCTCAACTTGCTTATCTAGTACTAAAACAATGCAATATGCAGAGATTTTCTAGAATTGCTCTGTGACTCTCTCATTTCTTACATCATAAACATATGATTTTTCTCCTATGAGAATAACACTACATATGGTGTCATCAGGTAATGCATCATGGAATTCACAGACAATTTTAATGTTTGTCCTGTCATTCACCACAACTTGTTTCCTTTTTGAAGTGTTTATTACAAACATGGGTCTCCGTGCTTTGAATTCATCTGGTGTGTAATACATGTCAGTATTGCCAGTAGTGACCCTCTTGAATGCCGAAAAAGCCTCATATAATTTGAGGAAATCATCCTTGGACATGTCTAAATTGTAATTTTCTCTAGGAAAGACTTCATTTCTGCCATTTTTAAGATATATGTTTTTGATGTTGCAGCTATCAAACTTACTTGAATTTTTTTCCTGATTGTTGTGTCTCCCAGTCTGAAACAGTACCACCACAAAATCAGGCATGTCATATTGAATACTGGAGAATGAATTTGTAGCATCAAACTCATAATAAGAACCAGTTGCGGGCCTCTGTACGCATTGATATGTATAAAATTGCAGAGGAAGCTGTGGATTTTTTACTATATCTGCTTTGTGTTTAAGAGCATAACTGGCTTCATATTCAACAACCGGGATTCTTAACTCCATAGTCTGAATAATGCATTTGCCCTCATCAGGTAAGGTATTAGGCAGAGCTTCTCCTGTGGGGTTTAATGTGCTATACCTCATCAAAGCATTATTATCATTGGCAGCTCTTCTAAATGTAATTCTTAAACCACCCTTCCACATTATTTCTTTGTAATCTGAGAAGAATCCTGGCAACAGGCGCATCGGGAACAGCACTGTGTGGCTCTTGGTTAATATTTTCTCGCCAGCCTCAAATCCGCCTATTTTGTAGTAAGAAGCCTCGGTTTTGGATAATTTTAATGTGGCCATAGCTGTGGAGGTAATGCCGGGATAATCCACTCTGTTTATAACAACGCCATGCTTTCTGATCTCAATTTCAGAGAATAGATGTGGCACAAAATTATCCACCAATCTTATATTTGAATTTGCCGGATAATCTGTGCCATCGAGCTTTACAACATCAAATTTGATGTAAAGATCTGCTCTGTGGGGGTGTATAAAGCCGTCCCCCACGTCCAGATCAACCTCAATCTCTGTGTTGGGTTGATTTAAATTTGCAAATGTCCTCCTGTTTGGGGGGAATGATTGTAGCTCATAACTCTCAATATTTTCCATTGTATGTATTTTTATTTAAATGTTAATCTCTATGATTGCAGTTGTTGTGGCTCCAGCAAAATCAACTAATTCTTCTTTTTCATTGGTGACCATCAATTCGATGTAATCTATTCTGTTGTGACACACAGGAAAATATAATGTTGGGGATGGATTGTAGATGATTGGTTCCATGAATTCAGAATTAGGTTTGAATGTTGCAATAATCCCGGTTTGTTTGTGACTGCCTATGCCATTTGATTTGGTGATCATACGCTCAGCTACATTACAGTGAATATTCAGAGTCTCTATGGCTAAGAATTTAGGTATATTAATAGCAGTGTGTTTGATGGCCGGTTCAAGTTTTGTGTTGTTCTCAAATCCTAACAGCTCTCCTATAGTTCCCAGATTCACTGTTTCTGTAGCAGATACAATCTCTACTCTGTGAGTGACAGAATTTTGACTTAACACTACACCTCTGGGTAACTGAGCATTTAGAGTGGATAGATTATATTGCCCTGGAGTGATGACAATTTTTTGATCCCCTACTGCAATTTTGTTGTTGTGGTGTGTAATATTAGGGATCAAGTACATGCCATAAAATGCTCTGAGAGCTATTGTTTTGGGATACACTATGTCATCATGCAATTTGAGTTTCAATATTGAATTTTGGCTGGTGAGATGAAATACTCCCATGATGTTTCAGATACCACAAGGCTTTTTGAAAATTTTCAATTGATGGTTTATTTATTTGAGACATATATCTAAGAACTGATAAACACAAATGTCCGCAATTAACATCTTTGAAGTTTTGAACACGGGCATTATTGTAATAAAGATTGGGTGAATTTAGATATTTTATTAAATTTTCAGGCGGAACACCTCCAAATGAATCGAACACAAATGCCTCATCTTTTAAATATTTAAGATAACAGATCCAGTGAGTGCCCTGATTTTTGTACTTATCCAAATTAACAATGCCACACTCTTTGTTGAGTGGTTGTTCCGGTAAAGAATCAGACATGTACACACCTCTAAAATGTTTGATGCCCAGTGGCTTGATTAAAGCTTCAATATCTTGGTTTGTAAGCGGTTCTTGTTTTTTTTTAAACTTATTCATGGCTCTCTTAACACCTTTGCCTTGTTTCTCCATTGCCAGGTTATGGCGCCTCTGCTCATCTAATTCTGCTCTATTTTTCTTGGCATCTATTACTGTTTTTGCTATGGCGGCTGACCCCCCCGCCAAGCTCCCAACAGCCCCGAGAGCAGCTAAGATGGCAGGGATGGTAAATATGAATCCCCCACATGTGATTTTTTTCTTGATTGCTGTAATTTTTTTAATTGGGGGGTGCTAAGCAACAATTTCATACCATGCCCCTTTGCAATACAAGAGCTTTTTTTCTTGCGCTGCTTTTTGGTCAACAGGCTATCAATAGGCCCAAGAGATTTGAGACCTGCATAAGGTATTTGATACATAACACCCTTGGCCTTCATTGTAGGTTTATTATATACATATTCACAACCCCCACCCCAGTTTTTGTTTGGTGCTCATAGCTATGGTGGTCCCCAATGCTGATATTCTCTCACTCAAAGATGCATCTTTGCTTACAAATCTGCCAAATGCAGCCTCTTCTAATTTCTTGTCTGCAACATGTCTCTTGTCAAGATCAGAATGTGTGTTGTATGCTATGTCATGGTCTCTGCAAGCAGCATCTAAAGGATTAACACCAGGATCACCTCTGTTTAATCTATGATCCAATTTTGTGCCTGGACCACAATACTGATAACCTGGAATGTGTAGTTCAAATGGCAGCTTGTTTATAATGTCATTAACCAAGCCCCGACCCTCAGAGACATTCCAAAATTTAGGTGGTAGAGTATTAATAATTTTTATGAGATATCCAATCCCCTTAGGGTCATTCACTATAAAATTAGACAATTTTGTGCTTATCATGTCCATAATTCCAACCTTTTCATTGTAAAAATTGTGGTTCCCAGCATTTTCCTCCCCAGCTATGACCAGCAACCTATCTACAAGTTTCCTGACATCATCAACCCACACAAATTCTTTGGGCAGGGTGTTGTATTGTTTGATTCCACTCCCTGTCTTGATCTGTGACCATATGGGCTTGATTAAATTATTGTATTTTGCCCCACTGCTCGACTTAACCCTTTTTTGCGTGGGATCATTGTTCTGGTATAGAGCATCTGATTTTATTAATATTTCTTTATAATGTTCATAATCTTGATCTGTATAGCTGCCAGGTCTTTTCCGAGTCATCAGTTCCCACAATCCAGGTGTGCCGGGGTACTTAACAAAAGCACCTTTTTCTCCGAGACGAGATTCTGAATATACAATTATATCATCTCCCATAAATGTTACTCTGAAATTGCCAATTCTATGTATAATGCTCCCATCACGCTCTGTGTCAGCATATAAGCCAAACACCTCATCTTTATTGTCTTTAGGTGTTGTTAAATATTTTTGTGCAAGAAGACCCAATTCAACAGGGTCCTGAGTAGCTTCAATTCTTCGAGGAGCAACAGGACTAGGTGTATGAATACTGGAAAGTGGGGTGAATGGATAATCTAATATGTTCCTTGCAGCTACAGGTACAAGCTCTGTGATCAAGTTTTGATTTTGCTCTGTAACAGTTTTGATATTCTTACCTAAATTATTAATAGCATCAATTACAGGCTGTTCTGCTTGTTTGTGTTTTTCATAAATTCCTCGGTTCTCTGATTTCCATCCCTTAAATCTTTTTACAAGATAATCTCTTAACTTAAGATCATCAATGATTGGCCTTTTCATGGTTGTTTATATACGTCTCAAAGTCTAGAAAATCGTTGATTTTATTTCTGTATTTGCCAGTATTAGGTGTTCTTGTCATATCAATTGTGACAAACCCATAACTGTCCTGGTTCCAGCACCTGCTGCAAAATTTAGAAAAATCATTGTAGCTCAAGTCCCCACCTACATATTCATCATGTATGTGTTTGAGGTTTGTATGATCTTGATGAAACACACATATAAAATTGCTGTTGTCCCGGATCAGTTGCTTGGGTATTTTTGAAAAAGTCTGTGCCAGGTAGAAGCAATCAATGTTTTTGTGCCGGCCCTGTGTAAAGAAATTTCTAACCTTGTTTTGATTATCCAGTATAATGTCATCAAACACAACAACAGAATTATCGAGACATTCATGAAGTGGCTTAACATCTGATTCAAAAGTGGCTATATCCAATCCATCATATAGCTTCATTAACTGCTGATATTTTAATTGTTCCAAGCTCTTAGAGAAGATATACAAGTGCCTGTTTTTCCAGTCTAGCCAGTTGGGTGCCAATAAAAAATTATCAACCATTAGTGTAGTTTTACCACAAGCAGATGGCCCAACGATAAGACACCTAATATTTTCAGGCAGCAGGTCGCCATTTCTCTTTTTCTGCTGTTCAGGTTCTGGCAGTCTTTTTATAACATCCCAGGTGCTCATATTATCACTTTGTTTTCCTCGATCCAGCTGTGTTCTGGAAGTCCCAGCCATTTGACAAGTAACTTGTTGCCTTTTCTGCGGATAATTTTTTCTATGAGATATGTGTCAGGCTGTTTAGTTTTACTGAGCTCTTGTTCATAAAACCTGCCTTTGAGAATTTCTCCTCGGTGATCTTTTATTATATATGTGTTAAGGCTCCCAGGTTTAACTTGAACCACCGTAAATAATTCAGTGCTCCAGTTCCTTGTAAAGCCTCTCTTGAATAACTGCTTATATTTGCTTATTCTTACTTGATCACCCACCTTGTATTTGGCCTTTCTTGTTGTTGGTTGGTATCTAGGATAATAAACAGTGCTGATCAATTTTTGCTCATCAGACGAAGTTACTTCGGAGGGTTTCATGTTGATTGTGGAATGGACCGAGTTGTTATATTTTTGTAGAAGTTCCGGAAGAATACTGAGTCATTTATAATTACCTTGAAGTGTAAATTGTTTATACATAAGATTTTTTAAGGTTCTGTTGAATCTCTCTACAATTGAGGCCTTGAGATCACTGTAACTCGAGTAATGTTTTATTGCCTGGCTTTTAATAAATTGTTGAAACACTGAATTATAAAATTCTTTGCCATTATCTGTTTGCAAATAGCGCGGTGATCTTCCACTCTGATTTATGATTGTCCTGAGGGCTTCTGTAACACATTTTCCTGTCTTGGATTTGAGTGGCAGAGCCCAGGCAAATTTTGAAAATGTGTCTATTACAGTGAGTAGATACTTGTAGCCCTTGTTGATTTTGTCTAAGTTTTTCAACTGTCCACTTGACAACTCAATCAAGTCGCTTTGCCATAAATCATCTATGCCCTTTGTGACTACCGGGAGTCTCTTAAAATTATGTCTGGCTTGTCTGTGTAATTCATCAACAATAATTTGTCTAGACATAATATGTAAACAAGAATATTGCAACTATAGGGTGTTCAGCAGCTGAGACTGCAGGATTTTCTAAATATAATTTGTCCCCTATTTGTATTTTAAATTCCAAAGAGCCGTCATCTTCAACATAGGCTGTTTCTAATGTATTGGGATCTGTAAAATCCTCCAATTCTACACTGGTGATTTTCACTTTGTTATCGGCATTTGTTATTGATAAGGTGGGGTAGTGGTGTGCCTGTGGTTGAAGCCAATATTTGATCTTGATTGGTCTCAATGTGCCCCCAACAAAAAATTGGTAATAAAATTGTGCAGGGGACAGCATATATATTTTGCCTCCTGGTGTAAATGGAGAATCATATTCTTTGTTGGGGATGCTGTACAATTCAAGAATTACTGAATGTTTTGGATTCTCGATTATGCCTGTTATTTCCTTTTCTGCTGTGAGCAATCTGCTTGCTACAGATTCAAGGTGCTCATTGATGGTCCTAACAACATCATCGTGGCCTGGCTTGATCTTTATGTCTATAGCAAGTTTCTTGTATTGTTGTACAATATCTTGAAGCTGTGTGGCAAAAACAGACAGAGCATTTGCTTGATTGGATTCCATGGTCCCTAGCTGTTGCTTGATATTAGCTACAATTTGTTGCAAATTTTCAACAATTGCCAATTTTGAATTTTGAGCAGTAAGATCATGGACCTGTCTTCTGATATCCTCAAACAGGGCATGCAATTCATTAATATGTTGATTGGTTGGTAGAGTGGCCACTGTCTGAGTGAGTTGTTTGATCTCTGCCTGGATATTCTTGATATCTTCTGATTTCAATATGCGATTCACTGCCCTCTTAATATTTTTAAGTTCCTGTGATGTGGGAAGATTTGATACTGTATTTTGCAAAAATTCAAGTGCCAATTTTACATTGTTTAATTCAGAAGCATCAGCCACATTTTGCATAGCATTTTGGAGCAGGGCTATATCTGCCTGAGAGGGTGTTGAATGTTGTAAAATTTCAAGTTTTGTTTGGATATCATCGATCAAATGATGGAAATGAGATAGTTCAGATTCAGTGTTGAGGTTTTCAAGCTTTGTGATCTGTTGCTGGACACTGACAAGGGTATCTACAATCCCAGGCAATCGGGATTCTAGTACATTTGCCAAATCACTTTGCACTGCTGCTATTGTACCTTCAAGATGGGTTATGGAACTTTGAATTTTTCCAAAATCTTCATATGTTTCAAGTTGCAGCTTAATATTTGCTACACTCCGAGTTATTGCATTCAAAGCATCAGAAGATGGCAAATTGTTCATAAAATTTTCAAGTGTCTCAATTTTTTCTTTAACCTCGGCTATGGCATTGTTCAGAGGGTCCAGATTAGGTATTTGGAGTGATTGAATCTGTTCTTTTAGAGTGGAAATCACTAGATCAAAATCTTCTTGTGATTTTATGCTTTTGACAATTGTTTGGAGCTGTGCCTGGACATTATTTATCTGCTCTTCTAATTGGTGTTTCAATTGCTCAGAGTTGGTGGCCTGGGTCTTAAATTTGGCTTGAAGAGCTGCTACAGCTTCTTCTAAACTTTGAAAATTATCCAATGTGGCCAGGTCAGTATATTTCTGAAGCAGCAATTTGAGTTCAGAATCAATTTTCAGAAGAGGGTCCATGCATTGTGATTGCAAATTTGTAATTTCTAATTGAAGACTGGCATTGAGTGTAGTTTGCAAAGCTTGTAAATCACTTCTTAATTTCTTGACTCTGACATCAAGCATCAGAATCTCGTCACTGTGATCTTCATGCCTTGTATGGCCAAATATATCATTAGGCATTTTGTTTTAGCGGTTATTTATTATTGAATATCTAATTCTTAATTCTATAAAAAAAGGTATAAGCTTGTCATAAGATCCAGGGACCTCAATATATAAGCAGTCACCGGCAGAAACAGTATATACAGTGCCAGAAACCATGTTTGAGTGCTTAATTCTGTAAATATTTCTCCCTACTGAAATTTTAACATCACCCTCAGGGGTTGTAATAAATTGCAATTGCCCACCTACAGGTAATTGGTAATGATTTAAATTATTGTTAAATATGTACAATATTTTGCCTGTGTTATCATCAATATCTGTAAGTATGCTGTTCAGATGAATAATTAACAAGCCACTTAGTTTAGACAGCATATCAGGAGAAGGTTGTGGTGTGGGCAGATCCATAATAGCCTGTTTTTTGAACCCAAATAAGTTCATAGGCATGTTTATTTATTTCAAATCATGCTCTGTGCTTGTGCATTGATTGCCATTTTTCAAATCACAATGCCCCCACGGTAGAGTATGTATGCCACATGATAAAATGCATCTCTTATCATCATGTGGGTCCAGAGCCACTTTTCTTACAACATTTGAAGTCACTGAGTGACCCACACTCTGAATTCTGCATTCTGATGTTTTGATTGAACTCTGGGATTTGAGGCAATTTTCATAATCTTCAATTTGGAGATCTTTGTCAACAGTCACTCTGCCAACGCCCTTGGCTTTTTTGGCAACAGCACCACTACATGTCTCAAAACTGTACGTCTTGGCACTTAACCCAGCAAATTTCACAATAACATCACCAAGTGTCTCATCTTTTAACATGCCGGGCACTTTTTTGTTGTGGTGGTGTTCAATTTTTGAATGCTCACTGGTGTCAAAATATTCAAGCAATTCAGGCTGTGCCATATCTTGATAAACATTTTCTGTCTGAATATCAAGAATAAAACTATCCGTGTCCATGTACATCAGTTTTACACGATCACCATAAAAAGGTTTCAACACATCATAATACAATGTTAACATGTGTAATTTGGCCGAATCCAATATTGCAGCCCCTACATAAATAGGCTTATCAAACTTAATCTTTGTCTTTTTCATGTTGAAAAGTGCCATGTGTTCATCATAAATTCTTCTGTAATTGAAGTTGGGCTTTGCAACCATTTTTTTGCTCAGGCTGGGGTCAGTAATTATTTTAACATCGGTATGTTTTCTGACATTTTCAATAGTTTTGCCATACACAGAATTGACCATCAATTTAAACAAGGTCTTATCAAATTCGCTCTTTGCAGATGTTCGAAGCTCTGTGTTTGTATCAATGTATGGTTTCAACCATCTTGAGTGCCTGAACCTCAAAACTTTGCCAACTTTGGTCACTTGAACACCATGTTTCATCAGGAACTGGAGGTTTTTGTAATATATGACATAGCCCTGTTTTGGCTCCAGAGTCATCATGAGCTTCTTCTGTTCAGAGCCAGGTGGGCACTGAACCTCGGGAATTGGGGACAGATCAGAAAATTTGTTGTGCAAATCATCAGGAATTGTCAGATCAACCTCTAAGAAGAGGCCATGGTCACTGTCATCAAAGTCCTTAAGATCTTCAATATTGAAATCTTCAACCCATTCAAGCTCTGCATATGGCAGTTTTTGCATCATGGCATAACCATAGAGGCTGTTTGCATCCACATACAGTATATAATTTGATGGCCGTGTTGGATCATAATCAGGCATATATTTGTTATTTGCTCTGGCATATCTCTGAGAACATTGCACCATCCCTCCTCTTATACATTTCTCCATAAACAGATATGTATCTTGATCTTGGATCAGATCCAATTGCATTTTGGTGTTGAAAAACATTGCAGGCCATGCTAGACCCGGGGCACTGTAAAAATACACTGGGTCCAATCCATAATTTTGCATGGAAGATTTTCTGAATGCCTGCATTACATCAGCTAAGAGGGTCACATCAAGTTTTAAATATGCCTTGTGATAATCACCAAATGTCTGGCATTTTAAATTGTTCCACATCAATTGGGCATGGTGATAATCTTCATCAGTGATTCCAGATCCTCTGATTTTGCTGTAAAACTCTTCTTGTGGTGGCAGGGAACATTCATCAAATTTAGAAAAATCTGTAACATAGTCATATGGATATACACCCTTCCGCCTAATTAATTTCAGGTCCAGATTTGGAAACATGGCACGTGTGATTTTGAATTGCTCATCAGATAATTGAGTGGCCAGTGTGGCCAGGCTAGCAGGTAAAATTCTGTAAGAATCAAGAAATCTTAATTGAATAGAAACACCTTCAACTTTAATTTTCTTGCTAATGGCAATATATTTCTCATCATTTTCAGCTAAAATATTTAAATTCTGCTTGTCAAACCCCTCGTATCTGATCAGATGATGGAAATCATAATTGGATGCTCCATGGCAAAATATGGGGATAAATTTTGGTCTCTTGATCTTAATATTACAGCTTTTACACAGGGCCATTAAGAATTTACCATCTGTATGAGAATGGTGATGTTCCTTGATATTTGTATCTGAAAATTCAGAATCACATACCGGGCATTTTTCTGCATTGTTGAAATCTTCAATCTGTTTCTCTGTTAAAGGCAACATGGGTTTTGATTTTAATAAGATCTTAGATGCTATGTCACGGCACTCATTTTCTATTCTATGTGCAAATATTTTGATGGCATTTGGTCCCATGTATAAGTGTGGCTCACTAGCTACACCGTCCCGTATAACTGTATAACAAAAACTGGAAGGTTCATGTAGCTGGTATGGTGTAATTGAAGAATCATCAGGATCTGGGCTACAAAATGCAATAGGTTTGAGGTTCGATTCAAAATCACAGACAATATATGCTGGGTGTTCCAACGAGGCTTCAAACTTATTGAATTTTGCTTTTTCACTTGGATTAGGCATCACCATATGAACAGGTTTATGGTTCCCACAGTATTTCAGATGCTCAATTAACTTATTTTTTGCAATTTCTGCACTCTCTTCACAAATCCCTTTCACCATTTTCCTGCCATCAAATACAGTTAAACATCTTCTGCACAACTTGAATATTCTATGAGTTTTGTCTAGTTGTTTTCTGACTAAAGCTTCAAGATTTTTTATCAGAGTGTAATGGTATGTGCCATCCCCTTCAATTAAGAGCAGATCAATCGGAACAGTAGAATCATCATCAAGTGTACTGATTCTGAGAGGTGCTATCAAGCAATTGCCAGTGGAACAAGTAAATACATTAATAGATAATTGTTTGCCATTGATGTGCCTGGCCCTTTTTTCAAATTTATCAATATTCTGAACAGACATTGGATATTCTAAACCCTCCATTGCGTCGTCAAATTGATGTTCATGTTGTTTGTAATAAGTTATTCTCTCAGGATTCCTTGAAACTGGATACAAAGCAGCTAATATACACCACAGAAAGCATTACTGGTCGGGATTTTGTATGTTAACCACGGCTTGTTTGTTTTTAATATTGGCAGGTAATGGCACATATGTAGATCCTTGTAATGGGCTGAATTCAGAAATATTAATATATAACTTGTGCGGAGAGCCACATCGGCTCCAGCCACTCTCTTTCGCAGCAAATTCAGAGTGTTTGATGTTCAATTGATCCATCAAACTGCTTATTACTGTGTCTGAATTTGCATTTGAATGTACCGGTACAGTTTCTGTTATGTGGGGCTGTGTAAATTTTGTGCCGTTTGGCTTCTTATATTGTGTAAACAATTTGAGGGATAGTTTATAAGAGCCATTTTATGCATTAAGAATTGCCTGCACATCAGGTTTTTTACTGTTCAAAAAATTCTGAATGCCACATCTTGGCTCTGATACAAAACAGTGATCCCTAAGTTGGCCATTAAAACTGCTACGGATGGGTGGTGCATTGCGTGGCTGCTTTGCAGGTCCAGCATTAAGAGGTGCTTCATGCTTTCTTTTCAGACCAGATGTAGATGGTTGTGTTGATGACTGTGCAGAGCAAGTATCTTTATGTGTATGTGCGAAGTATTTCATGCTATATTTTATATGGCATTTAGGGCATATTACTGTGGGAGTTCTGTATTTGTCTGGATTACAAATCTTTTGGTGCTTAGCCCAATTGGGGCTGGATATATTTTTTTTTGCATTGATTACAATATTTTTGACTTGGCATTTTTGTTGTTGTTTATTATATACAATTTCTTGGGATTCAAATCAAAATTCTATGCTGGATAAAAATATCAGTTGGGTTCGGCAGTGTGATTTGTATGTGTGTGTATGTGTATGTGTGTATACACTTAATATTTTTGGCTTTGGTATTTATATACAATTTCTTGGGGTTCAAATCAAAACTCTATGCTGGATAAAAATATCAGTTGGGTTCAGCAGTGTGTGTGTGTGTGTGTGTGTGTGTGTGTGTGTGTGTGTGTGTGTGTGTGTGTGTGTGTATCTTAGCTTTGGTATTTATATAAAATTTCTTGGGGTTCAAATCAAAACTCTATGCTGGATAAAAATTTGTTGCACAGCATAATGCAATATAAATAAACCAGAAAAAGGCCACAACTTGGCCACAAGTGGACCGGAAGTGGTCAAACCGGAAGTGGTCAAACCGGAAGTGGTCAAACCGGAAGTGGTCAAACCGGAAGTGGACCGGAAGTGGTCAAACCGGAAGTGGACCGGAAGTGGTCAAACCGGAAGTGGTCAAACCGGAAGTGGTCAAACCGGAAGTGGTCAAACCGGAAGTGGACCGGAAGTAAATATGTGTGTGTGTGTGTGTGTGTGTGTGTGTGGGTGGATGTGGGTGGGTGTGGGTGGATGTGGGTGGGTGTGGGTGGGTGTGGGTGGATGTGGGTGGGTGTGGGTGTGTGTGGGTGGGTGTGGGTGTATGTGGGTGGATGTGGGTGTGTGTGGGTGGGTGTGGGTGGATGTGGGTGGGTGTGGGTGGGTGTGGGTGTATGTGGGTGGATGTGGGTGGGTGTGGGTGGATGTGGGTGGGTGTGGGTGTATGTGGGTGTATGTGGGTGGATGTGGGTGGGTGTGGTCAACGTCAACGTAGATGGCGTAGTTTTAGGTGTGGGCATCAAGAAGGGCATATTTTGACAAGTTTATGGACAACAATCTCACAGAAGTGCCTTTTGTAAGTGTAGGCACTTCATTCTGAGGGGGGTCATACTTTCCGAAGGGAAATTCCCGAGGGCATTTTTTACAAAAATCTTGGATTAGACAGAGTCCCACACATGAACAAAAAGCTCATATGAGCATGTTGAGATGGTTTTAAGTATAGCCAAACCTGCTTGAGAGGGGCACATACTTTCCGGCATTGGATTGGGGTCATCAAGATTTTGGACGAATTTTTTAAGAATTTTCAAATTTTCAGATGGGAGGTTCCATATAAGGTCAAAAATTACATACTCAGATCTTCACCAAACTTTGCATGGATACATTGGATGTCAAGACACGTGGAAAAAACATACAAAACATAGGATTGGGGACATCAAGATTTTGGTCGAATTTTTTAAGAATTTTCAAATTTTCAGATAGGAGGTTCCATATAAGGTCAAAAACTACATACTCAGATCTTCACCAAACTTTGCAGGGATACATTGGATGTCAAGACACGTGGAAAAAACATACAAGACCTAGGATTGGGGACATCAAGATTTTGGTCAAATTTTTTAAGAATTTTCAAATTTTCAGGTTCCATATAAGGTCAAAAACTACATACTCAGATCTTCACCAAACTTTGCAGGGATACATTGGATGTCAAGACACGTGGAAAAAACGTACAAAACAAGAGATTGGTGTCATCAAGATTTTGGACGGATTTTTTAGGAATTTTCAAATTTTCAGATGAGAGGTTCCAGATAAGGTCAAAAACTACATACTCAGATCTTCACCAAACTTTGCAGGGATACATTGGATGTCAAGACACGTGGAAAAAACATACAAAACATAGGATTGGGGACATCAAGATTTTGGTCAAATTTTTTAAGAATTTTCAAATTTTCAGGTAAGGAGGTTCCATATAAGGTCAAAAACTACATACTCAGACCTTCACCAAACATTGCAGGGATACATTGGATGTCAAGACACGTGGAAAACACGTACAAAACAAGATATTGGAGACATCAAGATTTTCCACGAATTTTTTAAGAATTTTCAAATTTTCAGATGGGAGGTTCCAGATAAGGTCAAAAACTACATACTCAGATCTTCACCAAACTATGCAGGGATACATTGAATGTCAAGACACGTGGAAAAAACGTACAAAACAAGAGATTGGAGACATCAAGATTTTGGACGAATTTTTTAAGAATTTTCAAATTTTCAGATAGGAGGTTCCAGATAAGGTCAAAAACTACATACTCAGATCTTCACCAAACTTTGCAGGGATACATTGGATGTCAAGACACGTGGAAAAAACGTACAAAACAAGAGATTGGAGACATCAAGATTTTGGACGAATTTTTGAGGAATTTTCAAATTTTCAGAAATGAGGTTCCAGATAAGGTCAAAAACTACATACTCAGATCTTCACCAAACTTTGCAGGGATACATTGGATGTCAAGACACGTGGGAAAAACGTACAAAACAAGCGATTGGAGACATCAAGATTTTGGACGAATTTTTTAAGAATTTTCAAATTTTCAGATAGGAGGTTCCAGATAAGGTCAAAAACTACATACTCAGATCTTCACCAAACTTTGCAGGGATACATTGGATGTCAAGACACGGGGAAAAGACGTACAAAACAAGAGATTGGGGTCATCAAGATTTTGGACGGATTTTTTAGGAATTTTCAAATTTTCAGATGGGAGGTTCCAGATAAGGTCAAAAACTACATACTCGGATCTTCAAAAAACTTTGCATGGATACATTGGATGTCAAGACACGTGGAAAAAACGTACAAAACAAGAGATTGGAGACGTCAAGATTTCGGACGAATTTTTTAAGAATTTTCAAATTTTGAGAAAGGATGTTCCAGATAAGGTCAAAAACTACATACTCAGATCTTCACCAAACTTTGCAGGGATACATTGGATGTCAAGACACGTGGGAAAAACGTACAAAACAAGAGATTGGAGACATCAAGATTTTGGACGAATTTTTGAGGAATTTTCAAATTTTCAGAAATGAGGTTCCAGATAAGGTCAAAAACTACATACTCAGATCTTCACCAAACTTTGCAGGGATACATTGGATGTCAAGACACGTGGGAAAAACGTACAAAACAAGAGATTGGAGACATCAAGGTTTTGGACGAATTTTTTAAGAATTTTCAAATTTTCAGATAGGAGGTTCCAGATAAGGTCAAAAACTACATACTCAGATCTTCACCAAACTTTGCAGGGATATATTGGATGTCAAGACACGGGGAAAAGACGTACAAAACAAGAGATTGGGGTCATCAAGATTTTGGACGGATTTTTTAGGAATTTTCAAATTTTCAGTTGGGAGGTTCCAGATAAGGTCAAAAACTACATACTCGGATCTTCACCAAACTTTGCAGGGATACATTGGATGTCAAGACACGTGGAAAAAACGTACAAAACAAGAGATTGGAGACGTCAAGATTTCGGACGAATTTTTTAAGAATTTTCAAATTTTGAGAAAGGATGTTCCAGATAAGGTCAAAAACGACACTCAGATCTTCACCAAAATTTGCAGGGATACATTGGATGTCAAGACACGTGGGAAAAACGTACAAAACAAGAGATTGGAGACATCAAGATTTTGGACGAATTTTCTAAGAATTTTCAAATTTTCAGATAGGAGGTTCCAGATAAGGTCAAAAACTACATACTCAGATCTTCACCAAACTTTGCAGGGATACATTGGATGTCAAGACACGTGGAAAAAACGTACAAAACAAGAGATTGGGGTCATCAAGATTTTGGACGGATTTTTTAGGAATTTTCAAATTTTCAGATGGGAGGTTCCAGATAAGGTCAAAAACTACATACTCAGATCTTCACCAAACTTTGCAGGGATACATTGGATGTCAAGACACGTGGAAAAAACGTACAAAACAAGAGATTGGAGACGTCAAGATTTTGGACGAATTTTTTAAGAATTTTCAAATTTTCAGAAAGGATGTTCCAGATAAGGTCAAAAACGACATACTCAGATCTTCACCAAACTTTGCAGGGATACATTGGATGTCAAGACACGTGGGAAAAACGTACAAAACAAGAGATTGGAGACATCAAGGTTTTGGACGAATTTTTTAAGAATTTTCAAATTTTCAGATAGGAGGTTCCAGATAAGGTCAAAAACTACATACTCAGATCTTCACCAAACTTTGCAGGGATACATTGGATGTCAAGACACGGGGAAAAGACGTACAAAACAAGAGATTGGGGTCATCAAGATTTTGGACGGATTTTTTAGGAATTTTCAAATTTTCAGATGGGAGGTTCCAGATAAGGTCAAAAACTACATACTCGGATCTTCACCAAACTTTGCAGGGATACATTGGATGTCAAGACACGTGGAAAAAACGTACAAAACAAGAGATTGGAGACGTCAAGATTTCGGACGAATTTTTTAAGAATTTTCAAATTTTGAGAAAGGATGTTCCAGATAAGGTCAAAAACGACACTCAGATCTTCACCAAAATTTGCAGGGATACATTGGATGTCAAGACACGTGGGAAAAACGTACAAAACAAGAGATTGGAGACATCAAGATTTTGGACGAATTTTTTAAGAATTTTCAAATTTTCAGATAGGAGGTTCCAGATAAGGTCAAAAACTACATACTCAGATCTTCACCAAACTTTGCAGGGATACATTGGATGTCAAGACACGTGGAAAAAAGCGTACAAAACAAGAGATTGGGGTCATCAAGATTTTGGACGGATTTTTTAGGAATTTTCAAATTTTCAGATGGGAGGTTCCAGATAAGGTCAAAAACTACATACTCAGATCTTCACCAAACTTTGCAGGGATACATTGGATGTCAAGACACGTGGAAAAAACGTACAAAACAAGAGATTGGAGACGTCAAGATTTTGGACGAATTTTTTAAGAATTTTCAAATTTTCAGAAAGGATGTTCCAGATAAGGTCAAAAACGACATACTCAGATCTTCACCAAACTTTGCAGGGATACATTGGATGTCAAGACACGTGGAAAAAACGTACAAAACAAGAGATTGGAGACATCAAGATTTTGGACGAATTTTTTAAGAATTTTCAAATTTTCAGATAGGAGGTTCCAGATAAGGTCAAAAACTACATACTCAGATCATCACCAAACTTTGCAGGGATACATTTGATGTCAAGACACGTGGAAAAACGTACAAAACAAGAGCTTGGAGACATCAAGATTTTGGACGAATTTTTTAACAAATTTCAAATTTTCAGAAAGGATGTTCCAGATAAGGTCAAAAACGACATACTCAGATCTTCACCAAACTCTGCAGGGATACATAGGATGTCAAGACACGTGGAAAAAACATACAAAACATAGGATTGGGGACATCAAGATTTTGGTCAAATTTTTTAAGAATTTTCAAATTTTCAGATAGGAGGTTCCATATAAGGTCAAAAACTACATACTCAGATCTTCACCAAACATTGCAGGGATACATTGGATGTCAAGACACGTGGAAAAAACGTACAAACCAAGAGATTGGAGACATCAAGATTTTGGACGAATTTTTGAAGAATTTTCAAATTTTCAGATGGGAGGCTCCAGATAAGGTCAAAAACTACATACTCAGATCTTCACCAAACGTTGCAGGGATACATTGGATGTCAAGACACGTGGAAAAAACGTACAAAACAAGAGATTGGAGACATCAAGATTTTGGAGGAATTTTTTAAGAATTTTCAAATTTTCAGATAGGAGGTTCCAGATAAGGTCAAAAACTACATACTCAGATCTTCACCAAACTTTGCAGGGATACATTGGATGTCAAGACACGTGGAAAAAACGTACAAAACAAGAGATTGGAGACATCAAGATTTTGGACGAATTTTTTAAGAATTTTCAAATTTTCAGAAAGAAGGTTCCATATATGGTCAAAAACTACATACTCAGATCTTCACCAAACTTTGCAGGGATACATTGAATGTCAAGACACGTGGAAAAAACGTACAAAACAAGAGATTGGGGTCATCAAGATTTTGGACGGATTTTTTAGGAATTTTCAAATTTTCAGATGGGAGGTTCCAGATAAGGTCAAAAACTACATACTCAGATCTTCACCAAACTTTGCAGGGATACATTGGATGTCAAGACACGTGGAAAGAACGTACAAAACAAGAGATTGGAGACATCAAGGTTTTCGACGAATTTTTTAAGAATTTTCAAATTTTCAGATAGGAGGTTCCATATAAGGTCAAAAACTACATACTCAGATCTTCACCAAACTTTGCATGGATACATTGGATGTCAAGACACGTGGAAAAAACATACAAAACATAGGATTGGAGACATCAAGATTTTGGTCGAATTTTTTAAGAATTTTCAAATTTTCAGATGGGAGGTTCCAGATAAGGTCAAAAACTACATACTCAGATCTTCACCAAACTTTGCAGGGATACATTGGATGTCAAGACACGTGGAAAAAACGTACAAAACAAGAGATAGGAGACATCAAGATTTTGGAAGAATTTTTTAAGAATTTTCAAATTTTCAGATAGGATGTTCCAGATAAGGTCAAAAACGACATACTCAGATCTTCACCAAACTTTGCATTGATACATTGGATATCAAGACACGTGGAAAAAACGTACAAAACAAGAGATTGGAGACATCAAGATTTTGGACGAATTTTTTAAGAATTTTCAAATTTTCAGATAGGAGGTTCCAGATAAGGTCAAAAACTACATACTCAGATCTTCACCAAACTTTGCAGGGATACATTGGATGTCAAGACAAGTGGAAAAAACGTACAAAACAAGAGATTGGGGTCATCAAGATTTTGGACGGATTTTTTAGGAATTTTCAAATTTTCAGATGGGAGGTTAGAGATGAGGTCAAAAACTACATACTCAGATCTTCACCAAACATTGCAGGGATACATTGGATGTCAAGACACGTGGAAAAAACGTACAAAACAAGAGATTGGAGACATCAAGATTTTGGACGAATTTTTTAAGAATTTTCAAATTTTCAGATAGGAGGTTCCAGATGAGGTCAAAAACTACATACTCAGATCTTCACCAAACTTTGCAGGAATACTTTGCATGTCAAGACACGTGGAAAAAACGTACAAAACAAGAGATCGGAGACATCAAGATTTTCGACGAATTTTTTAAGAATTTTCAAATTTTCAGATGGGAGGTTCCAGATAAGGTCAAAAACGACATACTCAGATCTTCACCAAACTTTGCATGGATACATTGGATGTCAAGACACGTGGAAAAAACATACAAAACATAGGATTGGTGACATCAAGATTTTGGACGAATTTTTTAAGAATTTTCAAATTTTCAGAAAGGAGGTTCCATATAAGGTCAAAAACTACATACTCAGATCTTCACCAAACTTTGCAGGGATACATTGGATGTCAAGACACGTGGAAAAAACGTACAAAACAAGAGATTGGAGACATCAAGATTTTGGACGAATTTTTTGAGAATTTTCAAATTTTCAGAAACGAGTTTCCATATAAGGTCAAAAACTACATACTCAGATCTTCACCAAACTTTGCAGGGATACATTGGATGTAAAGACACGTGGAAAAAACGTACAAAACAAGAGATTGGAGACATCAAGATTTTGGACGAATTTTTTAAGAATTTTCAAATTTTCAGAAAGGATGTTCCAGATAAGGTCAAAAACGACATACTCTGATCTTCACCAAACTTTGCAGGGATACATTGGAGGTCGAGACACGTGGAAAAAACGTACAAAACAAGACATTGGAGTATTCAAGATTTTGGACGAATTTTTGAAGAATTTTCAAATTTTCAGATAGGAGGTTCCAGATAAGGTCAAAAACTACATACTCAGATCTTCACCAAACATTGCAGGGATACATTGGATGTCAAGACACGTGGAAAAAACGTACAAATCAAGAGATTGGAGACATCAAGATTCTCGAAGAATTTTTGAAGAATTTTCAAATTTTCAGATAGGAGGTTCCAGATAAGGTCAAAAACTACATACTCAGATCTTCACCAAACGTTGCAGGGATACTTTGCATGTCAAGACACGTTGAAAAAACGTACAAAACAAGAGATTGGAGACATCAAGATTTTCGACGAATTTTTTAAGAATTTTCAAATTTTCAGATGGGAGGTTCCAGATAAGGTCAAAAACGACATACTCAGATCTTCACCAAACTTTGCATGGATACATTGGATGTCAAGACACGTGGAAAACACGTACAAAACAAGAGATTGGAGACATCAAGATTTTGGACGAATTTTTTAAGAATTCTCAAATTTTCAGAAAGGAGGTTCCATATAAGGTCAAAAACTACATACTCAGATCTTCACCAAACTTTGCAGGGATACATTGGATGTCAAGACACGTGGAAAAAACGTACAAAACAAGAGATTGGGGTCATCAAGATTTTGGACGAATTTTTTAAGAATTTTCAAATTTTCGGATGGGAGGTTCCATATAAGGTCAAAAATTACATACTCAGATCTTCACCAAACTTTGCATGGATACATTGGATGTCAAGACACGTGGAAAAAACATACAAAACATAGGATTGGGGACATCAAGATTTTGGTCGAATTTTTTAAGAATTTTCAAATTTTCAGATAGGAGGTTCCATATAAGGTCAAAAACTACATACTCAGATCTTCACCAAACTTTGCAGGGATACATTGGATGTCAAGACACGTGGAAAAAACATACAAGACCTAGGATTGGGGACATCAAGATTTTGGTCAAATTTTTTAAGAATTTTCAAATTTTCAGGTTCCATATAAGGTCAAAAACTACATACTCAGATCTTCACCGAACTTTGCAGGGATACATTGGATGTCAAGACACGTGGAAAAAACGTACAAAACAAGAGATTGGAAACATCAAGATTTTGGACGAATTTTTTAAGAATTTTCAAATTTTCAGAAAGGAGGTTCCATATAAGGTCAAAAACTACATACTCAGATCTTCACCAAACTTTGCAGGGATACATTGGATGTCAAGACACGTGGAAAAAACGTACAAAACAAGAGATTGGAGACATCAAGATTTTGGACGAATTTTTTAAGAATTTTCTAATTTTCAGAAAGGAGGTTCCATATAAGGTCAAAAACTACATACTCAGATCTTCACCAAACTTTGCAGGGATACATTGGATGTCAAGACACGTGGAAAAAACGTAAAAAACAAGAGATTGGAGACATCAAGATTATGGACGAATTTTTTGAGAATTTTCAAATTTTCAGAAAGGAGGTTCCATATAAGGTCAAAAACTACATACTCAGATCTTCACCAAACTTTGCAGGGATACATTGGATGTCAAGACACGTGGAAAAAACGTACGAAACAAGAGATTAGAGACATCAAGGTTTTCGACGAATTTTTTAAGAATTTTCAAATTTTCAGAAAGGATGTTCCAGATAAGGTCAAAAACGACATACTCAGATCTTCACCAAACTTTGCAGGGTTACATTGGAGGTCGAGACACGTGGAAAAAACGTACAAAACAAGAGATTGGAGACATCAAGATTTTGGACGAATTTTTGAAGAATTTTCAAATTTTCAGATAGGAGGTTCCAGATAAGGTCAAAAACTACATACTCAGATCTCCACCAAACATTGCAGGGATACATTGGATGTCAAGACACGTGGAAAAAACGTACAAAACAAGAGATTGGAGACATCAAGATTTTGGACGAATTTTTTAAGAATTTTCAAATTTTCAGATAGGAGGTTCCAGATAAGGTCAAAAACTACATACTCAGATCTTCACCAAACTTTGCAGGGATACATTGGATGTCAAGACACGTGGAAAAAACGTACAAAACAAGAGATTGGGGTCATCAAGATTTTGGACGGATTTTTTAGGAATTTTCAAATTTTCAGATGGGAGGTTCCAGATAAGGTCAAAAACTACATACTCAGATCTTCACCAAACATTGCAGGGATACATTGGATGTCAAGACACGTGGAAAAAACGTACAAAACAAGAGATTGGAGACATCAAGATTTTGGACGAATTTTTTAAGAATTTTCAAATTTTCAGATAGGAGGTTCCAGATGAGGTCAAAAACTACATACTCAGATCTTCACCAAACTTTGCAGGAATACTTTGCATGTCAAGACACGTGGAAAAAACGTACAAAACAAGAGATCGGAGACATCAAGATTTTCGACGAATTTTTTAAGAATTTTCAAATTTTCAGATGGGAGGTTCCAGATAAGGTCAAAAACGACATACTCAGATCTTCACCAAACTTTGCATGGATACATTGGATGTCAAGACACGTGGAAAAAACATAGAAAACATAGGATTAGTGACATCAAGATTTTGGACGAATTTTTTAAGAATTTTCAAATTTTCAGAAAGGAGGTTCCATATAAGGTCAAAAACTACATACTCAGATCTTCACCAAACTTTGCAGGGATACATTGGATGTCAAGACACGTGGAAAAAACGTACAAAACAAGAGATTGGGGTCATCAAGATTTTGGACGAATTTTTTAAGAATTTTCAAATTTTCAGATGGGAGGTTCCATATAAGGTCAAAAATTACATACTCAGATCTTCACCAAACTTTGCATGGATACATTGGATGTCAAGACACGTGGAAAAAACATACAAAACATAGGATTGGGGACATCAAGATTTTGGTCGAATTTTTTAAGAATTTTCAAATTTTCAGATAGGAGGTTCCATATAAGGTCAAAAACTACATACTCAGATCTTCACCAAACTTTGCAGGGATACATTGGATGTCAAGACACGTGGAAAAAACATACAAGACCTAGGATTGGGGACATCAAGATTTTGGTCAAATTTTTTAAGAATTTTCAAATTTTCAGGTTCCATATAAGGTCAAAAACTACATACTCAGATCTTCACCAAACTTTGCAGGGATACATTGGATGTCAAGACACGTGGAAAAAACGTACAAAACAAGAGATTGGAAACATCAAGATTTTGGACGAATTTTTTAAGAATTTTCAAATTTTCAGAAAGGAGGTTCCATATAAGGTCAAAAACTACATACTCAGATCTTCACCAAACTTTGCAGGGATACATTGGATGTCAAGACACGTGGAAAAAACGTACAAAACAAGAGATTGGAGACATCAAGATTTTGGACGAATTTTTTAAGAATTTTCTAATTTTCAGAAAGGAGGTTCCATATAAGGTCAAAAACTACATACTCAGATCTTCACCAAACTTTGCAGGGATACATTGGATGTCAAGACACGTGGAAAAAACGTAAAAAACAAGAGATTGGAGACATCAAGATTATGGACGAATTTTTTGAGAATTTTCAAATTTTCAGAAAGGAGGTTCCATATAAGGTCAAAAACTACATACTCAGATCTTCACCAAACTTTGCAGGGATACATTGGATGTCAAGACACGTGGAAAAAACGTACAAAACAAGAGATTAGAGACATCAAGGTTTTCGACGAATTTTTTAAGAATTTTCAAATTTTCAGAAAGGATGTTCCAGATAAGGTCAAAAACGACATACTCAGATCTTCACCAAACTTTGCAGGGTTACATTGGAGGTCGAGACACGTGGAAAAAACGTACAAAACAAGAGATTGGAGACATCAAGATTTTGGACGAATTTTTGAAGAATTTTCAAATTTTCAGATAGGAGGTTCCAGATAAGGTCAAAAACTACATACTCAGATCTCCACCAAACATTGCAGGGATACATTGGATGTCAAGACACGTGGAAAAAACGTACAAAACAAGAGATTGGAGACATCAAGATTTTGGACGAATTTTTTAAGAATTTTCAAATTTTCAGATAGGAGGTTCCAGATAAGGTCAAAAACTACATACTCAGATCTTCACCAAACTTTGCAGGGATACATTGGATGTCAAGACACGTGGAAAAAACGTACAAAACAAGAGATTGGGGTCATCAAGATTTTGGACGGATTTTTTAGGAATTTTCAAATTTTCAGATGGGAGGTTCCAGATAAGGTCAAAAACTACATACTCAGATCTTCACCAAACATTGCAGGGATACATTGGATGTCAAGACACGTGGAAAAAACGTACAAAACAAGAGATTGGAGACATCAAGATTTTGGACGAATTTTTTAAGAATTTTCAAATTTTCAGATAGGAGGTTCCAGATGAGGTCAAAAACTACATACTCAGATCTTCACCAAACTTTGCAGGAATACTTTGCATGTCAAGACACGTGGAAAAAACGTACAAAACAAGAGATCGGAGACATCAAGATTTTCGACGAATTTTTTAAGAATTTTCAAATTTTCAGATGGGAGGTTCCAGATAAGGTCAAAAACGACATACTCAGATCTTCACCAAACTTTGCATGGATACATTGGATGTCAAGACACGTGGAAAAAACATACAAAACATAGGATTGGTGACATCAAGATTTTGGACGAATTTTTTAAGAATTTTCAAATTTTCAGAAAGGAGGTTCCATATAAGGTCAAAAACTACATACTCAGATCTTCACCAAACTTTGCAGGGATACATTGGATGTCAAGACACGTGGAAAAAACGTACAAAACAAGAGATTGGAGACATCAAGATTTTGGACGAATTTTTTGAGAATTTTCAAATTTTCAGAAACGAGGTTCCATATAAGGTCAAAAACTACATACTCAGATCTTCACCAAACTTTGCAGGGATACATCGGATGTAAAGACACGTGGAAAAAACGTACAAAACAAGAGATTGGAGACATCAAGATTTTGGACGAATTTTTTAAGAATTTTCAAATTTTCAGAAAGGATGTTCCAGATAAGGTCAAAAACGACATACTCTGATCTTCACCAAACTTTGCAGGGATACATTGGAGGTCGAGACACGTGGAAAAAACGTACAAAACAAGACATTGGAGTATTCAAGATTTTGGACGAATTTTTGAAGAATTTTCAAATTTTCAGATAGGAGGTTCCAGATAAGGTCAAAAACTACATACTCAGATCTTCACCAAACATTGCAGGGATACATTGGATGTCAAGACACGTGGAAAAAACGTACAAATCAAGAGATTGGAGACATCAAGATTCTCGAAGAATTTTTGAAGAATTTTCAAATTTTCAGATAGGAGGTTCCAGATAAGGTCAAAAACTACATACTCAGAGCTTCACCAAACGTTGCAGGGATACTTTGCATGTCAAGACACGTTGAAAAAACGTACAAAACAAGAGATTGGAGACATCAAGATTTTGGACGAATTTTTTAAGAATTTTCAAATTTTCAGATGGGAGGTTCCAGATAAGGTCAAAAACTACATACTCAGATCTTCACCAAACGTTGCAGGGATACATTGGATGTCAAGACACGTGGAAAAAACGTACAAAACAAGAGATTGGAGACATCAAGATTTTGGAGGAATTTTTTAAGAATTTTCAAATTTTCAGATAGGAGGTTCCAGATAAGGTCAAAAACTACATACTCAGATCTTCACCAAACTTTGCAGGGATACATTGGATGTCAAGACACGTGGAAAAAACGTACAAAACAAGAGATTGGAGACATCAAGATTTTGGACGAATTTTTTAAGAATTTTCAAATTTTCAGAAAGAAGGTTCCATATATGGTCAAAAACTACATACTCAGATCTTCACCAAACTTTGCAGGGATACATTGAATGTCAAGACACGTGGAAAAAACGTACAAAACAAGAGATTGGGGTCATCAAGATTTTGGACGGATTTTTTAGGAATTTTCAAATTTTCAGATGGGAGGTTCCAGATAAGGTCAAAAACTACATACTCAGATCTTCACCAAACTTTGCAGGGATACATTGGATGTCAAGACACGTGGAAAGAACGTACAAAACAAGAGATTGGAGACATCAAGGTTTTCGACGAATTTTTTAAGAATTTTCAAATTTTCAGATAGGAGGTTCCATATAAGGTCAAAAACTACATACTCAGATCTTCACCAAACTTTGCATGGATACATTGGATGTCAAGACACGTGGAAAAAACATACAAAACATAGGATTGGAGACATCAAGATTTTGGTCGAATTTTTTAAGAATTTTCAAATTTTCAGATGGGAGGTTCCAGATAAGGTCAAAAACTACATACTCAGATCTTCACCAAACTTTGCAGGGATACATTGGATGTCAAGACACGTGGAAAAAACGTACAAAACAAGAGATAGGAGACATCAAGATTTTGGAAGAATTTTTTAAGAATTTTCAAATTTTCAGATAGGATGTTCCAGATAAGGTCAAAAACGACATACTCAGATCTTCACCAAACTTTGCATTGATACATTGGATATCAAGACACGTGGAAAAAACGTACAAAACAAGAGATTGGAGACATCAAGATTTTGGACGAATTTTTTAAGAATTTTCAAATTTTCAGATAGGAGGTTCCAGATAAGGTCAAAAACTACATACTCAGATCTTCACCAAACTTTGCAGGGATACATTGGATGTCAAGACAAGTGGAAAAAACGTACAAAACAAGAGATTGGGGTCATCAAGATTTTGGACGGATTTTTTAGGAATTTTCAAATTTTCAGATGGGAGGTTAGAGATGAGGTCAAAAACTACATACTCAGATCTTCACCAAACATTGCAGGGATACATTGGATGTCAAGACACGTGGAAAAAACGTACAAAACAAGAGATTGGAGACATCAAGATTTTGGACGAATTTTTTAAGAATTTTCAAATTTTCAGATAGGAGGTTCCAGATGAGGTCAAAAACTACATACTCAGATCTTCACCAAACTTTGCAGGAATACTTTGCATGTCAAGACACGTGGAAAAAACGTACAAAACAAGAGATCGGAGACATCAAGATTTTCGACGAATTTTTTAAGAATTTTCAAATTTTCAGATGGGAGGTTCCAGATAAGGTCAAAAACGACATACTCAGATCTTCACCAAACTTTGCATGGATACATTGGATGTCAAGACACGTGGAAAAAACATACAAAACATAGGATTGGTGACATCAAGATTTTGGACGAATTTTTTAAGAATTTTCAAATTTTCAGAAAGGAGGTTCCATATAAGGTCAAAAACTACATACTCAGATCTTCACCAAACTTTGCAGGGATACATTGGATGTCAAGACACGTGGAAAAAACGTACAAAACAAGAGATTGGAGACATCAAGATTTTGGACGAATTTTTTGAGAATTTTCAAATTTTCAGAAACGAGTTTCCATATAAGGTCAAAAACTACATACTCAGATCTTCACCAAACTTTGCAGGGATACATTGGATGTAAAGACACGTGGAAAAAACGTACAAAACAAGAGATTGGAGACATCAAGATTTTGGACGAATTTTTTAAGAATTTTCAAATTTTCAGAAAGGATGTTCCAGATAAGGTCAAAAACGACATACTCTGATCTTCACCAAACTTTGCAGGGATACATTGGAGGTCGAGACACGTGGAAAAAACGTACAAAACAAGACATTGGAGTATTCAAGATTTTGGACGAATTTTTGAAGAATTTTCAAATTTTCAGATAGGAGGTTCCAGATAAGGTCAAAAACTACATACTCAGATCTTCACCAAACATTGCAGGGATACATTGGATGTCAAGACACGTGGAAAAAACGTACAAATCAAGAGATTGGAGACATCAAGATTCTCGAAGAATTTTTGAAGAATTTTCAAATTTTCAGATAGGAGGTTCCAGATAAGGTCAAAAACTACATACTCAGATCTTCACCAAACGTTGCAGGGATACTTTGCATGTCAAGACACGTTGAAAAAACGTACAAAACAAGAGATTGGAGACATCAAGATTTTCGACGAATTTTTTAAGAATTTTCAAATTTTCAGATGGGAGGTTCCAGATAAGGTCAAAAACGACATACTCAGATCTTCACCAAACTTTGCATGGATACATTGGATGTCAAGACACGTGGAAAACACGTACAAAACAAGAGATTGGAGACATCAAGATTTTGGACGAATTTTTTAAGAATTCTCAAATTTTCAGAAAGGAGGTTCCATATAAGGTCAAAAACTACATACTCAGATCTTCACCAAACTTTGCAGGGATACATTGGATGTCAAGACACGTGGAAAAAACGTACAAAACAAGAGATTGGGGTCATCAAGATTTTGGACGAATTTTTTAAGAATTTTCAAATTTTCGGATGGGAGGTTCCATATAAGGTCAAAAATTACATACTCAGATCTTCACCAAACTTTGCATGGATACATTGGATGTCAAGACACGTGGAAAAAACATACAAAACATAGGATTGGGGACATCAAGATTTTGGTCGAATTTTTTAAGAATTTTCAAATTTTCAGATAGGAGGTTCCATATAAGGTCAAAAACTACATACTCAGATCTTCACCAAACTTTGCAGGGATACATTGGATGTCAAGACACGTGGAAAAAACATACAAGACCTAGGATTGGGGACATCAAGATTTTGGTCAAATTTTTTAAGAATTTTCAAATTTTCAGGTTCCATATAAGGTCAAAAACTACATACTCAGATCTTCACCGAACTTTGCAGGGATACATTGGATGTCAAGACACGTGGAAAAAACGTACAAAACAAGAGATTGGAAACATCAAGATTTTGGACGAATTTTTTAAGAATTTTCAAATTTTCAGAAAGGAGGTTCCATATAAGGTCAAAAACTACATACTCAGATCTTCACCAAACTTTGCAGGGATACATTGGATGTCAAGACACGTGGAAAAAACGTACAAAACAAGAGATTGGAGACATCAAGATTTTGGACGAATTTTTTAAGAATTTTCTAATTTTCAGAAAGGAGGTTCCATATAAGGTCAAAAACTACATACTCAGATCTTCACCAAACTTTGCAGGGATACATTGGATGTCAAGACACGTGGAAAAAACGTAAAAAACAAGAGATTGGAGACATCAAGATTATGGACGAATTTTTTGAGAATTTTCAAATTTTCAGAAAGGAGGTTCCATATAAGGTCAAAAACTACATACTCAGATCTTCACCAAACTTTGCAGGGATACATTGGATGTCAAGACACGTGGAAAAAACGTACAAAACAAGAGATTAGAGACATCAAGGTTTTCGACGAATTTTTTAAGAATTTTCAAATTTTCAGAAAGGATGTTCCAGATAAGGTCAAAAACGACATACTCAGATCTTCACCAAACTTTGCAGGGTTACATTGGAGGTCGAGACACGTGGAAAAAACGTACAAAACAAGAGATTGGAGACATCAAGATTTTGGACGAATTTTTGAAGAATTTTCAAATTTTCAGATAGGAGGTTCCAGATAAGGTCAAAAACTACATACTCAGATCTCCACCAAACATTGCAGGGATACATTGGATGTCAAGACACGTGGAAAAAACGTACAAAACAAGAGATTGGAGACATCAAGATTTTGGACGAATTTTTTAAGAATTTTCAAATTTTCAGATAGGAGGTTCCAGATAAGGTCAAAAACTACATACTCAGATCTTCACCAAACTTTGCAGGGATACATTGGATGTCAAGACACGTGGAAAAAACGTACAAAACAAGAGATTGGGGTCATCAAGATTTTGGACGGATTTTTTAGGAATTTTCAAATTTTCAGATGGGAGGTTCCAGATAAGGTCAAAAACTACATACTCAGATCTTCACCAAACATTGCAGGGATACATTGGATGTCAAGACACGTGGAAAAAACGTACAAAACAAGAGATTGGAGACATCAAGATTTTGGACGAATTTTTTAAGAATTTTCAAATTTTCAGATAGGAGGTTCCAGATGAGGTCAAAAACTACATACTCAGATCTTCACCAAACTTTGCAGGAATACTTTGCATGTCAAGACACGTGGAAAAAACGTACAAAACAAGAGATCGGAGACATCAAGATTTTCGACGAATTTTTTAAGAATTTTCAAATTTTCAGATGGGAGGTTCCAGATAAGGTCAAAAACGACATACTCAGATCTTCACCAAACTTTGCATGGATACATTGGATGTCAAGACACGTGGAAAAAACATAGAAAACATAGGATTAGTGACATCAAGATTTTGGACGAATTTTTTAAGAATTTTCAAATTTTCAGAAAGGAGGTTCCATATAAGGTCAAAAACTACATACTCAGATCTTCACCAAACTTTGCAGGGATACATTGGATGTCAAGACACGTGGAAAAAACGTACAAAACAAGAGATTGGGGTCATCAAGATTTTGGACGAATTTTTTAAGAATTTTCAAATTTTCAGATGGGAGGTTCCATATAAGGTCAAAAATTACATACTCAGATCTTCACCAAACTTTGCATGGATACATTGGATGTCAAGACACGTGGAAAAAACATACAAAACATAGGATTGGGGACATCAAGATTTTGGTCGAATTTTTTAAGAATTTTCAAATTTTCAGATAGGAGGTTCCATATAAGGTCAAAAACTACATACTCAGATCTTCACCAAACTTTGCAGGGATACATTGGATGTCAAGACACGTGGAAAAAACATACAAGACCTAGGATTGGGGACATCAAGATTTTGGTCAAATTTTTTAAGAATTTTCAAATTTTCAGGTTCCATATAAGGTCAAAAACTACATACTCAGATCTTCACCAAACTTTGCAGGGATACATTGGATGTCAAGACACGTGGAAAAAACGTACAAAACAAGAGATTGGAAACATCAAGATTTTGGACGAATTTTTTAAGAATTTTCAAATTTTCAGAAAGGAGGTTCCATATAAGGTCAAAAACTACATACTCAGATCTTCACCAAACTTTGCAGGGATACATTGGATGTCAAGACACGTGGAAAAAACGTACAAAACAAGAGATTGGAGACATCAAGATTTTGGACGAATTTTTTAAGAATTTTCTAATTTTCAGAAAGGAGGTTCCATATAAGGTCAAAAACTACATACTCAGATCTTCACCAAACTTTGCAGGGATACATTGGATGTCAAGACACGTGGAAAAAACGTAAAAAACAAGAGATTGGAGACATCAAGATTATGGACGAATTTTTTGAGAATTTTCAAATTTTCAGAAAGGAGGTTCCATATAAGGTCAAAAACTACATACTCAGATCTTCACCAAACTTTGCAGGGATACATTGGATGTCAAGACACGTGGAAAAAACGTACAAAACAAGAGATTAGAGACATCAAGGTTTTCGACGAATTTTTTAAGAATTTTCAAATTTTCAGAAAGGATGTTCCAGATAAGGTCAAAAACGACATACTCAGATCTTCACCAAACTTTGCAGGGTTACATTGGAGGTCGAGACACGTGGAAAAAACGTACAAAACAAGAGATTGGAGACATCAAGATTTTGGACGAATTTTTGAAGAATTTTCAAATTTTCAGATAGGAGGTTCCAGATAAGGTCAAAAACTACATACTCAGATCTCCACCAAACATTGCAGGGATACATTGGATGTCAAGACACGTGGAAAAAACGTACAAAACAAGAGATTGGAGACATCAAGATTTTGGACGAATTTTTTAAGAATTTTCAAATTTTCAGATAGGAGGTTCCAGATAAGGTCAAAAACTACATACTCAGATCTTCACCAAACTTTGCAGGGATACATTGGATGTCAAGACACGTGGAAAAAACGTACAAAACAAGAGATTGGGGTCATCAAGATTTTGGACGGATTTTTTAGGAATTTTCAAATTTTCAGATGGGAGGTTCCAGATAAGGTCAAAAACTACATACTCAGATCTTCACCAAACATTGCAGGGATACATTGGATGTCAAGACACGTGGAAAAAACGTACAAAACAAGAGATTGGAGACATCAAGATTTTGGACGAATTTTTTAAGAATTTTCAAATTTTCAGATAGGAGGTTCCAGATGAGGTCAAAAACTACATACTCAGATCTTCACCAAACTTTGCAGGAATACTTTGCATGTCAAGACACGTGGAAAAAACGTACAAAACAAGAGATCGGAGACATCAAGATTTTCGACGAATTTTTTAAGAATTTTCAAATTTTCAGATGGGAGGTTCCAGATAAGGTCAAAAACGACATACTCAGATCTTCACCAAACTTTGCATGGATACATTGGATGTCAAGACACGTGGAAAAAACATACAAAACATAGGATTGGTGACATCAAGATTTTGGACGAATTTTTTAAGAATTTTCAAATTTTCAGAAAGGAGGTTCCATATAAGGTCAAAAACTACATACTCAGATCTTCACCAAACTTTGCAGGGATACATTGGATGTCAAGACACGTGGAAAAAACGTACAAAACAAGAGATTGGAGACATCAAGATTTTGGACGAATTTTTTGAGAATTTTCAAATTTTCAGAAACGAGGTTCCATATAAGGTCAAAAACTACATACTCAGATCTTCACCAAACTTTGCAGGGATACATCGGATGTAAAGACACGTGGAAAAAACGTACAAAACAAGAGATTGGAGACATCAAGATTTTGGACGAATTTTTTAAGAATTTTCAAATTTTCAGAAAGGATGTTCCAGATAAGGTCAAAAACGACATACTCTGATCTTCACCAAACTTTGCAGGGATACATTGGAGGTCGAGACACGTGGAAAAAACGTACAAAACAAGACATTGGAGTATTCAAGATTTTGGACGAATTTTTGAAGAATTTTCAAATTTTCAGATAGGAGGTTCCAGATAAGGTCAAAAACTACATACTCAGATCTTCACCAAACATTGCAGGGATACATTGGATGTCAAGACACGTGGAAAAAACGTACAAATCAAGAGATTGGAGACATCAAGATTCTCGAAGAATTTTTGAAGAATTTTCAAATTTTCAGATAGGAGGTTCCAGATAAGGTCAAAAACTACATACTCAGAGCTTCACCAAACGTTGCAGGGATACTTTGCATGTCAAGACACGTTGAAAAAACGTACAAAACAAGAGATTGGAGACATCAAGATTTTGGACGAATTTTTTAAGAATTTTCAAATTTTCAGATGGGAGGTTCCAGATAAGGTCAAAAACGACATACTCAGATCTTCACCAAACTTTGCATGGATACATTGGATGTCAAGACACGTGGAAAACACGTACAAAACAAGAGATTGGAGACATCAAGATTTTGGACGATTTTTTTAAGAATTCTCAAATTTTCAGAAAGGAGGTTCCATATAAGGTCAAAAACTACATACTCAGATCTTCACCAAACTTTGCAGGGATACATTGGATGTCAAGACACGTGGAAAAAACGTACAAAACAAGAGATTGGGGTCATCAAGATTTTGGACGAATTTTTTAAGAATTTTCAAATTTTCAGATGGGAGGTTCCATATAAGGTCAAAAATTACATACTCAGATCTTCACCAAACTTTGCATGGATACATTGGATGTCAAGACACGTGGAAAAAACATACAAAACATAGGATTGGGGACATGAAGATTTTGGTCGAATTTTTTAAGAATTTTCAAATTTTCAGATAGGAGGTTCCATATAAGGTCAAAAACTACATACTCAGATCTTCACCAAACTTTGCAGGGTTACATTGGATGTCAAGACACGTGGAAAAAACATACAAGACCTAGGATTGGGGACATCAAGATTTTGGTCAAATTTTTTAAGAATTTTCAAATTTTCAGGTTCCATATAAGGTCAAAAACTACATACTCAGATCTTCACCAAACTTTGCAGGGATACATTGGATGTCAAGACACGTGGAAAAAACGTACAAAACAAGAGATTGGAAACATCAAGATTTTGGACGAATTTTTTAAGAATTTTCAAATTTTCAGAAAGGAGGTTCCATATAAGGTCAAAAACTACATACTCAGATCTTCACCAAACTTTGCAGGGATACATTGGATGTCAAGACACGTGGAAAAAACGTACAAAACAAGAGATTGGAGACATCAAGATTTTGGACGAATTTTTTAAGAATTTTCTAATTTTCAGAAAGGAGGTTCCATATAAGGTCAAAAACTACATACTCAGATCTTCACCAAACTTTGCAGGGATACATTGGATGTCAAGACACGTGGAAAAAACGTAAAAAACAAGAGATTGGAGACATCAAGATTGTGGACGAATTTTTTGAGAATTTTCAAATTTTCAGAAAGGAGGTTCCATATAAGGTCAAAAACTACATACTCAGATCTTCACCAAACTTTGCAGGGATACATTGGATGTCAAGACACGTGGAAAAAACGTACAAAACAAGAGATTAGAGACATCAAGGTTTTCGACGAATTTTTTAAGAATTTTCAAATTTTCAGAAAGGATGTTCCAGATAAGGTCAAAAACGACATACTCAGATCTTCACCAAACTTTGCAGGGTTACATTGGAGGTCGAGACACGTGGAAAAAAAGTACAAAACAAGAGATTGGAGACATCAAGATTTTGGACGAATTTTTGAAGAATTTTCAAATTTTCAGATAGGAGGTTCCAGATAAGGTCAAAAACTACATACTCAGATCTCCACCAAACATTGCAGGGATACATTGGATGTCAAGACACGTGGAAAAAACGTACAAAACAAGAGATTGGAGACATCAAGATTTTGGACGAATTTTTTAAGAATTTTCAAATTTTCAGAAACGAGGTTCCAGATAAGGTCAAAAACTACATACTCAGATCTTCACCAAACGTTGCAGGGATACTTTGCATGTCAAGACACGTGGAAAAAACGTACAAAACAAGAGATTGGAGACATCAAGATTTTCGACGAATTTTTTAAGAATTTTCAAATTTTTAAGATGGGAGGTTCCAGATAAGGTCAAAAACGACATACTCAGATCTTCACCAAACTTTGCAGGGATACATTGGATGTCAAGACACGTGGAAAAAACATACAAGACCTAGGATTGGGGACATCAAGATTTTGGTCAAATTTTTTAAGAATTTTCAAATTTTCAGGTTCCATATCAGGTCAAAAACTACATACTCAGATCTTCACCAAACTTTGCAGGGATACATTGGATGTCAAGACACGTGGAAAAAACGTACAAAACAAGAGATTGGAGACATCAAGATTTTGGACGAATTTTTTAAGAATTTTCAAATTTTCAGATAGGAGGTTCCATATAAGGTCAAAAACTACATACTCAGATCTTCACCAAACATTGCAGGGATACATTGGAGGTCAAGACACGTGGAAAAAACGTACAAAACAAGAGATTGGAGACATCAATATTTTGGACGAATTTTTTAAAAGTTTTCAAATTTTCAGATAGGTGGTTCCAGATAAGGTCTAAAACTACATACTGAGATCTTCACCAAACTTTACTGGGATACATTGGATGTCAAGACACGTGGAAAAAACATACAAAACATAGGATTGGGGATATCAAGATTTTGGTCAAATTTTTTAAGAATTTTCAAATTTTCAGATAGGAGGTTCCATATAAGGTCAAAAACTACATACTCAGATCTTCACCAAACATTGCAGGGATACATTGGATGTCAAGACACGTGGAAAAAACGTACAAAACAAGAGATTGGAGACATCAAGATTTTGGACGAATTTTTGAAGAATTTTCAAATTTTCAGATAGGAGGGTCCAGATAAGGTCAAAAACTACATACTCAGATCTTCACCAAACGTTGCAGGGATACTTTGCATGTCAAGACACGTGGAAAAAACGTACAAAACAAGAGATTGGATACATCAAGATTTTCGAAGAATTTTTTAAGAATTTTCAAATTTTCAGATGGGAGGTTCCAGATAAGGTCAAAAACGACATACTCAGATCTTCACCAAACTTTGCATGGATACATTGGATGTCAAGACACGTGGAAAAGACGTACAAAACAAGAAATTGGAGACATCAAGATTTCTGACGAATTTTTTAAGAATTTTCAAATTTTCAGAAAGGAGGTTCCGTATAAGGTCAAAAACTACATACTCAGATCTTCACCAAACTTTGCAGGGATACATTGGATGTCAAGACACGTGGAAAAAACGTACAAAACAAGAGATTGGGGTCATCAAGATTTTGGACGGATTTTTTAGGAATTTTCAAATTTTCAGATGGGAGGTTCCAGATAAGGTCAAAAACTACATACTCAGATCTTCACCAAACTTTGCAGTGATACATTGGATGTCAAGACACGTGGAAAAAACGTACAAAACAAGAGATTGGAGACATCAAGATTTTGGACGAATTTTTTAAGAATTTTCAAATTTTCAGATAAGAGGTTCCAGATAAGGTCAAAAACTACATACTCAGATCTTCACCAAACGTTGCAGGGATACTTTGCATGTCAAGACACGTGGAAAATACGTACAAAACAAGAGATTGGAGACATCAAGATTTTCGACGAATTTTTTAAGAATTTTCAAATTTTCAGATGGGAGGTTCCAGATAAGGTCAAAAACGACATACTCAGATCTTCACCAAACTTTGCATGGATACATTGGATGTCAAGACACGTGGGAAAAACGTACAAAACAAGAAATTGGAGACATCAAGATTTTGGACGAATTTTTTTAGAATTTTCAAATTTTCAGAAAGGAGGTTCCGTATAAGGTCAAAAACCACATAATCAGATCTTCACCAAACTTTGCAGGGATACATTGGATGTCAAGATACGTGGAAAAAACGTACAAAACAAGAGATTGGGGTCATCAAGATTTTGGACGGATTTTTTAGGAATTTTCAAATTTTCAGATGGGAGGTTCCAGATAAGATCAAAAACTACATACTCAGATCTTCACCAAACTTTGCAGGGATACATTGGATGTCAAGACACGTGGAAAAAACGTACAAAACAAGAGATTGGAGACATCAAGATTTTCGACGAATTTTTTAAGAATTTTCAAATTTTCAGATGGGAGGTTCCAGATAAGGTCATAAACGACATACTCAGATCTTCACCAAACTTTGCAGGGATACATTGGATGTCAAGACACGTGGAAAAAACATACAAGACCTAGGATTGGGGACATCAAGATTTTGGTCAAATTTCTTAAGAATTTTCAAATTTTCAGGTTCCATATCAGGTCAAAAACTACATACTCAGATCTTCACCAAACTTTGCAGGGATACATTGGATGTCAAGACACGTGGAAAAAACGTACAAAACAAGAGATTGGAGACATCAAAATTTTGGACGAATTTTTTAAGAATTTTCAAATTTTCAGATAGGAGGTTCCATATAAGGTCAAAAACTACATACTCAGATCTTCTCCAAACATTGCAGGGATACATTGGAGGTCAAGACACGTGGAAAAAACGTACAAAACAAGAGATTGGAGACATCAATATTTTGGACGAATTTTTAAAAGTTTTCAAATTTTCAGATAGGAGGTCCCAGATAAGGTCTAAAACTACATACTGAGATCTTCACCAAACTTTACTGGGATACATTGGATGTCAAGACACGTGGAAAAAACATACAAAACATAGGATTGGGGATATCAAGATTTTGGTCAAATTTTTTAAGAATTTTCAAATTTTCAGATAGGAGGTTCCATATAAGGTCAAAAACTACATACTCAGATCTTCACCAAACATTGCAGGGATACATTGGATGTCAAGACACGTGGAAAAAACGTACAAAACAAGAGATTGGAGACATAAAGATTTTGGACGAATTTTTGAAGAATTTTCAAATTTTCAGATAGGGGGGTCCATATAAGATCAAAAACTACATACTCAGATCTTCACCAAACTTTGCAGGGATACATTGGATGTCAAGACACGTGGAAAAAACATACAAGACCTAGGATTGGGGACATCAAGATTTTGGTCAAATTTTTTAAGAATTTTCAAATTTTCAGGTTCCATATAAGGTCAAAAACTACATACTCAGATCATCACCAAACTTTGCAGGGATACATTGGATGTCAAGACACGTGGGAAAAACGTTCAAAACAAGAGAGTGGAGACATCAAGATTTTGGACGAATTTTTTAACAATTTTCAAATTTTCAGATAGGAGGTTCCAGATAAGGTCAAAAACGACATACTCAGATCTTCACCAAACTTTGCAGGGTTACATTGGAGGTCGAGACACGTGGAAAAAACGTACAAAACAAGAGATTGGAGACATCAAGATTTTGGACGAATTTTTGAAGAATTTTCAAATTTTCAGATAGGAGGTTCCAGATAAGGTCAAAAACTACATACTCAGATCTCCACCAAACATTGCAGGGATACATTGGATGTCAAGACACGTGGAAAAAACGTACAAAACAAGAGATTGGAGACATCAAGATTTTGGACGAATTTTTTAAGAATTTTCAAATTTTCAGATAGGAGGTTCCAGATAAGGTCAAAAACTACATACTCAGATCTTCACCAAACGTTGCAGGGATACTTTGCATGTCAAGACACGTGGAAAAAACGTACAAAACAAGAGATTGGAGACATCAAGATTTTCGACGAATTTTTTAAGAATTTTCAAATTTTCAGATGGGAGGTTCCAGATAAGGTCAAAAACGACATACTCAGATCTTCACCAAACTTTGCAGGGATACATTGGATGTCAAGACACGTGGAAAAAACATACAAGACCTAGGATTGGGGACATCAAGATTTTGGATAAATTTTTTAAGAATTTTCAAATTTTCAGGTTCGATATCAGGTCAAAAACTACATACTCAGATCTTCACCAAACTTTGCAGGGATACATTGGATGTCAAGACACGTGGAAAAAACGTACAAAACAAGAGATTGGAGACATCAAGATTTTGGAGGAATTTTTTAAGAATTTTCAAATTTTCAGATAGGAGGTTCCATATAAGGTCAAAAACTACATACTCAGATCTTCACCAAACATTGCAGGGATACATTGGAGGTCAAGACACGTGGAAAAAACGTACAAAACAAGAGATTGGAGACATCAATATTTTGGACGAATTTTTTAAAAGTTTTCAAATTTTCAGATAGGAGGTTCCAGATAAGGTCTAAAACTACATACAGAGATCTTCACCAAATTTTACTGGGATACATTGGATGTCAAGACACGTGGAAAAAACATACAAAACATAGGATTGGGGATATCAAGATTTTGGTCAAATTTTTTAAGAATTTTCAAATTTTCAGATAGGAGGTTCCATATAAGGTCAAAAACTACATACTCAGATCTTCACCAAGCATTGCAGGGATACATTGGATGTCAAGACACGTGGAAAAAACGTACAAAACAAGAGATTGGAGACATCAAGATTTTGGACGAATTTTTGAAGAATTTTCAAATTTTCAGATAGGAGGGTCCAGATAAGGTCAAAAACTACATACTCAGATCTTCACCAAACGTTGCAGGGATACTTTGCATGTCAAGACACGTGGAAAAAACGTACAAAACAAGAGATTGGATACATCAAGATTTTCGACGAATTTTTTAAGAATTTTCAAATTTTCAGATGGGAGGTTCCAGATAAGGTCAAAAACGACATACTCAGATCTTCACCAAACTTTGCATGGATACATTGGATGTCAAGACACGTGGGAAAAACGTACAAAACAAGAAATTGGAGACATCAAGATTTTGTACGAATTTTTTAAGAATTTTCAAATTTTCAGAAAGCAGGTTCCGTATAAGGTCAAAAACCACATAATCAGATCTTCACCAAACTTTGCAGGGATACATTGGATGTCAAGACACGTGGAAAAAACGTACAAAACAAGAGATTGGGGTCATCAAGGTTTTGGACGGATTTTTTAGGAATTTTCAAATTTTCAGATGGGAGGTTCCAGATAAGATCAAAAACTACATACTCAGATCTTCACCAAACTTTGCAGGGATACATGGGATGTCAAGACACGTGGAAAAAACGTACAAAACAAGAGATTGGAGACATCAAGATTTTGAACGAATTTTTTAAGAATTTTCAAATTTTCAGATAGGAGGTTCCAGATAAGGTCAAAAACTACATACTCAGATCTTCACCAAACTTTGCAGTGATACATTGGATGTCAAGACACGTGGAAAAAACGTACAAAACAAGAGATTGGAGACATCAAGATTTTGGACGAATTTTTTAAGAATTTTCAAATTTTCAGATAGGAGGTTCCAGATAAGGTCAAAAACTACATACTCAGATCTTCACCAAACGTTGCAGGGATACTTTGCATGTCAAGACACGTGGAAAATACGTACAAAACAAGAGATTGGAGACATCAAGATTTTCGACGAATTTTTTAAGAATTTTCAAATTTTCAGATGGGAGGTTCCAGATAAGGTCAAAAACGACATACTCAGATCTTCACCAAATTTTGCATGGATACATTGGATGTCAAGACACGTGGGAAAAACGTACAAAACAAGAAATTGGAGACATCAAGATTTTGTACGAATTTTTTAAGAATTTTCAAATTTTCAGAAAGCAGGTTCCGTATAAGGTCAAAAACCACATAATCAGATCTTCACCAAACTTTGCAGGGATACATTGGATGTCAAGACACGTGGAAAAAACGTACAAAACAAGAGATTGGGGTCATCAAGGTTTTGGACGGATTTTTTAGGAATTTTCAAATTTTCAGATGGGAGGTTCCAGATAAGATCAAAAACTACATACTCAGATCTTCACCAAACTTTGCAGGGATACATGGGATGTCAAGACACGTGGAAAAAACGTACAAAACAAGAGATTGGAGACATCAAGATTTTGAACGAATTTTTTAAGAATTTTCAAATTTTCAGATAGGAGGTTCCATATAAGGTCAAAAACTACATACTCAGATCTTCACCAAACATTGCAGGGATACATTGGATGTCAAGACACGTGGAAAAAATGTACAAAACAAGAGATTGGAGACATCAAGATTTTCGACGGATTTTTTAAGAATTTTCAAATTTTCAGATAGGAGGTTCCATATAAGGTCAAAAACTACATACTCAGATCTTCACCAAACTTAGCAGGGATACATTGGATGTCAAGACACGTGGAAAAAACATACAAGACATAGGATTGGGGACATCAAGATTTGGTCAAATTTTTTAAGAATTCTCAAATTTTCAGATAGGAGGTTCCATATAAGGTCAAAAACTACATACTCAGATCTTCACCAAACATTGCAGGGATACATTGGATGTCAAGACACGTGGAAAAAATGTACAAAACAAGAGATTGGAGACATCAAGATTTTCGACGGATTTTTTAAGAATTTTTAAATTTTCAGATGGGAGGTTCCAGATAAGGTCAAAAACGACATGCTCAGATCTTCTCCAAACTTTGCATGGATACATTGAATGTCAAGACACGTGGAAAAAACATACAAAACATAGGTTTGGGGACATCAAGATTTTGGTCGAATTTTTTAAGAATTTTAAAATTTTCAGATAGGAGGTTCCATATAAGGTCAAAAACTACATACTCAGATCTTCACCAAACTTTGCAGGGATACATTGGATGTCAAGACACGTGGAAAAAACGTACAAAACAAGAGATTGGAGACATCAAGATTTTCGACGAATTTTTTAAGAATTTTCAAATTTTCAGATGGGAGGTTCCAGATAAGGTCAAAAACGACATACTCAGATCTTCACCAAACTTTGCAGGGATACATTGGATGTCAAGACACGTGGAAAAAACATACAAGACCTAGGATTGGGGACATCAAGATTTTGGTCAAATTTTTTAAGAATTTTCAAATTTTCAGGTTCCATATCAGGTCAAAAACTACATACTCAGATCTTCACCAAACTTTGCAGGGATACATTGGATGTCAAGACACGTGGAAAAAACGTACAAAACAAGAGATTGGAGACATCAAAATTTTGGACGAATTTTTTAAGAATTTTCAAATTTTCAGATAGGAGGTTCCATATAAGGTCAAAAACTACATACTCAGATCTTCACCAAACATTGCAGGGATACATTGGAGGTCAAGACACGTGGAAAAAACGTACAAAACAAGAGATTGGAGACATCAATATTTTGGACGAATTTTTAAAAGTTTTCAAATTTTCAGATGGGAGGTTCCAGATAAGGTCTAAAACTACATACTGAGATCTTCACCAAACTTTACTGGGATACATTGGATGTCAAGACACGTGGAAAAAACATACAAAACATAGGATTGGGGATATCAAGATTTTGGTCAAATTTTTTAAGAATTTTCAAATTTTCAGATAGGAGGTTCCATATAAGGTCAAAAACTACATACTCAGATCTTCACCAAACATTGCAGGGATACATTGGATGTCAAGACACGTGGAAAAAACGTACAAAACAAGAGATTGGAGACATCAAGATTTTGGACGAATTTTTGAAGAATTTTCAAATTTTCAGATAGGAGGGTCCAGATAAGGTCAAAAACTACATACTCAGATCTTCACCAAACGTTGCAGGGATACTTTGCATGTCAAGACACGTGGAAAAAACGTACAAAACAAGAGATTGGAGACATCAAGATTTTGGACGGATTTTTTAGGAATTTTCAAATTTTCAGATGGGAGGTTCCAGATAAGGTCAAAAACTACATACTCAGATCTTCACCAAACTTTGCAGTGATACATTGGATGTCAAGACACGTGGAAAAAACGTACAAAACAAGAGATTGGAGACATCAAGATTTTGGACGAATTTTTTAAGAATTTTCAAATTTTCAGATAGGAGGTTCCAGATAAGGTCAAAAACTACATACTCAGATCTTCACCAAACGTTGCAGGGATACTTTGCATGTCAAGACACGTGGAAAATACGTACAAAACAAGAGATTGGAGACATCAAGATTTTCGACGAATTTTTTAAGAATTTTCAAATTTTCAGATGGGAGGTTCCAGATAAGGTCAAAAACGACATACTCAGATCTTCACCAAATTTTGCATGGATACATTGGATGTCAAGACACGTGGGAAAAACGTACAAAACAAGAAATTGGAGACATCAAGATTTTGTACGAATTTTTTAAGAATTTTCAAATTTTCAGAAAGGAGGTTCCGTATAAGGTCTAAAACCACATAATCAGATCTTCACCAAACTTTGCAGGGATACATTGGATGTCAAGACACGTGGAAAAAACGTACAAAACAAGAGATTGGGGTCATCAAGGTTTTGGACGGATTTTTTAGGAATTTTCAAATTTTCAGATGGGAGGTTCCAGATAAGATCAAAAACTACATACTCAGATCTTCACCAAACTTTGCAGGGATACATGGGATGTCAAGACACGTGGAAAAAACGTACAAAACAAGAGATTGGAGACATCAAGATTTTGAACGAATTTTTTAAGAATTTTCAAATTTTCAGATAGGAGGTTCCATATAAGGTCAAAAACTACATACTCAGATCTTCACCAAACATTGCAGGGATACATTGGATGTCAAGACACGTGGAAAAAATGTACAAAACAAGAGATTGGAGACATCAAGATTTTCGACGGATTTTTTAAGAATTTTCAAATTTTCAGATAGGAGGTTCCATATAAGGTCAAAAACTACATACTCAGATCTTCACCAAACTTAGCAGGGATACATTGGATGTCAAGACACGTGGAAAAAACATACAAGACATAGGATTGGGGACATCAAGATTTGGTCAAATTTTTTAAGAATTCTCAAATTTTCAGATAGGAGGTTCCATATAAGGTCAAAAACTACATACTCAGATCTTCACCAAACATTGCAGGGATACATTGGATGTCAAGACACGTGGAAAAAATGTACAAAACAAGAGATTGGAGACATCAAGATTTTCGACGGATTTTTTAAGAATTTTTAAATTTTCAGATGGGAGGTTCCAGATAAGGTCAAAAACGACATGCTCAGATCTTCTCCAAACTTTGCATGGATACATTGAATGTCAAGACACGTGGAAAAAACATACAAAACATAGGTTTGGGGACATCAAGATTTTGGTCGAATTTTTTAAGAATTTTCAAATTTTCAGATAGGAGGTTCCATATAAGGTCAAAAACTACATACTCAGATCTTCACCAAACTTTGCAGGGATACATTGGATGTCAAGACACGTGGAAAAAACGTACAAAACAAGAGATTGGAGACATCAAGATTTTCGACGAATTTTTTAAGAATTTTCAAATTTTCAGATGGGAGGTTCCAGATAAGGTCAAAAACGACATACTCAGATCTTCACCAAACTTTGCAGGGATACATTGGATGTCAAGACACGTGGAAAAAACATACAAGACCTAGGATTGGGGACATCAAGATTTTGGTCAAATTTTTTAAGAATTTTCAAATTTTCAGGTTCCATATCAGGTCAAAACTACATACTCAGATCTTCACCAAACTTTGCAGGGATACATTGGATGTCAAGACACGTGGAAAAAACGTACAAAACAAGAGATTGGAGACATCAAAATTTTGGACGAATTTTTTAAGAATTTTCAAATTTTCAGATAGGAGGTTCCATATAAGGTCAAAAACTACATACTCAGATCTTCACCAAACATTGCAGGGATACATTGGAGGTCAAGACACGTGGAAAAAACGTACAAAACAAGAGATTGGTGACATCAATATTTTGGACGAATTTTTAAAAGTTTTCAAATTTTCAGATGGGAGGTTCCAGATAAGGTCTAAAACTACATACTGAGATCTTCACCAAACTTTACTGGGATACATTGGATGTCAAGACACGTGGAAAAAACATACAAAACATAGGATTGGGGATATCAAGATTTTGGTCAAATTTTTTAAGAATTTTCAAATTTTCAGATAGGAGGTTCCATATAAGGTCAAAAACTACATACTCAGATCTTCACCAAACATTGCAGGGATACATTGGATGTCAAGACACGTGGAAAAAACGTACAAAACAAGAGATTGGAGACATCAAGATTTTGGACGAATTTTTGAAGAATTTTCAAATTTTCAGATAGGAGGGTCCAGATAAGGTCAAAAACTACATACTCAGATCTTCACCAAACGTTGCTGGGATACTTTGCATGTCAAGACACGTGGAAAAAAACGTACAAAACAAGAGATTGGATACATCAAGATTTTCGACGAATTTTTTAAGAATTTTCAAATTTTCAGATGGGAGGTTCCATATCAGGTCAAAAACGACATACTCAGATCTTCACCAAACTTTGCATGGATACATTGGATGTCAAGACACGTGGAAAAGACGTACAAAACAAGAAATTGGAGACATCAAGATTTCTGACGAATTTTTTAAGAATTTTCAAATTTTCAGAAAGGAGGTTCCGTATAAGGTCAAAAACTACATACTCAGATCTTCACCAAACTTTGCAGGGATACATTGGATGTCAAGACACGTGGAAAAAACGTAAAAAACAAGAGATTGGGGTCATCAAGATTTTGGACGGATTTTTTAGGAATTTTCAAATTTTCAGATGGGAGGTTCCAGATAAGGTCAAAAACTACATACTCAGATCTTCACCAAACTTTGCAGTGATACATTGGATGTCAAGACACGTGGAAAAAACGTACAAAACAAGAGATTGGAGACATCAAGATTTTGGACGAATTTTTTAAGAATTTTCAAATTTTCAGATAGGAGGTTCCAGATAAGGTCAAAAACTACATACTCAGATCTTCACCAAACGTTGCAGGGATACTTTGCATGTCAAGACACGTGGAAAATACGTACAAAACAAGAGATTGGAGACATCAAGATTTTCGACGAATTTTTTAAGAATTTTCAAATTTTCAGATGGGAGGTTCCAGATAAGGTCAAAAACGACATACTCAGATCTTCACCAAACTTTGCATGGATACATTGGATGTCAAGACACGTGGGAAAAACGTACAAAACAAGAAATTGGAGACATCAAGATTTTGGACGAATTTTTTAAGAATTTTCAAATTTTCAGAAAGGAGGTTCCGTATAAGGTCAAAAACCACATAATCAGATCTTCACCAAACTTTGCAGGGATACATTGGATGTCAAGACACGTGGAAAAAACGTACAAAACAAGAGATTGGGGTCATCAAGATTTTGGAAGGATTTTTTAGGAATTTTCAAATTTTCAGATGGGAGGTTCCAGATAAGATCAAAAACTACATACTCAGATCTTCACCAAACTTTGCAGGGATACATTGGATGTCAAGACACGTGGAAAAAACGTACAAAACAAGAGATTGGAGACATCAAGATTTTGAACGAATTTTTTAAGAATTTTCAAATTTTCAGATAGGAGGTTCCATATAAGGTCAAAAACTACATACTCAGATCTTCACCAAACATTGCAGGGATACATTGGATGTCAAGACAAGTGGAAAAAATGTACAAAACAAGAGATTGGAGACATCAAGATTTTCGACGAATTTTTTAAGAATTTTCAAATTTTCAGATAGGAGGTTCTATATAAGGTCAAAAACTACATACTCAGATCTTCACCAAACTTAGCAGGGATACATTGGATGTCAAGACACGTGGAAAAAACATACAAGACATAGGATTGGGGACATCAAGATTTGGTCAAATTTTTTAAGAATTCTCAAATTTTCAGATAGGAGGTTCCATATAAGGTCAAAAACTACATACTCAGATCTTCACCAAACATTGCAGGGATACATTGGATGTCAAGACACGTGGAAAAAATGTACAAAACAAGAGATTGGAGACATCAAGATTTTCGACGGATTTTTTAAGAATTTTTAAATTTTCAGATGGGAGGTTCCAGATAAGGTCAAAAACGACATGCTCAGATCTTCTCCAAACTTTGCATGGATACATTGGATGTCAAGACACGTGGAAAAAACATACAAAACATAGGTTTGGGGACATCAAGATTTTGGTCGAATTTTTTAAGAATTTTCAAATTTTCAGATAGGAGGTTCCAGATAAGGTCAAAAACTACATACTCAGATCTTCACCAAACTTTGCAGGGATACATTGGATGTCAAGACACGTGGAAAAAACGTACAAAACAAGAGATTGGAGACATCAAGATTTTGGACGAATTTTTGAGGAATTTTCAAATTTTCAGAAATGAGGTGCCAGATAAGGTCAAAAACTACATACTCAGATCTTCACCAAACTTTGCAGGGATACATTGGATGTCAAGACACGTGGGAAAAACGTACAAAACAAGAGATTAGAGACATCAAGATTTTGGACGAATTTCTTAACAATTTTCAAATTTTCAGATAGGAGGTTCCAGATAAGGTCAAAAACGACATACTCAGATCTTCACCAAACTTTGCAGGGATACATTGGATGTCAAGACACGTGGAAAAAACGTACAAAACAAGAGATTGGGGTCATCAAGATTTTGGACGGATTTTTTAGGAATTTTCAAATTTTCAGATGGGAGGTTCCAGATAAGGTCAAAAACTACATACTCAGATCTTCACCAAACTTTGCAGGGATACATTGGATGTCAAGACACGTGGAAAAAACGTACAAAACAGAAGATTGGAGACATCAAGATTTTGAACGAATTTTTTAAGAATTTTCAAATTTTCAGATAGGAGGTTCCATTAAGGTCAAAAACTACATACTCAGATCTTCACCAAACTTTGCATGGATACCTTGGATGTCAAGACACGTGGAAAAAACATACAAAACATAGGATTGGGGACATCAAGATTTTGGTCGAATTTTTTAAGAATTTTCAAATTTTCAGATAGGAGGTTCCATATAAGGTCAAAAACTACATACTCAGATCTTCACCAAACTTTGCAGGGATACATTGGATGTCAAGACACGTGGAAAAAACATACAAGACCTAGGATTGGGGACATCAAGATTTTGGTCAAATTTTTAAGAATTTTCAAATTTTCAGGTTCCATATAAGGTCAAAAACTACATACTCAGATCTTCACCAAACTATGCAGGAATACATTGGATGTTAAGACACGTGGAAAAAACGTACAAAACAAGAGATTGGAGACATCAAGATTTTGGACGAATTTTTTAAGAATTTTCGAATTTTCAGAAATGCGGTTCCAGATAAGGTCAAAAACTACATACTCAGATCTTCACCAAACTTTGCAGGGATACATTGGATGTCAAGACACGTGGAAAAAACGTACAAAACAAGGGATTGGGGTCATCAAGATTTTGGACGGATTTTTTAGGAATTTTCAAATTTTCAGATGGGAGGTTCCAGATAAGGTAAAAAACTACATACTCAGATCTTCACCAAACTTTGCAGGGATACATTGGATGTCAAGACACGTGGAAAAAACGTACAAAACAAGAGATTGGGGTCATCAAGATTTTGGACGGATTTTTTAAGAATTTTCAAATTTTCAGATGGGAGATTCCAGATAAGGTCAAAAACGACATACTCAGATCTTCACCAAACTTTGCAGGAATACATTGGATGTCAAGACATGTGGAAAAAACATACAAAACATAAGATTCGGGTCATCAAGATTTTGGTCGAATTTTTTAAGAATTTTCAAATTTTCAGATAGGAGGTTCCATATAAAGTAAAAAACTACATACTCAGATCTTCACCGAACTTTGCAGGGATACATTGGATGTCAAGACACGTGGAAAAAACATACAAAACATAGGATTGGGGACATCAAGATTTTGGTCAAATTTTTGAAGAATTTTCAAATTTTCAGATAGGAGGTTCCATATAAGGTCAAAAACTACATACTCAGATCTTCACCAAACATTGCAGGGATACATTGGATGTCAAGACACGTGGAAAAAACGTACAAAACAAGAGATTGGAGACATCAAGATTTTGGACGAATTTTTGAAGAATTTTCAAATTTTCAGATAGGAGGTTCCAGATAAGGTCAAAAACTACATACTCAGATCTTCACCAAACGTTGCAGGGATACTTTGCATGTCAAGACACGTGGAAAAAAACGTACAAAACAAGAGATTGGAGACATCAAGATTTTCGACGAATTTTTTAAGAATTTTCAAATTTTCAGATGGGAGGTTCCATGTAAGGTCAAAAACGACATACTCAGATCTTCACCAAACTTTGCATGGATACATTTGATGTCAAGACACGTGGAAAAAACGTACAAAACAAGAAATTGGAGACATCAAGATTTTGGACGAATTTTTTAAGAATTTTCAAATTTTCAGAAAGGAGGTTCCGTATAAGGTCAAAAACTACATACTCAGAACTTCACCAAACTTTGCAGGGATACATTGGATGTCAAGACACGTGGAAAAAACGTACAAAACAAGAGATTGGGGTCATCAAGATTTTGGACGGATTTTTTAGGAATTTTCAAATTTTCAGATGGGAGGTTCCAGATAAGGTCAAAAACTACATACTCAGATCTTCACCAAACTTTGCAGTGATACATTGGATGTCAAGACACGTGGAAAAAACGTACAAAACAAGAGATTGGAGACATCAAGATTTTGAACGAATTTTTTAAGAATTTTCAAATTTTCAGATAGGAGGTTCCATATAAGGTCAAAAACTACATACTCAGATCTTCACCAAACTTTGCATGGATACATTGGATGTCAAGACACGTGGAAAAAACATACAAAACATAGGATTGGGGACATCAAGATTTTGGTCGAATTTTTTAAGAATTTTCAAATTTTCAGATAGGAGGTTCCATATAAGGTCAAAAACTACATACTCAGATCTTCCCCAAACTTAGCAGGGATACATTGGATGTCAAGACACGTGGAAAAAACATACAAGACATAGGATTCTGGACATCAAGATTTTGGTCAAATTTTTTAAGAATTTTCAAATTTTCAGATAGGAGGTTCCATATAAGGTCAGAAACTACATACTCAGATCTTCACCAAACATTGAAGGAATACAATGGATGTCAAGACACGTGGAAAAAATGTACAAAACAAGAGATTGGAGACATCAAGATTTTCGACGGATTTTTTAAGAATTTTCAAATTTTCAGATGGGAGGTTCCAGATAAGGTCAAAAAGGACATACTCAGATCTTCACCAAACTTTGCATGGATACATTGGATGTCAAAACACGTGGAAAAAACATACATAACATAGGATTGGGGACATCAAGATTTTGGTCGAATTTTTTAAGAATTTTCAAATTTTCAGAAATGAGGTGCCAGATAAAGTCAAAAACTACATACTCAGATCTTCACCAAACTTTGCAGGGATACATTGGATGTCAAGCCACGTGGAAAAAACGTACAAAACAAGAGATTGGAGACATCAAGATTTTGGACGAATTTTTTAAGAATTTTCAAATTTTCAGATAGGAGGTTCCAGATGAGGTCAAAAACTACATACTCAGATCTTCACCAAACTTTGCAGGAATACTTTGCATGTCAAGACACGTGGAAAAAACGTACAAAACAAGAGATCGGAGACATCAAGATTTTCGACGAATTTTTTAAGAATTTTCAAATTTTCAGATAGGAGGTTCCAGATAAGGTCAAAAACGACATACTCAGATCTTCACCAAACTTTGCAGGGATACATTGGATGTCAAGACACGTGGAAAAAACGTACAAAACAAGAGATTGGAGACATCAAGATTTTGGACGAATTTTTTAAGAATTTTCAAATTTTCAGAAAGGATGTTCCAGATAAGGTCAAAAACGACATACTCAGATCTTCACCAAACTTTGCAGGGATACATTGCAGGTCGAGACACGTGGAAAAAACGTACAAAACAAGAGATTGGAGACAACAAGATTTTGGACGAATTTTTTAAAAATTTTCAAATTTTCAGATAGGAGGTTCCAGATAAGGTCAAAAACTACATACTCAGATCTTCACCAAACTTTGCAGGGATACATTGGATGTCAAGACACGTGGAAAAAACATACAAAACATAGGATTGGGGATATCAAGATTTTGGTCAAATTTTTTAAGAATTTTCAAATTTTCAGATAGGAGGTTCCATATAAGGTCAAAAACTACATACTCAGATCTTCACAAAACATTGCAGGGATACATTGGATGTCAAGACACGTGGAAAAAACGTACAAAACAAGAGATTGGATTCATCAAGATTTTCGACGAATTTTTGAAGAATTTTCAAATTTTCAGATAGGAGGTTCCAGATAAGGTCAAAAACTACATACTCAGATCTTCACAAAACGTTGCAGGGATACTTTTCATGTCAAGACACTTGGAAAAAACGTACAAAACAAGAGATTGGAGACATCAAGATTTTCGACGAATTTTTTAAGAATTTTCAAATTTTCAGATGGGAAGTTCCAGATAAGGTCAAAAACGACATACTCAGATCTTCACCAAACTTTGCAGGGATACATTGGATGTCAAGACACGTGGAAAAAACGTACAAAACAAGAGATTGGGGTCATCAAGATTTTGGACGGATTTTTTAGGAATTTTCAAATTTTCAGATGGGAGGTTCCAGATAAGGTCAAAAACTACATACTCAGATCTTCACCAAACTTTGCAGGGATACATTGGATGTCAAGACACGTGGAAAAAACGTACAAAACAGAAGATTGGAGACATCAAGATTTTGAACGAATTTTTTAAGAATTTTCAAATTTTCAGATAGGAGGTTCCATTAAGGTCAAAAACTACATACTCAGATCTTCACCAAACTTTGCATGGATACATTGGATGTCAAGACACGTGGAAAAAACATACAAAACATAGGATTGGGGACATCAAGATTTTGGTCGAATTTTTTAAGAATTTTCAAATTTTCAGATAGGAGGTTCCATATAAGGTCAAAAACTACATACTCAGATCTTCACCAAACTTTGCAGGGATACATTGGATGTCAAGACACGTGGAAAAAACATACAAGACCTAGGATTGGGGACATCAAGATTTTGGTCAAATTTTTAAGAATTTTCAAATTTTCAGGTTCCATATAAGGTCAAAAACTACATACTCAGATCTTCACCAAACTATGCAGGAATACATTGGATGTTAAGACACGTGGAAAAAACGTACAAAACAAGAGATTGGAGACATCAAGATTTTGGACGATTTTTTAAGAATTTTCAAATTTTCAGAAATGCGGTTCCAGATAAGGTCAAAAACTACATACTCAGATCTTCACCAAACTTTGCAGGGATACATTGGATGTCAAGACACGTGGAAAAAACGTACAAAACAAGGGATTGGGGTCATCAAGATTTTGGACGGATTTTTTAGGAATTTTCAAATTTTCAGATGGGAGGTTCCAGATAAGGTCAAAGACTACATACTCAGATCTTCACCAAACTTTGCAGGGATACATTGGATGTCAAGACACGTGGAAAAAACGTACAAAACAAGAGATTGGGTTCATCAAGATTTTGGACGGATTTTTTAAGAATTTTCAAATTTTCAGATGGGAGGTTCCAGATAAGGTCAAAAACGACATACTCAGATCTTCACCAAACTTTGCAGGAATACATTGGATGTCAAGACATGTGGAAAAAACATACAAAACATAAGATTCGGGACATCAAGATTTTGGTCGAATTTTTTAAGAATTTTCAAATTTTCAGATAGGAGGTTCCATATAAAGTAAAAAACTACATACTCAGATCTTCACCGAACTTTGCAGGGATACATTGGATGTCAAGACACGTGGAAAAAACATACAAAACATAGGATTGGGGACATCAAGATTTTGGTCAAATTTTTGAAGAATTTTCAAATTTTCAGATAGGAGGTTCCATATAAGGTCAAAAACTACATACTCAGATCTTCACCAAACATTGCAGGGATACATTGGATGTCAAGACACGTGGAAAAAACGTACAAAACAAGAGATTGGAGACATCAAGATTTTGGACGAATTTTTGAAGAATTTTCAAATTTTCAGATAGGAGGTTCCAGATAAGGTCAAAAACTACATACTCAGATCTTCACCAAACGTTGCAGGGATACTTTGCATGTCAAGACACGTGGAAAAAACGTACAAAACAAGAGATTGGAGACATCAAGATTTTCGACGAATTTTTTAAGAATTTTCAAATTTTCAGATGGGAGGTTCCATGTAAGGTCAAAAACGACATACTCAGATCTTCACCAAACTTTGCATGGATACATTTGATGTCAAGACACGTGGAAAAAACGTACAAAACAAGAAATTGGAGACATCAAGATTTTGGACGAATTTTTTAAGAATTTTCAAATTTTCAGAAAGAAGGTTCCGTATAAGGTCAAAAACTACATACTCAGAACTTCACCAAACTTTGCAGGGATACATTGGATGTCAAGACACGTGGAAAAAACGTACAAAACAAGAGATTGGGGTCATCAAGATTTTGGACGGATTTTTTAGGAATTTTCAAATTTTCAGATGGGAGGTTCCAGATAAGGTCAAAAACTACATACTCAGATCTTCACCAAACTTTGCAGTGATACATTGGATGTCAAGACACGTGGAAAAAACGTACAAAACAAGAGATTGGAGACATCAAGATTTTGAACGAATTTTTTAAGAATTTTCAAATTTTCAGATAGGAGGTTCCATATAAGGTCAAAAACTACATACTCAGATCTTCACCAAACTTTGCATGGATACATTGGATGTCAAGACACGTGGAAAAACATACAAAACATAGGATTGGGGACATCAAGATTTTGGTCGAATTTTTTAAGAATTTTCAAATTTTCAGATAGGAGGTTCCATATAAGGTCAAAAACTACATACTCAGATCTTCCCCAAACTTAGCAGGGATACATTGGATGTCAAGACACGTGGAAAAAACATACAAGACATAGGATTCTGGACATCAAGATTTTGGTCAAATTTTTTAAGAATTTTCAAATTTTCAGATAGGAGGTTCCATATAAGGTCAAAAACTACATACTCAGATCTTCACCAAACATTGCAGGAATACAATGGATGTCAAGACACGTGGAAAAAATGTACAAAACAAGAGATTGGAGACATCAAGATTTTCGACGGATTTTTTAAGAATTTTCAAATTTTCAGATGGGAGGTTCCAGATAAGGTCAAAAACGACATACTCAGATCTTCACCAAACTTTGCATGGATACATTGGATGTCAAGACACGTGGAAAAAACATACAAAACATAGGATTGGGGACATCAAGATTTTGGTCGAATTTTTTAAGAATTTTCAAATTTTCAGATAGGAGGTTCCATATAAGGTCAAAAACTACATACTCAGATCTTCACCAAACTATGCAGGGATACATTGGATGTCAAGACACGTGGAAAAAACGTACAAAACAAGAGATTGGAGACATCAAGATTTCGGACGAATTTTTTAAGAATTTTCAAATTTTCAGATAGGAGGTTCCAGATAAGGTCAAAAACTACGTACTCAGATCTTCACCAAACTTTGCAGGGACACATTGGATGTCAAGACACGTGGAAAAAACGTACAAAACAAGAGATTGGAGACATCAAGATTTTTGACGAATTTTTGAGGAATTTTCAAATTTTCAGAAATGAGGTTCCAGATAAGGTCAAAAACTACATACTCAGATCTTCACCAAACTTTGCAGGGATACATTGGTTGTCAAGACACGTGGGGAAAACATACAAACCAAGAGATTGGAGACATCAAGATTTTGGACGAATTTTTTAAGAATTTTCAAATTTTCAGATAGGAGGTTCCATATAAGGTCAAAAACTACATACTCAGATCTTCACCAAACTTTGCAGGGATACATTGGATGTCAAGACACGTGGGAAAAACGTACAAAACAAGAGATTGGAGACATCAAGATTTTGGACGAATTTTTTAAGAATTTTCAAATTTTCAGAAAGGATGTTCCAGATAAGGTCAAAAACGACATACTCAGATCTTCACCAAACTTTGCAGGGATACATTGGATGTCAAGACACGTGGAAAAAACATACAAAACATAGGATTGGGGACATCAAGATTTTGGTCAAATTTTTTAAGAATTTTCAAATTTTCAGATAGGAGGTTCCATATAAGGTCAAAAACTACATACTCAGATCTTCGCCAAACATTGCAGGGATACATTGGATGTCAAGACACGTGGAAAAACGTACAAAACAAGAGATTGGAGACATCAAGATTTTCGACGAATTTTTTAAGAATTTTCAAATTTTCAGATAGGAGGTTCCAGATAAGGTCAAAAACTACATACTCAGATCTTCACCAAACTTTGCAGGGATACATTGGATGTCAAGACACGTGGGAAAACATACAAAACATAGGATTGGGGACATCAAGATTTTGGTCAAATTTTTTAAGAATTTTCAAATTTTCAGATAGGAGGTTCCATATAAGGTCAAAAACTACATACTCAGATCTTCACCAAACATTGCAGGGATCCATTGGATGTCAAGACACGTGGAAAAAACGTACAAAACAAGAAATTGGAGACATCAAGATTTTGGACGAATTTTTTAAGAATTTTCAAATTTTCAGAAAGGAGGTTCCATATAAAGTAAAAAACTACATACTCAGATCTTCACCGAACTTTGCAGGGATACATTGGATGTCAAGACACGTGGAAAAAACATACAAAACATAGGATTGGGGACATCAAGATTTTGGTCAAATTTTTTAAGAATTTTCAAATTTTCAGATAGGAGGTTCCATATAAGGTCAAAAACTACATACTCAGATCTTCACCAAACATTGCAGGGATACATTGGATGTCAAGACACGTGGAAAAAACGTACAAAACAAGAGATTGGAGACATCAAGATTTTGGACGAATTTTTGAAGAATTTTCAAATTTTCAGATAGGAGGTTCCAGATAAGGTCAAAAACTACATACTCAGATCTTCACCAAACGTTGCAGGGATACTTTGCATGTCAAGACACGTGGAAAAAACGTACAAAACAAGAGATTGGAGACATCAAGATTTTGGACGAATTTTTTAAGAATTTTCAAATTTTCAGAAAGGATGTTCCAGATAAGGTCAAAAACGACATACTCAGATCTTCACCAAACTTTGCAGGGATACATTGGATGTCAAGACACGTGGAAAAAACATACAAAACATAGGATTGGGGACATCAAGATTTTGGTCAAATTTTTTAAGAATTTTCAAATTTTCAGATAGGAGGTTCCATATAAGGTCAAAAACTACATACTCAGATCTTCGCCAAACATTGCAGGGATACATTGGATGTCAAGACACGTGGAAAAACGTACAAAACAAGAGATTGGAGACATCAAGATTTTCGACGAATTTTTTAAGAATTTTCAAATTTTCAGATAGGAGGTTCCAGATAAGGTCAAAAACTACATACTCAGATCTTCACCAAACTTTGCAGGGATACATTGGATGTCAAGACACGTGGAAAAAACGTACAAAACAAGAGATTGGGGTCATCAAGATTTTGGACGGATTTTTTAGGAATTTTCAAATTTTCAGATGGGAGGTTCCAGATAAGGTCAAAAACTACATACTCAGATCTTCACCAAACTTTGCAGGGATCCATTGGAGGTCGAGACACGTGGAAAAAACGTACAAAACAAGAGATTGGAGACATCAAGATTTTGGACGAATTTTTTAAGAATTTTCAAATTTTCAGATAGGAGGTTCCATATAAGGTCAAAAACTACATACTCAGATCTTCACCAAACATTGCAGGAATACAATGGATGTCAAGACACGTGGAAAAAATGTACAAAACAAGAGATTGGAGACATCAAGATTTTCGACGGATTTTTTAAGAATTTTCAAATTTTCAGATGGGAGGTTCCAGATAAGGTCAAAAACGACATACTCAGATCTTCACCGAACTTTGCAGGGATACATTGGATGTCAAGACACGGAAAAAACATACAAAACATAGGATTGGGGACATCAAGATTTTGGTCAAATTTTTTAAGAATTTTCAAATTTTCAGATAGGAGGTTCCATATAAGGTCAAAAACTACATACTCAGATCTTCACCAAACATTGCAGGGATACATTGGATGTCAAGACACGTGGAAAAAACGTACAAAACAAGAGATTGGAGACATCAAGATTTTGGACGAATTTTTGAAGAATTTTCAAATTTTCAGATAGGAGGTTCCAGATAAGGTCAAAAACTACATACTCAGATCTTCACCAAACGTTGCAGGGATACTTTGCATGTCAAGACACGTGGAAAAAACGTACAAAACAAGAGATTGGAGACATCAAGATTTTGGACGAATTTTTTAAGAATTTTCAAATTTTCAGAAAGGATGTTCCAGATAAGGTCAAAAACGACATACTCAGATCTTCACCAAACTTTGCAGGGATACATTGGATGTCAAGACACGTGGAAAAAACATACAAAACATAGGATTGGGGACATCAAGATTTTGGTCAAATTTTTTAAGAATTTTCAAATTTTCAGATAGGAGGTTCCATATAAGGTCAAAAACTACATACTCAGATCTTCGCCAAACATTGCAGGGATACATTGGATGTCAAGACACGTGGAAAAACGTACAAAACAAGAGATTGGAGACATCAAGATTTTCGACGAATTTTTTAAGAATTTTCAAATTTTCAGATAGGAGGTTCCAGATAAGGTCAAAAACTACATACTCAGATCTTCACCAAACTTTGCAGGGATACATTGGATGTCAAGACACGTGGAAAAAACGTACAAAACAAGAGATTGGGGTCATCAAGATTTTGGACGGATTTTTTAGGAATTTTCAAATTTTCAGATGGGAGGTTCCAGATAAGGTCAAAAACTACATACTCAGATCTTCACCAAACTTTGCAGGGATCCATTGGAGGTCGAGACACGTGGAAAAAACGTACAAAACAAGAGATTGGAGACATCAAGATTTTGGACGAATTTTTTAAGAATTTTCAAATTTTCAGATAGGAGGTTCCATATAAGGTCAAAAACTACATACTCAGATCTTCACCAAACATTGCAGGAATACAATGGATGTCAAGACACGTGGAAAAAATGTACAAAACAAGAGATTGGAGACATCAAGATTTTCGACGGATTTTTTAAGAATTTTCAAATTTTCAGATGGGAGGTTCCAGATAAGGTCAAAAACGACATACTCAGATCTTCACCAAACTTTGCATGGATACATTGGATGTCAAGACACGTGGAAAAAACATACAAAACATAGGATTGGGGACATCAAGATTTTGGTCGAATTTTTTAAGAATTTTCAAATTTTCAGATAGGAGGTTCCATATAAGGTCAAAAACTACATACTCAGATCTTCACCAAACTATGCAGGGATACATTGGATGTCAAGACACGTGGAAAAAACGTACAAAACAAGAGATTGGAGACATCAAGATTTCGGACGAATTTTTTAAGAATTTTCAAATTTTCAGATAGGAGGTTCCAGATAAGGTCAAAAACTACGTACTCAGATCTTCACCAAACTTTGCAGGGACACATTGGATGTCAAGACACGTGGAAAAAACGTACAAAACAAGAGATTGGAGACATCAAGATTTTTGACGAATTTTTGAGGAATTTTCAAATTTTCAGAAATGAGGTTCCAGATAAGGTCAAAAACTACATACTCAGATCTTCACCAAACTTTGCAGGGATACATTGGTTGTCAAGACACGTGGGGAAAACATACAAACCAAGAGATTGGAGACATCAAGATTTTGGACGAATTTTTTAAGAATTTTCAAATTTTCAGATAGGAGGTTCCATATAAGGTCAAAAACTACATACTCAGATCTTCACCAAACTTTGCAGGGATACATTGGATGTCAAGACACGTGGGAAAAACGTACAAAACAAGAGATTGGAGACATCAAGATTTTGGACGAATTTTTTAAGAATTTTCAAATTTTCAGAAAGGATGTTCCAGATAAGGTCAAAAACGACATACTCAGATCTTCACCAAACTTTGCAGGGATACATTGGATGTCAAGACACGTGGAAAAAACATACAAAACATAGGATTGGGGACATCAAGATTTTGGTCAAATTTTTTAAGAATTTTCAAATTTTCAGATAGGAGGTTCCATATAAGGTCAAAAACTACATACTCAGATCTTCGCCAAACATTGCAGGGATACATTGGATGTCAAGACACGTGGAAAAACGTACAAAACAAGAGATTGGAGACATCAAGATTTTCGACGAATTTTTTAAGAATTTTCAAATTTTCAGATAGGAGGTTCCAGATAAGGTCAAAAACTACATACTCAGATCTTCACCAAACTTTGCAGGGATACATTGGATGTCAAGACACGTGGGAAAACATACAAAACATAGGATTGGGGACATCAAGATTTTGGTCAAATTTTTTAAGAATTTTCAAATTTTCAGATAGGAGGTTCCATATAAGGTCAAAAACTACATACTCAGATCTTCACCAAACATTGCAGGGATACATTGGATGTCAAGACACGTGGAAAAAACGTACAAAACAAGAGATTGGAGACATCAAGATTTTGGACGAATTTTTGAAGAATTTTCAAATTTTCAGATAGGAGGTTCCAGATAAGGTCAAAAACTACATACTCAGATCTTCACCAAACGTTGCAGGGATACTTTGCATGTCAAGACACGTGGAAAAAACGTACAAAACAAGAGATTGGAGACATCAAGATTTTGGACGAATTTTTTAAGAATTTTCAAATTTTCAGAAAGGATGTTCCAGATAAGGTCAAAAACGACATACTCAGATCTTCACCAAACTTTGCAGGGATACATTGGATGTCAAGACACGTGGAAAAAACATACAAAACATAGGATTGGGGACATCAAGATTTTGGTCAAATTTTTTAAGAATTTTCAAATTTTCAGATAGGAGGTTCCATATAAGGTCAAAAACTACATACTCAGATCTTCGCCAAACATTGCAGGGATACATTGGATGTCAAGACACGTGGAAAAACGTACAAAACAAGAGATTGGAGACATCAAGATTTTCGACGAATTTTTTAAGAATTTTCAAATTTTCAGATAGGAGGTTCCAGATAAGGTCAAAAACTACATACTCAGATCTTCACCAAACTTTGCAGGGATACATTGGATGTCAAGACACGTGGAAAAAACGTACAAAACAAGAGATTGGGGTCATCAAGATTTTGGACGGATTTTTTAGGAATTTTCAAATTTTCAGATGGGAGGTTCCAGATAAGGTCAAAAACTACATACTCAGATCTTCACCAAACTTTGCAGGGATCCATTGGAGGTCGAGACACGTGGAAAAAACGTACAAAACAAGAGATTGGAGACATCAAGATTTTGGACGAATTTTTTAAGAATTTTCAAATTTTCAGATAGGAGGTTCCATATAAGGTCAAAAACTACATACTCAGATCTTCACCAAACATTGCAGGAATACAATGGATGTCAAGACACGTGGAAAAAATGTACAAAACAAGAGATTGGAGACATCAAGATTTTCGACGGATTTTTTAAGAATTTTCAAATTTTCAGATGGGAGGTTCCAGATAAGGTCAAAAACGACATACTCAGATCTTCACCAAACTTTGCATGGATACATTGGATGTCAAGACACGTGGAAAAAACATACAAAACATAGGATTGGGGACATCAAGATTTTGGTCGAATTTTTTAAGAATTTTCAAATTTTCAGATAGGAGGTTCCATATAAGGTCAAAAACTACATACTCAGATCTTCACCAAACTATGCAGGGATACATTGGATGTCAAGACACGTGGAAAAAACGTACAAAACAAGAGATTGGAGACATCAAGATTTCGGACGAATTTTTTAAGAATTTTCAAATTTTCAGATAGGAGGTTCCAGATAAGGTCAAAAACTACGTACTCAGATCTTCACCAAACTTTGCAGGGACACATTGGATGTCAAGACACGTGGAAAAAACGTACAAAACAAGAGATTGGAGACATCAAGATTTTTGACGAATTTTTGAGGAATTTTCAAATTTTCAGAAATGAGGTTCCAGATAAGGTCAAAAACTACATACTCAGATCTTCACCAAACTTTGCAGGGATACATTGGTTGTCAAGACACGTGGGGAAAACATACAAACCAAGAGATTGGAGACATCAAGATTTTGGACGAATTTTTTAAGAATTTTCAAATTTTCAGATAGGAGGTTCCATATAAGGTCAAAAACTACATACTCAGATCTTCACCAAACTTTGCAGGGATACATTGGATGTCAAGACACGTGGGAAAAACGTACAAAACAAGAGATTGGAGACATCAAGATTTTGGACGAATTTTTTAAGAATTTTCAAATTTTCAGAAAGGATGTTCCAGATAAGGTCAAAAACGACATACTCAGATCTTCACCAAACTTTGCAGGGATACATTGGATGTCAAGACACGTGGAAAAAACATACAAAACATAGGATTGGGGACATCAAGATTTTGGTCAAATTTTTTAAGAATTTTCAAATTTTCAGATAGGAGGTTCCATATAAGGTCAAAAACTACATACTCAGATCTTCGCCAAACATTGCAGGGATACATTGGATGTCAAGACACGTGGAAAAACGTACAAAACAAGAGATTGGAGACATCAAGATTTTCGACGAATTTTTTAAGAATTTTCAAATTTTCAGATAGGAGGTTCCAGATAAGGTCAAAAACTACATACTCAGATCTTCACCAAACTTTGCAGGGATACATTGGATGTCAAGACACGTGGGAAAACATACAAAACATAGGATTGGGGACATCAAGATTTTGGTCAAATTTTTTAAGAATTTTCAAATTTTCAGATAGGAGGTTCCATATAAGGTCAAAAACTACATACTCAGATCTTCACCAAACATTGCAGGGATCCATTGGATGTCAAGACACGTGGAAAAAACGTACAAAACAAGAAATTGGAGACATCAAGATTTTGGACGAATTTTTTAAGAATTTTCAAATTTTCAGAAAGGAGGTTCCATATAAAGTAAAAAACTACATACTCAGATCTTCACCGAACTTTGCAGGGATACATTGGATGTCAAGACACGTGGAAAAAACATACAAAACATAGGATTGGGGACATCAAGATTTTGGTCAAATTTTTTAAGAATTTTCAAATTTTCAGATAGGAGGTTCCATATAAGGTCAAAAACTACATACTCAGATCTTCACCAAACATTGCAGGGATACATTGGATGTCAAGACACGTGGAAAAAACGTACAAAACAAGAGATTGGAGACATCAAGATTTTGGACGAATTTTTGAAGAATTTTCAAATTTTCAGATAGGAGGTTCCAGATAAGGTCAAAAACTACATACTCAGATCTTCACCAAACGTTGCAGGGATACTTTGCATGTCAAGACACGTGGAAAAAACGTACAAAACAAGAGATTGGAGACATCAAGATTTTGGACGAATTTTTTAAGAATTTTCAAATTTTCAGAAAGGATGTTCCAGATAAGGTCAAAAACGACATACTCAGATCTTCACCAAACTTTGCAGGGATACATTGGATGTCAAGACACGTGGAAAAAACATACAAAACATAGGATTGGGGACATCAAGATTTTGGTCAAATTTTTTAAGAATTTTCAAATTTTCAGATAGGAGGTTCCATATAAGGTCAAAAACTACATACTCAGATCTTCGCCAAACATTGCAGGGATACATTGGATGTCAAGACACGTGGAAAAACGTACAAAACAAGAGATTGGAGACATCAAGATTTTCGACGAATTTTTTAAGAATTTTCAAATTTTCAGATAGGAGGTTCCAGATAAGGTCAAAAACTACATACTCAGATCTTCACCAAACTTTGCAGGGATACATTGGATGTCAAGACACGTGGGAAAACATACAAAACATAGGATTGGGGACATCAAGATTTTGGTCAAATTTTTTAAGAATTTTCAAATTTTCAGATAGGAGGTTCCATATAAGGTCAAAAACTACATACTCAGATCTTCACCAAACATTGCAGGGATACATTGGATGTCAAGACACGTGGAAAAAACGTACAAAACAAGAGATTGGAGACATCAAGATTTTGGACGAATTTTTTAAGAATTTTCAAATTTTCAGATGGGAGGTTCCATGTAAGGTCAAAAACGACATACTCAGATCTTCACCAAACTTTGCATGGATACATTTGATGTCAAGACACGTGGAAAAACGTACAAAACAAGAAATTGGAGACATCAAGATTTTGGACGAATTTTTTAAGAATTTTCAAATTTTCAGAAAGGAGGTTCCGTATAAGGTCAAAAACTACATACTCAGAACTTCACCAAACTTTGCAGGGATACATTGGATGTCAAGACACGTGGAAAAAACGTACAAAACAAGAGATTGGGGTCATCAAGATTTTGGACGGATTTTTTAGGAATTTTCAAATTTTCAGATGGGAGGTTCCAGATAAGGTCAAAAACTACATACTCAGATCTTCACCAAACTTTGCAGTGATACATTGGATGTCAAGACACGTGGAAAAAACGTACAAAACAAGAGATTGGAGACATCAAGATTTTGAATGAATTTTTTAAGAATTTTCAAATTTTCAGATAGGAGGTTCCATATAAGGTCAAAAACTACATACTCAGATCTTCACCAAACATTGCAGGAATACAATGGATGTCAAGACACGTGGAAAAAATGTACAAAACAAGAGATTGGAGACATCAAGATTTTCGACGGATTTTTTAAGAATTTTCAAATTTTCAGATGGGAGGTTCCAGATAAGGTCAAAAACGACATACTCAGATCTTCACCGAACTTTGCAGGGATACATTGGATGTCAAGACACGGAAAAAACATACAAAACATAGGATTGGGGACATCAAGATTTTGGTCAAATTTTTTAAGAATTTTCAAATTTTCAGATAGGAGGTTCCATATAAGGTCAAAAACTACATACTCAGATCTTCACCAAACATTGCAGGGATACATTGGATGTCAAGACACGTGGAAAAAACGTACAAAACAAGAGATTGGAGACATCAAGATTTTGGACGAATTTTTGAAGAATTTTCAAATTTTCAGATAGGAGGTTCCAGATAAGGTCAAAAACTACATACTCAGATCTTCACCAAACGTTGCAGGGATACTTTGCATGTCAAGACACGTGGAAAAAACGTACAAAACAAGAGATTGGAGACATCAAGATTTTGGACGAATTTTTTAAGAATTTTCAAATTTTCAGAAAGGATGTTCCAGATAAGGTCAAAAACGACATACTCAGATCTTCACCAAACTTTGCAGGGATACATTGGATGTCAAGACACGTGGAAAAAACATACAAAACATAGGATTGGGGACATCAAGATTTTGGTCAAATTTTTTAAGAATTTTCAAATTTTCAGATAGGAGGTTCCATATAAGGTCAAAAACTACATACTCAGATCTTCGCCAAACATTGCAGGGATACATTGGATGTCAAGACACGTGGAAAAACGTACAAAACAAGAGATTGGAGACATCAAGATTTTCGACGAATTTTTTAAGAATTTTCAAATTTTCAGATAGGAGGTTCCAGATAAGGTCAAAAACTACATACTCAGATCTTCACCAAACTTTGCAGGGATACATTGGATGTCAAGACACGTGGAAAAAACGTACAAAACAAGAGATTGGGGTCATCAAGATTTTGGACGGATTTTTTAGGAATTTTCAAATTTTCAGATGGGAGGTTCCAGATAAGGTCAAAAACTACATACTCAGATCTTCACCAAACTTTGCAGGGATCCATTGGAGGTCGAGACACGTGGAAAAAACGTACAAAACAAGAGATTGGAGACATCAAGATTTTGGACGAATTTTTTAAGAATTTTCAAATTTTCAGATAGGAGGTTCCATATAAGGTCAAAAACTACATACTCAGATCTTCACCAAACATTGCAGGAATACAATGGATGTCAAGACACGTGGAAAAAATGTACAAAACAAGAGATTGGAGACATCAAGATTTTCGACGGATTTTTTAAGAATTTTCAAATTTTCAGATGGGAGGTTCCAGATAAGGTCAAAAACGACATACTCAGATCTTCACCAAACTTTGCATGGATACATTGGATGTCAAGACACGTGGAAAAAACATACAAAACATAGGATTGGGGACATCAAGATTTTGGTCGAATTTTTTAAGAATTTTCAAATTTTCAGATAGGAGGTTCCATATAAGGTCAAAAACTACATACTCAGATCTTCACCAAACTATGCAGGGATACATTGGATGTCAAGACACGTGGAAAAAACGTACAAAACAAGAGATTGGAGACATCAAGATTTCGGACGAATTTTTTAAGAATTTTCAAATTTTCAGATAGGAGGTTCCAGATAAGGTCAAAAACTACGTACTCAGATCTTCACCAAACTTTGCAGGGACACATTGGATGTCAAGACACGTGGAAAAAACGTACAAAACAAGAGATTGGAGACATCAAGATTTTTGACGAATTTTTGAGGAATTTTCAAATTTTCAGAAATGAGGTTCCAGATAAGGTCAAAAACTACATACTCAGATCTTCACCAAACTTTGCAGGGATACATTGGTTGTCAAGACACGTGGGGAAAACATACAAACCAAGAGATTGGAGACATCAAGATTTTGGACGAATTTTTTAAGAATTTTCAAATTTTCAGATAGGAGGTTCCATATAAGGTCAAAAACTACATACTCAGATCTTCACCAAACTTTGCAGGGATACATTGGATGTCAAGACACGTGGGAAAAACGTACAAAACAAGAGATTGGAGACATCAAGATTTTGGACGAATTTTTTAAGAATTTTCAAATTTTCAGAAAGGATGTTCCAGATAAGGTCAAAAACGACATACTCAGATCTTCACCAAACTTTGCAGGGATACATTGGATGTCAAGACACGTGGAAAAAACATACAAAACATAGGATTGGGGACATCAAGATTTTGGTCAAATTTTTTAAGAATTTTCAAATTTTCAGATAGGAGGTTCCATATAAGGTCAAAAACTACATACTCAGATCTTCGCCAAACATTGCAGGGATACATTGGATGTCAAGACACGTGGAAAAACGTACAAAACAAGAGATTGGAGACATCAAGATTTTCGACGAATTTTTTAAGAATTTTCAAATTTTCAGATAGGAGGTTCCAGATAAGGTCAAAAACTACATACTCAGATCTTCACCAAACTTTGCAGGGATACATTGGATGTCAAGACACGTGGGAAAACATACAAAACATAGGATTGGGGACATCAAGATTTTGGTCAAATTTTTTAAGAATTTTCAAATTTTCAGATAGGAGGTTCCATATAAGGTCAAAAACTACATACTCAGATCTTCACCAAACATTGCAGGGATCCATTGGATGTCAAGACACGTGGAAAAAACGTACAAAACAAGAAATTGGAGACATCAAGATTTTGGACGAATTTTTTAAGAATTTTCAAATTTTCAGAAAGGAGGTTCCATATAAAGTAAAAAACTACATACTCAGATCTTCACCGAACTTTGCAGGGATACATTGGATGTCAAGACACGTGGAAAAAACATACAAAACATAGGATTGGGGACATCAAGATTTTGGTCAAATTTTTTAAGAATTTTCAAATTTTCAGATAGGAGGTTCCATATAAGGTCAAAAACTACATACTCAGATCTTCACCAAACATTGCAGGGATACATTGGATGTCAAGACACGTGGAAAAAACGTACAAAACAAGAGATTGGAGACATCAAGATTTTGGACGAATTTTTGAAGAATTTTCAAATTTTCAGATAGGAGGTTCCAGATAAGGTCAAAAACTACATACTCAGATCTTCACCAAACGTTGCAGGGATACTTTGCATGTCAAGACACGTGGAAAAAACGTACAAAACAAGAGATTGGAGACATCAAGATTTTGGACGAATTTTTTAAGAATTTTCAAATTTTCAGAAAGGATGTTCCAGATAAGGTCAAAAACGACATACTCAGATCTTCACCAAACTTTGCAGGGATACATTGGATGTCAAGACACGTGGAAAAAACATACAAAACATAGGATTGGGGACATCAAGATTTTGGTCAAATTTTTTAAGAATTTTCAAATTTTCAGATAGGAGGTTCCATATAAGGTCAAAAACTACATACTCAGATCTTCGCCAAACATTGCAGGGATACATTGGATGTCAAGACACGTGGAAAAACGTACAAAACAAGAGATTGGAGACATCAAGATTTTCGACGAATTTTTTAAGAATTTTCAAATTTTCAGATAGGAGGTTCCAGATAAGGTCAAAAACTACATACTCAGATCTTCACCAAACTTTGCAGGGATACATTGGATGTCAAGACACGTGGGAAAACATACAAAACATAGGATTGGGGACATCAAGATTTTGGTCAAATTTTTTAAGAATTTTCAAATTTTCAGATAGGAGGTTCCATATAAGGTCAAAAACTACATACTCAGATCTTCACCAAACATTGCAGGGATACATTGGATGTCAAGACACGTGGAAAAAACGTACAAAACAAGAGATTGGAGACATCAAGATTTTGGACGAATTTTTTAAGAATTTTCAAATTTTCAGATGGGAGGTTCCATGTAAGGTCAAAAACGACATACTCAGATCTTCACCAAACTTTGCATGGATACATTTGATGTCAAGACACGTGGAAAAACGTACAAAACAAGAAATTGGAGACATCAAGATTTTGGACGAATTTTTTAAGAATTTTCAAATTTTCAGAAAGGAGGTTCCGTATAAGGTCAAAAACTACATACTCAGAACTTCACCAAACTTTGCAGGGATACATTGGATGTCAAGACACGTGGAAAAAACGTACAAAACAAGAGATTGGGGTCATCAAGATTTTGGACGGATTTTTTAGGAATTTTCAAATTTTCAGATGGGAGGTTCCAGATAAGGTCAAAAACTACATACTCAGATCTTCACCAAACTTTGCAGTGATACATTGGATGTCAAGACACGTGGAAAAAACGTACAAAACAAGAGATTGGAGACATCAAGATTTTGAATGAATTTTTTAAGAATTTTCAAATTTTCAGATAGGAGGTTCCATATAAGGTCAAAAACTACATACTCAGATCTTCACCAAACATTGCAGGAATACAATGGATGTCAAGACACGTGGAAAAAATGTACAAAACAAGAGATTTTAGACATCAAGATTTTCGACGGATTTTTTAAGAATTTTCAAATTTTCAGATGGGAGGTTCCAGATAAGGTCAAAAACGACATACTCAGATCTTCACCAAACTTTGCATGGATACATTGGATGTCAAGACACGTGGAAAAAACATACAAAACATAGGATTGGGGACATCAAGATTTTGGTCGAATTTTTTAAGAATTTTCAAATTTTCAGATAGGAGGTTCCATATAAGGTCAAAAACTACATACTCAGATCTTCACCAAACTATGCAGGGATACATTGGATGTCAAGACACGTGGAAAAAACTTACAAAACAAGAGATTGGAGACATCAAGATTTCGGACGAATTTTTTAAGAATTTTCAAATTTTCAGATAGGAGGTTCCAGATAAGGTCAAAAACTACATACTCAGATCTTCACCAAACTTTGCAGGGACACATTGGATGTCAAGACACGTGGAAAAAACGTACAAAACAAGAGATTGGAGACATCAAGATTTTTGACGAATTTTTGAGGAATTTTCAAATTTTCAGAAATGAGGTTCCAGATAAGGTCAAAAACTACATACTCAGATCTTCACCAAACTTTGCAGGGATACATTGGTTGTCAAGACACGTGGGGAAAACATACAAACCAAGAGATTGGAGACATCAAGATTTTGGACGAATTTTTTAAGAATTTTCAAATTTTCAGATAGGAGGTTCCATATAAGGTCAAAAACTACATACTCAGATCTTCACCAAACTTTGCAGGGATACATTGGATGTCAAGACACGTGGGAAAAACGTACAAAACAAGAGATTGGAGACATCAAGATTTTGGACGAATTTTTTAAGAATTTTCAAATTTTCAGAAAGGATGTTCCAGATAAGGTCAAAAACTACATACTCAGATCTTCACCAAACTTTGCAGGGATACATTGGATGTCAAGACACGTGGAAAAAACATACAAAACATAGGATTGGGGACATCAAGATTTTGGTCAAATTTTTTAAGAATTTTCAAATTTTCAGATAGGAGGTTCCATATAACGTCAAAAACTACATACTCAGATCTTCACCAAACATTGCAGGGATACATTGGATGTCAAGACACGTGGAAAAACGTACAAAACAAGAGATTGGAGACATCAAGATTTCGGACGAATTTTTTAAGAATTTTCAAATTTTCAGATAGGAGGTTCCAGATAAGATCAAAAACTGCATACTCAGATCTTCACCAAACTTTGCAGGGATACATTGGATGTCAAGACACGTGGGAAAACATACAAAACATAGGATTGGGGACATCAAGATTTTGGTCAAATTTTTTAAGAATTTTCAAATTTTCAGATAGGAGGTTCCATATAAGGTCAAAAACTACATACTCAGATCTTCACCAAACATTGCAGGGATACATTGGATGTCAAGACACGTGGAAAAAACGTACAAAACAAGCGATTGGAGACATCAAGATTTTCGACGAATTTTTTAAGAATTTACAAATTTTCAGATGGGAGGTTCCAGATAAGGTCAAAAACGACATACTCAGATCTTCACCAAACTTTGCATGGATACATTGGATGTCAAGACACGTGGAAAAAACGTACAAAACAGAAGATTGGAGACATCAAGATTTTGAACGAATTTTTTAAGAATTTTCAAATTTTCAGATAGGAGGTTCCATTAAGTTCAAAAACTACATACTCAGATCTTCACCAAACTTTGCAGGGATACATTGGATGTCAAGACACGTGGGGAAAACATACAAACCAAGAGATTGGAGACATCAAGATTTTGGACGAATTTTTTAAGAATTTTCAAATTTTCAGATAGGAGGTTCCATATAAGGTCAAAAACTACATACTCAGATCTTCACCAAACTTTGCAGGGATACATTGGATGTCAAGACACGTGGAAAAAACGTACAAAACAAGAGATTGGAGACATCAAGATTTTGGACGAATTTTTTAAGAATTTTCAAATTTTCAGAAAGGATGTTCCAGATAAGGTCAAAAACGACATACTCAGATCTTCACCAAACTTTGCAGGGATACATTGGATGTCAAGACACGTGGAAAAAACATACAAAACATAGGATTGGGGACATCAAGATTTTGGTCAAATTTTTTAAGAATTTTCAAATTTTCAGATAGGAGGTTCCATATAAGGTCAAAAACTACATACTCAGATCCTCGCCAAACATTGCAGGGATACATTGGATGTCAAGACACGTGGAAAAACGTACAAAACAAGAGATTGGAGACATCAAGATTTTCGACGAATTTTTTAAGAATTTTCAAATTTTCAGATAGGAGGTTCCAGATAAGGTCAAAAACTACATACTCAGATCTTCACCAAACTTTGCAGGGATACATTGGATGTCAAGACACGTGGGAAAACATACAAAACATAGGATTGGGGACATCAAGATTTTGGTCAAATTTTTTAAGAATTTTCAAATTTTCAGATAGGAGGTTCCATATAAGGTCAAAAACTACATACTCAGATCTTCACCAAACATTGCAGGGATACATTGGATGTCAAGACACGTGGAAAAAACGTACAAAACAAGCGATTGGAGACATCAAGATTTTCGACGAATTTTTTAAGAATTTTCAAATTTTCAGATGGGAGGTTCCAGATAAGGTCAAAAACGACATACTCAGATCTTCACCAAACTTTGCATGGATACATTGGATGTCAAGACACGTGGAAAAAACGTACAAAACAGAAGATTGGAGACATCAAGATTTTGAACGAATTTTTTAAGAATTTTCAAATTTTCAGATAGGAGGTTCCATTAAGTTCAAAAACTACATACTCAGATCTTCACCAAACTTTGCAGGGATACATTGGATGTCAAGACACGTGGGGAAAACATACAAACCAAGAGATTGGAGACATCAAGATTTTGGACGAATTTTTTAAGAATTTTCAAATTTTCAGATAGGAGGTTCCATATAAGGTCAAAAACTACATACTCAGATCTTCACCAAACTTTGCAGGGATACATTGGATGTCAAGACACGTGGAAAAAACGTACAAAACAAGAGATTGGAGACATCAAGATTTTGGACGAATTTTTTAAGAATTTTCAAATTTTCAGAAAGGATGTTCCAGATAAGGTCAAAAACGACATACTCAGATCTTCACCAAACTTTGCAGGGATACATTGGATGTCAAGACACGTGGAAAAAACATACAAAACATAGGATTGGGGACATCAAGATTTTGGTCAAATTTTTTAAGAATTTTCAAATTTTCAGATAGGAGGTTCCATATAAGGTCAAAAACTACATACTCAGATCCTCGCCAAACATTGCAGGGATACATTGGATGTCAAGACACGTGGAAAAACGTACAAAACAAGAGATTGGAGACATCAAGATTTTCGACGAATTTTTTAAGAATTTTCAAATTTTCAGATAGGAGGTTCCAGATAAGGTCAAAAACTACATACTCAGATCTTCACCAAACTTTGCAGGGATACATTGGATGTCAAGACACGTGGGAAAACATACAAAACATAGGATTGGGGACATCAAGATTTTGGTCAAATTTTTTAAGAATTTTCAAATTTTCAGAAAGGAGGTTCCATATAAGGTCAAAAACTACATACTCAGATCTTCACCAAACATTGCAGGGATACATTGGATGTCAAGACACGTGGAAAAAACGTACAAAACAAGCGATTGGAGACATCAAGATTTTCGACGAATTTTTTAAGAATTTTCAAATTTTCAGATGGGAGGTTCCAGATAAGGTCAAAAACGACATACTCAGATCTTCACCAAACTTTGCATGGATACATTGGATGTCAAGACACGTGGAAAAAACATACAAAACATAGAATTGGGGACATCAAGATTTTGGTCGAATTTTTTAAGAATTTTCAAATTTTCAGATAGGAGGTTCCATATAAGGTCAAAAACGACATACTCAGATCTTCACCAAACTTTGCATGGATACATTGGATGTCAAGACACGTGGAAAAAACGTACAAAACAAGAGATTGGAGACATCAGGATTTTGGACGAATTTTTGAGGAATTTTCAAATTTTCAGAAATGAGGTTCCAGATAAGGTCAAAAACTACATACTCAGATCTTCACCAAACTTTGCAGGGATACATTGGATGTCAAGACACGTGGGGAAAACATACAAACCAAGAGATTGGAGACATCAAGATTTTGGACGAATTTTTTAAGAATTTTCAAATTTTCAGATAGGAGGTTCCAGATAAGGTCAAAAACTACATACTCAGATCTTCACCAAACTTTGCAGGGATACATTGGATGTCAAGACACGTGGAAAAAACGTACAAAACAAGAGATTGGGGTCATCAAGATTTTGGACGGATTTTTTAGGAATTTTCAAATTTTCAGAAATGCGGTTCCATTTAAGGTCAAAAACTACATACTCAGATCTTCACCAAACTTTGCAGGGATACATTGGATGTCAAGACACGTGGAAAAAACGTACAAAACAAGAGATTGGAGACATCAAGATTTTGGACGAATTTTTTAAGAATTTTCAAATTTTCAGAAATGCGGTTCCAGATAAGGTCAAAAACTACATACTCAGATCTTCACCAAACTTTGCAGGGATACATTGGATGTCAAGTGACGTGGAAAAATCGTACAAAACAAGAGATTGGAGACATCAAGATTTTGGAAGAATTTTTTAAGAATTTTCAAATTTTCAGATGGGAGGTTCCATATAAGGTCAAAAACTACATACTCAGACTTCACCAAACTTTGCAGGGATACATTGGATGTCAAGACACGTGGAAAAAACATACAAGACCTAGGACTGGGGACATCAAGATTTTGGTCAAATTTTTTAAGATTTTTCAAATTTTCAGGTTCCATATAAGGTCAAAAACTACATACTCAGATCTTCACCAAACTTTGCAGGAATACATTGGATGTTAAGACACGTGGAAAAAACGTACAAAACAAGAGATTGGAGACATCAAGATTTTGGACGAATTTTTTAAGAATTTTCAAATTTTCAGATAGGAGGTTCCATATAAGGTCAAAAACTACATACTCAGATCTTCACCAAACTTTGCAGGGATACATTGGATGTCAAGACACGTGGAAAAAACGCACAAAACAAGGGATTGGGGTCATCAAGATTTTGGACGGATTTTTTAGGAATTTTCAAATTTTCAGATGGGATGTTCCAGATAAGGTCAAAAACTACATACTCAGATCTTCACCAAACTTTGCAGGGATACATTGGATGTCAAGACACGTGGAAAAAACGTACAAAACAAGAGATTGGGGTCATCAAGATTTTGGACGGATTTTTTAAGAATTTTCAAATTTTCAGATGGGAGGTTCCAGATAAGGTCAAAAACGACATACTCAGATCTTCACCAAACTTTGCAGGAATACATTGGATGTCAAGACACGTGGAAAAAACATACAAAACATAAGATTCGGGACATCAAGATTTTGGTCGAATTTTTTAAGAATTTTCAAATTTTCAGATAGGAGGTTCCATATAAGGTAAAAAACTACATACTCAGATCTTCACCGAACTTTGCAGGGATACATTGGATGTCAAGACACGTGGAAAAAACATACAAATCATAGGATTGGGGACATCAAGATTTTGGTCAATTTTTTTAAGAATTTTCAAATTTTCAGATAGGAGGATCCATATAAGGTCAAAAACTACATACTCAGATCTTCACCAAACATTGCAGGGATACATTGGATGTCAAGACACGTGGAAAAAACGTACAAAACAAGAGATTGGAGACATCAAGATTTTGGACGAATTTTTGAAGAATTTTCAAATTTTCAGATAGGAGGTTTAAGGTCAAAAACTACATACTCAGATCTTCACCAAACTTTGCAGGGATACATTGGATGTCAAGACACGTGGAAAAAACGTACAAAACAAGAGATTGGAGACATCAAGATTTTCGTCGAATTTTTTAAGAATTTTCAAATTTTCAGATGGGAGGTTCCAGATAAGGTCAAAAACGACATACTCAGATCTTCACCAAACTTTGCATGGATACATTGGATGTCAAGACACGTGGAAAAAACGTACAAAACAAGAAATTGGAGACATCAAGATTTTGGACGAATTTCTTAAGAATTTTCAAATTTTCAGAAAGGAGGTTCCGTATAAGGTCAAAAACTACATACTCAGATCTTCACCAAACTTTGCAGGGATACATTGGATGTCAAGACACGTGGAAAAAACGTACAAAACAAGAGATTGGGGTCATCAAGATTTTGGACTGATTTTTTAGGAATTTTCAAATTTTCAGATGGGAGGTTCCAGATAAGGTCAAAAACTACATACTCAGATCTTCACCAAACTTTGCAGTGATACATTGGATGTCAAAACACGTGGAAAAAACGTACAAAACAAGAGATTGGAGACATCAAGATTTTGAACGAATTTTTTAAGAATTTTCAAATTTTCTGATAGGAGGTTCCATATAAGGTCAAAAACTACATACTCAGATCTTCACCAAACTTTGCATTGATACATTGGATGTCAAGACACGTGGAAAAAACATACAAAACATAGGATTGGGGACATCAAGATTTTGGTCGAATTTTTTAAGAATTTTCAATTTTTCAGAAAGGAGGTTCCATATAAGGTCAAAAACTACATACTCAGATCTTCACCAAACTTAGCAGGGATACATTGGATGTCAAGACACGTGGAAAAAACATACAAGACATAGGATTGGGGACATCAAGATTTTGGTCAAATTTTTTTTGAATTTTCAAATTTTCAGATAGGAGGTTCCATATAAGGTCAAAAACTACATACTCAGATCTTCACCAAACATTGCAGGAATACAATGGATGTCAAGACACGTGGAAAAAATGTACAAAACAAGAGATTGGAGACATCAAGATTTTCGACGGATTTTTTAAGAATTTTCAAATTTTCAGATGGGAGGTTCCAGATAAGGTCAAAAACGACATACTCAGATCTTCACCAAACTTTGCATGGATACATTGGATGTCAAGACACGTGGAAAAAACATACAAAACATAGGATTGGGGACATCAAGATTTTGGTCGAATTTTTTAAGAATTTTCAAATTTTCAGATAGGAGGTTCCATATAAGGTCAAAAACTACATACTCAGATCTTCACCAAACTATGCAGGGATACATTGGATGTCAAGACACGTGGAAAAAACGTACAAAACAAGAGATTGGAGACATAAAGATTTTGGACGAATTTTTTAAGAATTTTCAAATTTTCAGATAGGAGGTTCCAGATAAGGTCAAAAACTACATACTCAGATCTTCACCAAACTTTGCAGGGATACATTGGATGTCAAGACACGTGGAAAAAACGTACAAAACAAGAGATTGGAGACATCAAGATTTTGGACGAATTTTTGAGGAATTTTCAAATTTTCAGAAATGAGGTTCCAGATAAGGTCAAAAACTACATACTCAGATCTTCACCAAACTTTGCAGGGATACATTGGATGTCAAGACACGTGGGGAAAACATACAAACCAAGAGATTGGAGACATCAAGATTTTGGACGAATTTTTTAAGAATTTTCAAATTTTCAGATAGGAGGTTCCATATAAGGTCAAAAACTACATACTCAGATCTTCACCAAACTTTGCAGGGATACATTGGATGTCAAGACACGTGTAAAAAACATACAAAACATAGGATTGGGGACATCAAGATTTTGGTCAAATTTTTTAAGAATTTTCAAATTTTCAGATAGGAGGTTCCATATAAGGTCAAAAACTACATACTCAGATCTTCACCAAACATTGCAGGGATACATTGGATGTCAAGACACGTGGAAAAACGTACAAAACAAGAGATTGGAGACATCAAGATTTCGGACGAATTTTTTAAGAATTTTCAAATTTTCAGATAGGAAGTTCCAGATAAGGTCAAAAACTACATACTCAGATCTTCACCAAACTTTGCAGGGATACATTGGATGTCAAGACACGTGGGAAAAACATACAAAACATAGGATTGGGGACATCAAGATTTTGGTCAAATTTTTTAAGAATTTTCAAATTTTCAGATAGGAGGTTCCATATAAGGTCAAAAACTACATACTCAGATCTTCACCAAACATTGCAGGGATACATTGGATGTCAAGACACGTGGAAAAAACGTACAAAACAAGCGATTGGAGACATCAAGATTTTGGTCGAATTTTTTAAGAATTTTCAAATTTTCAGATGGGAGGTTCCAGATAAGGTCAAAAACGACATACTCAGATCTTCACCAAACTTTGCATGGATTCATTGGATGTCAAGACACGTGGAAAAAACGTACAAAACATAGAATTGGGGACATCAAGATTTTGGTCGAATTTTTTAAAAATTTTAAAATTTTCAGATAGGAGGTTCCATATAAGGTCAAAAACTACATACTCAGATCTTCACCAAACTTTGCATGGATACATTGGATGTCAAGACACGTGGAAAAAACGTACAAAACAAGAGATTGGAGACATCAAGATTTTGGACGAATTTTTTAAGAATTTTCAAATTTTCAGATAGGAGGTTCCAGATAAGGTCAAAAACTACATACTCAGATCTTCACCAAACTTTGCAGGGATACATTGGATGTCAAGACACGTGGAAAAAACGTACAAAACAAGTGATTGGGGTCATCAAGATTTTGGACGGATTTTTTAGGAATTTTCAAATTTTCAGATGGGAGGTTCCAGATAAGGTCAAAAACTACATACTCAGATCTTCACCAAACTTTACAGGGATACATTGGATGTCAAGACACGTGGAAAAACGTACAAAACAAGAGATTGGAGACGTCAAGATTTTGGACGAATTTTTTAAGAATTTTCAAATTTCCAGAAAGGATGTTCCAGATAAGGTCACAAACTACATACTGAGATCTTCACCAAACTTTGCAGGGATACATTGGATGTCAAGACACGTGGAAAAAACGTACAAAACAAGAGATTGGAGACATCAAGATTTTGAACGAATTTTTTAAGAATTTTCAAATTTTCAGATAGGAGGTTCCATATAAGGTCAAAAACTACACTCAGATTTTCACCAAACTTTGCATGGATACATTGGATGTCAAGACACGTGGAAAAAACATACAAAACATAGGATTGGGGACATCAAGATTTTGGTCAAATTTTTTAAGAATTTTCAAATTTTCAGATGGGAGGTTCCAGATAAGGTCAAAAACGACATACTCAGATCTTCACCAAACTTTGAATGGATACATTGGATGTCAAGACACGTGGAAAAAACATACAAAACATAGAATTGGGGACATCAAGATTTTGGTCGAATTTTTTAAGAATTTTCAAATTTTCAGATAGGAGGTTCCATATAAGGTCAAAAACTACATACTCAGATCTTCACCAAACTTTGCATGGATACATTGGATGTCAAGGCACGTAAAAAAAACGTACAAAACAAGAGATTGGAGACATCAAGATTTTGGACGAATTTTTGAGGATTTTTCAAATTTTCAGAAATGAGGTTCCAGATAAGGTCAAAAACTACATATTCAGATCTTCACCAAACTTTGCAGGGATACATTGGATGTCAAGACACGTGGGGAAAACATACAAACCAAGAGATTGGAGACATCAAGATTTTGGACGAATTTTTTAAGAATTTTCAAATTTTCAGATAGGAGGTTCCAGATAAGGTCAAAAACTACATACTCAGATCTTCACCAAACTTTGCAGGGATACATTGGATGTCAAGACACGTTTGAAAAAACGTACAAAACAAGAGATTGGGGTCATCAAGATTTTGGACGGATTTTTTAGGAATTTTCAAATTTTCAGAAATGCGGTTCCAGATAAGGTCAAAAACTACATACTCAGATCTTCACCAAACTTTGCAGGGATACATTGGATGTCAAGACACGTGGAAAAAACGTACAAAACAAGAGATTGGAGACATCAAGATTTTGGACGAATTTTTTAAGAATTTTCAAATTTTCAGAAATGCGGTTCCAGATAAGGTCAAAAACTACATACTCAGATCTTCACCAAACTTTGCAGGGATACATTGGATGTCAAGTGACGTGGAAAAAACGTACAAAACAAGAGATTGGAGACATCAAGATTTTGGAAGAATTTTTTAAGAATTTTCAAATTTTCAGATGGGAGGTTCCATATAAGGTCAAAAACTACATACTCAGATCTTCACCAAACTTTGCAGGGATACATTGGATGTAAAGACACGTGGAAAAACATACAAGACCTAGGTTTGGGGACATCAAGATTTTGGTCAAATTTTTTAAGAATTTTCAAATTTTCAGGTTCCATATAAGGTCAAAAACTACATACTCAGATCTTCACCAAACTTTGCAGGAATACATTGGATGTTAAGACACGTGGAAAAAACGTACAAAACAAGAGATTGTGGTCATCAAGGTTTTGGACGGATTTTTTAGGAATTTTCAAATTTTCAGATGGGAGGTTCCAGATAAGGTCAAAAACGACATACTCAGATCTTCACCAAACTTTGCAGGAATACATTGGATGTCAAGACACGTGGAAAAACATACAAAACATAAGATTCGGGACATCAAGATTTTGGTCGAATTTTTTAAGAATTTTCAAATTTTCAGATAGGAGGTTCCATATAAGGTAAAAAACTACATACTCAGATCTTCACCGAACTTTGCAGGGATACATTGGATGTCAAGACACGTGGAAAAAACATACAAAACATAGGATTGGGGACATCAAGATTTTGGTCAAATTTTTTAAGAATTTTCAAATTTTCAGATAGGAGGTTCCATATAAATTCAAAAACTACATACTCAGATCTTCACCAAACATTGCAGGGATACATTGGATGTCAAGACACGTGGAAAAAACGTACAAAACAAGAGATTGGAGACATCAAGATTTTGGACGAATTTTTGAAGAATTTTCAAATTTTCAGAAAGGAGGTTTAAGGTCAAAAACTACATACTCAGATCTTCACCAAACGTTGCAGGGATACTTTGCATGTCAAGACACGTGGAAAAAACGTACAAAACAAGAGATTGGAGACATCAAGATTTTCGTCGAATTTTTTAAGAATTTTCAAATTTTCAGATGGGAGGTTCCAGATAAGGTTCAAAACGACATACTCAGATCTTCACCAAACTTTGCATGGATACATTGGATGTCAAGACACGTGGAAAAAACGTACAAAACAAGAAATTGGAGACATCAAGATTTTGGACGAATTTTTTAAGAATTTTCAAATTTTCAGAAAGGAGGTTCCGTATAAGGTCAAAAACTACATACTCAGATCTTCACCAAACTTTGCAGGGATACATTGGATGTCAAGACACGTGGAAAAAACGTACAAAACAAGAGATTGGGGTCATCAAGATTTTGGACGGATTTTTTAGGAATTTTCAAATTTTCAGATGGGAGGTTCCAGATAAGGTCAAAAACTACATACCCAGATCTTCACCAAACTTTGCAGTGATACATTGGATGTCAAGACACGTGGAAAAAACGTACAAAACAAGAGATTGGAGACATCAAGATTTTGAACGAATTTTTTAAGAATTTTCAAATTTTCAGATAGGAGGTTCCATATAAGGTCAAAAACTACATACTCAGATCTTCACCAAACTTTGCATGGATACATTGGATGTCAAGACACGTGGAAAAAACATACAAAACATAGGATTGGGGACATCAAGATTTTGGTCGAATTTTTTAAGAATTTTCAAATTTTCAGATAGGAGGTTCCATATAAGGTCAAAAACTACATACTCAGATCTTCACCAAACTTAGCAGGGATACATTGGATGTCAAGACACGTGGAAAAAACATACAAGACATAGGATTGGGGACATCAAGATTTTGGTCAAATTTTTTAAGAATTTTCAAATTTTCAGATAGGAGGTTCCATATAAGGTCAAAAACTACATACTCAGATCTTCACCAAACATTGCAGGAATACAATGGATGTCAAGACACGTGGAAAAAATGTACAAAACAAGAGATTGGAGACATCAAGATTTTCGACGGATTTTTTAAGAATTTTCAAATTTTCAGATGGGAGGTTCCAGATAAGGTCAAAAACGACATACTCAAATCTTCACCAAACTCTGCATGGATACATTGGATGTCAAGACACGTGGAAAAAACATACAAAACATAGGATTGGGGACATCAAGATTTTGGTCAAATTTTTTAAGAATTTTCAAATTTTCAGATAGGAGGTTCCATATAAGGTCAAAAACTACATACTCAGATCTTCACCAAACATTGCAGGGATACATTGGATGTCAAGACACGTGGAAAAAACGTACAAAACAAGCGATTGGAGACATCAAGATTTTCGACGAATTTTTTAAGAATTTTCAAATTTTCAGATGGGAGGTTCCAGATAAGGTCAAAAACGACATACTCAGATCTTCATCAAACTTTGCATGGATACATTGGATGTCAAGACACGTGGAAAAAACATACAAAACATAGAATTGGGGACATCAAGATTTTGGTCGAATTTTTTAAGAATTTTCAAATTTTCAGATAGGAGGTTCCATATAAGGTCAAAAACTACATACTCAGATCTTCACCAAACTTTGCATGGATACATTGGATGTCAAGACACGTAAAAAAAACGTACAAAACAAGAGATTGGAGACATCAAGATTTTGGACGAATTTTTGAGGAATTTTCAAATTTTCAGAAATGAGGTTCCAGATAAGGTCAAAAACTACATACTCAGATCTTCACCAAACTTTGCAGGGATACATTGGATGTCAAGACACGTGGGGAAAACATACAAACCAAGAGATTGGAGACATCAAGATTTTGGACGAATTTTTTAAGAATTTTCAAATTTTCAGATAGGAGGTTCCAGATAAGATCAAAAACTACATACTCAGATCTTCACCAAACTTTGCAGGGATACATTGGATGTCAAGACACGTTTGAAAAAACGTACAAAACAAGAGATTGGGGTCATCGAGATTTTGGACGGATTTTTTAGGAATTTTCAAATTTTCAGAAATGCGGTTCCAGATAAGGTCAAAAACTACATACTCAGATCTTCACCAAACTTTGCAGGGATACATTGGATGTCAAGTGACGTGGAAAAAACGTACAAAACAAGAGATTGGAGACATCAAGATTTTGGAAGAATTTTTTAAGAATTTTCAAATTTTCAGGTTCCATATAAGGTCAAAAACTACATACTCAGATCTTCACCAAACTTTGCAGGAATACATTGGATGTTAAGACACGTGGAAAAAACGTACAAAACAAGAGATTGGAGACATCAAGATTTTGGACGAATTTTTTAAGAATTTTCAAATTTTCAGAAATGCGGTTCCAGATAAGGTCAAAAACTACATACTCAGATCTTCACCAAACTTTGCAGGGATACATTGGATGTCAAGACACGTGGAAAAAACGTACAAAACAAGGGATTGTGGTCATCAAGATTTTGGACGGATTTTTTAGGAATTTTCAAATTTTCAGATGGGAGGTTCCAGATAAGGTCAAAAACTACATACTCAGATCTTCACCAAACTTTGCAGGGATACATTGGATGTCAAGACACGTGGAAAAACGTACAAAACAAGAGATTGGGGTCATCAAGATTTTGGACGGATTTTTTAAGAATTTTCAAATTTTCAGATGGGAGGTTCCAGATAAGGTCAAAAACGACATACTCAGATCTTCACCAAACTTTGTAGGAAGACATTGGATGTCAAGACACGTGGAAAAACATACAAAACATAAGATTCGGGACATCAAGATTTTGGTCGAATTTTTTAAGAATTTTCAAATTTTCAGATAGGAGGTTCCATATAAGGTAAAAAACTACATACTCAGATCTTCACCGAACTTTGCAGGGATACATTGGATGTCAAGACACGTGGAAAAAACATACAAAACATAGGATTGGGGACATCAAGATTTTGGTCAAATTTATTAAGAATTTTCAAATTTTCAGATAGGAGGTTCCATATAAGGTCAAAAACTACATACTCAGATCTTCACCAAACATTGCAGGAATACAATGGATGTCAAGACACGTGGAAAAAATGTACAAAACAAGAGATTGGAGACATCAAGATTTTCGACGGATTTTTTAAGAATTTTCAAATTTTCAGATGGGAGGTTCCAGATAAGGTCAAAAACGACATACTCAGATCTTCACCAAACTCTGCATGGATACATTGGATGTCAAGACACGTGGAAAAGACATACAAAACATAGGATTGGGGACATCAAGATTTTGGTCGAATTTTTTAAGAATTTTCAAATTTTCAGATAGGAGGTTCCATATAAGGTCAAAAACTACATACTCAGATCTTCACCAAACTATGCAGGGATACATTGGATGTCAAGACACGTGGAAAAAACGTACAAAACAAGAGATTGGAGACATCAAAATTTTGGACGAATTTTTTAAGAATTTTCAAATTTTCAGATAGGAGGTTCCAGATAAGGTCAAAAACTACATACTCAGATCTTCACCAAACTTTGCAGGGACACATTGGATGTCAAGACACGTGGAAAAAACGTACAAAACAAGAGATTGGAGACATCAAGATTTTGGACGAATTTTTGAGGAATTTTCAAATTTTCAGAAATGAGGTTCCAGATAAGGTCAAAAACTACATACTCAGATCTTCACCAAACTTTGCAGGGATACATTGGATGTCAAGACACGTGGGGAAAACATACAAACCAAGAGATTGGAGACATCAAGATTTTGGACGAATTTTTTAAGATTTTTCAAATTTTCAGATAGGAGGTTCCATATAAGGTCAAAAACTACATACTCAGATCTTCACCAAACTTTGCAGGGATACATTGGATGTCAAGACACGTGGAAAAAACGTACAAAACAAGAGATTGGAGACATCAAGATATCGGACGAATTTTTTAAGAATTTTCAAATTTTCAGATAGGAGGTTCCAGATAAGGTCAAAAACTACATACTCAGATCTTCACCAAACATTGCAGGGATACATTGGATGTCAAGACACGTGGGAAAAACATACAAAACATAGGATTGAAGATCTGAGTATGTAGTTTTTGACCATATATGGAACCTCCTATCTGAAAATTTGAAAATTCTTAAAAAATTTGACCTAAATCTTGATGTCCCCAATCCTATGTTTTGTATGTTCTTTCCACGTGTCTTGACATCCAATGTATCCCTGCAAAGTTTGGTGAAGATCTGAGTATGTCGTTTTTGACCTTATCTGGAACATCCTTTCTGATAATTTGAAAATTCTTAAAAAAATCGTCCAAAATCTTGATGTCTCCAATCTCTTGTTTTGTACGTTTTTTTCACGTGTCTTCACATCCAATGTATCCCTGCAAAGTTTGGTGAAGATCTGAGTATATAGTTTTTGACCTTATCTGGAACCTCTCATCTGAAAATTTGAAAATTCCTAAAAAATCCGTCCAAAATCTTAATGACACCAATCTCTTGTTTTGTACGTTTTTTCCACGTGTCTTGACATCCAATGTATCCCTGCAAAGTTTGGTGAAGATCTGAGTATGTAGTTTTTGACCTTATCTGGAACCTCCTTTCTGAAAATTTGAAAATTCTTCAAAAATTCGTCCAAAATCTTGATGTCTCCACTCTCTTGTTTTGTACGTTTTTTCCACGTGTCTTGACATCCAATGTATCCCTGCAAAGTTTGGTGAAGATCTGAGTATGTAGTTTTTGACCTTATATGGAGCCTCCTTTCTGAAAATTTGAAAATTCTTAAAAAATTCATCCAAAATCTTGATGTCTCCAATCTCTTGTTTTGTACGTTTTTTCCACGTTTCTTGACATCCAATGTATCCCTGCAAAGTTTGGTGAAGATCTGAGTATGTAGTTTTTGACCTTATATGGAACCTCCTTTCTGAAAATTTGAAAATTCTTAAAAAATTCGTCCAAAATCTTGATGTCCCCAATCCTATGTTTTGTATGTTTTTTCCACGTGTCTTGACATCCAATGTATCCATGCAAAGTTTGGTGAAGATCTGAGTATGTCGTTTTTGACCTTATCTGAAACCTCCCATCTGAAAATTTGAAAATTCTTAAAAAATTCGTCGAAAATCTTGATGTCTCCAATCTCTTGTTTTGTACGTTTTTTCCAATTGTCTTGACATGCAAAGTATCCCTGCAACGTTTGGTGAAGATCTGAGTATGTAGTTTTTGACCTTATCTGGAACCTCCTATCTGAAAATTTGAAAATTCTTAAAATATTCGTCCAAAATCTTGATGTCTCCAATCTCTTGTTTTGTACGTTTTTTCCACGTTTCTTGACATCCAATGTATCCCTGCAAAGTTTGGTGAAGATCTGAGTATGTAGTTTTTGACCTTATATGGAACCTCCTTTCTGAAAATTTGAAAATTCTTAAAAAATTCGTCCAAAATCTTGATGTCTCCAATCTCTTTTTTTGTACGTTTTTCCACGTGTCTTGACATCCAATGTATCCCTGCAAAGTTTGGTGAAGATCTGAGTATGTAGTTTTTGACCTTATATGGAACCTCCCATCTGAAAATTTGAAAATTCCTAAAAAATCCGTCTAAAATCTTGATGTCTCCACTCTCTTGTTTTGTACTTTTTTTCCACGTGTCTTGACATCCAATGTATCCCTGCAAAGTTTGGTGAAGATCTGAGTATGTAGTTTTTGACCTTATATGGAACCTCCTTTCTGAAAATTTGAAAATTCTTAAAAAATTCGACCAAAATCTTGATGTCTCCAATCCTATGTTTTGTATGTTTTTTCCACGTGTCTTGACATCCAATGTATCCATGCAAAGTTTGGTGAAGATCTGAGTATGTAGTTTTTGACCTTATATGGAACCTCCTATCTGAAAATTTGAGAATTCTTGAAAAATTCGTCCAAAATCTTGATGTCTCCAATCTCTTGTTTTGTACGTTTTTTCCACGTGTCTTGACATCCAATGTATCCCTGCAGAGTTTGGTGAAGTTCTGAGTATGTAGTTTTTGACCTTATCTGGAACCTCCCATCTGAAAATTTGAAAATTCCTAAAAAATCCGTCCAAAATCTTGATCACCTCAATCTCTTGTTTTGTACGTTTTTTCCACGTGTCTTGACATCCAATGTATCCCTGCAATGTTTGGTGAAGATCTGAGTATGTAGTTTTTGACCTTATATGGAACCTCTTATCTGAAAATTTGAAAATTCTTAAAAATATTTGACCAAAATCTTGATGTTCCCAATCCTATGTTTTGTATGTTTTTTCCACGTGTCTGGACATCCAATGTATCCCTGCAAAGTTTGGTGAAGATCTGAGTATGTAGTTTTTGACCTTATATGGAACCTCCTTTCTGAAAATTTGAAAATTCTTAAAAAATTCGTCCAAAATCTTGATGTCCCCAATCCTATGTTTTTTATGTTTTTTTCCACGTGTCTTGACATCCAATGTATCCATGCAAAGTTTGGTGAAGATCTGAGTATGTCGTTTTTGACCTTATCTGAAACCTCCCATCTGAAAATTTGAAAATTCTTAAAAAAATCGTCGAAAACCTTGATGTCTCCAATCTCTTGTTTTGTACGTTTTTTCCACGTGTCTTGACATGCAAAGTATCCCTGCAACGTTTGGTGAAGATCTGAGTAGGTAGTTTTTGACCTTATCTGGAACCTCCTATCTGAAAATTTGAAAATTCTTAAAAAATTCGTCCAAAATCTTGATGTCTCCAATCTGTTGTTTTGTACGTTTTTTTCACGTTTCTTGACATCCAATGTATCCCTGCAACGTTTGGTGAAGATCTGAGTATGTAGTTTTTGACCTTATATGGAACCTCCTATCTAAAAATTTGAAAATTCTTAAAAAATTTGACCAAATTCTTGATATCCCCAATCCTATGTTTTGTATGTTTTTTCCACGTGTCTTGACATCCAATGTATCCCTGCAAAGTTTGGTGAAGATCTGAGTATGTAGTTTTTGACCTTATCTGGAACCTCCTATCTGAAAATTTGAAAATTTTTAAAAAATTCGTCCAAAATCTTGATGTCTTCAATCTCTTGTTTTGTACGTTTTTTCCACGTGTCTTGACCTCCAATGTATCCCTGCAAAGTTTGGTGAAGATCTGAGTATGTCGTTTTTGACCTTATCTGGAACATCCTTTCTGAAAATTTGAAAATTCTTAAAAAATTCTTCCAAAATCTTGATGTCTCCAATCTCTTGTTTTGTACGTTTTTTCCACGTGTCTTGACATCCAATGTATCCCTGCAAAGTTTGGTGAAGATCTGAGTATGTAGTTTTTGACCTTATATGGAACCTACTTTCTGAAAATTTGAAAATTCTTAAAAAATTCGTCCAAAATCTTGATGTCCCCAATCTCTTGTTTTGTACGTTTTTTCCACGTGTCTTGACATCCAATGTATCCATGCAAAGTTTGGTGAAGATCTGAGTATGTCGTTTTTGACCTTATCTGGAACCTCCCATCTGAAAATTTGAAAATTCTTAAAAAATTCGTCGAAAATCTTGATGTCTCCAATCTCTTGTTTTGTACGTTTTTTCCACGTGTCTTGACATGCAAAGTATCCCTGCAACGTTTGGTGAAGATCTGAGTTTTTGACCTTATATGGAACCTCCTATCTGAAAATTTGAAAATTCTTAAAAAATTTGACCAAAAGCTTGATATCCCCAATCCTATGTTTTGTATGTTTTTTCCACGTGTCTTGACATCCAATGTATCCCTGCAAAGTTTGGTGAAGATCTGAGTATGTAGTTTTTGACCTTATCTGGAACATCCTTTCTGAAAATTTGAAAATTCTTAAAAAATTCGTCCAAAATCTTGATATCTCCAATCTCTTGTTTTGTACGTTTTTTCCACGTGTCTTGACATCCAATGTATCCCTGCAAAGTGTGGTGAAGATCTGAGTATGTAGTTTTTGACCTTATATGGAACCTCCTTTCTGAAAATTTGAAAATTCTTAAAAAATTCGTCCAAAATCTTGATGTCTCCAATCTCTTGTTTTGTACGTTTTTTCCACGTGTCTTGACATCCAATGTATCCCTGCAAAGTTTGGTGAAGATCTGAGTATGTAGTTTTTGACCTTATATGGAACCTCCCATCTGAAAATTTGAAAATTCCTAAAAAATTCGTCTAAAATCTTGATGTCTCCACTCTCTTGTTTTGTACTTTTTTTCCACGTGTCTTGACATCCAATGTATCCCTGCAAAGTTTGGTGAAGATCTGAGTATGTAGTTTTTGACCTTATATGGAACCTCCTTTCTGAAAATTTGAGAATTCTTGAAAAATTCGTCCAAAATCTTGATGTCTCCAATCTCTTGTTTTGTACGTTTTTTCCACGTGTCTTGACATCCAATGTATCCCTGCAAAGTTTGGTGAAGATCTGAGTATGTCATTTTTGACCTTATCTGGAACATCCTTTCTGAAAATTTGAAAATTCTTAAAAAATTCGTCCAAAATCTTGATGTCTCCAATCTCTTGTTTTGTACGTTTTTTTCACGTGTCTTCACATCCAATGTATCCCTGCAAAGTTTGGTGAAGATCTGAGTATGTAGTTTTTGACCTTATCTTTAACCTCTCATCTGAAAATTTGAAAATTCCTAAAAAATCCGTCCAAAATCTTGATGACACCAATCTCTTGTTTTGTACGTTTTTTCCACGTGTCTTGACATCCAATGTATAACTGCAAAGTTTGGTGAAGATCTGAGTATGTAGTTTTTGACCTTATCTGGAACCTCCTTTCTGAAAATTTGAAAATTCTTCAAAAATTCGTCCAAAATCTTGATGTCTCCACTCTCTTGTTTTGTACGTTTTTTACACGTGTCTTGACATCCAATGTATCCCTGCAAAGTTTGGTGAAGATCTGAGTATGTAGTTTTTGACCTTATATGGAGCCTCCTTTCTGAAAATTTGAAAATTCTTAAAAAATTCATCCAAAATCTTGATGTCTCCAATCTCTTGTTTTGTACGTTTTTTCCACGTTTCTTGACATCCAATGTATCCCTGCAAAGTTTGGTGAAGATCTGAGTATGTAGTTTTTGACCTTATATGGAACCTCCTTTCTGAAAATTTGAAAATTCTTAAAAAATTCGTCCAAAATCTTGATGTCCCCAATCCTATGTTTTGTATGTTTTTCCACGTGTCTTGACATCCAATGTATCCATGCAAAGTTTGGTGAAGATCTGAGTATGTCGTTTTTGACCTTATCTGAAACCTCCCATCTGAAAATTTGAAAATTCTTAAAAAATTCGTCGAAAATCTTGATGTCTCCAATCTCTTGTTTTGTACGTTTTTTCCACGTGTCTTGACATGCAAAGTATCCCTGCAACGTTTGGTGAAGATCTGAGTATGTAGTTTTTGACCTTATCTGGAACCTCCTATCTGAAAATTTGAAAATTCTTAAAAAATTCGTCCAATATCTTGATGTCTCCAATCTCTTGTTTTGTACGTTTTTTCCACGTTTTTTGACATCCAATGTATCCCTGCAATGTTTGGTGAAGATCTGAGTATGTAGTTTTTGACCTTATATGGAACCTCCTATCTGAAAATTTGAAAATTCTTAAAAAATTTGACCAAAATCTTGATATCCCCAATCCTATGTTTTGTATGTTTTTTCCACGTGTCTTGACATCCAATGTATCCCTGCAAAGTTTGGTGAAGATCTGAGTATGTAGTTTTTGACTTTATCTGGAACCTCCTATCTGAAAATTTGAAAATTTTTAAAAAATTCGTCCAAAATCTTGATGTCTTCAATCTCTTGTTTTGTACGTTTTTTCCACGTGTCTTGACCTCCAATGTATCCCTGCAAAGTTTGGTGAAGATCTGAGTATGTCGTTTTTGACCTTATGTGGAACATCCTTTCTGAAAATTTGAAAATTCTTAAAAAATTCGTCCAAAATCTTGATGTCTCCAATCTCTTGTTTTGTACGTTTTTTCCACGTGTCTTGACATCCAATGTATCCCTGCAAAGTTTGGTGAAGATCTGAGTATGTCGTTTTTGACCTTATATGGAACCTCCTTTCTGAAATTTGAAAATTCTTAAAAAATTCGACCAAAATCTTGATGTCTCCAATCCTATGTTTTGTATGTTTTTTCCACGTGTCTTGACATCCAATGTATCCATGCAAAGTTTGGTGAAGATCTGAGTATGTAGTTTTTGACCTTATATGGAACCTCCTATCTGAAAATTTGAGAATTCTTGAAAAATTCGTCCAAAATCTTGATGTCTCCAATCTCTTGTTTTGTACGTTTTTTCCACGTGTCTTGACATCCAATGTATCCCTGCAAAGTTTGGTGAAGATCTGAGTATGTCGTTTTTGACCTTATCTGGAACATCCTTTCTGAAAATTTGAAAATTCTTAAAAAATTCGTCCTAAATCTTGATGTCTCCAATCTCTTGTTTTGTACGTTTTTTTCACGTGTCTTCACATCCAATGTATCCCTGCAAAGTTTGGTGAAGATCTGAGTATGTAGTTTTTGACCTTATCTGGAACCTCTCATCTGAAAATTTGAATATTCCTAAAAAATCCGTCCAAAATCTTGATGACACCAATCTCTTGTTTTGTACGTTTTTTCCACGTGTCTTGACATCCAATGTATCCCTGCAAAGTTTGGTGAAGATCTGAGTATGTAGTTTTTGACCTTATATGGAGCCTCCTTTCTGAAAATTTGAAAATTCTTAAAAAATTCGTCGAAAATCTTGATGTCTCCAATCTCTTGTTTTGTACGTTTTTTCCACGTGTCTTGACATGCAAAGTATCCCTGCAACGTTTGGTGAAGATCTGAGTATGTAGTTTTTGACCTTATCTGGAACCTCCTATCTGAAAATTTGAAAATTCTTAAAAAATTCGTCCAAAATCTTGATGTCTCCAATCTCTTGTTTTGTACGTTTTTTCCACGTTTCTTGACATCCAATGTATCCCTGCAATGTTTGGTGAAGATCTGAGTATGTAGTTTTTGACCTTATATGGAACCTCCTATCTGAAAATTTGAAAATTCTTAAAAAATTTGACCAAAATCTTGATATCCCCAATCCTATGTTTTGTATGTTTTTTCCACGTGTCTTGACATCCAATGTATCCCTGCAAAGTTTGGTGAAGATCTGAGTATGTAGTTTTTGACCTTATCTGGAACCTCCTATCTGAAAATTTGAAAATTTTTAAAAAATTCGTCCAAAATCTTGATGTCTTCAATCTCTTGTTTTGTACGTTTTTTCCACGTGTCTTGACCTCCAATGTATCCCTGCAAAGTTTGGTGAAGATCTGAGTATGTCGTTTTTGACCTTATGTGGAACATCCTTTCTGAAAATTTGAAAATTCTTAAAAAATTCGTCCAAAATCTTGATGTCTCCAATCTCTTGTTTTGTACGTTTTTTCCACGTGTCTTGACATCCAATGTATCCCTGCTAAGTTTGGTGAAGATCTGAGTATGTAGTTTTTGACCTTATCTGGAACCTCCTATCTGAAAATTTGAAAATTCTTAAAAAATTCGTCCAATATCTTGATGTCTCCAATCTCTTGTTTTGTACGTTTTTTCCACGTTTTTTGACATCCAATGTATCCCTGCAATGTTTGGTGAAGATCTGAGTATGTAGTTTTTGACCTTATATGGAACCTCCTATCTGAAAATTTGAAAATTCTTAAAAAATTTGACCAAAATCTTGATATCCCCAATCCTATGTTTTGTATGTTTTTTCCACGTGTCTTGACATCCAATGTATCCCTGCAAAGTTTGGTGAAGATCTGAGTATGTAGTTTTTGACTTTATCTGGAACCTCCTATCTGAAAATTTGAAAATTTTTAAAAAATTCGTCCAAAATCTTGATGTCTTCAATCTCTTGTTTTGTACGTTTTTTCCACGTGTCTTGACCTCCAATGTATCCCTGCAAAGTTTGGTGAAGATCTGAGTATGTCGTTTTTGACCTTATGTGGAACATCCTTTCTGAAAATTTGAAAATTCTTAAAAAATTCGTCCAAAATCTTGATGTCTCCAATCTCTTGTTTTGTACGTTTTTTTCACGTGTCTTGACATCCAATGTATCCCTGCAAAGTTTGGTGAAGATCTGAGTATGTAGTTTTTGAACTTATATGGAACCTCCTTTCTGAAAATTTGAAAATTCTTAAAAAATTCGTCCAAAATCTTGATGTCCCCAATCTCTTGTTTTGTTCGTTTTTCCCACGTGTCTTGACATCCAATGTATCCATGCAAAGTTTGGTGAAGATCTGAGTATGTCGTTTTTGACCTTATCTGGAACCTCCCATCTGAAAATTAGAAAATTCATCAAAAATTCGTCGAAAATCTTGATGTCTCCAATCTCTTGTTTTGTACGTTTTTTCCACGTATCTTGACATGCAAAGTATCCCTGCAACGTTTGGTGAAGATCTGAGTATGTAGTTTTTGACCTTATCTGGAACCTCCTATCTGAAAATTTGAAAATTCTTCAAAAATTCGTCCAAAATCTTGATATCCCCAATCCTATGTTTTGTATGTTTTTTCCACGTGTCTTGACATCCAATGTATCCCTGCAAAGTTTGGTGAAGATCTGAGTATGTAGTTTTTGACCTTATCTGGAACCTCCTATCTGAAAATTTGAAAATTCTTAAAAAATTCGTCCAATATCTTGATGTCTCCAATCTCTTGTTTTGTACGTTTTTTCCACGTTTTTTGACATCCAATGTATCCCTGCAATGTTTGGTGAAGATCTGAGTATGTAGTTTTTGACCTTATATGGAACCTCCTATCTGAAAATTTGAAAATTCTTAAAAAATTTGACCAAAATCTTGATGTCCCCAATCTCTTGTTTAGTACGTTTTTTACACGTGTCTTGACATCCAATGTATCGATGCAAAGTTTGGTGAAGATCTGAGTATGTCGTTTTTGACCTTATCTGGAACCTCCCATCTGAAAATTTGAAAATTCTTCAAAAATTCGTCGAAAATCTTGATGTCTCCAATCTCTTGTTTTGTACGTTTTTTCCACGTGTCTTGACATGCAAAGTATCCCTGCAACGTTTGGTGAAGATCTGAGTATGTAGTTTTTGACCTTATCTGGAACCTCCTATCTGAAAATTTGAAAATTCTTCAAAAATTCGTCCAAAATCTTGATGTCTTCAATCTCTTGTTTTGTACGTTTTTTCCACGTTTCTTGATATCCAATGTATCCCTGCAATGTTTGGTGAAGATCTGAGTATGTAGTTTTTGACCTTATATGGAACCTCCTATCTGAAAATTTGAGAATTCTTAAAAAATTTGACCAAAATCTTGATATCCCCAATCCTATGTTTTGTATGTTCTTTCCACGTGTCTTGACATCCAATGTATCGCTGCAAATTTTAGTGGAGATCTGAGTATGTAGTTTTTGACCTTATCTGGAACCTCCTATCTGAAAATTTGAAAATTTTTAAAAAATTCGTCCAAAATCTTGATGTCTTCAATCTCTTGTTTTGTACGTTTTTTCCACGTGTCTTGACCTCCAATGTATCCCTGCAAAGTTTGGTGAAGATCTGAGTATGTCGTTTTTGACCTTATCTGGAACATCCTTTCTGAAAATTTGAAAATTCTTAAAAAATTCGTCCAAAATCTTGATGTCTCCAATCTCTTGTTTTGTACGTTTTTTCCACGTGTCTTGACATCCAATGTATCCCTGCAAAGTTTGGTGAAGATCTGAGTATGTCGTTTTTGACCTTATCTGGAACATCCTTTCTGAAAATTTGAAAATTCTTAAAAAATTCGTCCAAAATCTTGATGTCTCCAATCTCTTGTTTTGTACGTTTTTTCCACGTGTCTTGACATCCAATGTATCCCTGCAAAGTTTGGTGAAGATCTGAGTATGTAGTTTTTTACCTTATATGGAACCTCCCATCTGAAAATTTGAAAATTCCTAAAAAATTCGTCTAAAATCTTGATGTCTCCAATCTCTTGTTTTGTACTTTTTTTCCACGTGTCTTGACATCCAATGTATCCCTGCAAAGTTTGGTGAAGATCTGAGTATGTAGTTTTTGACCTTATATGGAACCTCCTTTCTGAAAATTTGAAAATTCTTAAAAAATTCGACCAAAATCTTGATGTCTCCAATCCTATGTTTTGTATGTTTTTCCACGTGTCTTGACATCCAATGTATCCATGCAAAGTTTGGTGAAGATCTGAGTATGTAGTTTTTGACCTTATATGGAACCTCCTATCTGAAAATTTGAGAATTCTTGAAAAATTCGTCCAAAATCTTGATGTCTCCAATCTCTTGTTTTGTACGTTTTTTCCACGTGTCTTGACATCCAATGTATCCCTGCAAAGTTTGGTGAAGATCTGAGTATGTAGTTTTTGACCTTATCTGGAACCTACCATCTGAAAATTTGAAAATTCCTAAAAAATCCGTCCAAAATCTTGATGACCTCAATCTCTTGTTTTGTACGTTTTTTCCACGTGTCTTGACATCCAATGTATCCCTGCAATGTTTGGTGAAGATCTGAGTATGTAGTTTTTGACCTTATATGGAACCTCTTATCTGAAAATTTGAAAATTCTTAAAAATATTTGACCAAAATCTTGATGTCCCCAATCCTATGTTTTGTATGTTTTTTCCACGTGTCTTGACATCCAATGTATCCCTGCAAAGTTTGGTGAAGATCTGAGTATGTAGTTTCAGACCTTATCTGGAACCTCATTTCTGAAAATTTGAAAATTCCTCAAAAATTCGTCCAAAATCTTGATGTCTCCAATCTCTTGTTTTGTACGTTTTTTCCACGTGTCTTGACATCCAATGTATCCCTGCAAAGTTTGGTGAAGATCTGAGTATGTAGTTTTTGACCTTATATGGAGCCTCCTTTCTGAAAATTTGAAAATTCTTAAAAAATTCATCCAAAATCTTGATGTCTCCAATCTCTTGTTTTGTACGTTTTTTCCACGTTTCTTGACATCCAATGTATCCCTGCAAAGTTTGGTGAAGATCTGAGTATGTAGTTTTTGACCTTATATGGAACCTCCTTTCTGAAAATTTGAAAATTCTTAAAAAATTCGTCCAAAATCTTGATGTCCCCAATCCTATGTTTTGTATGTTTTTTCCACGTGTCTTGACATCCAATGTATCCATGCAAAGTTTGGTGAAGATCTGAGTATGTCGTTTTTGACCTTATCTGAAACCTCCCATTTGAAAATTTGAAAAATCTTAAAAAATTCGTCGAAAATCTTGATGTCTCCAATCTCTTGTTTTGTACGTTTTTTCCACGTGTCTTGACATGCAAAGTATCCCTGCAACGTTTGGTGAAGATCTGAGTATGTAGTTTTTGACCTTATCTGGAACCTCCTATCTGAAAATTTGAAAATTCTTAAAAAATTCGTCCAAAATCTTGATGTCTCCAATCTCTTGTTTTGTACGATTTTTCCACGTTTCTTGACATCCAATGTATCCCTGCAATGTTTGGTGAAGATCTGAGTATGTAGTTTTTGACCTTATATGGAACCTCCTATCTGAAAATTTGAAAATTCTTAAAAAATTCGTCCAAAATCTTGATATCCCCAATCCTATGTTTTGTATGTTTTTTCCACGTGTCTTGACATTCAATGTATCCCTGCAAAGTTTGGTGAAGATCTGAGTATGTAGTTTTTGACCTTATCTGGAACATCCTTTCTGAAAGTTTGAAAAATCTTAAAAAATTCGTCGAAAATCTTGATGTCTCCAATCTCTTGTTTTGTACGTTTTTTCCACGTGTCTTGACATGCAAAGTATCCCTGCAACGTTTGGTGAAGATCTGAGTATGTAGTTTTTGACCTTATCTGGAACCTCCTATCTGAAAATTTGAAAATTCTTAAAAAATTCGTCCAAAATCTTGATGTCTCCAATCTCTTGTTTTGTACGTTTTTTCCACGTTTCTTGACATCCAATGTATCCCTGCAATGTTTGGTGAAGATCTGAGTATGTAGTTTTTGACCTTATATGGAACCTCCTATCTGAAAATTTGAAAATTTTTAAAAAATTCGTCCAAAATCTTGATGTCTTCAATCTCTTGTTTTGTACGTTTTTTCCACGTGTCTTGACTTCCAATGTATCCCTGCAAAGTTTGGTGAAGATCTGAGTATGTCGTTTTTGACCTTATCTGGAACATCCTTTCTGAAAGTTTGAAAATTCTTAAAAAAATCGTCCAAAATCTTGATGTCTCCAATCTCTTGTTTTGTACGTTTTTTCCACGTGTCTTGACATCCAATGTATCCCTGCAAAGTTTGGTGTAGATCTGAGTATGTAGTTTTTGACCTTATATGGAACCTCCTATCTGAAAATTTGAAAATTCTTCAAAAATTCGTCGAAAATCTTGATGTCTCCAATCTCTTGTTTTGTACGTTTTTTCCACGTTTCTTGACATCCAATGTATCCCTGCAATGTTTGGTGAAGATCTGAGTATGTAGTTTTTGACCTTATATGGGACCTCCTATCTGAAAATTTGAGAATTCTTAAAAAAATTGACCAAAATCTTGATATCCCCAATCCTATGTTTTGTATGTTTTTTCTACTTGTCTTGACATCCAATGTATCCCTGCAAAGTTTGGTGAAGATCTGAGTATGTAGTTTTTGACCTTATCTGGAACATCCTTTCTGAAAATTTGAAAATTCTTAAAAAATTCGTCCAAAATCTTGATGTCTCCAATCTCTTGTTTTGTACGTTTTTTCCACGTGTCTTGACATCCAATGTATCCCTGCAAAGTTTGGTGAAGATCTGAGTATGTAGTTTTGGACCTTATATGGAACCTCCTTTCTGAAAATTTGAAAATTCTTAAAAAATTCGTCCAAAATCTTGATGTCTCCAATCTCTTGTTTTGTACGTTTTTTCCACGTGTCTTGACATCCAATGTATCCCTGCAAAGTTTGGTGAAGATCTGTGTATGTAGTTTTTGACCTTATATGGAACCTCCCATCTGAAAATTTGAAAATTCCTAAAAAATCCGTCTAAAATCTTGATGTCTCCACTCTCTTGTTTTGTACTTTTTTTCCACGTGTCTTGACATCCAATGTATCCCTGCAAAGTTTGGTGAAGATCTGAGTATGTAGTTTTTGACCTTATATGGAACCTCCTTTCTGAAAATTTGAAAATTCTTAAAAAATTCGACCAAAATCTTGATGTCTCCAATCCTATGTTTTGTATGTTTTTTCCACGTGTCTTGACATCCAATGTATCCATGCAAAGTTTGGTGAAGATCTGAGTATGTAGTTTTTTACCTTATATGGAACCTCCTATCTGAAAATTTGAGAATTCTTGAAAAATTCGTCCAAAATCTTGATGTCTCCAATCTCTTGTTTTGTACGTTTTTTCCACGTGTCTTGACATCCAATGTATCCCTGCAAAGTTTGGTGAAGATCTGAGTATGTAGTTTTTGACCTTATCTGGAACCTCCTTTCTGAAAATTTGAAAATTCTTCAAAAATTCGTCCAAAATCTTGATGTCTCCACTCTCTTGTTTTGTACGTTTTTTCCACGTGTCTTGACATCCAATGTATCCCTGCAAAGTTTGGTGAAGATCTGAGTATGTAGTTTTTGACCTTATATGGAGCCTCCTTTCTGAAAATTTGAAAATTCTTAAAAAATTCGTCGAAAAACTTGATGTCTCCAATCTCTTGTTTTGTACGTTTTTTCCACGTGTCTTGACATGCAAAGTATCCCTGCAACGTTTGGTGAAGATCTGAGTATGTAGTTTTTGACCTTATCTGGAACCTCCTATCTGAAAATTTGAAAATTCTTAAAAAATTCGTCCAAAATCTTGATGTCTCCAATCTCTTGTTTTGTACGTTTTTTCCACGTTTCTTGACATCCAATGTATCCCTGCAATGTTTGGTGAAGATCTGAGTATGTAGTTTTTGACCTTATATGGAACCTCCTATCTGAAAATTTGAAAATTCTTAAAAAATTTGACCAAAATCTTGATATCCCCAATCCTATGTTTTGTATGTTTTTTCCACGTGTCTTGACATCCAATGTATCCCTGCAAAGTTTGGTGAAGATCTGAGTATGTCGTTTTTGACCTTATGTGGAACATCCTTTCTGAAAATTTGAAAATTCTTAAAAAATTCGTCCAAAATCTTGATGTCTCCAATCTCTTGTTTTGTACGTTTTTTCCACGTGTCTTGACATCCAATGTATCCCTGCAAAGTTTGGTGAAGATCTGAGTATGTAGTTTTTGAACTTATATGGAACCTCCTTTCTGAAAATTTGAAAATTCTTAAAAAATTCGTCCAAAATCTTGATGTCCCCAATCTCTTGTTTTGTACGTTTTTTACACGTGTCTTGACATCCAATGTATCCATGCAAAGTTTGGTGAAGATCTGAGTATGTCGTTTTTGACCTTATCTGGAACCTCCCATCTGAAAATTTGAAAATTCTTCAAAAATTCGTCGAAAATCTTGATGTCTCCAATCTCTTGTTTTGTACGTTTTTTCCACGTGTCTTGACATGCAAAGTATCCCTGCAACGTTTGGTGAAGATCTGAGTATGTAGTTTTTGACCTTATCTGGAACCTCCTATCTGAAAATTTGAAAATTCTTCAAAAATTCGTCCAAAATCTTGATGTCTCCAATCTCTTGTTTTGTACGTTTTTTCCACGTTTCTTGACATCCAATGTATCCCTGCAATGTTTGGTGAAGATCTGAGTATGTAGTTTTTGACCTTATATGGAACCTCCTATCTGAAAATTTGAGAATTCTTAAAAAATTTGACCAAAATCTTGATATCCCCAATCCTATGTTTTGTATGTTTTTTCCACGTGTCTTGACATCCAATGTATCGCTGCAAATTTTAGTGGAGATCTGAGTATGTAGTTTTTGACCTTATCTGGAACCTCCTATCTGAAAATTTGAAAATTTTTAAAAAATTCGTCCAAAATCTTGATGTCTTCAATCTCTTGTTTTGTACGTTTTTTCCACGTGTCTTGACCTCCAATGTATCCCTGCAAAGTTTGGTGAAGATCTGAGTATGTCGTTTTTGACCTTATCTGGAACATCCTTTCTGAAAATTTGAAAATTCTTAAAAAATTCGTCCAAAATCTTGATGTCTCCAATCTCTTGTTTTGTACGTTTTTTCCACGTGTCTTGACATCCAATGTATCCCTGCAAAGTTTGGTGAAGATCTGAGTATGTCGTTTTTGACCTTATCTGGAACATCCTTTCTGAAAATTTGAAAATTCTTAAAAAATTCGTCCAAAATCTTGATGTCTCCAATCTCTTGTTTTGTACGTTTTTTCCACGTGTCTTGACATCCAATGTATCCCTGCAAAGTTTGGTGAAGATCTGAGTATATAGTTTTTGACCTTATATGGAACCTCCCATCTGAAAATTTGAAAATTCCTAAAAAATTCGTCTAAAATCTTGATGTCTCCACTCTCTTGTTTTGTACTTTTTTTCCACGTGTCTTGACATCCAATGTATCCCTGCAAAGTTTGGTGAAGATCTGAGTATGTAGTTTTTGACCTTATATGGAACCTCCTATCTGAAAATTTGAGAATTCTTGAAAAATTCGTCCAAAATCTTGATGTCTCCAATCTCTTGTTTTGTACGTTTTTTCCACGTGTCTTGACATCCAATGTATCCCTGCAAAGTTTGGTGAAGATCTGAGTATGTAGTTTTTGACCTTATCTGGAACCTACCATCTGAAAATTTGAAAATTCCTAAAAAATCCGTCCAAAATCTTGATGACCTCAATCTCTTGTTTTGTACGTTTTTTCCACGTGTCTTGACATCCAATGTATCCCTGCAATGTTTGGTGAAGATCTGAGTATGTAGTTTTTGACCTTATATGGAACCTCTTATCTGAAAATTTGAAAATTCTTAAAAATATTTGACCAAAATCTTGATGTCCCCAATCCTATGTTTTGTATGTTTTTTCCACGTGTCTTGACATCCAATGTATCCCTGCAAAGTTTGGTGAAGATCTGAGTATGTAGTTTTAGACCTTATCTGGAACCTCATTTCTGAAAATTTGAAAATTCCTCAAAAATTCGTCCAAAATCTTGATGTCTCCAATCTCTTGTTTTGTACGTTTTTTCCACGTGTCTTGACATCCAATGTATCCCTGCAAAGTTTGGTGAAGATCTGAGTATGTAGTTTTTGACCTTATATGGAGCCTCCTTTCTGAAAATTTGAAAATTCTTAAAAAATTCATCCAAAATCTTGATGTCTCCAATCTCTTGTTTTGTACGTTTTTTCCACGTTTCTTGACATCCAATGTATCCCTGCAAAGTTTGGTGAAGATCTGAGTATGTAGTTTTTGACCTTATATGGAACCTCCTTTCTGAAAATTTGAAAATTCTTAAAAAATTCGTCCAAAATCTTGATGTCCCCAATCCTATGTTTTGTATGTTTTTTCCACGTGTCTTGACATCCAATGTATCCATGCAAAGTTTGGTTAAGATCTGAGTATGTCGTTTTTGACCTTATCTGAAACCTCCCATCTGAAAATTTGAAAAATCTTAAAAAATTCGTCGAAAATCTTGATGTCTCCAATCTCTTGTTTTGTACGTTTTTTCCACGTGTCTTGACATGCAAAGTATCCCTGCAACGTTTGGTGAAGATCTGAGTATGTAGTTTTTGACCTTATCTGGAACCTCCTATCTGAAAATTTGAAAATTCTTAAAAAATTCGTCCAAAATCTTGATGTCTCCAATCTCTTGTTTTGTACGTTTTTTCCACGTTTCTTGACATCCAATGTATCCCTGCAATGTTTGGTGAAGATCTGAGTATGTAGTTTTTGACCTTATATGGAACCTCCTATCTGAAAATTTGAAAATTCTTAAAAAATTCGTCCAAAATCTTGATATCCCCAATCCTATGTTTTGTATGTTTTTTCCACGTGTCTTGACATCCAATGTATCCCTGCAAAGTTTGGTGAAGATCTGAGTATGTAGTTTTTGACCTTATCTGGAACATCCTTTCTGAAAGTTTGAAAATTCTTAAAAAAATCTTCCAAAATCTTGATGTCTCCAATCTCTTGTTTTGTACGTTTTTTCCACGTGTCTTGACATCCAATGTATCCCTGCAATGTTTGGTGAAGATCTGAGTATGTCGTTTTTGACCTTATCTGGAACCTCCCATCTGAAAATTTGAAAATTCTTAAAAAATTCGACCAAAATCTTGATGTCTCCAATCTCTTGTTTTGTACGTTTTTTCCACGTTTCTTGACATCCAATGTATCCATGCAAAGTTTGGTGAAGATCTGAGTATGTCGTTTTTGACCTTATCTGGAACCTCCCATCTGAAAATTTGAAAATTCTTCAAAAATTCGTCGAAAATCTTGATGTCTCCAATCTCTTGTTTTGTACGTTTTTCCCACGTGTCTTGACATGCAAAGTATCCCTGCAACGTTTGGTGAAGATCTGAGTATGTAGTTTTTGACCTTATCTGGAACCTCCCATCTGAAAATTTGAAAATTCCTAAAAAATCCGTCCAAAATCTTGATGACCTCAATCTCTTGTTTTGTACGTTTTTTCCACGTGTCTTGACATCCAATGTATCCCTGCAATGTTTGGTGAAGATCTGAGTATGTAGTTTTTGACCTTATATGGAACCTCTTATCTGAAAATTTGAAAATTCTTAAAAATATTTGACAAAAATCTTTGTTGTCCCCAATCCTATGTTTTGTATGTTTTTTCCACGTGTCTTGACATCCAATGTATTTCTGCAAAGTTTGGTGAAGATCTGAGTTTGTCGTTTTTGACCTTATCTGGAACCTCCCATCTGAAAATTTGAAAATTCTTAAAAAATTCGACCAAAATCTTGATGTCTCCAATCCTATGTTTTGTATGTTTTTTCCACGTGTCTTGACATCCAATGTATCCATGCAAAGTTTGGTGAAGATCTGAGTATGTAGTTTTTGACCTTATCTGGAACCTCCCATCTGAAAATTTGAAAATTTTTAAAAAATTCGTCCAAAATCTTGATGTCTCCAATCTCTTGTTTTGTACGTTTTTTCCACGTGTCTTGACCTCCAATGTATCCCTGCAATGTTTGGTGAAGATCTGAGTATGTAGTTTTTGACCTTATATGGAACCTCCTATCTGAAAATTTGAAAATTCTTAAAAAATTTGACCAAAATCTTGATGTCCCCAATCCTATGTTTTGTATGTTTTTTCCACGTGTCTTGACATCCAATATATCCCTGCAAAGTTTGGTGAAGATCTGAGTATGTCGTTTTTGACCTTATCTGGAACATCCTTTCTGAAAATTTGAAAATTCTTAAAAAATTCGTCCAAAATCTTGATGTCTCCAATCTCTTGTTTTGTACGTTTTTTCCACGTGTCTTGACATCCAATGTATCCCTGCAAAGTTTGGTGAAGATCTGAGTATGTCGTTTTTGACCTTATGTGGAACATCCTTTCTGAAAATTTGAAAATTCTTAAAAAATTCGTCCAAAATCTTGATGTCTCCAATCTCTTGTTTTGTACGTTTTTTCCACGTGTCTTGACATCCAATGTATCCCTGCAAAGTTTGGTGAAGATCTGAGTATGTAGCTTTTGAACTTATATGGAACCTCCTTTCTGAAAATTTGAAAATTCTTAAAAAAATCATCCAAAATCTTGATGTCCCAATCTCTTGTTTTATACGTTTTTTACACGTGTCTTGACATCCAATGTATCCATGCAAAGTTTGGTGAAGATCTGAGTATGTCGTTTTTGACCTTATCTGGAACCTCCCATCTGAAAATTTGAAAATTCTTCAAAAATTCGTCGAAAATCTTGATGTCTAAAATCTCTTGTTTTGTACGTTTTTTCCACGTATCTTGACATGCAAAGTATCCCTGCAAAGTTTGGTGAAGATCTGAGTATGTAGTTTTTGACCTTATCTGGAACATCCTTTCTGAAAATTTGAAAATTCTTAAAAAATTCGTCCAAAATCTTGATGTCTCCAATCTCTTGTTTTGTACGTTTTTTCCACGTGTCTTGACATCCAATGTATCCCTGCAATGTTTGGTGAAGATCTGAGTATGTAGTTTTTGACTTTATATGGAACCTCCTATCTGAAAATTTGAGAATTCTTAAAAAATTTGACCAAAATCTTGATATCCCCAATGCTATGTTTTGTATGTTTTTTCCACGTGTCTTGACATCCAATGTATCCCTGCAAAATTTGGTGAAGATCTGAGTATGTCGTTTTTGACCTTATGTGGAACATCCTTTCTGAAAATTTGAAAATTCTTAAAAAATTCGTCCAAAATCTTGATGTCTCCAATCTCTTGTTTTGTACGTTTTTTCCACGTGTCTTGACATCCAATGTATCCCTGCAAAGTTTGGTGAAGATCTGAGTATGTCGTTTTTGACCTTATCTGGAACATCCTTTCTGAAAATTTGAAAATTCTTAAAAAATTCGTCCAAAATCTTGATGTCTCCAATCTCTTGTTTTGTACGTTTTTTCCACGTGTCTTGACATCCAATGTATCCCTGCAAAGTTTGGTGAAGATCTGAGTATGTAGTTTTTGACCTTATATGGAACCTCCCATCTGAAAATTTGAAAATTCCTAAAAAATTCGTCTAAAACCTTGATGTCTCCACTCTCTTGTTTTGTACTTTTTTTCCACGTGTCTTGACATCCAATGTATCCCTGCAAAGTTTGGTGAAGATCTGAGTATGTAGTTTTTGACCTTATATGGAACCTCCTTTCTGAAAATTTGAAAATTCTTAAAATATTCGACCAAAATCTTGATGTCTCCAATCCTATGTTTTGTATGTTTTTCCACGTGTCTTGACATCCAATGTATCCATGCAAAGTTTGGTGAAGATCTGAGTATGTAGTTTTTGACCTTATATGGAACCTCCTATCTGAAAATTTGAGAATTCTTGAAAAATTCGTCCAAAATCTTGATGTCTCAAATCTCTTGTTTTGTACGTTTTTTCCACGTGTCTTGACATCCAATGTATCCCTGCAAAGTATGGTGAAGATCTGAGTATGTAGTTTTTGACCTTATCTGGAACCTACCATCTGAAAATTTGAAAATTCCTAAAAAATCCGTCCAAAATCTTGATGACCTCAATCTCTTGTTTTGTACGTTTTTTCCACGTGTCTTGACATCCAATGTATCCCTGCAATGTTTAGTGAAGATCTGAGTATGTAGTTTTTGACCTTATCTGGAACCTCTTATCTGAAAATTTGAAAATTCTTAAAAATATTTGACCAAAATCTTGATGTCCCCAATCCTATGTTTTGTATGTTTTTTCCACGTGTCTTGACATCCAATGTATCCCTGCAAAGTTTGGTGAAGATCTGAGTATGTAGTTTTAGACCTTATCTGGAACCTCATTTCTGAAAATTTGAAAATTCCTCAAAAATTCGTCCAAAATCTTGATGTCTCCAATCTCTTGTTTTGTACGTTTTTTCCACGTGTCTTGACATCCAATGTATCCCTGCAAAGTTTGGTGAAGATCTGAGTATGTAGTTTTTGACCTTATATGGAGCCTCCTTTCTGAAAATTTGAAAATTCTTAAAAAATTCATCCAAAATCTTGATGTCTCCAATCTCTTGTTTTGTACGTTTTTTCCACATTTCTTGACATCCAATGTATCCCTGCAAAGTTTGGTGAAGATCTGAGTATGTAGTTTTTGACCTTATATGGAACCTCCTTTCTGAAAATTTGAAAATTCTTAAAAAATTCGTCCAAAATCTTGATGTCCCCAATCCTATGTTTTGTATGTTTTTTCCACGTGTCTTGACATCCAATGTATCCATGCAAAGTTTGGTGAAGATCTGAGTATGTCGTTTTTGACCTTATCTGAAACCTCCCATTTGAAAATTTGAAAAATCTTAAAAAATTCGTCGAAAATCTTGATGTCTCCAATCTCTTGTTTTGTACGTTTTTTCCACGTGTTTTGACATGCAAAGTATCCCTGCAACGTTTGGTGAAGATCTGAGTATGTAGTTTTTGACCTTATCTGGAACCTCCTATCTGAAAATTTGAAAATTCTTAAAAAATTCGTCCAAAATCTTGATGTCTCCAATCTCTTGTTTTGTACGTTTTTTCCACGTTTCTTGACATCCAATGTATCCCTGCAATGTTTGGTGAAGATCTGAGTATGTAGTTTTTGACCTTATATGGAACCTCCTATCTGAAAATTTGAAAATTCTTAAAAAATTCGTCCAAAATCTTGATATCCCCAATCCTATGTTTTGTATGTTTTTTCCACGTGTCTTGACATCCAATGTATCCCTGCAAAGTTTGGTGAAGATCTGAGTATGTCGTTTTTGATCTTATCTGGAACCTCCTATCTGAAAATTTGAAAATTTTTAAAAAATTCGTCCAAAATCTTGATGTCTTCAATCTCTTTTGTTTTGTACGTTTTTTCCACGTGTCTTGACTTCCAATGTATCCCTGCAAAGTTTGGTGAAGATCTGAGTATGTCGTTTTTGACCTTATCTGGAACATCCTTTCTGAAAGTTTGAAAATTCTTAAAAAAATCGTCCAAAATCTTGATGTCTCCAATCTCTTGTTTTGTACGTTTTTTCCACGTGTCTTGACATCCAATGTATCCCTGCAAAGTTTGGTGAAGATCTGAGTATGTAGTTTTTGACCTTATATGGAACCTCCTATCTGAAAATTTGAAAATTCTTCAAAAATTCGTCCAAAATCTTGATGTCTCCAATCTCTTGTTTTGTACGTTTTTTCCACGTTTCTTGACATCCAATGTATCCCTGCAATGTTTGGTGAAGATCTGAGTATGTAGTTTTTGACCTTATATGGAACCTCCTATCTGAAAATTTGAGAATTCTTAAAAAATTTGACCAAAATCTTGATATCCCCAATCCTATGTTTTGTATGTTTTTTCCACGTGTCTTGACATCCAATGTATCCCTGCAAAGTTTGGTGAAGATCTGAGTATGTAGTTTTTGACCTTATCTGGAACATCCTTTCTGAAAATTTGAAAATTCTTAAAAAATTCGTCCAAAATCTTGATGTCTCCAATCTCTTGTTTTGTACGTTTTTTCCACGTGTCTTGACATCCATTGTATCCCTGCAAAGTTTGGTGAAGATCTGAGTATGTAGTTTTGGACCTTATATGGAACCTACTTTCTGAAAATTTGAAAATTCTTAAAAAATTCGTCCAAAATCTTGATGTCTCCAATCTCTTGTTTTGTACGTTTTTTCCACGTGTCTTGACATCCAATGTATCCCTGCAAAGTTTGGTGAAGATCTGAGTATGTAGTTTTTGACCTTATATGGAACCTCATTTCTGAAAATTTGAAAATTCCTAAAAAATCCGTCTAAAATCTTGATGTCTCCACTCTCTTGTTTTGTACTTTTTTTCCACGTGTCTTGACATCCAATGTATCCCTGCAAAGTTTGGTGAAGATCTGAGTATGTAGTTTTTGACCTTATATGGAACCTCCTTTCTGAAAATTTGAGAATTCTTGAAAAATTCGTCCAAAATCTTGATGTCTCCAATCTCTTGTTTTGTACGTTTTTTCCACGTGTCTTGACATCCAATGTATCCATGCAAAGTTTGGTGAAGATCTGAGTATGTAGTTTTTTACCTTATATGGAACATCCTTTCTGAAAATTTGAAAATTCTTAAAAAATTCGTCCAAAATCTTGATGTCTCCAATCTCTTGTTTTGTACGTTTTTTTCACGTGTCTTCACATCCAATGTATCCCTGCAAAGTTTGGTGAAGATCTGAGTATGTAGTTTTTGACCTTATCTGGAACCTCTCATCTGAAAATTTGAAAATTAGTAAAAAATCCGTCCAAAATCTTGATGACACCAATCTCTTGTTTTGTACGTTTTTTCCACGTGTCTTGACATCCAATGTATCCCTGCAAAGTTTGGTGAAGATCTGAGTATGTAGTTTTTGACCTTATCTGGAACCTCGTTTCTGAAAATTTGAAAATTCTTCAAAAATTCGTCCAAAATCTTGATGTCTCCACTCTCTTGTTTTGTACGTTTTTTCCACGTGTCTTGACATCCAATGTATCCCTGCAAAGTTTGGTGAAGATCTGAGTATGTAGTTTTTGACCTTATCTGGAACCTCCTATCTGAAAATTTGAAAATTTTAAAAAATTCGTCCAAAATCTTGATGTCTTCAATCTCTTGTTTTGTACGTTTTTTCCACGTGTCTTGACCTCCAATGTATCCCTGCAAAGTTTGGTGAAGATCTGAGTATGTCGTTTTTGACCTTATCTGGAACATCCTTTCTGAAAATTTGAAAATTCTTAAAAAATTCGTCCAAAATCTTGATGTCTCCAATCTCTTGTTTTGTACGTTTTTTCCACGTGTCTTGACATCCAATGTATCCCTGCAAAGTTTGGTGAAGATCTGAGTATGTCGTTTTTGACCTTATCTGGAACATCCTTTCTGAAAATTTGAAAATTCTTAAAAAATTCGTCCAAAATCTTGATGTCTCCAATCTCTTGTTTTGTACGTTTTTTCCACGTGTCTTGACATCCAATGTATCCCTGCAAAGTTTGGTGAAGATCTGAGTATATAGTTTTTGACCTTATATGGAACCTCCCATCTGAAAATTTGAAAATTCCTAAAAAATTCGTCTAAAATCTTGATGTCTCCACTCTCTTGTTTTGTACTTTTTTTCCACGTGTCTTGACATCCAATGTATCCCTGCAAAGTTTGGTGAAGATCTGAGTATGTAGTTTTTGACCTTATATGGAACCTCCTATCTGAAAATTTGAGAATTCTTGAAAAATTCGTCCAAAATCTTGATGTCTCCAATCTCTTGTTTTGTACGTTTTTTCCACGTGTCTTGACATCCAATGTATCCCTGCAAAGTTTGGTGAAGATCTGAGTATGTAGTTTTTGACCTTATCTGGAACCTACCATCTGAAAATTTGAAAATTCCTAAAAAATCCGTCCAAAATCTTGATGACCTCAATCTCTTGTTTTGTACGTTTTTTCCACGTGTCTTGACATCCAATGTATCCCTGCAATGTTTGGTGAAGATCTGAGTTTGTAGTTTTTGACCTTATATGGAACCTCTTATCTGAAAATTTGAAAATTCTTAAAAATATTTGACCAAAATCTTGATGTCCCCAATCCTATGTTTTGTATGTTTTTTCCACGTGTCTTGACATCCAATGTATCCCTGCAAAGTTTGGTGAAGATCTGAGTATGTAGTTTTAGACCTTATCTGGAACCTCATTTCTGAAAATTTGAAAATTCCTCAAAAATTCGTCCAAAATCTTGATGTCTCCAATCTCTTGTTTTGTACGTTTTTTCCACGTGTCTTGACATCCAATGTATCCCTGCAAAGTTTGGTGAAGATCTGAGTATGTAGTTTTTGACCTTGTATGGAGCCTCCTTTCTGAAAATTTGAAAATTCTTAAAAAATTCATCCAAAATCTTGATGTCTCCAATCTCTTGTTTTGTACGTTTTTTCCACGTTTCTTGACATCCAATGTATCCCTGCAAAGTTTGGTGAAGATCTGAGTATGTAGTTTTTGACCTTATATGGAACCTCCTTTCTGAAAATTTGAAAATTCTTAAAAAATTCGTCCAAAATCTTGATGTCCCCAATCCTATGTTTTGTATGTTTTTCCACGTGTCTTGACATCCAATGTATCCATGCAAAGTTTGGTTAAGATCTGAGTATGTCGTTTTTGACCTTATCTGAAACCTCCCATCTGAAAATTTGAAAAATCTTAAAAAATTCGTCGAAAATCTTGATGTCTCCAATCTCTTGTTTTGTACGTTTTTTCCACGTGTCTTGACATGCAAAGTATCCCTGCAACGTTTGGTGAAGATCTGAGTATGTAGTTTTTGACCTTATCTGGAACCTCCTATCTGAAAATTTGAAAATTCTTAAAAAATTCGTCCAAAATCTTGATGTCTCCAATCTCTTGTTTTGTACGTTTTTTCCACGTTTCTTGACATCCAATGTATCCCTGCAATGTTTGGTGAAGATCTGAGTATGTAGTTTTTGACCTTATATGGAACCTCCTATCTGAAAATTTGAAAATTCTTAAAAAATTCGTCCAAAATCTTGATATCCCCAATCCTATGTTTTGTATGTTTTTTCCACGTGTCTTGACATCCAATGTATCCCTGCAAAGTTTGGTGAAGATCTGAGTATGTAGTTTTTGACCTTATCTGGAACCTCCTATCTGAAAATTTGAAAATTTTTAAAAAATTCGTCCAAAATCTTGATGTCTTCAATCTCTTGTTTTGTACGTTTTTTCCACGTGTCTTGACTTCCAATGTATCCCTGCAAAGTTTGGTGAAAATCTGAGTATGTCGTTTTTGACCTTATCTGGAACATCCTTTCTGAAAGTTTGAAAATTCTTAAAAAAATCTTCCAAAATCTTGATGTCTCCAATCTCTCGTTTTGTACGTTTTTTCCACGTGTCTTGACATCCAATGTATCCCTGCAATGTTTGGTGAAGATCTGAGTATGTCGTTTTTGACCTTATCTGGAACCTCCCATCTGAAAATTTGAAAATTCTTAAAAAATTCGACCAAAATCTTGATGTCTCCAATCTCTTGTTTTGTACGTTTTTTCCACGTTTCTTGACATCCAATGTATCCATGCAAAGTTTGGTGAAGATCTGAGTATGTCGTTTTTGACCTTATCTGGAACCTCCCATCTGAAAATTTGAAAATTCTTCAAAAATTCGTCGAAAATCTTGATGTCTCCAATCTCTTGTTTTGTACGTTTTTCCCACGTGTCTTGACATGCAAAGTATCCCTGCAACGTTTGGTGAAGATCTGAGTATGTAGTTTTTGACCTTATCTGGAACCTCCCATCTGAAAATTTGAAAATTCCTAAAAAATCCTTCCAAAATCTTGATGACCTCAATCTCTTGTTTTGTACGTTTTTTCCACGTGTCTTGACATCCAATGTATCCCTGCAATGTTTGGTGAAGATCTGAGTATGTAGTTTTTGACCTTATATGGAACCTCTTATCTGAAAATTTGAAAATTCTTAAAAATATTTGACAAAAATCTTTGTTGTCCCCAATCCTATGTTTTGTATGTTTTTTCCACGTGTCTTGACATCCAATGTATTTCTGCAAAGTTTGGTGAAGATCTGAGTTTGTCGTTTTTGACCTTATCTGGAACCTCCCATCTGAAAATTTGAAAATTCTTAAAAAATTCGACCAAAATCTTGATGTCTCCAATCCTATGTTTTGTATGTTTTTTCCACGTGTCTTGACATCCAATGTATCCATGCAAAGTTTGGTGAAGATCTGAGTATGTAGTTTTTGACCTTATCTGGAACCTCCCATCTGAAAATTTGAAAATTTTTAAAAAATTCGTCCAAAATCTTGATGTCTCCAATCTCTTGTTTTGTACGTTTTTTCCACGTGTCTTGACCTCCAATGTATCCCTGCAATGTTTGGTGAAGATCTGAGTATGTAGTTTTTGACCTTATATGGAACCTCCTATCTGAAAATTTGAAAATTCTTAAAAAATTTGACCAAAATCTTGATGTCCCCAATCCTATGTTTTGTATGTTTTTTCCACGTGTCTTGACATCCAATATATCCCTGCAAAGTTTGGTGAAGATCTGAGTATGTCGTTTTTGACCTTATCTGGAACATCCTTTCTGAAAATTTGAAAATTCTTAAAAAATTCGTCCAAAATCTTGATGTCTCCAATCTCTTGTTTTGTACGTTTTTTCCACGTGTCTTGACATCCAATGTATCCCTGCAAAGTTTGGTGAAGATCTGAGTATGTCGTTTTTGACCTTATGTGGAACATCCTTTCTGAAAATTTGAAAATTCTTAAAAAATTCGTCCAAAATCTTGATGTCTCCAATCTCTTGTTTTCTACGTTTTTTCCACGTGTCTTGACATCCAATGTATCCCTGCAAAGTTTGGTGAAGATCTGAGTATGTAGCTTTTGAACTTATATGGAACCTCCTTTCTGAAAATTTGAAAATTCTTAAAAAATTCGTCCAAAATCTTGATGTCTCCAATCTCTTGTTTTGTACGTTTTTTCCACGTGTCTTGACATCCAATGTATCCCTGCAAAGTTTGGTGAAGATCTGAGTATGTAGTTTTTGACCTTATATGGAACCTCCCATCTGAAAATTTGAAAATTCCTAAAAAATCCGTCTAAAATCTTGATGTCTCCACTCTCTTGTTTTGTACTTTTTTTCCACGTGTCTTGACATCCAATGTATCCCTGCAAAGTTTGGTGAAGATCTGAGTATGTCGTTTTTGACCTTATATGTAACCTCCTTTCTGAAAATTTGAAAATTCTTAAAAAATTCGACCAAAATCTTGATGTCTCCAATCCTATGTTTTGTATGTTTTTTCCACGTGTCTTGACATCCAATGCATCCATGCAAAGTTTGGTGAAGATCTGAGTATGTAGTTTTTGACCTTATATGGAACCTCCTATCTGAAAATTTGAGAATTCTTGAAAAATTCGTCCAAAATCTTGATGTCTCCAATCTCTTGTTTTGTACGTTTTTTCCACGTGTCTTGACATGCAAAGTATCCCTGCAACGTTTGGTGAAGATCTGAGTATGTAGTTTTTGACCTTATCTGGAACCTCCTATCTGAAAATTTGAAAATTCTTAAAAAATTCGTCCAAAATCTTGATGTCTCCAATCTCTTGTTTTGTACGTTTTTTCCACGTTTCTTGACATCCAATGTATCCCTGCAATGTTTGGTGAAGATCTGAGTATGTAGTTTTTGACCTTATATGGAACCTCCTATCTGAAAATTTGAAAATTCTTAAAAAATTTGACCAAAATCTTGATATCCCCAATCCTATGTTTTGTATGTTTTTTCCACGTGTCTTGACATCCAATGTATCCCTGCAAAGTTTGGTGAAGATCTGAGTATGTAGTTTTTGACCTTATCTGGAACCTCCTATCTGAAAATTTGAAATTTTTTAAAAAATTCGTCCAAAATCTTGATGTCTTCAATCTCTTGTTTTGTACGTTTTTTCCACGTGTCTTGACCTCCAATGTATCCCTGCAAAATTTGGTGAAGATCTGAGTATGTCGTTTTTGACCTTATGTGGAACATCCTTTCTGAAAATTTGAAAATTCTTAAAAAATTCGTCCAAAATCTTGATGTCTCCAATCTCTTGTTTTGTACGTTTTTTCCACGTGTCTTGACATCCAATGTATCCCTGCAAAGTTTGGTGAAGATCTGAGTATGTCGTTTTTGACCTTATCTGGAACATCCTTTCTGAAAATTTGAAAATTCTTAAAAAATTCGTCCAAAATCTTGATGTCTCCAATCTCTTGTTTTGTACGTTTTTTCCACGTGTCTTGACATCCAATGTATCCCTGCAAAGTTTGGTGAAGATCTGAGTATGTAGTTTTTGACCTTATATGGAACCTCCCATCTGAAAATTTGAAAATTCCTAAAAAATTCGTCTAAAATCTTGATGTCTCCACTCTCTTGTTTTGTACTTTTTTTCCACGTGTCTTGACATCCAATGTATCCCTGCAAAGTTTGGTGAAGATCTGAGTATGTAGTTTTTGACCTTATATGGAACCTCCTTTCTGAAAATTTGAAAATTCTTAAAATATTCGACCAAAATCTTGATGTCTCCAATCCTATGTTTTGTATGTTTTTCCACGTGTCTTGACATCCAATGTATCCATGCAAAGTTTGGTGAAGATCTGAGTATGTAGTTTTTGACCTTATATGGAACCTCCTATCTGAAAATTTGAGAATTCTTGAAAAATTCGTCCAAAATCTTGATGTCTCCAATCTCTTGTTTTGTACGTTTTTTCCACGTGTCTTGACATCCAATGTATCCCTGCAAAGTATGGTGAAGATCTGAGTATGTAGTTTTTGACCTTATCTGGAACCTACCATCTGAAAATTTGAAAATTCCTAAAAAATCCGTCCAAAATCTTGATGACCTCAATCTCTTGTTTTGTACGTTTTTTCCACGTGTCTTGACATCCAATGTATCCCTGCAATGTTTAGTGAAGATCTGAGTATGTAGTTTTTGACCTTATCTGGAACCTCTTATCTGAAAATTTGAAAATTCTTAAAAATATTTGACCAAAATCTTGATGTCCCCAATCCTATGTTTTGTATGTTTTTTCCACGTGTCTTGACATCCAATGTATCCCTGCAAAGTTTGGTGAAGATCTGAGTATGTAGTTTTAGACCTTATCTGGAACCTCATTTCTGAAAATTTGAAAATTCCTCAAAAATTCGTCCAAAATCTTGATGTCTCCAATCTCTTGTTTTGTACGTTTTTTCCACGTGTCTTGACATCCAATGTATCCCTGCAAAGTTTGGTGAAGATCTGAGTATGTAGTTTTTGACCTTATATGGAGCCTCCTTTCTGAAAATTTGAAAATTCTTAAAAAATTCATCCAAAATCTTGATGTCTCCAATCTCTTGTTTTGTACGTTTTTTCCACATTTCTTGACATCCAATGTATCCCTGCAAAGTTTGGTGAAGATCTGAGTATGTAGTTTTTGACCTTATATGGAACCTCCTTTCTGAAAATTTGAAAATTCTTAAAAAATTCGTCCAAAATCTTGATGTCCCCAATCCTATGTTTTGTATGTTTTTTCCACGTGTCTTGACATCCAATGTATCCATGCAAAGTTTGGTGAAGATCTGAGTATGTCGTTTTTGACCTTATCTGAAACCTCCCATTTGAAAATTTGAAAAATCTTAAAAAATTCGTCGAAAATCTTGATGTCTCCAATCTCTTGTTTTGTACGTTTTTTCCACGTGTTTTGACATGCAAAGTATCCCTGCAACGTTTGGTGAAGATCTGAGTATGTAGTTTTTGACCTTATCTGGAACCTCCTATCTGAAAATTTGAAAATTCTTAAAAAATTCGTCCAAAATCTTGATGTCTCCAATCTCTTGTTTTGTACGTTTTTTCCACGTTTCTTGACATCCAATGTATCCCTGCAATGTTTGGTGAAGATCTGAGTATGTAGTTTTGGACCTTATATGGAACCTACTTTCTGAAAATTTGAAAATTCTTAAAAAATTCGTCCAAAATCTTGATGTCTCCAATCTCTTGTTTTGTACGTTTTTTCCACGTGTCTTGACATCCAATGTATCCCTGCAAAGTTTGGTGAAGATCTGAGTATGTAGTTTTTGACCTTATCTGGAACCTCGTTTCTGAAAATTTGAAAATTCTTCAAAAATTCGTCCAAAATCTTGATGTCTCCACTCTCTTGTTTTGTACGTTTTTTCCACGTGTCTTGACATCCAATGTATCCCTGCAAAGTTTGGTGAAGATCTGAGTATGTAGTTTTTGACCTTATCTGGAACCTCCTATCTGAAAATTTGAAAATTTTTAAAAAATTCGTCCAAAATCTTGATGTCTTCAATCTCTTGTTTTGTACGTTTTTTCCACGTGTCTTGACCTCCAATGTATCCCTGCAAAGTTTGGTGAAGATCTGAGTATGTCGTTTTTGACCTTATCTGGAACATCCTTTCTGAAAATTTGAAAATTCTTAAAAAATTCGTCCAAAATCTTGATGTCTCCAATCTCTTGTTTTGTACGTTTTTTCCACGTGTCTTGACATCCAATGTATCCCTGCAAAGTTTGGTGAAGATCTGAGTATGTCGTTTTTGACCTTATCTGGAACATCCTTTCTGAAAATTTGAAAATTCTTAAAAAATTCGTCCAAAATCTTGATGTCTCCAATCTCTTGTTTTGTACGTTTTTTCCACGTGTCTTGACATCCAATGTATCCCTGCAAAGTTTGGTGAAGATCTGAGTATATAGTTTTTGACCTTATATGGAACCTCCCATCTGAAAATTTGAAAATTCCTAAAAAATTCGTCTAAAATCTTGATGTCTCCACTCTCTTGTTTTGTACTTTTTTTCCACGTGTCTTGACATCCAATGTATCCCTGCAAAGTTTGGTGAAGATCTGAGTATGTAGTTTTTGACCTTATATGGAACCTCCTATCTGAAAATTTGAGAATTCTTGAAAAATTCGTCCAAAATCTTGATGTCTCCAATCTCTTGTTTTGTACGTTTTTTCCACGTGTCTTGACATCCAATGTATCCCTGCAAAGTTTGGTGAAGATCTGAGTATGTAGTTTTTGACCTTATCTGGAACCTACCATCTGAAAATTTGAAAATTCCTAAAAAATCCGTCCAAAATCTTGATGACCTCAATCTCTTGTTTTGTACGTTTTTTCCACGTGTCTTGACATCCAATGTATCCCTGCAATGTTTGGTGAAGATCTGAGTTTGTAGTTTTTGACCTTATATGGAACCTCTTATCTGAAAATTTGAAAATTCTTAAAAATATTTGACCAAAATCTTGATGTCCCCAATCCTATGTTTTGTATGTTTTTTCCACGTGTCTTGACATCCAATGTATCCCTGCAAAGTTTGGTGAAGATCTGAGTATGTAGTTTTTGACCTTATATGGAACCTCCTATCTGAAAATTTGAAAATTCTTAAAAAATTCGTCCAAAATCTTGATGTCTCCACTCTCTTGTTTTGTACGTTTTTTCCACGTGTCTTGACATCCAATGTATCCCTGCAAAGTTTGGTGAAGATCTGAGTATGTAGTTTTTGACCTTATATGGAGCCTCCTTTCTGAAAATTTGAAAATTCTTAAAAAATTCGTCGAAAATCTTGATGTCTCCAATCTCTTGTTTTGTACGTTTTTTCCACGTGTCTTGACATGCAAAGTATCCCTGCAACGTTTGGTGAAGATCTGAGTATGTAGTTTTTGACCTTATCTGGAACCTCCTATCTGAAAATTTGAAAATTCTTAAAAAATTCGTCCAAAATCTTGATGTCTCCAATCTCTTGTTTTGTACGTTTTTTCCACGTTTCTTGACATCCAATGTATCCCTGCAATGTTTGGTGAAGATCTGAGTATGTAGTTTTTGACCTTATATGGAACCTCCTATCTGAAAATTTGAAAATTCTTAAAAAATTTGACCAAAATCTTGATATCCCCAATCCTATGTTTTGTATGTTTTTTCCACGTGTCTTGACATCCAATGTATCCCTGCAAAGTTTGGTGAAGATCTGAGTATGTAGTTTTTGACCTTATCTGGAACCTCCTATCTGAAAATTTGAAAATTTTTAAAAAATTCGTCCAAAATCTTGATGTCTTCAATCTCTTGTTTTGTACGTTTTTTCCACGTGTCTTGACCTCCAATGTATCCCTGCAAAGTTTGGTGAAGATCTGAGTATGTCGTTTTTGACCTTATGTGGAACATCCTTTCTGAAAATTTGAAAATTCTTAAAAAATTCGTCCAAAATCTTGATGTCTCCAATCTCTTGTTTTGTACGTTTTTTCCACGTGTCTTGACATCCAATGTATCCCTGCAAAGTTTGGTGAAGTTCTGAGTATGTAGTTTTTGAACTTATATGGAACCTCCTTTCTGAAAATTTGAAAATTCTTAAAAAATTCGTCCAAAATCTTGATGTCCCCAATCTCTTGTTTTGTACGTTTTTTACACGTGTCTTGACATCCAATGTATCCATGCAAAGTTTGGTGAAGATCTGAGTATGTCGTTTTTGACCTTATCTGGAACCTCCTATCTGAAAATTTGAAAATTTTTAAAAAATTCGTCCAAAATCTTGATGTCTTCAATCTCTTGTTTTGTACGTTTTTTCCACGTGTCTTGACCTCCAATGTATCCCTGCAAAGTTTGGTGAAGATCTGAGTATGTCGTTTTTGACCTTATGTGGAATATCCTTTCTGAAAATTTGAAAATTCTTAAAAAATTCGTCCAAAATCTTGATGTCTCCAATCTCTTGTTTTGTACGTTTTTTTCACGTGTCTTGACATCCAATGTATCCCTGCAAAGTTTGGTGAAGATCTGAGTATGTAGTTTTTGAACTTATATGGAACCTCCTTTCTGAAAATTTGAAAATTCTTAAAAAATTCGTCCAAAATCTTGATGTCCCCAATCTCTTGTTTTGTACGTTTTTTACACGTGTCTTGACATCCAATGTATCCCTGCAATGTTTGGTGAAGATCTGAGTATGTAGTTTTTGACCTTATATGGAACCTCCTATCTGAAAATTTGAGAATGCTTAAAAAATTTGACCAAAATCTTGATATCCCCAATCCTATGTTTTGTATGTTTTTTCCACGTGTCTTGACATCCAGTGTATTGCTGCAAATTTTAGTGGAGATCTGAGTATGTAGTTTTTGACCTTATCTGGAACCTCCTATCTGAAAATTTGAAAATTTTTAAAAAATTCGTCCAAAATCTTGATGTCTTCAATCTCTTGTTTTGTACGTTTTTTCCACGTGTCTTGACCTCCAATGTATCCCTGCAAAGTTTGGTGAAGATCTGAGTATGTCGTTTTTGACCTTATCTGGAACATCCTTTCTGAAAATTTGAAAATTCTTAAAAAATTCGTCCAAAATCTTGATGTCTCCAATCTCTTGTTTTGTACGTTTTTTCCACGTGTCTTGACATCCAATGTATCCCTGCAAAGTTTGGTGAAGATCTGAGTATGTCGTTTTTGACCTTATCTGGAACATCCTTTCTGAAAATTTGAAAATTCTTAAAAAATTCGTCCAAAATCTTGATGTCTCCAATCTCTTGTTTTGTACGTTTTTTCCACGTGTCTTGACATCCAATGTATCCCTGCAAAGTTTGGTGAAGATCTGAGTATGTAGTTTTTGACCTTATATGGAACCTCCCATCTGAAAATTTGAAAATTCCTAAAAAATTCGTCTAAAATCTTGATGTCTCCACTCTCTTGTTTTGTACTTTTTTTCCACGTGTCTTGACATCCAATGTATCCCTGCAAAGTTTGGTGAAGATCTGAGTATGTAGTTTTTGCCCTTATATAGAACCTCCTTTCTGAAAATTTGAAAATTCTTAAAAAATTCGACCAAAATCTTGATGTCTCCAATCCTATGTTTTGTATGTTTTTCCACGTGTCTTGACATCCAATGTATCCATGCAAAGTTTGGTGAAGATCTGAGTATGTAGTTTTTGACCTTATATGGAACCTCCTATCTGAAAATTTGAGAATTATTGAAAAATTCGTCCAAAATCTTGATGTCTCCAATCTCTTGTTTTGTACGTTTTTTCCACGTGTCTTGACATCCAATGTATCCCTGCAAAGTTTGGTGAAGATCTGAGTATGTAGTTTTTGACCTTATCTGGAACCTACCATCTGAAAATTTGAAAATTCCTAAAAAATCCGTCCAAAATCTTGATGACCTCAATCTCTTGTTTTGTACGTTTTTTCCACGTGTCTTGACATCCAATGTATCCCTGCAATGTTTGGTGAAGATCTGAGTATGTAGTTTTTGACCTTATATGGAACCTCTTATCTGAAAATTTGAAAATTCTTAAAAATATTTGACCAAAATCTTGATGTCCCCAATCCTATGTTTTGTATGTTTTTTCCACGTGTCTTGACATCCAATGTATCCCTGCAAAGTTTGGTGAAGATCTGAGTATGTAGTTTTAGACCTTATCTGGAACCTCATTTCTGAAAATTTGAAAATTCCTCAAAAATTCGTCCAAAATCTTGATGTCTCCAATCTCTTGTTTTGTACGTTTTTTCCACGTGTCTTGACATCCAATGTATCCCTGCAAAGTTTGGTGAAGATCTGAGTATGTAGTTTTTGACCTTATATGGAGCCTCCTTTCTGAAAATTTGAAAATTCTTAAAAAATTCATCCAAAATCTTGATGTCTCCAATCTCTTGTTTTGTACGTTTTTTCCACGTTTCTTGACATCCAATGTATCCCTGCAAAGTTTGGTGAAGATCTGAGTATGTAGTTTTTGACCTTATATGGAACCTCCTTTCTGAAAATTTGAAAATTCTTAAAAAATTCGTCCAAAATCTTGATGTCTCCAATCTCTTGTTTTGTACGTTTTTTCCACGTTTCTTGACATCCAATGTATCCCTGCAATGTTTGGTGAAGATCTGAGTATGTAGTTTTTGACCTTATATGGAACCTCCTATCTGAAAATTTGAAAATTCTTAAAAAAATTGACCAAAATCTTGATATCCCCAATCCTATGTTTTGTATGTTTTTTCCACGTGTCTTGACATCCAATGTATCCCTGCAAAGTTTGGTGAAGATCTGAGTATGTAGTTTTTGACCTTATCTGGAACCTCCTATCTGAAAATTTGAAAATTTTTAAAAAATTCGTCCAAAATCTTGATGTCTTCAATCTCTTGTTTTGTACGTTTTTTCCACATGTCTTGACCTCCAATGTATCCCTGCAAAGTTTGGTGAAGATCTGAGTATGTCGTTTTTGACCTTATGTGGAACATCCTTTCTGAAAATTTGAAAATTCTTAAAAAATTCGTCCGAAATCTTGATGTCTCCAATCTCTTGTTTTGTACGTTTTTTCCACGTGTCTTGACATCCAATGTATCCCTGCAAAGTTTGGTGAAGATCTGAGTATGTAGTTTTTGAACTTATATGGAACCTCCTTTCTGAAAATTTGAAAATTCTTAAAAAATTCGTCCAAACTCTTGATGTCCCCAATCTCTTGTTTTGTACGTTTTTTACACGTGTCTTGACATCCAATGTATCCATGCAAAGTTTGGTGAAGATCTGAGTATGTCGTTTTTGACCTTATCTGGAACCTCCTATCTGAAAATTTGAAAATTTTTAAAAAATTCGTCCAAAATCTTGATGTCTTCAATCTCTTGTTTTGTACGTTTTTTCCACGTGTCTTGACCTCCAATGTATCCCTGCAAAGTTTGGTGAAGATCTGAGTATGTCGTTTTTGACCTTATGTGGAACATCCTTTCTGAAAATTTGAAAATTCTTAAAAAATTCGTCGAAAATCTTGATGTCTCCAATCTCTTGTTTTGTACGTTTTTTTCACGTGTCTTGACATCCAATGTATCCCTGCAAAGTTTGGTGAAGATCTGAGTATGTAGTTTTTGAACTTATATGGAACCTCCTTTCTGAAAATTTGAAAATTCTTAAAAAATTCGTCCAAAATCTTGATGTCCCCAATCTCTTGTTTTGTACGTTTTTTACACGTGTCTTGACATCCAATGTATCCCTGCAATGTTTGGTGAAGATCTGAGTATGTAGTTTTTGACCTTATATGGAAAATCCTATCTGAAAATTTGAGAATTCTTAAAAAAATTGACCAAAATCTTGATATCCCCAATCCTATGTTTTGTATGTTTTTTCCAGGTGTCTTGACATCCAGTGTATCGCTGCAAATTTTAGTGGAGATCTGAGTATGTAGTTTTTGACCTTATCTGGAACCTCCTATCTGAAAATTTGAAAATTTTTAAAAAATTCGTCCAAAATCTTGATGTCTTCAATCTCTTGTTTTGTACGTTTTTTCCACGTGTCTTGACCTCCAATGTATCCCTGCAAAGTTTGGTGAAGATCTGAGTATGTCGTTTTTGACCTTATCTGGAACATCCTTTCTGAAAATTTGAAAATTCTTAAAAAATTCGTCCAAAATCTTGATGTCTCCAATCTCTTGTTTTGTACGTTTTTTCCACGTGTCTTGACATCCAATGTATCCCTGCAAAGTTTGGTGAAGATCTGAGTATGTCGTTTTTGAACTTATCTGGAACATCTTTTCTGAAAATTTGAAAATTCTTAAAACATTCGTCCAAAATCTTGATGTCTCCAATCTCTTGTTTTGTACGTTTTTTCCACGTGTCTTGACATCCAATGTATCCCTGCAAAGTTTGGTGAAGATCTGAGTATGTAGTTTTTGACCTTATATGGAACCTCCCATCTGAAAATTTGAAAATTCCTAAAAAATTCGTCTAAAATCTTGATGTCTCCACTCTCTTGTTTTGTACTTTTTTTCCACGTGTCTTGACATCCAATGTATCCCTGCAAAGTTTGGTGAAGATCTGAGTATGTAGTTTTTGCCCTTATATAGAACCTCCTTTCTGAAAATTTGAAAATTCTTAAAAAATTCGACCAAAATCTTGATGTCTCCAATCCCATGTTTTGTATGTTTTTCCACGTGTCTTGACATCCAATGTATCCATGCAAAGTTTGGTGAAGATCTGAGTATGTAGTTTTTGACCTTATATGGAACCTCCTATCTGAAAATTTTAGAATTATTGAAAAATTCGTCCAAAATCTTGATGTCTCCAATCTCTTGTTTTGTACGTTTTTTCCACGTGTCTTGACATCCAATGTATCCCTGCAAAGTTTGGTGAAGATCTGAGTATGTAGTTTTTGACCTTATCTGGAACCTACCATCTGAAAATTTGAAAATTCCTAAAAAATCCGTCCAAAATCTTGATGACCTCAATCTCTTGTTTTGTACGTTTTTTCCACGTGTCTTGACATCCAATGTATCCCTGCAATGTTTGGTGAAGATCTGAGTATGTAGTTTTTGACCTTATATGGAACCTCTTATCTGAAAATTTGAAAATTCTTAAAAATATTTGACCAAAATCTTGATGTCCCCAATCCTATGTTTTGTATGTTTTTTCCACGTGTCTTGACATCCAATGTATCCCTGCAAAGTTTGGTGAAGATCTGAGTATGTAGTTTTAGACCTTATCTGGAACCTCATTTCTGAAAATTTGAAAATTCCTCAAAAATTCGTCCAAAATCTTGATGTCTCCAATCTCTTGTTTTGTACGTTTTTTCCACGTGTCTTGCAATCCAATGTATCCCTGCAAAGTTTGGTGAAGATCTGAGTATGTAGTTTTTGACCTTATATGGAGCCTCCTTTCTGAAAATTTGAAAATTCTTAAAAAATTCATCCAAAATCTTGATGTCTCCAATCTCTTGTTTTGTACGTTTTTTCCACGTTTCTTGACATCCAATGTATCCCTGCAAAGTTTGGTGAAGATCTGAGTATGTAGTTTTTGACCTTATATGGAACCTCCTTTCTGAAAATTTGAAAATTCTTAAAAAATTCGTCCAAAATCTTGATGTCTCCAATCTCTTGTTTTGTACGTTTTTTCCACGTTTCTTGACATCCAATGTATCCCTGCAATGTTTGGTGAAGATCTGAGTATGTAGTTTTTGACCTTATATGGAACCTCCTATCTGAAAATTTGAAAATTCTTAAAAAAATTGACCAAAATCTTGATATCCCCAATCCTATGTTTTGTATGTTTTTTCCACGTGTCTTGACATCCAATGTATCCCTGCAAAGTTTGGTGAAGATCTGAGTATGTAGTTTTTGACCTTATCTGGAACCTCCTATCTGAAAATTTGAAAATTTTTAAAAAATTCGTCCAAAATCTTGATGTCTTCAATCTCTTGTTTTGTACGTTTTTTCCACATGTCTTGACCTCCAATGTATCCCTGCAAAGTTTGGTGAAGATCTGAGTATGTCGTTTTTGACCTTATGTGGAACATCCTTTCTGAAAATTTGAAAATTCTTAAAAAATTCGTCCAAAATCTTGATGTCTCCAATCTCTTGTTTTGTACGTTTTTTCCACGTGTCTTGACATCCAATGTATCCCTGCAAAGTTTGGTGAAGATCTGAGTATGTAGTTTTTGAACTTATATGGAACCTCCTTTCTGAAAATTTGAAAATTCTTAAAAAATTCGTCCAAAATCTTGATGTCCCCAATCTCTTGTTTTGTACGTTTTTTACACGTGTCTTGACATCCAATGTATCCATGCAAAGTTTGGTGAAGATCTGAGTATGTCGTTTTTGACCTTATCTGGAACCTCCTATCTGAAAATTTGAAAATTTTTAAAAAAATCGTCCAAAATCTTGATGTCTTCAATCTCTTGTTTTGTACGTTTTTTCCACGTGTCTTGACCTCCAATGTATCCCTGCAAAGTTTGGTGAAGATCTGAGTATGTCGTTTTTGACCTTATGTGGAACATCCTTTCTGAAAATTTGAAAATTCTTAAAAAATTCGTCCAAAATCTTGATGTCTCCAATCTCTTGTTTTGTACGTTTTTTTCACGTGTCTTGACATCCAATGTATCCCTGCAAAGTTTGGTGAAGATCTGAGTATGTAGTTTTTGAACTTATATGGAACCTCCTTTCTGAAAATTTGAAAATTCTTAAAAAATTCGTCCAAAATCTTGATGTCCCCAATCTCTTGTTTTGTACGTTTTTTACACGTGTCTTGACATCCAATGTATCCATGCAAAGTTTGGTGAAGATCTGAGTATGTCGTTTTTGACCTTATCTGGAACCTCCCATCTGAAAATTTGAAAATTCTTCAAAAATTCGTCGAAAATCTTGATGTCTCCAATCTCTTGTTTTGTACGTTTTTTCCACGTGTCTTGACATGCAAAGTATCCCTGCAACGTTTGGTGAAGATCTGAGTATGTAGTTTCTGACCTTATCTGGAACCTCCTATCTGAAAATTTGAAAATTCTTCAAAAATTCGTCCAAAATCTTGATGTCTCCAATCTCTTGTTTTGTACGTTTTTTCCACGTTTCTTGACATCCAATGTATCCCTGCAATGTTTGGTGAAGATCTGAGTATGTAGTTTTTGACCTTATATGGAACCTCCTATCTGAAAATTTGAGAATTCTTAAAAAATTTGACCAAAATCTTGATATCCCCAATCCTATGTTTTGTATGTTTTTTCCACGTGTCTTGACATCCAGTGTATCGCTGCAAATTTTAGTGGAGATCTGAGTATGTAGTTTTTGACCTTATCTGGAACCTCCTATCTGAAAATTTGAAAATTTTTAAAAAATTCGTCCAAAATCTTGATGTCTTCAATCTCTTGTTTTGTACGTTTTTTCCACGTGTCTTGACCTCCAATGTATCCCTGCAAAGTTTGGTGAAGATCTGAGTATGTCGTTTTTGACCTTATCTGGAACATCCTTTCTGAAAATTTGAAAATTCTTAAAAAATTCGTCCAAAATCTTGATGTCTCCAATCTCTTGTTTTGTACGTTTTTTCCACGTGTCTTGACATCCAATGTATCCCTGCAAAGTTTGGTGAAGATCTGAGTATGTCGTTTTTGACCTTATCTGGAACATCCTTTCTGAAAATTTGAAAATTCTTAAAAAATTCGTCCAAAATCTTGATGTCTCCAATCTCTTGTTTTGTACGTTTTTTCCACGTGTCTTGACATCCAATGTATCCCTGCAAAGTTTGGTGAAGATCTGAGTATGTAGTTTTTGACCTTATATGGAACCTCCCATCTGAAAATTTGAAAATTCCTAAAAAATTCGTCTAAAATCTTGATGTCTCCACTCTCTTGTTTTGTACTTTTTTTCCACGTGTCTTGACATCCAATGTATCCCTGCAAAGTTTGGTGAAGATCTGAGTATGTAGTTTTTGCCCTTATATAGAACCTCCTTTCTGAAAATTTGAAAATTCTTAAAAAATTCGACCAAAATCTTGATGTCTCCAATCCTATGTTTTGTATGTTTTTCCACGTGTCTTGACATCCAATGTATCCATGCAAAGTTTGGTGAAGATCTGAGTATGTAGTTTTTGACCTTATATGGAACCTCCTATCTGAAAATTTGAGAATTCTTGAAAAATTCGTCCAAAATCTTGATGTCTCCAATCTCTTGTTTTGTACGTTTTTTCCACGTGTCTTGACATCCAATGTATCCCTGCAAAGTTTGGTGAAGATCTGAGTATGTAGTTTTTGACCTTATCTGGAACCTACCATCTGAAAATTTGAAAATTCCTAAAAAATCCGTCCAAAATCTTGATGACCTCAATCTCTTGTTTTGTACGTTTTTTCCACGTGTCTTGACATCCAATGTATCCCTGCAATGTTTGGTGAAGATCTGAGTATGTAGTTTTTGACCTTATATGGAACCTCTTATCTGAAAATTTGAAAATTCTTAAAAATATTTGACCAAAATCTTGATGTCCCCAATCCTATGTTTTGTATGTTTTTTCCACGTGTCTTGACATCCAATGTATCCCTGCAAAGTTTGGTGAAGATCTGAGTATGTAGTTTTAGACCTTAACTGGAACCTCCTTTCTGAAAATTTGAAAATTCTTAAAAAATTCGTCCAAAATCTTGATGTCCCCAATCCTATGTTTTGTATGTTTTTTCCACGTGTCTTGACATCCAATGTATCCATGCAAAGTTTGTTGAAGATCTGAGTATGTCGTTTTTGACCTTATCTGAAACCTCCCATTTGAAAATTTGAAAAATCTTAAAAAATTCGTCGAAAATCTTGATGTCTCCAATCTCTTGTTTTGTACGTTTTTTCCACGTGTCTTGACATGCAAAGTATCCCTGCAACGTTTGGTGAAAATCTGAGTATGTAGTTTTTGACCTTATCTGGAACCTCCTATCTGAAAATTTGAAAATTCTTAAAAAATTCGTCCAAAATCTTGATGTCTCCAATCTCTTGTTTTGTACGTTTTTTCCACGTTTCTTGACATCCAATGTATCCCTGCAATGTTTGGTGAAGATCTGAGTATGTAGTTTTTGACCTTATATGGAACCTCCTATCTGAAAATTTGAAAATTCTTAAAAAATTCGTCCAAAATCTTGATATCCCCAATCCTATGTTTTGTATGTTTTTTCCACGTGTCTTGACATCCAATGTATCCCTGCAAAGTTTGGTGAAGATCTGAGTATGTAGTTTTTGACCTTATCTGGAACCTCCTATCTGAAAATTTGAAAATTTTTAAAAAATTCGTCCAAAATCTTGATGTCTTCAATCTCTTGTTTTGTACGTTTTTTCCACGTGTCTTGACTTCCAATGTATCCCTCCAAAGTTTGGTGAAGATCTGAGTATGTCGTTTTTGACCTTATCTGGAACATCCTTTCTGAAAGTTTGAAAATTCTTAAAAAAATCGTCCAAAATCTTGATGTCTCCAATCTCTTGTTTTGTACGTTTTTTCCACGTGTCTTGACATCCAATGTATCCCTGCAAAGTTTGGTGAAGATCTGAGTATGTAGTTTTTGACCTTATATGGAACCTCCTATCTGAAAATTTGAGAATTCTTAAAAAATTTGACCAAAATCTTGATATCCCCGATCCTATGTTTTGTATGTTTTTTCCACGTGTCTTGACATCCAATGTATCCCTGCAAAGTTTGGTGAAGATCTGAGTATGTAGTTTTTGACCTTATCTGGAACATCCTTTCTGAAAATTTGAAAATTCTTAAAAAATTCGTCCAAAATCTTGATGTCTCCAATCTCTTGTTTTGTACGTTTTTTCCACGTGTCTTGACATCCAATGTATCCCTGCAAAGTTTGGTGAAGATCTGAGTATGTAGTTTTGGACCTTATATGGAACCTCCTTTCTGAAAATTTGAAAATTCTTAAAAAATTCGTCCAAAATCTTGATGTCTCCAATCTCTTGTTTTGTACGTTTTTTCCACGTGTCTTGACATCCAATGTATCCCTGCAAAGTTTGGTGAAGATCTGAGTATGTAGTTTTTGACCTTATATGGAACCTCCCATCTGAAAATTTGAAAATTCCTAAAAAATCCGTCTAAAATCTTGATGTCTCCACTCTCTTGTTTTGTACTTTTTTTCCACGTGTCTTGACATCCAATGTATCCCTGCAAAGTTTGGTGAAGATCTGAGTATGTCGTTTTTGACCTTATATGGAACCTCCTTTCTGAAAATTTGAAAATTCTTAAAAAATTCGACCAAAATCTTGATGTCTCCAATCCTATGTTTTGTATGTTTTTTCCACGTGTCTTGACATCCAATGTATCCATGCAAAGTTTGGTGAAGATCTGAGTATGTAGTTTTTTACCTTATATGGAACCTCCTATCTGAAAATTTGAGAATTCTTGAAAAATTCTTCCAAAATCTTGATGTCTCCAATCTCTTGTTTTGTACGTTTTTTCCACGTGTCTTGACATCCAATGTAAGTAGTTGTATTTGTGGTGGGGACAGCGCCACTTACAAGTGTAGAAAAGGCGAGGCTATTTGATTGAACAATCAGATTTGTTTACACTTAAAACAATGCCAAGATGGGGCCTGTACCCCAATTCTTCAGGTGTGATATGCTCTGATTTTTAAGAAATTCTGAATTTCTAGTGTAGAAAAGGCGAGGGCTCAACAGATAGATTTACTCATACTTAAGACAATGGCAAGAGGGGCTTATACCCTAATTTTTCAGGTGTGGAGGTTCGGGTTTAAGTCCTCATAAAATGTGAAGCCTCTCTTGATGGCAAAATGTTAATATTGTTGTCTTGTAAACAAAAAGCTCGGGGTTCGAGTCCTGATAGATTGAAATACATGTGGCAAAATAATATGTCCACAAGTGAGATTTTGAATAATTACTGCTAGTTAATAGCCCCCAAATCTGAAACCCCCCTCCCTCCTCTGCTCAGACAGATTCGGCCATGTGTGTAAAAGCTATATCTGTGTGATTGTTGTTTATAAACTTGCCAAAAATATGGCTTTTTTGGCAATATTTCTATGCTCTATAACTTACAGATCTAATTTAATATACAAATTTGAGCTGTTGCCTGCTTTTTTCCAATCTCTGATCAATTCCATTGCTTGGGGTAAACAATTATAGCTCGGAAATGCATGAATTGATATTAATCTATCAAAAGACTAATGTTTTGCCTCCATGCCTTGCCGGCACGCAAGAGATAAAATCTACACGCTAGATGGGGGCATTAATGATTTTTCTATTCACTGAAGGGGCCATTAATCTTTCTGTGCGACAGGGGGAAAAGTGTAACATGTCTGCGACATGTAAAAGTGTAACAAAGATTATTGAGATAAAAATACATATTTTCACACAGTGGCAATGAACTGACCCCCCCTCATTCTGAAAGCAATTCTATTCTGATAATATGAGCCTAGGCAAAGACTTAAAAAATATTATGGCAGTTCAAAATCCAATTTTGTCTGCATTAAGGTCTCAGAACCCAGTAAAATGTGGGCATATTCCATATTGAGAAGTGTTAATATTGCTGCATTGTAATCAGGGGCTTTGGGTTCGAGTCCTGATAAAAGATTGAAATATATACAACTGCCCACACATAAGATATTCACTGCTAGCTGATAATACAGTTGAGGTTTCAAAGCTGGTAGAGTGTCTGGGGCCTCTCTGACAGCAAAGTGTTGGTATTATTGCTTTGTAATCAAAGGGCCTCTGTGTTTGAATCGGGCTTCTAGAATTGCTCCGTGACTCTCTCATTTCTTACATCATAAACATATGATTTTTCACCTATGAGAATAACGCTACATATGGTGTCATCTGGTAAAGCCTCGTGGAATTCACAGATAATTTTAATGTTTGTTCTGTCATTCACCACAACTTGTTTTCTTTTTGAAGCATTGATGACAAACATGGGTCTCCGTGTTTTGAATTCATCTGGTGTGTAATACATATCCGTATTGCCTGTAGTGACCCTTTTGAAAGCCGAAAAAGCCTCATATAATTTGAGGAAATCACCCTTGGACATGTCTAAATTGCAATTTTCTCTAGGAAAAACCTCATTTCTGCCATTTTTAAGATATATGTTCTTGATGTTGCAGTTATCAAATTTGCTTGAATTTTTTTCCTGATTATTGTGTCTCCCAGTCTGAAACAGTACCACCACAAAATCAGGCATGTCAAATTGAATACTGGAGAATGAATTTGTAGCATCAAACTCATAATAGGTACCAGTGGCAACCTTCTGTACGCATTGATATGTGTAAAATTGCAGAGGAATTTGCGGATTTTTTAGGATATCAGCTTTGTATTTAAGAGCATAGCCGGCCTCATATTCAACAACCGGGATTCTTAACTCCATAGTCTGAATAATGCATTTGCCTGCATCAGGTAGGGTATTGGGCAGAGCTTCCCCTGTAGGGTTTATTGCACTGTACCTCATCAAAGCATTATTATCATTGGCAGCTCTTCTAAATGTAATTCTTAACCCACCCTTCCACATAATTTCTTTGTAATCTGAGAAGAATCCTGGCAACAGGCGCATCGGGAACAGCACTGTGTGGTTCTTGGATAATATCTTATCACCAGCCTCAAATCCACCTATTTGGTAGTATGAAGCCTCGGTTTTGGATAATTTTAATGTGGCCAAAGCTGTGGAGGTAATGCCGGGATAATCTATTCTGTTTATAACAACACCATGCTTTCTGATCTCAATTTCAGAGAAGAGATGCGGTACAAAATTATCTACCAATCTTATATTTGAATTTGCCGGATAATCTGTTCCATCGAGCTTTACAACATCAAATTTGATGTATAGATCTGCTCTGTGAGGGTGTATAAAGCCGTCCCCTACATCAAGATCAACCTCAATCTCTGTGTTGGGTTGATTTAAATTTGCAAATGTCCTCCTGTTTGGGGGGAATGATTGTAGCTCATAACTCTCAATATTTTCCATTGTATGTATTTTTATTTAAATATTAATTTCTATGATAGCAGTTGTTGTGGCTCCAGCAAAATCAACTAATTCTTCTTTTTCATTAGTGACCATCAATTCAATATAATCTATTCTATTATGGCACACAGGAAAATATAATGTTGGGGATGGATTGTAGATGATGGGCTCCATGAATTCGGAATTAGGTTTGAATGTTGCAATGATGCCAGTTTGTTTGTGAGTACCTATGCCATTTGATTTGGTGATCATACCCTCGGCCACATTACAGTGAATATTCAGAGTCTCTATGGCCAAGAATTTAGGTATATTCATAGCAGTGTGTTTGATGGCCGGTTCGAGTTTTGTGTTGTTCTGAAATCCCAACAGCTCTCCTATAGTACCCAGATCCACTGTTTCTGTAGCAGATACAATCTCTACTCTGTGAGTGACAGAATTTTGACTTAACACTATACCTCTGGGTAATTGAGCATTTAGAGTGGACAGATTATATTGCCCTGGAGTGATGACAATTTTTTGATCCCCTACTGCAATTTTGTTGTTGTGGTGTGTAATATTAGGGATCAGGTACATGCCGTAAAATGCTCTTAGAGCTATTGTTTTGGGATACACTATGTCATCATGCAATTTGAGTTTCAATATTGAATTTTGGCTGGTGAGATGGAATACCCCCATGATGTTTCAGATACCACAAGGCTTTTTGAAAATTTTCAATTGATGGTTTATTTATTTGAGACATGTATCTGAGAACAGATAAACACAAATGTCCACAATTAACATCTTTGAAGTTTTGAACACGGGCATTATTGTAATAAAGATTAGCTGATTTTAGATATTTTATTAAATTTTCAGGTGGAACACCTCCAAATGAATCAAACACAAATGCCTCATCGTTTAAATATTTAAGATAACAGATCCAGTGAGTGCCCTGATTTTTGTACTCATCCAAATTAACAATGCCACACTCTTTGTTGAGTGGTTGTTCCGGTAAAGAATCAGACATGTACACACCTCTAAAATGTTTGATGCCCAGTGGCTTGATTAAAGCTTCAATATCTTGGTTTGTAAGCGGCTCTTGTTTTTTTTAAACTTATTCATGGCTCTCTTAACACCTTTGCCTTTTTTCTCCATGGGCAGGTTATGGCGCTTCTGCTCATCTAATTCTGCCCTATTTTTCTTGGCATCTATTACTGTTTTTGCTATGGCAGCTGATCCCCCAGCCAAGCTCCCAACAGCCCCGAGAGCAGCTAAGATGGCAGGGATAGTAAATATGAAACCCCCCACATGTGATTTTTTTCTTGATTGTTGTAATTTTTTTAATTGGGGGGTACTAAGCAACAATTTCATACCATGTCCCTTGGCAATACAAGAACTTTTTTTCTTGCGCTGCTTTTTGGTTAAAAGACTGTCAATAGTTTTAAGAGATTTGAGACCTGCATAAGGTATTTGATACATAACACCCTTTGCCTTCATTGTAGGTTTATTATATACATATTCACAGCCCCCACCCCAGTTTTTGTTTGGTGCTCATAGCTATGGTGGTTCCCAATGCTGCTATTTTCTCACTTAAAGAAGCATCTTTGCTTACAAATCTACCAAATGCAGCCTCTTCTAATTTCTTGTCTGCAACATGTCTCTTGTCAAGATCAGTATGTGTGTTGTATGCTATGTCATGGTCTCTACAAGCAGCATCTAGGGGATTTACACCAGGATCACCTCTGTTTAATCTATGGTCCAATTTTGTGCCTGGACCACAATACTGATAGCCTGGAATGTGCAGTTCAAATGGCAGCTTGTTTATAATGTCATTAACCAGGCCCCGACCCTCAGAAATATTCCAAAATTTGGGGGGTAGAGTATTAATAATTTTTATGAGATATCCAATCCCTTTAGGGTCATTCACTATAAAATTAGACAATTTGGTGCTTATCATGTCCATAATTCCAACCTTTTCATTGTAAAAATTGTGGTTCCCAGCATTTTCCTCCCCAGCTATCACCAATAACCTATCTACAAGTTTCCTGACATCATCAACCCACACAAATTCTTTAGGCAGGGTGTTGTATTGTTTGATTCCACTGCCAGTCTTGATCTGTGACCATATGGGCTTGATTAAATTATTGTATTTTGCTCCACTGCTAGACTTGACTCTTTTTTGTGTGGGATCATTGTTCTGGTATAGAGCATCTGATTTTATTAATATTTCTTTGTAATCCTCATAATCTTGATCTGTATAGCTGCCAGGCCTTTTCCTAGTTATCAGTTCCCACAATCCAGGTGTGCCGGTGTACTTAACAAAAGCACCTTTTTCTCCGAGACGAGATTCTGAATAAACAATTATATCATCTCCCATAAATGTTACTCTGAAATTGCCAATTCTATGTATGATGCTCCCATCAAGCTCTGTGTCAGCATATAAGCCAAACACCTCATCTTTGTTGTCTTTAGGTGTGGTTAAATATTTTTGAGCAAGAAGACCCAATTCAATAGGATCTTGACTAGCTTCAATTCTTCGAGGGGCAACAGGACTAGGTGTATGAATACTGGAAAGTGGGGTGAATGGATAATCTAATATGTTCCTAGCAGCTACAGGTACAAGCTCTGTGATCAAGTTTTGATTTTGCTCTGTAACAGTTTTGATATTCTTACCTAAATTATTAATAGCATCAATGACAGGCTGTTCTGTTTGTTTGTGTTTTTCATAAATTCCACGGTTCTCTGATTTCCATCCCTTAAATCTTTTTACAAGATAATCTCTTAACTTAAGATCATCAATGACTGGTCGTTTCATGGTTGTTTATATATGTTTCAACGTCTAGAAAATCGTTGATTTTATTTCTGTATTTGCCACTATTGGGTGTTCTTGTCATATCAATTGTGACAAACCCATAACTATCCTGGTTCCAGCACTTGCTGCAAAACTTGGAAAAATCATTGTAGCTCAAGTCCCCACCTACATATTCATCGTGTATGTGTTTGAGGTTGGTATGATCTTGATGAAACACACATATAAAATTGCTGTTGTCCCGGATCAGTTGCTTCGGTATTTTAGAAAAAGTCTGTGCCAGGTAGAAGCAATCAATGTTTTTGTGTCGGCCCTGTGTAAAGAAATTTCTAACCTTGTTTTGATTATCCAGTATAATGTCATCAAACACAACAACAGAATTATCGAGACATTCATCAAGTGGCTTAACATCTGATTCAAAAGTGGCAATATCCAATCCATCATATAGCTTCATCAGCTGCTGATATTTTAATTGTTCCAAGCTCTTAGAGAAGACATACAAGTGCCTGTTTTTCCAGTCTAACCAGTTGGGTGCCAATAAAAAATTATCAACCATTAGTGTAGTTTTACCACAAGCAGATGGCCCAACAATAAGACACCTAATATTTTCAGGCAGCAACTTGCCAATTCTCTTATTCTGCTGTTCAGGTTCTGGCAGCCTTTTTATAACATCCCAGGTGCTCATATTATTATTTTGTCTGCATCGATCCAGCTGTTTTCCGGATGACCCAGCCATTTGACAAGTAACTTGTTGCCTTTTCTGCGGATGATTTTTTCTATGAGATATGTGTCAGGCTGTTTAGTTTTGCTGAGTTCTTGTTCATAGAACCGGCCTTTGAGAATTTCTCCTCGATGATCTTTTATTATATATGTGTTAAGGGTCCCGGGTTTAACTTGAACCACTGTAAATAATTCGGTGCTCCAGTTTCTAGTAAAGCCTCTTTTGAATAAGTGCTTATATTTGCTGATTCTTACTTGGTCACCCACCCTGTATTTGGCCCTTCTTGTTGTTGGCTGGTATCTAGGATAATAAACAGTCCTGATCAATTTTTGCTCATCAGATGAAGTTACTTCAGAGGGTTTCATGTTGATTGTAGAATGGACCGAGTTGTTATATTTATGTAGAAGTTCTGGAAGAATATTAATCCATTTATAATTACCTTGAAGTGTAAATTGTTTATACATAAGATTTTTTAAGGTTCTGTTGAATCTCTCTACAATTGAGGCTTTGAGGTCACTGTAACTCGAATAATGTTTTATTGCCTGGCTTTTAATAAATTGTTGAAACACTGAATTATAAAATTCTTTGCCATTATCTGTTTGCAAATAGCGCGGTGATCTTCCTGAATGATTGATGATTGTCCTGAGGGCTTCTGTAACACATTTTCCAGTCTTGGATTTGAGTGGCACAGCCCAGGCAAATTTTGAAAATGTGTCTATTACAGTGAGTAGATACTTGTAGCCCTTGTTGATTTTGTCTAAGTTTTTCAACTGCCCACTTGCCATTTCAATCAAGTCGCTCTGCCATAAATCATCTATGCCCTTTGTGACTACTGGAAGTCTCTTATAATTATGTCGGGCTTGTCTGTGTAATTCATCAACAACTAGACATAATATGTAAACAAGAATATTGCAACTATGGGGTGTTCAGCAGCTGATACTACAGGATTTTCTAAATACAGTTTGTCCCCTATTTGTATTTTAAATTCCAGAGATCCATCATCTTCAGTATAGGCTGTTTCCAATGTATTGGGGTCTGTAAAATCCTCTAACTCTACATTGGTGATTTTTACTTTGTTATCAGCATTTGTTATTGATAAGGTGGGGTAGTGGTGTGCCTGTGGCTGATGCCAATATTTGATCTTGATTGGTCTAAGTGTGCCCCCAACAAAAAACTGGTAATAAAATTGTGCAGGGGACAGCATATATATTTTGCCACCTGGTGTAAATGGTGAATCATATTCTTTGTTGGGGATGCTGTACAATTCAAGAATTACTGAATGTTTTGGATTCTCGATTATGCCTGTTATTTCCTTTTCTGCTGTGAGCAATCTGCTTGTTACAGATTCAAGGTGCTCATTGATGGTCCTAACAACATCATCATGGCCTGGCTTGATTTTTATGTCCACAACAAGTTTCTTGTATTGTTGCACAATCTCTTGAAGCTGGGTAGCAAAAACAGACAGAGCATTTGCTTGATTGGATTCCATGGTCCCTAGCTGTTGCTTGATATTAGCTACAATTTGCTGTAAATTTTCAACAACTGCCAATTTTGAATTTTGAGCAGTAAGATCATGGACCTGTCTTCTGATATCCTCAAACAGGGCATGCAGTTCATTAATATGTTGATTGGTTGGTAGAGTGGCCACTGTCTGAGTGAGTTGTTTGATCTCTGCTTGGATATTCTTGATATCTTCTGATTTCAATATCCTATTCACTGCCCTCTTAATATTTTTAAGTTCCTGTGATGTGGGAAGATTTGACACAGTATTTTGCAAAAATTCAAGTGCCAATTTCACATTATTTAATTCAGAAGCATCAGCCACATTTTGCATAGCATTTTGGAGCAGGGCTATATCTGCCTGAGAGGGTGTGGATTGTTGTAAAATTTCAAGTTTTGTTTGGATATCATCGATCAAATGATGAAAATAAGATAGCTCAGATTCAGTGTTGAGGTTTTCAAGCTTTGTGATTTGGTGCTGGACACTAACAAGAGTGTCTACAATACCGGGCAGGCGAGTTTCTTGTACATTTGCCAAATCACTTTGCACTGCTGCTATGATACCTTCAAGATGGGTTATGGTACTTTGAATTTTTCCAAAATCTTCATATGTTTCAAGTTGCAGCTTAATATTTGCAACACTCCGAGTTATTGCATTCAAAGCATCAGAAGATGGCAAATTGTTCATAAAATTTTCAAGTGTCTCAATTTTTTCTTTAACCTCGGCTATGGCATTGTGCAGAGGATCCAGATTAGGTATCTGGAGTGACTGAATCTGTTCTTTTAGAGTGGAAATGACTAGATCAAAATCTTCCTGTGATTTTATGCTTTTGACAATTGTTTGGAGTTGTGTCTGGACATTATTTATCTGCTCTTCCAATTGCTGTTTCAATTGCTCAGAGTTGGTGGCCTGGGTCTTAAATTTTGCTTGAAGAGCTGCTACAGCTTCTTCTAAACTTTGAAAATTATCTAATGTTGCCAGATCAGTATATTTCTGAAGCAGCACTTTGAGTTCAGAATCAATTTTAAGAAGAGGGTCCATGCATTGTGATTGTAAATTTGTAATTTCTAATTGAAGACTGGCATTGAGTGTGGTTTGTAAAGCTTGCAAATCACTTCTTAATTTCTTGACTCTGACATCAAGCATCAGAATCTCATCACTGTGATCTTCATGTCTTGTATGGCCAAATATATCATTAGGCATTTTTGTTTTACTGGTTATTTATTATAGAGTATCTGATTCTTAATTCTATAAAAAAGGGTATAAGCTTGTCATATGATCCAGGGACCTCAATATATAAGCAGTCACCAGCAGAAACAGTATATACAGTGCCAGAAACCATGTTTGAGTGCTTAATTCTATAAATATTTCTCCCTACTGAAATCTTGACATCACCCTCAGGGGTTGTAATAAATTGGAATTGCCCACCTACAGGTAATTGGTAATGATTTAAATTATTGTTAAATATGTACAATATTTTGCCTGTTTCATCATCAACATCTGTAAGTATGCTGTTCAGATGAATAATTAACAAGCCACTCAGTTTAGATATCATATCAGAAGAGGGTTGTGGTGTCGGCAGCTCCATAATAGCCTGTTTTTTGAACCCAAATAAGTTCATAGGCATGTTTATTTATTTCAAATCATGCTCTGTAATTGGGCATTGTTTGCCATTTTTCAAATCACAATGCCCCCAAGGTAAAGTATGTATGTCACATGATAAAATGCATCTCTTATCATCATGTGGGTCCAGGGCCACTTTTCTTACAATATTGCTAGTCAACAAGTGATCCTCACTCTGAATTCTATTTTCTGATGTTCTAATTGAACTCTGGGATTTGAGGCAATTTTCATAATCTTCAAATACAAGCTCTTTTTCCACAGTTACTTTGCCAATGCCCTTGGCCTTTTTGGCAACAGCGCCACTACATGTTTCAAAACTGTACATCTTGGCACTTAACCCAGCAAATTTCACAATAACATCACCAAGTGTCTCATCTTTTAACTTGCCAGGCACCTTTTTGTTGTGGTGTTGAATTCTTGTATGTTCACTGGTATCAAAGTATTGAAACAATTCAGGCTGTGACATATCTTGATAAACATCTTCTGTTTGAATATCAAGAATAAAACTATCCGTGTCCATGTACAATAATTTTACACGATCACCATAAAAAGGTTTCAACACATCATAATATAATATTAACATATGTAATTTGGACAATTCCAATATCACAGCCCCTACATAAATAGGTTTATCAAACTTAATCTTTGTTTTCATCATGTTGAAAAGTGCCATGTGCTCATCATAAATTCTTCTGTAATTGAAATTAGGCTTTGCAACCAATTTTTTGCTCCGGCTGGGGTCAGTAATTATTTTAACATCGGTATGTTTTCTGACATTTTCAATAGTTTTGCCATACACTGAATTCACCATCAATTTAAACAAGCCCTTATCAAATTGGCTCTTTGCAGATGTTCGAAGCTCCGTGTTTGTATCAATGTATGGTTTCAACCATCTTGAGTGCCTGAACCTCAAAACTTTTCCAACTTTGGTCACTTGAACACCATGTTTCATCAGGAACTGGAGGTTTTTGTAATATATGACATAGCCTTGTTTCGGCTCCAGAGTCATCATGAGCTTCTTCTGTTTAGAGCCAGGTGAGCACTGAACCTCGGGAATTGGGGGCAGATCAGAAAATTTATTGTGTAAATCATCAGGAATTGTCAGATCAACCTCTAAGAAGAGGCCATAGTCACTGTCATCAAAATTCTTAAGATCTTCAATATTGAAATCTTCAACCCATTCAAGCCCTGAATATGGCAGTTTTTGCATCATGGCATGACCATAGAGGCTGTTTGCATCTACATACAGTATATAATTTGATGGCCGTGCTGGATCATAATCAGGCAGCATAATATGCTTGTTATTTGCTCTGGCATATCTCTGGGAACATTGCACCATCCCCCCTCTTATACATTTCTCCATAAACAGATACTTATCTTGATCGTGGATCAGATCCAATTGCATTTTAGTGTTCAAAAACGTTGCAGCCCATGCTAGGCCCGGGGCACTGTAAAAATATACTGGATCCAGTCTATAATTTTGCATGGAAGATTTTCTGAATGCCTGCAATATATCAGCTAAGAGGGTCACATCAAGTTTTAAATATGCCATGTGATAATCACCAAATGTCTGGCAATTTAAATTGTCCCACATCAACTGGGCATGGTGATAATCTTCATCAGTGATTCCAGATCCTCTGATTCTGCTGTAAAACTCTTCTTGTGGTGGCAGGGAACACTCATCAAATTTAGAAAAATCTGTAACATAGTCATATGGATATACACCCTTCCGCCTAATTAATTTCAGGTCCTGATTTGGAAACAATGCACGTGTGATTTTTAATTTATCATCAGGTAATTGAGAGGCCAGTGTAGCCAGGCTAGCAGATAAAAATCTGTAAGAATCAAGAAATCTTATGTGAATAGGAACACCATCAACTTTAATTATCTTGCTAATAGATATATATTTTTCATCATTTTCAGCTAAAATATTTAAATTCTGCTTCTCAAACCCCTCGTACCTGATCAAATGATGAAAATCATAATTGGATGCTCCATGGCAAAATATGGGGACAAATCTTGGTCTCTTGATCTTAATATTACAGCTATTACACAGGGCCATTTTGAATTTACCATCTGTATGAGAATGGTGTTTCACCTTGATATTTGTATCTGAAAATTCAGAATCACATACCGGGCATTTTTCTGCATTGTTGAAATCTTCAATCTGTTCCTCTGTTAAAGGCAACATGGGTTTTGATTTTAATAAAATGTTATATGCTATGTCACGGCACTCATTTTCTATTCTATGTGCAAATATTTTGATGGCATTTGGTCCCATGTATAAATCTTTTTTAGTAACAATACCATCCTGTACAACCACATAACAAAAACTGGAAGGTTCATGTAGCTGGTATGGTGTACTTGAAGATTCCTCGGGATCTGGATTGCAGAATTCAACAGGTTTGACGTTCGATTCAAAATCACAGACAATATATGCTGGGTGTTCCAACAAGGCTTCAGACTTTTTGAATTTGCAATTTTCACTTGGATTGGGCATCACCATATGAACAGGTTTATGGTTCCCACAGTATTTCAGATGCTCAATTAACTTGTTTTTTGCAATTTCTACACTCTCTTCACAAACACCATTCACCATTTTTCTACCATCAAAAACAGTTAAGCATCTTCTGCACAACTTAAATATTTTATGAGTTTTGTCTAGTTGTGTTCTCACCAAAGCTTCAAGATTATGTATCAGAGTGTAATGATATGTGCCATCCCCTTCAATTAAGAGCAGATCAATCGGAATAGCAGATTCATCATCAAGTGTACTGATTCTGAGAGGTGCTATCAAGCAATTGCCAGTGGAACAAGTAAATACATTAATAGATAATTGTTTGCCATTGATGTGCCTGGCCCTTTTTTCAAATTTATCAATATTCTGAACAGACATTGGATATTCTAAACCCTCCATTGCTTCATCAAAAATATGTTCATGCTGTTTGTAATAGCTTATTCTCTCAGGATGCCTTGAAACTGGAAACAAAGCAGCTAATATACACCACAGAAAACATTTCTGGTCGGTATTTTCTATATTAACCACGGCTCTTCTGTTTTTAATATTGGCAGGTAATGGCAGATATGTAGATCCTTGTAATGGGCTGAATTCAGAAATATTAACATATAACTTGTGTGGAGAGCCACATAGGGTCCATCCAGACTCTTTTGCTGCAAATTCAGAGTGTTTAATATTCAATTGATCCATCAATCTGCTTATTATTTTGTCTGAATTTGAATTTGAATATACAGGTACAGTTTCTGTTACGTGGGGGTGTATAAATTTTGTAGCGTTTGGCTTCTTATATTGTGTATACAATTTGAGGGATAGCTTATAAGAACCATTTTGTGCATTTAGAATTGCCTGGAGATTAGGATTTATACTGTTCAAGAAATTCTCAATGCCGCATCTTGGCTCTGATACAAACCGGTGATCCCTTAATTGGCCATTAAAACTGCTACGGATAGGTTCATAGCGTGGCTGCTTTGCTGCTCTGGCATTAAGAGGTGCTTCGTGCTTTCTTTTCAGACCAGATGTAGATGGTTGTGCAGAGCAAGTATCTTTATGTGTATATGTGAAGTATTGCATGCTGTATTTTCTATTGCATTTGGGGCAAATTTTTGTGGGAGTTCTGGATTTGTCTGGGTTACAAATCTTTTGATGCTTAGCCCAATTGGGGCTGGATATATTCTTATTGCATTGATTACAATATTTTTGATTAGGCATTTTTGCTGTTGTTTATTATATACAATTTCCTGGGATTCAAATCAAAATTCTATGCTGGATAAAAATATCAGTTGGGTTCAGCACTGTGCTTTGTGTGTGTGTGTATGTATGTATGTGTGTATACACTTAATATTTTTGGCTTTGGTATTTATATACAATTTCCTGGGGTTCAAATCAAAACTCTATGCTGGATCAGTTGAGTTCAGCACTGTGCTTTGTGTGTGTGTATATGTGTGTATGTGTATTAATATTTTTGGCTTTGGTATTTATATACAATTTCCTGGGGTTCAAATCAAAACTCTATGCTGGATCAGTTGAGTTCAGTGCAGACAAAAAAACTGCATAGCTCTATGTCAATTAGTTCTTGAGTTTTGTATTTAGGAACCACTTTGGCCCCCCTGCCAAAAATTGGCTTTTATTGCATCAGTGTATATTGTCTCTATGACCTTACTTGGGTTATTCCAGTGCAGACAAAAAAAACTGCATAGCTCTATGTCAATTAGTTCTTGAGTTTTGTATTTAGGAACCACTTTGGCCCCCCTGCCAAAAATTGGCTTTTATTGCATCAGTGTATATTGTCTCTATGACCTTACTTGGGTTATTCCGCCAAATTATATGCTTCAAGTCTCCTATACTTTGGTGGAGCCTGTTCAGGTTCTATCCCCCACTTGTGGGTTCCACTGCCGATCCAGCAATGGTGAAGAATCTGCACTGTGCCCTGGCTTTTATAGTTTTGTCGGACCAATCAAAACCTTGCTTGCTTTAGCCAATCAGAAAACACCACATAATCACATTATGTCATAACCATTTAATCAATTAATATTGCACAACATGATGCAATAGAAGTGTGCCGGGAAGTAAATATGTATGGATGTGGGTGGGTGGGTGTGGGGGTGGGTGGGGGTGGGGGTGGGTGGGGGTGGGGGTGCATCTTGGCTTAGTTTTAAGTGCTGTGTTCAAAATAAAAATATAATGGCTGGTAGCTGTATCCAAGCCCTATTATAATTTTTGTTTCTGCATTCTGTCACTAGTTTTGATCCTAGGCCAGTAATATTTTATGGGGTGACTCTGCATGGCCCCCAGAGCAACATACTGAAATTTTGAAAAAATCGATTATTTTATTTTTGCAATTTTCACTAATTTTGATCCTAGGCCAGTAATATTTTATGGGGTGACTCTGCATGTTCCCCAGAGCAACATACTCAAATTTTGAAAAAATCGATAATTTTTTGGATTTTGATTATCTCTGGAACCATGAATCCTAGAGACATGGGGTTTGTTGCTTTGGCCTGGGCATGGCAAGATGCAACTTTTTGATCTCTATAATTTTTCAAAAATCTCTTGTTGTTCTCTAGATCTTAAATAACTTGCCTATTTTTCAAGATAGGTGCATGGGGGTTGCATATTTGAAATCTAGAGGCTGTTTAGAAGTTTTGTTAAAAAATCGATAATTTTTTGAATTTGAGATTTTTCATAAACTATCAGTACTGGAGACTTGAAATTTTGTAGGCATATTCTAGGCATGATTCTCTACATTTTATGTCTCTATAATTTTCCTGATATATGCAATACTTAAGCTGTAAATGCCTAATTTTTATAAATAGAATTTTCTGAAAAGTGTATTATTAACAAAATTTTGAAATCTATACCTGCTAGGGCACTATAGCAGTCACTATACTTAAGATATCAAAAAATATCAAAAGGGGCATATTTTTAACAAATTTATGGACAACAATCTCACAGAAGTGCCTTTTGTAAGTATAGGCAAATCAATCTGAGGGGGGTCATACTTTCCGAAATATTCCCGAGGGCATTTTTACAAAAATCTTAGATTAAACAGGGGTTCCACACTAGAGCAAAAAGCTCATATGGGCATGTTGAGCAAGTTTTAAGTGTAAGCAAATCTGCTGGAGGGGGGTTCATACTTTCGTGGGTTTATAGTACCGTAAATACCACTACTAATGTATCCCTGCAAAGTTTGGTGAAGATCTGAGTATGTCGTTTTTGACCTTATCTGGAACATCCTTTCTGAAAATTTGAAAATTCTTAAAAAATTCGTCCAAAATCTTGATGTCTCCAATCTCTTGTTTTGTACGTTTTTTTCACGTGTCTTCACATCCAATGTATCCCTGCAAAGTTTGGTGAAGATCTGAGTATTAGTTTTTGACCTTATCTGGAACCTCTCATCTGAAAATTTGAAAATTCCTAAAAAATCCGTCCAAAATCTTGATGACACCAATCTCTTGTTTTGTACGTTTTTTCCACGTGTCTTGACATCCAATGTATCCCTGCAAAGTTTGGTGAAGATCTGAGTATGTAGTTTTTGACCTTATATGGAGCCTCCTTTCTGAAAATTTGAAAATTCTTAAAAAATTCGTCGAAAATCTTGATGTATCCAATCTCTTGTTTTGTACGTTTTTTCCACGTGTCTTGACATGCAAAGTATCCCTGCAACGTTTGGTGAAGATCTGAGTATGTAGTTTTTGACCTTATCTGGAACCTCCTATCTGAAAATTTGAAAATTCTTAAAAAATTCGTCCAAAATCTTGATGTCTCCAATCTCTTGTTTTGTACGTTTTTTCCACGTTTCTTGACATCCAATGTATCCCTGCAATGTTTGGTGAAGATCTGAGTATGTAGTTTTTGACCTTATATGGAACCTCCTATCTGAAAATTTGAAAATTCTTAAAAAATTTGACCAAAATCTTGATATCCCCAATCCTATGTTTTGTATGTTTTTTCCACGTGTCTTGACATCCAATGTATCCCTGCAAAGTTTGGTGAAGATCTGAGTATGTAGTTTTTGACCTTATCTGGAACCTCCTATCTGAAAATTTGAAAATTTTTAAAAAATTCGTCCAAAACCTTGATGTCTTCAATCTCTTGTTTTGTACGTTTTTTCCACGTGTCTTGACCTCCAATGTATCCCTGCAAAGTTTGGTGAAGATCTGAGTATGTCGTTTTTGACCTTATGTGGAACATCCTTTCTGAAAATTTGAAAATTCTTAAAAAATTCGTCCAAAATCTTGATGTCTCCAATCTCTTGTTTTGTACGTTTTTTCCACGTGTATTGACATCCAATGTATCCCTGCAAAGTTTGGTGAAGATCTGAGTATGTAGTTTTTGAACTTATATGGAACCTCCTTTCTGAAAATTTGAAAATTCTTAAAAAATTCGTCCAAAATCTTGATGTCCCCAATCTCTTGTTTTGTACGTTTTTTACACGTGTCTTGACATCCAATGTATCCATGCAAAGTTTGGTGAAGATCTGAGTATGTCGTTTTTGACCTTATCTGGAACCTCCCATCTGAAAATTTGAAAATTCTTCAAAAATTCGTCGAAAATCTTGATGTCTCCAATCTCTTGTTTTGTACGTTTTTTCCACGTGTCTTGACATGCAAAGTATCCCTGCAACGTTTGGTGAAGATCTGAGTTAGTAGTTTTTGACCTTATCTGGAACCTCCTATCTGAAAATTTGAAAATTCTTCAAAAATTCGTCCAAAATCTTGATGTCTCCAATCTCTTGTTTTGTACGTTTTTTCCACGTTTCTTGACATCCAATGTATACCTGCAATGTTTGGTGAAGATCTGAGTATGTAGTTTTTGACCTTATATGGAACCTCCTATCTGAAAATTTGAGAATTCTTAAAAAATTCGTCCAAAATCTTGATGTCTCCAATCTCTTGTTTTGTACGTTTTTTTCACGTGTCTTCACATCCAATGTATCCCTGCAAAGTTTGGTGAAGATCTGAGTATTAGTTTTTGACCTTATCTGGAACCTCTCATCTGAAAATTTGAAAATTCCTAAAAAATCCGTCCAAAATCTTGATGACACCAATCTCTTGTTTTGTACGTTTTTTCCACGTGTCTTGACATCCAATGTATCCCTGCAAAGTTTGGTGAAGATCTGAGTATGTAGTTTTTGACCTTATATGGAGCCTCCTTTCTGAAAATTTGAAAATTCTTAAAAAATTCGTCGAAAATCTTGATGTATCCAATCTCTTGTTTTGTACGTTTTTTCCACGTGTCTTGACATGCAAAGTATCCCTGCAACGTTTGGTGAAGATCTGAGTATGTAGTTTTTGACCTTATCTGGAACCTCCTATCTGAAAATTTGAAAATTCTTAAAAAATTCGTCCAAAATCTTGATGTCTCCAATCTCTTGTTTTGTACGTTTTTTCCACGTTTCTTGACATCCAATGTATCCCTGCAATGTTTGGTGAAGATCTGAGTATGTAGTTTTTGACCTTATATGGAACCTCCTATCTGAAAATTTGAAAATTCTTAAAAAATTTGACCAAAATCTTGATATCCCCAATCCTATGTTTTGTATGTTTTTTCCACGTGTCTTGACATCCAATGTATCCCTGCAAAGTTTGGTGAAGATCTGAGTATGTAGTTTTTGACCTTATCTGGAACCTCCTATCTGAAAATTTGAAAATTTTTAAAAAATTCGTCCAAAATCTTGATGTCTTCAATCTCTTGTTTTGTACGTTTTTTCCACGTGTCTTGACCTCCAATGTATCCCTGCAAAGTTTGGTGAAGATCTGAGTATGTCGTTTTTGACCTTATGTGGAACATCCTTTCTGAAAATTTGAAAATTCTTAAAAAATTCGTCCAAAATCTTGATGTCTCCAATCTCTTGTTTTGTACGTTTTTTCCACGTGTATTGACATCCAATGTATCCCTGCAAAGTTTGGTGAAGATCTGAGTATGTAGTTTTTGAACTTATATGGAACCTCCTTTCTGAAAATTTGAAAATTCTTAAAAAATTCGTCCAAAATCTTGATGTCCCCAATCTCTTGTTTTGTACGTTTTTTACACGTGTCTTGACATCCAATGTATCCATGCAAAGTTTGGTGAAGATCTGAGTATGTCGTTTTTGACCTTATCTGGAACCTCCCATCTGAAAATTTGAAAATTCTTCAAAAATTCGTCGAAAATCTTGATGTCTCCAATCTCTTGTTTTGTACGTTTTTTCCACGTGTCTTGACATGCAAAGTATCCCTGCAACGTTTGGTGAAGATCTGAGTTAGTAGTTTTTGACCTTATCTGGAACCTCCTATCTGAAAATTTGAAAATTCTTCAAAAATTCGTCCAAAATCTTGATGTCTCCAATCTCTTGTTTTGTACGTTTTTTCCACGTTTCTTGACATCCAATGTATACCTGCAATGTTTGGTGAAGATCTGAGTATGTAGTTTTTGACCTTATATGGAACCTCCTATCTGAAAATTTGAGAATTCTTAAAAAATTCGTCCAAAATCTTGATGTCTCCAATCTCTTGTTTTGTACGTTTTTTTCACGTGTCTTCACATCCAATGTATCCCTGCAAAGTTTGGTGAAGATCTGAGTATTAGTTTTTGACCTTATCTGGAACCTCTCATCTGAAAATTTGAAAATTCCTAAAAAATCCGTCCAAAATCTTGATGACACCAATCTCTTGTTTTGTACGTTTTTTCCACGTGTCTTGACATCCAATGTATCCCTGCAAAGTTTGGTGAAGATCTGAGTATGTAGTTTTTGACCTTATATGGAGCCTCCTTTCTGAAAATTTGAAAATTCTTAAAAAATTCGTCGAAAATCTTGATGTATCCAATCTCTTGTTTTGTACGTTTTTTCCACGTGTCTTGACATGCAAAGTATCCCTGCAACGTTTGGTGAAGATCTGAGTATGTAGTTTTTGACCTTATCTGGAACCTCCTATCTGAAAATTTGAAAATTCTTAAAAAATTCGTCCAAAATCTTGATGTCTCCAATCTCTTGTTTTGTACGTTTTTTCCACGTTTCTTGACATCCAATGTATCCCTGCAATGTTTGGTGAAGATCTGAGTATGTAGTTTTTGACCTTATATGGAACCTCCTATCTGAAAATTTGAAAATTCTTAAAAAATTTGACCAAAATCTTGATATCCCCAATCCTATGTTTTGTATGTTTTTTCCACGTGTCTTGACATCCAATGTATCCCTGCAAAGTTTGGTGAAGATCTGAGTATGTAGTTTTTGACCTTATCTGGAACCTCCTATCTGAAAATTTGAAAATTTTTAAAAAATTCGTCCAAAATCTTGATGTCTTCAATCTCTTGTTTTGTACGTTTTTTCCACGTGTCTTGACCTCCAATGTATCCCTGCAAAGTTTGGTGAAGATCTGAGTATGTCGTTTTTGACCTTATGTGGAACATCCTTTCTGAAAATTTGAAAATTCTTAAAAAATTCGTCCAAAATCTTGATGTCTCCAATCTCTTGTTTTGTACGTTTTTTCCACGTGTCTTGACATCCAATGTATCCCTGCAAAGTTTGGTGAAGATCTGAGTATGTAGTTTTTGAACTTATATGGAACCTCCTTTCTGAAAATTTGAAAATTCTTAAAAAATTCGTCCAAAATCTTGATGTCCCCAATCTCTTGTTTTGTACGTTTTTTACACGTGTCTTGACATCCAATGTATCCATGCAAAGTTTGGTGAAGATCTGAGTATGTCGTTTTTGACCTTATCTGGAACCTCCCATCTGAAAATTTGAAAATTCTTCAAAAATTCGTCGAAAATCTTGATGTCTCCAATCTCTTGTTTTGTACGTTTTTTCCACGTGTCTTGACATGCAAAGTATCCCTGCAACGTTTGGTGAAGATCTGAGTATGTAGTTTTTGACCTTATCTGGAACCTCCTATCTGAAAATTTGAAAATTCTTCAAAAATTCGTCCAAAATCTTGATGTCTCCAATCTCTTGTTTTGTACGTTTTTTCCACGTTTCTTGACATCCAATGTATACCTGCAATGTTTGGTGAAGATCTGAGTATGTAGTTTTTGACCTTATATGGAACCTCCTATCTGAAAATTTGAGAATTCTTAAAAAATTTGACCAAAATCTTGATATCCCCAATCCTATGTTTTGTATGTTTTTTCCACGTGTCTTGACATCCAATGTATCGCTGCAAATTTTAGTGGAGATCTGAGTATGTAGTTTTTGACCTTATCTGGAACCTCCTATCTGAAAATTTGAAAATTTTTAAAAAATTCGTCCAAAATCTTGATGTCTTCAATCTCTTGTTTTGTACGTTTTTTCCACGTGTCTTGACCTCCAATGTATCCCTGCAAAGTTTGGTGAAGATCTGAGTATGTCGTTTTTGACCTTATCTGGAACATCCTTTCTGAAAATTTGAAAATTCTTAAAAAATTCGTCCAAAATTTGATGTCTCCAATCTCTTGTTTTGTACGTTTTTTCCACGTGTCTTGACATCCAATGTATCCCTGCAAAGTTTGGTGAAGATCTGAGTATGTCGTTTTTGACCTTATCTGGAACATCCTTTCTGAAAATTTGAAAATTCTTAAAAAATTCGTCCAAAATCTTGATGTCTCCAATCTCTTGTTTTGTACGTTTTTTCCACGTGTCTTGACATCCAATGTATCCCTGCAAAGTTTGGTGAAGATCTGAGTATGTAGTTTTTGACCTTATATGGAACCTCCCATCTGAAAATTTGAAAATTCCTAAAAAATTCGTCTAAAATCTTGATGTCTCCACTCTCTTGTTTTGTACTTTTTTTCCACGTGTCTTGACATCCAATGTATCCCTGCAAAGTTTGGTGAAGATCTGAGTATGTAGTTTTTGACCTTATATGGAACCTCCTTTCTGAAAATTTGAAAATTCTTAAAAAATTCGACCAAAATCTTGATGTCTCCAATCCTATGTTTTGTATGTTCTTCCACGTGTCTTGACATCCAATGTATCCATGCAAAGTTTGGTGAAGATCTGAGTATGTAGTTTTTGACCTTATATGGAACCTCCTATCTGAAAATTTGAGAATTCTTGAAAAATTCGTCCAAAATCTTTATGTCTCCAATCTCTTGTTTTGTACGTTTTTTCCACGTGTCTTGACATCCAATGTATCCCTGCAAAGTTTGGTGAAGATCTGAGTATGTAGTTTTTGACCTTATCTGGAACCTACCATCTGAAAATTTGAAAATTCCTAAAAAATCCGTCCAAAATCTTGATGACCTCAATCTCTTGTTTTGTACGTTTTTTCCACGTGTCTTGACATCCAATGTATCCCTGCAATGTTTGGTGAAGATCTGAGTATGTAGTTTTTGACCTTATATGGAACCTCTTATCTGAAAATTTGAAAATTCTTAAAAATATTTGACCAAAATCTTGATGTCCCCAATCCTATGTTTTGTATGTTTTTTCCACGTGTCTTGACATCCAATGTATCCCTGCAAAGTTTGGTGAAGATCTGAGTATGTAGTTTTAGACCTTATCTGGAACCTCATTTCTGAAAATTTGAAAATTCCTCAAAAATTCGTCCAAAATCTTGATGTCTCCAATCTCTTGTTTTGTACGTTTTTTCCACGTGTCTTGACATCCAATGTATCCCTGCAAAGTTTGGTGAAGATCTGAGTATGTAGTTTTTGACCTTATATGGAGCCTCCTTTCTGAAAATTTGAAAATTCTTAAAAAATTCATCCAAAATCTTGATGTCTCCAATCTCTTGTTTTGTACGTTTTTTCCACGTTTCTTGACATCCAATGTATCCCTGCAAAGTTTGGTGAAGATCTGAGTATGTAGTTTTTGACCTTATATGGAACCTCCTTTCTGAAAATTTGAAAATTCTTAAAAAATTCGTCCAAAATCTTGATGTCCCCAATCCTATGTTTTGTATGTTTTTTCCACGTGTCTTGACATCCAATGTATCCATGCAAAGTTTGGTGAAGATCTGAGTATGTCGTTTTTGACCTTATCTGAAACCTCCCATTTGAAAATTTGAAAAATCTTAAAAAATTCGTCGAAAATCTTGATGTCTCCAATCTCTTGTTTTGTACGTTTTTCCACGTGTCTTGACAAGCAAAGTATCCCTGCAACGTTTGGTGAAGATCTGAGTATGTAGTTTTTGACCTTATCTGGAACCTCCTATCTGAAAATTTGAAAATTCTTAAAAAATTCGTCCAAAATCTTGATGTCTCCAATCTCTTGTTTTGTACGTTTTTTCCACGTTTCTTGACATCCAATGTATCCCTGCAATGTTTGGTGAAGATCTGAGTATTTAGTTTTTGACCTTATATGGAACCTCCTATCTGAAAATTTGAAAATTCTTAAAAAATTCGTCCAAAATCTTGATATCCCCAATCCTATGTTTTTTTTTTTTCCACGTGTCTTGACATCCAATGTATCCCTGCAAAGTTTGGTGAAGATCTGAGTATGTAGTTTTTGACCTTATCTGGAACCTCCTATCTGAAAATTTGAAAATTTTTAAAAAATTCGTCCAAAATCTTGATGTCTTCAATCTTTTGTTTTGTACGTTTTTTCCACGTGTCTTGACTTCCAATGTATCCCTGCAAAGTTTGGTGAAGATCTGAGTATGTCGTTTTTGACCTTATCTGGAACATCCTTTCTGAAAGTTTGAAAATTCTTAAAAAAATCGTCCAAAATCTTGATGTCTCCAATCTCTTGTTTTGTACGTTTTTTCCACGTGTCTTGACATCCAATGTATCCCTGCAAAGTTTGGTGAAGATCTGAGTATGTAGTTTTTGACCTTATATGGAAACTCCTATCTGAAAATTTGAAAATTCTTCAAAAATTCGTCCAAAATCTTGATGTCTCCAATCTCTTGTTTTGTACGTTTTTTCCACGTTTCTTGACATCCAATGTATCCCTGCAATGTTTGGTGAAGATCTGAGTATGTAGTTTTTGACCTTATCTGGAACCTCCTATCTGAAAATTTGAAAATTTTTAAAAAATTCGTCCAAAATCTTGATGTCTTCAATCTCTTGTTTTGTACGTTTTTTCCACGTGTCTTGACCTCCAATGTATCCCTGCAAAGTTTGGTGAAGATCTGAGTATGTCGTTTTTGACCTTATCTGGAACATCCTTTCTGAAAATTTGAAAATTCTTAAAAAATTCGTCCAAAATTTGATGTCTCCAATCTCTTGTTTTGTACGTTTTTTCCACGTGTCTTGACATCCAATGTATCCCTGCAAAGTTTGGTGAAGATCTGAGTATGTCGTTTTTGACCTTATCTGGAACATCCTTTCTGAAAATTTGAAAATTCTTAAAAAATTCGTCCAAAATCTTGATGTCTCCAATCTCTTGTTTTGTACGTTTTTTCCACGTGTCTTGACATCCAATGTATCCCTGCAAAGTTTGGTGAAGATCTGAGTATGTAGTTTTTGACCTTATATGGAACCTCCCATCTGAAAATTTGAAAATTCCTAAAAAATTCGTCTAAAATCTTGATGTCTCCACTCTCTTGTTTTGTACTTTTTTTCCACGTGTCTTGACATCCAATGTATCCCTGCAAAGTTTGGTGAAGATCTGAGTATGTAGTTTTTGACCTTATATGGAACCTCCTTTCTGAAAATTTGAAAATTCTTAAAAAATTCGACCAAAATCTTGATGTCTCCAATCCTATGTTTTGTATGTTTTTCCACGTGTCTTGACATCCAATGTATCCATGCAAAGTTTGGTGAAGATCTGAGTATGTAGTTTTTGACCTTATATGGAACCTCCTATCTGAAAATTTGAGAATTCTTGAAAAATTCGTCCAAAATCTTGATGTCTCCAATCTCTTGTTTTGTACGTTTTTTCCACGTGTCTTGACATCCAATGTATCCCTGCAAAGTTTGGTGAAGATCTGAGTATGTAGTTTTTGACCTTATCTGGAACCTACCATCTGAAAATTTGAAAATTCCTAAAAAATCCGTCCAAAATCTTGATGACCTCAATCTCTTGTTTTGTACGTTTTTTCCACGTGTCTTGACATCCAATGTATCCCTGCAATGTTTGGTGAAGATCTGAGTATGTAGTTTTTGACCTTATATGGAACCTCTTATCTGAAAATTTGAAAATTCTTAAAAATATTTGACCAAAATCTTGATGTCCCCAATCCTATGTTTTGTATGTTTTTTCCACGTGTCTTGACATCCAATGTATCCCTGCAAAGTTTGGTGAAGATCTGAGTATGTAGTTTTAGACCTTATCTGGAACCTCATTTCTGAAAATTTGAAAATTCCTCAAAAATTCGTCCAAAATCTTGATGTCTCCAATCTCTTGTTTTGTACGTTTTTTCCACGTGTCTTGACATCCAATGTATCCCTGCAAAGTTTGGTGAAGATCTGAGTATGTAGTTTTTGACCTTATATGGAGCCTCCTTTCTGAAAATTTGAAAATTCTTAAAAAATTCATCCAAAATCTTGATGTCTCCAATCTCTTGTTTTGTACGTTTTTTCCACGTTTCTTGACATCCAATGTATCCCTGCAAAGTTTGGTGAAGATCTGAGTATGTAGTTTTTGACTTTATATGGAACCTCCTTTCTGAAAATTTGAAAATTCTTAAAAAATTCGTCCAAAATCTTGATGTCCCCAATCCTATGTTTTGTATGTTTTTTCCACGTGTCTTGACATCCAATGTATCCATGCAAAGTTTGGTGAAGATCTGAGTATGTCGTTTTTGACCTTATCTGAAACCTCCCATTTGAAAATTTGAAAAATCTTAAAAAATTCGTCGAAAATCTTGATGTCTCCAATCTCTTGTTTTGTACGTTTTTTCCACGTGTCTTGACATGCAAAGTATCCCTGCAACGTTTGGTGAAGATCTGAGTATGTAGTTTTTGACCTTATCTGGAACCTCCTATCTGAAAATTTGAAAATTCTTAAAAAATTCGTCCAAAATCTTGATGTCTCCAATCTCTTGTTTTGTACGTTTTTTCCACGTTTCTTGACATCCAATGTATCCCTGCAATGTTTGGTGAAGATCTGAGTATGTAGTTTTTGACCTTATATGGAACCTCCTATCTGAAAATTTGAAAATTCTTAAAAAATTCGTCCAAAATCTTGATATCCCCAATCCTATGTTTTGTATGTTTTTTCCACGTGTTTTGACATCCAATGTATCCCTGCAAAGTTTGGTGAAGATCTGAGTATGTAGTTTTTGACCTTATCTGGAACCTCCTATCTGAAAATTTGAAAATTTTTAAAAAAATCGTCCAAAATCTTGATGTCTTCAATCTCTTGTTTTGTACGTTTTTTCCACGTGTCTTGACTTCCAATGTATCCCTGCAAAGTTTGGTGAAGATCTGAGTATGTCGTTTTTGACCTTATCTGGAACATCCTTTCTGAAAGTTTGAAAATTCTTAAAAAAATCGTCCAAAATCTTGATGTCTCCAATATCTTGTTTTGTACGTTTTTTCCACGTGTCTTGACATCCAATGTATCCCTGCAAAGTTTGGTGAAGATCTGAGTATGTAGTTTTTGACCTTATATGGAACCTCCTATCTGAAAATTTGAAAATTCTTCAAAAATTCGTCCAAAATCTTGATGTCTCCAATCTCTTGTTTTGTACGTTTTTTCCACGTTTCTTGACATCCAATGTATCCCTGCAATGTTTGGTGAAGATCTGAGTATGTAGTTTTTGACCTTATATGGAACCTCCTATCTGAAAATTTGAGAATTCTTAAAAAATTTGACCAAAATCTTGATATCCCCAATCCTATGTTTTGTATGTTTTTTCCACGTGTCTTGACATCCAATGTATCCCTGCAAAGTTTGGTGAAGATCTGAGTATGTAGTTTTTGACCTTATCTGGAACATCCTTTCTGAAAATTTGAAAATTCTTAAAAAATTCGTCCAAAATCTTGATGTCTCCAATCTCTTGTTTTGTACGTTTTTTCCACGTGTCTTGACATCCAATGTATCCCTGCAAAGTTTGGTGAAGATCTGAGTATGTAGTTTTGGACCTTATATGGAACCTCCTTTCTGAAAATTTGAAAATTCTTAAAAAATTCGTCCAAAATGTTGATGTCTCCAATCTCTTGTTTTGTACGTTTTTTCCACGTGTCTTGACATCCAATGTATCCCTGCAAAGTTTGGTGAAGATCTGAGTATGTAGTTTTTGACCTTATATGGAACCTCCCATCCGAAAATTTGAAAATTCCTAAAAAATCCGTCTAAAATCTTGATGTCTCCACTCTCTTGTTTTGTACTTTTTTTCCACGTGTCTTGACATCCAATGTATCCCTGCAAAGTTTGGTGAAGATCTGAGTATGTAGTTTTTGACCTTATATGGAACCTCCTTTCTGAAAATTTGAAAATTCTTAAAAAATTCGACCAAAATCTTGATGTCTCCAATCCTATGTCTTGTGTTTTTTCCACGTGTCTTGACATCCAATGTATCCATGCAAAGTTTGGTGAAGATCTGAGTATGTAGTTTTTTACCTTATCTGGAACATCCTTTCTGAAAATTTGAAAATTCTTAAAAAATTCGTCCAAAATCTTGATGTCTCCAATCTCTTGTTTTGTACGTTTTTTCCACGTGTCTTGACATCCAATGTATCCCTGCAAAGTTTGGTGAAGATCTGAGTATGTCGTTTTTGACCTTATCTGGAACATCCTTTCTGAAAATTTGAAAATTCTTAAAAAATTCGTCCAAAATCTTGATGTCTCCAATCTCTTGTTTTGTACGTTTTTTTCACGTGTCTTCACATCCAATGTATCCCTGCAAAGTTTGGTGAAGATCTGAGTATGTAGTTTTTGACCTTATCTGTAACCTCTCATCTGAAAATTTGAAAATTCCTAAAAAATCCGTCCAAAATCTTGATGACACCAATCTCTTGTTTTGTACGTTTTTTCCACGTGTCTTGACATCCAATGTATCCCTGCAAAGTTTGGTGAAGATCTGAGTATGTAGTTTTTGACCTTATCTGGAACCTCCTTTCTGAAAATTTGAAAATTCTTCAAAAATTCGTCCAAAATCTTGATGTCTCCACTCTCTTGTTTTGTACGTTTTTTCCACGTGTCTTGACATCCAATGTATCCCTGCAAAGTTTGGTGAAGATCTGAGTATGTAGTTTTTGACCTTATATGGAGCCTCCTTTCTGAAAATTTGAAAATTCTTAAAAAATTCGTCGAAAATCTTGATGTCTCCAATCTCTTGTTTTGTACGTTTTTTCCACGTGTCTTGACATGCAAATTATCCCTGCAACGTTTGGTGAAGATCTGAGTATGTAGTTTTTGACCTTATCTGGAACCTCCTATCTGAAAATTTGAAAATTCTTAAAAAATTCGTCCAAAATCTTGATGTCTCCAATCTCTTGTTTTGTACGTTTTTTCCACGTTTCTTGACATCCAATGTATCCCTGCAATGTTTGGTGAAGATCTGAGTATGTAGTTTTTGACCTTATATGGAACCTCCTATCTGAAAATTTGAAAATTCTTAAAAAATTTGACCAAAATCTTGATATCCCCAATCCTATGTTTTGTATGTTTTTTCCACGTGTCTTGACATCCAATGTATCCCTGCAAAGTTTGGTGAAGATCTGAGTATGTAGTTTTTGACCTTATCTGGAACCTCCCATTTGAAAATTTGAAAAATCTTAAAAAATTCGTCGAAAATCTTGATGTCTCCAATCTCTTGTTTTGTACGTTTTTTCCACGTGTCTTGACATGCAAAGTATCCCTGCAACGTTTGGTGAAGATCTGAGTATGTAGTTTTTGACCTTATCTGGAACCTCCTATCTGAAAATTTGAAAATTCTTAAAAAATTCGTCCAAAATCTTGATGTCTCCAATCTCTTGTTTTGTACGTTTTTTCCACGTTTCTGACATCCAATGTATCCCTGCAATGTTTGGTGAAGATCTGAGTATTTAGTTTTTGACCTTATATGGAACCTCCTATCTGAAAATTTGAAAATTCTTAAAAAATTCGTCCAAAATCTTGATATCCCCAATCCTATGTTTTGTATGTTTTTTCCACGTGTCTTGACATCCAATGTATCCCTGCAAAGTTTGGTGAAGATCTGAGTATGTAGTTTTTGACCTTATCTGGAACCTCCTATCTGAAAATTTGAAAATTTTTAAAAAATTCGTCCAAAATCTTGATGTCTTCAATCTTTTGTTTTGTACGTTTTTTCCACGTGTCTTGACTTCCAATGTATCCCTGCAAAGTTTGGTGAAGATCTGAGTATGTCGTTTTTGACCTTATCTGGAACATCCTTTCTGAAAGTTTGAAAATTCTTAAAAAAATCGTCCAAAATCTTGATGTCTCCAATCTCTTGTTTTGTACGTTTTTTCCACGTGTCTTGACATCCAATGTATCCCTGCAAAGTTTGGTGAAGATCTGAGTATGTAGTTTTTGACCTTATATGGAAACTCCTATCTGAAAATTTGAAAATTCTTCAAAAATTCGTCCAAAATCTTGATGTCTCCAATCTCTTGTTTTGTACGTTTTTTCCACGTTTCTTGACATCCAATGTATCCCTGCAATGTTTGGTGAAGATCTGAGTATGTAGTTTTTGACCTTATCTGGAACCTCCTATCTGAAAATTTGAAAATTTTTAAAAAATTCGTCCAAAATCTTGATGTCTTCAATCTCTTGTTTTGTACGTTTTTTCCACGTGTCTTGACCTCCAATGTATCCCTGCAAAGTTTGGTGAAGATCTGAGTATGTCGTTTTTGACCTTATCTGGAACATCCTTTCTGAAAATTTGAAAATTCTTAAAAAATTCGTCCAAAATTTGATGTCTCCAATCTCTTGTTTTGTACGTTTTTTCCACGTGTCTTGACATCCAATGTATCCCTGCAAAGTTTGGTGAAGATCTGAGTATGTCGTTTTTGACCTTATCTGGAACATCCTTTCTGAAAATTTGAAAATTCTTAAAAAATTCGTCCAAAATCTTGATGTCTCCAATCTCTTGTTTTGTACGTTTTTTCCACGTGTCTTGACATCCAATGTATCCCTGCAAAGTTTGGTGAAGATCTGAGTATGTAGTTTTTGACCTTATATGGAACCTCCCATCTGAAAATTTGAAAATTCCTAAAAAATTCGTCTAAAATCTTGATGTCTCCACTCTCTTGTTTTGTACTTTTTTTCCACGTGTCTTGACATCCAATGTATCCCTGCAAAGTTTGGTGAAGATCTGAGTATGTAGTTTTTGACCTTATATGGAACCTCCTTTCTGAAAATTTGAAAATTCTTAAAAAATTCGACCAAAATCTTGATGTCTCCAATCCTATGTTTTGTATGTTTTTCCACGTGTCTTGACATCCAATGTATCCATGCAAAGTTTGGTGAAGATCTGAGTATGTAGTTTTTGACCTTATATGGAACCTCCTATCTGAAAATTTGAGAATTCTTGAAAAATTCGTCCAAAATCTTGATGTCTCCAATCTCTTGTTTTGTACGTTTTTTCCACGTGTCTTGACATCCAATGTATCCCTGCAAAGTTTGGTGAAGATCTGAGTATGTAGTTTTTGACCTTATCTGGAACCTACCATCTGAAAATTTGAAAATTCCTAAAAAATCCGTCCAAAATCTTGATGACCTCAATCTCTTGTTTTGTACGTTTTTTCCACGTGTCTTGACATCCAATGTATCCCTGCAATGTTTGGTGAAGATCTGAGTATGTAGTTTTTGACCTTATATGGAACCTCTTATCTGAAAATTTGAAAATTCTTAAAAATATTTGACCAAAATCTTGATGTCCCCAATCCTATGTTTTGTATGTTTTTTCCACGTGTCTTGACATCCAATGTATCCCTGCAAAGTTTGGTGAAGATCTGAGTATGTAGTTTTAGACCTTATCTGGAACCTCATTTCTGAAAATTTGAAAATTCCTCAAAAATTCGTCCAAAATCTTGATGTCTCCAATCTCTTGTTTTGTACGTTTTTTCCACGTGTCTTGACATCCAATGTATCCCTGCAAAGTTTGGTGAAGATCTGAGTATGTAGTTTTTGACCTTATATGGAGCCTCCTTTCTGAAAATTTGAAAATTCTTAAAAAATTCATCCAAAATCTTGATGTCTCCAATCTCTTGTTTTGTACGTTTTTTCCACGTTTCTTGACATCCAATGTATCCCTGCAAAGTTTGGTGAAGATCTGAGTATGTAGTTTTTGACTTTATATGGAACCTCCTTTCTGAAAATTTGAAAATTCTTAAAAAATTCGTCCAAAATCTTGATGTCCCCAATCCTATGTTTTGTATGTTTTTTCCACGTGTCTTGACATCCAATGTATCCATGCAAAGTTTGGTGAAGATCTGAGTATGTCGTTTTTGACCTTATCTGAAACCTCCCATTTGAAAATTTGAAAAATCTTAAAAAATTCGTCGAAAATCTTGATGTCTCCAATCTCTTGTTTTGTACATTTTTTCCACGTGTCTTGACATGCAAAGTATCCCTGCAACGTTTGGTGAAGATCTGAGTATGTAGTTTTTGACCTTATCTGGAACCTCCTATCTGAAAATTTGAAAATTCTTAAAAAATTCGTCCAAAATCTTGATGTCTCCAATCTCTTGTTTTGTACGTTTTTTCCACGTTTCTTGACATCCAATGTATCCCTGCAATGTTTGGTGAAGATCTGAGTATGTAGTTTTTGACCTTATATGGAACCTCCTATCTGAAAATTTGAAAATTCTTAAAAAATTCGTCCAAAATCTTGATATCCCCAATCCTATGTTTTGTATGTTTTTTCCACGTGTTTTGACATCCAATGTATCCCTGCAAAGTTTGGTGAAGATCTGAGTATGTAGTTTTTGACCTTATCTGGAACCTCCTATCTGAAAATTTGAAAATTTTTAAAAAAATCGTCCAAAATCTTGATGTCTTCAATCTCTTGTTTTGTACGTTTTTTCCACGTGTCTTGACTTCCAATGTATCCCTGCAAAGTTTGGTGAAGATCTGAGTATGTCGTTTTTGACCTTATCTGGAACATCCTTTCTGAAAGTTTGAAAATTCTTAAAAAAATCGTCCAAAATCTTGATGTCTCCAATATCTTGTTTTGTACGTTTTTTCCACGTGTCTTGACATCCAATGTATCCCTGCAAAGTTTGGTGAAGATCTGAGTATGTAGTTTTTGACCTTATATGGAACCTCCTATCTGAAAATTTGAAAATTCTTCAAAAATTCGTCCAAAATCTTGATGTCTCCAATCTCTTGTTTTGTACGTTTTTTCCACGTTTCTTGACATCCAATGTATCCCTGCAATGTTTGGTGAAGATCTGAGTATGTAGTTTTTGACCTTATATGGAACCTCCTATCTGAAAATTTGAGAATTCTTAAAAAATTTGACCAAAATCTTGATATCCCCAATCCTATGTTTTGTATGTTTTTTCCACGTGTCTTGACATCCAATGTATCCCTGCAAAGTTTGGTGAAGATCTGAGTATGTAGTTTTTGACCTTATCTGGAACATCCTTTCTGAAAATTTGAAAATTCTTAAAAAATTCGTCCAAAATCTTGATGTCTCCAATCTCTTGTTTTGTACGTTTTTTCCACGTGTCTTGACATCCAATGTATCCCTGCAAAGTTTGGTGAAGATCTGAGTATGTAGTTTTGGACCTTATATGGAACCTCCTTTCTGAAAATTTGAAAATTCTTAAAAAATTCGTCCAAAATCTTGATGTCTCCAATCTCTTGTTTTGTACGTTTTTTCCACGTGTCTTGACATCCAATGTATCCCTGCAAAGTTTGGTGAAGATCTGAGTATGTAGTTTTGGACCTTATATGGAACCTCCTTTCTGAAAATTTGAAAATTCTTAAAAAATTCGTCCAAAATCTTGATGTCTCCAATCTCTTGTTTTGTACGTTTTTTCCACGTGTCTTGACATCCAATGTATCCCTGCAAAGTTTGGTGAAGATCTGAGTATGTAGTTTTTGACCTTATATGGAACCTCCCATCCGAAAATTTGAGAATTCTTGAAAAATTCGTCCAAAATCTTGATGTCTCCAATCTCTTGTTTTGTACGTTTTTTCCACGTGTCTTGACATCCAATGTATCCCTGCAAAGTTTGGTGAAGATCTGAGTATGTCGTTTTTGACCTTATCTGGAACATCCTTTCTGAAAATTTGAAAATTCTTAAAAAATTCGTCCAAAATCTTGATGTCTCCAATCTCTTGTTTTGTACGTTTTTTTCACGTGTCTTCACATCCAATGTATCCCTGCAAAGTTTGGTGAAGATCTGAGTATGTAGTTTTTGACCTTATCTGTAACCTCTCATCTGAAAATTTGAAAATTCCTAAAAAATCCGTCCAAAATCTTGATGACACCAATCTCTTGTTTTGTACGTTTTTTCCACGTGTCTTGACATCCAATGTATCCCTGCAAAGTTTGGTGAAGATCTGAGTATGTAGTTTTTGACCTTATCTGGAACCTCCTTTCTGAAAATTTGAAAATTCTTCAAAAATTCGTCCAAAATCTTGATGTCTCCACTCTCTTGTTTTGTACGTTTTTTCCACGTGTCTTGACATCCAATGTATCCCTGCAAAGTTTGGTGAAGATCTGAGTATGTAGTTTTTGACCTTATATGGAGCCTCCTTTCTGAAAATTTGAAAATTCTTAAAAAATTCGTCGAAAATCTTGATGTCTCCAATCTCTTGTTTTGTACGTTTTTTCCACGTGTCTTGACATGCAAAGTATCCCTGCAACGTTTGGTGAAGATCTGAGTATGTAGTTTTTGACCTTATCTGGAACCTCCTATCTGAAAATTTGAAAATTCTTAAAAAATTCGTCCAAAATCTTGATGTCTCCAATCTCTTGTTTTGTACGTTTTTTCCACGTTTCTTGACATCCAATGTATCCCTGCAATGTTTGGTGAAGATCTGAGTATGTAGTTTTTGACCTTATATGGAACCTCCTTTCTGAAAATTTGAAAATTCTTAAAAAATTCGACCAAAATCTTGATGTCTCCAATCCTATGTTTTGTATGTTTTTCCACGTGTCTTGACATCCAATGTATCCATGCAAAGTTTGGTGAAGATCTGAGTATGTAGTTTTTGACCTTATATGGAACCTCCTATCTGAAAATTTGAGAATTCTTGAAAAATTCGTCCAAAATCTTGATGTCTCCAATCTCTTGTTTTGTACGTTTTTTCCACGTGTCTTGACATCCAATGTATCCCTGCAAAGTTTGGTGAAGATCTGAGTATGTAGTTTTTGACCTTATCTGGAACCTACCATCTGAAAATTTGAAAATTCCTAAAAAATCCGTCCAAAATCTTGATGTCTCCACTCTCTTGTTTTGTACTTTTTTTCCACGTGTCTTGACATCCAATGTATCCCTGCAAAGTTTGGTGAAGATCTGAGTATGTAGTTTTTGACCTTATATGGAACCTCCTTTCTGAAAATTTGAAAATTCTTAAAAAATTCGACCAAAATCTTGATGTCTCCAATCCTATGTTTTGTATGTTTTTCCACGTGTCTTGACATCCAATGTATCCATGCAAAGTTTGGTGAAGATCTGAGTATGTAGTTTTTGACCTTATATGGAACCTCCTATCTGAAAATTTGAGAATTCTTGAAAAATTCGTCCAAAATCTTTATGTCTCCAATCTCTTGTTTTGTACGTTTTTTCCACGTGTCTTGACATCCAATGTATCCCTGCAAAGTTTGGTGAAGATCTGAGTATGTAGTTTTTGACCTTATCTGGAACCTACCATCTGAAAATTTGAAAATTCCTAAAAAATCCGTCCAAAATCTTGATGACCTCAATCTCTTGTTTTGTACGTTTTTTCCACGTGTCTTGACATCCAATGTATCCCTGCAATGTTTGGTGAAGATCTGAGTATGTAGTTTTTGACCTTATATGGAACCTCTTATCTGAAAATTTGAAAATTCTTAAAAATATTTGACCAAAACCTTGATGTCCCCAATCCTATGTTTTGTATGTTTTTTCCACGTGTCTTGACATCCAATGTATCCCTGCAAAGTTTGGTGAAGATCTGAGTATGTAGTTTTAGACCTTATCTGGAACCTCATTTCTGAAAATTTGAAAATTCCTCAAAAATTCGTCCAAAATCTTGATGTCTCCAATCTCTTGTTTTGTACGTTTTTTCCACGTGTCTTGACATCCAATGTATCCCTGCAAAGTTTGGTGAAGATCTGAGTATGTAGTTTTTGACCTTATATGGAGCCTCCTTTCTGAAAATTTGAAAATTCTTAAAAAATTCATCTAAAATCTTGATGTCTCCAATCTCTTGTTTTGTACGTTTTTTCCACGTTTCTTGACATCCAATGTATCCCTGCAAAGTTTGGTGAAGATCTGAGTATGTAGTTTTTGACCTTATATGGAACCTCCTTTCTGAAAATTTGAAAATTCTTAAAAAATTCGTCCAAAATCTTGATGTCCCCAATCCTATGTTTTGTATGTTTTTTCCACGTGTCTTGACATCCAATGTATCCATGCAAAGTTTGGTGAAGATCTGAGTATGTCGTTTTTGACCTTATCTGAAACCTCCCATTTGAAAATTTGAAAAATCTTAAAAAATTCGTCGAAAATCTTGATGTCTCCAATCTCTTGTTTTGTACGTTTTTTCCACGTGTCTTGACATGCAAAGTATCCCTGCAACGTTTGGTGAAGATCTGAGTATGTAGTTTTTGACCTTATCTGGAACCTCCTATCTGAAAATTTGAAAATTCTTAAAAAATTCGTCCAAAATCTTGATGTCTCCAATCTCTTGTTTTGTACGTTTTTTCCACGTTTCTTGACATCCAATGTATCCCTGCAATGTTTGGTGAAGATCTGAGTATGTAGTTTTTGACCTTATATGGAACCTCCTATCTGAAAATTTGAAAATTCTTAAAAAATTCGTCCAAAATCTTGATATCCCCAATCCTATGTTTTGTATGTTTTTTCCACGTGTCTTGACATCCAATGTATCCCTGCAAAGTTTGGTGAAGATCTGAGTATGTAGTTTTTGACCTTATCTGGAACCTCCTATCTGAAAATTTGAAAATTTTTAAAAAATTCGTCCAAAATCTTGATGTCTTCAACCTTTTGTTTTGTACGTTTTTTCCACGTGTCTTGACTTCCAATGTATCCCTGCAAAGTTTGGTGAAGATCTGAGTATGTCGTTTTTGACCTTATCTGGAACATCCTTTCTGAAAGTTTGAAAATTCTTAAAAAAATCGTCCAAAATCTTGATGTCTCCAATCTCTTGTTTTGTACGTTTTTTCCACGTGTCTTGACATCCAATGTATCCCTGCAAAGTTTGGTGAAGATCTGAGTATGTAGTTTTTGACCTTATATGGAAACTCCTATCTGAAAATTTGAAAATTCTTCAAAAATTCGTCCAAAATCTTGATGTCTCCAATCTCTTGTTTTGTACGTTTTTTCCACGTTTCTTGACATCCAATGTATCCCTGCAATGTTTGGTGAAGATCTGAGTATGTAGTTTTTGACCTTATCTGGAACCTCCTATCTGAAAATTTGAAAATTTTTAAAAAATTCGTCCAAAATCTTGATGTCTTCAATCTCTTGTTTTGTACGTTTTTTCCACGTGTCTTGACCTCCAATGTATCCCTGCAAAGTTTGGTGAAGATCTGAGTATGTCGTTTTTGACCTTATCTGGAACATCCTTTCTGAAAATTTGAAAATTCTTAAAAAATTCGTCCAAAATTTGATGTCTCCAATCTCTTGTTTTGTACGTTTTTTCCACGTGTCTTGACATCCAATGTATCCCTGCAAAGTTTGGTGAAGATCTGAGTATGTCGTTTTTGACCTTATCTGGAACATCCTTTCTGAAAATTTGAAAATTCTTAAAAAATTCGTCCAAAATCTTGATGTCTCCAATCTCTTGTTTTGTACGTTTTTTCCACGTGTCTTGACATCCAATGTATCCCTGCAAAGTTTGGTGAAGATCTGAGTATGTAGTTTTTGACCTTATATGGAACCTCCCATCTGAAAATTTGAAAATTCCTAAAAAATTCGTCTAAAATCTTGATGTCTCCACTCTCTTGTTTTGTACTTTTTTTCCACGTGTCTTGACATCCAATGTATCCCTGCAAAGTTTGGTGAAGATCTGAGTATGTAGTTTTTGACCTTATATGGAACCTCCTTTCTGAAAATTTGAAAATTCTTAAAAAATTCGACCAAAATCTTGATGTCTCCAATCCTATGTTTTGTATGTTTTTCCACGTGTCTTGACATCCAATGTATCCATGCAAAGTTTGGTGAAGATCTGAGTATGTAGTTTTTGACCTTATATGGAACCTCCTATCTGAAAATTTGAGAATTCTTGAAAAATTCGTCCAAAATCTTGATGTCTCCAATCTCTTGTTTTGTACGTTTTTTCCACGTGTCTTGACATCCAATGTATCCCTGCAAAGTTTGGTGAAGATCTGAGTATGTAGTTTTTGACCTTATCTGGAACCTACCATCTGAAAATTTGAAAATTCCTAAAAAATCCGTCCAAAATCTTGATGACCTCAATCTCTTGTTTTGTACGTTTTTTCCACGTGTCTTGACATCCAATGTATCCCTGCAAAGTTTGGTGAAGATCTGAGTATGTAGTTTTTGACCTTATATGGAAACTCCTATCTGAAAATTTGAAAATTCTTCAAAAATTCGTCCAAAATCTTGATGTCTCCAATCTCTTGTTTTGTACGTTTTTTCCACGTTTCTTGACATCCAATGTATCCCTGCAATGTTTGGTGAAGATCTGAGTATGTAGTTTTTGACCTTATCTGGAACCTCCTTTCTGAAAATTTGAAAATTCTTCAAAAATTCGTCCAAAATCTTGATGTCTCCACTCTCTTGTTTTGTACGTTTTTTCCACGTGTCTTGACATCCAATGTATCCCTGCAAAGTTTGGTGAAGATCTGAGTATGTAGTTTTTGACCTTATATGGAGCCTCCTTTCTGAAAATTTGAAAATTCTTAAAAAATTCGTCGAAAATCTTGATGTCTCCAATCTCTTGTTTTGTACGTTTTTTCCACGTGTCTTGACATGCAAAGTATCCCTGCAACGTTTGGTGAAGATCTGAGTATGTAGTTTTTGACCTTATCTGGAACCTCCTATCTGAAAATTTGAAAATTCTTAAAAAATTCGTCCAAAATCTTGATGTCTCCAATCTCTTGTTTTGTACGTTTTTTCCACGTTTCTTGACATCCAATGTATCCCTGCAATGTTTGGTGAAGATCTGAGTATGTAGTTTTTGACCTTATATGGAACCTCCTATCTGAAAATTTGAAAATTCTTAAAAAATTTGACCAAAATCTTGATATCCCCAATCCTATGTTTTGTATGTTTTTTCCACGTGTCTTGACATCCAATGTATCCCTGCAAAGTTTGGTGAAGATCTGAGTATGTAGTTTTTGACCTTATCTGGAACCTCCTATCTGAAAATTTGAAAATTTTTAAAAAATTCGTCAAAAATCTTGATGTCTTCAATCTCTTGTTTTGTACGTTTTTTCCACGTGTCTTGACCTCCAATGTATCCCTGCAAAGTTTGGTGAAGATCTGAGTATGTCGTTTTTGACCTTATGTGGAACATCCTTTCTGAAAATTTGAAAATTCTTAAAAAATTCGTCCAAAATCTTGATGTCTCCAATCTCTTGTTTTGTACGTTTTTTCCACGTGTCTTGACATCCAATGTATCCCTGCAAAGTTTGGTGAAGATCTGAGTATGTCGTTTTTGACCTTATCTGGAACATCCTTTCTGAAAATTTGAAAATTCTTAAAAAATTCGTCCAAAATCTTGATGTCTCCAATCTCTTGTTTTGTACGTTTTTTCCACGTGTCTTGACATCCAATGTATCCCTGCAAAGTTTGGTGAAGATCTGAGTATGTAGTTTTTGACCTTATATGGAACCTCCCATCTGAAAATTTGAAAATTCCTAAAAAATTCGTCTAAAATCTTGATGTCTCCACTCTCTTGTTTTGTACTTTTTTTCCACGTGTCTTGACATCCAATGTATCCCTGCAAAGTTTGGTGAAGATCTGAGTATGTAGTTTTTGACCTTATATGGAACCTCCTTTCTGAAAATTTGAAAATTCTTAAAAAATTCGACCAAAATCTTGATGTCTCCAATCCTATGTTTTGTATGTTTTTCCACGTGTCTTGACATCCAATGTATCCATGCAAAGTTTGGTGAAGATCTGAGTATGTAGTTTTTGACCTTATATGGAACCTCCTATCTGAAAATTTGAGAATTCTTGAAAAATTCGTCCAAAATCTTTATGTCTCCAATCTCTTGTTTTGTACGTTTTTTCCACGTGTCTTGACATCCAATGTATCCCTGCAAAGTTTGGTGAAGATCTGAGTATGTAGTTTTTGACCTTATCTGGAACCTACCATCTGAAAATTTGAAAATTCCTAAAAAATCCGTCCAAAATCTTGATGACCTCAATCTCTTGTTTTGTACGTTTTTTCCACGTGTCTTGACATCCAATGTATCCCTGCAATGTTTGGTGAAGATCTGAGTATGCAGTTTTTGACCTTATATGGAACCTCTTATCTGAAAATTTGAAAATTCTTAAAAATATTTGACCAAAATCTTGATGTCCCCAATCCTATGTTTTGTATGTTTTTTCCACGTGTCTTGACATCCAATGTATCCCTGCAAAGTTTGGTGAAGATCTGAGTATGTAGTTTTAGACCTTATCTGGAACCTCATTTCTGAAAATTTGAAAATTCCTCAAAAATTCGTCCAAAATCTTGATGTCTCCAATCTCTTGTTTTGTACGTTTTTTCCACGTGTCTTGACATCCAATGTATCCCTGCAAAGTTTGGTGAAGATCTGAGTATGTAGTTTTTGACCTTATATGGAGCCTCCTTTCTGAAAATTTGAAAATTCTTAAAAAATTCATCTAAAATCTTGATGTCTCCAATCTCTTGTTTTGTACGTTTTTTCCACGTTTCTTGACATCCAATGTATCCCTGCAAAGTTTGGTGAAGATCTGAGTATGTAGTTTTTGACCTTATATGGAACCTCCTTTCTGAAAATTTGAAAATTCTTAAAAAATTCGTCCAAAATCTTGATGTCCCCAATCCTATGTTTTGTATGTTTTTTCCACGTGTCTTGACATCCAATGTATCCATGCAAAGTTTGGTGAAGATCTGAGTATGTCGTTTTTGACCTTATCTGAAACCTCCCATTTGAAAATTTGAAAAATCTTAAAAAATTCGTCGAAAATCTTGATGTCTCCAATCTCTTGTTTTGTACGTTTTTTCCACGTGTCTTGACATGCAAAGTATCCCTGCAACGTTTGGTGAAGATCTGAGTATGTAGTTTTTGACCTTATCTGGAACCTCCTATCTGAAAATTTGAAAATTCTTAAAAAATTCGTCCAAAATCTTGATGTCTCCAATCTCTTGTTTTGTACGTTTTTTCCACGTTTCTTGACATCCAATGTATCCCTGCAATGTTTGGTGAAGATCTGAGTATGTAGTTTTTGATCTTATATGGAACCTCCTATCTGAAAATTTGAAAATTCTTAAAAAATTCGTCCAAAATCTTGATATCCCCAATCCTATGTTTTGTATGTTTTTTCCACGTGTCTTGACATCCAATGTATCCCTGCAAAGTTTGGTGAAGATCTGAGTATGTAGTTTTTGACCTTATCTGGAACCTCCTATCTGAAAATTTGAAAATTTTTAAAAAATTCGTCCAAAATCTTGATGTCTTCAATCTTTTGTTTTGTACGTTTTTTCCACGTGTCTTGACTTCCAATGTATCCCTGCAAAGTTTGGTGAAGATCTGAGTATGTCGTTTTTGACCTTATCTGGAACATCCTTTCTGAAAGTTTGAAAATTCTTAAAAAAATCGTCCAAAATCTTGATGTCTCCAATCTCTTGTTTTGAACGTTTTTTCCACGTGTCTTGACATCCAATGTATCCCTGCAAAGTTTGGTGAAGATCTGAGTATGTAGTTTTTGACCTTATATGGAAACTCCTATCTGAAAATTTGAAAATTCTTCAAAAATTCGTCCAAAATCTTGATGTCTCCAATCTCTTGTTTTGTACGTTTTTTCCACGTTTCTTGACATCCAATGTATCCCTAAAATGTTTGGTGAAGATCTGAGTATGTAGTTTTTGACCTTATCTGGAACCTCCTATCTGAAAATTTGAAAATTTTTAAAAAATTCGTCCAAAATCTTGATGTCTTCAATCTCTTGTTTTGTACGTTTTTTCCACGTGTCTTGACCTCCAATGTATCCCTGCAAAGTTTGGTGAAGATCTGAGTATGTCGTTTTTGACCTTATCTGGAACATCCTTTCTGAAAATTTGAAAATTCTTAAAAAATTCGTCCAAAATTTGATGTCTCCAATCTCTTGTTTTGTACGTTTTTTCCACGTGTCTTGACATCCAATGTATCCCTGCAAAGTTTGGTGAAGATCTGAGTATGTCGTTTTTGACCTTATCTGGAACATCCTTTCTGAAAATTTGAAAATTCTTAAAAAATTCGTCCAAAATCTTGATGTCTCCAATCTCTTGTTTTGTACGTTTTTTCCACGTGTCTTGACATCCAATGTATCCCTGCAAAGTTTGGTGAAGATCTGAGTATGTAGTTTTTGACCTTATATGGAACCTCCCATCTGAAAATTTGAAAATTCCTAAAAAATTCGTCTAAAATCTTGATGTCTCCACTCTCTTGTTTTGTACTTTTTTTCCACGTGTCTTGACATCCAATGTATCCCTGCAAAGTTTGGTGAAGATCTGAGTATGTAGTTTTTGACCTTATATGGAACCTCCTTTCTGAAAATTTGAAAATTCTTAAAAAATTCGACCAAAATCTTGATGTCTCCAATCCTATGTTTTGTATGTTTTTCCACGTGTCTTGACATCCAATGTATCCATGCAAAGTTTGGTGAAGATCTGAGTATGTAGTTTTTGACCTTATATGGAACCTCCTATCTGAAAATTTGAGAATTCTTGAAAAATTCGTCCAAAATCTTGATGTCTCCAATCTCTTGTTTTGTACGTTTTTTCCACGTGTCTTGACATCCAATGTATCCCTGCAAAGTTTGGTGAAGATCTGAGTATGTAGTTTTTGACCTTATCTGGAACCTACCATCTGAAAATTTGAAAATTCCTAAAAAATCCGTCCAAAATCTTGATGACCTCAATCTCTTGTTTTGTACGTTTTTTCCACGTGTCTTGACATCCAATGTATCCCTGCAATGTTTGGTGAAGATCTGAGTATGTAGTTTTTGACCTTATATGGAACCTCTTATCTGAAAATTTGAAAATTCTTAAAAATATTTGACCAAAATCTTGATGTCCCCAATCCTATGTTTTGTATGTTTTTTCCACGTGTCTTGACATCCAATGTATCCCTGCAAAGTTTGGTGAAGATCTGAGTATGTAGTTTTAGACCTTATCTGGAACCTCATTTCTGAAAATTTGAAAATTCCTCAAAAATTCGTCCAAAATCTTGATGTCCCCAATCCTATGTTTTGTATGTTTTTTCCACGTGTCTTGACATCCAATGTATCCATGCAAAGTTTGGTGAAGATCTGAGTATGTCGTTTTTGACCTTATCTGAAACCTCCCATTTGAAAATTTGAAAAATCTTAAAAAATTCGTCGAAAATCTTGATGTCTCCAATCTCTTGTTTTGTACGTTTTTTCCACGTGTCTTGACATGCAAAGTATCCCTGCAACGTTTGGTGAAGATCTGAGTATGTAGTTTTTGACCTTATCTGGAACCTCCTATCTGAAAATTTGAAAATTCTTAAAAAATTCGTCCAAAATCTTGATGTCTCCAATCTCTTGTTTTGTACGTTTTTTCCACGTTTCTTGACATCCAATGTATCCCTGCAATGTTTGGTGAAGATCTGAGTATGTAGTTTTTGACCTTATATGGAACCTCCTATCTGAAAATTTGAAAATTCTTAAAAAATTCGTCCAAAATCTTGATATCCCCAATTCTATGTTTTGTATGTTTTTTCCACGTGTCTTGACATCCAATGTATCCCTGCAAAGTTTGGTGAAGATCTGAGTATGTAGTTTTTGACCTTATCTGGAACCTCCTATCTGAAAATTTGAAAATTTTTAAAAAAATCGTCCAAAATCTTGATGTCTTCAATCTCTTGTTTTGTACGTTTTTTCCACGTGTCTTGACTTCCAATGTATCCCTGCAAAGTTTGGTGAAGATCTGAGTATGTCGTTTTTGACCTTATCTGGAACCTCCTTTCTGAAAGTTTGAAAATTCTTAAAAAAATCGTCCAAAATCTTGATGTCTCCAATCTCTTGTTTTGTACGTTTTTTCCACGTGTCTTGACATCCAATGTATCCCTGCAAAGTTTGGTGAAGATCTGAGTATGTAGTTTTTGACCTTATATGGAACCTCCTATCTGAAAATTTGAAAATTCTTCAAAAATTCGTCCAAAATCTTGATGTCTCCAATCTCTTGTTTTGTACGTTTTTTCCACGTTTCTTGACATCCAATGTATCCCTGCAATGTTTGGTGAAGATCTGAGTATGTAGTTTTTGACCTTATATGGAACCTCCTATCTGAAAATTTGAGAATTCTTAAAAAATTTGACCAAAATCTTGATATCCCCAATCCTATGTTTTGTATGTTTTTTCCACGTGTCTTGACATCCAATGTATCCCTGCAAAGTTTGGTGAGTATGTAGTTTTTGACCTTATCTGGAACATCCTTTCTGAAAATTTGAAAATTCTTAAAAAATTCGTCCAAAATCTTGATGTCTCCAATCTCTTGTTTTGTACGTTTTTTTCACGTGTCTTCACATCCAATGTATCCCTGCAAAGTTTGGTGAAGATCTGAGTATGTAGTTTTTGACCTTATCTGGAACCTCTCATCTGAAAATTTGAAAATTCCTAAAAAATCCGTCCAAAATCTTGATGACACCAATCTCTTGTTTTGTACGTTTTTTCCACGTGTCTTGACATCCAATGTATCCCTGCAAAGTTTGGTGAAGATCTGAGTATGTAGTTTTTGACCTTATCTGGAACCTCCTTTCTGAAAATTTGAAAATTCTTCAAAAATTCGTCCAAAATCTTGATGTCTCCACTCTCTTGTTTTGTACGTTTTTTCCACGTGTCTTGACATCCAATGTATCCCTGCAAAGTTTGGTGAAGATCTGAGTATGTAGTTTTTGACCTTATATGGAGCCTCCTTTCTGAAAATTTGAAAATTCTTAAAAAATTCGTCGAAAATCTTGATGTCTCCAATCTCTTGTTTTGTACGTTTTTTCCACGTGTCTTGACATGCAAAGTATCCCTGCAACGTTTGGTGAAGATCTGAGTATGTAGTTTTTGACCTTATCTGGAACCTCCTATCTGAAAATTTGAAAATTCTTAAAAAATTCGTCCAAAATCTTGATGTCTCCAATCTCTTGTTTTGTACGTTTTTTCCACGTTTCTTGACATCCAATGTATCCCTGCAATGTTTGGTGAAGATCTGAGTATGTAGTTTTTGACCTTATATGGAACCTCCTATCTGAAAATTTGAAAATTCTTAAAAAATTTGACCAAAATCTTGATATCCCCAATCCTATGTTTTGTATGTTTTTTCCACGTGTCTTGACATCCAATGTATCCCTGCAAAGTTTGGTGAAGATCTGAGTATGTAGTTTTTGACCTTATCTGGAACCTCCTATCTGAAAATTTGAAAATTTTTAAAAAATTCGTCAAAAATCTTGATGTCTTCAATCTCTTGTTTTGTACGTTTTTTCCACGTGTCTTGACCTCCAATGTATCCCTGCAAAGTTTGGTGAAGATCTGAGTATGTCGTTTTTGACCTTATGTGGAACATCCTTTCTGAAAGTTTGAAAATTCTTAAAAAAATCGTCCAAAATCTTGATATCCCCAATCCTATGTTTTGTATGTTTTTTCCACGTGTCTTGACATCCAATGTATCCCTGCAAAGTTTGGTGAAGATCTGAGTATGTCGTTTTTGACCTTATCTGGAACATCCTTTCTGAAAGTTTGAAAATTCTTAAAAAAATCGTCCAAAATCTTGATGTCTCCAATCTCTTGTTTTGTACGTTTTTTCCACGTGTCTTGACATCCAATGTATCCCTGCAAAGTTTGGTGAAGATCTGAGTATGTAGTTTTTGACCTTATATGGAAACTCCTATCTGAAAATTTGAAAATTCTTCAAAAATTCGTCCAAAATCTTGATGTCTCCAATCTCTTGTTTTGTACGTTTTTTCCACGTTTCTTGACATCCAATGTATCCCTGCAATGTTTGGTGAAGATCTGAGTATGTAGTTTTTGACCTTATCTGGAACCTCCTATCTGAAAATTTGAAAATTTTTAAAAAATTCGTCCAAAATCTTGATGTCTTCAATCTCTTGTTTTGTACGTTTTTTCCACGTGTCTTGACCTCCAATGTATCCCTGCAAAGTTTGGTGAAGATCTGAGTATGTCGTTTTTGACCTTATCTGGAACATCCTTTCTGAAAATTTGAAAATTCTTAAAAAATTCGTCCAATATTTGATGTCTCCAATCTCTTGTTTTGTACGTTTTTTCCACGTGTCTTGACATCCAATGTATCCCTGCAAAGTTTGGTGAAGATCTGAGTATGTCGTTTTTGACCTTATCTGGAACATCCTTTCTGAAAATTTGAAAATTCTTAAAAAATTCGTCCAAAATCTTGATGTCTCCAATCTCTTGTTTTGTACGTTTTTTCCACGTGTCTTGACATCCAATGTATCCCTGCAAAGTTTGGTGAAGATCTGAGTATGTAGTTTTTGACCTTATATGGAACCTCCCATCTGAAAATTTGAAAATTCCTAAAAAATTCGTCTAAAATCTTGATGTCTCCACTCTCTTGTTTTGTACTTTTTTTCCACGTGTCTTGACATCCAATGTATCCCTGCAAAGTTTGGTGAAGATCTGAGTATGTAGTTTTTGACCTTATATGGAACCTCCTTTCTGAAAATTTGAAAATTCTTAAAAAATTCGACCAAAATCTTGATGTCTCCAATCCTATGTTTTGTATGTTTTTCCACGTGTCTTGACATCCAATGTATCCATGCAAAGTTTGGTGAAGATCTGAGTATGTAGTTTTTGACCTTATATGGAACCTCCTATCTGAAAATTTGAGAATTCTTGAAAAATTCGTCCAAAATCTTGATGTCTCCAATCTCTTGTTTTGTACGTTTTTTCCACGTGTCTTGACATCCAATGTATCCCTGCAAAGTTTGGTGAAGATCTGAGTATGTAGTTTTTGACCTTATCTGGAACCTACCATCTGAAAATTTGAAAATTCCTAAAAAATCCGTCCAAAATCTTGATGACCTCAATCTCTTGTTTTGTACGTTTTTTCCACGTGTCTTGACATCCAATGTATCCCTGCAATGTTTGGTGAAGATCTGAGTATGTAGTTTTTGACCTTATATGGAACCTCTTATCTGAAAATTTGAAAATTCTTAAAAATATTTGACCAAAATCTTGATGTCCCCAATCCTATGTTTTGTATGTTTTTTCCACGTGTCTTGACATCCAATGTATCCCTGCAAAGTTTGGTGAAGATCTGAGTATGTAGTTTTAGACCTTATCTGGAACCTCATTTCTGAAAATTTGAAAATTCCTCAAAAATTCGTCCAAAATCTTGATGTCCCCAATCCTATGTTTTGTATGTTTTTTCCACGTGTCTTGACATCCAATGTATCCATGCAAAGTTTGGTGAAGATCTGAGTATGTCGTTTTTGACCTTATCTGAAACCTCCCATTTGAAAATTTGAAAAATCTTAAAAAATTCGTCGAAAATCTTGATGTCTCCAATCTCTTGTTTTGTACGTTTTTTCCACGTGTCTTGACATGCAAAGTATCCCTGCAACGTTTGGTGAAGATCTGAGTATGTAGTTTTTGACCTTATCTGGAACCTCCTATCTGAAAATTTGAAAATTCTTAAAAAATTCGTCCAAAATCTTGATGTCTCCAATCTCTTGTTTTGTACGTTTTTTCCACGTTTCTTGACATCCAATGTATCCCTGCAATGTTTGGTGAAGATCTGAGTATGTAGTTTTTGACCTTATATGGAACCTCCTATCTGAAAATTTGAAAATTCTTAAAAAATTCGTCCAAAATCTTGATATCCCCAATTCTATGTTTTGTATGTTTTTTCCACGTGTCTTGACATCCAATGTATCCCTGCAAAGTTTGGTGAAGATCTGAGTATGTAGTTTTTGACCTTATCTGGAACCTCCTATCTGAAAATTTGAAAATTTTTAAAAAAATCGTCCAAAATCTTGATGTCTTCAATCTCTTGTTTTGTACGTTTTTTCCACGTGTCTTGACTTCCAATGTATCCCTGCAAAGTTTGGTGAAGATCTGAGTATGTCGTTTTTGACCTTATCTGGAACATCCTTTCTGAAAGTTTGAAAATTCTTAAAAAAATCGTCCAAAATCTTGATGTCTCCAATCTCTTGTTTTGTACGTTTTTTCCACGTGTCTTGACATCCAATGTATCCCTGCAAAGTTTGGTGAAGATCTGAGTATGTAGTTTTTGACCTTATATGGAACCTCCTATCTGAAAATTTGAAAATTCTTCAAAAATTCGTCCAAAATCTTGATGTCTCCAATCTCTTGTTTTGTACGTTTTTTCCACGTTTCTTGACATCCAATGTATCCCTGCAATGTTTGGTGAAGATCTGAGTACGTAGTTTTTGACCTTATATGGAACCTCCTATCTGAAAATTTGAGAATTCTTAAAAAATTTGACCAAAATCTTGATATCCCCAATCCTATGTTTTGTATGTTTTTTCCACGTGTCTTGACATCCAATGTATCCCTGCAAAGTTTGGTGAGTATGTAGTTTTTGACCTTATCTGGAACATCCTTTCTGAAAATTTGAAAATTCTTAAAAAATTCGTCCAAAATCTTGATGTCTCCAATCTCTTGTTTTGTACGTTTTTTTCACGTGTCTTCACATCCAATGTATCCCTGCAAAGTTTGGTGAAGATCTGAGTATGTAGTTTTTGACCTTATCTGGAACCTCTCATCTGAAAATTTGAAAATTCCTAAAAAATCCGTCCAAAATCTTGATGACACCAATCTCTTGTTTTGTACGTTTTTTCCACGTGTCTTGACATCCAATGTATCCCTGCAAAGTTTGGTGAAGATCTGAGTATGTAGTTTTTGACCTTATCTGGAACCTCCTTTCTGAAAATTTGAAAATTCTTCAAAAATTCGTCCAAAATCTTGATGTCTCCACTCTCTTGTTTTGTACGTTTTTTCCACGTGTCTTGACATCCAATGTATCCCTGCAAAGTTTGGTGAAGATCTGAGTATGTAGTTTTTGACCTTATATGGAGCCTCCTTTCTGAAAATTTGAAAATTCTTAAAAAATTCGTCGAAAATCTTGATGTCTCCAATCTCTTGTTTTGTACGTTTTTTCCACGTGTCTTGACATGCAAAGTATCCCTGCAACGTTTGGTGAAGATCTGAGTATGTAGTTTTTGACCTTATCTGGAACCTCCTATCTGAAAATTTGAAAATTCTTAAAAAATTCGTCCAAAATCTTGATGTCTCCAATCTCTTGTTTTGTACGTTTTTTCCACGTTTCTTGACATCCAATGTATCCCTGCAATGTTTGGTGAAGATCTGAGTATGTAGTTTTTGACCTTATATGGAACCTCCTATCTGAAAATTTGAAAATTCTTAAAAAATTTGACCAAAATCTTGATATCCCCAATCCTATGTTTTGTATGTTTTTTCCACGTGTCTTGACATCCAATGTATCCCTGCAAAGTTTGGTGAAGATCTGAGTATGTAGTTTTTGACCTTATCTGGAACCTCCTATCTGAAAATTTGAAAATTTTTAAAAAATTCGTCAAAAATCTTGATGTCTTCAATCTCTTGTTTTGTACGTTTTTTTCACGTGTCTTGACCTCCAATGTATCCCTGCAAAGTTTGGTGAAGATCTGAGTATGTCGTTTTTGACCTTATGTGGAACATCCTTTCTGAAAATTTGAAAATTCTTAAAAAATTCGTCCAAAATCTTGATGTCTCCAATCTCTTGTTTTGTACGTTTTTTCCACGTGTCTTGACATCCAATGTATCCCTGCAAAGTTTGGTGAAGATCTGAGTATGTAGTTTTTGAACTTATATGGAACCTCCTTTCTGAAAATTTGAAAATTCTTAAAAAATTCGTCCAAAATCTTGATGTCCCCAATCTCTTGTTTTGTACGTTTTTTACACGTGTCTTGACATCCGATGTATCCATGCAAAGTTTGGTGAAGATCTGAGTATGTCGTTTTTGACCTTATCTGGAACCTCCTATCTGAAAATTTGAAAATTTTTAAAAAATTCGTCCAAAATCTTGATGTCTTCAATCTCTTGTTTTGTACGTTTTTTCCACGTGTCTTGACCTCCAATGTATCCCTGCAAAGTTTGGTGAAGATCTGAGTATGTCGTTTTTGACCTTATGTGGAACATCCTTTCTGAAAATTTGAAAATTCTTAAAAAATTCGTCCAAAATCTTGATGTCTCCAATCTCTTGTTTTGTACGTTTTTTCCACGTGTCTTGACATCCAATGTATCCCTGCAAAGTTTGGTGAAGATCTGAGTATGTAGTTTTTGAACTTATATGGAACCTCCTTTCTGAAAATTTGAAAATTCTTAAAAAATTCGTCCAAAATCTTGATGTCCCCAATCTCTTGTTTTGTACGTTTTTTACACGTGTCTTGACATCATATGTATCCATGCAAAGTTTGGTGAAGATCTGAGTATGTCGTTTTTGACCTTATCTGGAACCTCCTATCTGAAAATTTGAGAATTCTTAAAAAATTTGACCAAAATCTTGATATCCCCAATCCTATGTTTTGTATGTTTTTTCCACGTGTCTTGACATCCAATGTATCCCTGCAAAGTTTGGTGAGTATGTAGTTTTTGACCTTATCTGGAACATCCTTTCTGAAAATTTGAAAATTCTTAAAAAATTCGTCCAAAATCTTGATGTCTCCAATCTCTTGTTTTGTACGTTTTTTTCACGTGTCTTCACATCCAATGTATCCCTGCAAAGTTTGGTGAAGATCTGAGTATGTAGTTTTTGACCTTATCTGGAACCTCTCATCTGAAAATTTGAAAATTCCTAAAAAATCCGTCCAAAATCTTGATGACACCAATCTCTTGTTTTGTACGTTTTTTCCACGTGTCTTGACATCCAATGTATCCCTGCAAAGTTTGGTGAAGATCTGAGTATGTAGTTTTTGACCTTATCTGGAACCTCCTTTCTGAAAATTTGAAAATTCTTCAAAAATTCGTCCAAAATCTTGATGTCTCCACTCTCTTGTTTTGTACGTTTTTTCCACGTGTCTTGACATCCAATGTATCCCTGCAAAGTTTGGTGAAGATCTGAGTATGTAGTTTTTGACCTTATATGGAGCCTCCTTTCTGAAAATTTGAAAATTCTTAAAAAATTCGTCGAAAATCTTGATGTCTCCAATCTCTTGTTTTGTACGTTTTTTCCACGTGTCTTGACATGCAAAGTATCCCTGCAACGTTTGGTGAAGATCTGAGTATGTAGTTTTTGACCTTATCTGGAACCTCCTATCTGAAAATTTGAAAATTCTTAAAAAATTCGTCTAAAATCTTGATGTCTCCAATCTCTTGTTTTGTACGCTTTTTCCACGTTTCTTGACATCCAATGTATCCCTGCAATGTTTGGTGAAGATCTGAGTATGTAGTTTTTGACCTTATATGGAACCTCCTATCTGAAAATTTGAAAATTCTTAAAAAATTTGACCAAAATCTTGATATCCCCAATCCTATGTTTTGTATGTTTTTTCCACGTGTCTTGACATCCAATGTATCCCTGCAAAGTTTGGTGAAGATCTGAGTATGTAGTTTTTGACCTTATCTGGAACCTCCTATCTGAAAATTTGAAAATTTTTAAAAAATTCGTCAAAAATCTTGATGTCTTCAATCTCTTGTTTTGTACGTTTTTTCCACGTGTCTTGACCTCCAATGTATCCCTGCAAAGTTTGGTGAAGATCTGAGTATGTCGTTTTTGACCTTATGTGGAACATCCTTTCTGAAAATTTGAAAATTCTTAAAAAATTCGTCCAAAATCTTGATGTCTCCAATCTCTTGTTTTGTACGTTTTTTCCACGTGTCTTGACATCCAATGTATCCCTGCAAAGTTTGGTGAAGATCTGAGTATGTAGTTTTTGAACTTATATGGAACCTCCTTTCTGAAAATTTGAAAATTCTTAAAAAATTCGTCCAAAATCTTGATGTCCCCAATCTCTTGTTTTGTACGTTTTTTACACGTGTCTTGACATCCGATGTATCCATGCAAAGTTTGGTGAAGATCTGAGTATGTCGTTTTTGACCTTATCTGGAACCTCCTATCTGAAAATTTGAAAATTTTTAAAAAATTCGTCCAAAATCTTGATGTCTTCAATCTCTTGTTTTGTACGTTTTTTCCACGTGTCTTGACCTCCAATGTATCCCTGCAAAGTTTGGTGAAGATCTGAGTATGTCGTTTTTGACCTTATGTGGAACATCCTTTCTGAAAATTTGAAAATTCTTAAAAAATTCGTCCAAAATCTTGATGTCTCCAATCTCTTGTTTTGTACGTTTTTTCCACGTGTCTTGACATCCAATGTATGCCTGCAAAGTTTGGTGAAGATCTGAGTATGTAGTTTTTGAACTTATATGGAACCTCCTTTCTGAAAATTTGAAAATTCTTAAAAAATTCGTCGAAAATCTTGATGTCTCCAATCTCTTGTTTTGTACGTTTTTTCCACGTGTCTTGACATGCAAAGTATCCCTGCAACGTTTGGTGAAGATCTGAGTATGTAGTTTTTGACCTTATCTGGAACCTCCTATCTGAAAATTTGAAAATTCTTCAAAAATTCGTCCAAAATCTTGATGTCTCCAATCTCTTGTTTTGTACGTTTTTTCCACGTTTCTTGACATCCAATGTATCCCTGCAATGTTTGGTGAAGATCTGAGTATGTAGTTTTTGACCTTATATGGAACCTCCTATCTGAAAATTTGAGAATTCTTAAAAAATTTGACCAAAATCTTGATATCCCCAATCCTATGTTTTGTATGTTTTTTCCACGTGTCTTGACATCCAATGTATCGCTGCAAATTTTAGTGGAGATCTGAGTATGTAGTTTTTGACCTTATCTGGAACCTCCTATCTGAAAATTTGAAAATTTTTAAAAAATTCGTCCAAAATCTTGATGTCTTCAATCTCTTGTTTTGTACGTTTTTTCCACGTGTCTTGACCTCCAATGTATCCCTGCAAAGTTTGGTGAAGATCTGAGTATGTCGTTTTTGACCTTATCTGGAACATCCTTTCTGAAAATTTGAAAATTCTTAAAAAATTCGTCCAAAATCTTGATGTCTCCAATCTCTTGTTTTGTACGTTTTTTCCACGTGTCTTGACATCCAATGTATCCCTGGAAAGTTTGGTGAAGATCTGAGTATGTCGTTTTTGACCTTATCTGGAACATCCTTTCTGAAAATTTGAAAATTCTTAAAAAATTCGTCCAAAATCTTGATGTCTCCAATCTCTTGTTTTGTACGTTTTTTCCACGTGTCTTGACATCCAATGTATCCCTGCAAAGTTTGGTGAAGATCTGAGTATGTAGTTTTTGACCTTATATGGAACCTCCCATCTGAAAATTTGAAAATTCCTAAAAAATTCGTCTAAAATCTTGATGTCTCCACTCTCTTGTTTTGTACTTTTTTTTCCACGTGTCTTGACATCCAATGTATCCCTGCAAAGTTTGGTGAAGATCTGAGTATGTAGTTTTTGACCTTATATGGAACCTCCTTTCTGAAAATTTGAAAATTCTTAAAAAATTCGACCAAAATCTTGATGTCTCCAATCCGTATCAATCCATAGGATTGTATGTTTATTTTATTAAGTCTCTCTGAACGCTTCATGTTGACCAGGGCATTCACTTGTTTTTCTCTCAGCTGTCTCAAGCCTCTTAGGCATGTTTACAATGCATTGTGTTGTGCCATGCAAACCTCCTGAGCATTCAGGAAATAGGTAACACTTCTGGGTTTGGTGTCAGCGGTTTGCATGGTAGCAATTATGATAATAAACACGATTCGGCGATTCGGCATCGAGGAAGAGCTCGATGGCCAGGGAATATAGAGGTGAGACAAGCTGGGAAGTGACTGGACTTTGGGAATTGAGTTGGTAGAGAGAGGAGGTCAGCAAGACAGGAGGTCGATAGTGGAAGCACGCTTTGGTCAACACTTAGAGAGAAGCTTACAGAGGACTTCGCTATTTTCGATTCAGCTCAGAGACTTCAGTTAGACAGGTAATTATCCTACACCCAGCCATGATACAGGTTCAACGGTTCACAAAATCCAACGAGTTGCCATTGTCTTTTCAGTAGTTTAATTCCTTTGTGTAATTTGTACCTTTCGCATGCCAAGCAATAACTTGTCATGTCAATGACGAGTGGTCTCATCGAGAGGATGAATGATGAGTAGTTTACATCACCCCATCAATTAACTGGTTCAGATCCCACGAACTTTAAGGTTCGTTACGTGGTGGATTTGCTGGGGCTTCTCATGCATTTTTTCGGAAATGCGATGAGAAAAGAGTTTGTTAGCCAGTTTAAAAATTCAACCCCACCCCAACTTTCGTTACGTGGTGGATTTGCTAGGGCTTCTCATGCATTTTTTCGGAAATGCGATGAGAAAAGAGTTTGTAACCAGTTTAGAATTATTCCCCACCCCAAATTTTGATACGTAGTGGAGTGCTAGTTCATTACCCACCCCAAACATTTTGCTCATTTATTTAGTTTCGTTAGTATGTCCTTGCCATATTTTATTTTGAAAATACATAGGGCTTGAAGCTTTTTGCATTTATGGGGGGAGAAGAATTTATATATGCCATGATAGATGTTTAGTCTAACATGAGGATGAATTCGATTAAATTTATCGACTTCAAGTCTGGGTCGATAATCAGCGAAATGTAAGAATGCGGAGGAACTGCGCCCTAGCTCCGTCGCGGTTACCCGCGTCGGACTGGCGTTTTGGTATCAGGAGCGTCCGGCATTCCGCGTGGCGGAAGGTTCGATGTCGGATTTTAGGGAGGCCCATTTCATCAAAAAATGTGGCCAGCCCAGAGACGTCCGTGGACGATTCCTTATCAATCTGCTCCTGGTAGCTCTGTGGTTCACTCACGAACCCGGTACCATGGCTACGACAAATTCCCACCTGGGAAATTTTAACCATCCAGAATTTTACATAAGGAATAAGGGAAAGGCATTTAGATTTGAAGATTTCTTGCATTGACAGTGATTTTAGAATTTTTGTTACATAATCTTGAATACGAAAATTATTACAACGTTGGTTATGAGGATGCAGTAAGCTACAGTGAACAGTAAACTATTTTACCTTTAACATTTTAATTAATTAACAACGTGGATTAAAAGTGGATTTTAAAGTTATTTATGAATGAGGAAAATAAATTAGTGCCACCGAGTCAGAGTCAATCGGCACTATAGTGCATTTTAACGAGTCATAGCACAGAGTATGCTTGTTTGAGTCAATATTTTGTTTTTGTTATTATTATTAATTGAAATTCATTAAAAGTTTAATTTAAATTTGGTTTAAAACTGACTGTAACTTGTAAAGGATTTAGAATGCTTGAACTATGACTGCTAAGATTTTTGCAACGAGGATATTACATTTTTATACATATATAGTTTTGGGAACGAATAAGGCCCCGAGGACCACTCATTTATATTCTTAATGACTGAAGTCTCCTAGCACCTCATGAAGGGAGCTTAGATTAAGGAGATAGTCAAGTTTATACGAGATAGTCACTTGCCTTACGTTACCTTAACTTACGCATACATTGCCTGAAAATTTTAATTCATGTTAATATGTAAAGAAACGAAACGCTAATTATATTCCTCGACACGCTGTACAATGTTCGTACCGTGATTTAGGGTATAAACCGCCCGATTAATTAAAAGTTCTAGTTGAGAAGTAATAGATGTATAATTAGGCTGCAGTGACGAGAGATGTCCGTTCACAGGTAAGCAGTAGTGACGAGAATGAGTCCGTACACAGATATACATATACTTATATGCTTTAAGCAAAGTTAGGCACAGCCAACTTATTTTGAATAACTAGAAGAGAATTAGGAGAGCATCACACGGCGTGGACGTTCCTCACATATTAACGAGATTTTTTTTGTTAGTATATATTTATATATTTTTTTTTCCTGTCCGAAACATTGTTTCGTTTGACAGTTGAATATTTATCCTTAGCACGTTGTAGCTTCGATCGTTAAAAACTTTAAAATGTAGATTGTTTTAAATCTTAAAATATAAATATTGCAATTTTTGCTCCAAGTTACGGCATTAATTAAAGTGAAACAGGTCTAATATTTTAAATCCACTCGCGTGATATAATAATAATTTATAATAAAATAGCACTAATAATATTAACAATTAAAAGCAGACTTATTATTTAATAATGTGCTTTTGGCACAAAAGTTTTTTTTGCAGTATGTAATAATACTAGCTCAGCGAATACATCACTAGACTTTTATAGTTACTCTTCAGAAGAAGGTATATGATTATATTAGCAAAGTTTAATTTTAAGCGCCAGTTATGAGAATATTTATATTATATGAATATGTAGACGTCGACGTCAAGATTTATTGCGCTCCAGTTACAAGTATTCTCCTTCGGATATTGGATCTAGACCGATAATCCTGGAAATCCATTCTGCCATCGCAGAATGATTATGAGTAAACCACAACGGTTTTAGTTTAAAGCTTTGCCACAATAATATGCTAAGCATATTTTAGAATGAGTAGAGAGAATTAAAGATTCTTCAAGTTTTAGTGATGTTAGTATTTTAATGCATTTAAAGATCGCATAAATAATAGTTATTATTTTATTTCAGGTAGTCAGGAGTAAATCAGTCTCAATTTTTTTTCCTTACCTTGTACCTCAGTACAGTTCGATTGATTTAAGTACTTAAAAGTAAAGATACCACCTGAACTTAAATAAGAGAAGTTTGCAGTAAAATTTAAAATAACATAAGTTAAACAGTGCTAATAAATTTAGAGAATAAATAAATTATATTAAATAAATAAATTACGCAGATAATTTGAGCCTAGAGTCAGAAATAATTAAAAGTTGAGTTAAACTATCTACTAATTAAACTAGGCAGGCTTAAAGTACGTGTTAGCTTTGAAGAACTGTTTGTTTTGATTGCCTAAGCAACATGAAAATCATTGCGATTTTAGTTATTTTAAACGGATTACTTCCACACGTAAAAGCTTCTAAGTTTATTTATCTGTTGAACAAGTCCTTTGACTATCCTTATAATATAATTACAATTTTATTATTAATAACATTTATTATTAGTATTTTTATAATTTTCATAATCTGTTATTTTCAATGTCACCGCAAGAAATCTATTACTTATGACCATGAGTGTACCAACGAATTACCGTTAAGCAAACTGAATGATTCACCGCCCATTGATCAGATTTACGACGATGTTACACCAATTGTTGAAGTGGTACCATTGAAAACAATAAATCCGCCACTGCCGCCTCCACTAATTCAGTCCATTATTATTCAACCTAGGGTACAAGAAGAAGTTCAAGACGCATCCAGAAATAGTTTAGTCACTAAAGACGACAGTATAGATTTGCCGAAGAATATTTTATCCATTAAAGATAGAGTTCAGAAATTTGCCGTAAGCAAGGATCCTAATTTTGTTCAAAACAGTCGCAAAATGGAAAGTGAATTGCCTATTTCACACTGTGTTCAGCCAGTTGTAAAAGTTAAAGAGTTATTTGCGAATCAGTCACCAGTAAAAGCCGAGAAAGTTTCAAGTGTTACTTTAAAAGCAGAAAGTAAACCAAATTTTCAGGTTCTCGAACCTGTTGTATCGTTTACAGACCATATTTTCTACGACTTCACATTCGCCTAGAATTTTATATTCATTACGATTTAAATTTTAAGTATAATTCATTTTTTACGTTTGATTGTACTTTACGCAAGGTTTATTAGTCATTTAGTTTGCTAACAGCTTCCCAACTGTTGTTATTTTACGAGCACGGAAGTGTTCTAGTAACACGCTGTCGTAAGCGCAACGAAGTTTTTTTTTCATCCAATTTATTACGTCATTTCATAGACCTTGACTTTATTTCGAACTCCCGCAGCGCTTACTAGACTTTGTTCGTAGTAAGTTAAAGTTTTGTAAACAGTTACGCGTCATTCAATGTATCAGCGAACCATCGCTTTGCATTTTCTCTCTCCGTTCCTTTGCCTGCTGCTGGAAGCAGCGACCTTTTTCCTTCCACCTCCCGAACGGAACCCGAATGTACCCGAAGTCGCCGATCACGGCAGCGAACTTGCCAGAGCTTTCGTTGTCGCCATAGAGAAATTTTCAGTTGCGTCCAGCGACCACAAATGCAACCTTGCACAATTTAGAATGTCTGGTATCAGCGAATTCCTTTTCTGCACTCAAGCGCTCTTCCGAGTACTTTGAACACGCTAGAAGCTTAGAAAACACTTAGCATTGAGATTACATCAGCCAGGGGCGGTCGTCCATTAAAATTTTATGGGATCAGTTTAGTTACACATATAGCCATCAGAATTTGATTTTTACGATAGAAGTTCATGTAAACAATGTTAGGGATATTTTGTTCTATATAGATAATTTTTTTTCCGTAAAACGTCGCATTTATGCACTTCAGACTAATCACGACCTATAATTTTACAAAGGAACAACAAGACGAATTTTTTTGCGTTTTTCTCGCAAAATTTTCCCGTTTTTCATAGAGATATTTATAGTAAGTAAATTTTTTGGGAAATCGACGTACATTTTGATAAAATCAGGGAAATTTCTACAAAAGGGCAATTTTAGCACTTTATGCACTTAGAGTAATCAAGATTATTAGCAACATGCCAGGCTAAGCCTCGGTGATTGGCACAGGCATGTGCAGCAAAAGTCGCCACGGCATCGTTAGCCTTTCCAAATTTAAACAGTGTGGTTTACCACAAATGTTGAATTTGAGAAATTATTATTATTATTAATAATATTTATTATTAGGAAGTTTAGCTTATTTACCCAATTTGCATCTTATTTGACAATGCAGCAATGAAATTCATTACTTCTTACTGATTAACTTCGTGTTAATGTTAGTACAGTAGGTAATAACTAGTAATTTCTATTTATATTCTAATATATTGCATAACTATTCTCTATCTATTTTGTTTAAACATACCTAAGGGATTGACACACCATTCTTATATGGGTCAAGTATACCTTTCCGCGGCGGGTCTGTTTCCACGACCAAGTGATTTGAGGTATACGGCGGACTCAAGAAGTTTTGAGTGGTTAAATTTCTTTTGTTTAAAGGAAATTTGAAATTGAGAAAGTTTTTATTATTTTTATTGTGTTTCAAATTTGAATTTCACTTTTTTAATTCCCTGATGCTATATTTTGTTACCACCTGGAGTTTCAACGAAACTCAGAAGTAGCATTTAGAACATGCTTGCAACACTTATCTTTGTTTATTAATTTTACATTTTGTAATTTTGAAGTGAAATCTATTACTGACAATAAATTATTTCAGTTTATCAGAACACGCAATGGTATTTTAATATCAGGTTCAGGTCAATTTATTGTTATTCAGAATTTGAATAATAATTTGAACACGCACAGATCAGTTCAGCTTACCGAAGGCCAATCTTTATTTTTTAATTATCAGGATTTTTCGCAAATTATTGTGGATCAACAAATTTTACACACAAGAATGTTAGCTTTCGAACAAGTCAAAATGAAGGAAATTGAGTTACTACCCAATATTCCCAAGAATTTATCTGATTTCACTATTCCCCAATGGACTTCGCTTGAACTTGCTTTAAAGCAACTTAATCAATCAATTAGTAAGAACATTTCATTTAAGGAATTAGTTTTAAACCCGTTGCCCATGTCTATATTAGTTTTTGTTATTTGGAATGTGTTATTAACCGCAACCTTAGGATATTACTTTTATAAACATTATCAGCTTTCTAAACAGATTAATTCAGAGCAGCGCAGTAATAATTAATAGGTTAAGGCAACACATTAATCATGGACATTAATATTTTAATTACGGTTGGATATTTTATTTAAATTTTCCTTATTTATTTTCAAAGAGTTATGGCAATTATTTTATATATTTATTTAATTTGTTTTATTTTGATGAGACAATTCAATTTGATTTTAAAGAAAAGGCAGTGGAAATTAGTTGGTTTTGTGTACATGCATACTTGAATTATATATACCCATCCTATTGCAATTTCCTTTCTTTGTCATAATTTTTCCTTTTAACCTAACCTGTCTATACGGAGCACCATGGACAAGCAATGCCTACACCATCCATGGGCATTTTTCATGACGGACATCCGCAGGCAGTCTACTATTACCAGGCAGAAAGACTGAGTATCATTCTACGAGGGAGACATGCAGACATTTTAAGTACTATTTCAAGAAGAGACTCGTCACCACCAATTTGAGGGAGACATGCAGACATTTCTAACTTATTACTGCACGGAGACTACCTTTTACAGGAAGGATGTACAACCATACATTTCCCAGTATAGCGGACTATACATTATCAACAACACCTAGTGATGGAGCTAAATAAAATTCCCCTCCACACTGTTTGCAGTTAAAACAACAACTTTTCCCCATCTCCCAAGTTCTACGGGTAATTTACTACATTTTTACATTACCCCAATGGAGTCAAGACGACAAGCAATCCAGAAAGAAGAAGAAGCATAGAAAACATACATTCTACAACCAGCAGTTCTGGTCACAAACAATAATTACAGAATTGTGTTACAGTGTTTCTACACATACACATGTGAGCTTCTATCATGTGTATCTATTTGGTCATTTGACATGCATTATGGGAAACAGTACTTTTCCATAGTCCTTATATACATTTTCAGTTTTGTGTCATGCATAAGAATCAGTTTTATATGCATTTAAGTTTACATTATACTGCAAGGAAGCGACAAGCATCAGTCAATTGACCAGTGCATCAATTAGTGCATAATTTTTTTTACGATGAAATTTTGCACTTTGAATAATAAACGGACATGCAAGCAATAAAAAACATAATTATAGCACTTTCGAACATTTTAGAAAGCATGCTTTAGTGACAATATTTTTATTGCATGCAGATATTAGTGTGATATATTTTTTTTTTTTCTCTCTTCTCACCAACATGGAATATTGAAAGCGACACATTTGTTCGCAGAACATTTATTTTTAAATTCAAGCACATAGTTTTGTCACTTGGAAGATTATTAATTTTGTGTGCAGTCATACAAAGGTATTCACCAAGCCATATATATGTATACAGTGTACAGTTTAATGTAGAAGAGAAAATTGAACGCTATAATTAAGTTTTTACCAGCGACAGTTTTCAGTGTAACTCACTATATGCTTTGAATATTGTATAATAATACATTGGAATGTGCAACACAGCCATGCAAGTTTATATATTTGGCGATGTTAGGAGTGCAGTGCTACCTAGTTCGTAAAACATACGCACTTTGATATGATCAGGTTTTCACACGGACAAAATAGTGAGATGTGACAATGTTTTACATGCTTACTTACGTGTACTTACTTGTGCACCTTTTTAAGGTTTTTCTATTTTTTGAAGAGTCTATATTAAGTGGAACTAGTCATAAACATTGTGAATTCCGTTCCATCTTGCAAGACGCTCCAGCCAGCCGTTGGCCTTGCGGAAGACACAGAGTCGTTATCGCGTGGCGAGGGATCACAGACTCTTGACTAGGAGCAAATTAATGAGCAATTCTACATGAAAACATTACGTACACGCACATGTGATACATTAAGAGTTTTTTCGCTTAACGACACGAACGTTTGTGATTTCTAGTCCTATAATAGTATATATTATTGTTTTTTACATCGTATAAACATACGAATTTGTTAGTATTAAGGGTATTATTCATTTTAGAGTTTAGCTAATAAATTTTTTTTTTTTCATTCAGGCTACGGCAAACAACAGATAGTTATGGTGGATTTCTTTTGTATATTTGGTTTTTTATGAAAATATATGGAATTGGCGAACCTGAGTCATGTCAAGCTTTGCGATTTGACTTTTAAATTTTCAAAGGAGAAAATTTTTCCTAGGAGGCGCGAACGTATCAATCCATAGGATTGTATGTTTATTTTATTAAGTCTCTCTGAACGCTTCATGTTGACCAGGGCATTCACTTGTTTTTCTCTCAGCTGTCTCAAGCCTCTTAGGCATGTTTACAATGCATTGTGTTGTGCCATGCAAACCTCCTGAGCATTCAGGAAATAGGTAACACTTCTGGGTTTGGTGTCAGCGGTTTGCATGGTAGCAATTATGATAATAAACACGATTCGGCGATTCGGCATCGAGGAAGAGCTCGATGGCCAGGGAATATAGAGGTGAGACAAGCTGGGAAGTGACTGGACTTTGGGAATTGAGTTGGTAGAGAGAGGAGGTCAGCAAGACAGGAGGTCGATAGTGGAAGCACGCTTTGGTCAACACTTAGAGAGAAGCTTACAGAGGACTTCGCTATTTTCGATTCAGCTCAGAGACTTCAGTTAGACAGGTAATTATCCTACACCCAGCCATGATACAGGTTCAACGGTTCACAAAATCCAACGAGTTGCCATTGTCTTTTCAGTAGTTTAATTCCTTTGTGTAATTTGTACCTTTCGCATGCCAAGCAATAACTTGTCATGTCAATGACGAGTGGTCTCATCGAGAGGATGAATGATGAGTAGTTTACATCACCCCATCAATTAACTGGTTCAGATCCCACGAACTTTAAGGTTCGTTACGAATCCTATGTTTTGTATGTTTTTCCACGTGTCTTGACATCCAATGTATCCATGCAAAGTTTGGTGAAGATCTGAGTATGTAGTTTTTGACCTTATATGGAACCTCCTATCTGAAAATTTGAGAATTCTTGAAAAATTCGTCCAAAATCTTGATGTCTCCAATCTCTTCTTTTGTACGTTTTTTCCACGTGTCTTGACATCCAATGTATCCCTGCAAAGTTTGGTAAAGATCTGAGTATGTAGTTTTTGACCTTATCTGGAACCTACCATCTGAAAATTTGAATATTCCTAAAAAATCCGTCCAAAATCTTGATGACCTCAATCTCTTGTTTTGTACGTTTTTTCCACGTGTCTTGACATCCAATGTATCCCTGCAATGTTTGGTGAAGATCTGAGTATGTAGTTTTTGACCTTATATGGAACCTCTTATCTGAAAATTTGAAAATTCTTAAAAATATTTGACCAAAATCTTGATGTCCCCAATCCTATGTTTTGTATGTTTTTTCCACGTGTCTTGACATCCAATGTATCCCTGCAAAGTTTGGTGAAGATCTGAGTATGTAGTTTTAGACCTTATCTGGAACCTCATTTCTGAAAATTTGAAAATTCCTCAAAAATTCGTCCAAAATATTGATGTCTCCAATCTCTTGTTTTGTACGTTTTTTCCACGTGTCTTGACATCCAATGTATCCCTGCAAAGTTTGGTGAAGATCTGAGTATGTAGTTTTTGACCTTATATGGAGCCTCCTTTCTGAAAATTTGAAAATTCTTAAAAAATTCATCCAAAATCTTGATGTCTCCAATCTCTTGTTTTGTACGTTTTTTCCACGTTTCTTGACATCCAATGTATCCCTGCAAAGTTTGGTGAAGATCTGAGTATGTAGTTTTTGACCTTATATGGAACCTCCTTTCTGAAAATTTGAAAATTCTTAAAAAATTCGTCCAAAATCTTGATGTCCCCAATCCTATGTTTTGTATGTTTTTTCCACGTGTCTTGACATCCAATGTATCCATGCAAAGTTTGGTGAAGATCTGAGTATGTCGTTTTTGACCTTATCTGAAACCTCCCATTTGAAAATTTGAAAAATCTTAAAAAATTCGTCGAAAATCTTGATGTCTCCAATCTCTTGTTTTGTACGTTTTTTCCACGTGTCTTGACATGCAAAGTATCCCTGCAACGTTTGGTGAAGATCTGAGTATGTAGTTTTTGACCTTATCTGGAACCTCTTATCTGAAAATTTGAAAATTCTTCAAAAATTCGTCCAAAATCTTGATGTCTCCAATCTCTTGTTTTGTACGTTTTTTCCACGTTTCTTGACATCCAATGTATCCCTGCAATGTTTGGTGAAGATCTGAGTATGTAGTTTATGACCTTATATGGAACCTCCTATCTGAAAATTTGAAAATTCTTAAAAAATTCGTCCAAAATCTTGATATCCCCAATCCTATGTTTTGTATGTTTTTTCCACGTGTCTTGACATCCAATGTATCCCTGCAAAGTTTGGTGAAGATCTGAGTATGTAGTTTTTGACCTTATCTGGAACCTCCTATCTGAAAATTTGAAAATTTTTAAAAAATTCGTCCAAAATCTTGATGTCTTCAATCTCTTGTTTTGTACGTTTTTTCCACGTGTCTTGACTTCCAATGTATCCCTGCAAAGTTTGGTGAAGATCTGAGTATGTCGTTTTTGACCTTATCTGGAACATCCTTTCTGAAAGTTTGAAAATTCTTAAAAAAATCGTCCAAAATCTTGATGTCTCCAATCTCTTGTTTTGTACGTTTTTTCCACGTGTCTTGACATCCAATGTATCCCTGCAAAGTTTGGTGAAGATCTGAGTATGTAGTTTTTGACCTTATATGGAACCTCCTATCTGAAAATTTGAAAATTCTTCAAAAATTCGTCCAAAATCTTGATGTCTCCAATCTCTTGTTTTGTACGTTTTTTCCACGTTTCTTGACATCCAATGTATCCCTGCAATGTTTGGTGAAGATCTGAGTATGTAGTTTTTGACCTTATATGGAACCTCCTATCTGAAAATTTGAGAATTCTTAAAAAATTTGACCAAAATCTTGATATCCCCAATCCTATGTTTTGTATGTTTTTTCCACGTGTCTTGACATCCAATGTATCCCTGCAAAGTTTGGTGAAGATCTGAGTATGTAGTTTTTGACCTTATCTGGAACATCCTTTCTGAAAATTTGAAAATTCTTAAAAAATTCGTCCAAAATCTTGATGTCTCCAATCTCTTGTTTTGTACGTTTTTTCCACGTGTCTTGACATCCAATGTATCCCTGCAAAGTTTGGTGAAGATCTGAGTATGTAGTTTTGGACCTGATATGGAACCTCCTTTCTGAAAATTTGAAAATTCTTAAAAAATTCGTCCAAAATCTTGATGTCTCCAATCTCTTGTTTTGTACGTTTTTTCCACGTGTCTTGACATCCAATGTATCCCTGCAAAGTTTGGTGAAGATCTGAGTATGTAGTTTTTGACCTTATATGGAACCTCCCATCTGAAAATTTGAAAATTCCTAAAAAATCCGTCTAAAATCTTGATGTCTCCACTCTCTTGTTTTGTACTTTTTTTCCACGTGTCTTGACATCCAATGTATCCCTGCAAAGTTTGGTGAAGATCTGAGTATGTAGTTTTTGACCTTATCTGGAACCTCCTTTCTGAAAATTTGAAAATTCTTAAAAAATTCGACCAAAATCTTGATGTCTCCAATCCTATGTTTTGTATGTTTTTTCCACGTGTCTTGACATCCAATGTATCCATGCAAAGTTTGGTGAAGATCTGAGTATGTAGTTTTTTACCTTATATATGGAACCTCCTATCTGAAAATTTGAGAATTCTTGAAAATATCGTCCAAAATCTTGATGTCTCCAATCTCTTGTTTTGTACGTTTTTTCCACGTGTCTTGACATCCAATGTATCCCTGCAAAGTTTGGTGAAGATCTGAGTATGTCGTTTTTGACCTTATCTGGAACATCCTTTCTGAAAATTTGAAAATTCTTAAAAAATTCGTCCAAAATCTTGATGTCTCCAATCTCTTGTTTTGTACGTTTTTTTCACGTGTCTTCACATCCAATGTATCCCTGCAAAGTTTGGTGAAGATCTGAGTATGTAGTTTTTGACCTTATCTGGAACCTCTCATCTGAAAATTTGAAAATTCCTAAAAAATCCGTCCAAAATCTTGATGACACCAATCTCTTGTTTTGTACGTTTTTTCCACGTGTCTTGACATCCAATGTATCCCTGCAAAGTTTGGTGAAGATCTGAGTATGTAGTTTTTGACCTTATCTGGAACCTCCTTTCTGAAAATTTGAAAATTCTTCAAAAATTCGTCCAAAATCTTGATGTCTCCAATCTCTTGTTTTGTACGTTTTTTCCACGTGTCTTGACCTCCAATGTATCCCTGCAAAGTTTGGTGAAGATCTGAGTATGTCGTTTTTGACCTTATGTGGAACATCCTTTCTGAAAATTTGAAAATTCTTAAAAAATTCGTCCAAAATCTTGATGTCTCCAATCTCTTGTTGTGTACGTTTTTTCCACGTGTCTTGACATCCAATGTATCCCTGCAAAGTTTGGTGAAGATCTGAGTATGTAGTTTTTGAACTTATATGGAACCTCCTTTCTGAAAATTTGAAAATTCTTAAAAAATTCGTCCAAAATCTTGATGTCCCCAATCTCTTGTTTTGTACGTTTTTTACATGTGTCTTGACATCCAATGTATCCCTGCAAAGTTTGGTGAAGATCTGAGTATGTCGTTTTTGACCTTATCTGGAACATCCTTTCTGAAAATTTGAAAATTCTTAAAAAATTCGTCCAAAATCTTGATGTCTCCAATCTCTTGTTTTGTACGTTTTTTCCACGTGTCTTGACATCCAATGTATCCCTGGAAAGTTTGGTGAAGATCTGAGTATGTCGTTTTTGATCTTATCTGGAACATCCTTTCTGAAAATTTGAAAATTCTTAAAAAATTCGTCCAAAATCTTGATGTCTCCAATCTCTTGTTTTGTACGTTTTTTCCACGTGTCTTGACATCCAATGTATCCCTGCAAAGTTTGGTGAAGATCTGAGTATGTAGTTTTTGACCTTATATGGAACCTCCCATCTGAAAATTTGAAAATTCCTAAAAAATTCGTCTAAAATCTTGATGTCTCCACTCTCTTGTTTTGTACTTTTTTTCCACGTGTCTTGACATCCAATGTATCCCTGCAAAGTTTGGTGAAGATCTGAGTATGTAGTTTTTGACCTTATATGGAACCTCCTTTCTGAAAATTTGAAAATTCTTAAAAAATTCGACCAAAATCTTGATGTCTCCAATCCTATGTTTTGTATGTTTTTCCACGTGTCTTGACATCCAATGTATCCACGCAAAGTTTGGTGAAGATCTGAGTATGTAGTTTTTGACCTTATATGGAACCTCCTATCTGAAAATTTGAGAATTCTTGAAAAATTCGTCCAAAATCTTGATGTCTCCAATCTCTTGTTTTGTACGTTTTTTCCACGTGTCTTGACATCCAATGTATCCCTGCAAAGTTTGGTAAAGATCTGAGTATGTAGTTTTTGACCTTATCTGGAACCTACCATCTGAAAATTTGAAAATTCCTAAAAAATCCGTCCAAAATCTTGATGACCTCAATCTCTTGTTTTGTACGTTTTTTCCACGTGTCTTGACATCCAATGTATCCCTGCAATGTTTGGTGAAGATCTGAGTATGTAGTTTTTGACCTTATATGGAACCTCTTATCTGAAAATTTGAAAATTCTTAAAAATATTTGACCAAAATCTTGATGTCCCCAATCCTATGTTTTGTATGTTTTTTCCACGTGTCTTGACATCCAATGTATCCCTGCTAAGTTTGGTGAAGATCTGAGTATGTAGTTTTAGACCTTATCTCTAACCTCATTTCTGAAAATTTGAAAATTCCTCAAAAATTCGTCCAAAATCTTGATGTCTCCAATCTCTTGTTTTGTACGTTTTTTCCACGTGTCTTGACATCCAATGTATCCCTGCAAAGTTTGGTGAAGATCTGAGTATGTAGTTTTTGACTTTATATGGAGCCTCCTTTCTGAAAATTTGAAAATTCTTAAAAAATTCATCCAAAATCTTGATGTCTCCAATCTCTTGTTTTGTACGTTTTTTCCACGTTTCTTGACATCCAATGTATCCCTGCAAAGTTTGGTGAAGATCTGAGTATGTAGTTTTTGACCTTATATGGAACCTCCTTTCTGAAAATTTGAAAATTCTTAAAAAATTCGTCCAAAATCTTGATGTCCCCAATCCTATGTTTTGTATGTTTTTTCCACGTGTCTTGACATCCAATGTATCCATGCAAAGTTTGGTGAAGATCTGAGTATGTAGTTTTTGACCTTATCTGGAACATCCTATCTTAAAATTTGAAAATTTTTAAAAAATTCGTCCAAAATCTTGATGTCTTCAATCTCTTGTTTTGTACGTTTTTTCCACGTGTCTTGACTTCCAATGTATCCCTGCAAAGTTTGGTGAAGATCTGAGTATGTCGTTTTTGACCTTATCTGGAACATCCTTTCTGAAAGTTTGAAAATTCTTAAAAAAATCGTCCAAAATCTTGATGTCTCCAATCTCTTGTTTTGTACGTTTTTTCCACGTGTCTTGACATCCAATGTATCCCTGCAAAGTTTGGTGAAGATCTGAGTATGTAGTTTTTGACCTTATATGGAACCTCCTATCTGAAAATTTGAAAATTCTTCAAAAATTCGTCCAAAATCTTGGTGTCTCCAATCTCTTGTTTTGTACGTTTTTTCCACGTTTCTTGACATCCAATGTATCCCTGCAATGTTTGGTGAAGATCTGAGTATGTAGTTTTTGATCTTATATGGAACCTCCTATCTGAAAATTTGAGAATTCTTAAAAAATTTGACCAAAATCTTGATATCCCCAATCCTATGTTTTGTATGTTTTTTCCACGTGTCTTGACATCCAATGTATCCCTGCAAAGTTTGGTGAAGATCTGAGTATGTAGTTTTTGACCTTATCTGGAACATCCTTTCTGAAAATTTGAAAATTCTTAAAAAATTCGTCCAAAATCTTGATGTCTCCAATCTCTTGTTTTGTACGTTTTTTCCACGTGTCTTGACATCCAATGTATCCCTGCAAAGTTTGGTGAAGATCTGAGTATGTAGTTTTGGACCTGATATGGAACCTCCTTTCTGAAAATTTGAAAATTCTTAAAAAATTCGTCCAAAATCTTGATGTCTCCAATCTCTTGTTTTGTACGTTTTTTCCACGTGTCTTGACATCCAATGTATCCCTGCAAAGTTTGGTGAAGATCTGAGTATGTAGTTTTTGACCTTATATGGAACCTCCCATCTGAAAATTTGAAAATTCCTAAAAAATCCGTCTAAAATCTTGATGTCTCCACTCTCTTGTTTTGTACTTTTTTTCCACGTGTCTTGACATCCAATGTATACCTGCAAAGTTTGGTGAAGATCTGAGTATGTAGTTTTTGACCTTATATGGAACCTCCTTTCTGAAAATTTGAAAATTCTTAAAAAATTCGACCAAAATCTTGATGTCTCCAATCCTATGTTTTGTATGTTTTTTCCACGTGTCTTGACATCCAATGTATCCATGCAAAGTTTGGTGAAGATCTGAGTATGTAGTTTTTTACCTTATATGGAACCTCCTATCTGAAAATTTGAGAATTCTTGAAAATATCGTCCAAAATCTTGATGTCTCCAATCTCTTGTTTTGTACGTTTTTTCCACGTGTCTTGACATCCAATGTATCCCTGCAAAGTTTGGTGAAGATCTGAGTATGTCGTTTTTGACCTTATCTGGAACATCCTTTCTGAAAATTTGAAAATTCTTAAAAAATTCGTCCAAAATCTTGATGTCTCCAATCTCTTGTTTTGTACGTTTTTTTCACGTGTCTTCACATCCAATGTATCCCTGCAAAGTTTGGTGAATATCTGAGTATGTAGTTTTTGACCTTATCTGGAACCTCTCATCTGAAAATTTGAAAATTCCTAAAAAATCCGTCCAAAATCTTGATGACACCAATCTCTTGTTTTGTACGTTTTTTCCACGTGTCTTGACATCCAATGTATCCCTGCAAAGTTTGGTGAAGATCTGAGTATGTAGTTTTTGACCTTATCTGGAACCTCCTTTCTGAAAATTTGAAAATTCTTCAAAAATTCGTCCAAAATCTTGATGTCTCCACTCTCTTGTTTTGTACGTTTTTTCCACGTGTCTTGACATCCAATGTATCCCTGCAAAGTTTGGTGAAGATCTGAGTATGTAGTTTTTGACCTTATATGGAGCCTCCTTTCTGAAAATTTGAAAATTCTTAAAAAATTCGTCGAAAATCTTGATGTCTCCAATCTCTTGTTTTGTACGTTTTTTCCACGTGTCTTGACATGCACAGTATCCCTGCAACGTTTGGTGAAGATCTGAGTATGTAGTTTTTGACCTTATCTGGAACCTCCTATCTGAAAATTTGAAAATTCTTAAAAAATTCGTCCAAAATCTTGATGTCTCCAATCTCTTGTTTTGTACGTTTTTTCCACGTTTCTTGACATCCAATGTATCCCTGCAATGTTTGGTGAAGATCTGAGTATGTAGTTTTTGACCTTATATGGAACCTCCTATCTGAAAATTTGAAAATTCTTAAAAAATTTGACCAAAATCTTGATGTCTCCAATCTCTTGTTTTGTACGTTTTTTCCACGTGTCTTGACATGCAAAGTATCCCTGCAACGTTTGGTGAAGATCTGAGTATGTAGTTTTTGACCTTATCTGGAACCTCCTATCTGAAAATTTGAAAATTCTTAAAAAATTCGTCCAAAATCTTGATGTCTCCAATCTCTTGTTTTGTACGTTTTTTCCACGTGTCTTGACATGCAAAGTATCCCTGCAACGTTTGGTGAAGATCTGAGTATGTAGTTTTTGACCTTATCTGGAACCTCCTATCTGAAAATTTGAGAATTCTTGAAAATATCGTCCAAAATCTTGATGTCTCCAATCTCTTGTTTTGTACGTTTTTTTCACGTGTCTTCACATCCAATGTATCCCTGCAAAGTTTGGTGAAGATCTGAGTATGTAGTTTTTGACCTTATCTGGAACCTCTCATCTGAAAATTTGAAAATTCCTAAAAAATCCGTCCAAAATCTTGATGACACCAATCTCTTGTTTTGTACGTTTTTTCCACGTGTCTTGACATCCAATGTATCCCTGCAAAGTTTGGTGAAGATCTGAGTATGTAGTTTTTGACCTTATCTGGAACCTCCTTTCTGAAAATTTGAAAATTCTTCAAAAATTCGTCCAAAATCTTGATGTCTCCAATCTCTTGTTTTGTACGTTTTTTCCACGTGTCTTGACCTCCAATGTATCCCTGCAAAGTTTGGTGAAGATCTGAGTATGTCGTTTTTGACCTTATGTTGAACATCCTTTCTGAAAATTTGAAAATTCTTAAAAAATTCGTCCAAAATCTTGATGTCTCCAATCTCTTGTTTTGTACGTTTTTTCCACGTGTCTTGACATCCAATGTATCCCTGCAAAGTTTGGTGAAGATCTGAGTATGTAGTTTTTGAACTTATATGGAACCTCCTTTCTGAAAATTTGAAAATTCTTAAAAAATTCGTCCAAAATCTTGATGTCCCCAATCTCTTGTTTTGTACGTTTTTTACACGTGTCTTGACATCCAATGTATCCATGCAAAGTTTGGTGAAGATCTGAGTATGTCGTTTTTGACCTTATCTGGAACCTCCTATCTGAAAATTTGAAAATTTTTAAAAAATTCGTCCAAAATCTTGATGTCTTCAATCTCTTGTTTTGTACGTTTTTTCCACGTGTCTTGACATCCAATGTATCCCTGCAAAGTTTGGTGAAGATCTGAGTATGTCGTTTTTGACCTTATGTGGAACATCCTTTCTGAAAATTTGAAAATTCTTAAAAAATTCGTCCAAAATCTTGATGTCTCCAATCTCTTGTTTTGTACGTTTTTTCCACGTGTCTTGACATCCAATGTATCCCTGCAAAGTTTGGTGAAGATCTGAGTATGTAGTTTTTGAACTTATATGGAACCTCCTTTCTGAAAATTTGAAAATTCTTAAAAAATTCGTCCAAATTTTGATGTCCCCAATCTCTTGTTTTGTACGTTTTTTACACGTGTCTTGACATCCAATGTATCCATGCAAAGTTTGGTGAAGATCTGAGTATGTCGTTTTTGACCTTATCTGGAACCTCCCATCTGAAAATTTGAAAATTCTTCAAAAATTCGTCGAAAATCTTGATGTCTCCAATCTCTTGTTTTGTACGTTTTTTCCACGTGTCTTGACATGCAAAGTATCCCTGCAACGTTTGGTGAAGATCTGAGTATGTAGTTTTTGACCTTATCTGGAACCTCCTATCTGAAAATTTGAAAATTCTTCAAAAATTCGTCCAAAATCTTGATATCCCCAATCCTATGTTTTGTATGTTTTTTCCACGTGTCTTGACATCCAATGTATCGCTGCAAATTTTAGTGGAGATCTGAGTATGTAGTTTTTGACCTTATCTGGAACCTCCTATCTGAAAATTTGAAAATTTTTAAAAAATTCGTCCAAAATCTTGATGTCTTCAATCTCTTGTTTTGTACGTTTTTTCCACGTGTCTTGACCTCCAATGTATCCCTTAAAAGTTTGGTGAAGATCTGAGTATGTCGTTTTTGACCTTATCTGGAACATCCTTTCTGAAAATTTGAAAATTCTTAAAAAATTCGTCCAAAATCTTGATGTCTCCAATCTCTTGTTTTGTACGTTTTTTCCACGTGTCTTGACATCCAATGTATCCCTGGAAAGTTTGGTGAAGATCTGAGTATGTCGTTTTTGACCTTATCTGGAACATCCTTTCTGAAAATTTGAAAATTCTTAAAAAATTCGTCCAAAATCTTGATGTCTCCAATCTCTTGTTTTGTACGTTTTTTCCACGTGTCTTGACATCCAATGTATCCCTGCAAAGTTTGGTGAAGATCTGAGTATGTAGTTTTTGACCTTATATGGAACCTCCCATCTGAAAATTTGAAAATTCCTAAAAAATTCGTCTAAAATCTTGATGTCTCCACTCTCTTGTTTTGTACTTTTTTTCCACGTGTCTTGACATCCAATGTATCCCTGCAAAGTTTGGTGAAGATCTGAGTATGTAGTTTTTGACCTTATATGGAACCTCCTTTCTGAAAATTTGAAAATTCTTAAAAAATTCGACCAAAATCTTGATGTCTCCAATCCTATGTTTTGTATGTTTTTCCACGTGTCTTGACATCCAATGTATCCATGCAAAGTTTGGTGAAGATCTGAGTATGTAGTTTTTGACCTTATCTGGAACCTCCTATCTGAAAATTTGAGAATTCTTGAAAAATTCGTCCAAAATCTTGATGTCTCCAATCTCTTGTTTTGTACGTTTTTTCCACGTGTCTTGACATCCAATGTATCCCTGCAAAGTTTGGTAAAGATCTGAGTATGTAGTTTTTGACCTTATCTGGAACCTACCATCTGAAAATTTGAAAATTCCTAAAAAATCCGTCCAAAATCTTGATGACCTCAATCTCTTGTTTTGTACGTTTTTTCCACGTGTCTTGACATCCAATGTATCCCTGCAATGTTTGGTGAAGATCTGAGTATGTAGTTTTTGACCTTATATGGAACCTCTTATCTGAAAATTTGAAAATTCTTAAAAATATTTGACCAAAATCTTGATGTCCCCAATCCTATGTTTTGTATGTTTTTTCCACGTGTCTTGACATCCAATGTATCCCTGCTAAGTTTGGTGAAGATCTGAGTATGTAGTTTTAGACCTTATCTGGAACCTCATTTCTGAAAATTTGAAAATTCCTCAAAAATTCGTCCAAAATCTTGATGTCTCCAATCTCTTGTTTTGTACGTTTTTTCCACGTTTCTTGACATCCAATGTATCCCTGCAAAGTTTGGTGAAGATCTGAGTATGTAGTTTTTGACCTTATATGGAACCTCCTTTCTGAAAATTTGAAAATTCTTAAAAAATTCGTCCAAAATCTTGATGTCCCCAATCCTATGTTTTGTATGTTTTTTCCACGTGTCTTGACATACAATGTATCCATGCAAAGTTTGGTGAAGATCTGAGTATGTCGTTTTTGACCTTATCTGAAACCTCCCATTTGAAAATTTGAAAAATCTTAAAAAATTCGTCGAAAATCTTGATGTCTCCAATCTCTTGTTTTGTACGTTTTTTCCACGTGTCTTGACATGCAAAGTATCCCTGCAACGTTTGGTGAAGATCTGAGTATGTAGTTTTTGACCTTATCTGGAACCTCCTATCTGAAAATTTGAAAATTCTTAAAAAATTCGTCCAAAATCTTGATGTCTCCAATCTCTTGTTTTGTACGTTTTTTCCACGTTTCTTGACATCCAATGTATCCCTGCAATGTTTGGTGAAGATCTGAGTATGTAGTTTTTGACCTTATATGGAACCTCCTATCTGAAAATTTGAAAATTCTTAAAAAATTCGTCCAAAATCTTGATATCCTCAATCCTATGTTTTGTATGTTTTTTCCACGTGTCTTGACATCCAATGTATCCCTGCAAAGTTTGGTGAAGATCTGAGTATGTAGTTTTTGACCTTATCTGGAACATCCTATCTGAAAATTTGAAAATTTTTAGAAAATTCGTCCAAAATCTTGATGTCTTCAATCTCTTGTTTTGTACGTTTTTTCCACGTGTCTTGACTTCCAATGTATCCCTGCAAAGTTTGGTGAAGATCTGAGTATGTCGTTTTTGACCTTATCTGGAACATCCTTTCTGAAAGTTTGAAAATTCTTAAAAAAATCGTCCAAAATCTTGATGTCTCCAATCTCTTGTTTTGTACGTTTTTTCCACGTGTCTTGACATCCAATGTATCCCTGCAAAGTTTGGTGAAGATCTGAGTATGTAGTTTTTGACCTTATCTGGAACCTCCTATCTGAAAATTTGAAAATTCTTCAAAAATTCGTCCAAAATCTTGATGTCTCCAATCTCTTGTTTTGTACGTTTTTTCCACGTTTCTTGACATCCAATGTATCCCTGCAATGTTTGGTGAAGATCTGAGTATGTAGTTTTTGACCTTATATGGAACCTCCTATCTGAAAATTTGAGAATTCTTAAAAAATTTGACCAAAATCTTGATATCCCCAATCCTATGTTTTGTATGTTTTTTCCACGTGTCTTGACATCCAATGTATCCCTGCAAAGTTTGGTGAAGATCTGAGTATGTAGTTTTTGAACTTATCTGGAACATCCTTTCTGAAAATTTGAAAATTCTTAAAAAATTCGTCCAAAATCTTGATGTCTCCAATCTCTTGTTTTGTACGTTTTTTCCACGTGTCTTGACATCCAATGTATCCCTGCAAAGTTTGGTGAAGATCTGAGTATGTAGTTTTGGACCTGATATGGAACCTCCTTTCTGAAAATTTGAAAATTCTTAAAAAATTCGTCCAAAATCTTGATGTCTCCAATCTCTTGTTTTGTACGTTTTTTCCACGTGTCTTGACATCCAATGTATCCCTGCAAAGTTTGGTGAAGATCTGAGTATGTAGTTTTTGACCTTATATGGAACCTCCCATCTGAAAATTTGAAAATTCCTAAAAAATCCGTCTAAAATCTTGATGTCTCCACTCTCTTGTTTTGTACTTTTTTTCCACGTGTCTTGACATCCAATGTATCCCTGCAAAGTTTGGTGAAGATCTGAGTATGTAGTTTTTGACCTTATATGGAACCTCCTTTCTGAAAATTTGAAAATTCTTAAAAAATTCGACCAAAATCTTGATGTCTCCAATCCTATGTTTTGTATGTTTTTTCCACGTGTCTTGACATCCAATGTATCCATGCAAAGTTTGGTGAAGATCTGAGTATGTAGTTTTTTACCTTATATGGAACCTCCTATCTGAAAATTTGAGAATTCTTGAAAATATCGTCCAAAATCTTGATGTCTCCAATCTCTTGTTTTGTACGTTTTTTCCACGTGTCTTGACATCCAATGTATCCCTGCAAAGTTTGGTGAAGATCTGAGTATGTCGTTTTTGACCTTATCTGGAACATCCTTTCTGAAAATTTGAAAATTCTTAAAAAATTCGTCCAAAATCTTGATGTCTCCAATCTCTTGTTTTGTACGTTTTTTTCACGTGTCTTCACATCCAATGTATCCCTGCAAAGTTTGGTGAATATCTGAGTATGTAGTTTTTGACCTTATCTGGAACCTCTCATCTGAAAATTTGAAAATTCCTAAAAAATCCGTCCAAAATCTTGATGACACCAATCTCTTGTTTTGTACGTTTTTTCCACGTGTCTTGACATCCAATGTATCCCTGCAAAGTTTGGTGAAGATCTGAGTATGTAGTTTTTGACCTTATCTGGAACCTCCTTTCTGAAAATTTGAAAATTCTTCAAAAATTCGTCCAAAATCTTGATGTCTCCACTCTCTTGTTTTGTACGTTTTTTCCACGTGTCTTGACATCCAATGTATCCCTGCAAAGTTTGGTGAAGATCTGAGTATGTAGTTTTTGACCTTATCTGGAACCTCCTATCTGAAAATTTGAAAATTCTTAAAAAATTCGTCCAAAATCTTGATGTCTCCAATCTCTTGTTTTGTACGTTTTTTCCACGTTTCTTGACATCCAATGTATCCCTGCAATGTTTGGTGAAGATCTGAGTATGTAGTTTTTGACCTTATATGGAACCTCCTATCTGAAAATTTGAAAATTCTTAAAAAATTTGACCAAAATCTTGATGTCTCCAATCTCTTGTTTTGTACGTTTTTTCCACGTGTCTTGACATCCAATGTATCCCTGCAATGTTTGGTGAAGATCTGAGTATGTAGTTTTTGACCTTATATGGAACCTCCTATCTGAAAATTTGAAAATTCTTAAAAAATTCGTCCAAAATCTTGATATCCCCAATCCTATGTTTTGTATGTTTTTTCCACGTGTCTTGATATCCAATGTATCCCTGCAAAGTTTGGTGAAGATCTGAGTATGTAGTTTTTGACCTTATATGGAACCTCCCATCTGAAAATTTGAAAATTCCTAAAAAATCCGTCTAAAATCTTGATGTCTCCACTCTCTTGTTTTGTACTTTTTTCCCACGTGTCTTGACATCCAATGTATCCCTGCAAAGTTTGGTGAAGATCTGAGTATGTAGTTTTTGACCTTATATGGAACCTCCTTTCTGAAAATTTGAAAATTCTTAAAAAATTCGACCAAAATCTTGATGTCTCCAATCCTATGTTTTGTATGTTTTTTCCACGTGTCTTGACATCCAATGTATCCATGCAAAGTTTGGTGAAGATCTGAGTATGTAGTTTTTTACCTTATATGGAACCTCCTATCTGAAAATTTGAGAATTCTTGAAAATATCGTCCAAAATCTTGATGTCTCCAATCTCTTGTTTTGTACGTTTTTTCCACGTGTCTTGACATCCAATGTATCCCTGCAAAGTTTGGTGAAGATCTGAGTATGTCGTTTTTGACCTTATCTGGAACATCCTTTCTGAAAATTTGAAAATTCTTAAAAAATTCGTCCAAAATCTTGATGTCTCCAATCTCTTGTTTTGTACGTTTTTTTCACGTGTCTTCACATCCAATGTATCCCTGCAAAGTTTGGTGAATATCTGAGTCTGTAGTTTTTGACCTTATCTGGAACCTCTCATCTGAAAATTTGAAAATTCCTAAAAAATCCGTCCAAAATCTTGATGACACCAATCTCTTGTTTTGTACGTTTTTTCCACGTGTCTTGACATCCAATGTATCCCTGCAAAGTTTGGTGAAGATCTGAGTATGTAGTTTTTGACCTTATCTGGAACCTCCTTTCTGAAAATTTGAAAATTCTTCAAAAATTCGTCCAAAATCTTGGTCTCCACTCTCTTGTTTTGTACGTTTTTTCCACGTGTCTTGACATCCAATGTATCCCTGCAAAGTTTGGTGAAGATCTGAGTATGTAGTTTTTGACCTTATATGGAGCCTCCTTTCTGAAAATTTGAAAATTCTTAAAAAATTCGTCGAAAATCTTGATGTCTCCAATCTCTTGTTTTGTACGTTTTTTCCACGTGTCTTGACATGCAAAGTATCCCTGCAACGTTTGGTGAAGATCTGAGTATGTAGTTTTTGACCTTATCTGGAACCTCAAATCTGAAAATTTGAAAATTCTTAAAAAATTCGTCCAAAATCTTGATGTCTCCAATCTCTTGTTTTGTACGTTTTTTCCACGTTTCTTGACATCCAATGTATCCCTGCAATGTTTGGTGAAGATCTGAGTATGTAGTTTTTGACCTTATATGGAACCTCCTATCTGAAAATTTGAAAATTCTTAAAAAATTTGACCAAAATCTTGATATCCCCAATCCTATGTTTTGTATGTTTTTTCCACGTGTCTTGACATCCAATGTATCCCTGCAAAGTTTGGTGAAGATCTGAGTATGTAGTTTTTGATCTTATCTGGAACCTCCTATCTGAAAATTTGAAAATTTTTAAAAAATTCGTCCAAAATCTTGATGTCTTCAATCTCTTGTTTTGTACGTTTTTTCCACGTGTCTTGACCTCCAATGTATCCCTGCAAAGTTTGGTGAAGATCTGAGTATGTCGTTTTTGACCTTATGTGGAACATCCTTTCTGAAAATTTGAAAATTCTTAAAAAATTCGTCCAAAATCTTGATGTCTCCAATCTCTTGTTTTGTACGTTTTTTCCACGTGTCTTGACATCCAATGTATCCCTGCAAAGTTTGGTGAAGATCTGAGTATGTAGTTTTTGAACTTATATGGAACCTCCTTTCTGAAAATTTGAAAATTCTTAAAAAATTCATCCAAAATCTTGATGTCCCCAATCTCTTGTTTTGTACGTTTTTTACACGTGTCTTGACATCCAATGTATCCATGCAAAGTTTGGTGAAGATCTGAGTATGTCGTTTTTGACCTTATCTGGAACCTCCCATCTGAAAATTTGAAAATTCTTCAAAAATTCGTCGAAAATCTTGATGTCTCCAATCTCTTGTTTTGTACGTTTTTTCCACGTGTCTTGACATGCAAAGTATCCCTGCAACGTTTGGTGAAGATCTGAGTATGTAGTTTTTGACCTTATCTGCAACCTCCTATCTGAAAATTTGAAAATTCTTCAAAAATTCGTCCAAAATCTTGATGTCTCCAATCTCTTGTTTTGTACGTTTTTTCCACGTTTCTTGACATCCAATGTATCCATGCAATGTTTGGTGAAGATCTGAGTATGTAGTTTTTGAACTTATATGGAACCTCCTATCTGAAAATTTGAGAATTCTTAAAAAATTTGACCAAAATCTTGATATCCCCAATCCTATGTTTTGTATGTTTTTTCCACGTGTCTTGACATCCAATGTATCGCTGCAAATTTTAGTGGAGATCTGAGTATGTAGTTTTTGACCTTATCTGGAACCTCCTATCTGAAAATTTGAAAATTTTTAAAAAATTCGTCCAAAATCTTGATGTCTTCAATCTCTTGTTTTGTACGTTTTTTCCACGTGTCTTGACCTCCAATGTATCCCTGCAAAGTTTGGTGAAGATCTGAGTATGTCGTTTTTGACCTTATCTGGAACATCCTTTCTGAAAATTTGAAAATTCTTAAAAAATTCGTCCAAAATCTTGATGTCTCCAATCTCTTGTTTTGTACGTTTTTTCCACGTGTCTTGACATCCAATGTATCCCTGCAAAGTTTGGTGAAGATCTGAGTATGTCGTTTTTGACCTTATCTGGAACCTCATTTCTGAAAATTTGAAAATTCTTAAAAAATTCGTCCAAAATCTTGATGTCTCCAATCTCTTGTTTTGTACGTTTTTTCCACGTGTCTTGACATCCAATGTATCCCTGCAAAGTTTGGTGAAGATCTGAGTATGTAGTTTTTGACCTTATATGGAACCTCCCATCTGAAAATTTGAAAATTCCTAAAAAATTCGTCTAAAATCTTGATGTCTCCACTCTCTTGTTTTGTACTTTTTTTCCACGTGTCTTGACATCCAATGTATCCCTGCAAAGTTTGGTGAAGATCTGAGTATGTAGTTTTTGACCTTATATGGAACCTCCTATCTGAAAATTTGAGAATTCTTGAAAAATTCGTCCAAAATCTTGATGTCTCCAATCTCTTGTTTTGTACGTTTTTTCCACGTGTCTTGACATCCAATGTATCCGTGCAAAGTTTGGTGAAGATCTGAGTATGTAGTTTTTGACCTTATCTGGAACCTACCATCTGAAATTTGAAAATTCCTAAAAAATCCGTCCAAAATATTGATGACCTCAATCTCTTGTTTTGTACGTTTTTTCCACGTGTCTTGACATCCAATGTATCCCTGCAATGTTTGGTGAAGATCTGAGTATGTAGTTTTTGACCTTATATGGAACCTCCTATCTGAAAATTTGAGAATTCTTAAAAAATTTGACCAAAATCTTGATATCCCCAATCCTATGTTTTGTATGTTTTTTCCACGTGTCTTGACATCCAATGTATCGCTGCAAATTTTAGTGGAGATCTGAGTATGTAGTTTTTGACCTTATCTGGAACCTCCTATCTGAAAATTTGAAAATTTTTAAAAAATTCGTCCAAAATCTTGATGTCTTCAATCTCTTGTTTTGTACGTTTTTTCCACGTGTCTTGACCTCCAATGTATCCCTGCAAAGTTTGGTGAAGATCTGAGTATGTCGTTTTTGACCTTATCTGGAACATCCTTTCTGAAAATTTGAAAATTCTTAAAAAATTCGTCCAAAATCTTGATGTCTCCAATCTCTTGTTTTGTACGTTTTTTCCACGTGTCTTGACATCCAATGTATCCCTGGAAAGTTTGGTGAAGATCTGAGTATGTCGTTTTTGACCTTATCTGGAACATCCTTTCTGAAAATTTGAAAATTCTTAAAAAATTCTTCCAAAATCTTGATGTCTCCAATCTCTTGTTTTGTACGTTTTTTCCACGTGTCTTGACATCCAATGTATCCCTGCAAAGTTTGGTGAAGATCTGAGTATGTAGTTTTTGACCTTATATGGAACCTCCCATCTGAAAATTTGAAAATTCCTAAAAAATTCGTCTAAAATCTTGATGTCTCCACTCTCTGGTTTTGTACTTTTTTTCCACGTGTCTTGACATCCAATGTATCCCTGCAAAGTTTGGTGAAGATCTGAGTATGTAGTTTTTGACCTTATATGGAACCTCCTTTCTGAAAATTTGAAAATTCTTAAAAAATTCGACCAAAATCTTGATGTCTCCAATCCTATGTTTTGTATGTTTTTCCACGTGTCTTGACATCCAATGTATCCATGCAAAGTTTGGTGAAGATCTGAGTATGTAGTTTTTGACCTTATATGGAACCTCCTATCTGAAAATTTGAGAATTCTTGAAAAATTCGTCCAAAATCTTGATGTCTCCAATCTCTTGTTTTGTACGTTTTTTCCACGTGTCTTGACATCCAATGTATCCCTGCAAAGTTTGGTAAAGATCTGAGTATGTAGTTTTTGACCTTATCTGGAACCTACCATCTGAAAATTTGAAAATTCCTAAAAAATCCGTCCAAAATCTTGATGACCTCAATCTCTTGTTTTGTACGTTTTTTCCACGTGTCTTGACATCCAATGTATCCCTGCAATGTTTGGTGAAGATCTGAGTATGTAGTTTTTGACCTTATATGGAACCTCTTATCTGAAAATTTGAAAATTCTTAAAAATATTTGACCAAAATCTTGATGTCCCCAATCCTATGTTTTGTATGTTTTTTCCACGTGTCTTGACATCCAATGTATCCCTGCAAAGTTTGGTGAAGATCTGAGTATGTAGTTTTAGACCTTATCTGGAACCTCATTTCTGAAAATTTGAAAATTCCTCAAAAATTCGTCCAAAATCTTGATGTCTCCAATCTCTTGTTTTGTACGTTTTTTCCACGTGTCTTGACATCCAATGTATCCCTGCAAAGTTTGGTGAAGATCTGAGTATGTAGTTTTTGACCTTATCTGGAACCTCCTATCTGAAAATTTGAAAATTTTTAAAAAATTCGTCCAAAATCTTGATGTCTTCAATCTCTTGTTTTGTACGTTTTTTCCACGTGTCTTGACTTCCAATGTATCCCTGCAAAGTTTGGTGAAGATCTGAGTATGTCGTTTTTGACCTTATCTGGAACATCCTTTCTGAAAGTTTGAAAATTCTTAAAAAAATCGTCCAAAATCTTGATGTCTCCAATCTCTTGTTTTGTACGTTTTTTCCACGTGTCTTGACATCCAATGTATCCCTGCAAAGTTTGGTGAAGATCTGAGTATGTAGTTTTTGACCTTATATGGAACCTCCTATCTGAAAATTTGAAAATTCTTCAAAAATTCGTCCAAAATCTTGATGTCTCCAATCTCTTGTTTTGTACGTTTTTTCCACGTTTCTTGACATCCAATGTATCCCTGCAATGTTTGGTGAAGATCTGAGTATGTAGTTTTTGACCTTATATGGAACCTCCTATCTGAAAATTTGAGAATTCTTAAAAAATTTGACCAAAATCTTGATATCCCCAATCCTATGTTTTGTATGTTTTTTCCACGTGTCTTGACATCCAATGTATCCCTGCAAAGTTTGGTGAAGATCTGAGTATGTAGTTTTTGACCTTATCTGGAACATCCTTTCTGAAAATTTGAAAATTCTTAAAAAATTCGTCCAAAATCTTGATGTCTCCAATCTCTTGTTTTGTACGTTTTTTCCACGTGTCTTGACATCCAATGTATCCCTGCAAAGTTTGGTGAAGATCTGAGTATGTAGTTTTGGACCTGATATGGAACCTCCTTTCTGAAAATTTGAAAATTCTTAAAAAATTCGTCCAAAATCTTGATGTCTCCAATCTCTTGTTTTGTACGTTTTTTCCACGTGTCTTGACATCCAATGTATCCCTGCAAAGTTTGGTGAAGATCTGAGTATGTAGTTTTTGACCTTATATGGAACCTCCCATCTGAAAATTTGAAAATTCCTAAAAAATCCGTCTAAAATCTTGATGTCTCCACTCTCTTGTTTTGTACTTTTTTTCCACGTGTCTTGACATCCAATGTATCCCTGCAAAGTTTGGTGAAGATCTGAGTATGTAGTTTTTGACCTTATATGGAACCTCCTTTCTGAAAATTTGAAAATTCTTAAAAAATTCGACCAAAATCTTGATGTCTCCAATCCTATGTTTTGTATGTTTTTTCCACGTGTCTTGACATCCAATGTATCCATGCAAAGTTTGGTGAAGATCTGAGTATGTAGTTTTTTACCTTATATGGAACCTCCTATCTGAAAATTTGAGAATTCTTGAAAATATCGTCCAAAATCTTGATGTCTCCAATCTCTTGTTTTGTACGTTTTTTCCACGTGTCTTGACATCCAATGTATCCCTGCAAAGTTTGGTGAAGATCTGAGTATGTCGTTTTTGACCTTATCTGGAACATCCTTTCTGAAAATTTGAAAATTCTTAAAAAATTCGTCCAAAATCTTGATGTCTCCAATCTCTTGTTTTGTACGTTTTTTTCACGTGTCTTCACATCCAATGTATCCCTGCAAAGTTTGGTGAAGATCTGAGTATGTAGTTTTTGACCTTATCTGGAACCTCATCTGAAAATTTGAAAATTCCTAAAAAATCCGTCCAAAATCTTGATGACACCAATCTCTTGTTTTGTACGTTTTTTCCACGTGTCTTGACATCCAATGTATCCCTGCAAAGTTTGGTGAAGATCTGAGTATGTAGTTTTTGACCTTATCTGGAACCACCTTTCTGAAAATTTGAAAATTCTTCAAAAATTCGTCCAAAATCTTGATGTCTCCACTCTCTTGTTTTGTACGTTTTTTCCACGTGTCTTGACATCCAATGTATCCCTGCAAAGTTTGGTGAAGATCTGAGTATGTAGTTTTTGACCTTATATGGAGCCTCCTTTCTGAAAATTTGAAAATTCTTAAAAAATTCGTCGAAAATCTTGATGTCTCCAATCTCTTGTTTTGTACGTTTTTTCCACGTGTCTTGACATGCAAAGTATCCCTGCAACGTTTGGTGAAGATCTGAGTATGTAGTTTTTGACCTTATCTGGAACCTCCTATCTGAAAATTTGAAAATTCTTAAAAAATTCGTCCAAAATCTTGATGTCTCCAATCTCTTGTTTTGTACGTTTTTTCCACGTTTCTTGACATCCAATGTATCCCTGCAATGTTTGGTGAAGATCTGAGTATGTAGTTTTTGACCTTATATGGAACCTCCTATCTGAAAATTTGAAAATTCTTAAAAAATTTGACCAAAATCTTGATATCCCCAATCCTATGTTTTGTATGTTTTTTCCACGTGTCTTGACATCCAATGTATCCCTGCAAAGTTTGGTGAAGATCTGAGTATGTAGTTTTTGACCTTATCTGGAACCTCCTATCTGAAAATTTGAAAATTTTTAAAAAATTCGTCCAAAATCTTGATGTCTTCAATCTCTTGTTTTGTACGTTTTTTCTACGTGTCTTGACCTCCAATGTATCTCTGCAAAGTTTGGTGAAGATCTGAGTATGTCGTTTTTGACCTTATGTGGAACATCCTTTCTGAAAATTTGAAAATTCTTAAAAAATTCGTCCAAAATCTTGATGTCTCCAATCTCTTGTTTTGTACGTTTTTTCCACGTGTCTTGACATCCAATGTATCCCTGCAAAGTTTGGTGAAGATCTGAGTATGTAGTTTTTGAACTTATATGGAACCTCCTTTCTGAAAATTTGAAAATTCTTAAAAAATTCGTCCAAAATCTTGATGTCCCCAATCTCTTGTTTTGTACGTTTTTTACACGTGTCTTGACATCCAATGTATCCATGCAAAGTTTGGTGAAGATCTGAGTATGTCGTTTTTGACCTTATCTGGAACCTCCTTTCTGAAAATTTGAAAATTCTTCAAAAATTCGTCGAAAATCTTCATGTCTCCAATCTCTTGTTTTGTACGTTTTTTCCACGTGTCTTGACATGCAAAGTATCCCTGCAACGTTTGGTGAAGATCTGAGTATGTAGTTTTTGACCTTATCTGGAACCTCCTATCTGAAAATTTGAAAATTCTTCAAAAATTCGTCCAAAATCTTGATGTCTCCAATCTCTTGTTTTGTACGTTTTTTCCACGTTTCTTGACATCCAATGTATCCCTGCAATGTTTGGTGAAGATCTGAGTATGTAGTTTTTGACCTTATATGGAACCTCCTATCTGAAAATTTGAGAATTCTTAAAAAATTTGACCAAAATCTTGATATCCCCAATCCTATGTTTTGTATGTTTTTTCCACGTGTCTTGACATCCAATGTATCGCTGCAAATTTTAGTGGAGATCTGAGTATGTAGTTTTTGACCTTATCTGGAACCTCCTATCTGAAAATTTGAAAATTTTTAAAAAATTCGTCCAAAATCTTGATGTCTTCAATCTCTTGTTTTGTACGTTTTTTCCACGTGTCTTGACCTCCAATGACCTTATATGGAGCCTCCTTTCTGAAAATTTGAAAATTCTTAAAAAATTCGTCGAAAATCTTGATGTCTCCAATCTCTTGTTTTGTACGTTTTTTCCACGTGTCTTGACATGCAAAGTATCCCTGCAAAGTTTGGTGAAGATCTGAGTATGTAGTTTTTGAACTTATATGGAACCTCCTTTCTGAAAATTTGAAAATTCTTAAAAAATTCGTCCAAAATCTTGATGTCTCCAATCTCTTGTTTTGTACGTTTTTTCCACGTTTCTTGACATCCAATGTATCCCTGCAATGTTTGGTGAAGATCTGAGTATGTAGTTTTTGACCTTATCTGGAACCTCCTATCTGAAAATTTGAAAATTCTTAAAAAATTCGTCCAAAATCTTGATGTCTCCAATCTCTTGTTTTGTATGTTTTTTCCACGTGTCTTGACATCCAATGTATCCCTGCAAAGTTTGGTGAAGATCTGAGTATGTAGTTTTTGACCTTATCTGGAACCTCCTATCTGAAAATTTGAAAATTTTTAAAAAATTCGTCCAAAATCTTGATGTCTTCAATCTCTTGTTTTGTACGTTTTTTCCACGTGTCTTGACCTCCAATGTATCCCTGCAAAGTTTGGTGAAGATCTGAGTATGTCGTTTTTGACCTTATGTGGAACATCCTTTCTGAAAATTTGAAAATTCTTAAAAAATTCGTCCAAAATCTTGATGTCTCCAATCTCTTGTTTTGTACGTTTTTTCCACGTGTCTTGACATCCAATGTATCCCTGCAAAGTTTGGTAAAGATCTGAGTATGTAGTTTTTAAACTTATATGGAACCTCCTTTCTGAAAATTTGAAAATTCTTAAAAAATTCGTCCAAAATCTTGATGTCCCCAATCTCTTGTTTTGTACGTTTTTTACACGTGTCTTGACATCCAATGTATCCATGCAAAGTTTGGTGAAGATCTGAGTATGTCGTTTTTGACCTTATCTTGAACCTCCCATCTGAAAATTTGAAAATTCTTCAAAAATTCGTCGAAAATCTTGATGTCTCCAATCTCTTGTTTTGTACGTTTTTTCCACGTGTCTTGACATGCAAAGTATCCCTGCAACGTTTGGTGAAGATCTGAGTATGTAGTTTTTGACCTTATCTGGAACCTCCTATCTGAAAATTTGAAAATTCTTCAAAAATTCGTCCAAAATCTTGATGTCTCCAATCTCTTGTTTTGTACGTTTTTTCCACGTTTCTTGACATCCAATGTACCCCTGCAATGTTTGGTGAAGATCTGAGTATGTAGTTTTTGACCTTATATGGAACCTCCTATCTGAAAATTTGAGAATTCTTAAAAAATTTGACCAAAATCTTGATATCCCCAATCCTATGTTTTGTATGTTTTTTCCACGTGTCTTGACATCCAATGTATCGCTGCAAATTTTAGTGGAGATCTGAGTATGTAGTTTTTGACCTTATCTGGAACCTCCTATCTGAAAATTTGAAAATTTTTAAAAAATTCGTCCAAAATCTTGATGTCTTCAATCTCTTGTTTTGTACGTTTTTTCCACGTGTCTTGACCTCCAATGTATCCCTGCAAAGTTTGGTGAAGATCTGAGTATGTCGTTTTTGACCTTATCTGGAACATCCTTTCTGAAAATTTGAAAATTCTTAAAAAATTCGTCCAAAATCTTGATGTCTCCAATCTCTTGTTTTGTACGTTTTTTCCACGTGTCTTGACATCCAATGTATCCCTGCAAAGTTTGGTGAAGATCTGAGTATGTCGTTTTTGACCTTATCTGGAACCTCATTTCTGAAAATTTGAAAATTCTTAAAAAATTCGTCCAAAATCTTGATGTCTCCAATCTCTTGTTTTGTACGTTTTTTCCACGTGTCTTGACATCCAATGTATCCCTGCAAAGTTTGGTGAAGATCTGAGTATGTAGTTTTTGACCTTATATGGAACCTCCCATCTGAAAATTTGAAAATTCCTAAAAAATTCGTCTAAAATCTTGATGTCTCCACTCTCTTGTTTTGTACTTTTTTTCCACGTGTCTTGACGTCCAATGTATCCCTGCAAAGTTTGGTGAAGATCTGAGTATGTAGTTTTTGACCTTATATGGAACCTCCTATCTGAAAATTTGAGAATTCTTGAAAAATTCGTCCAAAATCTTGATGTCTCCAATCTCTTGTTTTGTACGTTTTTTCCACGTGTCTTGACATCCAATGTATCCCTGCAAAGTTTGGTGAAGATCTGAGTATGTAGTTTTTGACCTTATCTGGAACCTACCATCTGAAAATTTGAAAATTCCTAAAAAATCCGTCCAAAATCTTGATGACCTCAATCTCTTGTTTTGTACGTTTTTTCCACGTGTCTTGACATCCAATGTATCCCTGCAATGTTTGGTGAAGATCTGAGTATGTAGTTTTTGACCTTACATGGAACCTCTTATCTGAAAATTTGAAAATTCTTAAAAATATTTGACCAAAATCTTGATGTCCCCAATCCTATGTTTTGTATGTTTTTTCCACGTGTCTTGACATCCAATGTATCCCTGCAAAGTTTGGTGAAGATCTGAGTATGTAGTTTTTGACCTTATATGGAGCCTCCTTTCTGAAAATTTGAAAATTCTTAAAAAATTCATCCAAAATCTTGATGTCTCCAATCTCTTGTTTTGTACGTTTTTTCCACGTTTCTTGACATCCAATGTATCCCTGCAAAGTTTGGTGAAGATCTGAGTATGTAGTTTTTGACCTTATATGGAACCTCCTTTCTGAAAATTTGAAAATTCTTAAAAAATTCGTCCAAAATCTTGATGTCCCCAATCCTATGTTTTGTATGTTTTTTCCACGTGTCTTGACATCCAATGTATCCATGCAAAGTTTGGTGAAGATCTGAGTATGTAGTTTTTGACCTTATATGGAACCTCCTTTCTGAAAATTTGAAAATTCTTAAAAAATTCGTCCAAAATCTTGATGTCCCCAATCCTATGTTTTGTATGTTTTTTCCACTTGTCTTGACATCCAATGTATCCCTGCAAAGTTTGGTGAAGATCTGAGTATGTAGTTTTTGACCTTATCTGGAACCTCCTATCTGAAAATTTGAAAATTTTTAAAAAATTCGTCCAAAATCTTGATGTCTTCAATCTCTTGTTTTGTACGTTTTTTCCACGTGTCTTGACTTCCAATGTATCCCTGCAAAGTTTGGTGAAGATCTGAGTATGTCGTTTTTGACCTTATCTGGAACATCCTTTCTGAAAGTTTGAAAATTCTTAAAAAAATCGTCCAAAATCTTGATGTCTCCAATCTCTTGTTTTGTACGTTTTTTCCACGTGTCTTGACATCCAATGTATCCCTCCAAAGTTTGGTGAAGATCTGAGTATGTAGTTTTTGACCTTATATGGAACCTCCTTTCTGAAAATTTGAAAATTCTTAAAAAATTCGTCCAAAATCTTGATGTCCCCAATCTCTTGTTTTGTACGTTTTTTCCACGTGTCTTGACATCCAATGTATCCATGCAAAGTTTGGTGAAGATCTGAGTATGTCGTTTTTGACCTTATCTGGAACCTCCCATCTGAAAATTTGAAAATTCTTAAAAAATTCGTCGAAAATCTTGATGTCTCCAATCTCTTGTTTTGTACGTTTTTCCCACGTGTCTTGACATGCAAAGTATCCCTGCAACGTTTGGTGAAGATCTGAGTATGTAGTTTTTGACCTTATCTGGAACCTCCCATCTGAAAATTTGAAAATTCCTAAAAAATCCGTCCAAAATCTTGATGACCTCAACCTCTTGTTTTGTACGTTTTTTCCACGTGTCTTGACATCCAATGTATCCCTGCAATGTTTGGTGAAGATCTGAGTATGTAGTTTTTGACCTTATATGGAACCTCTTATCTGAAAATTTGAAAATTCTTAAAAATATTTGACAAAAATCTTTGTTGTCCCCAATCCTATGTTTTGTATGTTTTTTCCACGTGTCTTGACATCCAATGTATTTCTGCAAAGTTTGGTGAAGATCTGAGTATGTCGTTTTTGACCTTATCTGGAACCTCCCATCTGAAAATTTGAAAATTCTTAAAAAATTCGACCAAAATCTTGATGTCTCCAATCCTATGTTTTGTATGTTTTTTCCACGTGTCTTGACATCCAATGTATCCATGCACAGTTTGGTGAAGATCTGAGTATGTAGTTTTTGACCTTATCTGGAACCTCCCATCTGAAAATTTGAAAATTTTTAAAAAATTCGTCCAAAATCTTGATGTCTCCAATCTCTTGTTTTGTACGTTTTTTCCACGTGTCTTGACCTCCAATGTATCCCTGCAATGTTTGGTGAAGATCTGAGTATGTAGTTTTTGACCTTATATGGAACCTCCTATCTGAAAATTTGAAAATTCTTAAAAAATTTGACCAAAATCTTGATGTCCCCAATCCTATGTTTTGTATGTTTTTTCCAGGTGTCTTGACATCCAATATATCCCTGCAAAGTTTGGTGAAGATCTGAGTATGTAGTTTTTGACCTTATCTGGAACCTCCTATCTGAAAATTTTAAAATTTTTAAAAAATTCGTCCAAAATCTTGATGTCTTCAATCTCTTGTTTTGTACGTTTTTTCCACGTGTCTTGACTTCCAATGTATCCCTGCAAAGTTTGGTGAAGATCTGAGTATGTCGTTTTTGACCTTATCTGGAACATCCTTTCTGAAAGTTTGAAAATTCTTAAAAAAATCGTCCAAAATCTTGATGTCTCCAATCTCTTGTTTTGTACGTTTTTTCCACGTGTCTTGACATCCAATGTATCCCTCCAAAGTTTGGTGAAGATCTGAGTATGTAGTTTTTGACCTTATATGGAACCTCCTTTCTGAAAATTTGAAAATTCTTAAAAAATTCGTCCAAAATCTTGATGTCCCCAATCTCTTGTTTTGTACGTTTTTTCCACGTGTCTTGACATCCAATGTATCCATGCAAAGTTTGGTGAAGATCTGAGTATGTAGTTTTTGACCTTATCTGGAACCTCCCATCTGAAAATTTGAAAATTGTTAAAAAATTCGTCGAAAATCTTGATGTCTCCAATCTCTTGTTTTGTACGTTTTTCCCACGTGTCTTGACATGCAAAGTATCCCTGCAACGTTTGGTGAAGATCTGAGTATGTAGTTTTTGACCTTATCTGGAACCTCCCATCTGAAAATTTGAAAATTCCTAAAAAATCCGTCCAAAATCTTGATGACCTCAACCTCTTGTTTTGTACGTTTTTTCCACGTGTCTTGACATCCAATGTATCCCTGCAATGTTTGGTGAAGATCTGAGTATGTAGTTTTTGACCTTATATGGAACCTCTTATCTGAAAATTTGAAAATTCTTAAAAATATTTGACAAAAATCTTTGTTGTCCCCAATCCTATGTTTTGTATGTTTTTTCCACGTGTCTTGACATCCAATGTATTTCTGCAAAGTTTGGTGAAGATCTGAGTATGTCGTTTTTGACCTTATCTGGAACCTCCCATCTGAAAATTTGAAAATTCTTAAAAAATTCGACCAAAATCTTGATGTCTCCAATCCTATGTTTTGTATGTTTTTTCCACGTGTCTTGACATCCAATGTATCCATGCAAAGTTTGGTGAAGATCTGAGTATGTAGTTTTTGACCTTATCTGGAACCTCCCATCTGAAAATTTGAAAATTTTTAAAAAATTCGTCCAAAATCTTGATGTCTCCAATCTCTTGTTTTGTACGTTTTTTCCACGTGTCTTGACCTCCAATGTATCCCTGCAATGTTTGGTGAAGATCTGAGTATGTAGTTTTTGACCTTATATGGAACCTCCTATCTGAAAATTTGAAAATTCTTAAAAAATTTGACCAAAATCTTGATGTCCCCAATCCTATGTTTTGTATGTTTTTTCCAGGTGTCTTGACATCCAATATATCCCTGCAAAGTTTGGTGAAGATCTGAGTATGTCGTTTTTGACCTTATCTGGAACATCCTTTCTGAAAATTTGAAAATTCTTAAAAAATTCGTCCAAAATCTTGATGTCTCCAATCTCTTGTTTTGTACGTTTTTTTCACGTGTCTTCACATCCAATGTATCCCTGCAAAGTTTGGTGAAGATCTGAGTATGTAGTTTTTGACCTTATCTGGAACCTTTCATCTGAAAATTTGAAAATTCTTAAAAAATTCGTCGAAAATCTTGATGTCTCCAATCTCTTGTTTTGTACGTTTTTTCCACGTGTCTTGACATGCAAAGTATCCCTGCAACGTTTGGTGAAGATCTGAGTATGTAGTTTTTGACCTTATCTGGAACCTCCTATCTGAAAATTTGAAAATTCTTAAAAAATTCGTCCAAAATCTTGATGTCTCCAATCTCTTGTTTTGTACGTTTTTTCCACGTTTCTTGACATCCAATGTATCCCTGCAATGTTTGGTGAAGATCTGAGTATGTAGTTTTTGACCTTATATGGAACCTCCTATCTGAAAATTTGAAAATTCTTAAAAAATTTGACCAAAATCTTGATATCCCCAATCCTATGTTTTGTAAGTTTTTTCCACGTGTCTTGACATCCAATGTATCCCTGCAAAGTTTGGTGAAGATCTGAGTATGTAGTTTTTGACCTTATCTGGAACCTCCTATCTGAAAATTTGAAAATTTTTAAAAAATTCGTCCAAAATCTTGATGTCTTCAATCTCTTGTTTTGTACGTTTTTTCCACGTGTCTTGACCTCCAATGTATCCCTGCAAAGTTTGGTGAAGATCTGAGTATGTCGTTTTTGACCTTATGTGGAACATCCTTTCTGAAAATTTGAAAATTCTTAAAAAATTCGTCCAAAATCTTTATGTCTCCAATCTCTTGTTTTGTACGTTTTTTCCACGTGTCTTGACATCCAATGTATCCCTGCAAAGTTTGGTGAAGATCTGAGTATGTAGTTTTTGAACTTATATGGAACCTCCTTTCTGAAAATTTGAAAATTCTTAAAAAATTCGTCCAAAATCTTGATGTCCCCAATCTCTTGTTTTGTACGTTTTTTACACGTGTCTTGACATCCAATGTATCCATGCAAAGTTTGGTGAAGATCTGAGTATGTCGTTTTTGACCTTATCTGGAACCTCCCATCTGAAAATTTGAAAATTCTTCAAAAATTCGTCGAAAATCTTGATGTCTCCAATCTCTTGTTTTGTACGTTTTTTCCACGTGTCTTGACATGCAAAGTATCCCTGCAACGTTTGGTGAAGATCTGAGTATGTAGTTTTTGACCTTATCTGGAACCTCCTATCTGAAAATTTGAAAATTCTTCAAAAATTCGTCCAAAATCTTGATGTCTCCAATCTCTTGTTTTGTACGTGTTTTCCACGTTTCTTGACATCCAATGTATCCATGCAATGTTTGGTGAAGATCTGAGTATGTAGTTTTTGACCTTATATGGAACCTCCTATCTGAAAATTTGAGAATTCTTAAAAAATTTGACCAAAATCTTGATATCCCCAATCCTATGTTTTGTATGTTTTTTCCACGTGTCTTGACATCCAATGTATCGCTGCAAATTTTAGTGGAGATCTGAGTATGTAGTTTTTGACCTTATCTGGAACCTCCTATCTGAAAATTTGAAAATTTTTAAAAAATTCGTCCAAAATCTTGATGTCTTCAATCTCTTGTTTTGTACGTTTTTTCCACGTGTCTTGACCTCCAATGTATCCCTGCAAAGTTTGGTGAAGATCTGAGTATGTCGTTTTTGACCTTATCTGGAACATCCTTTCTGAAAATTTGAAAATTCTTAAAAAATTCGTCCAAAATCTTGATGTCTCCAATCTCTTGTTTTGTACGTTTTTTCCACGTGTCTTGACATGCAAAGTATCCCTGCAACGTTTGGTGAAGATCTGAGTATGTAGTTTTTGACCTTATCTGGAACCTCCCATCTGAAAATTTGAAAATTCTTAAAAAATTCGTCCAAAATCTTGATGTCTCCAATCTCTTGTTTTGTACGTTTTTTCCACGTTTCTTGACATCCAATGTATCCCTGCAACGTTTGGTGAAGATCTGAGTATGTAGTTTTTGACCTTATATGGAACCTCCTATCTAAAAATTTGAAAATTCTTAAAAAATTTGACCAAATTCTTGATATCCCCAATCCAATGTTTTGTATGTTTTTTCCACGTGTCTTGACATCCAATGTATCCCTGCAAAGTTTGGTGAAGATCTGAGTATGTAGTTTTTGACCTTATCTGGAACCTCCTATCTGAAAATTTGAAAATTTTTAAAAAATTCGTCCAAAATCTTGATGTCTTCAATCTCTTGTTATGTACGTTTTTTCCACGTGTCTTGACCTCCAATGTATCCCTGCAAAGTTTGGTGAAGATCTGAGTATGTCGTTTTTGACCTTATCTGGAACATCCTTTCTGAAAATTTGAAAATTCTTAAAAAATTCGTCCAAAATCTTGATGTCTCCAATCTCTTGTTTTGTACGTTTTTTCCACGTGTCTTGACATGCAATGTATCCCTGCAAAGTTTGGTGAAGATCTGAGTATGTAGTTTTTGACCTTATATGGAACCTACTTTCTGAAAATTTGAAAATTCTTAAAAAATTCGTCCAAAATCTTGATGTCCCCAATCTCTTGTTTTGTACGTTTTTTCCACGTGTCTTGACATCCAATGTATCCATGCAAAGTTTGGTGAAGATCTGAGTATGTCGTTTTTGACCTTATCTGGAACCTCCCATCTGAAAATTTGAAAATTCTTAAAAAAATCGTCGAAAATCTTGATGTCTCCAATCTCTTGTTTTGTACGTTTTTTCCACGTGTCTTGACATGCAAAGTATCCCTGCAACGTTTGGTGAAGATCTGAGTTTTTGACCTTATATGGAACCTCCTATCTGAAAATTTTAAAATTCTTAAAAAATTTGACCAAAAGCTTGATATCCCCAATCCTATGTTTTGTATGTTTTTTCCACGTGTCTTGACATCCAATGTATCCCTGCAAAGTTTGGTGAAGATCTGAGTATGTAGTTTTTGACCTTATCTGGAACATCCTTTCTGAAAATTTGAAAATTCTTAAAAAATTCGTCCAAAATCTTGATATCTCCAATCTCTTGTTTTGTACGTTTTTTCCACGTGTCTTGACATCCAATGTATCCCTGCAAAGTTTGGTGAAGATCTGAGTATGTAGTTTTTGACCTTATATGGAACCTCCTTTCTGAAAATTTGAAAATTCTTAAAAAATTCGTCCAAAATCTTGATGTCTCCAATCTCTTGTTTTGTACGTTTTTTCCACGTGTCTTGACATCCAATGTATCCCTGCAAAGTTTGGTGAAGATCTGAGTATGTAGTTTTTGACCTTATATGGAACCTCCCATCTGAAAATTTGAAAATTCCTAAAAAATCCGTCTAAAATCTTGATGTCTCCACTCTCTTGTTTTGTACTTTTTTTCCACGTGTCTTGACATCCAATGTATCCCTGCAAAGTTTGGTGAAGATCTGAGTATGTAGTTTTTGACCTTATATGGAACCTCCTTTCTGAAAATTTGAAAATTCTTAAAAAATTCGACCAAAATCTTGAAGTCTCCAATCCTATGTTTTGTATGTTTTTTCCACGTGTCTTGACATCCAATGTATCCATGCAAAGTTTGGTGAAGATCTGAGTATGTAGTTTTTGACCTTATATGGAACCTCCTACCTGAAAATTTGAGAATTCTTGAAAAATTCGTCCAAAATCTTGATGTCTCCAATCTCTTGTTTTGTACGTTTTTTCCACGTGTCTTGACATCCAATGTATAACTGCAAAGTTTGGTGAAGATCTGAGTATGTAGTTTTTGACCTTATCTGGAACATCCTTTCTGAAAATTTGAAAATTCTTAAAAAATTCGTCCAAAATCTTGATATCTCCAATCTCTTGTTTTGTACGTTTTTTCCACGTGTCTTGACATCCAATGTATCCCTGCAAAGTTTGGTGAAGATCTGAGTATGTAGTTTTTGACCTTATATGGAACCTCCTTTCTGAAAATTTGAAAATTCTTAAAAAATTCGTCCAAAATCTTGATGTCTCCAATCTCTTGTTTTGTACGTTTTTTCCACGTGTCTTGACATCCAATGTATCCCTGCAAAGTTTGGTGAAGATCTGAGTATGTAGTTTTTGACCTTATATGGAACCTCCCATCTGAAAATTTGAAAATTCCTAAAAAATCCGTCTAAAATCTTGATGTCTCCACTCTCTTGTTTTGTACTTTTTTTCCACGTGTCTTGACATCCAATGTATCCCTGCAAAGTTTGGTGAAGATCTGAGTATGTAGTTTTTGACCTTATATGGAACCTCCTTTCTGAAAATTTGAAAATTCTTAAAAAATTCGACCAAAATCTTGAAGTCTCCAATCCTATGTTTTGTATGTTTTTTCCACGTGTCTTGACATCCAATGTATCCATGCAAAGTTTGGTGAAGATCTGAGTATGTAGTTTTTGACCTTATATGGAACCTCCTACCTGAAAATTTGAGAATTCTTGAAAAATTCGTCCAAAATCTTGATGTCTCCAATCTCTTGTTTTGTACGTTTTTTCCACGTGTCTTGACATCCAATGTATCCCTGCAAAGTTTGGTGAAGATCTGAGTATGTCGTTTTTGACCTTATCTGGAACATCCTTTCTGAAAATTTGAAAATTCTTCAAAAATTCGTCCAAAATCTTGATGTCTCCAATCTCTTGTTTTGTACGTTTTTTCCACGTGTCTTGACATCCAATGTATAACTGCAAAGTTTGGTGAAGATCTGAGTATGTAGTTTTTGACCTTATCTGGAACCTCCTTTCTGAAAATTTGAAAATTCTTCAAAAATTCGTCCAAAATCTTGATGTCTCCACTCTCTTGTTTTGTACGTTTTTTCCACGTGTCTTGACAATCAATGTATCCCTGCAAAGTTTGGTGAAGATCTGAGTATGTAGTTTTTGACCTTATATGGAACCTCCTTTCTGAAAATTTGAAAATTCTTAAAAAATTCGTCCAAAATCTTGATGTCTCCAATCTCTTGTTTTGTACGTTTTTTCCACGTGTCTTGACATCCAATGTATCCCTGCAAAGTTTGGTGAAGATCTGAGTATGTAGTTTTTGACCTTATATGGAACCTCCCATCTGAAAATTTGAAAATTCCTAAAAAATCCGTCTAAAATCTTGATGTCTCCACTCTCTTGTTTTGTACTTTTTTTCCACGTGTCTTGACATCCAATGTATCCCTGCAAAGTTTGGTGAAGATCTGAGTATGTAGTTTTTGACCTTATATGGAACCTCCTTTCTGAAAATTTGAAAATTCTTAAAAAATTCGACCAAAATCTTGATGTCTCCAATCCTATGTTTTGTATGTTTTTTCCACGTGTCTTGACATCCAATGTATCCATGCAAAGTTTGGTGAAGATCTGAGTATGTAGTTTTTGACCTTATATGGAACCTCCTACCTGAAAATTTGAGAATTCTTGAAAAATTCGTCCAAAATCTTGATGTCTCCAATCTCTTGTTTTGTACGTTTTTTCCACGTGTCTTGACATCCAATGTATCCCTGCAAAGTTTGGTGAAGATCTGAGTATGTCGTTTTTGACCTTATCTGGAACATCCTTTCTGAAAATTTGAAAATTCTTCAAAAATTCGTCCAAAATCTTGATGTCTCCAATCTCTTGTTTTGTACGTTTTTTCCACGTGTCTTGACATCCAATGTATAACTGCAAAGTTTGGTGAAGATCTGAGTATGTAGTTTTTGACCTTATCTGGAACCTCCTTTCTGAAAATTTGAAAATTCTTCAAAAATTCGTCCAAAATCTTGATGTCTCCACTCTCTTGTTTTGTACGTTTTTTCCACGTGTCTTGACAATCAATGTATCCCTGCAAAGTTTGGTGAAGATCTGAGTATGTAGTTTTTGACCTTATATGGAGCCTCCTTTCTGAAAATTTGAAAATTCTTAAAAAATTCATCCAAAATCTTGATGTCTCCAATCTCTTGTTTTGTACGTTTTTTCCACGTTTCTTGACATCCAATGTATCCCTGCAAAGTTTGGTGAAGATCTGAGTATGTAGTTTTTGACCTTATATGGAACCTCCTTTCTGAAAATTTGAAAATTCTTAAAAAATTCGTCCAAAATCTTGATGTCCCCAATCCTATGTTTTGTATGTTTTTCCACGTGTCTTGACATCCAATGTATCCATGCAAAGTTTGGTGAAGATCTGAGTATGTCGTTTTTGACCTTATCTGAAACCTCCCATCTGAAAATTTGAAAATTCTTAAAAAATTCGTCGAAAATCTTGATGTCTCCAATCTCTTGTTATGTACGTTTTTTCCACGTGTCTTGACATGCAAAGTATCCCTGCAACGTTTGGTGAAGATCTGAGTATGTAGTTTTTGACCTTATCTGGAACCTCCTATCTGAAAATTTGAAAATTCTTAAAAAATTCGTCCAAAATCTTGATGTCTCCAATCTCTTGTTTTGTACGTTTTTTCCACGTTTCTTGACATCCAATGTATCCCTGCAATGTTTGGTGAAGATCTGAGTATGTAGTTTTTGACCTTATTAGGAACCTCCTATCTGAAAATTTGAAAATTCTTAAAAAATTTGACCAAAATCTTGATATCCCCAATCCTATGTTTTGTATGTTTTTTCCACGTGTCTTGACATCCAATGTATCCCTGCAAAGTTTGGTGAAGATCTGAGTATGTAGTTTTTGACCTTATCTGGAACCTCCTATCTGAAAATTTGAAAATTTTTAAAAAATTCGTCCAAAATCTTGATGTCTTCAATCTCTTGTTTTGTACGTTTTTTCCACGTGTCTTGACCTCCAATGTATCCCTGCAAAGTTTGGTGAAGATCTGAATATGTCGTTTTTGACCTTATGTGGAACATCCTTTCTGAAAATTTGAAAATTCTTAAAAAATTCGTCCAAAATCTTGATGTCTCCAATCTCTTGTTTTGTACGTTTTTTCCACGTGTCTTGACATCCAATGTATCCCTGCAAAGTTTGGTGAAGATCTGAGTATGTAGTTTTTGAACTTATATGGAACCTCCTTTCTGAAAATTTGAAAATTCTTAAAAAATTCGTCCAAAATCTTGATGTCCCCAATCTCTTGTTTTGTACGTTTTTTACACGTGTCTTGACATCCAATGTATCCATGCAAAGTTTGGTGAAGATCTGAGTATGTCGTTTTTGACCTTATCTGGAACCTCCCATCTGAAAATTTGAAAATTCTTCAAAAATTCGTCGAAAATCTTGATGTCTCCAATCTCTTGTTTTGTACGTTTTTTCCACGTATCTTGACATGCAAAGTATCCCTGCAACGTTTGGTGAAGATCTGAGTATGTAGTTTTTGACCTTATCTGGAACCTCCTATCTGAAAATTTGAAAATTCTTCAAAAATTCGTCCAAAATCTTGATGTCTCCAATCTCTTGTTTTGTACGTTTTTTCCACGTTTCTTGACATCCAATGTATCCCTGCAATGTTTGGTGAAGATCTGAGTATGTAGTTTTTGACCTTATATGGAACCTCCTATCTGAAAATTTGAGAATTCTTAAAAAATTTGACCAAAATCTTGATATCCCCAATCCTATGTTTTGTATGTTTTTTCCACGTGTCTTGACATCCAATGTATCCCTGCAAAGTTTGGTGAAGATCTGAGTATGTAGTTTTTGACCTTATCTGGAACATCCTTTCTGAAAATTTGTAAATTCTTAAAAAATTCGTCCAAAATCTTGATGTCTCCAATCTCTTGTTTTGTACGTTTTTTCCACGTGTCTTGACATCCAATGTATCCCTGCAAAGTTTGGTGAAGATCTGAGTATGTAGTTTTTGACCTTATATGGAACCTCCTTTCTGAAAATTTGAAAATTCTTAAAAAATTCGTCCAAAATCTTGATGTCTCCAATCTCTTGTTTTGTACGTTTTTTCCACGTGTCTTGACATCCAATGTATCCCTGCAAAGTTTGGTGAAGATCTGAGTATGTAGTTTTTGACCTTATATGGAACCTCCCATCTGAAAATTTGAAAATTCCTAAAAAAACCGTCTAAAATCTTGATGTCTCCACTCTCTTGTTTTGTACTTTTTTCCACGTGTCTTGACATCCAATGTATCCCTGCAAAGTTTGGTGAAGATCTGAGTATGTAGTTTTTGACCTTATATGGAACCTCCTATCTGAAAATTTGAGAATTCTTGAAAAATTCGTCCAAAATCTTGATGTCTCCAATCTCTTGTTTTGTACGTTTTTTCCACGTGTCTTGACATCCAATGTATCCCTGCAAAGTTTGGTGAAGATCTGAGTATGTCTTTTTTGACCTTATCTGGAACATCCTTTCTGAAAATTTGAAAATTCTTAAAAAATTCGTCCAAAATCTTGATGTCTCCAATCTCTTGTTTTGTACGTTTTTTTCACGTGTCTTGACATCCAATGTATCCCTGCAAAGTTTGGTGAAGATCTGAGTATGTAGTTTTTGACCTTATCTGGAACCTCTCATCTGAAAATTTGAAAATTCCTAAAAAATCCGTCCAAAATCTTGATGACACCAATCTCTTGTTTTGTACGTTTTTTCCACGTGTCTTGACATCCAATGTATCCCTGCAAAGTTTGGTGAAGATCTGAGTATGTAGTTTTTGACCTTATCTGGAACCTCCTATCTGAAAATTTGAAAATTCTTAAAAAATTCGTCCAAAATCTTGATGTCTCCAATCTCTTGTTTTGTACGTTTTTTCCACGTGTCTTGACATCCAATGTATCCCTGCAAAGTTTGGTGAAGATCTGAGTATGTAGTTTTTGACCTTATATGGAACCTCCTTTCTGAAAATTTGAAAATTCTTAAAAAATTCGTCCAAAATCTTGATGTCTCCAATCTCTTGTTTTGTACGTTTTTTCCACGTGTCTTGACATCCAATGTATCCCTGCAAAGTTTGGTGAAGATCTGAGTATGTAGTTTTTGACCTTATATGGAACCTCCCATCTGAAAATTTGAAAATTCCTAAAAAATCCGTCTAAAATCTTGATGTCTCCACTCTCTTGTTTTGTACTTTTTTTCCACGTGTCTTGACATCCAATGTATCCCTGCAAAGTTTGGTGAAGATCTGAGTATGTAGTTTTTGACCTTATATGGAACCTCCTTTCTGAAAATTTGAAAATTCTTAAAAAATTCGACCAAAATCTTGATGTCTCCAATCCTATGTTTTGTATGTTTTTTCCACGTGTCTTGACATCCAATGTATCCCTGCAAAGTTTGGTGAAGATCTGAGTATGTAGTTTTTGACCTTATCTGGAACATCCTTTCTGAAAATTTGTAAATTCTTAAAAAATTCGTCCAAAATCTTGATGTCTCCAATCTCTTGTTTTGTACGTTTTTTCCACGTGTCTTGACATCCAATGTATCCCTGCAAAGTTTGGTGAAGATCTGAGTATGTAGTTTTTGACCTTATATGGAACCTCCTTTCTGAAAATTTGAAAATTCTTAAAAAATTCGTCCAAAATCTTGATGTCTCCAATCTCTTGTTTTGTACGTTTTTTCCACGTGTCTTGACATCCAATGTATCCCTGCAAAGTTTGGTGAAGATCTGAGTATGTAGTTTTTGACCTTATATGGAACCTCCCATCTGAAAATTTGAAAATTCCTAAAAAAACCGTCTAAAATCTTGATGTCTCCACTCTCTTGTTTTGTACTTTTTTCCACGTGTCTTGACATCCAATGTATCCCTGCAAAGTTTGGTGAAGATCTGAGTATGTAGTTTTTGACCTTATATGGAACCTCCTATCTGAAAATTTGAGAATTCTTGAAAAATTCGTCCAAAATCTTGATGTCTCCAATCTCTTGTTTTGTACGTTTTTTCCACGTGTCTTGACATCCAATGTATCCCTGCAAAGTTTGGTGAAGATCTGAGTATGTCTTTTTTGACCTTATCTGGAACATCCTTTCTGAAAATTTGAAAATTCTTAAAAAATTCGTCCAAAATCTTGATGTCTCCAATCTCTTGTTTTGTACGTTTTTTTCACGTGTCTTGACATCCAATGTATCCCTGCAAAGTTTGGTGAAGATCTGAGTATGTAGTTTTTGACCTTATCTGGAACCTCTCATCTGAAAATTTGAAAATTCCTAAAAAATCCGTCCAAAATCTTGATGACACCAATCTCTTGTTTTGTACGTTTTTTCCACGTGTCTTGACATCCAATGTATCCCTGCAAAGTTTGGTGAAGATCTGAGTATGTAGTTTTTGACCTTATCTGGAACCTCCTATCTGAAAATTTGAAAATTCTTAAAAAATTCGTCCAAAATCTTGATGTCTCCAATCTCTTGTTTTGTACGTTTTTTCCACGTGTCTTGACATCCAATGTATCCCTGCAAAGTTTGGTGAAGATCTGAGTATGTAGTTTTTGACCTTATATGGAACCTCCTTTCTGAAAATTTGAAAATTCTTAAAAAATTCGTCCAAAATCTTGATGTCTCCAATCTCTTGTTTTGTACGTTTTTTCCACGTGTCTTGACATCCAATGTATCCCTGCAAAGTTTGGTGAAGATCTGAGTATGTAGTTTTTGACCTTATATGGAACCTCCCATCTGAAAATTTGAAAATTCCTAAAAAATCCGTCTAAAATCTTGATGTCTCCACTCTCTTGTTTTGTACTTTTTTTCCACGTGTCTTGACATCCAATGTATCCCTGCAAAGTTTGGTGAAGATCTGAGTATGTAGTTTTTGACCTTATATGGAACCTCCTTTCTGAAAATTTGAAAATTCTTAAAAAATTCGACCAAAATCTTGATGTCTCCAATCCTATGTTTTGTATGTTTTTTCCACGTGTCTTGACATCCAATGTATCCATGCAAAGTTTGGTGAAGATCTGAGTATGTAGTTTTTGACCTTATATGGAACCTCCTATCTGAAAATTTGAGAATTCTTGAAAAATTCGTCCAAAATCTTGATGTCTCCAATCTCTTGTTTTGTACGTTTTTTCCACGTGTCTTGACATCCAATGTATCCCTGCAAAGTTTGGTGAAGATCTGAGTATGTCGTTTTTGACCTTATCTGGAACATCCTTTCTGAAAATTTGAAAATTCTTAAAAAATTCGTCCAAAATCTTGATGTCTCCAATCTCTTGTTTTGTACGTTTTTTTCACGTGTCTTGACATCCAATGTATCCCTGCAAAGTTTGGTGAAGATCTGAGTATGTAGTTTTTGACCTTATCTGGAACCTCTCATCTGAAAATTTGAAAATTCCTAAAAAATCCGTCCAAAATCTTGATGACACCAATCTCTTGTTTTGTACGTTTTTTCCACGTGTCTTGATATCCAATGTATCCCTGCAAAGTTTGGTGAAGATCTGAGTATGTAGTTTTTGACCTTATCTGGAACCTCCTTTCTGAAAATTTGAAAATTCTTCAAAAATTCGTCCAAAATCTTGATGTCTCCACTCTCTTGTTTTGTACGTTTTTTCCACGTGTCTTGACATCCAATGTATCCCTGCAAAGTTTGGTGAAGATCTGAGTATGTAGTTTTTGACCTTATATGGAGCCTCATTTCTGAAAATTTGAAAATTCTAAAAAAATTCGTCGAAAATCTTGATGTCTCCAATCTCTTGTTTTGTACGTTTTTTCCACGTGTCTTGACATGCAAAGTATCCCTGCAACGTTTGGTGAAGATCTGAGTATGTAGTTTTTGACCTTATCTGGAACCTCCCATCTGAAAATTTGAAAATTCCTAAAAAATCCGTCTAAAATCTTGATGTCTCCACTCTCTTGTTTTGTACTTTTTTTCCACGTGTCTTGACATCCAATGTATCCCTGCAAAGTTTGGTGAAGATCTGAGTATGTAGTTTTTGACCTTATATGGAACCTCCTTTCTGAAAATTTGAAAATTCTTAAAAAATTCGACCAAAATCTTGATGTCTCCAATCCTATGTTTTGTATGTTTTTTCCACGTGTCTTGACATCCAATGTATCCATGCAAAGTTTGGTGAAGATCTGAGTATGTAGTTTTTGACCTTATATGGAACCTCCTATCTGAAAGTTTGAGAATTCTTGAAAAATTCGTCCAAAATCTTGATGTCTCCAATCTCTTGTTTTGTACGTTTTTTCCACGTGTCTTGACATCCAATGTATCCCTGCAAAGTTTGGTGAAGATCTGAGTATGTCGTTTTTGACCTTATCTGGAACATCCTTTCTGAAAATTTGAAAATTCTTCAAAAATTCGTCCAAAATCTTGATGTCTCCAATCTCTTGTTTTGTACGTTTTTTCCACGTGTCTTGACATCCAATGTATAACTGCAAAGTTTGGTGAAGATCTGAGAATGTAGTTTTTGACCTTATCTGGAACCTCCTTTCTGAAAATTTGAAAATTCTTCAAAAATTCGTCCAAAATCTTGATGTCTCCACTCTCTTGTTTTGTACGTTTTTTCCACGTTTCTTGACATCCAATGTATCCCTGCAAAGTTTGGTGAAGATCTGAGTATTTAGTTTTTGACCTTATATGGAGCCTCCTTTCTGAAAATTTGAAAATTCTTAAAAAATTCATCCAAAATCTTGATGTCTCCAATCTCTTGTTTTGTACGTTTTTTCCACGTTTCTTGACATCCAATGTATCCCTGCAAAGTTTGGTGAAGATCTGAGTATGTAGTTTTTGACCTTATATGGAACCTCCTTTCTGAAAATTTGAAAATTCTTAAAAAATTCGTCCAAAATCTTGATGTCCCCAATCCTATGTTTTGTATGTTTTTCCACGTGTCTTGACATCCAATGTATCCATGCAAAGTTTGGTGAAGATCTGAGTATGTCGTTTTTGACCTTATCTGAAAGCTCCCATCTGAAAATTTGAAAATTCTTAAAAAATTCGTCGAAAATCTTGATGTCTCCAATCTCTTGTTTTGTACGTTTTTTCCACGTGTCTTGACATGCAAAGTATCCCTGCAAAGTTTGGTGAAGATCTAAGTATGTAGTTTTTGACTTTATCTGGAACCTCCTATCTGAAAATTTGAAAATTCTTAAAAAATTCGTCCAAAATCTTGATGTCTCCAATCTCTTGTTTTGTACGTTTTTTCCACGTGTCTTGACATCCAATGTATCCCTGCGAAGTTTGGTGAAGATCTGAGTATGTCGTTTTTGACCTTATCTGGAACATCCTTTCTGAAAATTTGAAAATTCTTCAAAAATTCGTCCAAAACCTTGATGTCTCCAATCTCTTGTTTTGTACGTTTTTTCCACGTGTCTTGACATCCAATGTATAACTGCAAAGTTTGGTGAAGATCTGAGTATGTAGTTTTTGACCTTATCTGGAACCTCCTTTCTGAAAATTTGAAAATTCTTAAAAAATTCGTCCAAAATCTTGATGTCTCCACTCTCTTGTTTTGTACGTTTTTTCCACGTGTCTTGACATCCAATGTATCCCTGCAAAGTTTGGTGAAGATCTGAGTATGTAGTTTTTGACCTTATATGGAGCCTCCTTTCTGAAAATTTGAAAATTCTTAAAAAATTCATCCAAAATCTTGATGTCTCCAATCTCTTGTTTTGTACGTTTTTTCCACGTTTCTTGACATCCAATGTATCCCTGCAAAGTTTGGTGAAGATCTGAGTATGTAGTTTTTGACCTTATATGGAACCTCCTTTCTGAAAATTTGAAAATTCTTAAAAAATTCGTCCAAAATCTTGATGTCCCCAATCCTATGTTTTGTATGTTTTTCCACGTGTCTTGACATCCAATGTATCCATGCAAAGTTTGGTGAAGATCTGAGTATGTCGTTTTTGACCTTATCTGAAACCTCCCATCTGAAAATTTGAAAATTCTTAAAAAATTCGTCGAAAATCTTGATGTCTCCAATCTCTTGTTTTGTACGTTTTTTCCACGTGTCTTGACATGCAAAGTATCCCTGCAACGTTTGGTGAAGATCTGAGTATGTAGTTTTTGACCTTATCTGGAACCTCCTATCTGAAAATTTGAAAATACTTAAAAAATTCGTCCAAAATCTTGATGTCTCCAATCTCTTGTTTTGTACGTTTTTTCCACGTTTCTTGACATCCAATGTATCCCTGCAATGTTTGGTGAAGATCTGAGTATGTAGTTTTTGACCTTATATGGAACCTCCTATCTGAAAATTTGAAAATTCTTAAAAAATTTGACCAAAATCTTGATATCCCCAATCCTATGTTTTGTATGTTTTTTCCACGTGTCTTGACATCCAATGTATCCCTGCAAAGTTTGGTGAAGATCTGAGTATGTAGTTTTTGACCTTATCTGGAACCTCCTATCTGAAAATTTGAAAATTTTTAAAAAATTCGTCCAAAATCTTGATGTCTTCAATCTCTTGTTTTGTACGTTTTTTCCACGTGTCTTGACCTCCAATGTATCCCTGCAAAGTTTGGTGAAGATCTGAGTATGTCGTTTTTGACCTTATGTGGAACATCCTTTCTGAAAATTTGAAAATTCTTAAAAAATTCGTCCAAAATCTTGATGTCTCCAATCTCTTGTTTTGTACGTTTTTTCCACGTGTCTTGACATCCAATGTATCCCTGCAAAGTTTGGTGAAGATCTGAGTATGTAGTTTTTGAACTTATATGGAACCTCCTTTCTGAAAATTTGAAAATTCTTAAAAAATTCGTCCAAAATCTTGATGTCCCCAATCTCTTGTTTTGTACGTTTTTTTACACGTGTCTTGACATCCAATGTATCCATGCAAAGTTTGGTGAAGATCTGAGTATGTCGTTTTTGACCTTATCTGGAACCTCCCATCTGAAAATTTGAAAATTCTTCAAAAATTCGTCGAAAACCTTGATGTCTCCAATCTCTTGTTTTGTACGTTTTTTCCACGTATCTTGACATGCAAAGTATCCCTGCAACGTTTGGTGAAGATCTGAGTATGTAGTTTTTGACCTTATCTGGAACCTCCTATCTGAAAATTTGAAAATTCTTCAAAAATTCGTCCAAAATCTTGATGTCTCCAATCTCTTGTTTTGTACGTTTTTTCCACGTTTCTTGACATCCAATGTATCCCTGCAATGTTTGGTGAAGATCTGAGTATGTAGTTTTTGACCTTATATGGAACCTCCTATCTGAAAATTTGAGAATTCTTAAAAAATTTGACCAAAATCTTGATATCCCCAATCCTATGTTTTGTATGGTTTTTCCACGTGTCTTGACATCCAATATATCCCTGCAAAGTTTGGTGAAGATCTGAGTATGTAGTTTTTGACCTTATCTGGAACATCCTTTCTGAAAATTTGAAAATTCTTCAAAAATACTTCCAAAATCTTGATGTCTCCAATCTCTTGTTTTGTACGTTTTTTCCACGTGTCTTGACATCCAATGTATCCCTGCAAAGTTTGGTGAAGATCTGAGTATGTAGTTTTTGACCTTATATGGAACCTCCTTTCTGAAAATTTGAAAATTCTTAAAAAATTCGTCCAAAATCTTGATGTCTCCAATCTCTTGTTTTGTACGTTTTTTCCACGTGTCTTGACATCCAATGTATCCCTGCAAAGTTTGGTGAAGATCTGAGTATGTAGTTTTTGACCTTATATGGAACCTCCCATCTGAAAATTTGAAAATTCCTAAAAAATCCGTCTAAAATCTTGATGTCTCCACTCTCTTGTTTTGTACTTTTTTTCCACGTGTCTTGACATCCAATGTATCCCTGCAAAGTTTGGTGAAGATCTGAGTATGTAGTTTTTGACCTTATATGGAACCTCCTTTCTGAAAATTTGAAAATTCTTAAAAAATTCGACCAAAATCTTGATGTCTCCAATCCTATGTTTTGTATGTTTTTTCCACGTGTCTTGACATCCAATGTATCCATGCAAAGTTTGGTGAAGATCTGAGTATGTAGTTTTTGACCTTATATGGAACCTCCTATCTGAAAATTTGAGAATTCTTGAAAAATTCGTCCAAAATCTTGATGTCTCCAATCTCTTGTTTTGTACGTTTTTTCCACGTGTCTTGACATCCAATGTATCCCTGCAAAGTTTGGTGAAGATCTGAGTATGTCGTTTTTGACCTTATCTGGAACATCCTTTCTGAAAATTTGAAAATTCTTAAAAAATTCGTCCAAAATCTTGATGTCTCCAATCTCTTGTTTTGTACGTTTTTTTCACGTGTATTCACATCCAATGTATCCCTGCAAAGTTTGGTGAAGATCTGAGTATGTAGTTTTTGACCTTATCTGGAACCTCTCATCTGAAAATTTGAAAATTCCTAAAAAATCCGTCCAAAATCTTGATGACACCAATCTCTTGTTTTGTACGTTTTTTCCACGTGTCTTGACATCCAATGTATCCCTGCAAAGTTTGGTGAAGATCTGAGTATGTAGTTTTTGACCTTATATGGAACCTCCTTTCTGAAAATTTGAAAATACTTCAAAAATTCGTCCAAAATCTTGATGTCTCCACTCTCTTGTTTTGTACGTTTTTTACACGTGTCTTGACATCCAATGTATCCCTGCAAAGTTTGGTGAAGATCTGAGTATGTAGTTTTTGACCTTATATGGAGCCTCCTTTCTGAAAATTTGAAAATTCTTAAAAAATTCGTCGAAAATCTTGATGTCTCCAATCTCTTGTTTTGTACGTTTTTTCCACGTGTCTTGACATGCAAAGTATCCCTGCAACGTTTGGTGAAGATCTGAGTATGTAGTTTTTGACCTTATCTGGAACCTCCCATCTGAAAATTTGAAAATTCCTAAAAAATCCGTCTAAAATCTTGATGTCTCCACTCTCTTGTTTTGTACTTTTTTTCCACGTGTCTTGACATCCAATGTATCCCTGCAAAGTTTGGTGAAGATCTGAGTATGTAGTTTTTGACCTTATATGGAACCTCCTTTCTGAAAATTTGAAAATACTTAAAAAATTCGACCAAAATCTTGATGTCTCCAATCCTATGTTTTGAATGTTTTTTCCACGTGTCTTGACATCCAATGTATCCATGCAAAGTTTGGTGAAGATCTGAGTATGTAGTTTTTGACCTTATATGGAACCTCCTATCTGAAAATTTGAGAATTCTTGAAAAATTCGTCCAAAATCTTGATGTCTCCAATCTCTTGTTTTGTACGTTTTTTCCACGTGTCTTGACATCCAATGTATCCCTGCAAAGTTTGGTGAAGATCTGAGTATGTCGTTTTTGACCTTATCTGGAACATCCTTTCTGAAAATTTGAAAATTCTTCAAAAATTCGTCCAAAATCTTGATGTCTCCAATCTCTTGTTTTGTACGTTTTTTCCACGTGTCTTGACATCCAATGTATAACTGCAAAGTTTGGTGAAGATCTGAGTATGTAGTTTTTGACCTTATCTGGAACCTCCTTTCTGAAAATTTGAAAATTCTTCAAAAATTCGTCCAAAATCTTGATGTCTCCACTCTCTTGTTTTGTACGTTTTTTCCACGTGTCTTGACATCCAATGTATCCCTGCAAAGTTTGGTGAAGATCTGAGTATGTAGTTTTTGACCTTATATGGAGCCTCCTTTCTGAAAATTTGAAAATTCTTAAAAAATTCATCCAAAATCTTGATGTCTCCAATCTCTTGTTTTGTACGTTTTTTCCACGTTTCTTGACATCCAATGTATCCCTGCAAAGTTTGGTGAAGATCTGAGTATGTAGTTTTTGACCTTATATGGAACCTCCTTTCTGAAAATTTGAAAATTCTTAAAAAATTCGTCCAAAATCTTGATGTCCCCAATCCTATGTTTTGTATGTTTTTCCAAGTGTCTTGACATCCAATGTATCCATGCAAAGTTTGGTGAAGATCTGAGTATGTCGTTTTTGACCTTATCTGAAACCTCCCATCTGAAAATTTGAAAATTCTTAAAAAATTCGTCGAAAATCTTGATGTCTCCAATCTCTTGTTTTGTACGTTTTTTCCACGTGTCTTGACATGCAAAGTATCCCTGCAACGTTTGGTGAAGATCTGAGTATGTAGTTTTTGACCTTATCTGGAACCTCCTATCTGAAAATTTGAAAATTCTTAAAAAATTCGTCCAAAATCTTGATGTCTCCAATCTCTTGTTTTGTACGTTTTTTCCACGTTTCTTGACATCCAATGTATCCCTGCAATGTTTGGTGAAGATCTGAGTATGTAGTTTTTGACATTATATGGAACCTCCTATCTGAAAATTTGAAAATTCTTAAAAAATTTGACCAAAATCTTGATATCCCCAATCCTATGTTTTGTATGTTTTTTCCACGTGTCTTGACATCCAATGTATCCCTGCAAAGTTTGGTGAAGATCTGAGTATGTAGTTTTTGACCTTATCTGGAACCTCCTATCTGAAAATTTGAAAATTTTTAAAAAATTCGTCCAAAATCTTGATGTCTTCAATCTCTTGTTTTGTACGTTTTTTCCACGTGTCTTGACCTCCAATGTATCCCTGCAAAGTTTGGTGAAGATCTGAGTATGTCGCTTTTGACCTTATGTGGAACATCCTTTCTGAAAATTTGAAAATTCTTAAAAAATTCGTACAAAATCTTGATGTCTCCAATCTCTTGTTTTGTACGTTTTTTCCACGTGTCTTGACATCCAATGTATCCCTGCAAAGTTTGGTGAAGATCTGAGTATGTAGTTTTTGAACTTATATGGAACCTCCTTTCTGAAAATTTGAAAATTCTTAAAAAATTCGTCCAAAATCTTGATGTCCCCAATCTTTTGTTTTGTACGTTTTTTACACGTGTCTTGACATCCAATGTATCCATGCAAAGTTTGGTGAAGATCTGAGTATGTAGTTTTTGACCTTATCTGGAACCTCCCATCTGAAAATTTGAAAATTCTTCAAAAATTCGTCGAAAATCTTGATGTCTCCAATCTCTTGTTTTGTACGTTTTTTCCACGTATCTTGACATGCAAAGTATCCCTGCAAAGTTTGGTGAAGATCTGAGTATGTAGTTTTTGACCTTATCTGGAACCTCCTATCTGAAAATTTGAAAATTCATCAAAAATTCGTCCAAAATCTTGATGTCTCCAATCTCTTGTTTTGTACGTTTTTTCCACGTTTCTTGACATCCAATGTATCCCTGCAATGTTTGGTGAAGATCTGAGTATGTAGTTTTTGACCTTATATGGAACCTCCTATCTGAAAATTTGAGAATTCTTAAAAAATTTGACCAAAATCTTGATATCCCCAATCCTATGTTTTGTATGTTTTTTCCACATGTCTTGACATCCAATGTATCCCTGCAAAGTTTGGTGAAGATCTGAGTATGTTGTTTTTGACCTTATCTGGAACATCCTTTCTGAAAATTTGAAAATTCTTAAAAAATTCGTCCAAAATCTTGATGTCTCCAATCTCTTGTTTTGTACGTTTTTTCCACGTGTCTTGACATCCAATGTATCCCTGCAAAGTTTGGTGAAGATCTGAGTATGTAGTTTTTGACCTTATATGCAACCTCCTTTCTGAAAATTTGAAAATTCTTAAAAAATTCGTCCAAAATCTTGATGTCTCCAATCTCTTGTTTTGTACGTTTTTTCCACGTGTCTTGACATCCAATGTATCCCTGCAAAGTTTGGTGAAGATCTGAGTATGTAGTTTTTGACCTTATATGGAACCTCCCATCTGAAAATTTGAAAATTCCTAAAAAATCCGTCTAAAATCTTGATGTCTCCACTCTCTTGTTTTGTACTTTTTTTCCACGTGTCTTGACATCCAATGTATCCCTGCAAAGTTTGGTGAAGATCTGAGTATGTAGTTTTTGACCTTATATGGAACCTCCTTTCTGAAAATTTGAAAATTCTTAAAAAATTCGACCAAAATCTTGATGTCTCCAATCCTATGTTTTGTATGTTTTTTTCCACGTGTCTTGACATCCAATGTATCCATGCAAAGTTTGGTGAAGATCTGAGTATGTAGTTTTTGACCTTATATGGAACCTCCTATCTGAAAATTTGAGAATTCTTGAAAAATTCGTCCAAAATCTTGATGTCTCCAATCTCTTGTTTTGTACGTTTTTTCCACGTGTCTTGACATCCAATGTATCCCTGCAAAGTTTGGTGAAGATCTGAGTATGTCGTTTTTGACCTTATCTAGAACATCCTTTCTGAAAATTTGAAAATTCTTAAAAAATTCGTCCAAAATCTTGATGTCTCCAATCTCTTGTTTTGTACGTTTTTTTCACGTGTCTTCACATCCAATGTATCCCTGCAAAGTTTGGTGAAGATCTGAGTATGTAGTTTTTGACCTTATCTGGAACCTCTCAACTGAAAATTTGAAAATTCCTAAAAAATCCGTCCAAAATCTTGATGACACCAATCTCTTGTTTTGTACGTTTTTTCCACGTGCCTTGACATCCAATGTATCCCTGCAAAGTTTGGTGAAGATCTGAGTATGTAGTTTTTGACCTTATCTGGAACCTCCTTTCTGAAAATTTGAAAATTCTTCAAAAATTCGTCCAAAATCTTGATGTCTCCAATCTCTTGTTTTGTACGTTTTTTCCACGTGTCTTGACATCCAATGTATCCCTGCAAAGTTTGGTGAAGATCTGAGTATGTAGTTTTTGACCTTATATGGAGCCTCCTTTCTGAAAATTTGAAAATTCTTAAAAAATTCGTCGAAAATCTTGATGTCTCCAATCTCTTGTTTTGTACGTTTTTTCCACGTGTCTTGACATGCAAAGTATCCCTGCAACGTTTGGTGAAAATCTGAGTATGTAGTTTTTGACCTTATCTGGAACCTCCTATCTGAAAATTTGAAAATTCTTAAAAAATTCGTCCAAAATCTTGATGTCTCCAATCTCTTGTTTTGTACGTTTTTTCCACGTTTCTTGACATCCAATGTATCCCTGCAATGTTTGGTGAAGATCTGAGTATGTAGTTTTTGACCTTATATGGAACCTCCTATCTGAAAATTTGAAAATTCTTAAAAAATTTGACCAAAATCTTGATATCCCCAATCCTATGTTTTGTATGTTTTTTCCACGTGTCTTGACATCCAATGTATCCCTGCAAAGTTTGGTGAAGATCTGAGTATGTAGTTTTTGACCTTATCTGGAACCTCCTTTCTGAAAATTTGAAAATTCTTCAAAAATTCGTCCAAAATCTTGATGTCTCCACTCTCTTGTTTTGTACGTTTTTTACACGTGTCTTGACATCCAATGTATCCCTGCAAAGTTTGGTGAAGATCTGAGTATGTAGTTTTTGACCTTATATGGAGCCTCCTTTCTGAAAATTTGAAAATTCTTAAAAAATTCGTCGAAAATCTTGATGTCTCCAATCTCTTGTTTTGTACGTTTTTTCCACGTGTCTTGACATGCAAAGTATCCCTGCAACGTTTGGTGAAGATCTGAGTATGTAGTTTTTGACCTTATCTGGAACCTCCCATCTGAAAATTTGAAAATTCCTAAAAAATCCGTCTAAAATCTTGATGTCTCCACTCTCTTGTTTTGTACTTTTTTTCCACGTGTCTTGACATCCAATGTATCCCTGCAAAGTTTGGTGAAGATCTGAGTATGTAGTTTTTGACCTTATATGGAACCTCCTTTCTGAAAATTTGAAAATACTTAAAAAATTCGACCAAAATCTTGATGTCTCCAATCCTATGTTTTGAATGTTTTTTCCACGTGTCTTGACATCCAATGTATCCATGCAAAGTTTGGTGAAGATCTGAGTATGTAGTTTTTGACCTTATATGGAACCTCCTATCTGAAAATTTGAGAATTCTTGAAAAATTCGTCCAAAATCTTGATGTCTCCAATCTCTTGTTTTGTACGTTTTTTCCACGTGTCTTGACATCCAATGTATCCCTGCAAAGTTTGGTGAAGATCTGAGTATGTCGTTTTTGACCTTATCTGGAACATCCTTTCTGAAAATTTGAAAATTCTTCAAAAATTCGTCCAAAATCTTGATGTCTCCAATCTCTTGTTTTGTACGTTTTTTCCACGTGTCTTGACATCCAATGTATAACTGCAAAGTTTGGTGAAGATCTGAGTATGTAGTTTTTGACCTTATCTGGAACCTCCTTTCTGAAAATTTGAAAATTCTTCAAAAATTCGTCCAAAATCTTGATGTCTCCACTCTCTTGTTTTGTACGTTTTTTCCACGTGTCTTGACATCCAATGTATCCCTGCAAAGTTTGGTGAAGATCTGAGTATGTAGTTTTTGACCTTATATGGAGCCTCCTTTCTGAAAATTTGAAAATTCTTAAAAAATTCGTCCAAAATCTTGATGTCTCCAATCTCTTGTTTTGTACGTTTTTTCCACGTTTCTTGACATCCAATGTATCCCTGCAAAGTTTGGTGAAGATCTGAGTATGTAGTTTTTGACCTTATATGGAACCTCCTTTCTGAAAATTTGAAAATTCTTAAAAAATTCGTCCAAAATCTTGATGTCCCCAATCCTATGTTTTGTATGTTTTTCCAAGTGTCTTGACATCCAATGTATCCATGCAAAGTTTGGTGAAGATCTGAGTATGTCGTTTTTGACCTTATCTGAAACCTCCCATCTGAAAATTTGAAAATTCTTAAAAAATTCGTCGAAAATCTTGATGTCTCCAATCTCTTGTTTTGTACGTTTTTTCCACGTGTCTTGACATGCAAAGTATCCCTGCAACGTTTGGTGAAGATCTGAGTATGTAGTTTTTGACCTTATCTGGAACCTCCTATCTGAAAATTTGAAAATTCTTAAAAAATTCGTCCAAAATCTTGATGTCTCCAATCTCTTGTTTTGTACGTTTTTTCCACGTTTCTTGACATCCAATGTATCCCTGCAATGTTTGGTGAAGATCTGAGTATGTAGTTTTTGACATTATATGGAACCTCCTATCTGAAAATTTGAAAATTCTTAAAAAATTTGACCAAAATCTTGATATCCCCAATCCTATGTTTTGTATGTTTTTTCCACGTGTCTTGACATCCAATGTATCCCTGCAAAGTTTGGTGAAGATCTGAGTATGTAGTTTTTGACCTTATCTGGAACCTCCTATCTGAAAATTTGAAAATTTTTAAAAAATTCGTCCAAAATCTTGATGTCTTCAATCTCTTGTTTTGTACGTTTTTTCCACGTGTCTTGACCTCCAATGTATCCCTGCAAAGTTTGGTGAAGATCTGAGTATGTCGCTTTTGACCTTATGTGGAACATCCTTTCTGAAAATTTGAAAATTCTTAAAAAATTCGTACAAAATCTTGATGTCTCCAATCTCTTGTTTTGTACGTTTTTTCCACGTGTCTTGACATCCAATGTATCCCTGCAAAGTTTGGTGAAGATCTGAGTATGTAGTTTTTGAACTTATATGGAACCTCCTTTCTGAAAATTTGAAAATTCTTAAAAAATTCGTCCAAAATCTTGATGTCCCCAATCTTTTGTTTTGTACGTTTTTTACACGTGTCTTGACATCCAATGTATCCATGCAAAGTTTGGTGAAGATCTGAGTATGTAGTTTTTGACCTTATCTGGAACCTCCCATCTGAAAATTTGAAAATTCTTCAAAAATTCGTCGAAAATCTTGATGTCTCCAATCTCTTGTTTTGTACGTTTTTTCCACGTATCTTGACATGCAAAGTATCCCTGCAAAGTTTGGTGAAGATCTGAGTATGTAGTTTTTGACCTTATCTGGAACCTCCTATCTGAAAATTTGAAAATTCTTCAAAAATTCGTCCAAAATCTTGATGTCTCCAATCTCTTGTTTTGTACGTTTTTTCCACGTTTCTTGACATCCAATGTATCCCTGCAATGTTTGGTGAAGATCTGAGTATGTAGTTTTTGACCTTATATGGAACCTCCTATCTGAAAATTTGAGAATTCTTAAAAAATTTGACCAAAATCTTGATATCCCCAATCCTATGTTTTGTATGTTTTTTCCACATGTCTTGACATCCAATGTATCCCTGCAAAGTTTGGTGAAGATCTGAGTATGTTGTTTTTGACCTTATCTGGAACATCCTTTCTGAAAATTTGAAAATTCTTAAAAAATTCGTCCAAAATCTTGATGTCTCCAATCTCTTGTTTTGTACGTTTTTTCCACGTGTCTTGACATCCAATGTATCCCTGCAAAGTTTGGTGAAGATCTGAGTATGTAGTTTTTGACCTTATATGCAACCTCCTTTCTGAAAATTTGAAAATTCTTAAAAAATTCGTCCAAAATCTTGATGTCTCCAATCTCTTGTTTTGTACGTTTTTTCCACGTGTCTTGACATCCAATGTATCCCTGCAAAGTTTGGTGAAGATCTGAGTATGTAGTTTTTGACCTTATATGGAACCTCCCATCTGAAAATTTGAAAATTCCTAAAAAATCCGTCTAAAATCTTGATGTCTCCACTCTCTTGTTTTGTACTTTTTTTCCACGTGTCTTGACATCCAATGTATCCCTGCAAAGTTTGGTGAAGATCTGAGTATGTAGTTTTTGACCTTATATGGAACCTCCTTTCTGAAAATTTGAAAATTCTTAAAAAATTCGACCAAAATCTTGATGTCTCCAATCCTATGTTTTGTATGTTTTTTCCACGTGTCTTGACATCCAATGTATCCATGCAAAGTTTGGTGAAGATCTGAGTATGTAGTTTTTGACCTTATATGGAACCTCCTATCTGAAAATTTGAGAATTCTTGAAAAATTCGTCCAAAATCTTGATGTCTCCAATCTCTTGTTTTGTACGTTTTTTCCACGTGTCTTGACATCCAATGTATCCCTGCAAAGTTTGGTGAAGATCTGAGTATGTCGTTTTTGACCTTATCTAGAACATCCTTTCTGAAAATTTGAAAATTCTTAAAAAATTCGTCCAAAATCTTGATGTCTCCAATCTCTTGTTTTGTACGTTTTTTTCACGTGTCTTCACATCCAATGTATCCCTGCAAAGTTTGGTGAAGATCTGAGTATGTAGTTTTTGACCTTATCTGGAACCTCTCAACTGAAAATTTGAAAATTCCTAAAAAATCCGTCCAAAATCTTGATGACACCAATCTCTTGTTTTGTACGTTTTTTCCACGTGCCTTGACATCCAATGTATCCCTGCAAAGTTTGGTGAAGATCTGAGTATGTAGTTTTTGACCTTATCTGGAACCTCCTTTCTGAAAATTTGAAAATTCTTCAAAAATTCGTCCAAAATCTTGATGTCTCCAATCTCTTGTTTTGTACGTTTTTTCCACGTGTCTTGACATCCAATGTATCCCTGCAAAGTTTGGTGAAGATCTGAGTATGTAGTTTTTGACCTTATATGGAGCCTCCTTTCTGAAAATTTGAAAATTCTTAAAAAATTCGTCGAAAATCTTGATGTCTCCAATCTCTTGTTTTGTACGTTTTTTCCACGTGTCTTGACATGCAAAGTATCCCTGCAACGTTTGGTGAAAATCTGAGTATGTAGTTTTTGACCTTATCTGGAACCTCCTATCTGAAAATTTGAAAATTCTTAAAAAATTCGTCCAAAATCTTGATGTCTCCAATCTCTTGTTTTGTACGTTTTTTCCACGTTTCTTGACATCCAATGTATCCCTGCAATGTTTGGTGAAGATCTGAGTATGTAGTTTTTGACCTTATATGGAACCTCCTATCTGAAAATTTGAAAATTCTTAAAAAATTTGACCAAAATCTTGATATCCCCAATCCTATGTTTTGTATGTTTTTTCCACGTGTCTTGACATCCAATGTATCCCTGCAAAGTTTGGTGAAGATCTGAGTATGTAGTTTTTGACCTTATCTGGAACCTCCTATCTGAAAATTTGAAAATTTTTAAAAAATTCGTCCAAAATCTTGATGTCTTCAATCTCTTGTTTTGTACGTTTTTTCCACGTGTCTTGACCTCCAATGTATCCCTGCAAAGTTTGGTGAAGATCTGAGTATGTCGTTTTTGACCTTATGTGGAACATCCTTTCTGAAAATTTGAAAATTCTTAAAAAATTCGTCCAAAATCTTGATGTCTCCAATCTCTTGTTTTGTACGTTTTTTCCACGTGTCTTGACATCCAATGTATCCCTGCAAAGTTTGGTGAAGATCTGAGTATGTAGTTTTTGAACTTATATGGAACCTCCTTTCTGAAAATTTGAAAATTCTTAAAAAATTCGTCCAAAATCTTGATGTCCCCAATCTCTTGTTTTGTACGTTTTTTACACGTGTCTTGACATCCAATGTATCCATGCAAAGTTTGGTGAAGATCTGAGTATGTCGTTTTTGACCTTATCTGGAACCTCCCATCTGAAAATTTGAAAATTCTTCAAAAATTCGTCGAAAATCTTGATGTCTCCAATCTCTTGTTTTGTACGTTTTTTTTACGTGTCTTGACATGCAAAGTATCCCTGCAACGTTTGGTGAAAATCTGAGTATGTAGTTTTTGACCTTATCTGGAACCTCCTATCTGAAAATTTGAAAATTCTTCAAAAATTCGTCCAAAATCTTGATGTCTCTAATCTCTTGTTTTGTACGTTTTTTCCACTTTTCTTGACATCCAATGTATCCCTGCAATGTTTGGTGAAGATCTGAGTATGTAGTTTTTGACCTTATCTGGAACCTCCTATCTGAAAATTTGAGAATTCTTAAAAAATTTGACCAAAATCTTGATATCCCCAATCCTATGTTTTGTATGTTTTTTCCACGTGTCTTGACATCCAATGTATCGCTGCAAATTTTAGTGGAGATCTGAGTATGTCGTTTTTGACCTTATCTGGAACATCCTTTCTGAAAATTTGAAAATTCTTAAAAAATTCGTCCAAAATCTTGATGTCTCCAATCTCTTGTTTTGTACGTTTTTTCCACGTGTCTTGACATCCAATGTATCCCTGCAAAGTTTGGTGAAGATCTGAGTATGTCGTTTTTGACCTTATCTGGAACATCCTTTCTGAAAATTTGAAAATTCTTAAAAAATTCGTCCAAAATCTTGATGTCTCCAATCTCTTGTTTTGTACGTTTTTTCCACGTGTCTTGACATCCAATGTATCCCTGCAAAGTTTGGTGAAGATCTGAGAATGTCGTTTTTGACCTTATCTGGAACATCCTTTCTGAAAATTTGAAAATTCTTAAAAAATTCGTCCAAAATCTTGATGTCTCCAATCTCTTGTTTTGTACGTTTTTTCCACGTGTCTTGACATCCAATGTATCCCTGCAAAGTTTGGTGAAGATCTGAGTATGTAGTTTTTGACCTTATATGGAACCTCCCATCTGAAAATTTGAAAATTCCTAAAAAATTCGTCTAAAATCTTGATGTCTCCACTCTCTTGTTTTGTACTTTTTTTCCACGTGTCTTGACATCCAATGTATCCCTGCAAAGTTTGGTGAAGATCTGAGTATGTAGTTTTTGACCTTATATGGAACCTCCTTTCTGAAAATTTGAAAATTCTTAAAAAATTCGACCAAAATCTTGATGTCTCCAATCCTATGTTTTGTATGTTTTTCCACGTGTCTTGACATCCAATGTATCCATGCAAAATTTGGTGAAGATCTGAGTATGTAGTTTTTGACCTTATATGGAACCTCCTATCTGAAAATTTGAGAATTCTTGAAAAATTCGTCCAAAATCTTGATGTCTCCAATCTCTTGTTTTGTACGTTTTTTCCACGTGTCTTGACATCCAATGTATCCCTGCAAAGTTTGGTGAAGATCTGAGTATGTAGTTTTTGACCTTATCTGGAACCTACCATCTGAAAATTTGAAAATTCCTAAAAAATCCGTCCAAAATCTTGATGACCTCAATCTCTTGTTTTGTACGTTTTTTCCAGGTGTCTTGACATCCAATGTATCCCTGCAATGTTTGGTGAAGATCTGAGTATGTAGTTTTTGACCTTATATGGAACCTCTTATCTGAAAATTTGAAAATTCTTAAAAATATTTGACCAAAATCTTGATGTCCCCAATCCTATGTTTTGTATGTTTTTTCCACGTGTCTTGACATCCAATGTATCCCTGCAAAGTTTGGTGAAGATCTGAGTATGTAGTTTTAGACCTTAACTGGAACCTCATTTCTGAAAATTTGAAAATTCCTCAAAAATTCGTCCAAAATCTTGATGTCTCCAATCTCTTGTTTTGTACGTTTTTTCCACGTGTCTTGACATCCAATGTATCCCTGCAAAGTTTGGTGAAGATCTGAGTATGTAGTTTTTGACCTTATATGGAGCCTGCTTTCTGAAAATTTGAAAATTCTTAAAAAATTCATCCAAAATCTTGATGTCTCCAATCTCTTGTTTTGTACGTTTTTTCCACGTTTCTTGACATCCAATGTATCCCTGCAAAGTTTGGTGAAGATCTGAGTATGTAGTTTTTGACCTTATATGGAACCTCCTTTCTGAAAATTTGAAAATTTTTAAAAAATTCGTCCAAAATCTTGATGTCCCCAATCCTATGTTTTGTATGTTTTTTCCACGTGTCTTGACATCCAATGTATCCATGCAAAGTTTGGTGAAGATCTGAGTATGTCGTTTTTGACCTTATCTGAAACCTCCCATCTGAAAATTTGAAAAATCTTAAAAAATTCGTCGAAAATCTTGATGTCTCCAATCTCTTGTTTTGTACGTTTTTTCCACGTGTCCTGACATGCAAAGTATCCCTGCAACGTTTGGTGAAGATCTGAGTATGTAGTTTTTGACCTTATCTGGAACCTCCTATCTGAAAATTTGAAAATTCTTAAAAAATTCGTCCAAAATCTTGATGTCTCCAATCTCTTGTTTTGTACGTTTTTTCCACGTTTCTTGACATCCAATGTATCCCTGCAATGTTTGGTGAAGATCTGAGTATGTAGTTTTTGACCTTATATGGAACCTCCTATCTGAAAATTTGAAAATTCTTAAAAAATTCGTCCAAAATCTTGATATCCCCAATCCTATGTTTTGTATGTTTTTTCCACGTGTCTTGACATCCAATGTATCCCTGCAAAGTTTGGTGAAGATCTGAGTATGTAGTTTTTGACCTTATCTGGAACCTCCTATCCGAAAATTTGAAAATTTTTAAAAAATTCGTCCAAAATCTTGATGTCTTCAATCTCTTGTTTTGTACGTTTTTTCCACGTGTCTTGACTTCCAATGTATCCCTGCAAAGTTTGGTGAAGATCTGAGTATGTCGTTTTTGACCTTATCTGGAACATCCTTTCTGAAAGTTTGAAAATTCTTAAAAAAATCGTCCAAAATCTTGATGTCTCCAATCTCTTGTTTTGTACGTTTTTTCCACGTGTCTTGACATCCAATGTATCCCTGCAAAGTTTGGTGAAGATCTGAGTATGTAGTTTTTGACCTTATATGGAACCTCCTATCTGAAAATTTGAAAATTCTTCAAAAATTCGTCCAAAATCTTGATGTCTCCAATCTCTTGTTTTGTACGTTTTTTCCACGTTTCTTGACATCCAATGTATCCCTGCAATGTTTGGTGAAGATCTGAGTATGTAGTTTTTGACCTTATATGGAACCTCCTATCTGAAAATTTGAGAATTCTTAAAAAATTTGACCAAAATCTTGATATCCCCAATCCTATGTTTTGTATGTTTTTTCCACGTGTCTTGACATCCAATGTATCCCTGCAAAGTTTGGTGAAGATCTGAGTATGTAGTTTTTGACCTTATCTGGAACATCCTTTCTGAAAATTTGAAAATTCTTAAAAAATTCGTCCAAAATCTTGATGTCTCCAATCTCTTGTTTTGTACGTTTTTTCCACGTGTCTTGACATCCAATGTATCCCTGCAAAGTTTGGTGAAGATCTGAGTATGTAGTTTTGGACCTTATATGGAACCTCCTTTCTGAAAATTTGAAAATTCTTAAAAAATTCGTCCAAAATCTTGATGTCTCCAATCTCTTGTTTTGTACGTTTTTTCCACGTGTCTTGACATCCAATGTATCCCTGCAAAGTTTGGTGAAGAACTGAGTATGTAGTTTTTGACCTTATATGGAACCTCCCATCTGAAAATTTGAAAATTCCTAAAAAATCCGTCTAAAATCTTGATGTCTCCACTCTCTTGTTTTGTACTTTTTTTCCACGTGTCTTGACATCCAATGTATCCCTGCAAAGTTTGGTGAAGATCTGAGTATGTAGTTTTTGACCTTATATGGAACCTCCTTTCTGAAAATTTGAAAATTCTTAAAAAATTCGACCAAAATCTTGATGTCTCCAATCCTATGTTTTGTATGTTTTTTCCACGTGTCTTGACATCCAATGTATCCATGCAAAGTTTGGTGAAGATCTGAGTATGTAGTTTTTGACCTTATATGGAACCTCCTATCTGAAAATTTGAGAATTCTTGAAAAATTCGTCCAAAATCTTGATGTCTCCAATCTCTTGTTTTGTACGTTTTTTCCACGTGTCTTGACATCCAATGTATCCCTGCAAAGTTTGGTGAAGATCTGAGTATGTCGTTTTTGACCTTATCTGGAACATCCTTTCTGAAAATTTGAAAATTCTTAAAAAATTCGTCCAAAATCTTGATGTCTCCAATCTCTTGTTTTGTACGTTTTTTTCACGTGTCTTCACATCCAATGTATCCCTGCAAAGTTTGGTGAAGATCTGAGTATGTAGTTTTTGACCTTATCTGGAACCTCTCATCTGAAAATTTGAAAATTCCTAAAAAATCCGTCCAAAATCTTGATGACACCAATCTCTTGTTTTGTACGTTTTTTCCACGTGTCTTGACAATCAATGTATCCCTGCAAAGTTTGGTGAAGATCTGAGTATGTAGTTTTTGACCTTATATGGAGCCTCCTTTCTGAAAATTTGAAAATTCTTAAAAAATTCATCCAAAATCTTGATGTCTCCAATCTCTTGTTTTGTACGTTTTTTCCACGTTTCTTGACATCCAATGTATCCCTGCAAAGTTTGGTGAAGATCTGAGTATGTAGTTTTTGACCTTATATGGAACCTCCTTTCTGAAAATTTGAAAATTCTTAAAAAATTCGTCCAAAATCTTGATGTCCCCAATCCTATGTTTTGTATGTTTTTCCACGTGTCTTGACATCCAATGTATCCATGCAAAGTTTGGTGAAGATCTGAGTATGTCGTTTTTGACCTTATCTGAAACCTCCCATCTGAAAATTTGAAAATTCTTAAAAAATTCGTCGAAAATCTTGATGTCTCCAATCTCTTGTTTTGTACGTTTTTTCCACGTGTCTTGACATGCAAAGTATCCCTGCAACGTTTGGTGAAGATCTGAGTATGTAGTTTTTGACCTTATCTGGAACCTCCTATCTGAAAATTTGAAAATTCTTAAAAAATTCGTCCAAAATCTTGATGTCTCCAATCTCTTGTTTTGTACGTTTTTTCCACGTTTCTTGACATCCAATGTATCCCTGCAATGTTTGGTGAAGATCTGAGTATGTAGTTTTTGACCTTATATGGAACCTCCTATCTGAAAATTTGAAAATTCTTAAAAAATTTGACCAAAATCTTGATATCCCCAATCCTATGTTTTGTATGTTTTTTCCACGTGTCTTGACATCCAATGTATCCCTGCAAAGTTTGGTGAAGATCTGAGTATGTAGTTTTTGACCTTATCTGGAACCTCCTATCTGAAAATTTGAAAATTTTTAAAAAATTCGTCCAAAATCTTGATGTCTTCAATCTCTTGTTTTGTACGTTTTTTCCACGTGTCTTGACCTCCAATGTATCCCTGCAAAGTTTGGTGAAGATCTGAATATGTCGTTTTTGACCTTATGTGGAACATCCTTTCTGAAAATTTGAAAATTCTTAAAAAATTCGTCCAAAATCTTGATGTCTCCAATCTCTTGTTTTGTACGTTTTTTCCACGTGTCTTGACATCCAATGTATCCCTGCAAAGTTTGGTGAAGATCTGAGTATGTAGTTTTTGAACTTATATGGAACCTCCTTTCTGAAAATTTGAAAATTCTTAAAAAATTCGTCCAAAATCTTGATGTCCCCAATCTCTTGTTTTGTACGTTTTTTACACGTGTCTTGACATCCAATGTATCCATGCAAAGTTTGGTGAAGATCTGAGTATGTCGTTTTTGACCTTATCTGGAACCTCCCATCTGAAAATTTGAAAATTCTTCAAAAATTCGTCGAAAATCTTGATGTCTCCAATCTCTTGTTTTGTACGTTTTTTCCACGTATCTTGACATGCAAAGTATCCCTGCAACGTTTGGTGAAGATCTGAGTATGTAGTTTTTGACCTTATCTGGAACCTCCTATCTGAAAATTTGAAAATTCTTCAAAAATTCGTCCAAAATCTTGATGTCTCCAATCTCTTGTTTTGTACGTTTTTTCCACGTTTCTTGACATCCAATGTATCCCTGCAATGTTTGGTGAAGATCTGAGTATGTAGTTTTTGACCTTATATGGAACCTCCTATCTGAAAATTTGAGAATTCTTAAAAAATTTGACCAAAATCTTGATATCCCCAATCCTATGTTTTGTATGTTTTTTCCACGTGTCTTGACATCCAATGTATCCCTGCAAAGTTTGGTGAAGATCTGAGTATGTAGTTTTTGACCTTATCTGGAACATCCTTTCTGAAAATTTGTAAATTCTTAAAAAATTCGTCCAAAATCTTGATGTCTCCAATCTCTTGTTTTGTACGTTTTTTCCACGTGTCTTGACATCCAATGTATCCCTGCAAAGTTTGGTGAAGATCTGAGTATGTAGTTTTTGACCTTATATGGAACCTCCTTTCTGAAAATTTGAAAATTCTTAAAAAATTCGTCCAAAATCTTGATGTCTCCAATCTCTTGTTTTGTACGTTTTTTCCACGTGTCTTGACATCCAATGTATCCCTGCAAAGTTTGGTGAAGATCTGAGTATGTAGTTTTTGACCTTATATGGAACCTCCCATCTGAAAATTTGAAAATTCCTAAAAAAACCGTCTAAAATCTTGATGTCTCCACTCTCTTGTTTTGTACTTTTTTCCACGTGTCTTGACATCCAATGTATCCCTGCAAAGTTTGGTGAAGATCTGAGTATGTAGTTTTTGACCTTATATGGAACCTCCTTTCTGAAAATTTGAAAATTCTTAAAAAATTCGACCAAAATCTTGATGTCTCCAATCCTATGTTTTGTATGTTTTTTCCACGTGTCTTGACATCCAATGTATCCATGCAAAGTTTGGTGAAGATCTGAGTATGTAGTTTTTGACCTTATATGGAACCTCCTATCTGAAAATTTGAGAATTCTTGAAAAATTCGTCCAAAATCTTGATGTCTCCAATCTCTTGTTTTGTACGTTTTTTCCACGTGTCTTGACATCCAATGTATCCCTGCAAAGTTTGGTGAAGATCTGAGTATGTCTTTTTTGACCTTATCTGGAACATCCTTTCTGAAAATTTGAAAATTCTTAAAAAATTCGTCCAAAATCTTGATGTCTCCAATCTCTTGTTTTGTACGTTTTTTTCACGTGTCTTGACATCCAATGTATCCCTGCAAAGTTTGGTGAAGATCTGAGTATGTAGTTTTTGACCTTATCTGGAACCTCTCATCTGAAAATTTGAAAATTCCTAAAAAATCCGTCCAAAATCTTGATGACACCAATCTCTTGTTTTGTACGTTTTTTCCACGTGTCTTGACATCCAATGTATCCCTGCAAAGTTTGGTGAAGATCTGAGTATGTAGTTTTTGACCTTATCTGGAACCTCCTATCTGAAAATTTGAAAATTCTTAAAAAATTCGTCCAAAATCTTGATGTCTCCAATCTCTTGTTTTGTACGTTTTTTCCACGTGTCTTGACATCCAATGTATCCCTGCAAAGTTTGGTGAAGATCTGAGTATGTAGTTTTTGACCTTATATGGAACCTCCTTTCTGAAAATTTGAAAATTCTTAAAAAATTCGTCCAAAATCTTGATGTCTCCAATCTCTTGTTTTGTACGTTTTTTCCACGTGTCTTGACATCCAATGTATCCCTGCAAAGTTTGGTGAAGATCTGAGTATGTAGTTTTTGACCTTATATGGAACCTCCCATCTGAAAATTTGAAAATTCCTAAAAAATCCGTCTAAAATCTTGATGTCTCCACTCTCTTGTTTTGTACTTTTTTTCCACGTGTCTTGACATCCAATGTATCCCTGCAAAGTTTGGTGAAGATCTGAGTATGTAGTTTTTGACCTTATATGGAACCTCCTTTCTGAAAATTTGAAAATTCTTAAAAAATTCGACCAAAATCTTGATGTCTCCAATCCTATGTTTTGTATGTTTTTTCCACGTGTCTTGACATCCAATGTATCCATGCAAAGTTTGGTGAAGATCTGAGTATGTAGTTTTTGACCTTATATGGAACCTCCTATCTGAAAATTTGAGAATTCTTGAAAAATTCGTCCAAAATCTTGATGTCTCCAATCTCTTGTTTTGTACGTTTTTTCCACGTGTCTTGACATCCAATGTATCCCTGCAAAGTTTGGTGAAGATCTGAGTATGTCGTTTTTGACCTTATCTGGAACATCCTTTCTGAAAATTTGAAAATTCTTAAAAAATTCGTCCAAAATCTTGATGTCTCCAATCTCTTGTTTTGTACGTTTTTTTCACGTGTCTTGACATCCAATGTATCCCTGCAAAGTTTGGTGAAGATCTGAGTATGTAGTTTTTGACCTTATCTGGAACCTCTCATCTGAAAATTTGAAAATTCCTAAAAAATCCGTCCAAAATCTTGATGACACCAATCTCTTGTTTTGTACGTTTTTTCCACGTGTCTTGATATCCAATGTATCCCTGCAAAGTTTGGTGAAGATCTGAGTATGTAGTTTTTGACCTTATCTGGAACCTCCTTTCTGAAAATTTGAAAATTCTTCAAAAATTCGTCCAAAATCTTGATGTCTCCACTCTCTTGTTTTGTACGTTTTTTCCACGTGTCTTGACATCCAATGTATCCCTGCAAAGTTTGGTGAAGATCTGAGTATGTAGTTTTTGACCTTATATGGAGCCTCCTTTCTGAAAATTTGAAAATTCTAAAAAAATTCGTCGAAAATCTTGATGTCTCCAATCTCTTGTTTTGTACGTTTTTTCCACGTGTCTTGACATGCAAAGTATCCCTGCAACGTTTGGTGAAGATCTGAGTATGTAGTTTTTGACCTTATCTGGAACCTCCCATCTGAAAATTTGAAAATTCCTAAAAAATCCGTCTAAAATCTTGATGTCTCCACTCTCTTGTTTTGTACTTTTTTTCCACGTGTCTTGACATCCAATGTATCCCTGCAAAGTTTGGTGAAGATCTGAGTATGTAGTTTTTGACCTTATATGGAACCTCCTTTCTGAAAATTTGAAAATTCTTAAAAAATTCGACCAAAATCTTGATGTCTCCAATCCTATGTTTTGTATGTTTTTTCCACGTGTCTTGACATCCAATGTATCCATGCAAAGTTTGGTGAAGATCTGAGTATGTAGTTTTTGACCTTATATGGAACCTCCTATCTGAAAGTTTGAGAATTCTTGAAAAATTCGTCCAAAATCTTGATGTCTCCAATCTCTTGTTTTGTACGTTTTTTCCACGTGTCTTGACATCCAATGTATCCCTGCAAAGTTTGGTGAAGATCTGAGTATGTCGTTTTTGACCTTATCTGGAACATCCTTTCTGAAAATTTGAAAATTCTTCAAAAATTCGTCCAAAATCTTGATGTCTCCAATCTCTTGTTTTGTACGTTTTTTCCACGTGTCTTGACATCCAATGTATAACTGCAAAGTTTGGTGAAGATCTGAGAATGTAGTTTTTGACCTTATCTGGAACCTCCTTTCTGAAAATTTGAAAATTCTTCAAAAATTCGTCCAAAATCTTGATGTCTCCACTCTCTTGTTTTGTACGTTTTTTCCACGTTTCTTGACATCCAATGTATCCCTGCAAAGTTTGGTGAAGATCTGAGTATTTAGTTTTTGACCTTATATGGAGCCTCCTTTCTGAAAATTTGAAAATTCTTAAAAAATTCATCCAAAATCTTGATGTCTCCAATCTCTTGTTTTGTACGTTTTTTCCACGTTTCTTGACATCCAATGTATCCCTGCAAAGTTTGGTGAAGATCTGAGTATGTAGTTTTTGACCTTATATGGAACCTCCTTTCTGAAAATTTGAAAATTCTTAAAAAATTCGTCCAAAATCTTGATGTCCCCAATCCTATGTTTTGTATGTTTTTCCACGTGTCTTGACATCCAATGTATCCATGCAAAGTTTGGTGAAGATCTGAGTATGTCGTTTTTGACCTTATCTGAAAGCTCCCATCTGAAAATTTGAAAATTCTTAAAAAATTCGTCGAAAATCTTGATGTCTCCAATCTCTTGTTTTGTACGTTTTTTCCACGTGTCTTGACATGCAAAGTATCCCTGCAAAGTTTGGTGAAGATCTAAGTATGTAGTTTTTGACTTTATCTGGAACCTCCTATCTGAAAATTTGAAAATTATTAAAAAATTCGTCCAAAATCTTGATGTCTCCAATCTCTTGTTTTGTACGTTTTTTCCACGTGTCTTGACATCCAATGTATCCCTGCGAAGTTTGGTGAAGATCTGAGTATGTCGTTTTTGACCTTATCTGGAACATCCTTTCTGAAAATTTGAAAATTCTTCAAAAATTCGTCCAAAACCTTGATGTCTCCAATCTCTTGTTTTGTACGTTTTTTCCACGTGTCTTGACATCCAATGTATAACTGCAAAGTTTGGTGAAGATCTGAGTATGTAGTTTTTGACCTTATCTGGAACCTCCTTTCTGAAAATTTGAAAATTCTTAAAAAATTCGTCCAAAATCTTGATGTCTCCACTCTCTTGTTTTGTACGTTTTTTCCACGTGTCTTGACATCCAATGTATCCCTGCAAAGTTTGGTGAAGATCTGAGTATGTAGTTTTTGACCTTATATGGAGCCTCCTTTCTGAAAATTTGAAAATTCTTAAAAAATTCATCCAAAATCTTGATGTCTCCAATCTCTTGTTTTGTACGTTTTTTCCACGTTTCTTGACATCCAATGTATCCCTGCAAAGTTTGGTGAAGATCTGAGTATGTAGTTTTTGACCTTATATGGAACCTCCTTTCTGAAAATTTGAAAATTCTTAAAAAATTCGTCCAAAATCTTGATGTCCCCAATCCTATGTTTTGTATGTTTTTCCACGTGTCTTGACATCCAATGTATCCATGCAAAGTTTGGTGAAGATCTGAGTATGTCGTTTTTGACCTTATCTGAAACCTCCCATCTGAAAATTTGAAAATTCTTAAAAAATTCGTCGAAAATCTTGATGTCTCCAATCTCTTGTTTTGTACGTTTTTTCCACGTGTCTTGACATGCAAAGTATCCCTGCAACGTTTGGTGAAGATCTGAGTATGTAGTTTTTGACCTTATCTGGAACCTCCTATCTGAAAATTTGAAAATACTTAAAAAATTCGTCCAAAATCTTGATGTCTCCAATCTCTTGTTTTGTACGTTTTTTCCACGTTTCTTGACATCCAATGTATCCCTGCAATGTTTGGTGAAGATCTGAGTATGTAGTTTTTGACCTTATATGGAACCTCCTATCTGAAAATTTGAAAATTCTTAAAAAATTTGACCAAAATCTTGATATCCCCAATCCTATGTTTTGTATGTTTTTTCCACGTGTCTTGACATCCAATGTATCCCTGCAAAGTTTGGTGAAGATCTGAGTATGTAGTTTTTGACCTTATCTGGAACCTCCTATCTGAAAATTTGAAAATTTTTAAAAAATTCGTCCAAAATCTTGATGTCTTCAATCTCTTGTTTTGTACGTTTTTTCCACGTGTCTTGACCTCCAATGTATCCCTGCAAAGTTTGGTGAAGATCTGAGTATGTCGTTTTTGACCTTATGTGGAACATCCTTTCTGAAAATTTGAAAATTCTTAAAAAATTCGTCCAAAATCTTGATGTCTCCAATCTCTTGTTTTGTACGTTTTTTCCACGTGTCTTGACATCCAATGTATCCCTGCAAAGTTTGGTGAAGATCTGAGTATGTAGTTTTTGAACTTATATGGAACCTCCTTTCTGAAAATTTGAAAATTCTTAAAAAATTCGTCCAAAATCTTGATGTCCCCAATCTCTTGTTTTGTACGTTTTTTTACACGTGTCTTGACATCCAATGTATCCATGCAAAGTTTGGTGAAGATCTGAGTATGTCGTTTTTGACCTTATCTGGAACCTCCCATCTGAAAATTTGAAAATTCTTCAAAAATTCGTCGAAAACCTTGATGTCTCCAATCTCTTGTTTTGTACGTTTTTTCCACGTATCTTGACATGCAAAGTATCCCTGCAACGTTTGGTGAAGATCTGAGTATGTAGTTTTTGACCTTATCTGGAACCTCCTATCTGAAAATTTGAAAATTCTTGAAAAATTCGTCCAAAATCTTGATGTCTCCAATCTCTTGTTTTGTACGTTTTTTCCACGTTTCTTGACATCCAATGTATCCCTGCAATGTTTGGTGAAGATCTGAGTATGTAGTTTTTGACCTTATATGGAACCTCCTATCTGAAAATTTGAGAATTCTTAAAAAAATTGACCAAAATCTTGATATCCCCAATCCTATGTTTTGTATGGTTTTTCCACGTGTCTTGACATCCAATATATCCCTGCAAAGTTTGGTGAAGATCTGAGTATGTAGTTTTTGACCTTATCTGGAACATCCTTTCTGAAAATTTGAAAATTCTTCAAAAATACTTCCAAAATCTTGATGTCTCCAATCTCTTGTTTTGTACGTTTTTTCCACGTGTCTTGACATCCAATGTATCCCTGCAAAGTTTGGTGAAGATCTGAGTATGTAGTTTTTGACCTTATATGGAACCTCCTTTCTGAAAATTTGAAAATTCTTAAAAAATTCGTCCAAAATCTTGATGTCTCCAATCTCTTGTTTTGTACGTTTTTTCCACGTGTCTTGACATCCAATGTATCCCTGCAAAGTTTGGTGAAGATCTGAGTATGTAGTTTTTGACCTTATATGGAACCTCCCATCTGAAAATTTGAAAATTCCTAAAAAATCCGTCTAAAATCTTGATGTCTCCACTCTCTTGTTTTGTACTTTTTTTCCACGTGTCTTGACATCCAATGTATCCCTGCAAAGTTTGGTGAAGATCTGAGTATGTAGTTTTTGACCTTATATGGAACCTCCTTTCTGAAAATTTGAAAATTCTTAAAAAATTCGACCAAAATCTTGATGTCTCCAATCCTATGTTTTGTATGTTTTTTCCACGTGTCTTGACATCCAATGTATCCATGCAAAGTTTGGTGAAGATCTGAGTATGTAGTTTTTGACCTTATATGGAACCTCCTATCTGAAAATTTGAGAATTCTTGAAAAATTCGTCCAAAATCTTGATGTCTCCAATCTCTTGTTTTGTACGTTTTTTCCACGTGTCTTGACATCCAATGTATCCCTGCAAAGTTTGGTGAAGATCTGAGTATGTCGTTTTTGACCTTATCTGGAACATCCTTTCTGAAAATTTGAAAATTCTTAAAAAATTCGTCCAAAATCTTGATGTCTCCAATCTCTTGTTTTGTACGTTTTTTTCACGTGTATTCACATCCAATGTATCCCTGCAAAGTTTGGTGAAGATCTGAGTATGTAGTTTTTGACCTTATCTGGAACCTCTCATCTGAAAATTTGAAAATTCCTAAAAAATCCGTCCAAAATCTTGATGACACCAATCTCTTGTTTTGTACGTTTTTTCCACGTGTCTTGACATCCAATGTATCCCTGCAAAGTTTGGTGAAGATCTGAGTATGTAGTTTTTGACCTTATATGGAACCTCCTTTCTGAAAATTTGAAAATACTTCAAAAATTCGTCCAAAATCTTGATGTCTCCACTCTCTTGTTTTGTACGTTTTTTACACGTGTCTTGACATCCAATGTATCCCTGCAAAGTTTGGTGAAGATCTGAGTATGTAGTTTTTGACCTTATATGGAGCCTCCTTTCTGAAAATTTGAAAATTCTTAAAAAATTCGTCGAAAATCTTGATGTCTCCAATCTCTTGTTTTGTACGTTTTTTCCACGTGTCTTGACATGCAAAGTATCCCTGCAACGTTTGGTGAAGATCTGAGTATGTAGTTTTTGACCTTATCTGGAACCTCCCATCTGAAAATTTGAAAATTCCTAAAAAATCCGTCTAAAATCTTGATGTCTCCACTCTCTTGTTTTGTACTTTTTTTCCACGTGTCTTGACATCCAATGTATCCCTGCAAAGTTTGGTGAAGATCTGAGTATGTAGTTTTTGACCTTATATGGAACCTCCTTTCTGAAAATTTGAAAATACTTAAAAAATTCGACCAAAATCTTGATGTCTCCAATCCTATGTTTTGAATGTTTTTTCCACGTGTCTTGACATCCAATGTATCCATGCAAAGTTTGGTGAAGATCTGAGTATGTAGTTTTTGACCTTATATGGAACCTCCTATCTGAAAATTTGAGAATTCTTGAAAAATTCGTCCAAAATCTTGATGTCTCCAATCTCTTGTTTTGTACGTTTTTTCCACGTGTCTTGACATCCAATGTATCCCTGCAAACTTTGGTGAAGATCTGAGTATGTCGTTTTTGACCTTATCTGGAACATCCTTTCTGAAAATTTGAAAATTCTTCAAAAATTCGTCCAAAATCTTGATGTCTCCAATCTCTTGTTTTGTACGTTTTTTCCACGTGTCTTGACATCCAATGTATAACTGCAAAGTTTGGTGAAGATCTGAGTATGTAGTTTTTGACCTTATCTGGAACCTCCTTTCTGAAAATTTGAAAATTCTTCAAAAATTCGTCCAAAATCTTGATGTCTCCACTCTCTTGTTTTGTACGTTTTTTCCACGTGTCTTGACATCCAATGTATCCCTGCAAAGTTTGGTGAAGATCTGAGTATGTAGTTTTTGACCTTATATGGAGCCTCCTTTCTGAAAATTTGAAAATTCTTAAAAAATTCATCCAAAATCTTGATGTCTCCAATCTCTTGTTTTGTACGTTTTTTCCACGTTTCTTGACATCCAATGTATCCCTGCAAAGTTTGGTGAAGATCTGAGTATGTAGTTTTTGACCTTATATGGAACCTCCTTTCTGAAAATTTGAAAATTCTTAAAAAATTCGTCCAAAATCTTGATGTCCCCAATCCTATGTTTTGTATGTTTTTCCAAGTGTCTTGACATCCAATGTATCCATGCAAAGTTTGGTGAAGATCTGAGTATGTCGTTTTTGACCTTATCTGAAACCTCCCATCTGAAAATTTGAAAATTCTTAAAAAATTCGTCGAAAATCTTGATGTCTCCAATCTCTTGTTTTGTACGTTTTTTCCACGTGTCTTGACATGCAAAGTATCCCTGCAACGTTTGGTGAAGATCTGAGTATGTAGTTTTTGACCTTATCTGGAACCTCCTATCTGAAAATTTGAAAATTCTTAAAAAATTCGTCCAAAATCTTGATGTCTCCAATCTCTTGTTTTGTACGTTTTTTCCACGTTTCTTGACATCCAATGTATCCCTGCAATGTTTGGTGAAGATCTGAGTATGTAGTTTTTGACATTATATGGAACCTCCTATCTGAAAATTTGAAAATTCTTAAAAAATTTGACCAAAATCTTGATATCCCCAATCCTATGTTTTGTATGTTTTTTCCACGTGTCTTGACATCCAATGTATCCCTGCAAAGTTTGGTGAAGATCTGAGTATGTAGTTTTTGACCTTATCTGGAACCTCCTATCTGAAAATTTGAAAATTTTTAAAAAATTCGTCCAAAATCTTGATGTCTTCAATCTCTTGTTTTGTACGTTTTTTCCACGTGTCTTGACCTCCAATGTATCCCTGCAAAGTTTGGTGAAGATCTGAGTATGTCGCTTTTGACCTTATGTGGAACATCCTTTCTGAAAATTTGAAAATTCTTAAAAAATTCGTACAAAATCTTGATGTCTCCAATCTCTTGTTTTGTACGTTTTTTCCACGTGTCTTGACATCCAATGTATCCCTGCAAAGTTTGGTGAAGATCTGAGTATGTAGTTTTTGAACTTATATGGAACCTCCTTTCTGAAAATTTGAAAATTCTTAAAAAATTCGTCCAAAATCTTGATGTCCCCAATCTTTTGTTTTGTACGTTTTTTACACGTGTCTTGACATCCAATGTATCCATGCAAAGTTTGGTGAAGATCTGAGTATGTAGTTTTTGACCTTATCTGGAACCTCCCATCTGAAAATTTGAAAATTCTTCAAAAATTCGTCGAAAATCTTGATGTCTCCAATCTCTTGTTTTGTACGTTTTTTCCACGTATCTTGACATGCAAAGTATCCCTGCAAAGTTTGGTGAAGATCTGAGTATGTAGTTTTTGACCTTATCTGGAACCTCCTATCTGAAAATTTGAAAATTCATCAAAAATTCGTCCAAAATCTTGATGTCTCCAATCTCTTGTTTTGTACGTTTTTTCCACGTTTCTTGACATCCAATGTATCCCTGCAATGTTTGGTGAAGATCTGAGTATGTAGTTTTTGACCTTATATGGAACCTCCTATCTGAAAATTTGAGAATTCTTAAAAAATTTGACCAAAATCTTGATATCCCCAATCCTATGTTTTGTATGTTTTTTCCACATGTCTTGACATCCAATGTATCCCTGCAAAGTTTGGTGAAGATCTGAGTATGTTGTTTTTGACCTTATCTGGAACATCCTTTCTGAAAATTTGAAAATTCTTAAAAAATTCGTCCAAAATCTTGATGTCTCCAATCTCTTGTTTTGTACGTTTTTTCCACGTGTCTTGACATCCAATGTATCCCTGCAAAGTTTGGTGAAGATCTGAGTATGTAGTTTTTGACCTTATATGCAACCTCCTTTCTGAAAATTTGAAAATTCTTAAAAAATTCGTCCAAAATCTTGATGTCTCCAATCTCTTGTTTTGTACGTTTTTTCCACGTGTCTTGACATCCAATGTATCCCTGCAAAGTTTGGTGAAGATCTGAGTATGTAGTTTTTGACCTTATATGGAACCTCCCATCTGAAAATTTGAAAATTCCTAAAAAATCCGTCTAAAATCTTGATGTCTCCACTCTCTTGTTTTGTACTTTTTTTCCACGTGTCTTGACATCCAATGTATCCCTGCAAAGTTTGGTGAAGATCTGAGTATGTAGTTTTTGACCTTATATGGAACCTCCTTTCTGAAAATTTGAAAATTCTTAAAAAATTCGACCAAAATCTTGATGTCTCCAATCCTATGTTTTGTATGTTTTTTTCCACGTGTCTTGACATCCAATGTATCCATGCAAAGTTTGGTGAAGATCTGAGTATGTAGTTTTTGACCTTATATGGAACCTCCTATCTGAAAATTTGAGAATTCTTGAAAAATTCGTCCAAAATCTTGATGTCTCCAATCTCTTGTTTTGTACGTTTTTTCCACGTGTCTTGACATCCAATGTATCCCTGCAAAGTTTGGTGAAGATCTGAGTATGTCGTTTTTGACCTTATCTAGAACATCCTTTCTGAAAATTTGAAAATTCTTAAAAAATTCGTCCAAAATCTTGATGTCTCCAATCTCTTGTTTTGTACGTTTTTTTCACGTGTCTTCACATCCAATGTATCCCTGCAAAGTTTGGTGAAGATCTGAGTATGTAGTTTTTGACCTTATCTGGAACCTCTCAACTGAAAATTTGAAAATTCCTAAAAAATCCGTCCAAAATCTTGATGACACCAATCTCTTGTTTTGTACGTTTTTTCCACGTGCCTTGACATCCAATGTATCCCTGCAAAGTTTGGTGAAGATCTGAGTATGTAGTTTTTGACCTTATCTGGAACCTCCTTTCTGAAAATTTGAAAATTCTTCAAAAATTCGTCCAAAATCTTGATGTCTCCAATCTCTTGTTTTGTACGTTTTTTCCACGTGTCTTGACATCCAATGTATCCCTGCAAAGTTTGGTGAAGATCTGAGTATGTAGTTTTTGACCTTATATGGAGCCTCCTTTCTGAAAATTTGAAAATTCTTAAAAAATTCGTCGAAAATCTTGATGTCTCCAATCTCTTGTTTTGTACGTTTTTTCTCGTGTCTTGACATGCAAAGTATCCCTGCAACGTTTGGTGAAAATCTGAGTATGTAGTTTTTGACCTTATCTGGAACCTCCTATCTGAAAATTTGAAAATTCTTAAAAAATTCGTCCAAAATCTTGATGTCTCCAATCTCTTGTTTTGTACGTTTTTTCCACGTTTCTTGACATCCAATGTATCCCTGCAATGTTTGGTGAAGATCTGAGTATGTAGTTTTTGACCTTATATGGAACCTCCTATCTGAAAATTTGAAAATTCTTAAAAAATTTGACCAAAATCTTGATATCCCCAATCCTATGTTTTGTATGTTTTTTCCACGTGTCTTGACATCCAATGTATCCCTGCAAAGTTTGGTGAAGATCTGAGTATGTAGTTTTTGACCTTATCTGGAACCTCCTTTCTGAAAATTTGAAAATTCTTCAAAAATTCGTCCAAAATCTTGATGTCTCCACTCTCTTGTTTTGTACGTTTTTTACACGTGTCTTGACATCCAATGTATCCCTGCAAAGTTTGGTGAAGATCTGAGTATGTAGTTTTTGACCTTATATGGAGCCTCCTTTCTGAAAATTTGAAAATTCTTAAAAAATTCGTCGAAAATCTTGATGTCTCCAATCTCTTGTTTTGTACGTTTTTTCCACGTGTCTTGACATGCAAAGTATCCCTGCAACGTTTGGTGAAGATCTGAGTATGTAGTTTTTGACCTTATCTGGAACCTCCCATCTGAAAATTTGAAAATTCCTAAAAAATCCGTCTAAAATCTTGATGTCTCCACTCTCTTTTTTGTACTTTTTTTCCACGTGTCTTGACATCCAATGTATCCCTGCAAAGTTTGGTGAAGATCTGAGTATGTAGTTTTTGACCTTATATGGAACCTCCTTTCTGAAAATTTGAAAATACTTAAAAAATTCGACCAAAATCTTGATGTCTCCAATCCTATGTTTTGAATGTTTTTTCCACGTGTCTTGACATCCAATGTATCCATGCAAAGTTTGGTGAAGATCTGAGTATGTAGTTTTTGACCTTATATGGAACCTCCTATCTGAAAATTTGAGAATTCTTGAAAAATTCGTCCAAAATCTTGATGTCTCCAATCTCTTGTTTTGTACGTTTTTTCCACGTGTCTTGACATCCAATGTATCCCTGCAAAGTTTGGTGAAGATCTGAGTATGTCGTTTTTGACCTTATCTGGAACATCCTTTCTGAAAATTTGAAAATTCTTCAAAAATTCGTCCAAAATCTTGATGTCTCCAATCTCTTGTTTTGTACGTTTTTTCCACGTGTCTTGACATCCAATGTATAACTGCAAAGTTTGGTGAAGATCTGAGTATGTAGTTTTTGACCTTATCTGGAACCTCCTTTCTGAAAATTTGAAAATTCTTCAAAAATTCGTCCAAAATCTTGATGTCTCCACTCTCTTGTTTTGTACGTTTTTTCCACGTGTCTTGACATCCAATGTATCCCTGCAAAGTTTGGTGAAGATCTGAGTATGTAGTTTTTGACCTTATATGGAGCCTCCTTTCTGAAAATTTGAAAATTCTTAAAAAATTCGTCCAAAATCTTGATGTCTCCAATCTCTTGTTTTGTACGTTTTTTCCACGTTTCTTGACATCCAATGTATCCCTGCAAAGTTTGGTGAAGATCTGAGTATGTAGTTTTTGACCTTATATGGAACCTCCTTTCTGAAAATTTGAAAATTCTTAAAAAATTCGTCCAAAATCTTGATGTCCCCAATCCTATGTTTTGTATGTTTTTCCAAGTGTCTTGACATCCAATGTATCCATGCAAAGTTTGGTGAAGATCTGAGTATGTCGTTTTTGACCTTATCTGAAACCTCCCATCTGAAAATTTGAAAATTCTTAAAAAATTCGTCGAAAATCTTGATGTCTCCAATCTCTTGTTTTGTACGTTTTTTCCACGTGTCTTGACATGCAAAGTATCCCTGCAACGTTTGGTGAAGATCTGAGTATGTAGTTTTTGACCTTATCTGGAACCTCCTATCTGAAAATTTGAAAATTCTTAAAAAATTCGTCCAAAATCTTGATGTCTCCAATCTCTTGTTTTGTACGTTTTTTCCACGTTTCTTGACATCCAATGTATCCCTGCAATGTTTGGTGAAGATCTGAGTATGTAGTTTTTGACATTATATGGAACCTCCTATCTGAAAATTTGAAAATTCTTAAAAAATTTGACCAAAATCTTGATATCCCCAATCCTATGTTTTGTATGTTTTTTCCACGTGTCTTGACATCCAATGTATCCCTGCAAAGTTTGGTGAAGATCTGAGTATGTAGTTTTTGACCTTATCTGGAACCTCCTATCTGAAAATTTGAAAATTTTTAAAAAATTCGTCCAAAATCTTGATGTCTTCAATCTCTTGTTTTGTACGTTTTTTCCACGTGTCTTGACCTCCAATGTATCCCTGCAAAGTTTGGTGAAGATCTGAGTATGTCGCTTTTGACCTTATGTGGAACATCCTTTCTGAAAATTTGAAAATTCTTAAAAAATTCGTACAAAATCTTGATGTCTCCAATCTCTTGTTTTGTACGTTTTTTCCACGTGTCTTGACATCCAATGTATCCCTGCAAAGTTTGGTGAAGATCTGAGTATGTAGTTTTTGAACTTATATGGAACCTCCTTTCTGAAAATTTGAAAATTCTTAAAAAATTCGTCCAAAATCTTGATGTCCCCAATCTTTTGTTTTGTACGTTTTTTACACGTGTCTTGACATCCAATGTATCCATGCAAAGTTTGGTGAAGATCTGAGTATGTAGTTTTTGACCTTATCTGGAACCTCCCATCTGAAAATTTGAAAATTCTTCAAAAATTCGTCGAAAATCTTGATGTCTCCAATCTCTTGTTTTGTACGTTTTTTCCACGTATCTTGACATGCAAAGTATCCCTGCAAAGTTTGGTGAAGATCTGAGTATGTAGTTTTTGACCTTATCTGGAACCTCCTATCTGAAAATTTGAAAATTCTTCAAAAATTCGTCCAAAATCTTGATGTCTCCAATCTCTTGTTTTGTACGTTTTTTCCACGTTTCTTGACATCCAATGTATCCCTGCAATGTTTGGTGAAGATCTGAGTATGTAGTTTTTGACCTTATATGGAACCTCCTATCTGAAAATTTGAGAATTCTTAAAAAATTTGACCAAAATCTTGATATCCCCAATCCTATGTTTTGTATGTTTTTTCCACATGTCTTGACATCCAATGTATCCCTGCAAAGTTTGGTGAAGATCTGAGTATGTTGTTTTTGACCTTATCTGGAACATCCTTTCTGAAAATTTGAAAATTCTTAAAAAATTCGTCCAAAATCTTGATGTCTCCAATCTCTTGTTTTGTACGTTTTTTCCACGTGTCTTGACATCCAATGTATCCCTGCAAAGTTTGGTGAAGATCTGAGTATGTAGTTTTTGACCTTATATGCAACCTCCTTTCTGAAAATTTGAAAATTCTTAAAAAATTCGTCCAAAATCTTGATGTCTCCAATCTCTTGTTTTGTACGTTTTTTCCACGTGTCTTGACATCCAATGTATCCCTGCAAAGTTTGGTGAAGATCTGAGTATGTAGTTTTTGACCTTATATGGAACCTCCCATCTGAAAATTTGAAAATTCCTAAAAAATCCGTCTAAAATCTTGATGTCTCCACTCTCTTGTTTTGTACTTTTTTTCCACGTGTCTTGACATCCAATGTATCCCTGCAAAGTTTGGTGAAGATCTGAGTATGTAGTTTTTGACCTTATATGGAACCTCCTTTCTGAAAATTTGAAAATTCTTAAAAAATTCGACCAAAATCTTGATGTCTCCAATCCTATGTTTTGTATGTTTTTTCCACGTGTCTTGACATCCAATGTATCCATGCAAAGTTTGGTGAAGATCTGAGTATGTAGTTTTTGACCTTATATGGAACCTCCTATCTGAAAATTTGAGAATTCTTGAAAAATTCGTCCAAAATCTTGATGTCTCCAATCTCTTGTTTTGTACGTTTTTTCCACGTGTCTTGACATCCAATGTATCCCTGCAAAGTTTGGTGAAGATCTGAGTATGTCGTTTTTGACCTTATCTAGAACATCCTTTCTGAAAATTTGAAAATTCTTAAAAAATTCGTCCAAAATCTTGATGTCTCCAATCTCTTGTTTTGTACGTTTTTTTCACGTGTCTTCACATCCAATGTATCCCTGCAAAGTTTGGTGAAGATCTGAGTATGTAGTTTTTGACCTTATCTGGAACCTCTCAACTGAAAATTTGAAAATTCCTAAAAAATCCGTCCAAAATCTTGATGACACCAATCTCTTGTTTTGTACGTTTTTTCCACGTGCCTTGACATCCAATGTATCCCTGCAAAGTTTGGTGAAGATCTGAGTATGTAGTTTTTGACCTTATCTGGAACCTCCTTTCTGAAAATTTGAAAATTCTTCAAAAATTCGTCCAAAATCTTGATGTCTCCAATCTCTTGTTTTGTACGTTTTTTCCACGTGTCTTGACATCCAATGTATCCCTGCAAAGTTTGGTGAAGATCTGAGTATGTAGTTTTTGACCTTATATGGAGCCTCCTTTCTGAAAATTTGAAAATTCTTAAAAAATTCGTCGAAAATCTTGATGTCTCCAATCTCTTGTTTTGTACGTTTTTTCCACGTGTCTTGACATGCAAAGTATCCCTGCAACGTTTGGTGAAAATCTGAGTATGTAGTTTTTGACCTTATCTGGAACCTCCTATCTGAAAATTTGAAAATTCTTAAAAAATTCGTCCAAAATCTTGATGTCTCCAATCTCTTGTTTTGTACGTTTTTTCCACGTTTCTTGACATCCAATGTATCCCTGCAATGTTTGGTGAAGATCTGAGTATGTCGTTTTTGACCTTATCTGGAACATCCTTTCTGAAAATTTGAAAATTCTTAAAAAATTCGTCCAAAATCTTGATGTCTCCAATCTCTTGTTTTGTACGTTTTTTCCACGTGTCTTGACATCCAATGTATCCCTGCAAAGTTTGGTGAAGATCTGAGTATGTCGTTTTTGACCTTATCTGGAACATCCTTTCTGAAAATTTGAAAATTCTTAAAAAATTCGTCCAAAATCTTGATGTCTCCAATCTCTTGTTTTGTACGTTTTTTCCACGTGTCTTGACATCCAATGTATCCCTGCAAAGTTTGGTGAAGATCTGAGAATGTCGTTTTTGACCTTATCTGGAACATCCTTTCTGAAAATTTGAAAATTCTTAAAAAATTCGTCCAAAATCTTGATGTCTCCAATCTCTTGTTTTGTACGTTTTTTCCACGTGTCTTGACATCCAATGTATCCCTGCAAAGTTTGGTGAAGATCTGAGTATGTAGTTTTTGACCTTATATGGAACCTCCCATCTGAAAATTTGAAAATTCCTAAAAAATTCGTCTAAAATCTTGATGTCTCCACTCTCTTGTTTTGTACTTTTTTTCCACGTGTCTTGACATCCAATGTATCCCTGCAAAGTTTGGTGAAGATCTGAGTATGTAGTTTTTGACCTTATATGGAACCTCCTTTCTGAAAATTTGAAAATTCTTAAAAAATTCGACCAAAATCTTGATGTCTCCAATCCTATGTTTTGTATGTTTTTCCACGTGTCTTGACATCCAATGTATCCATGCAAAATTTGGTGAAGATCTGAGTATGTAGTTTTTGACCTTATATGGAACCTCCTATCTGAAAATTTGAGAATTCTTGAAAAATTCGTCCAAAATCTTGATGTCTCCAATCTCTTGTTTTGTACGTTTTTTCCACGTGTCTTGACATCCAATGTATCCCTGCAAAGTTTGGTGAAGATCTGAGTATGTAGTTTTTGACCTTATCTGGAACCTACCATCTGAAAATTTGAAAATTCCTAAAAAATCCGTCCAAAATCTTGATGACCTCAATCTCTTGTTTTGTACGTTTTTTCCAGGTGTCTTGACATCCAATGTATCCCTGCAATGTTTGGTGAAGATCTGAGTATGTAGTTTTTGACCTTATATGGAACCTCTTATCTGAAAATTTGAAAATTCTTAAAAATATTTGACCAAAATCTTGATGTCCCCAATCCTATGTTTTGTATGTTTTTTCCACGTGTCTTGACATCCAATGTATCCCTGCAAAGTTTGGTGAAGATCTGAGTATGTAGTTTTAGACCTTAACTGGAACCTCATTTCTGAAAATTTGAAAATTCCTCAAAAATTCGTCCAAAATCTTGATGTCTCCAATCTCTTGTTTTGTACGTTTTTTCCACGTGTCTTGACATCCAATGTATCCCTGCAAAGTTTGGTGAAGATCTGAGTATGTAGTTTTTGACCTTATATGGAGCCTGCTTTCTGAAAATTTGAAAATTCTTAAAAAATTCATCCAAAATCTTGATGTCTCCAATCTCTTGTTTTGTACGTTTTTTCCACGTTTCTTGACATCCAATGTATCCCTGCAAAGTTTGGTGAAGATCTGAGTATGTAGTTTTTGACCTTATATGGAACCTCCTTTCTGAAAATTTGAAAATTTTTAAAAAATTCGTCCAAAATCTTGATGTCCCCAATCCTATGTTTTGTATGTTTTTTCCACGTGTCTTGACATCCAATGTATCCATGCAAAGTTTGGTGAAGATCTGAGTATGTCGTTTTTGACCTTATCTGAAACCTCCCATCTGAAAATTTGAAAAATCTTAAAAAATTCGTCGAAAATCTTGATGTCTCCAATCTCTTGTTTTGTACGTTTTTTCCACGTGTCCTGACATGCAAAGTATCCCTGCAACGTTTGGTGAAGATCTGAGTATGTAGTTTTTGACCTTATCTGGAACCTCCTATCTGAAAATTTGAAAATTCTTAAAAAATTCGTCCAAAATCTTGATGTCTCCAATCTCTTGTTTTGTACGTTTTTTCCACGTTTCTTGACATCCAATGTATCCCTGCAATGTTTGGTGAAGATCTGAGTATGTAGTTTTTGACCTTATATGGAACCTCCTATCTGAAAATTTGAAAATTCTTAAAAAATTCGTCCAAAATCTTGATATCCCCAATCCTATGTTTTGTATGTTTTTTCCACGTGTCTTGACATCCAATGTATCCCTGCAAAGTTTGGTGAAGATCTGAGTATGTAGTTTTTGACCTTATCTGGAACCTCCTATCCGAAAATTTGAAAATTTTTAAAAAATTCGTCCAAAATCTTGATGTCTTCAATCTCTTGTTTTGTACGTTTTTTCCACGTGTCTTGACTTCCAATGTATCCCTGCAAAGTTTGGTGAAGATCTGAGTATGTCGTTTTTGACCTTATCTGGAACATCCTTTCTGAAAGTTTGAAAATTCTTAAAAAAATCGTCCAAAATCTTGATGTCTCCAATCTCTTGTTTTGTACGTTTTTTCCACGTGTCTTGACATCCAATGTATCCCTGCAAAGTTTGGTGAAGATCTGAGTATGTAGTTTTTGACCTTATATGGAACCTCCTATCTGAAAATTTGAAAATTCTTCAAAAATTCGTCCAAAATCTTGATGTCTCCAATCTCTTGTTTTGTACGTTTTTTCCTCGTTTCTTGACATCCAATGTATCCCTGCAATGTTTGGTGAAGATCTGAGTATGTAGTTTTTGACCTTATATGGAACCTCCTATCTGAAAATTTGAGAATTCTTAAAAAATTTGACCAAAATCTTGATATCCCCAATCCTATGTTTTGTATGTTTTTTCCACGTGTCTTGACATCCAATGTATCCCTGCAAAGTTTGGTGAAGATCTGAGTATGTAGTTTTTGACCTTATCTGGAACATCCTTTCTGAAAATTTGAAAATTCTTAAAAAATTCGTCCAAAATCTTGATGTCTCCAATCTCTTGTTTTGTACGTTTTTTCCACGTGTCTTGACATCCAATGTATCCCTGCAAAGTTTGGTGAAGATCTGAGTATGTAGTTTTGGACCTTATATGGAACCTCCTTTCTGAAAATTTGAAAATTCTTAAAAAATTCGTCCAAAATCTTGATGTCTCCAATCTCTTGTTTTGTACGTTTTTTCCACGTGTCTTGACATCCAATGTATCCCTGCAAAGTTTGGTGAAGAACTGAGTATGTAGTTTTTGACCTTATATGGAACCTCCCATCTGAAAATTTGAAAATTCCTAAAAAATCCGTCTAAAATCTTGATGTCTCCACTCTCTTGTTTTGTACTTTTTTTCCACGTGTCTTGACATCCAATGTATCCCTGCAAAGTTTGGTGAAGATCTGAGTATGTAGTTTTTGACCTTATATGGAACCTCCTTTCTGAAAATTTGAAAATTCTTAAAAAATTCGACCAAAATCTTGATGTCTCCAATCCTATGTTTTGTATGTTTTTTCCACGTGTCTTGACATCCAATGTATCCATGCAAAGTTTGGTGAAGATCTGAGTATGTAGTTTTTGACCTTATATGGAACCTCCTATCTGAAAATTTGAGAATTCTTGAAAAATTCGTCCAAAATCTTGATGTCTCCAATCTCTTGTTTTGTACGTTTTTTCCACGTGTCTTGACATCCAATGTATCCCTGCAAAGTTTGGTGAAGATCTGAGTATGTCGTTTTTGACCTTATCTGGAACATCCTTTCTGAAAATTTGAAAATTCTTAAAAAATTCGTCCAAAATCTTGATGTCTCCAATCTCTTGTTTTGTACGTTTTTTTCACGTGTCTTCACATCCAATGTATCCCTGCAAAGTTTGGTGAAGATCTGAGTATGTAGTTTTTGACCTTATCTGGAACCTCTCATCTGAAAATTTGAAAATTCCTAAAAAATCCGTCCAAAATCTTGATGACACCAATCTCTTGTTTTGTACGTTTTTTCCACGTGTCTTGACATCCAATGTATCCCTGCAAAGTTTGGTGAAGATCTGAGTATGTAGTTTTTGACCTTATCTGGAACCTCCTTTCTGAAAATTTGAAAATTCTTCAAAAATTCGTCCAAAATCTTGATGTCTCCACTCTCTTGTTTTGTACGTTTTTTCCACGTGTCTTGACATCCAATGTATCCCTGCAAAGTTTGGTGAAGATCTGAGTATGTAGTTTTTGACCTTATATGGAGCCTCCTTTCTGAAAATTTGAAAATTCTTAAAAAATTCGTCGAAAATCTTGATGTCTCCAATCTCTTGTTTTGTACGTTTTTTCCACGTGTCTTGACATGCAAAGTATCCCTGCAACGTTTGGTGAAGATCTGAGTATGTAGTTTTTGACCTTATCTGGAACCTCCTATCTGAAAATTTGAAAATTCTTAAAAAATTTGACCAAAATCTTGATATCCCCAATCCTATGTTTTGTATGTTTTTTCCACGTGTCTTGACATCCAATGTATCCCTGCAAAGTTTGGTGAAGATCTGAGTATGTAGTTTTTGACCTTATCTGGAACCTCCTATCTGAAAATTTGAAAATTTTTAAAAAATTCGTCCAAAATCTTGATGTCTTCAATCTCTTGTTTTGTACGTTTTTTCCACGTGTCTTGACCTCCAATGTATCCCTGCAAAGTTTGGTGAAGATCTGAGTATGTCGTTTTTGACCTTATGTGGAACATCCTTTCTGAAAATTTGAAAATTCTTAAAAAATTCGTCCAAAATCTTGATGTCTCCAATCTCTTGTTTTGTACGTTTTTTCCACGTGTCTTGACATCCAATGTATCCCTGCAAAGTTTGGTGAAGATCTGAGTATGTAGTTTTTGAACTTATATGGAACCTCCTTTCTGAAAATTTGAAAATTCTTAAAAAATTCGTCCAAAATCTTGATGTCCCCAATCTCTTGTTTTGTACGTTTTTTACACGTGTCTTGACATCCAATGTATCCATGCAAAGTTTGGTGAAGATCTGAGTATGTCGTTTTTGACCTTATCTGGAACCTCCCATCTGAAAATTTGAAAATTCTTCAAAAATTCGTCGAAAATCTTGATGTCTCCAATCTCTTGTTTTGTACGTTTTTTCCACGTGTCTTGACATGCAAAGTATCCCTGCAACGTTTGGTGAAGATCTGAGTATGTAGTTTTTGACCTTATATGGAACCTCCTATCTGAAAATTTGAGAATTCTTAAAAAATTTGACCAAAATCTTGATATCCCCAATCCTATGTTTTGTATGTTTTTTCCACGTGTCTTGACATCCAATGTATCGCTGCAAATTCTGTGGAGATCTGAGTATGTAGTTTTTGACTTTATCTGGAACCTCCTATCTGAAAATTTGAAAATTTTTAAAAAATTCGTCCAAAATCTTGATGTCTTCAATCTCTTGTTTTGTACGTTTTTTCCACGTGTCTTGACCTCCAATGTATCCCTGCAAAGTTTGGTGAAGATCTGAGTATGTCGTTTTTGACCTTATCTGGAACATCCTTTCTGAAAATTTGAAAATTCTTAAAAAATTCGTCCAAAATCTTGATGTCTCCAATCTCTTGTTTTGTACGTTTTTTCCACGTGTCTTGACATCCAATGTATCCATGCAAAGTTTGGTGAAGATCTGAGTATGTAGTTTTTGACCTTATATGGAACCTCCTATCTGAAAATTTGAGAATTCTTGAAAAATTCGTCCAAAATCTTGATGTCTCCAATCTCTTGTTTTGTACGTTTTTTCCACGTGTCTTGACATCCAATGTATCCCTGCAAAGTTTGGTGAAGATCTGAGTATGTCGTTTTTGACCTTATCTGGAACATCCTTTCTGAAAATTTGAAAATTCTTAAAAAATTCGTCCAAAATCTTGATGTCTCCAATCTCTTGTTTTGTACGTTTTTTTCACGTGTCTTCACATCCAATGTATCCCTGCAAAGTTTGGTGAAGATCTGAGTATGTAGTTTTTGACCTTATCTGGAACCTCTCATCTGAAAATTTGAAAATTCCTAAAAAATCCGTCCAAAATCTTGATGACACCAATCTCTTGTTTTGTACGTTTTTTCCACGTGTCTTGACATCCAATGTATCCCTGCAAAGTTTGGTGAAGATCTGAGTATGTAGTTTTTGACCTTATCTGGAACCTCCTTTCTGAAAATTTGAAAATTCTTCAAAAATTCGTCCAAAATCTTGATGTCTCCACTCTCTTGTTTTGTACGTTTTTTCCACGTGTCTTGACATCCAATGTATCCCTGCAAAGTTTGGTGAAGATCTGAGTATGTAGTTTTTGACCTTATATGGAGCCTCCTTTCTGAAAATTTGAAAATTCTTAAAAAATTCGTCGAAAATCTTGATGTCTCCAATCTCTTGTTTTGTACGTTTTTTCCACGTGTCTTGACATGCAAAGTATCCCTGCAACGTTTGGTGAAGATCTGAGTATGTAGTTTTTGACCTTATCTGGAACCTCCTATCTGAAAATTTGAAAATTCTTAAAAAATTTGACCAAAATCTTGATATCCCCAATCCTATGTTTTGTATGTTTTTTCCACGTGTCTTGACATCCAATGTATCCCTGCAAAGTTTGGTGAAGATCTGAGTATGTAGTTTTTGACCTTATCTGGAACCTCCTATCTGAAAATTTGAAAATTTTTAAAAAATTCGTCCAAAATCTTGATGTCTTCAATCTCTTGTTTTGTACGTTTTTTCCACGTGTCTTGACCTCCAATGTATCCCTGCAAAGTTTGGTGAAGATCTGAGTATGTCGTTTTTGACCTTATCTGGAACCTCCTATCTGAAAATTTGAAAATTCTTAAAAAATTCGTCCAAAATCTTGATGTCTCCAATCTCTTGTTTTGTACGTTTTTTCCACGTTTCTTGACATCCAATGTATCCCTGCAATGTTTGGTGAAGATCTGAGTATGTAGTTTTTGACATTATATGGAACCTCCTATCTGAAAATTTGAAAATTCTTAAAAAATTTGACCAAAATCTTGATATCCCCAATCCTATGTTTTGTATGTTTTTTCCACGTGTCTTGACATCCAATGTATCCCTGCAAAGTTTGGTGAAGATCTGAGTATGTAGTTTTTGACCTTATCTGGAACCTCCTATCTGAAAATTTGAAAATTTTTAAAAAATTCGTCCAAAATCTTGATGTCTTCAATCTCTTGTTTTGTACGTTTTTTCCACGTGTCTTGACCTCCAATGTATCCCTGCAAAGTTTGGTGAAGATCTGAGTATGTCGCTTTTGACCTTATGTGGAACATCCTTTCTGAAAATTTGAAAATTCTTAAAAAATTCGTACAAAATCTTGATGTCTCCAATCTCTTGTTTTGTACGTTTTTTCCACGTGTCTTGACATCCAATGTATCCCTGCAAAGTTTGGTGAAGATCTGAGTATGTAGTTTTTGAACTTATATGGAACCTCCTTTCTGAAAATTTGAAAATTCTTAAAAAATTCGTCCAAAATCTTGATGTCCCCAATCTTTTGTTTTGTACGTTTTTTACACGTGTCTTGACATCCAATGTATCCATGCAAAGTTTGGTGAAGATCTGAGTATGTAGTTTTTGACCTTATCTGGAACCTCCCATCTGAAAATTTGAAAATTCTTCAAAAATTCGTCGAAAATCTTGATGTCTCCAATCTCTTGTTTTGTACGTTTTTTCCACGTATCTTGACATGCAAAGTATCCCTGCAAAGTTTGGTGAAGATCTGAGTATGTAGTTTTTGACCTTATCTGGAACCTCCTATCTGAAAATTTGAAAATTCTTCAAAAATTCGTCCAAAATCTTGATGTCTCCAATCTCTTGTTTTGTACGTTTTTTCCACGTTTCTTGACATCCAATGTATCCCTGCAATGTTTGGTGAAGATCTGAGTATGTAGTTTTTGACCTTATATGGAACCTCCTATCTGAAAATTTGAGAATTCTTAAAAAATTTGACCAAAATCTTGATATCCCCAATCCTATGTTTTGTATGTTTTTTCCACATGTCTTGACATCCAATGTATCCCTGCAAAGTTTGGTGAAGATCTGAGTATGTTGTTTTTGACCTTATCTGGAACATCCTTTCTGAAAATTTGAAAATTCTTAAAAAATTCGTCCAAAATCTTGATGTCTCCAATCTCTTGTTTTGTACGTTTTTTCCACGTGTCTTGACATCCAATGTATCCCTGCAAAGTTTGGTGAAGATCTGAGTATGTAGTTTTTGACCTTATATGCAACCTCCTTTCTGAAAATTTGAAAATTCTTAAAAAATTCGTCCAAAATCTTGATGTCTCCAATCTCTTGTTTTGTACGTTTTTTCCACGTGTCTTGACATCCAATGTATCCCTGCAAAGTTTGGTGAAGATCTGAGTATGTAGTTTTTGACCTTATATGGAACCTCCCATCTGAAAATTTGAAAATTCCTAAAAAATCCGTCTAAAATCTTGATGTCTCCACTCTCTTGTTTTGTACTTTTTTTCCACGTGTCTTGACATCCAATGTATCCCTGCAAAGTTTGGTGAAGATCTGAGTATGTAGTTTTTGACCTTATATGGAACCTCCTTTCTGAAAATTTGAAAATTCTTAAAAAATTCGACCAAAATCTTGATGTCTCCAATCCTATGTTTTGTATGTTTTTTCCACGTGTCTTGACATCCAATGTATCCATGCAAAGTTTGGTGAAGATCTGAGTATGTAGTTTTTGACCTTATATGGAACCTCCTATCTGAAAATTTGAGAATTCTTGAAAAATTCGTCCAAAATCTTGATGTCTCCAATCTCTTGTTTTGTACGTTTTTTCCACGTGTCTTGACATCCAATGTATCCCTGCAAAGTTTGGTGAAGATCTGAGTATGTCGTTTTTGACCTTATCTAGAACATCCTTTCTGAAAATTTGAAAATTCTTAAAAAATTCGTCCAAAATCTTGATGTCTCCAATCTCTTGTTTTGTACGTTTTTTTCACGTGTCTTCACATCCAATGTATCCCTGCAAAGTTTGGTGAAGATCTGAGTATGTAGTTTTTGACCTTATCTGGAACCTCTCAACTGAAAATTTGAAAATTCCTAAAAAATCCGTCCAAAATCTTGATGACACCAATCTCTTGTTTTGTACGTTTTTTCCACGTGCCTTGACATCCAATGTATCCCTGCAAAGTTTGGTGAAGATCTGAGTATGTAGTTTTTGACCTTATCTGGAACCTCCTTTCTGAAAATTTGAAAATTCTTCAAAAATTCGTCCAAAATCTTGATGTCTCCAATCTCTTGTTTTGTACGTTTTTTCCACGTGTCTTGACATCCAATGTATCCCTGCAAAGTTTGGTGAAGATCTGAGTATGTAGTTTTTGACCTTATATGGAGCCTCCTTTCTGAAAATTTGAAAATTCTTAAAAAATTCGTCGAAAATCTTGATGTCTCCAATCTCTTGTTTTGTACGTTTTTTCCACGTGTCTTGACATGCAAAGTATCCCTGCAACGTTTGGTGAAAATCTGAGTATGTAGTTTTTGACCTTATCTGGAACCTCCTATCTGAAAATTTGAAAATTCTTAAAAAATTCGTCCAAAATCTTGATGTCTCCAATCTCTTGTTTTGTACGTTTTTTCCACGTTTCTTGACATCCAATGTATCCCTGCAATGTTTGGTGAAGATCTGAGTATGTCGTTTTTGACCTTATCTGGAACATCCTTTCTGAAAATTTGAAAATTCTTAAAAAATTCGTCCAAAATCTTGATGTCTCCAATCTCTTGTTTTGTACGTTTTTTCCACGTGTCTTGACATCCAATGTATCCCTGCAAAGTTTGGTGAAGATCTGAGTATGTCGTTTTTGACCTTATCTGGAACATCCTTTCTGAAAATTTGAAAATTCTTAAAAAATTCGTCCAAAATCTTGATGTCTCCAATCTCTTGTTTTGTACGTTTTTTCCACGTGTCTTGACATCCAATGTATCCCTGCAAAGTTTGGTGAAGATCTGAGAATGTCGTTTTTGACCTTATCTGGAACATCCTTTCTGAAAATTTGAAAATTCTTAAAAAATTCGTCCAAAATCTTGATGTCTCCAATCTCTTGTTTTGTACGTTTTTTCCACGTGTCTTGACATCCAATGTATCCCTGCAAAGTTTGGTGAAGATCTGAGTATGTAGTTTTTGACCTTATATGGAACCTCCCATCTGAAAATTTGAAAATTCCTAAAAAATTCGTCTAAAATCTTGATGTCTCCACTCTCTTGTTTTGTACTTTTTTTCCACGTGTCTTGACATCCAATGTATCCCTGCAAAGTTTGGTGAAGATCTGAGTATGTAGTTTTTGACCTTATATGGAACCTCCTTTCTGAAAATTTGAAAATTCTTAAAAAATTCGACCAAAATCTTGATGTCTCCAATCCTATGTTTTGTATGTTTTTCCACGTGTCTTGACATCCAATGTATCCATGCAAAATTTGGTGAAGATCTGAGTATGTAGTTTTTGACCTTATATGGAACCTCCTATCTGAAAATTTGAGAATTCTTGAAAAATTCGTCCAAAATCTTGATGTCTCCAATCTCTTGTTTTGTACGTTTTTTCCACGTGTCTTGACATCCAATGTATCCCTGCAAAGTTTGGTGAAGATCTGAGTATGTAGTTTTTGACCTTATCTGGAACCTACCATCTGAAAATTTGAAAATTCCTAAAAAATCCGTCCAAAATCTTGATGACCTCAATCTCTTGTTTTGTACGTTTTTTCCAGGTGTCTTGACATCCAATGTATCCCTGCAATGTTTGGTGAAGATCTGAGTATGTAGTTTTTGACCTTATATGGAACCTCTTATCTGAAAATTTGAAAATTCTTAAAAATATTTGACCAAAATCTTGATGTCCCCAATCCTATGTTTTGTATGTTTTTTCCACGTGTCTTGACATCCAATGTATCCCTGCAAAGTTTGGTGAAGATCTGAGTATGTAGTTTTAGACCTTAACTGGAACCTCATTTCTGAAAATTTGAAAATTCCTCAAAAATTCGTCCAAAATCTTGATGTCTCCAATCTCTTGTTTTGTACGTTTTTTCCACGTGTCTTGACATCCAATGTATCCCTGCAAAGTTTGGTGAAGATCTGAGTATGTAGTTTTTGACCTTATATGGAGCCTGCTTTCTGAAAATTTGAAAATTCTTAAAAAATTCATCCAAAATCTTGATGTCTCCAATCTCTTGTTTTGTACGTTTTTTCCACGTTTCTTGACATCCAATGTATCCCTGCAAAGTTTGGTGAAGATCTGAGTATGTAGTTTTTGACCTTATATGGAACCTCCTTTCTGAAAATTTGAAAATTTTTAAAAAATTCGTCCAAAATCTTGATGTCCCCAATCCTATGTTTTGTATGTTTTTTCCACGTGTCTTGACATCCAATGTATCCATGCAAAGTTTGGTGAAGATCTGAGTATGTCGTTTTTGACCTTATCTGAATCCTCCCATCTGAAAATTTGAAAAATCTTAAAAAATTCGTCGAAAATCTTGATGTCTCCAATCTCTTGTTTTGTACGTTTTTTCCACGTGTCCTGACATGCAAAGTATCCCTGCAACGTTTGGTGAAGATCTGAGTATGTAGTTTTTGACCTTATCTGGAACCTCCTATCTGAAAATTTGAAAATTCTTAAAAAATTCGTCCAAAATCTTGATGTCTCCAATCTCTTGTTTTGTACGTTTTTTCCACGTTTCTTGACATCCAATGTATCCCTGCAATGTTTGGTGAAGATCTGAGTATGTAGTTTTTGACCTTATATGGAACCTCCTATCTGAAAATTTGAAAATTCTTAAAAAATTCGTCCAAAATCTTGATATCCCCAATCCTATGTTTTGTATGTTTTTTCCACGTGTCTTGACATCCAATGTATCCCTGCAAAGTTTGGTGAAGATCTGAGTATGTAGTTTTTGACCTTATCTGGAACCTCCTATCCGAAAATTTGAAAATTTTTAAAAAATTCGTCCAAAATCTTGATGTCTTCAATCTCTTGTTTTGTACGTTTTTTCCACGTGTCTTGACTTCCAATGTATCCCTGCAAAGTTTGGTGAAGATCTGAGTATGTCGTTTTTGACCTTATCTGGAACATCCTTTCTGAAAGTTTGAAAATTCTTAAAAAAATCGTCCAAAATCTTGATGTCTCCAATCTCTTGTTTTGTACGTTTTTTCCACGTGTCTTGACATCCAATGTATCCCTGCAAAGTTTGGTGAAGATCTGAGTATGTAGTTTTTGACCTTATATGGAACCTCCTATCTGAAAATTTGAAAATTCTTCAAAAATTCGTCCAAAATCTTGATGTCTCCAATCTCTTGTTTTGTACGTTTTTTCCACGTTTCTTGACATCCAATGTATCCCTGCAATGTTTGGTGAAGATCTGAGTATGTAGTTTTTGACCTTATATGGAACCTCCTATCTGAAAATTTGAGAATTCTTAAAAAATTTGACCAAAATCTTGATATCCCCAATCCTATGTTTTGTATGTTTTTTCCACGTGTCTTGACATCCAATGTATCCCTGCAAAGTTTGGTGAAGATCTGAGTATGTAGTTTTTGACCTTATCTGGAACATCCTTTCTGAAAATTTGAAAATTCTTAAAAAATTCGTCCAAAATCTTGATGTCTCCAATCTCTTGTTTTGTACGTTTTTTCCACGTGTCTTGACATCCAATGTATCCCTGCAAAGTTTGGTGAAGATCTGAGTATGTAGTTTTGGACCTTATATGGAACCTCCTTTCTGAAAATTTGAAAATTCTTAAAAAATTCGTCCAAAATCTTGATGTCTCCAATCTCTTGTTTTGTACGTTTTTTCCACGTGTCTTGACATCCAATGTATCCCTGCAAAGTTTGGTGAAGAACTGAGTATGTAGTTTTTGACCTTATATGGAACCTCCCATCTGAAAATTTGAAAATTCCTAAAAAATCCGTCTAAAATCTTGATGTCTCCACTCTCTTGTTTTGTACTTTTTTTCCACGTGTCTTGACATCCAATGTATCCCTGCAAAGTTTGGTGAAGATCTGAGTATGTAGTTTTTGACCTTATATGGAACCTCCTTTCTGAAAATTTGAAAATTCTTAAAAAATTCGACCAAAATCTTGATGTCTCCAATCCTATGTTTTGTATGTTTTTTCCACGTGTCTTGACATCCAATGTATCCATGCAAAGTTTGGTGAAGATCTGAGTATGTAGTTTTTGACCTTATATGGAACCTCCTATCTGAAAATTTGAGAATTCTTGAAAAATTCGTCCAAAATCTTGATGTCTCCAATCTCTTGTTTTGTACGTTTTTTCCACGTGTCTTGACATCCAATGTATCCCTGCAAAGTTTGGTGAAGATCTGAGTATGTCGTTTTTGACCTTATCTGGAACATCCTTTCTGAAAATTTGAAAATTCTTAAAAAATTCGTCCAAAATCTTGATGTCTCCAATCTCTTGTTTTGTACGTTTTTTTCACGTGTCTTCACATCCAATGTATCCCTGCAAAGTTTGGTGAAGATCTGAGTATGTAGTTTTTGACCTTATCTGGAACCTCTCATCTGAAAATTTGAAAATTCCTAAAAAATCCGTCCAAAATCTTGATGACACCAATCTCTTGTTTTGTACGTTTTTTCCACGTGTCTTGACATCCAATGTATCCCTGCAAAGTTTGGTGAAGATCTGAGTATGTAGTTTTTGACCTTATCTGGAACCTCCTTTCTGAAAATTTGAAAATTCTTCAAAAATTCGTCCAAAATCTTGATGTCTCCACTCTCTTGTTTTGTACGTTTTTTCCACGTGTCTTGACATCCAATGTATCCCTGCAAAGTTTGGTGAAGATCTGAGTATGTAGTTTTTGACCTTATATGGAGCCTCCTTTCTGAAAATTTGAAAATTCTTAAAAAATTCGTCGAAAATCTTGATGTCTCCAATCTCTTGTTTTGTACGTTTTTTCCACGTGTCTTGACATGCAAAGTATCCCTGCAACGTTTGGTGAAGATCTGAGTATGTAGTTTTTGACCTTATCTGGAACCTCCTATCTGAAAATTTGAAAATTCTTAAAAAATTTGACCAAAATCTTGATATCCCCAATCCTATGTTTTGTATGTTTTTTCCACGTGTCTTGACATCCAATGTATCCCTGCAAAGTTTGGTGAAGATCTGAGTATGTAGTTTTTGACCTTATCTGGAACCTCCTATCTGAAAATTTGAAAATTTTTAAAAAATTCGTCCAAAATCTTGATGTCTTCAATCTCTTGTTTTGTACGTTTTTTCCACGTGTCTTGACCTCCAATGTATCCCTGCAAAGTTTGGTGAAGATCTGAGTATGTCGTTTTTGACCTTATGTGGAACATCCTTTCTGAAAATTTGAAAATTCTTAAAAAATTCGTCCAAAATCTTGATGTCTCCAATCTCTTGTTTTGTACGTTTTTTCCACGTGTCTTGACATCCAATGTATCCCTGCAAAGTTTGGTGAAGATCTGAGTATGTAGTTTTTGAACTTATATGGAACCTCCTTTCTGAAAATTTGAAAATTCTTAAAAAATTCGTCCAAAATCTTGATGTCCCCAATCTCTTGTTTTGTACGTTTTTTACACGTGTCTTGACATCCAATGTATCCATGCAAAGTTTGGTGAAGATCTGAGTATGTCGTTTTTGACCTTATCTGGAACCTCCCATCTGAAAATTTGAAAATTCTTCAAAAATTCGTCGAAAATCTTGATGTCTCCAATCTCTTGTTTTGTACGTTTTTTCCACGTGTCTTGACATGCAAAGTATCCCTGCAACGTTTGGTGAAGATCTGAGTATGTAGTTTTTGACCTTATATGGAACCTCCTATCTGAAAATTTGAGAATTCTTAAAAAATTTGACCAAAATCTTGATATCCCCAATCCTATGTTTTGTATGTTTTTTCCACGTGTCTTGACATCCAATGTATCGCTGCAAATTCTGTGGAGATCTGAGTATGTAGTTTTTGACTTTATCTGGAACCTCCTATCTGAAAATTTGAAAATTTTTAAAAAATTCGTCCAAAATCTTGATGTCTTCAATCTCTTGTTTTGTACGTTTTTTCCACGTGTCTTGACCTCCAATGTATCCCTGCAAAGTTTGGTGAAGATCTGAGTATGTCGTTTTTGACCTTATCTGGAACATCCTTTCTGAAAATTTGAAAATTCTTAAAAAATTCGTCCAAAATCTTGATGTCTCCAATCTCTTGTTTTGTACGTTTTTTCCACGTGTCTTGACATCCAATGTATCCATGCAAAGTTTGGTGAAGATCTGAGTATGTAGTTTTTGACCTTATATGGAACCTCCTATCTGAAAATTTGAGAATTCTTGAAAAATTCGTCCAAAATCTTGATGTCTCCAATCTCTTGTTTTGTACGTTTTTTCCACGTGTCTTGACATCCAATGTATCCCTGCAAAGTTTGGTGAAGATCTGAGTATGTCGTTTTTGACCTTATCTGGAACATCCTTTCTGAAAATTTGAAAATTCTTAAAAAATTCGTCCAAAATCTTGATGTCTCCAATCTCTTGTTTTGTACGTTTTTTTCACGTGTCTTCACATCCAATGTATCCCTGCAAAGTTTGGTGAAGATCTGAGTATGTAGTTTTTGACCTTATCTGGAACCTCTCATCTGAAAATTTGAAAATTCCTAAAAAATCCGTCCAAAATCTTGATGACACCAATCTCTTGTTTTGTACGTTTTTTCCACGTGTCTTGACATCCAATGTATCCCTGCAAAGTTTGGTGAAGATCTGAGTATGTAGTTTTTGACCTTATCTGGAACCTCCTTTCTGAAAATTTGAAAATTCTTCAAAAATTCGTCCAAAATCTTGATGTCTCCACTCTCTTGTTTTGTACGTTTTTTCCACGTGTCTTGACATCCAATGTATCCCTGCAAAGTTTGGTGAAGATCTGAGTATGTAGTTTTTGACCTTATATGGAGCCTCCTTTCTGAAAATTTGAAAATTCTTAAAAAATTCGTCGAAAATCTTGATGTCTCCAATCTCTTGTTTTGTACGTTTTTTCCACGTGTCTTGACATGCAAAGTATCCCTGCAACGTTTGGTGAAGATCTGAGTATGTAGTTTTTGACCTTATCTGGAACCTCCTATCTGAAAATTTGAAAATTCTTAAAAAATTTGACCAAAATCTTGATATCCCCAATCCTATGTTTTGTATGTTTTTTCCACGTGTCTTGACATCCAATGTATCCCTGCAAAGTTTGGTGAAGATCTGAGTATGTAGTTTTTGACCTTATCTGGAACCTCCTATCTGAAAATTTGAAAATTTTTAAAAAATTCGTCCAAAATCTTGATGTCTTCAATCTCTTGTTTTGTACGTTTTTTCCACGTGTCTTGACCTCCAATGTATCCCTGCAAAGTTTGGTGAAGATCTGAGTATGTCGTTTTTGACCTTATGTGGAACATCCTTTCTGAAAATTTGAAAATTCTTAAAAAATTCGTCCAAAATCTTGATGTCTCCAATCTCTTGTTTTGTACGTTTTTTCCACGTGTCTTGACATCCAATGTATCCCTGCAAAGTTTGGTGAAGATCTGAGTATGTAGTTTTTGAACTTATATGGAACCTCCTTTCTGAAAATTTGAAAATTCTTAAAAAATTCGTCCAAAATCTTGATGTCCCCAATCTCTTGTTTTGTACGTTTTTTACACGTGTCTTGACATCCAATGTATCCATGCAAAGTTTGGTGAAGATCTGAGTATGTCGTTTTTGACCTTATCTGGAACCTCCCATCTGAAAATTTGAAAATTCTTCAAAAATTCGTCGAAAATCTTGATGTCTCCAATCTCTTGTTTTGTACGTTTTTTCCACGTGTCTTGACATGCAAAGTATCCCTGCAACGTTTGGTGAAGATCTGAGTATGTAGTTTTTGACCTTATATGGAACCTCCTATCTGAAAATTTGAGAATTCTTAAAAAATTTGACCAAAATCTTGATATCCCCAATCCTATGTTTTGTATGTTTTTTCCACGTGTCTTGACATCCAATGTATCGCTGCAAATTCTGTGGAGATCTGAGTATGTAGTTTTTGACTTTATCTGGAACCTCCTATCTGAAAATTTGAAAATTTTTAAAAAATTCGTCCAAAATCTTGATGTCTTCAATCTCTTGTTTTGTACGTTTTTTCCACGTGTCTTGACCTCCAATGTATCCCTGCAAAGTTTGGTGAAGATCTGAGTATGTCGTTTTTGACCTTATCTGGAACATCCCTTCTGAAAATTTGAAAATTCTTAAAAAATTCGTCCAAAATCTTGATGTCTCCAATCTCTTGTTTTGTACGTTTTTTCCACGTGTCTTGACATCCAATGTATCCCTGCAAAGTTTGGTGAAGATCTGAGTATGTAGTTTTTGACCTTATATGGAACCTAACATCTGAAAATTTGAAAATTCCTAAAAAATTCGTCTAAAATCTTGATGTCTCCACTCTCTTGTTTTGTACTTTTTTTCCACGTGTCTTGACATCCAATGTATCCCTGCAAAGTTTGGTGAAGATCTGAGTATGTAGTTTTTGACCTTATATGGAACCTCCTATCTGAAAATTTGAGAATTCTTGAAAAATTCGTCCAAAATCTTGATGTCTCCAATCTCTTGTTTTGTACGTTTTTTCCACGTGTCTTGACATCCAATGTATCCCTGCAAAGTTTGGTGAAGATCTGAGTATGTAGTTTTTGACCTTATCTGGAACCTCCTATCTGAAAATTTGAAAATTTTTAAAAAATTCGTCCAAAATCTTGATGTCTTCAATCTCTTGTTTTGTACGTTTTTTCCACGTGTCTTGACTTCCAATGTATCCCTGCAAAGTTTGGTGAAGATCTGAGTATGTCGTTTTTGACCTTATCTGGAACATCCTTTCTGAAAGTTTGAAAATTCTTAAAAAAATCGTCCAAAATCTTGATGTCTCCAATCTCTTGTTTTGTACGTTTTTTCCACGTGTCTTGACATCCAATGTATCCCTGCAAAGTTTGGTGAAGATCTGAGTATGTAGTTTTTGACCTTATATGGAACCTCCTTTCTGAAAATTTGAAAATTCTTAAAAAATTCGTCCAAAATCTTGATGTCCCCAATCTCTTGTTTTGTACGTTTTTTCCACGTGTCTTGACATCCAATGTATCCATGCAAAGTTTGGTGAAGATCTGAGTATGTCGTTTTTGACCTTATCTGGAACCTCCCATCTGAAAATTTGAAAATTCTTCAAAAATTCGTCGAAAATCTTGATGTCTCCAATCTCTTGTTTTGTACGTTTTTCCCACGTGTCTTGACATGCAAAGTATCCCTGCAACGTTTGGTGAAGATCTGAGTATGTAGTTTTTGACCTTATCTGGAACCTCCCATCTGAAAATTTGAAAATTCCTAAAAAATCCGTCCAAAATCTTGATGACCTCAATCTCTTGTTTTGTACGTTTTTTCCACGTGTCTTGACATCCAATGTATCCCTGCAAAGTTTGGTGAAGATCTGAGTATGTAGTTTTTGACCTTATATGGAGCCTCCTTTCTGAAAATTTGAAAATTCTTAAAAAATTCGTCGAAAATCTTGATGTCTCCAATCTCTTGTTTTGTACGTTTTTTCCACGTGTCTTGACATGCAAAGTATCCCTGCAACGTTTGGTGAAGATCTGAGTATGTAGTTTTTGACCTTATCTGGAACCTCCTATCTGAAAATTTGAAAATTCTTAAAAAATTCGTCCAAAATCTTGATGTCTCCAATCTCTTGTTTTGTACGTTTTTTCCACGTTTCTTGACATCCAATGTATCCCTGCAATGTTTGGTGAAGATCTGAGTATGTAGTTTTTGACCTTATATGGAACCTCCTATCTGAAAATTTGAAAATTCTTAAAAAATTTGACCAAAATCTTGATATCCCCATACCTATGTTTTGTATGTTTTTTCCACGTGTCTTGACATCCAATGTATCCCTGCAAAGTTTGGTGAAGATCTGAGTATGTAGTTCTTGACCTTATCTGGAACCTCCGATCTGAAAATTTGAAAATTTTTAAAAAATTCGTCCAAAATCTTGATGTCTTCAATCTCTTGTTTTGTACGTTTTTTCCACGTGTCTTGACCTCCAATGTATCCCTGCAAAGTTTGGTGAAGATCTGAGTATGTCGTTTTTGACCTTATGTGGAACATCCTTTCTGAAAATTTGAAAATTCTTAAAAAATTCGTCCAAAATCTTGATGTCTCCAATCTCTTGTTTTGTACGTTTTTTCCACGTGTCTTGACATCCAATGTATCCCTGCAAAGTTTGGTGAAGATCTGAGTATGTAGTTTTTGAACTTATATGGAACCTCCTTTCTGAAAATTTGAAAATTCTTAAAAAATTCGTCCAAAATCTTGATGTCCCCAATCTCTTGTTTTGTACGTTTTTTACACGTGTCTTGACATCCAATGTATCCATGCAAAGTTTGGTGAAGATCTGAGTATGTCGTTTTTGACCTTATCTGGAACCTCCCATCTGAAAATTTGAAAATTCTTCAAAAATTCGTCGAAAATCTTGATGTCTCCAATCTCTTGTTTTGTACGTTTTTTCCACGTGTCTTGACATGCAAAGTATCCCTGCAACGTTTGGTGAAGATCTGAGTATGTAGTTTTTGACCTTATCTGGAACCTCCTATCTGAAAATTTGAAAATTCTTCAAAAATTCGTCCAAAATCTTGATGTCTCCAATCTCTTGTTTTGTACGTTTTTTCCACGTTTCTTGACATCCAATGTATCCCTGCAATGTTTGGTGAAGATCTGAGTATGTAGTTTTTGACCTTATATGGAACCTGCTATCTGAAAATTTGAGAATTCTTAAAAAATTTGACCAAAATCTTGATATCCCCAATCCTATGTTTTGTATGTTTTTCCACGTGTCTTGACATCCAATGTATCGCTGCAAATTTTAGTGGAGATCTGAGTATGTAGTTTTTGACTTTATCTGGAACCTCCTATCTGAAAATTTGAAAACTTTTAAAAAATTCGTCCAAAATCTTGATGTCTTCAATCTCTTGTTTTGTACGTTTTTTCCACGTGTCTTGACCTCCAATGTATCCCTGCAAAGTTTGGTGAAGATCTGAGTATGTCGTTTTTGACCTTATCTGGAACATCCTTTCTGAAAATTTGAAAATTCTTAAAAAATTCGTCCAAAATCTTGATGTCTCCAATCTCTTGTTTTGTACGTTTTTTCCACGTGTCTTGACATCCAATGTATCCCTGCAAAGTTTGGTGAAGATCTGAGTATGTAGTTTTTGACCTTATATGGAGCCTCCTTTCTGAAAATTTGAAAATTCTTAAAAAATTCGTCGAAAATCTTGATGTCTCCAATCTCTTGTTTTGTACGTTTTTTCCACGTGTCTTGACATGCAAAGTATCCCTGCAACGTTTGGTGAAGATCTGAGTATGTAGTTTTTGACCTTATCTGGAACCTCCTATCTGAAAATTTGAAAATTCTTAAAAAATTCGTCCAAAATCTTGATGTCTCCGATCTCTTGTTTTGTACGTTTTTTCCACGTTTCTTGACATCCAATGTATCCCTGCAATGTTTGGTGAAGATCTGAGTATGTAGTTTTTGACCTTATATGGAACCTCCTATCTGAAAATTTGAAAATTCTTAAAAAATTTGACCAAAATCTTGATATCCCCAATCCTATGTTTTGTATGTTTTTTCCACGTGTCTTGACATCCAATGTATCCCTGCAAAGTTTGGTGAAGATCTGAGTATGTAGTTCTTGACCTTATCTGGAACCTCCTATCTGAAAATTTGAAATTTTTTAAAAAATTCGTCCAAAATCTTGATGTCTTCAATCTCTTGTTTTGTACGTTTTTTCCACGTGTCTTGACCTCCAATGTATCCCTGCAAAGTTTGGTGAAGATCTGAGTATGTCGTTTTTGACCTTATGTGGAACATCCTTTCTGAAAATTTGAAAATTCTTAAAAAATTCGTCCAAAATCTTGATGTCTCCAATCTCTTGTTTTGTACGTTTTTTCCACGTGTCTTGACATCCAATGTATCCCTGCAAAGTTTGGTGAAGATCTGAGTATGTAGTTTTTGAACTTATATGGAACCTCCTTTCTGAAAATTTGAAAATTCTTAAAAAATTCGTCCAAAATCTTGATGTCCCCAATCTCTTGTTTTGTACGTTTTTTACACGTGTCTTGACATCCAATGTATCCATGCAAAGTTTGGTGAAGATCTGAGTATGTCGTTTTTGACCTTATCTGGAACCTCCCATCTGAAAATTTGAAAATTCTTCAAAAATTCGTCGAAAATCTTGATGTCTCCAATCTCTTGTTTTGTACGTTTTTTCCACGTGTCTTGACATCCAATGTATCCCTGCAATGTTTGGTGAAGATCTGAGTATGTAGTTTTTGACCTTATATGGAACCTCCTATCTGAAAATTTGAGAATTCTTAAAAAATTTGACCAAAATCTTGATATCCCCAATCCTATGTTTTGTATGTTTTTCCACGTGTCTTGACATCCAATGTATCGCTGCAAATTTTAGTGGAGATCTGAGTATGTAGTTTTTGACTTTATCTGGAACCTCCTATCTGAAAATTTGAAAATTTTTAAAAAATTCGTCCAAAATCTTGATGTCTTCAATCTCTTGTTTTGTACGTTTTTTCCACGTGTCTTGACCTCCAATGTATCCCTGCAAAGTTTGGTGAAGATCTGAGTATGTCGTTTTTGACCTTATCTGGAACATCCTTTCTGAAAATTTGAAAATTCTTAAAAAATTCGTCCAAAATCTTGATGTCTCCAATCTCTTGTTTTGTACGTTTTTTCCACGTGTCTTGACATCCAATGTATCCCTGCAAAGTTTGGTGAAGATCTGAGTATGTCGTTTTTGACCTTATCTGGAACATCCTTTCTGAAAATTTGAAAATTCTTAAAAAATTCGTCCAAAATCTTGATGTCTCCAATCTCTTGTTTTGTACGTTTTTTCCACGTGTCTTGACATCCAATGTATCCCTGCAAAGTTTGGTGAAGATCTGAGTATGTAGTTTTTGACCTTATCTGGAACCTCCTATCTGAAAATTTGAAAATTTTTAAAAAATTCGTCCAAAATCTTGATGTCTTCAATCTCTTGTTTTGTACGTTTTTTCCACGTGTCTTGACTTCCAATGTATCCCTGCAAAGTTTGGTGAAGATCTGAGTATGTCGTTTTTGACCTTATCTGGAACATCCTTTCTGAAAGTTTGAAAATTCTTAAAAAAATCGTCCAAAATCTTGATGTCTCCAATCTCTTGTTTTGTACGTTTTTTCCACGTGTCTTGACATCCAATGTATCCCTGCAAAGTTTGGTGAAGATCTGAGTATGTAGTTTTTGACCTTATATGGAACCTCCTTTCTGAAAATTTGAAAATTCTTAAAAAATTCGTCCAAAATCTTGATGTCCCCAATCTCTTGTTTTGTACGTTTTTCCCACGTGTCTTGACATGCAAAGTATCCCTGCAACGTTTGGTGAAGATCTGAGTATGTAGTTTTTGACCTTATCTGGAACCTCCCATCTGAAAATTTGAAAATTCCTAAAAAATCCGTCCAAAATCTTGATGACCTCAATCTCTTGTTTTGTACGTTTTTTCCACGTGTCTTGACATCCAATGTATCCCTGCAATGTTTGGTGAAGATCTGAGTATGTAGTTTTTGACCTTATATGGAACCTCTTATCTGAAAATTTGAAAATTCTTAAAAATATTTGACAAAAATCTTTGTTGTCCCCAATCCTATGTTTTGTATGTTTTTTCCACGTGTCTTGACATCCAATGTATTTCTGCAAAGTTTGGTGAAGATCTGAGTATGTCGTTTTTGACCTTATCTGGAACCTCCCATCTGAAAATTTGAAAATTCTTAAAATATTCGACCAAAATCTTGATGTCTCCAATCCTATGTTTTGTATGTTTTTTCCACGTGTCTTGACATCCAATGTATCCATGCAAAGTTTGGTGAAGATCTGAGTATGTAGTTTTTGACCTTATATGGAACCTCCTATCTGAAAATTTGAAAATTCTTAAAAAATTTGACCAAAATCTTGATGTCCCCAATCCTATGTTTTGTATGTTTTTCCCACGTGTCTTGACATCCAATATATCCCTGCAAAGTTTGGTGAAGATCTGAGTATGTCGTTTTTGACCTTATCTGGAACATCCTTTCTGAAAATTTGAAAATTCTTAAAAAATTCGTCCAAAATCTTGATGTCTCCAATCTCTTGTTTTGTACGTTTTTTCCACCTGTCTTGACATCCAATGTATCCCTGCAAAGTTTGGTGAAGATCTGAGTATGTAGTTTTTGACCTTATATGGAACCTCCTTTCTGAAAATTTGAAAATTCTTAAAAAATTCGTCCAAAATCTTGATGTCTCCAATCTCTTGTTTTGTACGTTTTTTCCATGTGTCTTGACATCCAATGTATCCCTGCAAAGTTTGGTGAAGATCTGAGTATGTCGTTTTTGACCTTATCTGGAACATCCTTTCTGAAAATTTGAAAATTCTTAAAAAATTCGTCCAAAATCTTGATGTCTCCAATCTCTTGTTTTGTACGTTTTTTCCACGTGTCTTGACATCCAATGTATCCCTGCAAAGTTTGGTGAAGATCTGAGTATGTCGTTTTTGACTTTATCTGGAACATCCTTTCTGAAAATTTGAAAATTCTTAAAAAATTCGTCCAAAATCTTGATGTCTCCAATCTCTTGTTTTGTACGTTTTTTCCACGTGTCTTGACATCCAATGTATCCCTGCAAAGTTTGGTGAAGTTCTGAGTATGTAGTTTTTGACCTTATATGGAACCTCCTTTCTGAAAATTTGAAAATTCTTAAAAAATTCGACCAAAATCTTGATGTCTCCAATCCTATGTTTTGTATGTTTTTCCACGTGTCTTGACATCCAATGTATCCATGCAAAGTTTGGTGAAGATCTGAGTATGTAGTTTTTGACCTTATATGGAACCTCCTATCTGAAAATTTGAGAATTCTTGAAAAATTCGTCCAAAATCTTGATGTCTCCAATCTCTTGTTTTGTACGTTTTTTCCACGTGTCTTGACATCCAATGTATCCCTGCAAAGTTTGGTGAAGATCTGAGTATGTAGTTTTTGACCTTATCTGGAACCTACCATCTGAAAATTTGAAAATTCCTAAAAAATCCGTCCAAAATCTTGATGACCTCAATCTCTTGTTTTGTACGTTTTTTCCACGTGTCTTGACATCCAATGTATCCCTGCAATGTTTGGTGAAGATCTGAGTATGTAGTTTTTGACCTTATATGGAACCTCTTATCTGAAAATTTGAAAATCCTTAAAAATATTTGAACAAAATCTTGATGTCCCCAATCCTATGTTTTGTATGTTTTTTCCACGTGTCTTGACATCCAATGTATCCCTGCAAAGTTTGGTGAAGATCTGAGTATGTAGTTTTAGACCTTATCTGGAACCTCATTTCTGAAAATTTGAAAATTCCTCAAAAATTCGTCCAAAATCTTGATGTCTCCAATCTCTTGTTTTGTACGTTTTTTCCACGTGTCTTGACATCCAATGTATCCCTGCAAAGTTTGGTGAAGATCTGAGTATGTAGTTTTTGAACTTATATGGAACCTCCTTTCTGAAAATTTGAAAATTCTTAAAAAATTCGTCCAAAATCTTGATGTCCCCAATCTCTTGTTTTGTACGTTTTTTACACGTGTCTTGACATCCAATGTATCCATGCAAAGTTTGGTGAAGATCTGAGTATGTCGTTTTTGAAATTATCTGGAACCTCCCATCTGAAAATTTGAAAATTCTTCAAAAATTCGTCGAAAATCTTGATGTCTCCAATCTCTTGTTTTGTACGTTTTTTCCACGTGTCTTGACATGCAAAGTATCCCTGCAACGTTTGGTGAAGATCTGAGTATGTAGTTTTTGACCTTATCTGGAACCTCCTATCTGAAAATTTGAAAATTCTTCAAAAATTCGTCCAAAATCTTGATGTCTCCAATCTCTTGTTTTGTACGTTTTTTCCACGTTTCTTGACATCCAATGTATCCCTGCAATGTTTGGTGAAGATCTGAGTATGTAGTTTTTGACCTTATATGGAACCTCCTATCTGAAAATTTGAGAATTCTTAAAAAATTTGACCAAAATCTTGATATCCCCAATCCTATGTTTTGTATGTTTTTTCCACGTGTCTTGACATCCAATGTATCGCTGCAAATTTTAGTGGAGATCTGAGTATGTAGTTTTTGACCTTATCTGGAACCTCCTATCTGAAAATTTGAAAATTTTTAAAAAATTCGTCCAAAATCTTGATGTCTTCAATCTCTTGTTTTGTACGTTTTTTCCACGTGTCTTGACCTCCAATGTATCCCTGCAAAGTTTGGTGAAGATCTGAGTATGTCGTTTTTGACCTTATCTGGAACATCCTTTCTGAAAATTTGAAAATTCTTAAAAAATTCGTCCAAAATCTTGATGTCTCCAATCTCTTGTTTTGTACGTTTTTTCCACGTGTCTTGACATCCAATGTATCCCTGCAAAGTTTGGTGAAGATCTGAGTATGTCGTTTTTGACCTTATCTGGAACATCCTTTCTGAAAATTTGAAAATTCTTAAAAAATTCGTCCAAAATCTTGATGTCTCCAATCTCTTGTTTTGTACGTTTTTTCCACGTGTCTTGACATCCAATGTATCCCTGCAAAGTTTGGTGAAGATCTGAGTATGTAGTTTTTGACCTTATATGGAACCTCCTTTCTGAAAATTTGAAAATTCTTAAAAAATTCGTCCAAAATCTTGATGTCCCCAATCCTATGTTTTGTATGTTTTTTCCACGTGTCTTGACATCCAATGTATCCATGCAAAGTTTGGTGAAGATCTGAGTATGTCGTTTTTGACCTTATCTGAAACCTCCCATCTGAAAATTTGAAAAATCTTAAAAAATTCGTCGAAAATCTTGATGTCTCCAATCTCTTGTTTTGTACGTTTTTTCCACGTGTCTTGACATGCAAAGTATCCCTGCAACGTTTGGTGAAGATCTGAGTATGTAGTTTTTGACCTTATCTGGAACCTCCTATCTGAAAATTTGAAAATTCTTAAAAAATTCGTCGAAAATCTTGATGTCTCCAATCTCTTGTTTTGTACGTTTTTTCCACGTTTCTTGACATCCAATGTATCCCTGCAATGTTTGGTGAAGATCTGAGTATGTAGTTTTTGACCTTATATGGAACCTCCTATCTGAAAATTTGAAAATTCTTAAAAAATTCGTCCAAAATCTTGATATCCCCAATCCTATGTTTTGTATGTTTTTTCCACGTGTCTTGACATACAATGTATCCCTGCAAAGTTTGGTGAAGATCTGAGTATGTAGTTTTTGACCTTATCTGGAACCTCCTATCTGAAAATTTGAAAATTTTTAAAAAATTCGTCCAAAATCTTGATGTCTTCAATCTCTTGTTTTGTACGTTTTTTCCACGTGTCTTGACTTCCAATGTATCCCTGCAAAGTTTGGTGAAGATCTGAGTATGTCGATTTTGACCTTATCTGGAACATCCTTTCTGAAAATTTGAAAATTCTTAAAAAAATCGTCCAAAATCTTGATGTCTCCAATCTCTTGTTTTGTACGTTTTTTCCACGTGTCTTGACATCCAATGTATCCCTGCAAAGTTTGGTGAAGATCTGAGTATGTAGTTTTTGACCTTATATGGAACCTCCTTTCTGAAAATTTGAAAATTCTTAAAAAATTCGTCCAAAATCTTGATGTCCCCAATCTCTTGTTTTGTACGTTTTTTCCACGTGTCTTGACATCCAATGTATCCATGCAAAGTTTGGTGAAGATCTGAGTATGTCGTTTTTGACCTTATCTGGAACCTCCCATCTGAAAATTTGAAAATTCTTCAAAAATTCGTCGAAAATCTTGATGTCTCCAATCTCTTGTTTTGTACGTTTTTCCCACGTGTCTTGACATGCAAAGTATCCTTGCAACGTTTGGTGAAGATCTGAGTATGTAGTTTTTGACCTTATCTGGAACCTCCCATCTGAAAATTTGAAAATTCCTAAAAAATCCGTCCAAAATCTTGATGACCTCAATCTCTTGTTTTGTACGTTTTTTCCACGTGTCTTGACATCCAATGTATCCCTGCAATGTTTGGTGAAGATCTGAGTATGTAGTTTTTGACCTTATATGGAACCTCTTATCTGAAAATTTGAAAATTCTTAAAAATATTTGACAAAAATCTTTGTTGTCCCCAATCCTATGTTTTGTATGTTTTTTCCACGTGTCTTGACATCCAATGTATCCATGCAAAGTTTGGTGAAGATCTGAGTATGTAGTTTTTGACCTTATCTGGAACCTTCCATCTGAAAATTTGAAAATTTTTAAAAAAATCGTCCAAAATCTTGATGTCTCCAATCTCTTGTTTTGTACGTTTTTTCCACGTGTCTTGACCTCCAATGTATCCCTGCAATGTTTGGTGAAGATCTGAGTATGTAGTTTTTGACCTTATATGGAACCTCCTATCTGAAAATTTGAAAATTCTTAAAAAATTTGACCAAAATCTTGATGTCCCCAATCTCTTGTTTTGTATGTTTTTTCCCCGTGTCTTGACATCCAATATATCCCTGCAAAGTTTGGTGAAGATCTGAGTATGTCGTTTTTGACCTTATCTGGAACATCCTTTCTGAAAATTTGAAAATTCTTAAAAAATTCGTCCAAAATCTTGATGTCTCCAATCTCTTGTTTTGTACGTTTTTTCCACGTGTCTTGACATCCAATGTATCCCTGCAAAGTTGTCATTGGATGTCACGACACGTGGAAAAAACATACAAAACATAGGATTGGGGACATCAAGATTTTGGACGAATTTTTTAAGAATTTTCAAATTTTCAGAAAGGAGGTTCCATATAAGGTCAAAAACTACATACTCAGATCTTCACCAAACTTTGCAGGGATACATTGGATGTCAAGACACGTGGAAAAAACATACAAAACATAGGATTGGGGACATCAAGATTTTGGACGAATTTTTTAAGAATTTTCAAATTTTCAGAAAGGAGGTTCCATATAAGGTCAAAAACTACATACTCAGATCTTCACCAAACTTTGCAGGGATACATTGGATGTCAAGACACGTGGAAAAAACGTACAAAACAAGAGATTGGAGACATCAAGATTTTGGACGAATTTTTTAAGAATTTTCAAATTTTCAGATAGGAGGTTCCAGATAAGGTCAAAAACGACATACTCAGATCTTCACCAAACTTTGCAGGGATACATTGGATGTCAAGACACGTGGAAAAAACGTACAAAACACGAGATTGGGGTCATCAAGATTTTGGTCAAATTTTTTCAGAATTTTCAAATTTTCAGATAGGAGGTTCCATATAAGGTCAAAAACTACATACTCAGATCTTCACCAAACATTGCAGGGATACATTGGATGTCAAGACACGTGGAAAAAACGTACAAAACAAGAGATTGGAGACATCAAGATTTTGGACGAATTTTTTAAAAATTTTCTAATTTTCAGATAGGAGGTTCCATATAAGGTCAAAAACTACATACTCAGATCTTCACCAAACATTGCAGGGATACATTGGATGTCAAGACACGTGGAAAAAACGTACAAAACAAGAGATTGGAGACATCAAGATTTTGGACAAATTTTTGAAGAATTTTCAAATTTTCAGATAGGAGGTTCCAGATAAGGTCAAAAACTACGTACTCAGATCTTCACCAAACATTGCAGGGATACTTTGCATGTCAAGACACGTGGAAAAAACGTACAAAACAAGAGATATGAGACATCAAGATTTTCGACGAATTTTTTAAGAATTTTCAAATTTTCAGATGTGAGGTTCCAGATAAGGTCAAAAACGACATACTCAGATCTTCACTAAACTCAGCAGGGATACATTGGATGTCAAGACACATGGAAAGAACATACAAAACATAGGATTGGGGACATCAAGATTTTGGTCAAATTTTTTAAGAATTTTCAAATTTTCAGATAGGAGGTTACATATAAAGTCAAAAACTACATACTCAGATCTTCACCAAACATTGCAGGGATACATTGGATGTCAAGACACGTGGAAAAAACGTACAAAACAAGAGATTGGAGACATCAAGATTTTGTACGAATTTTTTAAGAATTTTCAAATTTTCAGATAAAAGGTTCCAGATAAGGTAAAAAATTACATACTCAGATCTTCACCAAACTTTGCAGGGATACTTTGCATGTCAAGACACGTGGAAAAAACGTACAAAACAAGAGATTGGAGACATCAAGATTTTGGACGAATTTTTTAAGAATTTTCAAATTTTCAGATAGGAGGTTCCAGATAAGGTCAAAAATTACATACTCAGATCTTCACCAAACTTTGCAGGGATACTTTGCATGTCAAGACACGTGGAGAAAACGTACAAAACAAGAGATTGGAGACATCAAGATTTTCGACGAATTTTTTAAGAATTTTCAAATTTTCAGATGGGAGGTTCCAGATAAGGTCAAAAACGACATACTCAGATCTTCATCAAACTTTGCATAGATACATTGGATGTCAAGACACGTGGAAAAAACATACAAAACATAGGATTGGGGACATCAAGATTTTGGACGAATTTTTTAAGAATTTTCAAATTTTCAGAAAGGAGGTTCCATATAAGGTCAAAAACTACATACTCAGATCTTCACCAAACATTGCAGGGATACATTGGATGTCAAGACACGTGGAAAAAACGTACAAAACAAGAGATTGGAGACATCAAGATTTTGGACGAATTTTTTAAGAATTTTCAAATTTTCAGATAGGAGGTTCCAGATAAGGTCAAAAACTACATACTCAGATCTTCACCAAACTTTGCAGGGATACATTGGATGTCAAGACACGTGGAAAAAACGTACAAAACAAGAGATTGGAGACATCAAGATTTTGGACGAATTTTTTAAGAATTTTCAAATTTTCAGAAAGGATGTTCCAGATAAGGTCAAAAACGACATACTCAGATCTTCACCAAACTATGCAGGGATACATTGGATGTCAAGACACGTGGAAAAAACATACAAAACATAGGATTGGGGACATCAAGATTTTGGTCAAATTTTTTAAGAATTTTCAAATTTTCAGATAGGAGGTTCCATATAAGGTCAAAAACTACTTACTCAGATCTTCACCAAACATTGCAGGGATACATTGGATGTCAAGACACGTGGAAAAAACGTACAAAACAAGAGATTGGAGACATCAAGATTTTGGACGAATTTTTAAAAAAAATTCAAATTTTCAGATAGGAGGTTCCAGATAAGGTCAAAAACTACATACTCAGATCTTCACCAAACTTTGCAGGGATACATTGGATGTCAAGACACGTGGAAAAAACATACAAAACATAGGATTGGGGATATCAAGATTTTGGTCAAATTTTTTAAAACTAACTAACTCTCTAGCCTTCTTAAACCCGAAGGTTCATGGCTGCAGCAACACAGGCCTTCCATCTTTCCCTATCTTGAGCAAGTTCTATATACTCTTTTCCATCCCTACCGATTTCCCTTAGGTCCATCTCAACGTTGTCCCTCCATCTTCGTCTTGGTCTTCCTACAGGTCTCTTACCATCAGGTTTCCCAACACGAATCCTGTAAACTCCTCTTTCCTCTCCCATTCGTGCCACATGGCCTGCCCACCTAAGTCTTCTTGATTTAATTATTCTAATAATATCTGGACATGAATACAAATTATGTAGTTCTAAATTATGTAACCTTCTCCACTCACCTGTCTCCTCATCCCTTTTAGGTCCAAAGATTTTCCTAAGGATCTTATTTTCAAATACTCTCAATTTATGTTCCTCTTTCAATGTAAGGGACCAAGTTTCACATCCATATAATATTACAGGCAAAATTACTGTTTTGTATATTTTAACTTTTAGTTTCTTAGATATTAAACGAGAAGACAAAGTTTATGAAGAGAGAAGTAACATGCATTTCCTGAATTAAGCCTACTTTTTATTTCCTCTTTAATATAATTTTCATTTGTTAATATTACTCCTAAGTATTTGAATTTGGAAACTGGTGCAAACGAGTTGTTATCAATAATTAGATTTTGATTATTACCTAACACTTGGTTTCGGCCTGTAAGCATATATTTAGTTTTCTCTTTGTTAACTTCCAAACCTATCTCTTTAGCAGTTTTGAAAAATATTTTAGCATTATTCTTAATTGTATTCATATCATCCCCCAGTAAGTCTACATCATCTGCATATGCTAACAACTGAGTCACACCATTTAATTTTAGTCCTTCTTTAGTTTCTTTTACCTTCCTAACAGCATATTCTAAGGCAAAATTAAAGAGCAATGGAGATAATGCATCTCCTTGTTTTAACCCATCATGAATTGTAAATTTGTCAGACATATTAATACCCACACGAATTTTACTTTCTGTTTCACTGGTGCATACTTTTATCATACTAACAAGCTTCTTAGGTATTCCAAACTCTACTAATATATTATATAATTTATCTCTTTTGACCGAATCATATGCTTTTTTGAAATCAATGAATAGCTGATGGACATTTTGATTATATTCCCACTTTTTTTCAAGTGTCTGTCTAATGTGAAAAATTTGATCTGTAGTTGATCTGTTACGTTTAAATCCACATTGATAATCACCTATAATTTCATTAGCATATGGGGTAAGTCTTGTTAAAAGAATGTTAGATAATATTTTATATGTTGTTGAGAGTAGAGAAATTCCACGGTAATTATTGCAGTTCATTTTATCACCTTTTTTAAACACAGGAACAATTATGGATTCTTTCCACTGTTGAGGGATTTCTTCTTTATTCCATATTAAACAAATTAATTTATGAATTTGACATATTAATGAATTTCCACCATATTTAATTAACTCGGCTGGTATTAAATCAATGCCAGGTGCTTTGTTATTTTTTAGCCTTTTAATAGCATCTTTAATTTCATTCAAGTTAGGTTCTGGAACTAAAGGTTCTGCTGTGTGTACTTCGTTCACTTCTGATTTATCTCCTACATGGACATTTAAAAGGTCATTAAAGTAGTTCTTCCATCTATTTAGAATATCGCTTGGGTCAGCCAGAAAATTACCGTCTTTATCTTTTATCAAGTTTACTTTAGGTTGCCACCCCTTTCGAAACTCATTTACACCTTTATATAAATCTCTGATATTTTTGTTTTTGCTGTTTGTTTCAATTTCGTTAATTTTGGTTTTCAAGTAATCTCTTTTTTTACTTCTAAACGTGCGGTTAACTTCTCGCTTTATTCTATTATAATTTTTTAGATTTGTATCATCAGAGTTATTTAACCATCTAAGTCTAGCCTGATTTCTTATTTCTATTAGATTATGACATTCATTATCAAACCATGGCTTACTTTTTCTCGGTTTATGGTATCCTATACTTTCTTTAGCTGCTGATTCTATTGCATTACGTATGTGCTCCCAATTCTTATTTACGTCTGTTTCATTTATATTTTCATCATCATTTAAATCCTGCAAAACATCAAATCTATTTGACAGTTTAATTTGATAATCTTTCTTAATTCTTTCATCAGTAAACTTTCCTGTATCAAATTTTAGAACTTTTAGATTTTGTTGCTTATGATTTATCACTGAGAGTCTTTCTCTTAATTTAGCAATTACTAAATAATGGTCACTGGCACAGTCAGCACCTCTACGTGTACGAACGTCAATTATACTAGTATGCCTTCTCTTATCAATGAGAATATGATCTATCTGATTATGAGTTTTACCATCTGGAGAAGACCAGGTATATTTATGGATATCTTTATATTTAAAAGTGGTACTTTTCAAAATTAAATTCTTTGAGGTTGCAAAAGTAATCAATCTTATACCATTATCGTTACTTAATTCATGAAGACTTTCTTTACCAATCGTGGGTTTAAATGTCTCTTCTTTGCCAATCTGTGCATTACAGTCACCTAACAGAATTTTCATATCATACTGAGAAAATTTATCAAAGACCTGTTCTAACTCTGTATAAAAATCATCTTTAGTTTTATCATCTTTATCTTCCGTTGGTGCATGTATGTTTATTAAAATAATTTTACACCACCTACCCTGTAAAACTGCATATGATATCCTATCATTAATAAATTCTACTGTTTTAAGAGCCGAAATAATTCTATTATTTATGAAAAAGCCTGTTCCAAAATTATGATTTTCAGTACCACCATAGAAAAAAGTATAATTTTTTAAGAATTTTCAAATTTTCAGATAGGAGGTTCCATATAAGGTCAAAAACTAAATACTCAGATCTTCACCAAACATTGCAGGGATACATTGGATGTCAAGACACGTGGAAAAAACGTACAAAACAAGAGATTGGAGACATCAAGATTTTGGACGAATTTTTTAAGAATTTTCAAATTTTCAGATAAAAGGTTCCAGATAAGGTAAAAAATTACATACTCAGATCTTCACCAAACTTTGCAGGGATACTTTGCATGTCAAGACACGTGGAAAAAACGTACAAAACAAGAGATTGGAGACATCAAGATTTTGGACGAATTTTTTAAGAATTTTCAAATTTTCAGATAGGAGGTTCCAGATAAGGTCAAAAATTACATACTCAGATCTTCACCAAACTTTGCAGGGATACTTTGCATGTCAAGACACGTGGAGAAAACGTACAAAACAAGAGATTGGAGACATCAAGATTTTCGACGAATTTTTTAAGAATTTTCAAATTTTCAGATGGGAGGTTCCAGATAAGGTCAAAAACGACATACTCAGATCTTCATCAAACTTTGCATAGATACATTGGATGTCAAGACACGTGGAAAAAACATACAAAACATAGGATTGGGGACATCAAGATTTTGGACGAATTTTTTAAGAATTTTCAAATTTTCAGAAAGGAGGTTCCATATAAGGTCAAAAACTACATACTCAGATCTTCACCAAACATTGCAGGGATACATTGGATGTCAAGACACGTGGAAAAAACGTACAAAACAAGAGATTGGAGACATCAAGATTTTGGACGAATTTTTTAAGAATTTTCAAATTTTCAGATAGGAGGTTCCAGATAAGGTCAAAAACTACATACTCAGATCTTCACCAAACTTTGCAGGGATACATTGGATGTCAAGACACGTGGAAAAAACGTACAAAACAAGAGATTGGAGACATCAAGATTTTGGACGAATTTTTTAAGAATTTTCAAATTTTCAGAAAGGATGTTCCAGATAAGGTCAAAAACGACATACTCAGATCTTCACCAAACTATGCAGGGATACATTGGATGTCAAGACACGTGGAAAAAACATACAAAACATAGGATTGGGGACATCAAGATTTTGGTCAAATTTTTTAAGAATTTTCAAATTTTCAGATAGGAGGTTCCATATAAGGTCAAAAACTACTTACTCAGATCTTCACCAAACATTGCAGGGATACATTGGATGTCAAGACACGTGGAAAAAACGTACAAAACAAGAGATTGGAGACATCAAGATTTTGGACGAATTTTTAAAAAAAATTCAAATTTTCAGATAGGAGGTTCCAGATAAGGTCAAAAACTACATACTCAGATCTTCACCAAACTTTGCAGGGATACATTGGATGTCAAGACACGTGGAAAAAACATACAAAACATAGGATTGGGGATATCAAGATTTTGGTCAAATTTTTTAAAACTAACTAACTCTCTAGCCTTCTTAAACCCGAAGGTTCATGGCTGCAGCAACACAGGCCTTCCATCTTTCCCTATCTTGAGCAAGTTCTATATACTCTTTTCCATCCCTACCGATTTCCCTTAGGTCCATCTCAACGTTGTCCCTCCATCTTCGTCTTGGTCTTCCTACAGGTCTCTTACCATCAGGTTTCCCAACACGAATCCTGTAAACTCCTCTTTCCTCTCCCATTCGTGCCACATGGCCTGCCCACCTAAGTCTTCTTGATTTAATTATTCTAATAATATCTGGACATGAATACAAATTATGTAGTTCTAAATTATGTAACCTTCTCCACTCACCTGTCTCCTCATCCCTTTTAGGTCCAAAGATTTTCCTAAGGATCTTATTTTCAAATACTCTCAATTTATGTTCCTCTTTCAATGTAAGGGACCAAGTTTCACATCCATATAATATTACAGGCAAAATTACTGTTTTGTATATTTTAACTTTTAGTTTCTTAGATATTAAACGAGAAGACAAAGTTTATGAAGAGAGAAGTAACATGCATTTCCTGAATTAAGCCTACTTTTTATTTCCTCTTTAATATAATTTTCATTTGTTAATATTACTCCTAAGTATTTGAATTTGGAAACTGGTGCAAACGAGTTGTTATCAATAATTAGATTTTGATTATTACCTAACACTTGGTTTCGGCCTGTAAGCATATATTTAGTTTTCTCTTTGTTAACTTCCAAACCTATCTCTTTAGCAGTTTTGAAAAATATTTTAGCATTATTCTTAATTGTATTCATATCATCCCCCAGTAAGTCTACATCATCTGCATATGCTAACAACTGAGTCACACCATTTAATTTTAGTCCTTCTTTAGTTTCTTTTACCTTCCTAACAGCATATTCTAAGGCAAAATTAAAGAGCAATGGAGATAATGCATCTCCTTGTTTTAACCCATCATGAATTGTAAATTTGTCAGACATATTAATACCCACACGAATTTTACTTTCTGTTTCACTGGTGCATACTTTTATCATACTAACAAGCTTCTTAGGTATTCCAAACTCTACTAATATATTATATAATTTATCTCTTTTGACCGAATCATATGCTTTTTTGAAATCAATGAATAGCTGATGGACATTTTGATTATATTCCCACTTTTTTTCAAGTGTCTGTCTAATGTGAAAAATTTGATCTGTAGTTGATCTGTTACGTTTAAATCCACATTGATAATCACCTATAATTTCATTAGCATATGGGGTAAGTCTTGTTAAAAGAATGTTAGATAATATTTTATATGTTGTTGAGAGTAGAGAAATTCCACGGTAATTATTGCAGTTCATTTTATCACCTTTTTTAAACACAGGAACAATTATGGATTCTTTCCACTGTTGAGGGATTTCTTCTTTATTCCATATTAAACAAATTAATTTATGAATTTGACATATTAATGAATTTCCACCATATTTAATTAACTCGGCTGGTATTAAATCAATGCCAGGTGCTTTGTTATTTTTTAGCCTTTTAATAGCATCTTTAATTTCATTCAAGTTAGGTTCTGGAACTAAAGGTTCTGCTGTGTGTACTTCGTTCACTTCTGATTTATCTCCTACATGGACATTTAAAAGGTCATTAAAGTAGTTCTTCCATCTATTTAGAATATCGCTTGGGTCAGCCAGAAAATTACCGTCTTTATCTTTTATCAAGTTTACTTTAGGTTGCCACCCCTTTCGAAACTCATTTACACCTTTATATAAATCTCTGATATTTTTGTTTTTGCTGTTTGTTTCAATTTCGTTAATTTTGGTTTTCAAGTAATCTCTTTTTTTACTTCTAAACGTGCGGTTAACTTCTCGCTTTATTCTATTATAATTTTTTAGATTTGTATCATCAGAGTTATTTAACCATCTAAGTCTAGCCTGATTTCTTATTTCTATTAGATTATGACATTCATTATCAAACCATGGCTTACTTTTTCTCGGTTTATGGTATCCTATACTTTCTTTAGCTGCTGATTCTATTGCATTACGTATGTGCTCCCAATTCTTATTTACGTCTGTTTCATTTATATTTTCATCATCATTTAAATCCTGCAAAACATCAAATCTATTTGACAGTTTAATTTGATAATCTTTCTTAATTCTTTCATCAGTAAACTTTCCTGTATCAAATTTTAGAACTTTTAGATTTTGTTGCTTATGATTTATCACTGAGAGTCTTTCTCTTAATTTAGCAATTACTAAATAATGGTCACTGGCACAGTCAGCACCTCTACGTGTACGAACGTCAATTATACTAGTATGCCTTCTCTTATCAATGAGAATATGATCTATCTGATTATGAGTTTTACCATCTGGAGAAGACCAGGTATATTTATGGATATCTTTATATTTAAAAGTGGTACTTTTCAAAATTAAATTCTTTGAGGTTGCAAAAGTAATCAATCTTATACCATTATCGTTACTTAATTCATGAAGACTTTCTTTACCAATCGTGGGTTTAAATGTCTCTTCTTTGCCAATCTGTGCATTACAGTCACCTAACAGAATTTTCATATCATACTGAGAAAATTTATCAAAGACCTGTTCTAACTCTGTATAAAAATCATCTTTAGTTTTATCATCTTTATCTTCCGTTGGTGCATGTATGTTTATTAAAATAATTTTACACCACCTACCCTGTAAAACTGCATATGATATCCTATCATTAATAAATTCTACTGTTTTAAGAGCCGAAATAATTCTATTATTTATGAAAAAGCCTGTTCCAAAATTATGATTTTCAGTACCACCATAGAAAAAAGTATAATTTTTTAAGAATTTTCAAATTTTCAGATAGGAGGTTCCATATAAGGTCAAAAACTAAATACTCAGATCTTCACCAAACATTGCAGGGATACATTGGATGTCAAGACACGTGGAAAAAACGTACAAAACAAGAGATTGGAGACATCAAGATTTTGGACGAATTTTTGAAGAATTTTCAAATTTTCAGATAGGAGGTTCCAGATAAGGTCAAAAACTACATACTCAGATCTTCACCAAACGTTGCAGGGATACTTTGCATGTCAAGACACGTGGAAAAAACGTACAAAACAAGAGATATGAGACATCAAGATTTTCGACGAATTTTTAAAGAATTTCAAAATTTTCAGATGTGAGGTTCCAGATAAGGTCAAAAACGACATACTCAGATCTTCACTAAACTCTGCAGGGATACATTGGATGTCAAGACACGTGGAAAAAACATACAAAACATAGGATTGGGGACATCAAGATTTTGGTAAAATTTTTTAAGAATTTTCAAATTTTCAGATAGGAGGTTCCATAAAAGGTCAAAAACTACATACTCAGATCTTCACCAAACATTGCAGGGATACATTGGATGTCAAGACACGTGGAAAAAACGTACAAAACAAGAGATTGGAGACATCAAGATTTTGGACGATTTTTTTAAGAATTTTCAAATTTTCAGATAGGAGGTTCCAGATAAGGTCAAAAACTACATACTCAGATCTTAACAAACGTTGCAGGGATACTTTGCATGTCAAGACACGTGGAAAAAACGTACAAAACAAGAGATTGGAGACATCAAGATTTTGGACGAATTTTTTAAGAATTTTCAAATTTTCAGATGGGAGGTTCCAGATAAGGTCAAAAACTACATACTCAGATCTTCACCAAACTCTGCAGGGATACATTGGATGTCAAGACACGTGGAAAAAACATACAAAACATAGGATTGGAGACATCAAGATTTTGGACGAATTTTTTAAAAATTTTCTAATTTTCAGATAGGAGGTTCCAGATAAGGTCAAAAACTACATACTCAGATCTTCACCAAACTTTGCAGGGATACTTTGCATGTCAAGACACGTGGAAAAAACGTACAAAACAAGAGATTGGAGACAAGATTTTCGACGAATTTTTTAAGAATTTTCAAATTTTCAGATAGGAGGTTCCAGATAAGGTCAAAAACGACATACTCAGATCTTCACCAAACTTTGCAGGGATACATTGGATGTCAAGACACGTGGAAAAAACATACAAAACATAGGATTGGGGACATCAAGATTTTGGACGAATTTTTTAAGAATTTTCAAATTTTCAGAAAGGAGGTTCCATATAAGGTCAAAAACTACATACTCAGATCTTCACCAAACATTGCAGGGATACATTGGATGTCAAGACACGTGGAAAAAACGTACAAAACAAGAGATTGGAGACATCAAGATTTTGGACGAATTTTTTAAGAATTTTCAAATTTTCAGATAGGAGGTTCCAGATAAGGTCAAAAACTACATACTCAGATCTTCACCAAACTTTGCAGGGATACTTTGCATGTCAAGACACGTGGAAAAAACGTACAAAACAAGAGATTGGAGACATCAAGATTTTCGACGAATTTTTTAAGAATTTTCAAATTTTCAGATGGGAGGTTCCAGATAAGGTCAAAAACGACATACTCAGATCTTCATCAAACTTTGCATAGATACATTGGATGTCAAGACACGTGGAAAAAACATACAAAACATAGGATTGGTGACATCAAGATTTTGGTCAAATTTTTTAAGAATTTTCAAATTTTCAGATAGGAGGTTCCATATAAGGTCAAAAACTACATACTCAGATCTTCACCAAACATTGAAGGGATACATTGGATGTCAAGACACGTGGAAAAAACGTACAAAACATAGGATTGGGGACATCAAGATTTTGGTCAAATTTTTTAAGAATTTTCAAATTTTCAGATAGGAGGTTCCATATAAGGTCAAAAACTACTTACTCAGATCTTCACCAAACATTGCAGGGATACATTGGATGTCAATACACGTGGAAAAAACGTACAAAACAAGAGATTGGAGACATCAAGATTTTGGACGAATTTTTAAAAAATTTTCAAATTTTCAGATAGGAGGTTCCAGATAAGGTCAAAAACTACATACTCAGATCTTCACCAAACTTTGCAGGGATACATTGGATGTCAAGACACGTGGAAAAAACATACAAAACATAGGATATGGGATATCAAGATTTTAGTCAAATTTTTTAAGAATTTTCAAATTTTCAGATAGGAGGTTCCATATAAGGTCAAAAACTACATACTCAGATCTTCACCAAACATTGCAGGGATACATTGGATGTCAAGACACGTGGAAAAAACGTACAAAACAAGAGATTGGAGACATCAAGATTTTGGACGAATTTTTGAAGAATTTTCAAATTTTCAGATAGGAGGTTCCAGATAAGGTCAAAAACTACATACTCAGATCTTCACCAAACGTTGCAGGGATACTTTGCATGTCAAGACACGTGGAAAAAACGTACAAAACAAGAGATATGAGACATCAAGATTTTCGACGAATTTTTTAAGAATTTTCAAATTTTCAGATGTGAGGTTCCAGATAAGATCAAAAACGACATACTCAGATCTTCACTAAACTCTGCAGGGATACATTGGATGTCAAGACACGTGGAAAAAAACATACAAAACATAGGATTGGGGACATCAAGATTTTGGTCAAATTTTTTAAGAATTTTCAAATTTTCAGATAGGAGGTTCCAGATAAGGTCAAAAAATACATACTCAGATCTTCACCAAACATTGCAGGGATACATTGGATGTCAAGACACGTGGAAAAAACGTACAAAACAAGAGATTGGAGACATCAAGATTTTGGACGAATTTTTTAAGAATTTTCAAATTTTCAGATAGGAGGTTCCAGATAAGGTCAAAAACTACATACTCAGATCTTCACCAAACGTTGCAGGGATACTTTGCATGTCAAGACACGTGGAAAAAACGTACAAAACAAGAGATTGGAGACAAGATTTTCGACGAATTTTTTAAGAATTTTCAAATTTTCAGATAGGAGGTTCCAGATAAGGTCAAAAACGACATACTCAGATCTTCACCAAACTTTGCATGGATACATTGGATGTCAAGACACGTGGAAAAAACATACAAAACATAGGATTGGGGACATCAAGATTTTGGACGAATTTTTTAAGAATTTTCAAATTTTCAGAAAGGAGGTTCCATATAAGGTCAAAAAATAAATACTCAGATCTTCACCAAACATTGCAGGGATACATTGGATGTCAAGACACGTGGAAAAAACGTACAAAACAAGAGATTGGAGACATCAAGATTTTGGACGAATTTTTTAAGAATTTTCAAATTTTCAGATAGGAGGTTCCAGATAAGGTCAAAAACTACATACTCAGATCTTCACCAAACTTTGCAGGGATACTTTGCATGTCAAGACACGTGGAAAAAACGTACAAAACAAGAGATTGGAGACATCAAGATTTTCGACGAATTTTTTAAGAATTTTCAAATTTTCAGATGGGAGGTTCCAGATAAGGTCAAAAACGACACTCTCAGATCTTCACCAAACTTTGCATAGATACATTGGATGTCAAGACACGTGGAAAAAACGTACAAAACAAGAGATTGGGGTCATCAAGATTTTGGACGGATTTTTTAGGAATTTTCAAATTTTCAGAAATACGGTTCCAGATAAGGTCAAAAACTACATACTCAGATCTTCACCAAACATTGCAGGGATACATTGTATGCCAAGACACGTGGAAAAAACGTACAAAACAAGAGATTGGAAACATCAAGATTTTGGACGAATTTTTTAAAAATTTTCAAATTTTCAAATAGGAGGTTCCAGATAAGGTCAAAAACTACATACTCAGATCTTCACCAAACGTTGCAGGGATACTTTGCATGTCAAGACACGTGGAAAAAACGTACAAAACAAAAGATTGGAGACATCAAGATTTTCGACGAATTTTTTAAGAATTTTCAAATTTTCAGATGGGAGGTTCCAGATAAGGTCAAAAACTACATACTCAGATCTTCACCAAACTCTGCAGGGATACATTGGATGTCAAGACACGTGGAAAAAACATACAAAACATAGGATTGGGGACATCAAGATTTTGGTCAAATTTTTTAAGAATTTTCAAATTTTCAGATAGGAGGTTCCATATAAGGTCAAAAACTACATACTCAGATCTTCACCAAACATTGCAGGAATACATTGGATGTCAAGACACGTGGAAAAAACGTACAAAACAAGAGATTGGAGACATCAAGATTTTCGACGAATTTTTTAAGAATTTTCAAATTTTCAGATAGGAGGTTCCAGATAAGGTCAAAAACTACATACTCAGATCTTCACCAAACTTTGCAGGGATACTTTGCATGTCAAGACACGTGGAAAAAACGTACAAAACAAGAGATTGGAGACATCAAGATTTTCGACGAATTTTTTAAGAATTTTCAAATTTTCAGATGGGAGGTTCCATATAAGGTCAAAAACTACATACTCAGATCTTCACCAAACATTGCAGGGATACATTGTATGTCAAGACACGTGGAAAAAACGTACAAAACAAGAGATTGGAAACATCAAGATTTTGGACGAATTTTTTAAAAATTTTCAAATTTTCAAATAGGAGGTTCCAGATAAGGTCAAAAACTACATACTCAGATCTTCACCGAACTTTGCAGGGATACATTGGATGTCAAGACACGTGGAAAAAACGTACAAAACAAGAGATTGGAGACATCAAGATTTTGGACGTACTTTTTAAGAATTTTCAAATTTTCAGATAGGAGGTTCCAGATAAGGTCAAAAACGACATACTCAGATCTTCACCAAACTTTGCAGGGATACATTGGATGTCAAGACACGTGGAAAAAACGTACAAAACAAGAGATTGGGGACATCAAGTTTTTGGTCAAATTTTTTAAGAATTTTCAAATTTTCAGATAGGAGGTTCCATATAAGGTCAAAAACTACATACTCAGATCTTCACCAAACATTGCAGGGATACATTGGATGTCAAGACACGTGGAAAGAACGTACAAAACAAGAGATTGGAGACATCAAGATTTTGGACGAATTTTTTAAGAATTTTCAAATTTTCAGATAGGAGGTTCCAGATAAGGTCAAAAACTACATACTCAGATCTTCACCAAACTTTGCAGGGATACTTTGCATGTCAAGACACGTGGAAAAACGTACAAAACAAGAGATTGGAGACATCAAGATTTTCGACGAATTTTTTAAGAATTTTCAAATTTTCAGATGGGAGGTTCCATATAAGGTCAAAAACGACATACTCAGATCTTCATCAAACTTTGCATCGATACATTGGATGTCAAGACACGTGGAAAAAACATACAAAACATAGGATTGGTGACATCAAGATTTTGGACAAATTTTCTCCGAATTTTCAAATTTTCAGAAATGCGGTTCCAGATAAGGTCAAAAACTACATACTCAGATCTTCACCAAACTTTGCAGGGATACATTGGATGTCAAGACACGTGGAAAAAACGTACAAAACAAGAGATTGGAGAGATCAAGATTTTGGACGATTTTTTAAGAATTTTCAAATTTTCAGATAGGAGGTTCCAGATAAGGTCAAAAACTACATACTCAGATCTTCACCAAACTTTGCAGGGATACTTTGCATGTCAAGACACGTGGAAAAAACGTACAAAACAAGAGATTTGAGACATCAAGATTTTCGAAGAATTTTTTAAGAATTTTCAAATTTTCAGATGGGAGGTTCCAGATAAGGTCAAAAACGACACACTCAGATCTTCACCAAACTTTGCATAGATACATTGGATGTCAAGACACGTGGAAAAAACGTACAAAACAAGAGATTGGGGTCATCAAGATTTTGGACGGATTTTTTAGGAATTTTCAAATTTTCAGATGGGAGGTTCCAGATAAGGTCAAAAACTACGTACTCAGATCTTCACCAAACTTTGCAGGGATACATTGGATGTCAAGACACGTGGAAAAACCGAACAAAACAAGAGATTGGAGACATCAAGATTTTGGACGATTTTTTTAAGAATTTTCAAATTTTCAGAAATGCTGTTCCAGATAAGGTCAAAAACTACATACTCAGATCTTCACCAAACTTTGCAGGGATACATTGGATGTCAAGACACGTGGAAAAAACGTACAAAACAAGAGATTGGGGTCAACAAGATTTTCGACGAATTTTTTAAGAATTTTCAAATTTTCAGATGGGAGGTTCCATATAAGGTCAAAAACTACATACTCAGATCTTCACCAAACATTGCAGGGATACATTGTATGCCAAGACACGTGGAAAAAACGTACAAAACAAGAGATTGGAAACATCAAGATTTTGGACGAATTTTTTAAAAATTTTCAAATTTTCAAATAGGAGGTTCCAGATAAGGTCAAAAACTACATACTCAGATCTTCACCAAACGTTGCAGGGATACTTTGCATGTCAAGACACGTGGAAAAAACGTACAAAACAAGAGATTGGAGACATCAAGATTTTCGACGAATTTTTTAAGAATTTTCAAATTTTCAGATGGGAGGTTCCAGATAAGGTCAAAAACTACATACTCAGATCTTCACCAAACTTTGCAGGGATACATTGGATGTCAAGACACGTGGAAAAAACGTACAAAACAAGAGATTGGAGACATCAAGATTTTGGACGAATTTTTTAAGAATTTTCAAATTTTCAGAAAGGATGTTCCAGATAAGGTCAAAAACGACATACTCAGATCTTCACCAAACTATGCAGGGATACATTGGATGTCAAGACACGTGGAAAAAACATACAAAACATAGGATTGGGGACATCAAGATTTTGGTCAAATTTTTTAAGAATTTTCAAATTTTCAGATAGGAGGTTCCATATAAAGTCAAAAACTACTTACTCAGATCTTCACCAAACATTGCAGGGATACATTGGATGTCAAGACACGTGGAAAAAACGTACAAAACAAGAGATTGGAGACATCAAGATTTTGGACGAATTTTTAAAAAAAATTCAAATTTTCAGATAGGAGGTTCCAGATAAGGTCAAAAACTACATACTCAGATCTTCACCAAACTTTGCAGGGATACATTGGATGTCAAGACACGTGGAAAAAACATACAAAACATAGGATTGGGGATATCAAGATTTTGGTCAAATTTTTTAAAACTAACTAACTCTCTAGCCTTCTTAAACCCGAAGGTTCATGGCTGCAGCAACACAGGCCTTCCATCTTTCCCTATCTTGAGCAAGTTCTATATACTCTTTTCCATCCCTACCGATTTCCCTTAGGTCCATCTCAACGTTGTCCCTCCATCTTCGTCTTGGTCTTCCTACAGGTCTCTTACCATCAGGTTTCCCAACACGAATCCTGTAAACTCCTCTTTCCTCTCCCATTCGTGCCACATGGCCTGCCCACCTAAGTCTTCTTGATTTAATTATTCTAATAATATCTGGACATGAATACAAATTATGTAGTTCTAAATTATGTAACCTTCTCCACTCACCTGTCTCCTCATCCCTTTTAGGTCCAAAGATTTTCCTAAGGATCTTATTTTCAAATACTCTCAATTTATGTTCCTCTTTCAATGTAAGGGACCAAGTTTCACATCCATATAATATTACAGGCAAAATTACTGTTTTGTATATTTTAACTTTTAGTTTCTTAGATATTAAACGAGAAGACAAAGTTTATGAAGAGAGAAGTAACATGCATTTCCTGAATTAAGCCTACTTTTTATTTCCTCTTTAATATAATTTTCATTTGTTAATATTACTCCTAAGTATTTGAATTTGGAAACTGGTGCAAACGAGTTGTTATCAATAATTAGATTTTGATTATTACCTAACACTTGGTTTCGGCCTGTAAGCATATATTTAGTTTTCTCTTTGTTAACTTCCAAACCTATCTCTTTAGCAGTTTTGAAAAATATTTTAGCATTATTCTTAATTGTATTCATATCATCCCCCAGTAAGTCTACATCATCTGCATATGCTAACAACTGAGTCACACCATTTAATTTTAGTCCTTCTTTAGTTTCTTTTACCTTCCTAACAGCATATTCTAAGGCAAAATTAAAGAGCAATGGAGATAATGCATCTCCTTGTTTTAACCCATCATGAATTGTAAATTTGTCAGACATATTAATACCCACACGAATTTTACTTTCTGTTTCACTGGTGCATACTTTTATCATACTAACAAGCTTCTTAGGTATTCCAAACTCTACTAATATATTATATAATTTATCTCTTTTGACCGAATCATATGCTTTTTTGAAATCAATGAATAGCTGATGGACATTTTGATTATATTCCCACTTTTTTTCAAGTGTCTGTCTGATGTGAAAAATTTGATCTGTAGTTGATCTGTTACGTTTAAATCCACATTGATAATCACCTATAATTTCATTAGCATATGGGGTAAGTCTTGTTAAAAGAATGTTAGATAATATTTTATATGTTGTTGAGAGTAGAGAAATTCCACGGTAATTATTGCAGTTCATTTTATCACCTTTTTTAAACACAGGAACAATTATGGATTCTTTCCACTGTTGAGGGATTTCTTCTTTATTCCATATTAAACAAATTAATTTATGAATTTGACATATTAATGAATTTCCACCATATTTAATTAACTCGGCTGGTATTAAATCAATGCCAGGTGCTTTGTTATTTTTTAGCCTTTTAATAGCATCTTTAATTTCATTCAAGTTAGGTTCTGGAACTAAAGGTTCTGCTGTGTGTACTTCGTTCACTTCTGATTTATCTCCTACATGGACATTTAAAAGGTCATTAAAGTAGTTCTTCCATCTATTTAGAATATCGCTTGGGTCAGCCAGAAAATTACCGTCTTTATCTTTTATCAAGTTTACTTTAGGTTGCCACCCCTTTCGAAACTCATTTACACCTTTATATAAATCTCTGATATTTTTGTTTTTGCTGTTTGTTTCAATTTCGTTAATTTTGGTTTTCAAGTAATCTCTTTTTTTACTTCTAAACGTGCGGTTAACTTCTCGCTTTATTCTATTATAATTTTTTAGATTTGTATCATCAGAGTTATTTAACCATCTAAGTCTAGCCTGATTTCTTATTTCTATTAGATTATGACATTCATTATCAAACCATGGCTTACTTTTTCTCGGTTTATGGTATCCTATACTTTCTTTAGCTGCTGATTCTATTGCATTACGTATGTGCTCCCAATTCTTATTTACGTCTGTTTCATTTATATTTTCATCATCATTTAAATCCTGCAAAACATCAAATCTATTTGACAGTTTAATTTGATAATCTTTCTTAATTCTTTCATCAGTAAACTTTCCTGTATCAAATTTTAGAACTTTTAGATTTTGTTGCTTATGATTTATCACTGAGAGTCTTTCTCTTAATTTAGCAATTACTAAATAATGGTCACTGGCACAGTCAGCACCTCTACGTGTACGAACGTCAATTATACTAGTATGCCTTCTCTTATCAATGAGAATATGATCTATCTGATTATGAGTTTTACCATCTGGAGAAGACCAGGTATATTTATGGATATCTTTATATTTAAAAGTGGTACTTTTCAAAATTAAATTCTTTGAGGTTGCAAAAGTAATCAATCTTATACCATTATCGTTACTTAATTCATGAAGACTTTCTTTACCAATCGTGGGTTTAAATGTCTCTTCTTTGCCAATCTGTGCATTACAGTCACCTAACAGAATTTTCATATCATACTGAGAAAATTTATCAAAGACCTGTTCTAACTCTGTATAAAAATCATCTTTAGTATTATCATCTTTATCTTCCGTTGGTGCATGTATGTTTATTAAAATAATTTTACACCACCTACCCTGTAAAACTGCATATGATATCCTATCATTAATAAATTCTACTGTTTTAAGAGCCGAAATAATTCTATTATTTATGAAAAAGCCTGTTCCAAAATTATGATTTTCAGTACCACCATAGAAAAAAGTATAATTTTTTAAGAATTTTCAAATTTTCAGATAGGAGGTTCCATATAAGGTCAAAAACTAAATACTCAGATCTTCACCAAACATTGCAGGGATACATTGGATGTCAAGACACGTGGAAAAAACGTACAAAACAAGAGATTGGAGACATCAAGATTTTGGACGAATTTTTGAAGAATTTTCAAATTTTCAGATAGGAGGTTCCAGATAAGGTCAAAAACTACATACTCAGATCTTCACCAAACGTTGCAGGGATACTTTGCATGTCAAGACACGTGGAAAAAACGTACAAAACAAGAGATATGAGACATCAAGATTTTCGACGAATTTTTTAAGAATTTTCAAATTTTCAGATGTGAGGTTCCAGATAAGGTCAAAAACGACATACTCAGATCTTCACTAAACTCTGCAGGGATACATTGGATGTCAAGACACGTGGAAAAAACATACAAAACATAGGATTGGGGACATCAAGATTTTGGTCAAATTTTTTAAGAATTTTCTAATTTTCAGATAGGAGGTTCCATAAAAGGTCAAAAACTACATACTCAGATCTTCACCAAACATTGCAGGGATACATTGGATGTCAAGACACGTGGAAAAAACGTACAAAACAAGAGATTGGAGACATCAAGATTTTGGACGATTTTTTTAAGAATTTTCAAATTTTCAGATAGGAGGTTCCAGATAAGGTCAAAAACTACATACTCAGATCTTAACAAACGTTGCAGGGATACTTTGCATGTCAAGACACGTGGAAAAAACGTACAAAACAAGAGATTGGAGACATCAAGATTTTGGACGAATTTTTTAAGAATTTTCAAATTTTCAGATGGGAGGTTCCAGATAAGGTCAAAAACTACATACTCAGATCTTCACCAAACTCTGCAGGGATACATTGGATGTCAAGACACGTGGAAAAAACATACAAAACATAGGATTGGAGACATCAAGATTTTGGACGAATTTTTTAAAAATTTTCTAATTTTCAGATAGGAGGTTCCAGATAAGGTCAAAAACTACATACTCAGATCTTCACCAAACTTTGCAGGGATACTTTGCATGTCAAGACACGTGGAAAAAACGTACAAAACAAGAGATTGGAGACAAGATTTTCGACGAATTTTTTAAGAATTTTCAAATTTTCAGATAGGAGGTTCCAGATAAGGTCAAAAACGACATACTCAGATCTTCACCAAACTTTGCAGGGATACATTGGATGTCAAGACACGTGGAAAAAACATACAAAACATAGGATTGGGGACATCAAGATTTTGGACGAATTTTTTAAGAATTTTCAAATTTTCAGAAAGGAGGTTCCATATAAGGTCAAAAACTACATACTCAGATCTTCACCAAACATTGCAGGGATACATTGGATGTCAAGACACGTGGAAAAAACGTACAAAACAAGAGATTGGAGACATCAAGATTTTGGACGAATTTTTTAAGAATTTTCAAATTTTCAGATAGGAGGTTCCAGATAAGGTCAAAAACTACATACTCAGATCTTCACCAAACTTTGCAGGGATACTTTGAATGTCAAGACACGTGGAAAAAACGTACAAAACAAGAGATTGGAGACATCAAGATTTTGGTCAAATTTTTTAAGAATTTTCAAATTTTCAGATAGGAGGTTCCGTATAAGGTCAAAAACTACTTACTCAGATCTTCACCAAACATTGCAGGGATACATTGGATGTCAAGACACGTGGAAAAAACGTACAAAACAAGAGATTGGAGACATCAAGATTTTGGACGAATTTTTAAAAAAAATTCAAATTTTCAGATAGGAGGTTCCAGATAAGGTCAAAAACTACATACTCAGATCTTCACCAAACTTTGCAGGGATACATTGGATGTCAAGACACGTGGAAAAAACATACAAAACATAGGATTGGGGATATCAAGATTTTGGTCAAATTTTTTAAAACTAACTAACTCTCTAGCCTTCTTAAACCCGAAGGTTCATGGCTGCAGCAACACAGGCCTTCCATCTTTCCCTATCTTGAGCAAGTTCTATATACTCTTTTCCATCCCTACCGATTTCCCTTAGGTCCATCTCAACGTTGTCCCTCCATCTTCGTCTTGGTCTTCCTACAGGTCTCTTACCATCAGGTTTCCCAACACGAATCCTGTAAACTCCTCTTTCCTCTCCCATTCGTGCCACATGGCCTGCCCACCTAAGTCTTCTTGATTTAATTATTCTAATAATATCTGGACATGAATACAAATTATGTAGTTCTAAATTATGTAACCTTCTCCACTCACCTGTCTCCTCATCCCTTTTAGGTCCAAAGATTTTCCTAAGGATCTTATTTTCAAATACTCTCAATTTATGTTCCTCTTTCAATGTAAGGGACCAAGTTTCACATCCATATAATATTACAGGCAAAATTACTGTTTTGTATATTTTAACTTTTAGTTTCTTAGATATTAAACGAGAAGACAAAGTTTATGAAGAGAGAAGTAACATGCATTTCCTGAATTAAGCCTACTTTTTATTTCCTCTTTAATATAATTTTCATTTGTTAATATTACTCCTAAGTATTTGAATTTGGAAACTGGTGCAAACGAGTTGTTATCAATAATTAGATTTTGATTATTACCTAACACTTGGTTTCGGCCTGTAAGCATATATTTAGTTTTCTCTTTGTTAACTTCCAAACCTATCTCTTTAGCAGTTTTGAAAAATATTTTAGCATTATTCTTAATTGTATTCATATCATCCCCCAGTAAGTCTACATCATCTGCATATGCTAACAACTGAGTCACACCATTTAATTTTAGTCCTTCTTTAGTTTCTTTTACCTTCCTAACAGCATATTCTAAGGCAAAATTAAAGAGCAATGGAGATAATGCATCTCCTTGTTTTAACCCATCATGAATTGTAAATTTGTCAGACATATTAATACCCACACGAATTTTACTTTCTGTTTCACTGGTGCATACTTTTATCATACTAACAAGCTTCTTAGGTATTCCAAACTCTACTAATATATTATATAATTTATCTCTTTTGACCGAATCATATGCTTTTTTGAAATCAATGAATAGCTGATGGACATTTTGATTATATTCCCACTTTTTTTCAAGTGTCTGTCTAATGTGAAAAATTTGATCTGTAGTTGATCTGTTACGTTTAAATCCACATTGATAATCACCTATAATTTCATTAGCATATGGGGTAAGTCTTGTTAAAAGAATGTTAGATAATATTTTATATGTTGTTGAGAGTAGAGAAATTCCACGGTAATTATTGCAGTTCATTTTATCACCTTTTTTAAACACAGGAACAATTATGGATTCTTTCCACTGTTGAGGGATTTCTTCTTTATTCCATATTAAACAAATTAATTTATGAATTTGACATATTAATGAATTTCCACCATATTTAATTAACTCGGCTGGTATTAAATCAATGCCAGGTGCTTTGTTATTTTTTAGCCTTTTAATAGCATCTTTAATTTCATTCAAGTTAGGTTCTGGAACTAAAGGTTCTGCTGTGTGTACTTCGTTCACTTCTGATTTATCTCCTACATGGACATTTAAAAGGTCATTAAAGTAGTTCTTCCATCTATTTAGAATATCGCTTGGGTCAGCCAGAAAATTACCGTCTTTATCTTTTATCAAGTTTACTTTAGGTTGCCACCCCTTTCGAAACTCATTTACACCTTTATATAAATCTCTGATATTTTTGTTTTTGCTGTTTGTTTCAATTTCGTTAATTTTGGTTTTCAAGTAATCTCTTTTTTTACTTCTAAACGTGCGGTTAACTTCTCGCTTTATTCTATTATAATTTTTTAGATTTGTATCATCAGAGTTATTTAACCATCTAAGTCTAGCCTGATTTCTTATTTCTATTAGATTATGACATTCATTATCAAACCATGGCTTACTTTTTCTCGGTTTATGGTATCCTATACTTTCTTTAGCTGCTGATTCTATTGCATTACGTATGTGCTCCCAATTCTTATTTACGTCTGTTTCATTTATATTTTCATCATCATTTAAATCCTGCAAAACATCAAATCTATTTGACAGTTTAATTTGATAATCTTTCTTAATTCTTTCATCAGTAAACTTTCCTGTATCAAATTTTAGAACTTTTAGATTTTGTTGCTTATGATTTATCACTGAGAGTCTTTCTCTTAATTTAGCAATTACTAAATAATGGTCACTGGCACAGTCAGCACCTCTACGTGTACGAACGTCAATTATACTAGTATGCCTTCTCTTATCAATGAGAATATGATCTATCTGATTATGAGTTTTACCATCTGGAGAAGACCAGGTATATTTATGGATATCTTTATATTTAAAAGTGGTACTTTTCAAAATTAAATTCTTTGAGGTTGCAAAAGTAATCAATCTTATACCATTATCGTTACTTAATTCATGAAGACTTTCTTTACCAATCGTGGGTTTAAATGTCTCTTCTTTGCCAATCTGTGCATTACAGTCACCTAACAGAATTTTCATATCATACTGAGAAAATTTATCAAAGACCTGTTCTAACTCTGTATAAAAATCATCTTTAGTATTATCATCTTTATCTTCCGTTGGTGCATGTATGTTTATTAAAATAATTTTACACCACCTACCCTGTAAAACTGCATATGATATCCTATCATTAATAAATTCTACTGTTTTAAGAGCCGAAATAATTCTATTATTTATGAAAAAGCCTGTTCCAAAATTATGATTTTCAGTACCACCATAGAAAAAAGTATAATTTTTTAAGAATTTTCAAATTTTCAGATAGGAGGTTCCATATAAGGTCAAAAACTAAATACTCAGATCTTCACCAAACATTGCAGGGATACATTGGATGTCAAGACACGTGGAAAAAACGTACAAAACAAGAGATTGGAGACATCAAGATTTTGGACGAATTTTTGAAGAATTTTCAAATTTTCAGATAGGAGGTTCCAGATAAGGTCAAAAACTACATACTCAGATCTTCACCAAACGTTGCAGGGATACTTTGCATGTCAAGACACGTGGAAAAAACGTACAAAACAAGAGATATGAGACATCAAGATTTTCGACGAATTTTTAAAGAATTTTCAAATTTTCAGATGTGAGGTTCCAGATAAGGTCAAAAACGACATACTCAGATCTTCACTAAACTCTGCAGGGATACATTGGATGTCAAGACACGTGGAAAAAACATACAAAACATAGGATTGGGGACATCAAGATTTTGGTCAAATTTTTTAAGAATTTTCAAATTTTCAGATAGGAGGTTCCATAAAAGGTCAAAAACTACATACTCAGATCTTCACCAAACATTGCAGGGAAACATTGGATGTCAAGACACGTGGAAAAAACGTACAAAACAAGAGATTGGAGACATCAAGATTTTGGACGATTTTTTTAAGAATTTTCAAATTTTCAGATAGGAGGTTCCAGATAAGGTCAAAAACTACATACTCAGATCTTAACAAACGTTGCAGGGATACTTTGCATGTCAAGACACGTGGAAAAAACGTACAAAACAAGAGATTGGAGACATCAAGATTTTGGACGAATTTTTTAAGAATTTTCAAATTTTCAGATGGGAGGTTCCAGATAAGGTCAAAAACTACATACTCAGATCTTCACCAAACTCTGCAGGGATACATTGGATGTCAAGACACGTGGAAAAAACATACAAAACATAGGATTGGAGACATCAAGATTTTGGACGAATTTTTTAAAAATTTTCTAATTTTCAGATAGGAGGTTCCAGATAAGGTCAAAAACTACATACTCAGATCTTCATCAAACTTTGCAGGGATACTTTGCATGTCAAGACACGTGGAAAAAACGTACAAAACAAGAGATTGGAGACAAGATTTTCGACGAATTTTTTAAGAATTTTCAAATTTTCAGATAGGAGGTTCCAGATAAGGTCAAAAACGACATACTCAGATCTTCACCAAACTTTGCAGGGATACATTGGATGTCAAGACACGTGGAAAAAACATACAAAACATAGGATTGGGGACATCAAGATTTTGGACGAATTTTTTAAGAATTTTCAAATTTTCAGAAAGGAGGTTCCATATAAGGTCAAAAACTACATACTCAGATCTTCACCAAACATTGCAGGGATACATTGGATGTCAAGACACGTGGAAAAAACGTACAAAACAAGAGATTGGAGACATCAAGATTTTGGACGAATTTTTTAAGAATTTTCAAATTTTCAGATAGGAGGTTCCAGATAAGGTCAAAAACTACATACTCAGATCTTCACCAAACTTTGCAGGGATACTTTGCATGTCAAGACACGTGGAAAAAACGTACAAAACAAGAGATTGGAGACATCAAGATTTTCGACGAATTTTTTAAGAATTTTCAAATTTTCAGATGGGAGGTTCCAGATAAGGTCAAAAACGACATACTCAGATCTTCATCAAACTTTGCATAGATACATTGGATGTCAAGACACGTGGAAAAAACATACAAAACATAGGATTGGTGACATCAAGATTTTGGTCAAATTTTTTAAGAATTTTCAAATTTTCAGATAGGAGGTTCCATATAAGGTCAAAAACTACATACTCAGATCTTCACCAAACATTGAAGGGATACATTGGATGTCAAGACACGTGGAAAAAACGTACAAAACATAGGATTGGGGACATCAAGATTTTGGTCAAATTTTTTAAGAATTTTCAAATTTTCAGATAGGAGGTTCCATATAAGGTCAAAAACTACTTACTCAGATCTTCACCAAACATTGCAGGGATACATTGGATGTCAATACACGTGGAAAAAACGTACAAAACAAGAGATTGGAGACATCAAGATTTTGGACGAATTTTTAAAAAATTTTCAAATTTTCAGATAGGAGGTTCCAGATAAGGTCAAAAACTACATACTCAGATCTTCACCAAACTTTGCAGGGATACATTGGATGTCAAGACACGTGGAAAAAACATACAAAACATAGGATATGGGATATCAAGATTTTGGTCAAATTTTTTAAGAATTTTCAAATTTTCAGATAGGAGGTTCCATATAAGGTCAAAAACTACATACTCAGATCTTCACCAAACATTGCAGGGATACATTGGATGTCAAGACACGTGGAAAAAACGTACAAAACAAGAGATTGGAGACATCAAGATTTTGGACGAATTTTTGAAGAATTTTCAAATTTTCAGATAGGAGGTTCCAGATAAGGTCAAAAACTACATACTCAGATCTTCACCAAACGTTGCAGGGATACTTTGCATGTCAAGACACGTGGAAAAAACGTACAAAACAAGAGATATGAGACATCAAGATTTTTCGACGAATTTTTTAAGAATTTTCAAATTTTCAGATGTGAGGTTCCAGATAAGATCAAAAACGACATACTCAGATCTTCACTAAACTCTGCAGGGATACATTGGATGTCAAGACACGTGGAAAAAAACATACAAAACATAGGATTGGGGACATCAAGATTTTGGTCAAATTTTTTAAGAATTTTCAAATTTTCAGATAGGAGGTTCCAGATAAGGTCAAAAACGACATACTCAGATCTTCACCAAACTCTGCAGGGATACATTGGATGTCAAGACACGTGTAGAAAACATACAAAACATAGGATTGGGGACATCAAGATTTTGGTCAAATTTTTTAAGAATTTTCAAATTTTCAGATAGGAGGTTCCATAAAAGGTCAAAAAATACATACTCAGATCTTCACCAAACATTGCAGGGATACATTGGATGTCAAGACACGTGGAAAAACGTACAAAACAAGAGATTGGAGACATCAAGATTTTGGACGAATTTTTTAAGAATTTTCAAATTTTCAGATAGGAGGTTCCAGATAAGGTCAAAAACTACATACTCAGATCTTCACCAAACTTTGCAGGGATACTTTGCATGTCAAGACACGTGGAAAAAACGTACAAAACAAGAGATTGGAGACATCAAGATTTTCGACGAATTTTTTAAGAATTTTCAAATTTTCAGATGGGAGGTTCCAGATAAGGTCAAAAACGACACACTCAGATCTTCACCAAACTTTGCATAGATACATTGGATGTCAAGCCACGTGGAAAAAACGTACAAAACAAGAGATTGGGGACATCAAGATTTTGGACGGATTTTTTAGGAATTTTCAAATTTTCAGAAATACGGTTCCAGATAAGGTCAAAAACTACATACTCAGATCTTCACCAAACATTGCAGGGATACATTGTATGCCAAGACACGTGGAAAAAACGTACAAAACAAGAGATTGGAAACATCAAGATTTTGGACGAATTTTTTAAAAATTTTCAAATTTTCAAATATTAGGTTCCAGATAAGGTCAAAAACTACATACTCAGATCTTCACCAAACGTTGCAGGGATACTTTGCATGTCAAGACACGTGGAAAAAACGTACAAAACAAAAGATTGGAGACATCAAGATTTTCGACGAATTTTTTAAGAATTTTCAAATTTTCAGATGGGAGGTTCCAGATAAGGTCAAAAACTACATACTCAGATCTTCACCAAACTCTGCAGGGATACATTGGATGTCAAGACACGTGGAAAAAACATACAAAACATAGGATTGGGGACATCAAGATTTTGGTCAAATTTTTTAAGAATTTTCAAATTTTCAGATAGGAGGTTCCATATAAGGTCAAAAACTACATACTCAGATCTTCACCAAACATTGCAGGAATACATTGGATGTCAAGACACGTGGAAAAAACGTACAAAACAAGAGATTGGAGACATCAAGATTTTCGACGAATTTTTTAAGAATTTTCAAATTTTCAGATAGGAGGTTTCAGATAAGGTCAAAAACTACATACTCAGATCTTCACCAAACTTTGCAGGGATACTTTGCATGTCAAGACACGTCGAAAAAACGTACAAAACAAGAGATTGGAGACATCAAGATTTTCGACGAATTTTTTAAGAATTTTCAAATTTTCAGATGGGAGGTTCCATATAAGGTCAAAAACTACATACTCAGATCTTCACCAAACATTGCAGGGATACATTGTATGTCAAGACACGTGGAAAAAACGTACAAAACAAGAGATTGGAAACATCAAGATTTTGGACGAATTTTTTAAAAATTTTCAAATTTTCAAATAGGAGGTTCCAGATAAGGTCAAAAACTACATACTCAGATCTTCACCGAACTTTGCAGGGATACATTGGATGTCAAGACACGTGGAAAAAACGTACAAAACAAGAGATTGGAGACATCAAGATTTTGGACGTACTTTTTAAGAATTTTCAAATTTTCAGATAGGAGGTTCCAGATAAGGTCAAAAACGACATACTCAGATCTTCACCAAACTTTGCAGGGATACATTGGATGTCAAGACACGTGGAAAAAACGTACAAAACAAGAGATTGGGGACATCAAGTTTTTGGTCAAATTTTTTAAGAATTTTCAAATTTTCAGATAGGAGGTTCCATATAAGGTCAAAAACTACATACTCAGATCTTCACCAAACATTGCAGGGATACATTGGATGTCAAGACACGTGGAAAGAACGTACAAAACAAGAGATTGGAGACATCAAGATTTTGGACGAATTTTTTAAGAATTTTCAAATTTTCAGATAGGAGGTTCCAGATAAGGTCAAAAACTACATACTCAGATCTTCACCAAACTTTGCAGGGATACTTTGCATGTCAAGACACGTGGAAAAACGTACAAAACAAGAGATTGGAGACATCAAGATTTTCGACGAATTTTTTAAGAATTTTCAAATTTTCAGATGGGAGGTTCCAGATAAGGTCAAAAACGACATACTCAGATCTTCATCAAACTTTGCATAGATACATTGGATGTCAAGACACGTGGAAAAAACATACAAAACATAGGATTGGTGACATCAAGATTTTGGACAAATTTTCTCCGAATTTTCAAATTTTCAGAAATGCGGTTCCAGATAAGGTCAAAAACTACATACTCAGATCTTCACCAAACTTTGCAGGGATACATTGGATGTCAAGACACGTGGAAAAAACGTACAAAACAAGAGATTGGAGAGATCAAGATTTTGGACGATCTTTTAAGAATTTTCAAATTTTCAGATAGGAGGTTCCAGATAAGGTCAAAAACTACATACTCAGATCTTCACCAAACTTTGCAGGGATACTTTGCATGTCAAGACACGTGGAAAAAACGTACAAAACAAGAGATTTGAGACATCAAGATTTTCGACGAATTTTTTAAGAATTTTCAAATTTTCAGATGGGAGGTTCCAGATAAGGTCAAAAACGACACACTCAGATCTTCACCAAACTTTGCATAGATACATTGGATGTCAAGACACGTGGAAAAAACGTACAAAACAAGAGATTGGGGTCATCAAGATTTTGGACGGATTTTTTAGGAATTTTCAAATTTTCAGAAATACGGTTCCAGATAAGGTCAAAAACTACATACTCAGATCTTCACCAAACTTTGCAGGGATACATTGGATGACAAGACACGTGGAAAAACCGTACAAAACAAGAGATTGGAGACATCAAGATTTTGGACGATTTTTTTAAGAATTTTCAAATTTTCAGAAATGCTGTTCCAGATAAGGTCAAAAACTACATACTCAGATCTTCACCAAACTTTGCAGGGATACATTGGATGTCAAGACACGTGGAAAAAACGTACAAAACAAGAGATTGGGGTCAACAAGATTTTCGACGAATTTTTTAAGAATTTTCAAATTTTCAGATGGGAGGTTCCATATAAGGTCAAAAACTACATACTCAGATCTTCACCAAACATTGCAGGGATACATTGTATGCCAAGACACGTGGAAAAAACGTACAAAACAAGAGATTGGAAACATCAAGATTTTGGACGAATTTTTTAAAAATTTTCAAATTTTCAAATAGGAGGTTCCAGATAAGGTCAAAAACTACATACTCAGATCTTCACCAAACGTTGCAGGGATACTTTGCATGTCAAGACACGTGGAAAAAACGTACAAAACAAGAGATTGGAGACATCAAGATTTTCGACGAATTTTTTAAGAATTTTCAAATTTTCAGATGGGAGGTTCCAGATAAGGTCAAAAACTGCATACTCAGATCTTCACCGAACTCTGCAGGGATACATTGGATGTCAAGACACGTGGAAAAAACATACAAAACATAGGATTGGGGACATCAAGATTTTGGTCAAATTTTTTAAGAATTTTCAAATTTTCAGATAGGAGGTTCCATATAAGGTCAAAAACTACATACTCAGATCTTCACCAAACATTGCAGGAATACATTGGATGTCAAGACACGTGGAAAAAACGTACAAAACAAGAGATTGGAGACATCAAGATTTTCGACGAATTTTTTAAGAATTTTCAAATTTTCAGATAGGAGGTTCCAGATAAGGTCAAAAACTACATACTCAGATCTTCACCAAACTTTGCAGGGATACTTTGCATGTCAAGACACGTGGAAAAAACGTACAAAACAAGAGATTGGAGACATCAAGATTTTCGACGAATTTTTTAAGAATTTTCAAATTTTCAGATGGGAGGTTCCATATAAGGTCAAAAACTACATACTCAGATCTTCACCAAACATTGCAGGGATACATTGTATGTCAAGACACGTGGAAAAAACGTACAAAACAAGAGATTGGAAACATCAAGATTTTGGACGAATTTTTTAAAAATTTTCAAATTTTCAAATAGAAGGTTCCAGATAAGGTCAAAAACTACATACTCAGATCTTCACCGAACTTTGCAGGGATACATTGGATGTCAAGACACGTGGAAAAAACGTACAAAACAAGAGATTGGAGACATCAAGATTTTGGACGTACTTTTTAAGAATTTTCAAATTTTCAGATAGGAGGTTCCAGATAAGGTCAAAAACGACATACTCAGATCTTCACCAAACTTTGCAGGGATACATTGGATGTCAAGACACGTGGAAAAAACGTACAAAACAAGAGATTGGGGACATCAAGTTTTTGGTCAAATTTTTTAAGAATTTTCAAATTATCAGATAGGAGGTTCCATATAAGGTCAAAAACTACATACTCAGATCTTCACCAAACATTGCAGGGATACATTGGCTGTCAAGACACGTGGAAAGAACGTACAAAACAAGAGATTGGAGACATCAAGATTTTGGACGAATTTTCTCCGAATTTTCAAATTTTCAGAAATGCGGTTCCAGATAAGGTCAAAAACTACATACTCAGATCTTCACCAAACTTTGCAGGGATACATTGGATGTCAAGACACGTGGAAAAAACGTACAAAACAAGAGATTGGAGACATCAAGATTTTGGACGAATTTTTTAAGAATTTTCAAATTTTCAGAAAGGATGTTCCAGATAAGGTCAAAAACGACATACTCAGATGTTCACCAAACTTTGCAGGGATATATTGGATGTCAAGGCACATGGAAAAAACATACAAAACATAGGATTGGGGACATCAAGATTTTGGTCAAATTTTTTAAGAATTTTCAAATTTTCAGATAGGAGGTTCAAAAACTACTTACTCAGATCTTCACCAAACATTGCAGGGATACATTGGATGTCAAGACACGTGGAAAAAACGTACAAAACAAGAGATTGGAGACACCAAGATTTTGGACGAATTTTTTAATAATTTTCAAATTTTGAGATAGGAGGTTCCAGATAAGGTCAAAAACTACATACTCAGATCTTCACCAAACTTTGCAGGGATACATTGGATGTCAAGACAGGTGGAAAAAACATACAAAACATAGGATTGGGGATATCAAGATTTTGGTCAAATTTTTTAAGAATTTTCAAATTTTCAGATAGGAGGTTCCAGATAAGGTCAAAAACTACATACTCAGATCTTCACCAAACTTTGCAGGGATACTTTGCATGTCAAGACACGTGGAAAAAACGTACAAAACAAGAGATTGGAGACATCAAGATTTTGGACGAATTTTTTAAGAATTTTCAAATTTTCAGATAGGAGGTCCCAGATAAGGTCAAAAACTACATACTCAGATCTTCACCAAACGTTGCAGGGATACTTTGCATGTCAAGACACGTGGAAAAAACGTACAAAACAAGAGATTGGAGACATCAAGATTTTGGACGATTTTTTAAAGAATTTTCAAATTTTCAGAAATGCGGTTCCAGATAAGGTCAAAAACTACATACTCAGATCTTCACCAAACTTTGCAGGGATACTTTGCATGTCAAGACACGTGGAAAAAACGTACAAAACAAGAGATTGGAGACATCAAGATTTTCGACGAATTTTTTAAGAATTTTCAAATTTTCAGATGGGAGGTTCCATATAAGGTCAAAAACTACATACTCAGATCTTAACCAAACATTGCAGGGATACATTGTATGTCAAGACACGTGGAAAAAACGTACAAAACAAGAGATTGGAAACATCAAGATTTTGGACGAATTTTTTAAAAATTTTCAAATTTTCAAATAGGAGGTTCCAGATAAGGTCAAAAACTACATACTCAGATCTTCACCGAACTTTGCAGGGATACATTGGATGTCAAGACACGTGGAAAAAACGTACAAAACAAGAGATTGAAGACATCAAGATTTTGGACGTACTTTTTAAGAATTTTCAAATTTTCAGATAGGAGGTTCCAGATAAGGTCAAAAACGACATACTCAGATCTTCACCAAACTTTGCAGGGATACATTGGATGTCAAGACACGTGGAAAAAACGTACAAAACAAGAGATTGGGGACATCAAGTTTTTGGTCAAATTTTTTAAGAATTTTCAAATTTTCAGATAGGAGGTTCCATATAAGGTCAAAAACTACATACTCAGATCTTCACCAAACATTGCAGGGATACATTGGATGTCAAGACACGTGGAAAGAACGTACAAAACAAGAGATTGGAGACATCAAGATTTTGGACGAATTTTTTAAGAATTTTCAAATTTTCAGATAGGAGGTTCCAGATAAGGTCAAAAACTACATACTCAGATCTTCACCAAACTTTGCAGGGATACTTTGCATGTCAAGACACGTGGAAAAACGTACAAAACAAGAGATTGGAGACATCAAGATTTTCGACGAATTTTTTAAGAATTTTCAAATTTTCAGATGGGAGGTTCCAGATAAGGTCAAAAACGACATACTCAGATCTTCATCAAACTTTGCATAGATACATTGGATGTCAAGACACGTGGAAAAAACATACAAAACATAGGATTGGTGACATCAAGATTTTGGACAAATTTTCTCCGAATTTTCAAATTTTCAGAAATGCGGTTCCAGATAAGGTCAAAAACTACATACTCAGATCTTCACCAAACTTTGCAGGGATACATTGGATGTCAAGACACGTGGAAAAAACGTACAAAACAAGAGATTGGAGAGATCAAGATTTTGGACGATCTTTTAAGAATTTTCAAATTTTCAGATAGGAGGTTCCAGATAAGGTCAAAAACTACATACTCAGATCTTCACCAAACTTTGCAGGGATACTTTGCATGTCAAGACACGTGGAAAAAACGTACAAAACAAGAGATTTGAGACATCAAGATTTTCGACGAATTTTTTAAGAATTTTCAAATTTTCAGATGGGAGGTTCCAGATAAGGTCAAAAACGACACACTCAGATCTTCACCAAACTTTGCATAGATACATTGGATGTCAAGACACGTGGAAAAAACGTACAAAACAAGAGATTGGGGTCATCAAGATTTTGGACGGATTTTTTAGGAATTTTCAAATTTTCAGAAATACGGTTCCAGATAAGGTCAAAAACTACATACTCAGATCTTCACCAAACTTTGCAGGGATACATTGGATGACAAGACACGTGGAAAAACCGTACAAAACAAGAGATTGGAGACATCAAGATTTTGGACGATTTTTTTAAGAATTTTCAAATTTTCAGAAATGCTGTTCCAGATAAGGTCAAAAACTACATACTCAGATCTTCACCAAACTTTGCAGGGATACATTGGATGTCAAGACACGTGGAAAAAACGTACAAAACAAGAGATTGGGGTCAACAAGATTTTCGACGAATTTTTTAAGAATTTTCAAATTTTCAGATGGGAGGTTCCATATAAGGTCAAAAACTACATACTCAGATCTTCACCAAACATTGCAGGGATACATTGTATGCCAAGACACGTGGAAAAAACGTACAAAACAAGAGATTGGAAACATCAAGATTTTGGACGAATTTTTTAAAAATTTTCAAATTTTCAAATAGGAGGTTCCAGATAAGGTCAAAAACTACATACTCAGATCTTCACCAAACGTTGCAGGGATACTTTGCATGTCAAGACACGTGGAAAAAACGTACAAAACAAGAGATTGGAGACATCAAGATTTTCGACGAATTTTTTAAGAATTTTCAAATTTTCAGATGGGAGGTTCCAGATAAGGTCAAAAACTGCATACTCAGATCTTCACCGAACTCTGCAGGGATACATTGGATGTCAAGACACGTGGAAAAAACATACAAAACATAGGATTGGGGACATCAAGATTTTGGTCAAATTTTTTAAGAATTTTCAAATTTTCAGATAGGAGGTTCCATATAAGGTCAAAAACTACATACTCAGATCTTCACCAAACATTGCAGGAATACATTGGATGTCAAGACACGTGGAAAAAACGTACAAAACAAGAGATTGGAGACATCAAGATTTTCGACGAATTTTTTAAGAATTTTCAAATTTTCAGATAGGAGGTTCCAGATAAGGTCAAAAACTACATACTCAGATCTTCACCAAACTTTGCAGGGATACTTTGCATGTCAAGACACGTGGAAAAAACGTACAAAACAAGAGATTGGAGACATCAAGATTTTCGACGAATTTTTTAAGAATTTTCAAATTTTCAGATGGGAGGTTCCATATAAGGTCAAAAACTACATACTCAGATCTTCACCAAACATTGCAGGGATACATTGTATGTCAAGACACGTGGAAAAAACGTACAAAACAAGAGATTGGAAACATCAAGATTTTGGACGAATTTTTTAAAAATTTTCAAATTTTCAAATAGAAGGTTCCAGATAAGGTCAAAAACTACATACTCAGATCTTCACCGAACTTTGCAGGGATACATTGGATGTCAAGACACGTGGAAAAAACGTACAAAACAAGAGATTGGAGACATCAAGATTTTGGACGTACTTTTTAAGAATTTTCAAATTTTCAGATAGGAGGTTCCAGATAAGGTCAAAAACGACATACTCAGATCTTCACCAAACTTTGCAGGGATACATTGGATGTCAAGACACGTGGAAAAAACGTACAAAACAAGAGATTGGGGACATCAAGTTTTTGGTCAAATTTTTTAAGAATTTTCAAATTATCAGATAGGAGGTTCCATATAAGATCAAAAACTACATACTCAGATCTTCACCAAACATTGCAGGGATACATTGGCTGTCAAGACACGTGGAAAGAACGTACAAAACAAGAGATTGGAGACATCAAGATTTTGGACGAATTTTCTCCGAATTTTCAAATTTTCAGAAATGCGGTTCCAGATAAGGTCAAAAACTACATACTCAGATCTTCACCAAACTTTGCAGGGATACATTGGATGTCAAGACACGTGGAAAAAACGTACAAAACAAGAGATTGGAGACATCAAGATTTTGGACGAATTTTTTAAGAATTTTCAAATTTTCAGAAAGGATGTTCCAGATAAGGTCAAAAACGACATACTCAGATGTTCACCAAACTTTGCAGGGATATATTGGATGTCAAGGCACATGGAAAAAACATACAAAACATAGGATTGGGGACATCAAGATTTTGGTCAAATTTTTTAAGAATTTTCAAATTTTCAGATAGGAGGTTCAAAAACTACTTACTCAGATCTTCACCAAACATTGCAGGGATACATTGGATGTCAAGACACGTGGAAAAAACGTACAAAACAAGAGATTGGAGACACCAAGATTTTGGACGAATTTTTTAATAATTTTCAAATTTTGAGATAGGAGGTTCCAGATAAGGTCAAAAACTACATACTCAGATCTTCACCAAACTTTGCAGGGATACATTGGATGTCAAGACAGGTGGAAAAAACATACAAAACATAGGATTGGGGATATCAAGATTTTGGTCAAATTTTTTAAGAATTTTCAAATTTTCAGATAGGAGGTTCCAGATAAGGTCAAAAACTACATACTCAGATCTTCACCAAACTTTGCAGGGATACTTTGCATGTCAAGACACGTGGAAAAAACGTACAAAACAAGAGATTGGAGACATCAAGATTTTGGACGAATTTTTTAAGAATTTTCAAATTTTCAGATAGGAGGTCCCAGATAAGGTCAAAAACTACATACTCAGATCTTCACCAAACGTTGCAGGGATACTTTGCATGTCAAGACACGTGGAAAAAACGTACAAAACAAGAGATTGGAGACATCAAGATTTTCGACGAATTTTTTAAGAATTTTCAAATTTTCAGATGGGAGGTTCCAGATAAGGTCAAAAACTACATACTCAGATCTTCACCAAACTTTGCAGGGATACTTTGCATGTCAAGACACGTGGAAAAAACGTACAAAACAAGAGATTGGAGACATCAAGATTTTCGACGAATTTTTTAAGAATTTTCAAATTTTCAGATGGGAGGTTCCATATAAGGTCAAAAACTACATACTCAGATCTTCACCAAACATTGCAGGGATACATTGTATGTCAAGACACGTGGAAAAAACGTACAAAACAAGAGATTGGAAACATCAAGATTTTGGACGAATTTTTTAAAAATTTTCAAATTTTCAAATAGGAGGTTCCAGATAAGGTCAAAAACTACATACTCAGATCTTCACCGAACTTTGCAGGGATACATTGGATGTCAAGACACGTGGAAAAAACGTACAAAACAAGAGATTGAAGACATCAAGATTTTGGACGTACTTTTTAAGAATTTTCAAATTTTCAGATAGGAGGTTCCAGATAAGGTCAAAAACGACATACTCAGATCTTCACCAAACTTTGCAGGGATACATTGGATGTCAAGACACGTGGAAAAAACGTACAAAACAAGAGATTGGGGACATCAAGTTTTTGGTCAAATTTTTTAAGAATTTTCAAATTTTCAGATAGGAGGTTCCATATAAGGTCAAAAACTACATACTCAGATCTTCACCAAACATTGCAGGGATACATTGGATGTCAAGACACGTGGAAAGAACGTACAAAACAAGAGATTGGAGACATCAAGATTTTGGACGAATTTTTTAAGAATTTTCAAATTTTCAGATAGGAGGTTCCAGATAAGGTCAAAAACTACATACTCAGATCTTCACCAAACTTTGCAGGGATACTTTGCATGTCAAGACACGTGGAAAAACGTACAAAACAAGAGATTGGAGACATCAAGATTTTCGACGAATTTTTTAAGAATTTTCAAATTTTCAGATGGGAGGTTCCAGATAAGGTCAAAAACGACATACTCAGATCTTCATCAAACTTTGCATAGATACATTGGATGTCAAGACACGTGGAAAAAACATACAAAACATAGGATTGGTGACATCAAGATTTTGGACAAATTTTCTCCGAATTTTCAAATTTTCAGAAATGCGGTTCCAGATAAGGTCAAAAACTACATACTCAGATCTTCACCAAACTTTGCAGGGATACATTGGATGTCAAGACACGTGGAAAAAACGTACAAAACAAGAGATTGGAGAGATCAAGATTTTGGACGATCTTTTAAGAATTTTCAAATTTTCAGATAGGAGGTTCCAGATAAGGTCAAAAACTACATACTCAGATCTTCACCAAACTTTGCAGGGATACTTTGCATGTCAAGACACGTGGAAAAAACGTACAAAACAAGAGATTTGAGACATCAAGATTTTCGACGAATTTTTTAAGAATTTTCAAATTTTCAGATGGGAGGTTCCAGATAAGGTCAAAAACGACACACTCAGATCTTCACCAAACTTTGCATAGATACATTGGATGTCAAGACACGTGGAAAAAACGTACAAAACAAGAGATTGGGGTCATCAAGATTTTGGACGGATTTTTTAGGAATTTTCAAATTTTCAGAAATACGGTTCCAGATAAGGTCAAAAACTACATACTCAGATCTTCACCAAACTTTGCAGGGATACATTGGATGACAAGACACGTGGAAAAACCGTACAAAACAAGAGATTGGAGACATCAAGATTTTGGACGATTTTTTTAAGAATTTTCAAATTTTCAGAAATGCTGTTCCAGATAAGGTCAAAAACTACATACTCAGATCTTCACCAAACTTTGCAGGGATACATTGGATGTCAAGACACGTGGAAAAAACGTACAAAACAAGAGATTGGGGTCAACAAGATTTTCGACGAATTTTTTAAGAATTTTCAAATTTTCAGATGGGAGGTTCCATATAAGGTCAAAAACTACATACTCAGATCTTCACCAAACATTGCAGGGATACATTGTATGCCAAGACACGTGGAAAAAACGTACAAAACAAGAGATTGGAAACATCAAGATTTTGGACGAATTTTTTAAAAATTTTCAAATTTTCAAATAGGAGGTTCCAGATAAGGTCAAAAACTACATACTCAGATCTTCACCAAACGTTGCAGGGATACTTTGCATGTCAAGACACGTGGAAAAAACGTACAAAACAAGAGATTGGAGACATCAAGATTTTCGACGAATTTTTTAAGAATTTTCAAATTTTCAGATGGGAGGTTCCAGATAAGGTCAAAAACTGCATACTCAGATCTTCACCGAACTCTGCAGGGATACATTGGATGTCAAGACACGTGGAAAAAACATACAAAACATAGGATTGGTGACATCAAGATTTTGGACAAATTTTCTCCGAATTTTCAAATTTTCAGAAATGCGGTTCCAGATAAGGTCAAAAACTACATACTCAGATCTTCACCAAACTTTGCAGGGATACATTGGATGTCAAGACACGTGGAAAAAACGTACAAAACAAGAGATTGGAGAGATCAAGATTTTGGACGATCTTTTAAGAATTTTCAAATTTTCAGATAGGAGGTTCCAGATAAGGTCAAAAACTACATACTCAGATCTTCACCAAACTTTGCAGGGATACTTTGCATGTCAAGACACGTGGAAAAAACGTACAAAACAAGAGATTTGAGACATCAAGATTTTCGACGAATTTTTTAAGAATTTTCAAATTTTCAGATGGGAGGTTCCAGATAAGGTCAAAAACGACACACTCAGATCTTCACCAAACTTTGCATAGATACATTGGATGTCAAGACACGTGGAAAAAACGTACAAAACAAGAGATTGGGGTCATCAAGATTTTGGACGGATTTTTTAGGAATTTTCAAATTTTCAGAAATACGGTTCCAGATAAGGTCAAAAACTACATACTCAGATCTTCACCAAACTTTGCAGGGATACATTGGATGACAAGACACGTGGAAAAACCGTACAAAACAAGAGATTGGAGACATCAAGATTTTGGACGATTTTTTTAAGAATTTTCAAATTTTCAGAAATGCTGTTCCAGATAAGGTCAAAAACTACATACTCAGATCTTCACCAAACTTTGCAGGGATACATTGGATGTCAAGACACGTGGAAAAAACGTACAAAACAAGAGATTGGGGTCAACAAGATTTTCGACGAATTTTTTAAGAATTTTCAAATTTTCAGATGGGAGGTTCCATATAAGGTCAAAAACTACATACTCAGATCTTCACCAAACATTGCAGGGATACATTGTATGCCAAGACACGTGGAAAAAACGTACAAAACAAGAGATTGGAAACATCAAGATTTTGGACGAATTTTTTAAAAATTTTCAAATTTTCAAATAGGAGGTTCCAGATAAGGTCAAAAACTACATACTCAGATCTTCACCAAACGTTGCAGGGATACTTTGCATGTCAAGACACGTGGAAAAAACGTACAAAACAAGAGATTGGAGACATCAAGATTTTCGACGAATTTTTTAAGAATTTTCAAATTTTCAGATGGGAGGTTCCAGATAAGGTCAAAAACTGCATACTCAGATCTTCACCGAACTCTGCAGGGATACATTGGATGTCAAGACACGTGGAAAAAACATACAAAACATAGGATTGGGGACATCAAGATTTTGGTCAAATTTTTTAAGAATTTTCAAATTTTCAGATAGGAGGTTCCATATAAGGTCAAAAACTACATACTCAGATCTTCACCAAACATTGCAGGAATACATTGGATGTCAAGACACGTGGAAAAAACGTACAAAACAAGAGATTGGAGACATCAAGATTTTCGACGAATTTTTTAAGAATTTTCAAATTTTCAGATAGGAGGTTCCAGATAAGGTCAAAAACTACATACTCAGATCTTCACCAAACTTTGCAGGGATACTTTGCATGTCAAGACACGTGGAAAAAACGTACAAAACAAGAGATTGGAGACATCAAGATTTTCGACGAATTTTTTAAGAATTTTCAAATTTTCAGATGGGAGGTTCCATATAAGGTCAAAAACTACATACTCAGATCTTCACCAAACATTGCAGGGATACATTGTATGTCAAGACACGTGGAAAAAACGTACAAAACAAGAGATTGGAAACATCAAGATTTTGGACGAATTTTTTAAAAATTTTCAAATTTTCAAATAGAAGGTTCCAGATAAGGTCAAAAACTACATACTCAGATCTTCACCGAACTTTGCAGGGATACATTGGATGTCAAGACACGTGGAAAAAACGTACAAAACAAGAGATTGGAGACATCAAGATTTTGGACGTACTTTTTAAGAATTTTCAAATTTTCAGATAGGAGGTTCCAGATAAGGTCAAAAACGACATACTCAGATCTTCACCAAACTTTGCAGGGATACATTGGATGTCAAGACACGTGGAAAAAACGTACAAAACAAGAGATTGGGGACATCAAGTTTTTGGTCAAATTTTTTAAGAATTTTCAAATTATCAGATAGGAGGTTCCATATAAGATCAAAAACTACATACTCAGATCTTCACCAAACATTGCAGGGATACATTGGCTGTCAAGACACGTGGAAAGAACGTACAAAACAAGAGATTGGAGACATCAAGATTTTGGACGAATTTTCTCCGAATTTTCAAATTTTCAGAAATGCGGTTCCAGATAAGGTCAAAAACTACATACTCAGATCTTCACCAAACTTTGCAGGGATACATTGGATGTCAAGACACGTGGAAAAAACGTACAAAACAAGAGATTGGAGACATCAAGATTTTGGACGAATTTTTTAAGAATTTTCAAATTTTCAGAAAGGATGTTCCAGATAAGGTCAAAAACGACATACTCAGATGTTCACCAAACTTTGCAGGGATATATTGGATGTCAAGGCACATGGAAAAAACATACAAAACATAGGATTGGGGACATCAAGATTTTGGTCAAATTTTTTAAGAATTTTCAAATTTTCAGATAGGAGGTTCAAAAACTACTTACTCAGATCTTCACCAAACATTGCAGGGATACATTGGATGTCAAGACACGTGGAAAAAACGTACAAAACAAGAGATTGGAGACACCAAGATTTTGGACGAATTTTTTAATAATTTTCAAATTTTGAGATAGGAGGTTCCAGATAAGGTCAAAAACTACATACTCAGATCTTCACCAAACTTTGCAGGGATACATTGGATGTCAAGACAGGTGGAAAAAACATACAAAACATAGGATTGGGGATATCAAGATTTTGGTCAAATTTTTTAAGAATTTTCAAATTTTCAGATAGGAGGTTCCAGATAAGGTCAAAAACTACATACTCAGATCTTCACCAAACTTTGCAGGGATACTTTGCATGTCAAGACACGTGGAAAAAACGTACAAAACAAGAGATTGGAGACATCAAGATTTTGGACGAATTTTTTAAGAATTTTCAAATTTTCAGATAGGAGGTCCCAGATAAGGTCAAAAACTACATACTCAGATCTTCACCAAACGTTGCAGGGATACTTTGCATGTCAAGACACGTGGAAAAAACGTACAAAACAAGAGATTGGAGACATCAAGATTTTCGACGAATTTTTTAAGAATTTTCAAATTTTCAGATGGGAGGTTCCAGATAAGGTCAAAAACTACATACTCAGATCTTCACCAAACTTTGCAGGGATACTTTGCATGTCAAGACACGTGGAAAAAACGTACAAAACAAGAGATTGGAGACATCAAGATTTTCGACGAATTTTTTAAGAATTTTCAAATTTTCAGATGGGAGGTTCCATATAAGGTCAAAAACTACATACTCAGATCTTCACCAAACATTGCAGGGATACATTGTATGTCAAGACACGTGGAAAAAACGTACAAAACAAGAGATTGGAAACATCAAGATTTTGGACGAATTTTTTAAAAATTTTCAAATTTTCAAATAGGAGGTTCCAGATAAGGTCAAAAACTACATACTCAGATCTTCACCGAACTTTGCAGGGATACATTGGATGTCAAGACACGTGGAAAAAACGTACAAAACAAGAGATTGAAGACATCAAGATTTTGGACGTACTTTTTAAGAATTTTCAAATTTTCAGATAGGAGGTTCCAGATAAGGTCAAAAACGACATACTCAGATCTTCACCAAACTTTGCAGGGATACATTGGATGTCAAGACACGTGGAAAAAACGTACAAAACAAGAGATTGGGGACATCAAGTTTTTGGTCAAATTTTTTAAGAATTTTCAAATTTTCAGATAGGAGGTTCCATATAAGGTCAAAAACTACATACTCAGATCTTCACCAAACATTGCAGGGATACATTGGATGTCAAGACACGTGGAAAGAACGTACAAAACAAGAGATTGGAGACATCAAGATTTTGGACGAATTTTTTAAGAATTTTCAAATTTTCAGATAGGAGGTTCCAGATAAGGTCAAAAACTACATACTCAGATCTTCACCAAACTTTGCAGGGATACTTTGCATGTCAAGACACGTGGAAAAACGTACAAAACAAGAGATTGGAGACATCAAGATTTTCGACGAATTTTTTAAGAATTTTCAAATTTTCAGATGGGAGGTTCCAGATAAGGTCAAAAACGACATACTCAGATCTTCATCAAACTTTGCATAGATACATTGGATGTCAAGACACGTGGAAAAAACATACAAAACATAGGATTGGTGACATCAAGATTTTGGACAAATTTTCTCCGAATTTTCAAATTTTCAGAAATGCGGTTCCAGATAAGGTCAAAAACTACATACTCAGATCTTCACCAAACTTTGCAGGGATACATTGGATGTCAAGACACGTGGAAAAAACGTACAAAACAAGAGATTGGAGAGATCAAGATTTTGGACGATCTTTTAAGAATTTTCAAATTTTCAGATAGGAGGTTCCAGATAAGGTCAAAAACTACATACTCAGATCTTCACCAAACTTTGCAGGGATACTTTGCATGTCAAGACACGTGGAAAAAACGTACAAAACAAGAGATTTGAGACATCAAGATTTTCGACGAATTTTTTAAGAATTTTCAAATTTTCAGATGGGAGGTTCCAGATAAGGTCAAAAACGACACACTCAGATCTTCACCAAACTTTGCATAGATACATTGGATGTCAAGACACGTGGAAAAAACGTACAAAACAAGAGATTGGGGTCATCAAGATTTTGGACGGATTTTTTAGGAATTTTCAAATTTTCAGAAATACGGTTCCAGATAAGGTCAAAAACTACATACTCAGATCTTCACCAAACTTTGCAGGGATACATTGGATGACAAGACACGTGGAAAAACCGTACAAAACAAGAGATTGGAGACATCAAGATTTTGGACGATTTTTTTAAGAATTTTCAAATTTTCAGAAATGCTGTTCCAGATAAGGTCAAAAACTACATACTCAGATCTTCACCAAACTTTGCAGGGATACATTGGATGTCAAGACACGTGGAAAAAACGTACAAAACAAGAGATTGGGGTCAACAAGATTTTCGACGAATTTTTTAAGAATTTTCAAATTTTCAGATGGGAGGTTCCATATAAGGTCAAAAACTACATACTCAGATCTTCACCAAACATTGCAGGGATACATTGTATGCCAAGACACGTGGAAAAAACGTACAAAACAAGAGATTGGAAACATCAAGATTTTGGACGAATTTTTTAAAAATTTTCAAATTTTCAAATAGGAGGTTCCAGATAAGGTCAAAAACTACATACTCAGATCTTCACCAAACGTTGCAGGGATACTTTGCATGTCAAGACACGTGGAAAAAACGTACAAAACAAGAGATTGGAGACATCAAGATTTTCGACGAATTTTTTAAGAATTTTCAAATTTTCAGATGGGAGGTTCCAGATAAGGTCAAAAACTGCATACTCAGATCTTCACCGAACTCTGCAGGGATACATTGGATGTCAAGACACGTGGAAAAAACATACAAAACATAGGATTGGGGACATCAAGATTTTGGTCAAATTTTTTAAGAATTTTCAAATTTTCAGATAGGAGGTTCCATATAAGGTCAAAAACTACATACTCAGATCTTCACCAAACATTGCAGGAATACATTGGATGTCAAGACACGTGGAAAAAACGTACAAAACAAGAGATTGGAGACATCAAGATTTTCGACGAATTTTTTAAGAATTTTCAAATTTTCAGATAGGAGGTTCCAGATAAGGTCAAAAACTACATACTCAGATCTTCACCAAACTTTGCAGGGATACTTTGCATGTCAAGACACGTGGAAAAAACGTACAAAACAAGAGATTGGAGACATCAAGATTTTCGACGAATTTTTTAAGAATTTTCAAATTTTCAGATGGGAGGTTCCATATAAGGTCAAAAACTACATACTCAGATCTTCACCAAACATTGCAGGGATACATTGTATGTCAAGACACGTGGAAAAAACGTACAAAACAAGAGATTGGAAACATCAAGATTTTGGACGAATTTTTTAAAAATTTTCAAATTTTCAAATAGAAGGTTCCAGATAAGGTCAAAAACTACATACTCAGATCTTCACCGAACTTTGCAGGGATACATTGGATGTCAAGACACGTGGAAAAAACGTACAAAACAAGAGATTGGAGACATCAAGATTTTGGACGTACTTTTTAAGAATTTTCAAATTTTCAGATAGGAGGTTCCAGATAAGGTCAAAAACGACATACTCAGATCTTCACCAAACTTTGCAGGGATACATTGGATGTCAAGACACGTGGAAAAAACGTACAAAACAAGAGATTGGGGACATCAAGTTTTTGGTCAAATTTTTTAAGAATTTTCAAATTATCAGATAGGAGGTTCCATATAAGGTCAAAAACTACATACTCAGATCTTCACCAAACATTGCAGGGATACATTGGCTGTCAAGACACGTGGAAAGAACGTACAAAACAAGAGATTGGAGACATCAAGATTTTGGACGAATTTTCTCCGAATTTTCAAATTTTCAGAAATGCGGTTCCAGATAAGGTCAAAAACTACATACTCAGATCTTCACCAAACTTTGCAGGGATACATTGGATGTCAAGACACGTGGAAAAAACGTACAAAACAAGAGATTGGAGACATCAAGATTTTGGACGAATTTTTTAAGAATTTTCAAATTTTCAGAAAGGATGTTCCAGATAAGGTCAAAAACGACATACTCAGATGTTCACCAAACTTTGCAGGGATATATTGGATGTCAAGGCACATGGAAAAAACATACAAAACATAGGATTGGGGACATCAAGATTTTGGTCAAATTTTTTAAGAATTTTCAAATTTTCAGATAGGAGGTTCAAAAACTACTTACTCAGATCTTCACCAAACATTGCAGGGATACATTGGATGTCAAGACACGTGGAAAAAACGTACAAAACAAGAGATTGGAGACACCAAGATTTTGGACGAATTTTTTAATAATTTTCAAATTTTGAGATAGGAGGTTCCAGATAAGGTCAAAAACTACATACTCAGATCTTCACCAAACTTTGCAGGGATACATTGGATGTCAAGACAGGTGGAAAAAACATACAAAACATAGGATTGGGGATATCAAGATTTTGGTCAAATTTTTTAAGAATTTTCAAATTTTCAGATAGGAGGTTCCAGATAAGGTCAAAAACTACATACTCAGATCTTCACCAAACTTTGCAGGGATACTTTGCATGTCAAGACACGTGGAAAAAACGTACAAAACAAGAGATTGGAGACATCAAGATTTTGGACGAATTTTTTAAGAATTTTCAAATTTTCAGATAGGAGGTCCCAGATAAGGTCAAAAACTACATACTCAGATCTTCACCAAACGTTGCAGGGATACTTTGCATGTCAAGACACGTGGAAAAAACGTACAAAACAAGAGATTGGAGACATCAAGATTTTCGACGAATTTTTTAAGAATTTTCAAATTTTCAGATGGGAGGTTCCAGATAAGGTCAAAAACTACATACTCAGATCTTCACCAAACTTTGCAGGGATACTTTGCATGTCAAGACACGTGGAAAAAACGTACAAAACAAGAGATTGGAGACATCAAGATTTTCGACGAATTTTTTAAGAATTTTCAAATTTTCAGATGGGAGGTTCCATATAAGGTCAAAAACTACATACTCAGATCTTCACCAAACATTGCAGGGATACATTGTATGTCAAGACACGTGGAAAAAACGTACAAAACAAGAGATTGGAAACATCAAGATTTTGGACGAATTTTTTAAAAATTTTCAAATTTTCAAATAGGAGGTTCCAGATAAGGTCAAAAACTACATACTCAGATCTTCACCGAACTTTGCAGGGATACATTGGATGTCAAGACACGTGGAAAAAACGTACAAAACAAGAGATTGAAGACATCAAGATTTTGGACGTACTTTTTAAGAATTTTCAAATTTTCAGATAGGAGGTTCCAGATAAGGTCAAAAACGACATACTCAGATCTTCACCAAACTTTGCAGGGATACATTGGATGTCAAGACACGTGGAAAAAACGTACAAAACAAGAGATTGGGGACATCAAGTTTTTGGTCAAATTTTTTAAGAATTTTCAAATTTTCAGATAGGAGGTTCCATATAAGGTCAAAAACTACATACTCAGATCTTCACCAAACATTGCAGGGATACATTGGATGTCAAGACACGTGGAAAGAACGTACAAAACAAGAGATTGGAGACATCAAGATTTTGGACGAATTTTTTAAGAATTTTCAAATTTTCAGATAGGAGGTTCCAGATAAGGTCAAAAACTACATACTCAGATCTTCACCAAACTTTGCAGGGATACTTTGCATGTCAAGACACGTGGAAAAACGTACAAAACAAGAGATTGGAGACATCAAGATTTTCGACGAATTTTTTAAGAATTTTCAAATTTTCAGATGGGAGGTTCCAGATAAGGTCAAAAACGACATACTCAGATCTTCATCAAACTTTGCATAGATACATTGGATGTCAAGACACGTGGAAAAAACATACAAAACATAGGATTGGTGACATCAAGATTTTGGACAAATTTTCTCCGAATTTTCAAATTTTCAGAAATGCGGTTCCAGATAAGGTCAAAAACTACATACTCAGATCTTCACCAAACTTTGCAGGGATACATTGGATGTCAAGACACGTGGAAAAAACGTACAAAACAAGAGATTGGAGAGATCAAGATTTTGGACGATCTTTTAAGAATTTTCAAATTTTCAGATAGGAGGTTCCAGATAAGGTCAAAAACTACATACTCAGATCTTCACCAAACTTTGCAGGGATACTTTGCATGTCAAGACACGTGGAAAAAACGTACAAAACAAGAGATTTGAGACATCAAGATTTTCGACGAATTTTTTAAGAATTTTCAAATTTTCAGATGGGAGGTTCCAGATAAGGTCAAAAACGACACACTCAGATCTTCACCAAACTTTGCATAGATACATTGGATGTCAAGACACGTGGAAAAAACGTACAAAACAAGAGATTGGGGTCATCAAGATTTTGGACGGATTTTTTAGGAATTTTCAAATTTTCAGAAATACGGTTCCAGATAAGGTCAAAAACTACATACTCAGATCTTCACCAAACTTTGCAGGGATACATTGGATGACAAGACACGTGGAAAAACCGTACAAAACAAGAGATTGGAGACATCAAGATTTTGGACGATTTTTTTAAGAATTTTCAAATTTTCAGAAATGCTGTTCCAGATAAGGTCAAAAACTACATACTCAGATCTTCACCAAACTTTGCAGGGATACATTGGATGTCAAGACACGTGGAAAAAACGTACAAAACAAGAGATTGGGGTCAACAAGATTTTCGACGAATTTTTTAAGAATTTTCAAATTTTCAGATGGGAGGTTCCATATAAGGTCAAAAACTACATACTCAGATCTTCACCAAACATTGCAGGGATACATTGTATGCCAAGACACGTGGAAAAAACGTACAAAACAAGAGATTGGAAACATCAAGATTTTGGACGAATTTTTTAAAAATTTTCAAATTTTCAAATAGGAGGTTCCAGATAAGGTCAAAAACTACATACTCAGATCTTCACCAAACGTTGCAGGGATACTTTGCATGTCAAGACACGTGGAAAAAACGTACAAAACAAGAGATTGGAGACATCAAGATTTTCGACGAATTTTTTAAGAATTTTCAAATTTTCAGATGGGAGGTTCCAGATAAGGTCAAAAACTGCATACTCAGATCTTCACCGAACTCTGCAGGGATACATTGGATGTCAAGACACGTGGAAAAAACATACAAAACATAGGATTGGGGACATCAAGATTTTGGTCAAATTTTTTAAGAATTTTCAAATTTTCAGATAGGAGGTTCCATATAAGGTCAAAAACTACATACTCAGATCTTCACCAAACATTGCAGGAATACATTGGATGTCAAGACACGTGGAAAAAACGTACAAAACAAGAGATTGGAGACATCAAGATTTTCGACGAATTTTTTAAGAATTTTCAAATTTTCAGATAGGAGGTTCCAGATAAGGTCAAAAACTACATACTCAGATCTTCACCAAACTTTGCAGGGATACTTTGCATGTCAAGACACGTGGAAAAAACGTACAAAACAAGAGATTGGAGACATCAAGATTTTCGACGAATTTTTTAAGAATTTTCAAATTTTCAGATGGGAGGTTCCATATAAGGTCAAAAACTACATACTCAGATCTTCACCAAACATTGCAGGGATACATTGTATGTCAAGACACGTGGAAAAAACGTATAAAACAAGAGATTGGAAACATCAAGATTTTGGACGAATTTTTTAAAAATTTTCAAATTTTCAAATAGAAGGTTCCAGATAAGGTCAAAAACTACATACTCAGATCTTCACCGAACTTTGCAGGGATACATTGGATGTCAAGACACGTGGAAAAAACGTACAAAACAAGAGATTGGAGACATCAAGATTTTGGACGTACTTTTTAAGAATTTTCAAATTTTCAGATAGGAGGTTCCAGATAAGGTCAAAAACGACATACTCAGATCTTCACCAAACTTTGCAGGGATACATTGGATGTCAAGACACGTGGAAAAAACGTACAAAACAAGAGATTGGGGACATCAAGTTTTTGGTCAAATTTTTTAAGAATTTTCAAATTATCAGATAGGAGGTTCCATATAAGGTCAAAAACTACATACTCAGATCTTCACCAAACATTGCAGGGATACATTGGCTGTCAAGACACGTGGAAAGAACGTACAAAACAAGAGATTGGAGACATCAAGATTTTGGACGAATTTTCTCCGAATTTTCAAATTTTCAGAAATGCGGTTCCAGATAAGGTCAAAAACTACATACTCAGATCTTCACCAAACTTTGCAGGGATACATTGGATGTCAAGACACGTGGAAAAAACGTACAAAACAAGAGATTGGAGACATCAAGATTTTGGACGAATTTTTTAAGAATTTTCAAATTTTCAGAAAGGATGTTCCAGATAAGGTCAAAAACGACATACTCAGATGTTCACCAAACTTTGCAGGGATATATTGGATGTCAAGGCACATGGAAAAAACATACAAAACATAGGATTGGGGACATCAAGATTTTGGTCAAATTTTTTAAGAATTTTCAAATTTTCAGATAGGAGGTTCAAAAACTACTTACTCAGATCTTCACCAAACATTGCAGGGATACATTGGATGTCAAGACACGTGGAAAAAACGTACAAAACAAGAGATTGGAGACACCAAGATTTTGGACGAATTTTTTAATAATTTTCAAATTTTGAGATAGGAGGTTCCAGATAAGGTCAAAAACTACATACTCAGATCTTCACCAAACTTTGCAGGGATACATTGGATGTCAAGACAGGTGGAAAAAACATACAAAACATAGGATTGGGGATATCAAGATTTTGGTCAAATTTTTTAAGAATTTTCAAATTTTCAGATAGGAGGTTCCAGATAAGGTCAAAAACTACATACTCAGATCTTCACCAAACTTTGCAGGGATACTTTGCATGTCAAGACACGTGGAAAAAACGTACAAAACAAGAGATTGGAGACATCAAGATTTTGGACGAATTTTTTAAGAATTTTCAAATTTTCAGATAGGAGGTCCCAGATAAGGTCAAAAACTACATACTCAGATCTTCACCAAACGTTGCAGGGATACTTTGCATGTCAAGACACGTGGAAAAAACGTACAAAACAAGAGATTGGAGACATCAAGATTTTCGACGAATTTTTTAAGAATTTTCAAATTTTCAGATGGGAGGTTCCATATAAGGTCAAAAACTACATACTCAGATCTTCACCAAACATTGCAGGGATACATTGTATGTCAAGACACGTGGAAAAAACGTACAAAACAAGAGATTGGAAACATCAAGATTTTGGACGAATTTTTTAAAAATTTTCAAATTTTCAAATAGGAGGTTCCAGATAAGGTCAAAAACTACATACTCAGATCTTCACCGAACTTTGCAGGGATACATTGGATGTCAAGACACGTGGAAAAAACGTACAAAACAAGAGATTGAAGACATCAAGATTTTGGACGTACTTTTTAAGAATTTTCAAATTTTCAGATAGGAGGTTCCAGATAAGGTCAAAAACGACATACTCAGATCTTCACCAAACTTTGCAGGGATACATTGGATGTCAAGACACGTGGAAAAAACGTACAAAACAAGAGATTGGGGACATCAAGTTTTTGGTCAAATTTTTTAAGAATTTTCAAATTTTCAGAAAGGAGGTTCCATATAAGGTCAAAAACTACATACTCAGATCTTCACCAAACATTGCAGGGATACATTGGATGTCAAGACACGTGGAAAGAACGTACAAAACAAGAGATTGGAGACATCAAGATTTTGGACGAATTTTTTAAGAATTTTCAAATTTTCAGATAGGAGGTTCCAGATAAGGTCAAAAACTACATACTCAGATCTTCACCAAACTTTGCAGGGATACTTTGCATGTCAAGACACGTGGAAAAACGTACAAAACAAGAGATTGGAGACATCAAGATTTTCGACGAATTTTTTAAGAATTTTCAAATTTTCAGATGGGAGGTTCCAGATAAGGTCAAAAACGACATACTCAGATCTTCATCAAACTTTGCATAGATACATTGGATGTCAAGACACGTGGAAAAAACATACAAAACATAGGATTGGTGACATCAAGATTTTGGACAAATTTTCTCCGAATTTTCAAATTTTCAGAAATGCGGTTCCAGATAAGGTCAAAAACTACATACTCAGATCTTCACCAAACTTTGCAGGGATACATTGGATGTCAAGACACGTGGAAAAAACGTACAAAACAAGAGATTGGAGAGATCAAGATTTTGGACGATTTTTTAAGAATTTTCAAATTTTCAGATAGGAGGTTCCAGATAAGGTCAAAAACTACATACTCAGATCTTCACCAAACTTTGCAGGGATACTTTGCATGTCAAGACACGTGGAAAAAACGTACAAAACAAGAGATTTGAGACATCAAGATTTTCGACGAATTTTTTAAGAATTTTCAAATTTTCAGATGGGAGGTTCCAGATAAGGTCAAAAACGACACACTCAGATCTTCACCAAACTTTGCATAGATACATTGGATGTCAAGACACGTGGAAAAAACGTACAAAACAAGAGATTGGGGTCATCAAGATTTTGGACGGATTTTTTAGGAATTTTCAAATTTTCAGAAATACGGTTCCAGATAAGGTCAAAAACTACATACTCAGATCTTCACCAAACTTTGCAGGGATACATTGGATGTCAAGACACGTGGAAAAACCGTACAAAACAAGAGATTGGAGACATCAAGATTTTGGACGATTTTTTTAAGAATTTTCAAATTTTCAGAAATGCTGTTCCAGATAAGGTCAAAAACTACATACTCAGATCTTCACCAAACTTTGCAGGGATACATTGGATGTCAAGACACGTGGAAAAAACGTACAAAACAAGAGATTGGGGTCAACAAGATTTTCGACGAATTTTTTAAGAATTTTCAAATTTTCAGATGGGAGGTTCCATATAAGGTCAAAAACTACATACTCAGATCTTCACCAAACATTGCAGGGATACATTGTATGCCAAGACACGTGGAAAAAACGTACAAAACAAGAGATTGGAAACATCAAGATTTTGGACGAATTTTTTAAAAATTTTCAAATTTTCAAATAGGAGGTTCCAGATAAAGTCAAAAACTACATACTCAGATCTTCACCAAACGTTGCAGGGATACTTTGCATGTCAAGACACGTGGAAAAAACGTACAAAACAAGAGATTGGAGACATCAAGATTTTCGACGAATTTTTTAAGAATTTTCAAATTTTCAGATGGGAGGTTCCAGATAAGGTCAAAAACTACATACTCAGATCTTCACCAAACTCTGCAGGGATACATTGGATGTCAAGACACGTGGAAAAAACATACAAAACATAGGATTGGGGACATCAAGATTTTGGTCAAATTTTTTAAGAATTTTCAAATTTTCAGATAGGAGGTTCCATATAAGGTCAAAAACTACATACTCAGATCTTCACCAAACATTGCAGGAATACATTGGATGTCAAGACACGTGGAAAAAACGTACAAAACAAGAGATTGGAGACATCAAGATTTTCGACGAATTTTTTAAGAATTTTCAAATTTTCAGATAGGAGGTTCCAGATAAGGTCAAAAACTACATACTCAGATCTTCACCAAACTTTGCAGGGATACTTTGCATGTCAAGACACGTGGAAAAAACGTACAAAACAAGAGATTGGAGACATCAAGATTTTCGACGAATTTTTTAAGAATTTTCAAATTTTCAGATGGGAGGTTCCATATAAGGTCAAAAACTACATACTCAGATCTTCACCAAACATTGCAGGGATATATTGTATGTCAAGACACGTGGAAAAAACGTACAAAACAAGAGATAGGAAACATCAAGATTTTGGACGAATTTTTTAAAAATTTTCAAATTTTCAAATAGGAGGTTCCAGATAAGGTCAAAAACTACATACTCAGATCTTCACCGAACTTTGCAGGGATACATTGGATGTCAAGACACGTGGAAAAAACGTACAAAACAAGAGATTGGAGACATCAAGATTTTGGACGTACTTTTTAAGAATTTTCAAATTTTCAGATAGGAGGTTCCAGATAAGGTCAAAAACGACATACTCAGATCTTCACCAAACTTTGCAGGGATACATTGGATGTCAAGACACGTGGAAAAAACGTACAAAACAAGAGATTGGGGACATCAAGTTTTTGGTCAAATTTTTTAAGAATTTTCAAATTATCAGATAGGAGGTTCCATATAAGGTCAAAAACTACATACTCAGATCTTCACCAAACATTGCAGGGATACATTGGCTGTCAAGACACGTGGAAAGAACGTACAAAACAAGAGATTGGAGACATCAAGATTTTGGACGAATTTTCTCCGAATTTTCAAATTTTCAGAAATGCGGTTCCAGATAAGGTCAAAAACTACATACTCAGATCTTCACCAAACTTTGCAGGGATACATTGGATGTCAAGACACGTGGAAAAAACGTACAAAACAAGAGATTGGAGACATCAAGATTTTGGACGAATTTTTTAAGAATTTTCAAATTTTCAGAAAGGATGTTCCAGATAAGGTCAAAAACGACATACTCAGATGTTCACCAAACTTTGCAGGGATATATTGGATGTCAAGGCACATGGAAAAAACATACAAAACATAGGATTGGGGACATCAAGATTTTGGTCAAATTTTTTAAGAATTTTCAAATTTTCAGATAGGAGGTTCAAAAACTACTTACTCAGATCTTCACCAAACATTGCAGGGATACATTGGATGTCAAGACACGTGGAAAAAACGTACAAAACAAGAGATTGGAGACACCAAGATTTTGGACGAATTTTTTAATAATTTTCAAATTTTGAGATAGGAGGTTCCAGATAAGGTCAAAAACTACATACTCAGATCTTCACCAAACTTTGCAGGGATACATTGGATGTCAAGACAGGTGGAAAAAACATACAAAACATAGGATTGGGGATATCAAGATTTTGGTCAAATTTTTTAAGAATTTTCAAATTTTCAGATAGGAGGTTCCAGATAAGGTCAAAAACTACATACTCAGATCTTCACCAAACTTTGCAGGGATACTTTGCATGTCAAGACACGTGGAAAAAACGTACAAAACAAGAGATTGGAGACATCAAGATTTTGGACGAATTTTTTAAGAATTTTCAAATTTTCAGATAGGAGGTTCCAGATAAGGTCAAAAACTACATACTCAGATCTTCACCAAACGTTGCAGGGATACTTTGCATGTCAAGACACGTGGAAAAAACGTACAAAACAAGAGATTGGAGACATCAAGATTTTCGACGAATTTTTTAAGAATTTTCAAATTTTCAGATGGGAGGTTCCAGATAAGGTCAAAAACTACATACTCAGATCTTCACCAAACTCTGCAGGGATACATTGGATGTCAAGACACGTGGAAAAAACATACAAAACATAGGATTGGAGACATCAAGATTTTGGACGAATTTTTTAAAAATTTTCAAATTTTCAGATAGGAGGTTCCAGATAAGGTCAAAAACTACATACTCAGATCTTCACCAAACTTTGCAGGGATACTTTGCATGTCAAGACACGTGGAAAAAACGTACAAAACAAGAGATTGGAGACAAGATTTTCGACGAATTTTTGAAGAATTTTCAAATTTTCAGATAGGAGGTTCAAGATAAGGTCAAAAACGACATACTCAGATCTTCACCAAACTTTGCATGGATACATTGGATGTCAAGACACGTGGAAAAAACATACAAAACATAGGATTGGGGACATCAAGATTTTGGACGAATTTTTTAAGAATTTTCAAATTTTCAGAAAGGAGGTTCCATATAAGGTCAAATACTACATACTCAAATCTTCACCAAACATTGCAGGGATACATTGGATGTCAAGACACGTGGAAAAAACGTACAAAACAAGAGATTGGAGACATCAAGATTTTGGACGAATTTTTTAAGAATTTTCAAATTTTCAGATGGGAGGTTCCATATAAGGTCAAAAACTACATACTCAGATCTTCACCAAACATTGCAGGGATACATTGTATGTCAAGACACGTGGAAAAAACGTACAAAACAAGAGATTGGAAACATCAAGATTTTGGACGAATTTTTTAAAAATTTTCAAATTTTCAAATAGGAGGTTCCAGATAAGGTCAAAAACTACATACTCAGATCTTCACCGAACTTTGCAGGGATACATTGGATGTCAAGACACGTGGAAAAAACGTACAAAACAAGAGATTGGAGACATCAAGATTTTGGACGTACTTTTTAAGAATTTTCAAATTTTCAGATAGGAGGTTCCAGATAAGGTCAAAAACGACATACTCAGATCTTCACCAAACTTTGCAGGGATACATTGGATGTCAAGACACGTGGAAAAAACGTACAAAACAAGAGATTGGGGACATCAAGTTTTTGGTCAAATTTTTTAAGAATTTTCAAATTTTCAGATAGGAGGTTCCATATAAGGTCAAAAACTACATACTCAGATCTTCACCAAACATTGCAGGGATACATTGGATGTCAAGACACGTGGAAAGAACGTACAAAACAAGAGATTGGAGACATCAAGATTTTGGACGAATTTTTTAAGAATTTTCAAATTTTCAGATAGGAGGTTCCAGATAAGGTCAAAAACTACATACTCAGATCTTCACCAAACTTTGCAGGGATAATTTGCATGTCAAGACACGTGGAAAAACGTACAAAACAAGAGATTGGAGACATCAAGATTTTCGACGAATTTTTTAAGAATTTTCAAATTTTCAGATGGGAGGTTCCAGATAAGGTCAAAAACGACATACTCAGATCTTCATCAAACTTTGCATAGATACATTGGATGTCAAGACACGTGGAAAAAACACAAAACATAAAATTGGTGACATCAAGATTTTGGACAAATTTTCTCCGAATTTTCAAATTTTCAGAAATGCGGTTCCAGATAAGATCAAAAACTACATACTCAGATCTTCACCAAACTTTGCAGGGATACATTGGATGTCAAGACACGTGGAAAAAACGTACAAAACAAGAGATTGGAGAGATCAAGATTTTGGACGAATTTTTTAAGAATTTTCAAATTTTCAGAAAGGAGGTTCCATATAAGGTCAAAAACTACATACTCAGATCTTCACCAAACTTTGCAGGGATACATTGGATGTCAAGACACGTGGAAAAAACGTACAAAACAAGAGATTGGAGACATCAAAATTTTCGACGAATTTTTTAAGAATTTTCAAATTTTCAGATGGGAGGTTCCAGATAAGGTCAAAAACGACACACTCAGATCTTCACCAAACTTTGCATAGATACATTGGATGTCAAGACACGTGGAAAAAACGTACAAAACAAGAGATTGGGGTCATCAAGATTTTGGACGGATTTTTTAGGAATTTTCAAATTTTCAGAAATACGGTTCCAGATAAGGTCAAAAACTACATACTCAAATCTTCACCAAACTTTGCAGGGATACATTGGATGTCAAGACACGTGGAAAAACCGTACAAAACAAGAGATTGGAGACATCAAGATTTTGGACGATTTTTTTAAGAATTTTCAAATTTTCAGAAATGCTGTTCCAGATAAGGTCAAAAACTACATACTCAGATCTTCACCAAACTTTGCAGGGATACATTGGATGTCAAGACACGTGGAAAAAACGTACAAAACAAGAGATTGGGGTCAACAAGATTTTCGACGAATTTTTTAAGAATTTTCAAATTTTCAGATGGGAGGTTCCATATAAGGTCAAAAACTACATACTCAGATCTTCACCAAACATTGCAGGGATACATTGTATGCCAAGACACGTGGAAAAAACGTACAAAACAAGAGATTGGAAACATCAAGATTTTGGACGAATTTTTTAAAAATTTTCAAATTTTCAAATAGGAGGTTCCAGATAAGGTCAAAAACTACATACTCAGATCTTCACCAAACGTTGCAGGGATACTTTGCATGTCAAGACACGTGGAAAAAACGTACAAAACAAGAGATTGGAGACATCAAGATTTTCGACGAATTTTTTAAGAATTTTCAAATTTTCAGATGGGAGGTTCCAGATAAGGTCAAAAACTACATACTCAGATCTTCACCAAACTCTGCAGGGATACATTGGATGTCAAGACACGTGGAAAAAACATACAAAACAAGAGATTGGAAACATCAAGATTTTGGACGAATTTTTTAAAAATTTTCAAATTTTCAAATAGGAGGTTCCAGATAAGGTCAAAAACTACATACTCAGATCTTCACCGAACTTTGCAGGGATACATTGGATGTCAAGACACGTGGAAAAAACGTACAAAACAAGAGATTGGAGACATCAAGATTTTGGACGTACTTTTTAAGAATTTTCAAATTTTCAGATAGGAGGTTCCAGATAAGGTCAAAAACGACATACTCAGATCTTCACCAAACTTTGCAGGGATACATTGGATGTCAAGACACGTGGAAAAAACGTACAAAACAAGAGATTGGGGACATCAAGTTTTTGGTCAAATTTTTTAAGAATTTTCAAATTATCAGATAGGAGGTTCCATATAAGGTCAAAAACTACATACTCAGATCTTCACCAAACATTGCAGGGATACATTGGCTGTCAAGACACGTGGAAAGAACGTACAAAACAAGAGATTGGAGACATCAAGGTTTTGGACGAATTTTCTCCGAATTTTCAAATTTTCAGAAATGCGGTTCCAGATAAGGTCAAAAACTACATACTCAGATCTTCACCAAACTTTGCAGGGATACATTGGATGTCAAGACACGTGAAAAAAACGTACAAAACAAGAGATTGGAGACATCAAGATTTTGGACGAATTTTTTAAGAATTTTCAAATTTTCAGAAAGGATGTTCCAGATAAGGTCAAAAACGACATACTCAGATGTTCACCAAACTTTGCAGGGATATATTGGATGTCAAGGCACATGGAAAAAACATACAAAACATAGGATTGGGGACATCAAGATTTTGGTCAAATTTTTTAAGAATTTTCAAATTTTCAGATAGGAGGTTCAAAAACTACTTACTCAGATCTTCACCAAACATTGCAGGGATACATTGGATGTCCAGACACGTGGAAAAAACGTACAAAACAAGAGATTGGAGACACCAAGATTTTGGACGAATTTTTTAATAATTTTCAAATTTTGAGATAGGGGGTTCCAGATAAGGTCAAAAACTACATACTCAGATCTTCACCAAACTTTGCAGGGATACATTGGATGTCAAGACAGGTGGAAAAAACATACAAAACATAGGATTGGGGATATCAAGATTTTGGTCAAATTTTTTAAGAATTTTCAAATTTTCAGATAGGAGGTTCCAGATAAGGTCAAAAACTACATACTCAGATCTTCACCAAACTTTGCAGGGATACTTTGCATGTCAAGACACGTGGAAAAAACGTACAAAACAAGAGATTGGAGACATCAAGATTTTGGACGAATTTTTTAAGAATTTTCAAATTTTCAGATAGGAGGTTCCAGATAAGGTCAAAAACTACATACTCAGATCTTCACCAAACGTTGCAGGGATACTTTGCATGTCAAGACACGTGGAAAAAACGTACAAAACAAGAGATTGGAGACATCAAGATTTTCGACGAATTTTTTAAGAATTTTCAAATTTTCAGATGGGAGGTTCCAGATAAGGTCAAAAACTACATACTCAGATCTTCACCAAACTCTGCAGGGATACATTGGATGTCAAGACACGTGGAAAAAACATACAAAACATAGGATTGGAGACATCAAGATTTTGGACGAATTTTTTAAAAATTTTCAAATTTTCAGATAGGAGGTTCCAGATAAGGTCAAAAACTACATACTCAGATCTTCACCAAACTTTGCAGGGATACTTTGCATGTCAAGACACGTGGAAAAAACGTACAAAACAAGAGATTGGAGACAAGATTTTCGACGAATTTTTGAAGAATTTTCAAATTTTCAGATAGGAGGTTCCAGATAAGGTCAAAAACGACATACTCAGATCTTCACCAAACTTTGCATGGATACATTGGATGTCAAGACACGTGGAAAAAACATACAAAACATAGGATTGGGGACATCAAGATTTTGGACGAATTTTTTAAGAATTTTCAAATTTTCAGAAAGGAGGTTCCATATAAGGTCAAATACTACATACTCAAATCTTCACCAAACATTGCAGGGATACATTGGATGTCAAGACACGTGGAAAAAACGTACAAAACAAGAGATTGTAGACATCAAGATTTTGGACGAATTTTTTAAGAATTTTCAAATTTTCAGATGGGAGGTTCCATATAAGGTCAAAAACTACATACTCAGATCTTCACCAAACATTGCAGGGATACATTGTATGTCAAGACACGTGGAAAAAACGTACAAAACAAGAGATTGGAAACATCAAGATTTTGGACGAATTTTTTAAAAATTTTCAAATTTTCAAATAGGAGGTTCCAGATAAGGTCAAAAACTACATACTCAGATCTTCACCAAACTTTGCAGGGATACATTGGATGTCAAGACACGTGGAAAAAACGTACAAAACAAGAGATTGGAGACATCAAGATTTTGGACGTACTTTTTAAGAATTTTCAAATTTTCAGATAGGTTCCAGATAAGGTCAAAAACGACATACTCAGATCTTCACCAAACTTTGCAGGGATACATTGGATGTCAAGACACGTGGAAAAAACGTACAAAACAAGAGATTGGGGACATCAAGTTTTTGGTCAAATTTTTTAAGAATTTTCAAATTTTCAGATAGGAGGTTCCATATAAGGTCAAAAACTACATACTCAGATCTTCACCAAACATTGCAGGGATACATTGGATGTCAAGACACGTGGAAAGAACGTACAAAACAAGAGATTGGAGACATCAAGATTTTGGACGAATTTTTTAAGAATTTTCAAATTTTCAGATAGGAGGTTCCAGATAAGGTCAAAAACTACATACTCAGATCTTCACCAAACTTTGCAGGGATACTTTGCATGTCAAGACACGTGGAAAAACGTACAAAACAAGAGATTGGAGACATCAAGATTTTCGACGAATTTTTTAAGAATTTTCAAATTTTCAGATGGGAGGTTCCAGATAAGGTCAAAAACGACATACTCAGATCTTCATCAAACTTTGCATAGATACATTGGATGTCAAGACACGTGGAAAAAACACAAAACATAAAATTGGTGACATCAAGATTTTGGACAAATTTTCTCCGAATTTTCAAATTTTCAGAAATGCGGTTCCAGATAAGATCAAAAACTACATACTCAGATCTTCACCAAACTTTGCAGGGATACATTGGATGTCAAGACACGTGGAAAAAACGTACAAAACAAGAGATTGGAGAGATCAAGATTTTGGACGATTTTTTTAAGAATTTTCAAATTTTCAGAAAGGAGGTTCTATATAAGGTCAAAAACTACATACTCAGATCTTCACCAAACTTTGCAGGGATACATTGGATGTCAAGACACGTGGAAAAAACGTACAAAACAAGAGATTGGAGACATCAAGATTTTGGACGAATTTTTTAAGAATTTTCAAATTTTCAGAAAGGATGTTCCAGATAAGGTCAAAAACGACATACTCAGATGTTCACCAAACTTTGCAGGGATATATTGGATGTCAAGACACATGGAAAAAACATACAAAACATAGGATTGGGGACATCAAGATTTTGGTCAAATTTTTAAAGAATTTTCAAATTTTCAGATAGGAGGTTCAAAAACTACTTACTCAGATCTTCACCAAACATTGCAGGGATACATTGGATGTCAAGACACGTGGAAAAAACGTACAAAACAAGAGATTGGAGACATCAAGATTTTGGACGAATTTTTTAATAATTTTCAAATTTTGAGATAGGAGGTTCCAGATAAGGTCAAAAACTACATACTCAGATCTTCACCAAACTTTGCAGGGATACATTGGATGTCAAGACAGGTGGAAAAAACATACAAAACATAGGATTGGGGATATCAAGATTTTGGTCAAATTTTTTATGAATTTTCAAATTTTCAGATAGGAGGTTCCAGATAAGGTCAAAAACTACATACTCAGATCTTCACCAAACTTTGCAGGGATACTTTGCATGTCAAGACACGTGGAAAAAACGTACAAAACAAGAGATTGGAGACATCAAGATTTTGGACGAATTTTTTAAGAATTTTCAAATTTTCAGATAGGAGGTTCCAGATAAGGTCAAAAACTACATACTCAGATCTTCACCAAACGTTGCAGGGATACTTTGCATGTCAAGACACGTGGAAAAAACGTACAAAACACGAGATTGGAGACATCAAGATTTTCGACGAATTTTTTAAGAATTTTCAAATTTTCAGATGGGAGGTTCCAGATAAGGTCAAAAACTACATACTCAGATCTTCACCAAACTCTGCAGGGATACATTGGATGTCAAGACACGTGGAAAAAACATACAAAACATAGGATTGGAGACATCAAGATTTTGGACGATTTTTTTAAAAATTTTCTAATTTTCAGATAGGAGGTTCCAGATAAGGTCAAAAACTACATACTCAGATCTTCACCAAACTTTGCAGGGATACTTTGCATGTCAAGACACGTGGAAAAAACGTACAAAACAAGAGATTGGAGACAAGATTTTCGACGAATTTTTGAAGAATTTTCAAATTTTCAGATAGGAGGTTCCAGATAAGGTCAAAAACGACATACTCAGATCTTCACCAAACTTTGCATGGATACATTGGATGTCAAGACACGTGGAAAAAACATACAAAACATAGGATTGGGGACATCAAGATTTTGGACGAATTTTTTAAGAATTTTCAAATTTTCAGAAAGGAGGTTCCATATAAGGTCAAATACTACATACTCAAATCTTCACCAAACATTGCAGGGATACATTGGATGTCAAGACACGTGGAAAAAACGTACAAAACAAGAGATTGGAGACATCAAGATTTTGGACGAATTTTTTAAGAATTTTCAAATTTTCAGATAGGAGGTTCCAAATAAGGTCAAAAACTACATACTCAGATCTTCACCAAACTTTGCAGGGATACTTTGAATGTCAAGACACGTGGAAAAAACGTACAAAACAAGAGATTGGAGACATCAAGATTTTCGACGAATTTTTTAAGAATTTTCAAATTTTCAGATGGGAGGTTCCAGATAAGGTCAAAAACGACATACTCAGATCTTCATCAAAATTTGCATAGATACATTGGATGTCAAGACACGTGGAAAAAACATACAAAACATAGGATTGGTGACATCAAGATTTTGGTCAAATTTTTTAAGAATTTTCAAATTTTCAGATAGGAGGTTCCAGATAAGGTCAAAAACTACATACTCAGATCTTCACCAAACATTGAAGGGATACATTGGATGTCAAGACACGTGGAAAAAACGTACAAAACAAGAGATTGGAGACATCAAGATTTTGGTCAAATTTTTTAAGAATTTTCAAATTTTCAGATAGGAGGTTCCAGATAAGGTCAAAAACTACATACTCAGATCTTCACCAAACTTTGCAGGGATACATTGGATGTCAAGACACGTGGAAAAAACATACAAAACATAGGATTGGGGATATCAAGATTTTGGTCAAATTTTTTAAGAATTTTCAAATTTTCAGATAGGAGGTTCCATATAAGGTCAAAAACTACATACTCAGATCTTCACCAAACATTGCAGGGATACATTGGATGTCAAGACACGTGGAAAAAGCGTACAAAACAAGAGATTGGAGACATCAAGATTTTGGACGAATTTTTGAAGAATTTTCAAATTTTCAGATAATAGGTTCCAGATAAGGTCAAAAACTACATACTCAGATCTTCACCAAACGTTGCAGGGATACTTTGCATGTCAAGACACGTGGAAAAAACGTACAAAACAAGAGATGTGAGACATCAAGATTTTCGACGAATTTTTTAAGAATTTTCAAATTTTCAGATGTGAGGTTCCAGATAAGGTCAAAAACGACATACTCAGATCTTCACTAAACTCTGCAGGGATACATTGGATGTCAAGACACGTGGAAAAAACATACAAAACATAGGATTGGGGACATCAAGATTTTGGTCAAATTTTTTAAGAATTTTCAAATTTTCAGATAGGATTTTCCAGATAAGGTCAAAAACGACATACTCAGATCTTCACCAAACTCTGCAGGGATACATTGGATGTCAAGACACGTGGAGAAAACACAAAACATAGGATTGGGGACATCAAGATTTTGGTTAAATTTTTTAAGAATTTTCAAATTTTCAGATAGGAGGTTCCATATAAGGTCAAAAACTACATACTCAGATCTTCACCAAACATTGCAGGGATACATTGGATGTCAAGACACGTGGAAAGAACGTACAAAACAAGAGATTGGAGACATCAAGATTTTGGACGAATTTTTTAAGAATTTTCAAATTTTCAGATAGGAGGTTCCAGATAAGGTCAAAAACTACATACTCAGATCTTCACCAAACTTTGCAGGGATACTTTGCATGTCAAGACACGTGGAAAAACGTACAAAACAAGAGATTGGAGACATCAAGATTTTCGACGAATTTTTTAAGAATTTTCAAATTTTCAGATGGGAGGTTCCAGATAATGTCAAAAACGACATACTCAGATCTTCATCAAACTTTGCATAGATACATTGGATGTCAAGACACGTGGAAAAAACACAAAACATAGGATTGGTGACATCAAGATTTTGGACAAATTTTCTCCGAATTTTCAAATTTTCAGAAATGCGGTTCCAGATAAGATCAAAAACTACATACTCAGATCTTCACCAAACTTTGCAGGGATACATTGGATGTCAAGACACGTGGAAAAAACGTACAAAACAAGAGATTGGAGAGATCAAGATTTTGAACGATTTTTTTAAGAATTTTCAAATTTTCAGAAAGGAGGTTCCATATAAGGTCAAAAACTACATACTCAGATCTTCACCAAACTTTGCAGGGATACATTGGATGTCAAGACACGTGGAAAAAACGTACAAAACAAGAGATTGGAGACATCAAGATTTTGGACGAATTTTTTAAGAATTTTCAAATTTTCAGAAAGGATGTTCCAGATAAGGTCAAAAACGACATACTCAGATGTTCACCAAACTTTGCAGGGATATATTGGATGTCAAGACACATGGAAAAAACATACAAAACATAGGATTGGGGACATCAAGATTTTGGTCAAATTTTTTAAGAATTTTCAAATTTTCAGATAGGAGGTTCAAAAACTACTTACTCAGATCTTCACCAAACATTGCAGGGATACATTGGATGTCAAGACACGTGGAAAAAACGTACAAAACAAGAGATTGGAGACATCAAGATTTTGGACGAATTTTTTAATAATTTTCAAATTTTGAGATAGGAGGTTCCAGATAAGGTCAAAAACTACATACTCAGATCTTCACCAAACTTTGCAGGGATACATTGGATGTCAAGACAGGTGGAAAAAACATACAAAACATAGGATTGGGGATATCAAGATTTTGGTCAAATTTTTTAAGAATTTTCAAATTTTCAGATAGGAGGTTCCAGATAAGGTCAAAAACTACATACTCAGATCTTCACCAAACTTTGCAGGGATACTTTGCATGTCAAGACACGTGGAAAAAACGTACAAAACAAGAGATTGGAGACATCAAGATTTTGGACGAATTTTTTAAGAATTTTCAAATTTTCAGATAGGAGGTTCCAGATAAGGTCAAAAACTACATACTCAGATCTTCACCAAACGTTGCAGGGATACTTTGCATGTCAAGACACGTGGAAAAAACGTACAAAACAAGAGATTGGAGACATCAAGATTTTCGACGAATTTTTTAAGAATTTTCAAATTTTCAAATGGGAGGTTCCAGATAAGGTCAAAAACTACATACTCAGATCTTCACCAAACTCTGCAGGGATACATTGGATGTCAAGACACGTGGAAAAAACATACAAAACATAGGATTGGAGACATCAAGATTTTGGACGAATTTTTTAAAAATTTTCTAATTTTCAGATAGGAGGTTCCAGATAAGGTCAAAAACTACATACTCAGATCTTCACCAAACTTTGCAGGGATACTTTGCATGTCAAGACACGTGGAAAAAACGTACAAAACAAGAGATTGGAGACAAGATTTTCGACGAATTTTTGAAGAATTTTCAAATTTTCAGATAGGAGGTTCCAGATAAGGTCAAAAACGACATACTCAGATCTTCACCAAACTTTGCATGGATACATTGGATGTCAAGACACGTGGAAAAAACATACAAAACATAGGATTGGGGACATCAAGATTTTGGACGAATTTTTTAAGAATTTTCAAATTTTCAGAAAGGAGGTTCCATATAAGGTCAAATACTACATACTCAAATCTTCACCAAACATTGCAGGGATACATTGGGTGTCAAGACACGTGGAAAAAACGTACAAAACAAGAGATTGGAGACATCAAGATTTTGGACGAATTTTTTAAGAATTTTCAAATTTTCAGATAGGAGGTTCCAAATAAGGTCAAAAACTACATACTCAGATCTTCACCAAACTTTGCAGGGATACTTTGCATGTCAAGACACGTGGAAAAAACGTACAAAACAAGAGATTGGAGACATCAAGATTTTCGACGAATTTTTTAAGAATTTTTAAATTTTCAGATGGGAGGTTCCAGATAAGGTCAAAAACGACATATTCAGATCTTCATCAAAATTTGCATAGATACATTGGATGTCAAGACACGTGGAAAAAACATACAAAACATAGGATTGGTGACATCAAGATTTTGGTCAAATTTTTTAAGAATTTTCAAATTTTCAGATAGGAGGTTCCATATAAGGTCAAAAACTACATACTCAGATCTTCACCAAACATTGAAGGGATACATTGGATGTCAAGACACGTGGAAAAAACGTACAAAACAAGAGATTGGAGACATCAAGATTTTGGTCAAATTTTTTAAGAATTTTCAAATTTTCAGATAGGAGGTTCCAGATAAGGTCAAAAACTACATACTCAGATCTTCACCAAACTTTGCAGGGATACATTGGATGTCAAGACACGTGGAAAAAACATACAAAACATAGGATTGGGGATATCAAGATTTTGGTCAAATTTTTTAAGAATTTTCAAATTTTCAGATAGGAGGTTCCATATAAGGTCAAAAACTACATACTCAGATCTTCACCAAACATTGCAGGGATACATTGGATGTCAAGACACGTGGAAAAAACGTACAAAACAAGAGATTGGAGACATCAAGATTTTGGACGAATTTTTGAAGAATTTTCAAATTTTCAGATAGGAGGTTCCAGATAAGGTCAAAAACTACATACTCAGATCTTCACCAAACGTTGCAGGGATACTTTGCATGTCAAGACACGTGGAAAAAACGTACAAAACAAGAGATGTGAGACATCAAGATTTTCGACGAATTTTTTAAGAATTTTCAAATTTTCAGATGTGAGGTTCCAGATAAGGTCAAAAACGACATACTCAGATCTTCACTAAACTCTGCAGGGATACATTGGATGTCAAGACACGTGGAAAAAACATACAAAACATAGGATTTGGGACATCAAGATTTTGGTCAAATTTTTTAAGAATTTTCAAATTTTCAGATAGGAGGTTCCAGATAAGGTCAAAAACGACATACTCAGATCTTCACCAAACTCTGCAGGGATACATTGGATGTCAAGACACGTGGAGAAAACATACAAAACATAGGATTGGGGACATCAAGATTTTGGTCGAATTTTTTAAGAATTTTCAAATTTTCAGATAGGAGGTTCCAGATATGGTCAAAAACTACATACTCAGATCTTCACCAAACGTTGCAGGGATACTTTGCATGTCAAGACACGTGGAAAAAACGTACAAAACAAGAGATTGGAGACATCAAGATTTTCGACGAATTTTTTAAGAATTTTCAAATTTTCAGATGGGAGGTTCCAGATAAGGTCAAAAACTACATACTCAGATCTTCACCAAACTCTGCAGGGACACATTGGATGTCAAGCCACGTGGAAAAAACATACAAAACATAGGATTGGGGACATCAAGATTTTGGTCAAATTTTTTAAGAATTTTCAAATTTTCAGATAGGAGGTTACATATAAGGTCAAAAACTACATACTCAGATCTTCACCAAACATTGCAGGGATACATTGGATGTCAAGACACGTGGAAAAAACGTACAAAACAAGAGATTGGAGACATCAAGATTTTGGACGAATTTTTTAAGAATTTTCAAATTTTCAGATAGGAGGTTCCAGATAAGGTCAAAAACGACACACTCAGATCTTCACCAAACTTTGCAGGGATACTTTGCATGTCAAGACACGTGGAAAAAACGTACAAAACAAGAGATTGGAGACATCAAGATTTTCGACGAATTCTTTAAGAATTTTCAAATTTTCAGATGGGAGGTTCCATATAAGGTCAAAAACTACATACTCAGATCTTCACCAAACATTGCAGTTATACATTGGATGTCAAGACACGTGGAAAAAACGTACAAAACAAGAGATTGGAAACATCAAGATTTTGGACGAATTTTTTAAAAATTTTCAAATTTTCAGATAGGAGGTTCCAGATAAGGTCAAAAACTACATACTCAGATCTTCACCGAACTTTGCAGGGATACATTGGGTGTCAAGACACGTGGAAAAAACGTACAAAACAAGAGATTGGAGACATCAAGATTTTGGACGAATTTTTTAAGAATTTTCAAATTTTCAGATAGGAGGTTCCAGATAAGGTCAAAACCGACATACTCAGATCTTCACCAAACTTTGCAGGGATACATTGGATGTCAAGACACGTGGAAAAAACGTACAAAACAAGAGATTGGGGTCATCAAGATTTTGGACGGATTTTTTAGGAATTTTCAAATTTTCAGATGGGAGGTTCCATATAAGGTCAAAAACTACATACTCAGATCTTCACCAAACATTGCAGTTAAACATTGGATGTCAAGACACGTGGAAAAAACGTACAAAACAAGAGATTGGAAACATCAAGATTTTGGACGAATTTTTTAAAAATTTTCAAATTTTCAGATAGGAGGTTCCAGATAAGGTCAAAAACTACATACTCAGATCTTCACCGAACTTTGCAGGGATACATTGGGTGTCAAGACACGTGGAAAAAACGTACAAAACAAGAGATTGGAGACATCAAGATTTTGGACGAATTTTTTAAGAATTTTCAAATTTTCAGATAGGAGGTTCCAGATAAGGTCAAAAACGACATACTCAGATCTTCACCAAACTTTGCAGGGATACATTGGATGTCAAGACACGTGGAAAAAACGTACAAAACAAGAGATTGGGGTCATCAAGATTTTGGACGGATTTTTTAGGAATTTTCAAATTTTCAGAAATGCGGTTCCAGATAAGGTCAAAAACTACATACTCAGATCTTCACCAAACTTTGCAGGGATACATTGGATGTCAAGACACGTGGAAAAACCGTACAAAACAAGAGATTGGAGACATCAAGATTTTGGACGATTTTTTTAAGAATTTTCAAATTTTCGGAAATGTGGTTCCAGATAAGGTCAAAAACGACATACTCAGATCTTCACCAAACTTTGCAGGGATACATTGGATGTCAAGACACGTGGAAAAAACGTACAAAACAAGAGATTGGGGTCAACAAGATTTTGGACGGATTTTTTAGGAATTTTCAAATTTTCAGATGGGAGGTTCCAGATAAGGTCAAAAACTACATACTCAGATCTTCACCAAACTCTGCAGGGATACATTGTATGTCAAGACACGTGGAAAAAACATACAAAACATAGGATTGGGGACATCAAGATTTTGTTAAATTTTTTTAAGAATTTTCAAATTTTCAGATAGGAGGTTCCATATAAGGTCAAAAACTACATACTCAGATCTTCACCAAACATTGCAGGGATACATTGGATGTCAAGACACGTGGAAAGAACGTACAAAACAAGAGATTGGAGACATCAAGATTTTGGACGAATTTTTTAAGAATTTTCAAATTTTCAGATAGGAGGTTCCAGATAAGGTCAAAAACTACATACTCAGATCTTCACCAAACGTTGCAGGGATACTTTGCATGTCAAGACACGTGGAAAAAACGTACAAAACAAGAGATTGGAGACATCAAGATTTTCGACGAATTTTTTAAGAATTTTCAAATTTTCAGATGGGAGGTTCCAGATAAGGTCAAAAACTACATACTCAGATCTTCACCAAACTCTGCAGGGATACATTGGATGTCAAGACACGTGGAAAAAACATACAAAACATAGGATTGGGGACATCAAAATTTTGGTCAAATTTTTTAAGAATTTTCAAATTTTCAGATAGGAGGTTCCTTATAAGGTCAAAAACTACATACTCAGATCTTCACCAAACATTGCAGGAATACATTGGATGTCAAGACACGTGGAAAAAACGTACAAAACAAGAGATTGGAGACATCAAGATTTTGGACGAATTTTTTAAGAATTTTCAAATTTTCAGATAGGAGGTTCCAGATAAGGTCAAAAACTACATACTCAGATCTTCACCAAACTTTGCAGGGATACTTTGCATGTCAAGACACGTGGAAAAAACGTACAAAACAAGAGATTGGAGACATCAAGATTTTCGACGAATTTTTTAAGAATTTTCAAATTTTCAGAAAGGAGGTTCCATATAAGGTCAAAAACTACATACTCAGATCTTCACCAAACATTGCAGGGATACATTGGATGTCAAGACACGTGGAAAAAACGTACAAAACAAGAGATTGGAAACATCAAGATTTTTTAACGAATTTTTTAAAAATTTTCAAATTTTCAGATAGAAGGTTCCAGATAAGGTCAAAAACTACATACTCAGATCTTCACCGAACTTTGCAGGGATACATTGGATGTCAAGACACGTGGAAAAAACGTACAAAACAAGAGATTGGAGACATCAAGATTTTGGACGTACTTTTTAAGAATTTTAAAATTTTCAGATAGGAGGTTCCAGATAAGGTCAAAAACGACATACTCAGATCTTCACCAAACTTTGCAGGGATACATTGGATGTCAAGACACGTGGAAAAAACGTACAAAACAAGAGATTGGGGACATCAAGTTTTTGGTCAAATTTTTTAAGAATTTTCAAATTTTCAGATAGGAGGTTCCAGATAAGGTCCAAAACGACATACTCAGATCTCCACTAAAATTTGCAGCGATACATTGGATGTCAAGACACGTGGAAAAAACGTAGAAAACAAGAGATTGGAGACATCAAGATTTTGGAGGAATTTTTTAAGAATTTTCAAATTTTCAGAAAGGATGTTCCAGATAAGGTCAAAAACGACATACTCAGATCTTCACCAAACTTTGCAGGGATACATTGGATGTCAAGACACGTGGAAAAAACATACAAAACATAGGATTGGGGACATCAAGATTTTGGTCAAATTTTTTAAGAATTTACAAATTTTCAGATAGGAGGTTCCATATAAGGTCAAAAACGACATACTCAGATCTTCACCAAACTCTGCATGGATACATTGGATGTCAAGACACGTGGAAAAAACATACAAAACATAGGATTGGGGACATCAAGAATTTGGTCAAATTTTTTAAGAATTTTCAAATTTTCAGATAGGAGGTTCCATATAAGGTCAAAAACTACATACTCAGATCTTCACCAAACTTTGCAGGGATACTTTGCATGTCAAGACACGTGGAAAAAACGTACAAAACAAGAGATTGGAAACATCAAGATTTTGGACGAATTTTTTAAAAATTTTCAAATTTTCAGATAGGAGGTTCCAGATAAGGTCAAAAACTACATACTCAGATCTTCACCGAACTTTGCAGGGATACATTGGGTGTCAAGACACGTGGAAAAAACGTACAAAACAAGAGATTGGAGACATCAAGATTTTGGACGAATTTTTTAAGAATTTTCAAATTTTCAGATAGGAGGTTCCAGATAAGGTCAAAACCGACATACTCAGATCTTCACCAAACTTTGCAGGGATACATTGGATGTCAAGACACGTGGAAAAAACGTACAAAACAAGAGATTGGGGTCATCAAGATTTTGGACGGATTTTTTAGGAATTTTCAAATTTTCAGATGGGAGGTTCCATATAAGGTCAAAAACTACATACTCAGATCTTCACCAAACATTGCAGTTAAACATTGGATGTCAAGACACGTGGAAAAAACGTACAAAACAAGAGATTGGAAACATCAAGATTTTGGACGAATTTTTTAAAAATTTTCAAATTTTCAGATAGGAGGTTCCAGATAAGGTCAAAAACTACATACTCAGATCTTCACCGAACTTTGCAGGGATACATTGGGTGTCAAGACACGTGGAAAAAACGTACAAAACAAGAGATTGGAGACATCAAGATTTTGGACGAATTTTTTAAGAATTTTCAAATTTTCAGATAGGAGGTTCCAGATAAGGTCAAAAACGACATACTCAGATCTTCACCAAACTTTGCAGGGATACATTGGATGTCAAGACACGTGGAAAAAACGTACAAAACAAGAGATTGGGGTCATCAAGATTTTGGACGGATTTTTTAGGAATTTTCAAATTTTCAGAAATGCGGTTCCAGATAAGGTCAAAAACTACATACTCAGATCTTCACCAAACTTTGCAGGGATACATTGGATGTCAAGACACGTGGAAAAACCGTACAAAACAAGAGATTGGAGACATCAAGATTTTGGACGATTTTTTTAAGAATTTTCAAATTTTCGGAAATGTGGTTCCAGATAAGGTCAAAAACGACATACTCAGATCTTCACCAAACTTTGCAGGGATACATTGGATGTCAAGACACGTGGAAAAAACGTACAAAACAAGAGATTGGGGTCAACAAGATTTTGGACGGATTTTTTAGGAATTTTCAAATTTTCAGATGGGAGGTTCCAGATAAGGTCAAAAACTACATACTCAGATCTTCACCAAACTCTGCAGGGATACATTGTATGTCAAGACACGTGGAAAAAACATACAAAACATAGGATTGGGGACATCAAGATTTTGTTAAATTTTTTTAAGAATTTTCAAATTTTCAGATAGGAGGTTCCATATAAGGTCAAAAACTACATACTCAGATCTTCACCAAACATTGCAGGGATACATTGGATGTCAAGACACGTGGAAAGAACGTACAAAACAAGAGATTGGAGACATCAAGATTTTGGACGAATTTTTTAAGAATTTTCAAATTTTCAGATAGGAGGTTCCAGATAAGGTCAAAAACTACATACTCAGATCTTCACCAAACGTTGCAGGGATACTTTGCATGTCAAGACACGTGGAAAAAACGTACAAAACAAGAGATTGGAGACATCAAGATTTTCGACGAATTTTTTAAGAATTTTCAAATTTTCAGATGGGAGGTTCCAGATAAGGTCAAAAACTACATACTCAGATCTTCACCAAACTCTGCAGGGATACATTGGATGTCAAGACACGTGGAAAAAACATACAAAACATAGGATTGGGGACATCAAAATTTTGGTCAAATTTTTTAAGAATTTTCAAATTTTCAGATAGGAGGTTCCTTATAAGGTCAAAAACTACATACTCAGATCTTCACCAAACATTGCAGGAATACATTGGATGTCAAGACACGTGGAAAAAACGTACAAAACAAGAGATTGGAGACATCAAGATTTTGGACGAATTTTTTAAGAATTTTCAAATTTTCAGATAGGAGGTTCCAGATAAGGTCAAAAACTACATACTCAGATCTTCACCAAACTTTGCAGGGATACTTTGCATGTCAAGACACGTGGAAAAAACGTACAAAACAAGAGATTGGAGACATCAAGATTTTCGACGAATTTTTTAAGAATTTTCAAATTTTCAGAAAGGAGGTTCCATATAAGGTCAAAAACTACATACTCAGATCTTCACCAAACATTGCAGGGATACATTGGATGTCAAGACACGTGGAAAAAACGTACAAAACAAGAGATTGGAAACATCAAGATTTTTTAACGAATTTTTTAAAAATTTTCAAATTTTCAGATAGAAGGTTCCAGATAAGGTCAAAAACTACATACTCAGATCTTCACCGAACTTTGCAGGGATACATTGGATGTCAAGACACGTGGAAAAAACGTACAAAACAAGAGATTGGAGACATCAAGATTTTGGACGTACTTTTTAAGAATTTTAAAATTTTCAGATAGGAGGTTCCAGATAAGGTCAAAAACGACATACTCAGATCTTCACCAAACTTTGCAGGGATACATTGGATGTCAAGACACGTGGAAAAAACGTACAAAACAAGAGATTGGGGACATCAAGTTTTTGGTCAAATTTTTTAAGAATTTTCAAATTTTCAGATAGGAGGTTCCAGATAAGGTCCAAAACGACATACTCAGATCTCCACTAAAATTTGCAGCGATACATTGGATGTCAAGACACGTGGAAAAAACGTAGAAAACAAGAGATTGGAGACATCAAGATTTTGGAGGAATTTTTTAAGAATTTTCAAATTTTCAGAAAGGATGTTCCAGATAAGGTCAAAAACGACATACTCAGATCTTCACCAAACTTTGCAGGGATACATTGGATGTCAAGACACGTGGAAAAAACATACAAAACATAGGATTGGGGACATCAAGATTTTGGTCAAATTTTTTAAGAATTTACAAATTTTCAGATAGGAGGTTCCATATAAGGTCAAAAACGACATACTCAGATCTTCACCAAACTCTGCATGGATACATTGGATGTCAAGACACGTGGAAAAAACATACAAAACATAGGATTGGGGACATCAAGAATTTGGTCAAATTTTTTAAGAATTTTCAAATTTTCAGATAGGAGGTTCCATATAAGGTCAAAAACTACATACTCAGATCTTCACCAAACTTTGCAGGGATACTTTGCATGTCAAGACACGTGGAAAAAACGTACAAAACAAGAGATTGGAGACATCAAGGTTTTCGACGAATTTTTTAAGAATTTTCAAATTTTCAGATGGGAGGTTCCAGATAAGATCAAAAACGACATACTCAGATCTTCATCAAACTTTGCATGGATACATTGGATGTCAAGACACGTGGAAAAAACATACAAAACATAGGATTGGTGACATCAAGATTTTGGACGAATTTTTTAAGAATTTTCAGAAAGGAGATTCCATATAAGGTCAAAAACTACATACTCAGATCTTCACCAAACTTTGCATGGATACATTGGATGTCAAGACACGTGGAAAAAACATACAAAACATAGGATTGGGGACATCAAGATTTTGGCCGAATTTTTTAAGAATTTTCAAATTTTCAGATAGGAGGTTCCATATAAGGTCAAAAACTACATACTCAGATCTTCACCAAACTTTGCAGGAATAATTTGGATGTCAAGACACGTGGAAAAAACATACAAGACATAGGATTGGGGACATCAAGATTTTGGACGAATTTTTTAAGAATTTTCAAATTTTCAGAAAGGAGGTTCCATATAAGGTCAAAAACTACATACTCAGATCTTCACCAAACTTTGCAGGGATACATTGGATGTCAAGACACGTGGAAAAAACGTACAAAACAAGAGATTGGAGACATCAAGAATTTGGACGAATTTTTTAAGAATTTTCAAATTTTCAGAAAGGAGGGTCCAGATAAGGTCAAAAACTACATACTCAGATCTTCATCAAACTTTGCAGGGATACATTGGATGTCAAGACACGTGGAAAAAACGTACAAAACAAGAGATTGGAGACATCAAGATTTTTGGACGAATTTTTTAAGAATTTTCAAATTTTCAGAAAGGATGTTCCAGATAAGGTCAAAAACGACATACTCAGATCTTCACCAAACTTTTCAGGGATACATTGGATGTCAAGACATGTGGAAAAAACATACAAAGCATAGGATTGGGGACATCAAGATTTTGGTCAAATTTTTTAAGAATTTTCAAATTTTCAGATAGGAGGTTCCATATAAGGTCAAAAACTACATACTCAGATCTTCACCAAACATTGCAGGGATACATTGGATGTCAATACACGTGGAAAAAAACGTACAAAACAAGAGATTGGGGTCATCAAGATTTTGGACGGATTTTTTAGGAATTTTCAAATTTTCAGATGGGAGGTTCCAGATAAGGTAAAAAACTACATACTCAGATCTTCACCAAACTTTGCAGGGATACATTGGATCCCAAGACACGTGGAAAAAACGTACAAAACAAGAGATTGGAGACATCAAGATTTTAGACGAATTTTTTAAGAATTTTCAAATTTTCAGATAGGAGGTTCCATATAAGGTCAAAAACTACATACTCAGAACTTCACCAAACTTTGCATGGATACATTGGATGTCAAGACACGTGGAAAAAACGTACAAAACAAGAGATTGGAGACATCAAGATTTTGGACGAATTTTTTAAGAATTTTCAAATTTTCAGAAAGGAGGTTCCATATAAGGTCAAAACTACATACTCAGATCTTCACCAAACTTTGCAGGGATACAATGGATGTCAAGACACGTGGAAAAAACGTACAAAACAAGAGATTGAGGTCATCAAGATTTTGGACGGATTTTTTAGGAATTTTCAAATTTTCAGATAGGAGGTTCCAGATAAGGTCAAAAACTACATACTCAGATCTTCACCAAACTTTGCAGGGATACATTGGATGTCAAGACACGTGGAAAAAACGTACAAAACAAGAGATTGGAGACATCAAGATTTTGGACGAATTTTTTTTGAATTTTTTTCAAATTTTCAGATAGGAGGTTCCATATAAGGTCAAAAACTACATACTCAGATCTTCATCAAACTTTGCATGGATACATTGGATGTCAAGACACGTGGAAAAAACGTACAAAACAAGAGATTGGAGACATCAAGATTTCGGACGAATTTTTGAAGAATTTTCAAATTTTCAGATAGGAGGTTCCAGATAAGGTCAAAAACTACATACTCAGATCTTCACCAAACGTTGCAGGGATACTTTGCATGTCAAGACACGTGGAAAAAACGTACAAAACAAGAGATATGAGACATCAAGATTTTCGACGAATTTTTTAAGAATTTTCAAATTTTCAGATGTGAGGTTCCAGATAAGGTCAAAAACGACATACTCAGATCTTCACCAAACTCTGCAGGGATACATTGGATGTCAAGACACGTGGAAAAAACATACAAAACATAGGATTGGTGACATCAAGATTTTGGACGAATTTTTTAAGAATTTTCAAATTTTCAGAAAGGAGTTTCCATATAAGGTCAAAAACTACATACTCAGATCTTCACCAAACTTTGCAGGGATACATTGGATTTCAAGACACGTGGAAAAAACGTACAAAACAAGAGATTGGAGACATCAAGTATTTGGACGAATTTTTTAAGAATTTTCAAATTTTCAGATAGGAGGTTCCATATAAGGTCAAAAACTACATACTCAGATCTTCACCAAACTTTGCAGGGATACATTGGATGTCAAGACACGTGGAAAAAACGTACAAAACAAGAGATTGGGGTCATCAAGATTTTGGACGGATTTTTTAGGAATTTTCAAATTTTCAGATGGGAGGTTCCAGATAAGGTCAAAAACTACATACTCAGATCTTCACCAAACTTTGCAGGGATACATGGGATGTCAAGACACGTGGAAAAACGTACAAAACAAGAGATTTGAGACATCAAGATTTTAGACGAATTTTTTAAGAATTTTCAAATTTTCAGATAGGAGGTTCCATATAAGGTCAAAAACTACATACTCAGATCTTCACCAAACTATGCAGGGATACATTGGATGTCAAGACACGTGGAGAAAACGTACAAAACAAGAGATTGGAGACATCAAGATTTTGGACGAATTTTTTAAGAATTTTCAAATTTTCAGATAGGAGGTTCCAGATAAGGTAAAAAACTAGATACTCAGATCTTCACCAAACTTTGCAGGGATACATTGGATGTCAAGACACGTGGAAAAAACGTACAAAACAAGAGATTGGAGACATCAAGATTTTGGACGAATTTTTGAGGAATTTTCAAATTTTCAGAAATGAGGTTCCAGATAAGGTCAAAAACTACATACTCAGATCTTCACCAAACTTTGCAGGGATACATTGGATGTCAAGACACGTGGACAAAACATACAAAACATAGGATTGGGGACATCAAGATTTTGGTCGAATTTTTTAAGGATTTTCAAATTTTCAGATAGGAGGTTCCATATAAGGTCAAAAACTACATACTCAGATCTTCACCAAACTATGCAGGGATACATTGGATGTCAAGACACGCGGAAAAAACGTACAAAACAAGAGATTGGAGACATCAAGATTTTGGACGAATTTTTTAAGAATTTTCAAATTTTCAGATAGGAGGTTCCAGATAAGGTCAAAAACTACATACTCAGATCTTCACCAAACTTTGCAGGGATACATTGGATGTCAAGACACGTGGAAAAAACGTACAAAACAAGAGATTGGAGACATCAAGATTTTGGACGAGATTTTGAGGAATTTTCAAATTTTCAGAAATGAGGTTCCAGATAAGGTCAAAAACTACATACTCAGATCTTCACCAAACTTTGCAGGGATACATTGGATGTCAAGACACGTGGAAAAAACGTACCAAACAAGAGATTGGGGTCATCAAGATTTTGGACGGATTTTTTAGGAATTTTCAAATTTTCAGATGGGAGGTTCCATATAAGGTCAAAAACTACATACTCAGATCTTCACCAAACTTTGCAGGGATACATTGGATGTCAAGACACGTGGAAAAAACGTACATAACAAGATATTGGAGACATCAAGATTTTGGACGAATTTTTTAAGAATTTTCAAATTTTCAGAAAGGATGTTCCAGATAAGGTCAAAAACTACATACTCAGATCTTCACCAAACTTTGCAGGGATACATTGGATGTCAAGACACGTGGAAAAAACGTACAAAACAAGAGATTGGAGACATCAAGATTTTGGACGAATTTTTTAAGAATTTTCAAATTTTCAGATAGGAGGTTCCAGATAAGGTCAAAAACTACATACTCAGATCTTCATCAAACTTTGCAGGGATACATTGGATGTCAAGACACGTGGAAAAAACGTACAAAACAAGAGATTGGAGACATCAAGATTTTGGACGAATTTTTTAAGAATTTTCAAATTTTCAGAAATGAGGTTCCAGATAAGGCCAAAAACTACATACTCAGATCTTCACCAAACTTTGCAGGGATACATTGGATGTCAAGACACGTGGGAAAAACGTACAAAACAAGAGATTGGAGACATCAAGATTTTGGACGAATTTTTTAACAATATTCAAATTTTCAGATAGGAGGTTCAAGATAAGGTCAAAAACTACATACTCAGATCTTCACCAAACTTTGCAGGGATACATTGGATGTCAAGACACGTGAAAAAAACGTACAAAACAAGAGATTGGGGTCATCAAGATTTTGGACGGATTCTTTAGGAATTTTCAAATTTTCAGATGGGAGGTTCCAGATAAAGTCAAAAACTACATACTCAGATCTTCACCAAACTTTGCAGGGATACTTTGCATGTCAAGACACGTGGAAAAAACGTACAAAACAAGAGATTGGAGACATCAAGATTTTCGACGAATTTTTTAAGAATTTTCAAATTTTCTGAAAGGAGGTTCCATATAAGGTCAAAAACTACATACTCAGATCTTCACCAAACATTGCAGGGATACATTGGATGTCAAGACACGTGGAAAAAACGTACAAAACAAGAGATTGGAGACATCAAGATTTTGGACGATTTTTTTAAGAATTTTCAAATTTTCAGATAGGAGGTTCCAGATAAGGTCAAAAACTACATACTCCGATCTTCACCAAACATTGCAGGGATACTTTGCATGTCAAGACACGTGGAAAAAACGTACAAAACAAGAGATTGGAGACATCAAGATTTTCGATGAATTTTTTAAGAATTTTCAAATTTTCAGAAAGGAGGTTCCATATAAGTTCAGAAACTACATACTCAGATCTTCACCAAACTTTGCAGGGATACATTGGATGTCAAGACACGTGGAAAAAACGTACAAAACAAGAGATTGGAGACATCAAGATTTTGGACGAATTTTTTAAGAATTTTCAAATTTTCAGAAAGGAGGTTCCATATAAGGTCAAAAACTACATACTCAGATCTTCACCAAACTTTGCAGGGATACATTGGATGTCAAGACACGTGGAAAAAACGTACAAAACAAGAGATTGGAGACATCAAGATTTTGGACGAATTTTTTAAGAATTTTCAAATTTTCAGAAAGGATGTTCCAGATAAGGTCAAAAACGACATACTCAGATCTTCACCAAACTTTGCAGGGATACATTGGATGTCAAGACACGTGGAAAAAACATACAAAACATAGGATTGGGGACATCAAGATTTTGGTCAAATTTTTTAAGAATTTTCAAATTTTCAGATAGGAGGTTCCATATAAGGTCAAAAACTACATACTCAGATCTTCACCAAACATTGCAGGGATACATTGGATGTCAAGACACGTGGAAAAAACGTACAAAACAAGAGATTGGAGACATCAAGATTTTGGACGAATTTTTTAAATATTTTCAAATTTTCAGATAGGAGGTTCCAGATAAGGTCAAAAACTACATACTCAGATCTTCACCAAACTTTGCAGGGATACATTGGATGTCAAGACACGTGGAAAAAACATACAAAACATAGGATTGGGGATATCAAGATTTTGGTCAATTTTTTTAAGAATTTTCAAATTTTCAGATAGGAGGTTCCATATAAGGTCCAAAACTACATACTCAGATCTTCACCAAACTTTGCAGGGATACATTGGATGTCAAGACACGCGGAAAAAACGTACAAAACAAGAGATTGGAGACATCAAGATTTTGGACGAATTTTTGAGGAATTTTCAAATTTTCAGAAATGAGGTTCCAGATAAGGTCAAAAACTACATACTCAGATCTTCACCAAACTTTGCAGGGATACATTGGATGTCAAGACACGTGGACAAAACATACAAAACATAGGATTGGGGACATCAAGATTTTGGTCGAATTTTTTAAGAATTTTCAAATTTTCAGATAGGAGGTTCCATATAAGGTCAAAAACTACATACTCAGATCTTCACCAAACTATGCAGGGATACATTGGATGTCAAGACACGCGGAAAAAACGTACAAAACAAGAGATTGGAGACATCAAGCTTTTGGACGAATTTTTTAAGAATTTTCAAATTTTCAGATAGGAGGTTCCAGATAAGGTCAAAAACTACATACTCAGATCTTCACCAAACTTTGCAGGGATACATTGGATGTCAAGACACGTGGAAAAAACGTACAAAACAAGAGATTGGAGACATCAAGATTTTGGACGAGATTTTGAGGAATTTTCAAATTTTCAGAAATGAGGTTCCAGATAAGGTCAAAAACTACATACTCAGATCTTCACCAAACTTTGCAGGGATACATTGGATGTCAAGACACGTGGAAAAAACGTAAAAAACAAGAGATTGGGGTCATCAAGATTTTGGACGGATTTTTTAGGAATTTTCAAATTTTCAGATGGGAGGTTCCATATAAGGTCAAAAACTACATACTCAGATCTTCACCAAACTTTGCAGGGATACATTGGATGTCAAGACACGTGGAAAAAACGTACATAACAAGATATTGGAGACATCAAGATTTTGGACGAATTTTTTTAAGAATTTTCAAATTTTCAGAAAGGATGTTCCAGATAAGGTCAAAAACTACATACTCAGATCTTCACCAAACTTTGCAGGGATACATTGGATGTCAAGACACGTGGAAAAAACGTACAAAACAAGAGATTGGAGACATCAAGATTTTGGACGAATTTTTTAAGAATTTTCAAATTTTCAGATAGGAGGTTCCAGATAAGGTCAAAAACTACATACTCAGATCTTCATCAAACTTTGCAGGGATACATTGGATGTCAAGACACGTGGAGAAAACGTACAAAACAAGAGATTGGAGACATCAAGATTTTGGACGAATTTTTTAAGAATTTTCAAATTTTCAGAAATGAGGTTCCAGATAAGGCCAAAAACTACATACTCAGATCTTCACCAAACTTTGCAGGGATACATTGGATGTCAAGACACGTGGGAAAAACGTACAAAACAAGAGATTGGAGACATCAAGATTTTGGACGAATTTTTTAACAATATTCAAATTTTCAGATAGGAGGTTCAAGATAAGGTCAAAAACTACATACTCAGATCTTCACCAAACTTTGCAGGGATACATTGGATGTCAAGACTCGTGAAAAAAACGTACAAAACAAGAGATTGGGGTCATCAAGATTTTGGACGGATTCTTTAGGAATTTTCAAATTTTCAGATGGGAGGTTCCAGATAAAGTCAAAAACTGCATACTCAGATCTTCACCAAACTTTGCAGGGATACATTGGATATCAAGACACGTGGAAAAAACGTACAAAACAAGAGATTGGAGACATCAAGATTTTGGACGAATTTTTTAAGAATTTTCAAATTTTCAGAAAGGATGTTCCAGATAAGGTCAAAAACAACATACTCAGATCTTCACCAAACTCTGCAGGGATACATTGGATGTCAAGATACGTGGAAAAAACATACAAAACATAGGATTGGGGACATCAAGATTGTGGTCAAATTTTTTAAGAATTTTCAAATTTTCAGATAGGAGGTTCCATATAAGGTCAAAAACTACATACTCAGATCTTCACCAAACATTGCAGGGATACATTGGATGTCAAGACACGTGGAAAAAACGTACAAAACAAGAGATTGGAGACATCAAGATTTTGGACGAATTTTTTTAAATTTTTCAAATTTTCAGATAGGAGGTTCCAGATAAGGTCAAAAACTACATACTCAGATCTTCACCAAACTTTGCAGGGATACTTTGCATGTCAAGACACGTGGAAAAAACGTACAAAACAAGAGATTGGAGACATCAAGATTTTCGACGAATTTTTTAAGAATTTTCAAATTTTCTGAAAGGAGGTTCCATATAAGGTCAAAAACTACATACTCAGATCTTCACCAAACATTGCAGGGATACATTGGATGTCAAGACACGTGGAAAAAACGTACAAAACAAGAGATTGGAGACATCAAGATTTTGGACGATTTTTTTAAGAATTTTCAAATTTTCACATAGGAGGTTCCAGATAAGGTCAAAAACTACAACCTCCGATCTTCACCAAACATTGCAGGGATACTTTGCATGTCAAGACACGTGGAAAAAACGTACAAAACAAGAGATTGGAGACATCAAGATTTTCGATGAATTTTTTAAGAATTTTCAAATTTTCAGAAAGGAGGTTCCATATAAGGTCAGAAACTACATACTCAGATCTTCACCAAACTTTGCAGGGATACATTGGATGTCAAGACACGTGGAAAAAACGTACAAAACAAGAGATTGGAGACATCAAGATTTTGGACGAATTTTTTAAGAATTTTCAAATTTTCAGAAAGGAGGTTCCATATAAGGTCAAAAACTACATACTCAGATCTTCACCAAACTTTGCAGGGATACATTGGATGTCAAGACACGTGGAAAAAACGTACAAAACAAGAGATTGGAGACATCAAGATTTTGGACGAATTTTTTAAGAATTTTCAAATTTTCAGAGAGGATGTTCCAGATAAGGTCAAAAACGACATACTCAGATCTTCACCAAACTTTGCAGGGATACATTGGATGTCAAGACACGTGGAAAAAACATACAAAACATAGGATTGGGGACATCAAGATTTTGGTCAAATTTTTTAAGAATTTTCAAATTTTCAGATAGGAGGTTCCATATAAGGTCAAAAACTACATACTCAGATCTTCACCAAACATTGCAGGGATACATTGGATGTCAAGACACGTGGAAAAAACGTACAAAACAAGAGATTGGAGACATCAAGATTTTGGACGAATTTTTTAAATATTTTCAAATTTTCAGATAGGAGGTTCCAGATAAGGTCAAAAACTACATACTCAGATCTTCACCAAACTTTGCAGGGATACATTGGATGTCAAGACACGTGGAAAAAACATACAAAACATAGGATTGGGGATATCAAGATTTTGGTCAATTTTTTTAAGAATTTTCAAATTTTCAGATAGGAGGTTCCATATAAGGTCCAAAACTACATACTCAGATCTTCACCAAACATTGCAGGGATACATTGGATGTCAAGACACGTGGAAAAAACGTACAAAACAAGAGATTGGAGACATCAAGATTTTGGACGAATTTTTGAAGAATTTTCAAATTTTCAGATAGGAGGTTCCAGATAAGGTCAAAAACTACATACTCAGATCTTCACCAAACGTTGCAGGGATACTTTGCATGTCAAGACACGTGGAAAAAACGTACAAAGCAAGAGATTGGAGACATCAAGTTTTTCGACGAATTTTTGAAGAATTTTCAAATTTTCAGATGGGAGGTTCCAGATAAGGTCAAAAACGACATACTCAGTTCTTCACCAAACTTTGCATGGATACATTGGATGTCAAGACACGTGGAAAAAACATACAAAACATAGGATTGGGGACATCAAGATTTTGGACGAATTTTTTAAGAATTTTCAAATTTTCAGAAAGGAGGTTCCATATAAGGTGAAAAACTACATACTCAGATCTTCACCAAACTTTGCAGGGATACATTGGATGTCAAGACACGTGGAAAAAACGTACAAAACAAGAGATTGGAGACATCAAGATTTTGGACGAATTTTTTAAGAATTTTCAAATTTTCAGAAAGGATGTTCCAGATAAGGTCAAAAACGACATACTCAGATCTTCACCAAACTTTGCAGTGATACATTGGATGTCAAGACACGTGGAAAAAACGTAAAAAACAAGAGATTGGAGACATCAAGATTTTGGACGAATTTTTTAAGAATTTTCAAATTTTCAGATAGGAGGTTCCAGATAAGGTCAAAAACTACATACTCAGATCTTCACCAAACTTTGCAATATACATTGGATGTCAAGACACGTGGAAAAAACGTACAAAACAAGAGATTGGAGACATCAAGATTTTGGACGAATTTTTGAGGAATTTTCAAATTTTCAGGAATGAGATTCCAGATAAGGTCAAAAACTACATACTCAGATCTTCACCAAACTTTGCAGGGATACATTGGATGTCAAGACACGTGGGAAAAACGTACAAAACAAGAGATTGGAGACTTCAAGATTTTGGACGAATTTTTTAACAATTTTTCAAATTTTCAGATAGGAGGTTCCAGATAAGGTCAAAAACTACATACTCAGATCTTTACCAAACTTTGCAGGGATACATTGGATGTCAAGACACGTGGAAAAAACGTACAAAACAAGAGATTGGGGTCATCAAGATTTTGGACGGATTTTTTAGGAATTTTCAAATTTTCAGATGGGAGGTTCCAGATAAGGTCAAAAACTACATACTCAGATCTTCAATAAACTTTGCAGGGATACATTGGATATCAAGACACGTGGAAAAAACGTACAAAACATAGGATTGGGGACATCAAGATTTTGGACGAATTTTTTAAGAATTTTCAAATTTTCAGAAAGGATGTTCCAGATAAGGTCAAAAACGACATACTCAGATCTTCACCAAACTCTGCAGGGATACATTGGATGTCAAGACACGTGGAAAAAACATACAAAACATAGGATTGGGGACGTCAAGATTTTGGTCAAATTTTTTAAGAATTTTCAAATTTTCAGATAGGAGGTTCCATATAAGGTCAAAAACTACATACTCAGATCTTCACCAAACATTACAGGGATACATTGGATGTCAAGACACGTGGAAAAAACGTACAAAACAAGAGATTGGAGACATCAAGATTTTGGACGAATTTTTTAAGAATTTTCAAATTTTCAGATAGGAGGTTGCAGATAAGGTCAAAAACTACATACTCAGATCTTCACCAAACTTTGCAGGGATACTTTGCATGTCAAGACACATGGAAAAAACGTACAAAACAAGAGATTGGAGACATCAAGATTTTCGACGAATTTTTTAAGAATTTTCAAATTTTCAGATGGGAGGTTCCAGATAAGGTCAAAAACGACATACTCAGATCTTCTCCAAACTTTGCATGGATACATTGGATGTCAAGACACGTGGAAAAAACATACAAAACATAGTATTGGGGACATCAAGATTTTGGACGAATTTTTTAAGAATTTTCAAATTTTCAGAAAGGAGGTTCCATATAAGGTCAAAAACTACATACTCAGATCTTCACCAAACTTTGCAGGGATACATTGGATGTCAAGACACGTGGAAAAAACGTACAAAACAAGAGATTGGAGACATCAAGATTTTGGACGAATTTTTTAAGAATTTTCAAATTTTCAGAAAGGAGGTTCCATATAAGGACAAAAACTACATACTCAGATCTTCACCAAACTTTGCAGGGAAACATTGGATGTCAAGACACGTGGAAAAAACGTACAAAACAAGAGATTGGGGTCATCAAGATTTTGGACGGATTTTTTAGGAATTTTCAAATTTTCAGATGGGAGGTTCCAGATAAGGTCAAAAACTACATACTCAGATCTTCACCAAACTTTGCAGGGATACATTGGATGTCAAGACACGTGGAAAAACGTACAAAACAAGAGATTGGAGACATCAAGATTTTAGACGAATTTTTTAAGAATTTTCAAATTTTCAGATAGGAGGTTCCATATAAGGTCAAAAACTACATACTCAGATCTTCACCAAACTTTGCATGGATACATTGGATGTCAAGACACGTGGAAAAAACATACAAAACATAGGATTGGGGACATCAAGATTTTGGTCGAATTTTTTAAGAATTTTCAAATTTTCAGATAGGAGGTTCCATATAAGGTCAAAAACTACATACTCAGATCTTCACCAAACTTTGCAGGGATACATTGGATGTCAAGACACGTGGAAAAAACATACAAGACATAGGATTGGGGACATCAAGATTTTGGACGAATTTTTTAAGAATTTTCAAATTTTCAGATGGGAGGTTCCAGATAAGGTCAAAAACTACATACTCAGATCTTCACCAAACTTTGCAGGGATACATTGGATGTCAAGACACGTGGAAAAAACGTACAAAACAAGAGATTGGAGACATCAAGATTTTGGTCAAATTTTTTAAGAATTTTCAAATTTTCAGATAGGAGGTTCCATATAAGGTCAAAAACTACATACTCAGATCTTCACCAAACATTGCAGGGATACATTGGATGTCAAGACACGTGGAGAAAACGTACAAAACAAGAGATTGGAGACATCAAGATTTTGGACGAATTTTTTGCAATATTTTAAATAAAATTAACTTTTTTAAATGTTACTTAACAAATTATATATTAGTATATTAACCAATTTCTACAGTCACTATAGTAACGAATAACAAACAAAATAACATCAAAATTGAACAGAGTAGCACAACAGAATTTTCTTCATTCTTTTCAGATTATGCTCACAACTAAATAACAAAATATAATTGTAAAATGTCTTTGAATTAAAGAACTGTTGCAATAGCCTCCTCCTCCGGTTGAAAACCTTGACATCATACTTTGATGTAGAAATACGTATATTTTTCAAACGTAACGTTTTCAATGTATCATCTTCACTTCTTCTTCTACTACTTCTTTGGCAGCAATCTTATTCCTTTCACATCTTCTTTACAGCCATCTTCAGTAGATTTCTGCTTTACTGCAATCTCATTACCATTACTATTTCATAACCATCTTATGTCCATTTAAAAAGGTTTTATTCTTAACGAGTGCACTTCTTCCGTATGTGCAAATGAAGCCCTTCAATAAAAATGCGAACCACATTACATTCAACTTACATTTTATATATATATATTCCTTCTTATCATTCTTCCAGAGAGACACTTTATATAATTCTACCTTTGTTATTCGTGTCAACACTCTTCCTCAATACATTGACATACACCATACTGATGAGAATAGAAGCCAAACATAAGTTCTTACATAAAAGATAATATGATGATCAACAGAACAGAGATAATAAATTCATGCTGGTTTACACATGATAATAAAATACATAATGCAAACAACTGAACTCGTTTTTGCACAAAATTACAACAAATTCAACCCTTATGTACAATTAAAACATAAATCAGTATTTGTTAACAACTCCTTTCTTTTCTCCTCCGAACAATTAAAAGGTTTAATGTTTTCTAGGTTTTGTCTACCTTTTGTTCCCTTTCCATCTAGAGAAACTACAGTCGCACAATTGTTTCTTACTTCTATTACCAAGAATGGGCCAATAAACAAATCATACAATTTGTAGATAGTTTTGTTTAAAGCAGAACTCTTAGCATGATTTTTAATCATGATTAAATCTCCTTTGACAATATTTTTAGTACCAGAGCTTGTTTGAACACCTTTAGAATTTCTTCGATGTTTAAGTTTTTCTTTTAGCTCCAAGTATTTTGCCTTCCAGGATAATTCTTCAATATTCTCAGGCCAATCGACAATATTAGTTATATTATCTTTAACTTGATCGTGTAAAAATAGTTCCGCAGGTGTAAATCCAATAGATTCAGAATATGAATTGTTCAACAATTTGACAACGTTTGTCAAACATTTAGCCCAAGATTTATGATTATCCTTGCAAAATAACCTCAGTAAACGCACAATCTCTTTATTGTAGCGTTCAATTGGATTAGCATGTGGTGAATATGGCGAAGTAAAAATATGCTTGATGTTCTTGGACGTAATAAAACTTCGCCACTCCTTAGATTTAAATTGTGAACCATTATCACTTAATATAATTAGACATGCAGGATAATGATGAAAATACGATTGGTTTAGTTTATTGATAATTTCCATAGATGAAGCTTTACGCAAAGGATAAACCATAATAAACTTACTTGCAAGATCCACTATACTTAGTATATATTGATAACCTTGAGAAGCTGGTAACGGACCAATCAAATCTAATGAAAGGAATTGATGTATTTTAGGAGTTAATATGTGAAGATCTTCTCGTGTGATACGTTGCACTCTCTGCTTTGACTTGGCACATTCAAGACAATTTCTCAGATATAATTTAATGCTGGCTTTCATGTTTGGCCAAAAGAAAAATTTTGAACACTTTCTGAAGGTTTTTGAATAACCAAAATGTCCACATAAATCATGATGATCATACAGTACCTTTTCCACAGCTTTTTTAGGTACAAATATTCTCCAGTGTTCAGACGCAATAGATTTATAGAATAAGATATCTTCATGCATTCTAAAATGTCCTCTGATTTCGAACTTAGAATCTCCTTTGTTTATCGCAATTCTTAACTTTTGACACTGCTCATCGTTCTGTTGAGATTGTACCCAATATTGTGGAGTATCTTGAGATAGGAGATCGATATTTGTATTATTAACGTATAGTTTCGATGTGAATAAATCTCCCTGTGCCCTTGCAGGATATCTGCTTAAGGCATCAGCCACAATATTGGTAGAACCTTGAATATGTTCAACAGTAAAATCAAAACTTTGAAGTTTTAATGCCCAGCGGTTTAGTCTTGGGTTTAAACTTCTAGCCAACTGCAGCCATGAAAGTGACTGATGGTCACAATGAATAACAAATGTTCTTCCACTAAGATAAACACTAAACTTTTCTACTGAAAAGAGGATAGCAAGACATTCAATCTCATGAGTTGAATAAGTTAGTTCTGTACCACGCAATACTCTACTAACATATTGTATTACTAACGTTTCATCTTCATCTGATAACTGCCATAACACTCCTCCAATTCCAACTTTGCTTCCATCAGTGTTAAGATGGAAAATTTTACTAAAATCCGGTTGAGCTAATACATCAGGAGATGTAACTAGCTGTTTCAAATCATTAAAAGCTTGGTGATGATTCTCCTTCCAGTCCCACTTGTTATTTGATTTTAGTAAATCATACAAAGGAGCAGCTATCATTGCAAATTTGTGAACAAATTTTCTCCTCCAATTTAATATTCCTAAAAATTTCCTTAGAGCCTTCTTGTTTTGAGGAACTGGAAAATCCATGATTGCTTGGTTCCTTTCAGGATCAATATGAATGGTTTCTCCAGAAATCACATGGCCTAGGAAAAATGTATTTCAGTTTGGAAGAACTTGCATTTCGACAATTTAATAGACATATTAGCTGTCTTCAGAGTTGATAAAACATAACGTAAATGTTCTAAGTGGTTTTGAATCGATGGAGAGAAAATTAAAATATCATCAATATAAACCATCAGGAAAGAATTTGTATGATTGCCAAATATTTTATGCATTCTATCAACGAACACACTCACGGCACTTTTGATTCCAAAAGGCAAAAAATGGAACTCCATCAAAATACCTCTATAAGAAAATGCCGTAAACTTAAACGACCTTGGTGTCAAAGGAATCTGAAAATAACCGCAACTAAGGTCAATGGATGTGAAGTATTTTGCTCCCTTCAATCTTTGTAGTAATTCCGAGATAGGCTCTACCTGTGTCATCGGAGAAATTACGTGTTGGTTTAATTTACGGAAGTCGACCACTGGTCTCCATAAACCTCCCGCCTTTGGGACTATGTGGAGTGGATTCCTATAGGGAGATGTGCTTTCTTGTATAACGCCCCACTGTTGCCATTTTTGTAACTCTCTTTCCATATCATCCCGTCTAGCATAAGGAACAGGGTAAGTGGGTGCTATTATTGGCACATCAGTATCCAATTGTATATCGTAAGCTTCCACATTTGCTTTGTTAGGTCTGTCAGAAAATAAAACTTGGTATTCGAGAAGAAGATGAAATAACTGATCCAAACAATCAGATGGAAGAGTATTGTTCATGTACGCTGCACGCCGAATATCTTCCTCCGAAGCGATGTCAGATGTTTCTTCAATTTGTGAAGTGGTTGAAATTGGTAATTTGCAAGAACGTACTATTCCCTTCATTGACGGAAGACTTTCTTCAGATTGCACTAAAAACGGAGCAATTATTTCCTGACCTAATGAATTCGAAAGCATGACGGTTGCGTTGGTGTAATTTATAATCGCCTTATATTGCCACAAAAATGGCGAACCCAAAATTAAATCAGCGTGTAACTGTTTGACAATATACAGTCCCATGTGGAAAAACTCATTTGCTATTTGAACTGTTACATATTTGAAACCCATTACCTTTATACGTTGATCTCCTGCAAAGCAAGCCAATTGTATTCTTTCTAATTGTTCCAATTTTGCTCCTGGTATAATTGAACTTAGAATTGTCCAGATTTTATAATCTAATAAATTACACTGACTTCCAGTATCAATTAAACAATTTAAAGACAGATCCGCAATTTTACCTTGTATTTCTGGATTCTCAATTTTTGGTATTGGAGTACCAGTTTCTGACATAATCCACTCTGGTTCAGAATCGTACCATTCTAATAAAAATGCTACAGATAAAACTTTATCTCTGGTAACGCCTAAAGATTTAATTTTATTATAATCCTTCAGACATTCCTTAACATGTACTAAATAAGGGTTATTAACTCTACCATCCAGCTCCTTTGCATTTATTTGTGGCAAGGTAAATCGGAGCATATCACCCTGCCTTAGTTGTTTAAGTAGTTAGAAGAATGTGCACTTGTGGTAGTAGTAGCAGTCGGAGTTAGGTGTTCCATATTTGCAGAATTACGCTGCAAGTTGGTGCTGCCTACTGTAACACTATTTTCCTGTGAACTATGAGATGCATTACCATACTCTATTGGTTGTTCATTGTAATTTCCAGTTCTACTATATCTTCTGTTATCAGATGTTGGGGTATTGCCAAGTCTGAAATTCGAATTATTTACGTTATTATTAATTCTTTCAGACCTTACAAACTGCCTTCTTGAGGGATTGCGTTCAAATCTTCTGGGAGATGGGCGATTATTTACATTGATTCCTGCATTTTCGGTCTGTGTTGTAGAATCATAAGAATTCCGCTCCACATTTACTTGCCTGACGAAGTATTTTGGTCTGTCGAAACTTCTCTTCTTATTAGCCTTGTCATCAGAATCTGTATTATCACCGGGCAAAGATAAACTTTTATTCTTTTCACTCGAATACAAATCAATAGTCCTTAATTTCTGCGTCAGTTGCTTAAGATCTGTAATATTATGGCAGCCCACATTCTTTGAAATTGACTCAGGTAGCTGTTTCAAAATCATCCGTATTACTTCAACTTTGTTTGGAGTTTCCACAAGGTTACAATAAGCAGAGTACGTTTTTAAAGCGTATGCTTCCAATGACAAACCTGAAGCTGGGTTGTATTTTCTTGATCGTAACAATGTCAACTGACTTTCTAATAACTCATTAGATGCAAACTGATCAAGAAATTTATGTACAAAGTCCTCATAAGAAATGAAACTCTTCTTTTCACTGTTGAACCAGTAAGCGCCTACATTATAAAAACACTTACGAATTATACATAATTTATACTTGGGAGGAACACCAATTATGTTTAACATTGTAGTTAGTTGTTCGATAAATTCTCTACCAGACTGTTTTGAAACATCTCCTCCAAAACGTGGCAATTGACTGAGTTCACTAACTCGTGAAAATCTATTAGAGCATGTATCAGACTGATTGTTAGAATTCCATGTTGAATCATTATTCAGCCATATCGGGTTATAAGTATAGTTTGTTCTAGTACAAGGACTATGATTTACATTTAAGTCATCAGGAAACTGATCATGGATTAAGGAATGACATGTACTTTGACGTTGGCAACCACATACTGAAGTTTCAAGACCTGTGAAATTGTCTTTATTATCACAAGCAACATAAGTTCTAGAAGGTATGGAATTTCTGTTAGATGTAGAACAAATTTGCTTTGATGTGTCTGTAGCACATAAAGAACTAGGTGCATTATTTTCAGTATCACAAGTATGTACGTGCTTATTATCATACAGTAAAGAGTTGTTCAACGAAGAAAGACATGAATGGTTATTGAGTGAACATGTACAATGGATTTTGTCAACAGTAGGATTGCTATTACTAAATTCAGTATTATCTAAAACACAATGCCGCAATGCATATGTATTCTTGCCTTGTGAAGTGGAAGCTTTAGCAAATTTATTTCTACTTTTATTGTGAGCAGATTTGCCCTTGCACAATTTGGTTACATTTTCCTTTACAGAATTCACTTCAGCATCAGATGTATCATAGCCAGAAGAACCTGTATGAAATGTTTCGCATTTATTGTGTTCACTAAAAACAACATGCTTTATTTTAGAATTTAATCTTGTATCAGTTTGGCATGCTATGTGCCTATGTTCATTAATAAGTGCATCAACATTACTTAGTTCTTTATCTGGTTGTAGAACGTCTCTAACCATACTAGTACAAATAACATCGCTTTGCTCTAAGTTAATGCATTTCTCATTTAAATCCTTAAGCATAGAATCAAATTCTTGCAACTTTACCTGCGTAGTATTCATATTTGTTTGTAGTGTACTTATAGAAGTTTCATGTTGGCACAACTGGTTTGATACGTGTTGTTTTAACTCATCATCATGATGGTCTAGTTTTGATTCAAGATCACTGACTTTCGAATTTAATAAAGTTACTTCATCATTTATACGTTCATTTAGTAACCTATTAGCTGATTGACAAGAATCAGAAACCTGCTGCAACTTATTTTATACATGTTGGAATCCTTCGTTCAGTTTTTCAGTACTTTGCTGCAACCTAACCAATTTTGTGCCCCAAACTTCACAGTTTGTTTGTAAACTTTCGCGCAGCGTTTCAGCGTTCTGATCAAGTCTATCTTGTAACCTATTCTCCAAAGCTTCAGTGTTCTGAAGTAACCTATTCTCCAGCGTTTCGGTATTCTGGAGCAACTTCTCTTGCAACCTATTTTCCAGAGCTTCAGTGTTCTGAAGTAACCTATTCTCCAGCGTTTCGGTATTCTGGAGCAATTTCTCTTGCAACCTATTTTCCAGAGCTTCAGTGTTCTGAAGTAACCTATTCTCCAGCGTTTCGGTATTCTGGAGCAACTTGTCTTGCAACCTATTCTCATGTTGGGCCAAACTCAAGTGAAAAGCAGATAAAATTTGGTCAATATTGGGATTTACTGTATCCAAGTATGATTTTAGAGTGAATGGATTGAATTCTGGCTTGCATGTCTTACAGTAATAGTCTTCTTTCATAGAGCTGAATATTACCCAGTGAATAACTGTAAGACCCCTACAATTTACATGTTCCCATTTCTTGCATGACGTGCATTCAATCATGCGAGTGTCAGAAAATCTGTCCTTACAACAGAGTAAATCCTCCATTTGCTTACCAGAAATGTCCTCTTCGTTGCTTACTTCAGCAACATCACTGAGATCCGGTTGAAGGCACACACTACTTCGAAGCACGTAAGGCACTTCTCTTTTCTTCATTATAGCATTATCAGTTCAGTTCTTATCAACTTACAATTTTCGAATCCTGGCTCTAGGTCGCCAATTGTGAAGTCAATAAGGTCAAAAACTACATACTCAGATCTTCACCAAACTTTGCATGGATACATTGGATGTCAAGACACGTGGAAAAAACATACAAAACATAGGATTGGGGACATCAAGATTTTGGTCGAATTTTTTAAGAATTTTCAAATTTTCAGATAGGAGGTTCCATATAAGGTCAAAAACTACATACTCAGATCTTCACCAAACTATGCAGGGATACATTGGATGTCAAGACACGTGGAAAAAACGTACAAAACAAGAGATTGGAGACATCAAGATTTTGGACGAATTTTTTAAGAATTTTCAAATTTTCAGATAGGAGGTTCCAGATAAGGTCAAAAACTACATACTCAGATCTTCACCAAACTTTGCAGGGATACATTGGATGTCAAGACACGTGGAAAAAACGTACAAAACAAGAGATTGGAGACATCAAGATTTTGGACGAATTTTTGAGGAATTTTCAAATTTTCAGAAATGAGGTTCCAGATAAGGTCAAAAACTACATACTCAGATGTTCACCAAACTTTGCAGGGATACATTGGATGTCAAGACACGTGGAAAAAACGTACAAAACAAGAGATTGGAGACATCAAGATTTTGGACGAATTTTTGAGGAATTTTCAAATTTTCAGAAATGAGGTTCCAGATAAGGTCTAAAACTACATACTCAGATCTTCACCAAACTTTGCAGGGATACATTGGATGTCAAGACACGTGGAAAAAACATACAAAACATAGGATTGAGGACATCAAGATTTTGGTCAAATTTTTTAAGAATTTTCAAATTTTCAGATAGGAGGTTCCATATAAGGTCAAAAACTACATACTCAGATCTTCACCAAACAATGGAGGGATACATTGGATGTCAAGACACGCGGAAAAAACGTACAAAACAAGAGATTGGAGACATCAAGATTTTGGACGAATTTTTTAAGAATTTTCAAATTTTCAGATAGGAGGTTCCATATAAGGTCAAAAACTACATACTCAGATCTTCACCAAACATTGCAGGGATACATTGGATGTCAAGACACGTGGAAAAAACGTACAAAACAAGAGATTGGAGACATCAAGATTTTGGACGAGTTTTTGAAGAATTTTCAAATTTTCAGATAGGAGGTTCCAGATAAGGTCAAAAACTACATACTCAGATCTTCACCAAACGTTGCAGGGATACTTTGCATGTCAAGACACGTGGAAAAAACGTACAAAACAAGAGATTGGAGACATCAAGATTTTGGTCAAATTTTTTAAGAATTTTCAAATTTTCAGATAGGAGGTTCCATATAAGGTCAAAAACTACATACTCAGATCTTCACCAAACATTTCAGGGATACATTGGATGTCAAGACACGTGGAAAAAATGTAAAAAACAAGAGATTGGAGACATCAAGATTTTGGACGAATTTTTTCAAAATTTTTAAATTTTCAGATAGGAGGTTCCAGATAAGGTCAAAAACTACATACTCAGATCTTCACCAAACTTTGCATGGATACATTGGAAGTCAAGACACGTGGAAAAAACATACAAAACATAGGATTGGGGACATCAAGATTTTGGTCGAATTTTTTCAAAATTTTCAAATTTTCAGATAAGAGGTTCCAGATAAGGTCAAAAACTACATACTCAGATCTTCACCAAACTTTGCATGGATACATTGGATGTCAAGACACGTGGAAAAAACATACAAAACATAGGATTGGGGACATCAAGATTTTGGTCGAATTTTTTAAGAATTTTCAAATTTTCAGATAGGAGGGTCCATATAAGGTCAAAAACTACATACTCAGATCTTCACCAAACTATGCAGGGATACATTGGATGTCAAGACACGTGGAAAAAACGTACAAAACAAAAGATTGGAGACATCAAGATTTTGGACGAATTTTTTAAGAATTTTCAAATTTTCAGATAGGAGGTTCCATATAAGTTCAAAAACTACATAGTCAGATCTTCACCAAACAATGGAGGGATACATTGGATGTCAAGACACGCGGAAAAAACGTACAAAACAAGAGATTGGAGACATCAAGATTTTGGACGAATTTTTTAAGAATTTTCAAATTTTCAGATAGGAGGTTCCATATAAGGTCAAAAACTACATACTCAGATCTTCACCAAACATTGCAGGGATACATTGGATGTCAAGACACGTGGAAAAAACGTACAAAACAAGAGATTGGAGACATCAAGATTTTGGACGAGTTTTTGAAGAATTTTCAAATTTTCAGATAGGAGGTTCCAGATAAGGTCAAAAACTACATACTCAGATCTTCACCAAACGTTGCAGGGATACTTTGCATGTCAAGACACGTGGAAAAAACGTACAAAACAAGAGATTGGAGACATCAAGATTTTGGTCAAATTTTTTAAGAATTTTCAAATTTTCAGATAGGAGGTTCCATATAAGGTCAAAAACTACATACTCAGATCTTCACCAAACATTTCAGGGATACATTGGATGTCAAGACACGTGGAAAAAATGTAAAAAACAAGAGATTGGAGACATCAAGATTTTGGACGAATTTTTTCAAAATTTTTAAATTTTCAGATAGGAGGTTCCAGATAAGGTCAAAAACTACATACTCAGATCTTCACCAAACTTTGCATGGATACATTGGAAGTCAAGACACGTGGAAAAAACATACAAAACATAGGATTGGGGACATCAAGATTTTGGTCGAATTTTTTCAAAATTTTCAAATTTTCAGATAAGAGGTTCCAGATAAGGTCAAAAACTACATACTCAGATCTTCACCAAACTTTGCATGGATACATTGGATGTCAAGACACGTGGAAAAAACATACAAAACATAGGATTGGGGACATCAAGATTTTGGTCGAATTTTTTCAAAATTTTCAAATTTTCAGATAGGAGGTTCCAGATAAGGTCAAAAACTACATACTCAGATCTTCACCAAACTTTGCATGGATACATTGGATGTCAAGACACGTGGAAAAAACATACAAAACATATGATTGAGGACATCAAGATTTTCGTCGAATTTTTTAAGAATTTTCAAATTTTCAGATAGGAGGTTCCATATAAGGTCAAAAACTACATACTCAGATCTTCACCAAACTATGCAGGGATACATTGGATGTCAAGACACGCGGAAAAAACGTACAAAACAAGAGATTGGAGACATCAAGATTTTGGACGAATTTTTTAAGAATTTTCAAATTTTCAGATAGGAGGTTCCATATAAGGTCAAAAACTACATACTCAGATCTTCACCAAACATTGCAGGGATACATTGGATGTCAAGACACGTGGAAAAAACGTACGAAACAAGAGATTGGAGACATCAAGATTTTGGACGAATTTCTGAAGAATTTTCAAATTTTCAGATAGGAGGTTCCAGATAAGGTCAAAAACTACATACTCAGATCTTCACCAAACGTTGCAGGGATACTCTGCATGTCAAGACACGTGGAAAAACGTACAAAACAAGAGATTGGAGACATCAAGATTTTCGACGAATTTTTTAAGAATTTTCAAATTTTCAGAAAGGAGGTTCCAGATAAGGTCAAAAACTACATACTCAGATCTTCACCAAACTTTGCATGGATACATTGGATGTCAAGACACGTGGAAAAAACATACAAAACAAGAAATTGGAGACATCAAGATTTTGGACGAATTTTTTAAGAATTTACAAATTTTCAGAAAGGAGGTTCCGTATAAGGTCAAAAACTACATACTCAGATCTTCACCAAACTTCGCAGGGATACATTGGATGTCAAGACACGTGGAAAAAACATACAAAACAAGAGATTGGAGACATCAAGATTTTGGACGAATTTTTTCAAAATTTTCAAATTTTCAGATAGGAGGTTCCAGATAAGGTCAAAAACTACATACTCAGATCTTCACCAAACTTTGCATGGATACATTGGATATCAAGACACGTGGGAAAAACGTACAAAACAAAAGATTGGAGACATCAAGATTTTGGACGAATTTTTTAACAATTTTCAAATTTTCAGATAGGAGGTTCCAGATAAGGTCAAAAACTACATACTCAGATCTTCACCAAACTTTGCAGGGATACATTGGATGTCAAGACACGTGAAAAAAACGTACGAAACAAGAGATTGGGGTCATCAAGATTTTGGACGGATTTTTTAGGAATTTTCAAATTTTCAGATGGGAGGTTCCAGATAAGGTCAAAAACTACAAACTCAGATCTTCACCAAACTTTGCATGGATACATTGGATATCAAGACACGTGGAAAAAACGTACAAAACATGAGATTGGAGACATCAAGATTTTGGACGAATTTTTTAAGAATTTTCAAATTTTCAGATAGGAGGTTCCAGATAAGGTCAAAAACTACATACTCAGATCTTCACCAAACTTTGCAGGGATACATTGGATGTCAAGACACGTGGAAAAAACGTACAAAACAAGAGATTGGGGTCATCAAGATTTTGGACGGATTTTTTAGGAATTTTCAAATTTTCAGATGGGAGGTTCCATATAAGGTCAAAAACTACATACTCAGATCTTCACCAAACGTTGCAGGGATACATTGGATGTCAAGACACGTGGAAAAAACGTACATAACAAGATATTGGAGACATCAAGATTTTGGACGAATTTTTTAAGAATTTTCAAATTTTCAGAAAGGATGTTCCAGATAAGGTCAAAAACGACATAATCAGATCTTCACCAAACTTTGCAGGGATACATTGGATGTGAAGACACGTGGAAAAAACGTACAAAACAAGAGATTGGAAACATCAAGATTTTGGACGAATTTTTTAAGAATTTTCAAATTTTCAGATAGGAGGTTCCAGATAAGGTCAAAAACTACAGACTCAGATCTTCACCAAACTTTGCAGGGATACATTGGATGTCAAGACACGTGGAAAAAACGTACAAAACAAGAGATTGGAGACATCAAGATTTTGGACGAATTTTTGAGGAATTTTCAAATTTTCAGAAATGAGGTTCCAGATAAGGTCAAAAACTACATACTCAGATCTTCACCAAACGTTGCAGGGATACTTTGCATGTCAAGACACGTGGAAAAAACGTACAAAACAAGAGATTGGAGACATCAAGATTTTCGACGAATTTTTTAAGAATTTTCAAATTTTCAGATGGGAGGTTCCAGATAAGGTCAAAAACGACATACTCAGATCTTCACCAAACTTTGCAGGGATACTCTGCATGTCAAGACACGTGGAAAAAACGTACAAAACAAGAGATTGGAGACATCAAGATTTTCGACGAATTTTTAAAGAATTTTCAAATTTTCAGAAAGGATGTTCCAGATAAGGTCAAAACCGACATACTCAGATCTTCACCAAACTTTGCAGGGATACATTGGATGTCAAGACACGTGGAAAAAACGTACAAAACAAGAGATTGGAGACATCAAGATTTTGGACGAATTTTTTAAGAATTTTCAAATTTTCAGATAGGAGGTTCCAGATAAAGTCAAAAACTACAAACTCAGATCTTCACCAAACTTTGCAGGGATACATTGGATGTTAAGACACGTGGAAAAAACGTACAAAACAAGAGATTGGAGACATCAAGATTTTGGACGAATTTTTGAGGAATTTTCAAATTTTCAGAAATGAGGTTCCAGATAAGGTCAAAAACTACATACTCAGATCTTCACCAAACTTTGCAGGGATACATTGGATGTCAAGACACGTGGAAAAAACGTACAAAACAAGAGATTGGAGACATCAAGATTTTGGACGAATTTTTGAGGAATTTTCAAATTTTCAGAAATGAGGTTCCAGATAAGGTCTAAAACTACATACTCAGATCTTCACCAAACTTTGCAGGGATACATTGGATGTCAAGACACGTGGAAAAAACGTACAAAACAAGAGATTGGAGACATCAAGATTTTGGACGAATTTTTTCAAAATTTTCAAATTTTCAGATAGGAGGTTCCAGATAAGGTCAAAAACTACATACTCAGATCTTCACCAAACTTTGCATGGATACATTGGATGTCAAGACACGTGGAAAAAACATACAAAACATATGATTGAGGACATCAAGATTTTCGTCGAATTTTTTAAGAATTTTCAAATTTTCAGATAGGAGGTTCCAGATAAGGTCAAAAACGACATACTCAGATCTTCACCAAACTTTGCAGGGATACATTGGATGTGAAGACACGTGGAAAAAACGTACAAAACAAGAGATTGGAAACATCAAGATTTTGGACGAATTTTTTAAGAATTTTCAAATTTTCAGATAGGAGGTTCCAGATAAGGTCAAAAACTACATACTCAGATCTTCACCAAACTTTGCAGGGATACATTGGATGTCAAGACACGTGGAAAAAACGTACAAAACAAGAGATTGGATACATCAAGATTTTGGACGAATTTTTGAGGAATTTTCAAATTTTCAGAAATGAGGTTCCAGATAAGGTCAAAAACTACATACTCAGATCTTCACCAAACGTTGCAGGGATACTTTGCATGTCAAGACACGTGGAAAAAACGTACAAAACAAGAGATTGGAGACATCAAGATTTTCGACGAATTTTTTAAGAATTTTCAATTTTTCAGATGGGAGGTTCCAGATAAGGTCAAAAACGACATACTCAGATCTTCAGAAAACTTTGCAGGGATACTCTGCATGTCAAGACACGTGGATAAAACGTACAAAACAAGAGATTGGAGACATCAAGATTTTCGACGAATTTTTTAAGAATTTTCAAATTTTCAGAAAGGATGTTCCAGATAAGGTCAAAACCGACATACTCAGATCTTCACCAAACTTTGCAGGGATACATTGGATGTCAAGACACGTGGAAAAAACGTACAAAACAAGAGATTGGAGACATCAAGATTTTGGACGAATTTTTTAAGAATTTTCAAATTTTCAGATAGGAGGTTCCAGATAAGGTCAAAAACTACATACTCAGATCTTCATCAAACTTTGCAGGGATACATTGGATGTCAAGACACGTGGAAAAAACGTACAAAACAAGAGATTGGAGACATCAAGATTTTGGTCGAATTTTTGAGGAATTTTCAAATTTTCAGAAATGAGGTTCCAGATAAGGTCAAAAACTACATACTCAGATCTTCACCAAACTTTGCAGGGATACATTGGATGTCAAGACACGTGGGAAAAACGTACAAAACAAGAGATTGGAGACATCAAAATTTTGGACGAATTTTTTAACAATTTTCAAATTTTCAGATAGGAGGTTCCAGATAAGGTCAAAAACTACATACTCAGATCTTCACCAGACTTTGCAGGGATACATTGGATGTCAAGACACGTGGAAAAAACGTACAAAACAAGAGATTGGAGACATCAAGATTTTGGACGAATTTTTTCAAAATTTTCAAATTTTCAGATAGGAGGTTCCAGATAAGGTCAAAAACTACATACTCAGATCTTCACCAAACTTTGCATGGATACATTGGATGTCAAGACACGTGGAAAAAATATACAAAACATATGATTGAGGACATCAAGATTTTCGTCGAATTTTTTAAGAATTTTCAAATTTTCAGATAGGAGATTCCATATAAGGTCAAAAACAACATACTCAGATCTTCACCAAACTATGCAGGGATACATTGGATGTCAAGACACGTGGGAAAAACGTACAAAACAAGAGATTGGAGACATCAAAATTTTGGACGAATTTTTTAACAATTTTCAAATTTTCAGATAAGAGGTTCCAGATAAGGTCAAAAACTACATACTCAGATCTTCACCAAACTTTGCAGGGATACATTGGATGTCAAGACACGTGGAAAAAACATACAAAACATAGGATTGGGGACATCAAGATTTTGGTCGAATTTTTTAAGAATTTTCAAATTTTCAGATAGGAGGTTCCATATAATGTCAAAAACTACATACTCAGATCTTCACCAAACTATGCAAAGATACATTGGATGTCAAGACACGCGGAAATAACGTACAACACAAGAGATTGGAGACATCAAGATTTTGGACGAATTTTTTAAGAATTTTCAAATTTTCAGATAGGAAGTTCCATATAAGGTCAAAAACTACATACTCAGATCTTCACCAAACATTGCAGGGATACATTGGATGTCAAGACACGTGGAAAAAACGTACGAAACAAGAGATTGGAGACATCAAGATTTTGGATGAATTTTTTAAGAATTTTCAAATTTTCAGATAGGAGGTCCCAGATAAGGTCAAAAACTACATACTCAGATCTTCACCAAACGTTGCAGGGATACTTTGCATGTCAAGACACGTGGAAGAAACGTACAAAACAAGAGATTGGAGACATCAAGATTTTCGACGAATTTTTTAAGAATTTTCAAATTTTCAGATAGGAGGTTCCAGATAAGGTCAAAAACTACATACTCAGATCTTCACCAAACTTTGCAGGGATACATTGGATGTTAAGACACGTGGAAAAAACGTACAAAACAAGAGATTGGAGACATCAAGATTTTGGACGAATTTTTGAGGAATTTTCAAATTTTCAGAAATGAGGTTCCAGATAAGGTCAAAAACTACATACTCAGATCTTCACCAAACTTTGCAGGGATACATTGGATGTCAAGACACGTGGAAAAAACGTACAAAACAAGAGATTGGAGACATCAAGATTTTGGACGAATTTTTGAGGAATTTTCAAATTTTCAGAAATGAGGTTCCAGATAAGGTCTAAAACTACATACTCAGATCTTCACCAAACTTTGCAGGGATACATTGGATGTCAAGACACGTGGAAAAAACGTACAAAACAAGAGATTGGAGACATCAAGATTTTGGACGAATTTTTTCAAAATTTTCAAATTTTCAGATAGGAGGTTCCAGATAAGGTCAAAAACTACATACTCAGATCTTCACCAAACTTTGCATGGATACATTGGATGTCAAGACACGTGGAAAAAACATACAAAACATATGATTGAGGACATCAAGATTTTCGTCGAATTTTTTAAGAATTTTCAAATTTTCAGATAGGAGGTTCCAGATAAGGTCAAAAACGACATACTCAGATCTTCACCAAACTTTGCAGGGATACATTGGATGTGAAGACACGTGGAAAAAACGTACAAAACAAGAGATTGGAAACATCAAGATTTTGGACGAATTTTTTAAGAATTTTCAAATTTTCAGATAGGAGGTTCCAGATAAGGTCAAAAACTACATACTCAGATCTTCACCAAACTTTGCAGGGATACATTGGATGTCAAGACACGTGGAAAAAACGTACAAAACAAGAGATTGGAGACATCAAGATTTTGGAAGAATTTTTGAGGAATTTTCAAATTTTCAGAAATGAGGTTCCAGATAAGGTCAAAAACTACATACTCAGATCTTCACCAAACGTTGCAGGGATACTTTGCATGTCAAGACACGTGGAAAAAACGTACAAAACAAGAGATTGGAGACATCAAGATTTTCGACGAATTTTTTAAGAATTTTCAATTTTTCAGATGGGAGGTTCCAGATAAGGTCAAAAACGACATACTCAGATCTTCAGAAAACTTTGCAGGGATACTCTGCCTGTCAAGACACGTGGAAAAAACGTACAAAACAAGAGATTGGAGACATCAAGATTTTCGACGAATTTTTTAAGAATTTTCAAATTTTCAGAAAGGATGTTCCAGATAAGGTCAAAACCGACATACTCAGATCTTCACCAAACTTTGCAGGGATACATTGGATGTCAAGACACGTGGAAAAAACGTACAAAACAAGAGATTGGAGACATCAAGATTTTGGACGAATTTTTTAAGAATTTTCAAATTTTCAGATAGGAGGTTCCAGATAAGGTCAAAAACTACATACTCAGATCTTCACCAAACTTTGCAGGGATACATTGGATGTCAAGACACGTGGAAAAAACGTACAAAACAAGAGATTGGAGACATCAAGATTTTGGACGAATTTTTGAGGAATTTTCAAATTTTCAGAAATGAGGTTCCAGATAAGGTCAAAAACTACATACTCAGAACTTCACCAAACTTTGCAGGGATACATTGGATGTCAAGACACGTGGGAAAAACGTACAAAACAAGAGATTGGAGACATCAAAATTTTGGACGAATTTTTTAACAATTTTCAAATTTTCAGATAGGAGGTTCCAGATAAGGTCAAAAACTACATACTCAGATCTTCACCAGACTTTGCAGGGATACATTGGATGTCAAGACACGTGGAAAAAAACGTACAAAACAAGAGATTGGAGACATCAAGATTTTGGACGAATTTTTTCAAAATTTTCAAATTTTCAGACAGGAGGTTCCAGATAAGGTCAAAAACTACATACTCAGATCTTCACCAAACTTTGCATGGATACATTGGATGTCAAGACACGTGGAAAAAACATACAAAACATATGATTGAGGACATCAAGATTTTCGTCGAATTTTTTAAGAATTTTCAAATTTTCAGATAGGAGGTTCCATATAAGGTCAAAAACAACATACTCAGATCTTCACCAAACTATGCAGGGATACATTGGATGTCAAGACACGTGGGAAAAACGTACAAAACAAGAGATTGGAGACATCAAAATTTTGGACGAATTTTTTAACAATTTTCAAATTTTCAGATAGGAGGTTCCAGATAAGGTCAAAAACTACATACTCAGATCTTCACCAAACTTTGCAGGGATACATTGGATGTCAAGACACGTGGAAAAAACATACAAAACATAGGATTGGGGACATCAAGATTTTGGTCGAATTTTTTAAGAATTTTCAAATTTTCAGATAGGAGGTTCCATATAAGGTCAAAAACTACATACTCAGATCTTCACCAAACTATGCAGGGATACATTGGATGTCAAGACACGCGGAAATAACGTACAACACAAGAGATTGGAGACATCAAGATTTTGGACGAATTTTTTAAGAATTTTCAAATTTTCAGATAGGAAGTTCCATATAAGGTCAAAAACTACATACTCAGATCTTCACCAAACATTGCAGGGATACATTGGATGTCAAGACACGTGGAAAAAACGTACGAAACAAGAGATTGGAGACATCAAGATTTTGGATGAATTTTTTAAGAATTTTCAAATTTTCAGATAGGAGGTTCCAGATAAGGTCAAAAACTACATACTCAGATCTTCACCAAACGTTGCAGGGATACTTTGCATGTCAAGACACGTGGAAAAAACGTACAAAACAAGAGATTGGAGACATCAAGATTTTCGACGAATTTTTTAAGAATTTTCAAATTTTCAGATGGGAGGTTCCAGATAAGGTCAAAAACGACATACTCAGATCTTCACCAAACTTTGCATGGATACATTGGATGTCAAGACACGTGGAAAAAACGTACAAAACAAGAGATTGGAGACATCAAGATTTTGGACGAATTTTTGAGGAATTTTCAAATTTTCAGAAATGAGGTTCCAGATAAGGTCTAAAACTACATACTCAGATCTTCACCAAACTTTGCAGGGATACATTGGATGTCAAGACACGTGGAAAAAACGTACAAAACAAGAGATTGGAGACATCAAGATTTTGGACGAATTTTTTCAAAATTTTCAAATTTTCAGATAGGAGGTTCCAGATAAGGTCAAAAACTACATACTCAGATCTTCACCAAACTTTGCATGGATACATTGGATGTCAAGACACGTGGAAAAAACATACAAAACATATGATTGAGGACATCAAGATTTTCGTCGAATTTTTTAAGAATTTTCAAATTTTCAGATAGGAGGTTCCAGATAAGGTCAAAAACGACATACTCAGATCTTCACCAAACTTTGCAGGGATACATTGGATGTGAAGACACGTGGAAAAAACGTACAAAACAAGAGATTGGAAACATCAAGATTTTGGACGAATTTTTTAAGAATTTTCAAATTTTCAGATAGGAGGTTCCAGATAAGGTCAAAAACTACATACTCAGATCTTCACCAAACTTTGCAGGGATACATTGGATGTCAAGACACGTGGAAAAAACGTACAAAACAAGAGATTGGAGACATCAAGATTTTGGAAGAATTTTTGAGGAATTTTCAAATTTTCAGAAATGAGGTTCCAGATAAGGTCAAAAACTACATACTCAGATCTTCACCAAACGTTGCAGGGATACTTTGCATGTCAAGACACGTGGAAAAAACGTACAAAACAAGAGATTGGAGACATCAAGATTTTCGACGAATTTTTTAAGAATTTTCAATTTTTCAGATGGGAGGTTCCAGATAAGGTCAAAAACGACATACTCAGATCTTCAGAAAACTTTGCAGGGATACTCTGCCTGTCAAGACACGTGGAAAAAACGTACAAAACAAGAGATTGGAGACATCAAGATTTTCGACGAATTTTTTAAGAATTTTCAAATTTTCAGAAAGGATGTTCCAGATAAGGTCAAAACCGACATACTCAGATCTTCACCAAACTTTGCAGGGATACATTGGATGTCAAGACACGTGGAAAAAACGTACAAAACAAGAGATTGGAGACATCAAGATTTTGGACGAATTTTTTAAGAATTTTCAAATTTTCAGATGGGAGGTTCCAGATAAGGTCAAAAACGACATACTCAGATCTTCACCAAACTTTGCAGGGATACATTGGATGTCAAGACACGTGGAAAAAACGTACAAAACAAGAGATTGGAGACATCAAGATTTTGGAAGAATTTTTGAGGAATTTTCAAATTTTCAGAAATGAGGTTCCAGATAAGGTCAAAAACTACATACTCAGATCTTCACCAAACGTTGCAGGGATACTTTGCATGTCAAGACACGTGGAAAAAACGTACAAAACAAGAGATTGGAGACATCAAGATTTTCGACGAATTTTTTAAGAATTTTCAATTTTTCAGATGGGAGGTTCCAGATAAGGTCAAAAACGACATACTCAGATCTTCAGAAAACTTTGCAGGGATACTCTGCCTGTCAAGACACGTGGAAAAAACGTACAAAACAAGAGATTGGAGACATCAAGATTTTCGACGAATTTTTTAAGAATTTTCAAATTTTCAGAAAGGATGTTCCAGATAAGGTCAAAACCGACATACTCAGATCTTCACCAAACTTTGCAGGGATACATTGGATGTCAAGACACGTGGAAAAAACGTACAAAACAAGAGATTGGAGACATCAAGATTTTGGACGAATTTTTTAAGAATTTTCAAATTTTCAGATAGGAGGTTCCAGATAAGGTCAAAAACTACATACTCAGATCTTCACCAAACTTTGCAGGGATACATTGGATGTCAAGACACGTGGAAAAAACGTACAAAACAAGAGATTGGAGACATCAAGATTTTGGACGAATTTTTGAGGAATTTTCAAATTTTCAGAAATGAGGTTCCAGATAAGGTCAAAAACTACATACTCAGAACTTCACCAAACTTTGCAGGGATACATTGGATGTCAAGACACGTGGGAAAAACGTACAAAACAAGAGATTGGAGACATCAAAATTTTGGACGAATTTTTTAACAATTTTCAAATTTTCAGATAGGAGGTTCCAGATAAGGTCAAAAACTACATACTCAGATCTTCACCAGACTTTGCAGGGATACATTGGATGTCAAGACACGTGGAAAAAAACGTACAAAACAAGAGATTGGAGACATCAAGATTTTGGACGAATTTTTTCAAAATTTTCAAATTTTCAGACAGGAGGTTCCAGATAAGGTCAAAAACTACATACTCAGATCTTCACCAAACTTTGCATGGATACATTGGATGTCAAGACACGTGGAAAAAACATACAAAACATATGATTGAGGACATCAAGATTTTCGTCGAATTTTTTAAGAATTTTCAAATTTTCAGATAGGAGGTTCCATATAAGGTCAAAAACAACATACTCAGATCTTCACCAAACTATGCAGGGATACATTGGATGTCAAGACACGTGGGAAAAACGTACAAAACAAGAGATTGGAGACATCAAAATTTTGGACGAATTTTTTAACAATTTTCAAATTTTCAGATAGGAGGTTCCAGATAAGGTCAAAAACTACATACTCAGATCTTCACCAAACTTTGCAGGGATACATTGGATGTCAAGACACGTGGAAAAAACATACAAAACATAGGATTGGGGACATCAAGATTTTGGTCGAATTTTTTAAGAATTTTCAAATTTTCAGATAGGAGGTTCCATATAAGGTCAAAAACTACATACTCAGATCTTCACCAAACTATGCAGGGATACATTGGATGTCAAGACACGCGGAAATAACGTACAACACAAGAGATTGGAGACATCAAGATTTTGGACGAATTTTTTAAGAATTTTCAAATTTTCAGATAGGAAGTTCCATATAAGGTCAAAAACTACATACTCAGATCTTCACCAAACATTGCAGGGATACATTGGATGTCAAGACACGTGGAAAAAACGTACGAAACAAGAGATTGGAGACATCAAGATTTTGGATGAATTTTTTAAGAATTTTCAAATTTTCAGATAGGAGGTTCCAGATAAGGTCAAAAACTACATACTCAGATCTTCACCAAACGTTGCAGGGATACTTTGCATGTCAAGACACGTGGAAAAAACGTACAAAACAAGAGATTGGAGACATCAAGATTTTCGACGAATTTTTTAAGAATTTTCAAATTTTCAGATGGGAGGTTCCAGATAAGGTCAAAAACGACATACTCAGATCTTCACCAAACTTTGCATGGATACATTGGATGTCAAGACACGTGGAAAAAACGTACAAAACAAGAGATTGGAGACATCAAGATTTTGGACGAATTTTTGAGGAATTTTCAAATTTTCAGAAATGAGGTTCCAGATAAGGTCTAAAACTACATACTCAGATCTTCACCAAACTTTGCAGGGATACATTGGATGTCAAGACACGTGGAAAAAACGTACAAAACAAGAGATTGGAGACATCAAGATTTTGGACGAATTTTTTCAAAATTTTCAAATTTTCAGATAGGAGGTTCCAGATAAGGTCAAAAACTACATACTCAGATCTTCACCAAACTTTGCATGGATACATTGGATGTCAAGACACGTGGAAAAAACATACAAAACATATGATTGAGGACATCAAGATTTTCGTCGAATTTTTTAAGAATTTTCAAATTTTCAGATAGGAGGTTCCAGATAAGGTCAAAAACGACATACTCAGATCTTCACCAAACTTTGCAGGGATACATTGGATGTGAAGACACGTGGAAAAAACGTACAAAACAAGAGATTGGAAACATCAAGATTTTGGACGAATTTTTTAAGAATTTTCAAATTTTCAGATAGGAGGTTCCAGATAAGGTCAAAAACTACATACTCAGATCTTCACCAAACTTTGCAGGGATACATTGGATGTCAAGACACGTGGAAAAAACGTACAAAACAAGAGATTGGAGACATCAAGATTTTGGAAGAATTTTTGAGGAATTTTCAAATTTTCAGAAATGAGGTTCCAGATAAGGTCAAAAACTACATACTCAGATCTTCACCAAACGTTGCAGGGATACTTTGCATGTCAAGACACGTGGAAAAAACGTACAAAACAAGAGATTGGAGACATCAAGATTTTCGACGAATTTTTTAAGAATTTTCAATTTTTCAGATGGGAGGTTCCAGATAAGGTCAAAAACGACATACTCAGATCTTCAGAAAACTTTGCAGGGATACTCTGCCTGTCAAGACACGTGGAAAAAACGTACAAAACAAGAGATTGGAGACATCAAGATTTTAGACGAATTTTTTAAGAATTTTCAAATTTTCAGAAAGGATGTTCCAGATAAGGTCAAAACCGACATACTCAGATCTTCACCAAACTTTGCAGGGATACATTGGATGTCAAGACACGTGGAAAAAACGTACAAAACAAGAGATTGGAGACATCAAGATTTTGGACGAATTTTTTAAGAATTTTCAAATTTTCAGATGGGAGGTTCCAGATAAGGTCAAAAACGACATACTCAGATCTTCACCAAACTTTGCAGGGATACATTGGATGTCAAGACACGTGGGAAAAACGTACAAAACAAGAGATTGGAGACATCAAAATTTTGGACGAATTTTTTAACAATTTTCAAATTTTCAGATAGGAGGTTCCAGATAAGGTCAAAAACTACATACTCAGATCTTCACCAGACTTTGCAGGGATACATTGGATGTCAAGACACGTGGAAAAAAACGTACAAAACAAGAGATTGGAGACATCAAGATTTTGGACGAATTTTTTCAAAATTTTCAAATTTTCAGATAGGAGGTTCCAGATAAGGTCAAAAACTACATACTCAGATCTTCACCAAACTTTGCATGGATACATTGGATGTCAAGACACGTGGAAAAAACATACAAAACATATGATTGAGGACATCAAGATTTTCGTCGAATTTTTTAAGAATTTTCAAATTTTCAGATAGGAGGTTCCATATAAGGTCAAAAACAACATACTCAGATCTTCACCAAACTATGCAGGGATACATTGGATGTCAAGACACGTGGGAAAAACGTACAAAACAAGAGATTGGAGACATCAAATTATTTTTAACGAATTTTTTAACAATTTTCAAATTTTCAGATAGGAGGTTCCAGATAAGGTCAAAAACTACATACTCAGATCTTCACCAAACTTTGCAGGGATACATTGGATGTCAAGACACGTGGAAAAAACATACAAAACATAGGATTGGGGACATCAAGATTTTGGTCGAATTTTTTAAGAATTTTCAAATTTTCAAATAGGAGGTTCCATATAAGGTCAAAAACTACATACTCAGATCTTCACCAAACTATGCAGGGATACATTGGATGTCAAGACACGCGGAAATAACGTACAACACAAGAGATTGGAGACATCAAGATTTTGGACGAATTTTTTAAGAATTTTCAAATTTTCAGATAGGAAGTTCCATATAAGGTCAAAAACTACATACTCAGATCTTCACCAAACATTGCAGGGATACATTGGATGTCAAGACACGTGGAAAAAACGTACGAAACAAGAGATTGGAGACATCAAGATTTTGGATGAATTTTTTAAGAATTTTCAAATTTTCAGATAGGAGGTTCCAGATAAGGTCAAAAACTACATACTCAGATCTTCACCAAACGTTGCAGGGATACTTTGCATGTCAAGACACGTGGAAAAAACGTACAAAACAAGAGATTGGAGACATCAAGATTTTCGACGAATTTTTTAAGAATTTTCAAATTTTCAGATGGGAGGTTCCAGATAAGGTCAAAAACGACATACTCAGATCTTCACCAAACTTTGCATGGATACATTGGATGTCAAGACACGTGGAAAAAACGTACAAAACAAGAGATTGGAGACATCAAGATTTTGGACGAATTTTTGAGGAATTTTCAAATTTTCAGAAATGAGGTTCGAGATAAGGTCAAAAACTACATAATCAGATCTTCACCAAACTTTGCAGGGATACATTGGATGTCAAGACACGTGGGAAAAACGTACAAAACAAGAGATTGGAGACATCAAGATTTTGGACGAATTTTTTAACAATTTTCAAATTTTCAGATAGGAGGTTCCAGATAAGGTCAAAAACTACATACTCAGATCTTCACCAAACTTTGCAGGGATACATTGGATGTCAAGGCACGTGAAAAAAACGTACGAAACAAGAGATTGGGGTCATCAAAGTTTTGGACGGATTTTTTAGGAATTTTCAATTTTCAGATGGGAGGTTCCAGATAAGGTCAAAAACTACATACTCAGATGTTCACCAAACTTTGCAGGGATACATTGGATATCAAGACACGTGGAAAAAACGTACAAAACAAGAGATTGGAGACATCAAGATTTTGGACGAATTTTTTAAGAATTTTCAAATTTTCAGATAGGAGGTTCCAGATAAGGTCAAAAACTACATACTCAGATCTTCACCAAACTTTGTAGGGATACATTGGATGACAAGACACGTGGAAAAAACGTACAAAACAAGAGATTGGGGTCATCAAGATTTTGGACGGATTTTTTAGGAATTTTCAAATTTTCAGATGGGAGGTTCCATATAAGGTCAAAAACTACATACTCAGATCTTCATAAAACTTTGCAGGGATACATTGGATGTCAAGACACGTGGAAAAAACGTACATAACAAGATATTGGAGACATCAAGATTTTGGACGAATTTTTTAAGAATTTTCAAATTTTCAGAAAGGATGTTCCAGATAAGGTCAAAAACGACATACTCAGATCTTCACCAAACTTTGCAGGGATACATTGGATGTGAAGACACGTGGAAAAAACGTACAAAACAAGAGATTGGAAACATCAAGATTTTGGACGAATTCTTTAAGAATTTTCAAATTTTCAGATAGGAGGTTCCAGATAAGGTCAAAAACTACATACTCAGATCTTCACCAAACTTTGCAGGGATACATTGGATGTCAAGACACGTGGAAAAAACGTACAAAACAAAGAGATTGGAGACATCAAGATTTTGGACGAATTTTTGAGGAATTTTCAAATTTTCAGAAATGAGGTTCCAGATATGGACAAAAACTACATACTCAGATCTTCACCAAAAGTTGCAGGGATACTTTGCATATCAAGACACGTGGAAAAAAAGTACAAAACAAGAGATTGGAGACATCAAGATTTTCGACGAATTTTTTAAGAATTTTCAAATTTTCAGATGGGAGGTTCCAGATAAGGTCAAAAACGACATACTCAGATCTTCACCAAACTTTGCAGGGATACTCTGCATGTCAAGACACGTGGAAAAAACGTACAAAACAAGAGATTGGAGACATCAAGATTTTCGACGAATTTTTTAAGAATTTTCAAATTTTCAGAAAGGATGTTTCAGATAAGGTCAAAACCGACATACTCAGATCTTCACCAAACTTTGCAGGGATACATTGGATGTCAAGACACGTGGAAAAAACGTACAAAACAAGAGATTGGAGACATCAAGATTTTGGACGATTTTTTTAAGAATTTTCAAATTTTCAGATAGGAGGTTCCAGATAAGGTCAAAAACTACATACTCAGATCTTCACCAAGCTTTGCAGGGATACATTGGATGTCAAGACACGTGGAAAAAACGTACAAAACAAGAGATTGGAGACATCAAGATTTTGGACGAATTTTTGAGGAATTTTCAAATTTTCAGAAATGAGGTTCCAGATAAGGTCAAAAACTACATACTCAGATCTTCACCAAACTTTGCAGGGATACATTGGATGTCAAGACACGTGGGAAAAACGTACAAAACAAGAGATTGGAGACATCAAAATTTTGGACGAATTTTTTAACAATTTTCAAATTTTCAGATAGGAGGTTCCAGATAAGGTCAAAAACTACATACTCAGATCTTCACCAGACTTTGCAGGGATACATTGGATGTCAAGACACGTGGAAAAAACGTACAAAACAAGAGATTGGAGACATCAAGATTTTGGACGAATTTTTTAAGAATTTTCAAATTTTCAGATAGGATGTTCCAGATAAGGTCAAAAACTACATACTCAGATCTTCACCAAACGTTGCAGGGATACTTTGCATGTCAAGACACGTGGAAAAAACGTACAAAACAAGAGATTGGGGACATCAAGATTTTGGACGAATTTTTTAAGAATTTTCAAATTTTCAGAAAGGAGGTTCCATATAAGGTCAAAAACTACATACTCAGATCTTCACCAAACTTTGCAGGGATACATTGGATGTCAAGACACGTGGAAAAAACGTACAAAACAAGAGATTGGAGACATCAAGATTTTGGACGAATTCTTTAAGAGTTTTCAAATATTCAGATAGGAGGGTCCAGATAAGGTCAAAAACTACATACTCAGATCTTCACCAAACTTTGCAGGGATACATTGGATGTCAAGACACGTGGAAAAAACGTACAAAACAAGAGATTGGAGACATCAAGATTTTGGACGAATTTTTGAGGAATTTTCAAATTTTCAGAAATGAGGTTCCAGATATGGTCAAAAACAACATACTCAGATCTTCACCAAACGTTGCAGGGATACTTTGCATGTCAAGACACGTGGAAAAAACGTACAAAACAAGAGAATGGAGACATCAAGATTTTCGACGAACTTTTTAAGAATTTTCAAATTTTCAGATGGGAGGTTCCAGATAAGGTCAAAAACGACATACTCAGATCTTCACCAAACTTTGCAGGGATACTCTGCATGTCAAGACACGTGGAAAAAACGTACAAAACAAGAGATTGGAGACATCAAGATTTTCGACGAATTTTTTAAGAATTTTCAAATTTTCAGAAAGGATGTTCCAGATAAGGTCAAAACCGACATACTCAGATCTTCACCAAACTTTGCAGGGATACATTGGATGTCAAGACACGTGGAAAAAACGTACAAAACAAGAGATTGGAGACATCAAGATTTTGGACGATTTTTTAAAGAATTTTCAAATTTTCAGAAATGCGGTTCCAGATAAGGTCAAAAACTACATATTCAAATCTTCACCAAGCTTTGCAGGGATACATTGGATGTCAAGACACGTGGAAAAAACGTACAAAACAAGAGATTGGAGACATCAAGATTTTGGACGAATTTTTGAGGAATTTTCAAATTTTCAGAAATGAGGTTCCAGATAAGGTCAAAAACTACATACTCAGATCTTCACCAAACTTTGCAGGGATACATTGGATGTCAAGACACGTGGGAAAAACGTACAAAACAAGAGATTGGAGACATCAAAATTTTGGACGAATTTTTTAACAATTTTCAAATTTTCAGATAGGAGGTTCCAGATAAGGTCAAAAACTACATACTCAGATCTTCACCAGACTTTGCAGGGATACATTGGATGAAAGACACGTGGAAAAAACGTACAAAACAAGAGATTGGAGACATCAAGATTTTGGACGAATTTTTTAAGAATTTTCAAATTTTCAGATAGGATGTTCCAGATAAGGTCAAAAACTACATACTCAGATCTTCACCAAACGTTGCAGGGATACTTTGCATGTCAAGACACGTGGAAAAAACGTACAAAACAAGAGATTGGTAATATCAAGATTTTGGACGAATTTTTTAAGAATTTTCAAATTTTCAGAAAGGAGGTTCCATATAAGGTCAAAAACTACATACTCAGATCTTCACCAAACTTTGCAGGGATACATTGGATGTCAAGACACGTGGAAAAAACGTACAAAACAAGAGATTGGAGACATCAAGATTTTGGACGAATTTTTTAAGAATTTTCAAATTTTCAGATGGGAGGTTCCAGATAAGGTCAAAAACGACATACTCAGATCTTCACCAAACGTTGCAGGGATACTTTGCATGTCAAGACACGTGGAAAAAACGTACGAAACAAGAGACTGGGGACATCAAGATTTTGGACGAATTTTTTAAGAATTTTCAAATTTTTAGAAAGGAGGTTCCATATAAGGTCAAAAACTACATACTCAGATCTTCACCAAACATTGCAGGGATACATTGGATGTCAAGACACGTGGAAAAAACGTACAAAACAAGAGATTGGAGACATCAAGATTTTCCACGAATTTTTTAAGAATTTTCAAATTTTCAGATGGGAGGTTCTAGATAAGGTCAAAAACTACATACTCAGATCTTCACCAAACGTTGCAGGGATACATTGGATGTCAAGACACGTGGAAAAAACGTACAAAACAAAGGGATTGGAGACATCAAGATTTTGGACGAATTTTTTAAGAATTTTCAAATTTTCAGAAAGGAGGTTCCATATAAGGTCAAAAACTACATACTCAGATCATCACCAAACTTTGAAGGGATACATTGGATGTCAAGACACGTGGAAAAAACGTACAAAACAAGAGATTGGAGACATCAAGATTTTGGACGGATTTTTTAGGAATTTTCAAATTTTCAGATGGGAGGTTCCAGATAAGGTCAAAAACTACATACTCAGATCTTCACCAAACTTTGCAGGGATACATTGGATGTCGAGACACGTGGAAAAAACGTACAAAACAAGAGATTGGAGACATCAAGATTTTGGACGAATTTTTTAAGAATTTTCAAATTTTCAGATGGGAGGTTCCAGATAAGGTCAAAAACGACATACTCAGATCTTCACCAAACTTTTCAGGGATACATTGGATGTCAAGACACGTGGAAAAAACGTACAAAACAAGAGATTGGATACATCAAGATTTTGGACGAATTTTTTAAGAATTTTCAAATTTTCGGATAGGAGGTTCCATATAAGGTCAAAAACTACATACTCAGATCTTCACCAAACTTTGCAGGGATACATTAGATGTCAAGACACGTTTAAAAAACATACAAAACAAGAGATTGGGGTCATCAAGATTTTGGACGGATTTTTTAGGAATTTTCAAATTTTCAGTTGGGAGGTTCCAGATAAGGTCAAAAACGACATGCTCAGATCTTCACCAAACTTTTCAGGGATACATTGGATGTCAAGACACGTGGAAAAAACGTACAAAACAAGAGATTGGGGACATCAAGATTTTGGACGAATTTTTTAAGAATTTTCAAATTTTCAGAAAGGAGGTTCCATATAAGGTCAAAAACTACATACTCAGATCTTCACCAAACTTTGCAGGGATACATTGGATGTCAAGACACGTGGAAAAAACGTACAAAACAAGAGATTGGAGACATCAAGATTTTGGACGAATTCTTTAAGAGTTTTCAAATATTCAGATATGAGGGTCCAGATAAGGTCAAAAACTACATACTCAGATCTTCACCAAACTTTGCAGGGATACATTGGATGTCAAGACACGTGGAAAAAACGTACAAAACAAGAGATTGGAGACATCAAGATTTTGGACGAATTTTTGAGGAATTTTCAAATTTTCAGAAATGAGGTTCCAGATATGGTCAAAAACTACATACTCAGATCTTCACCAAACGTTGCAGGGATACTTTGCATGTCAAGACACGTGGAAAAAACGTACAAAACAAGAGAATGGAGACATCAAGATTTTCGACGAACTTTTTAAGAATTTTCAAATTTTCAGATGGGAGGTTCCAGATAAGGTCAAAAACGACATACTCAGATCTTCACCAAACTTTGCAGGGATACTCTGCATGTCAAGACACGTGGAAAAAACGTACAAAACAAGAGATTGGAGACATCAAGATTTTCGACGAATTTTTTAAGAATTTTCAAATTTTCAGAAAGGATGTTCCAGATAAGGTCAAAACCGACATACTCAGATCTTCACCAAACTTTGCAGGGATACATTGGATGTCAAGACACGTGGAAAAAACGTACAAAACAAGAGATTGGAGACATCAAGATTTTGGACGATTTTTTTAAGAATTTTCAAATTTTCAGATAGGAGGTTCCAGATAAGGTCAAAAACTACATACTCAGATCTTCACCAAGCTTTGCAGGGATACATTGGATGTCAAGACACGTGGAAAAAACGTACAAAACAAGAGATTGGAGACATCAAGATTTTGGACGAATTTTTGAGGAATTTTCAAATTTTCAGAAATGAGGTTCCAGATAAGGTCAAAAACTACATACTCAGATCTTCACCAAACTTTGCAGGGATACATTGGATGTCAAGACACGTGGGAAAAACGTACAAAACAAGAGATTGGAGACATCAAAATTTTGGACGAATTTTTTAACAATTTTCAAATTTTCAGATAGGAGGTTCCAGATAAGGTCAAAAACTACATACTCAGATCTTCACCAGACTTTGCAGGGATACATTGGATGTCAAGACACGTGGAAAAAACGTACAAAACAAGAGATTGGAGACATCAAGATTTTGGACGAATTTTTTAAGAATTTTCAAATTTTCAGATAGGATGTTCCAGATAAGGTCAAAAACTACATACTCAGATCTTCACCAAACGTTGCAGGGATACTTTGCATGTCAAGACACGTGGAAAAAACGTACAAAACAAGAGATTGGGGATATCAAGATTTTGGACGAATTTTTAAAGAATTTTCAAATTTTCAGAAAGGAGGTTCCATATAAGGTCAAAAACTACATACTCAGATCTTCACCAAACTTTGCAGGGATACATTGGATGTCAAGACACGTGGAAAAAACGTACAAAACAAGAGATTGGAGACATCAAGATTTTGGACGAATTTTTTAAGAATTTTCAAATTTTCAGATGGGAGGTTCCAGATAAGGTCAAAAACGACATACTCAGATCTTCACCAAACGTTGCAGGGATACTTTGCATGTCAAGACACGTGGAAAAAACGTACGAAACAAGAGACTGGGGACATCAAGATTTTGGACGAATTTTTTAAGAATTTTCAAATTTTTAGAAAGGAGGTTCCATATAAGGTCAAAAACTACATACTCAGATCTTCACCAAACATTGCAGGGATACATTGGATGTCAAGACACGTGGAAAAAACGTACAAAACAAGAGATTGGAGACATCAAGATTTTCCACGAATTTTTTAAGAATTTTCAAATTTTCAGATGGGAGGTTCTAGATAAGGTCAAAAACGACATACTCAGATCTTCACCAAACTTTGCATGGATACATTGGATGTCAAGACACGTGGAAAAAACATACAAAACATAGGATTGGGGACATCAAGATTTTGGACGAATTTTTTAAGAATTTTCAATTTTTCAGAAAGGAGGTTCCAGATAAGGTCAAAAACTACATACTCAGATCTTCACCAAACTTTGCAGGGATACATTGGATGTCAAAACACATGGAAAAAACGTACAAAACAAGAGATTGGAGACATCAAGATTTTGGACGAATTTTTTAAGAATTTTCAAATTTTCAGATAGGAGGTTCCATATAAGGTCAAAAACTACATACTCAGATCTTCAACAAACTTTGCAGGGATACATTGGATGTCAAGACACGTGGAAAAAACATACAAAACATAGGATTGGGGACATCAAGATTTTGGTCGAATTTTTTAAGAATTTTCAAATTTTCAGATAGGATGTTCCAGATAAGGTCAAAAACTACATACTCAGATCTTCACCAAACTTTGCAGGGATACATTGGATGTCAAGACACGTGGAAAAAACATACAAAACATAGGATTGGGGATATCAAGATTTTGGTCAAATTTTTTAAGAACTTTCAAATTTTCAGATAGGAGGTTCCATATAAGGTCAAAAACTACATACTCAGATCTTCACCAAACATTGCAGGGATACATTGGATGTCAAGACACGTGGAAAAAACGTACAAAACAAGAGATTGGAGACATCAAGATTTTGGACGAATTTTTGAAGAATTTTCAAACTTTCAGATAGGAGGTTCCAGATAAGGTCAAAAACTACATACTCAGATCTTCACCAAACGTTGCAGGGATACATTGGATGTCAAGACGCGTGGAAAAAACGTACAAAACAAAGGGATTGGAGACATCAAGATTTTGGACGAATTTTTTAAGAATTTTCAAATTTTCAGAAAGGAGGTTCCATATAAGGTCAAAAACTACATACTCAGATCATCACCAAACTTTGAAGGGATACATTGGATGTCAAGACACGTGGAAAAAACGTACAAAACAAGAGATTGGAGACATCAAGATTTTGGACGGATTTTTTAGGAATTTTCAAATTTTCAGATGGGAGGTTCCAGATAAGGTCAAAAACTACATACTCAGATCTTCACCAAACTTTGCAGGGATACATTGGATGTCGAGACACGTGGAAAAAACGTACAAAACAAGAGATTGGAGACATCAAGATTTTGGACGAATTTTTTAAGAATTTTCAAATTTTCAGATGGGAGGTTCCAGATAAGGTCAAAAACGACATACTCAGATCTTCACCAAACTTTTCAGGGATACATTGGATGTCAAGACACGTGGAAAAAACGTACAAAACAAGAGATTGGATACATCAAGATTTTGGACGAATTTTTTAAGAATTTTCAAATTTTCGGATAGGAGGTTCCATATTAGGTCAAAATCTACATACTCAGATCTTCACCAAACTTTGCAGGGATACATTGGATGTCAAGACACGTGTAAAAAACATACAAAACAAGAGATTGGGGTCATCAAGATTTTGGACGGATTTTTTAGGAATTTTCAAATTTTCAGATGGGAGGTTCCAGATAAGGTCAAAAACGACATACTCAGATCTTCACCAAACTTTTCAGGGATACATTGGATGTCAAGACACGTGGAAAAAACGTACAAAACAAGAGATTGGAGACATCAAGATTTTGGACGGATTTTTTAGGAATTTTCAAATTTTCAGATGGGAGGTTCCAGATAAGGTCAAAAACTACATACTCAGATCTTCACCAAACTTTCCAGGGATACATTGGATGTCGAGACACGTGGAAAAAACGTACAAAACAAGAGATTGGAGACATCAAGATCTTGGACGAATTTTTTAAGAATTTTCAAATTTTCAGATGGGAGGTTCCAGATAAGGTCAAAAACGACATACTCAGATCTTCACCAAACTTTTCAGGGATACATTGGATGTCAAGACACGTGGAAAAAACGTACAAAACAAGAGATTGGATACATCAAGATTTTGGACGAATTTTTTAAGAATTTTCTAATTTTCAGATAGGAGGTTCCATATAAGGTCAAAAACTACATACTCAGATCTTCACCAAACTTTGCAGGGATACATTGGATGTCAAGACACGTGGAAAAAACATACAAAACAAGAGATTGGGGTCATCAAGATTTTGGACGGATTTTTTAGGAATTTTCAAATTTTCAGATGGGAGGTTCCAGATAAGGTCAAAAACTACATACTCAGATCTTCACCAAACTTTGCAGGGATACATTGGATGTCAAGACACGTGGAAAAAACGTACAAAACAAGAGATTGGAGACATCAAGATTTTGGACGAATTTTTTAAGAATTTTCAAATTTTCAGAAAGGAGGTTCCAGATAAGGTCAAAAACTACATACTCAGATCTTCACCAAACTTTGCAGGGATACATTGGATGTCAAGACACATGGAAAAAACGTACAAAACAAGAGATTGGAGACATCAAGATTTTGGTCAAATTTTTTAAGAATTTTCAAATTTTCAGATAGGAGGTTCCATATAAGGTCAAAAACTACATACTCAGATCTTCACCAAACTTTGCAGGGATACATTGGATGTCAAGACACGTGGAAAAAACGTACAAAACAAGAGATTGGAGACATCAAGATTTTGGACGAATTTTTGAAGAATTTTCAAACTTTCAGATAGGAGGTTCCAGATAAGGTCAAAAACTACATACTCAGATCTTCACCAAACGTTGCAGGGATACATTGTATGTCAAGACACGTGGAAAAAACGTACAAAACAAGGGATTGGAGACATCAAGATTTTGGACGAATTTTTTAAGAATTTTCAAATTTTCAGAAAGGAGGTTCCATATAAGGTCAAAAACTACATACTCAGATCTTCACCAAACTTTGAAGGGATACATTGGATGTCAAGACACGTGGAAAAAACGTACAAAACAAGAGATTGGAGACATCAAGATTTTGGACGGATTTTTTAGGAATTTTCAAATTTTCAGATGGGAGGTTCCAGATAAGGTCAAAAACTACATACTCAGATCTTCACCAAACTTTGCAGGGATACATTGGATGTCGAGACACGTGGAAAAAACGTACAAAACAAGAGATTGCAGACATCAAGATTTTGGACGAATTTTTTAAGAATTTTCAAATTTTCAGATGGGAGGTTCCAGATAAGGTCAAAAACGACATACTCAGATCTTCATCAAACTTTTCAGGGATACATTGGATGTCAAGACACGTGCAAAAAACATACAAAACATAGGATTGGGGACATCATGATTTTGGTCAAATTTTTTAAAAATTTTCAAATTTTCAGATAGGAGGTTCCATATAAGGTCAAAGAATACATACTCAGATCTTCACCAAACTTTGCAGGGATACATTGGATGTCAAGACACATGGAAAAAACGTACAAAACAAGAGATTTGAGACATCAAGATTTTGGTCAAATTTTTTAAGAATTTTCAAATTTTCAGATAGGAGGTTCCATATAAGGTCAAAAACTACATACTCAGATCTTCACCAAACTTTGCAGGGATACATTGGATGTCAAGACACGTGGAAAAAACATACAAAATATAGGATTGGGGACATCAAGATTTTGGTCGAATTTTTTAAGAATTTTCAAATTTTCAGATAGGATGTTCCATATAAGGTCAAAAACTACATACTCAGATCTTCACCAAACTTTGCAGGGATACATTGGATGTCAAGACACGTGGAAAGAACATACAAAACATAGGATTGGGGATATCAAGGTTTTGGTCAAATTTTTTAAGAACTTTCAAATTTTCAGATAGGAGGTTCCATATAAGGTCAAAAACTACATACTCAGATCTTCATCAAACTTTGCATGGATACATTTTATGTCAAGACACGTGGAAAAAACATACAAAACAAGAGATTGGAGACATCAAGATTTTGGACGAATTTTTTAAGAATTTTCAAATTTTCAGAAAGGAGGTTCCAGATAAGGTCAAGAACTACATACTCAGATCTTCACCAAACGTTGCAGGGATACATTGGATGTCAAGACACATGGAAAACGTACAAAACAAGAGATTGGAGACATCAAGATTTTGGATGAATTTTTTAAGAATTTTCAAATTTTCAGATAGGAAGTTCCATATAAGGTCAAAAACTACATACTCAGATCTTCACCAAACTTTGAAGGGATACATTGGATGTCAAGACACGTGGAAAAAACATACAAAACATAGGATTAGGGACATCAAGATTTTGGTCGAATTTTTTAAGAATTTTCTAATTTTCAGATAGGAGGTTCCATATAAGGTCAAAAACTACATACTCAGATCTTCACCAAACTTTGCAGGGATACATTGCATGTCAAGACACGTGGAAAAAACGTACAAAACAAGAGATTGGGGTCATCAAGATTTTGGACGGATTTTTTAGGAATTTTCAAATTTTCAGATGGGAGGTTCCAGATAAGGTCAAAAACTACATACTCACATCTTCACCAAACTTTGCAGGGATACATTGGATGTCAAGACACGTGGAAAAAACGTACAAAACAAGAGATTGGAGACATCAAGATTTTGGACGAATTTTTTAAGAATTTTCAAATTTTCAGAAAGGATGTTCCAGATAAGGTCAAAAACTACATACTCAGATCTTCACCAAACTTTTCAGTTATACATTGGATGTCAAGACACGTGGAAAAAACATACAAAACATAGGATTGGGGACATCAAGATTTTGGTCAATTTTTTTAAGAATTTTCAAATTTTCAGAATGGATGTTCCAGATAAAGTCAAAAACGACATACTCAGATCTTCACCAAACTTTGCAGGGATACATTGGATGTCAAGACACGTGGAAAAAACGTACAAAACAAGAGATTGGAGACATCAAGATTTTGGACGGATTTATTAGGAATTTTCAAATTTTCAGATGGGAGGTTCCAGATAAGGTCAAAAACGACATACTCAGATCTTCACCAAACTTTTCAGGGATACATTGGATGTCAAGACACGTGGAAAAAACGTACAAAACAAGAGATTGGAGACATCAAGATTTTGGACGGATTTTTTAGGAATTTTCAAATTTTCAGATGGGAGGTTCCAGATAAGGTCAAAAACTACATACTCAGATCTTCACCAAACTTTGCAGGGATACATTGGATGTCGAGACACGTGGAAAAAACGTACAAAACAAGAGATTGGAGACATCAAGATCTTGGACGAATTTTTTAAGAATTTTCAAATTTTCAGATGGGAGGTTCCAGATAAGGTCAAAAACGACATACTCAGATCTTCACCAAACTTTTCAGGGATACATTGGATGTCAAGACACGTGGAAAAAACGTACAAAACAAGAGATTGGATACATCAAAATTTTGGACGAATTTTTTAAGAATTTTCTAATTTTCAGATAGGAGGTTCCATATAAGGTCAAAAACTACATACTCAGATCTTCACCAAACTTTGCAGGGATACATTGGATGTCAAGACACGTGGAAAAAACATACAAAACAAGAGATTGGGGTCATCAAGATTTTGGACGGATTTTTTAGGAATTTTCAAATTTTCAGATGGGAGGTTCCAGATAAGGTCAAAAACTGCATACTCAGATCTTCACCAAACTTTGCAGGGATACATTGGATGTCAAGACACGTGGAAAAAACGTACAAAACAAGAGATTGGAGACATCAAGATTTTGGACGAATTTTTTAAGAATTTTCAAATTTTCAGATGGGAGGTTCCAGATAAGGTCAAAAACGACATACTCAGATCTTCACCAAACTTTTCAGGGATACATTGGATGTCAAGACACGTGGAAAAAACGTACAAAACAAGAGATTGGATACATCAAGATTTTGGACGAATTTTTTAAGAATTTTCTAATTTTCAGATAGGAGGTTCCATATAAGGTCAAAAACTACATACTCAGATCATCACCAAACTTTGAAGGGATACATTGGATGTCAAGACACGTGGAAAAAACGTACAAAACAAGAGATTGGAGACATCAAGATTTTGGACGGATTTTTTAGGAATTTTCAAATTTTCAGATGGGAGGTTCCAGATAAGGTCAAAAACTACATACTCAGATCTTCACCAAACTTTGCAGGGATACATTGGATGTCGAGACACGTGGAAAAAACGTACAAAACAAGAGATTGGAGACATGAAGATTTTGGACGAATTTTTTAAGAATTTTCAAATTTTCAGATGGGAGGTTCCAGATAAGGTCAAAAACGACATACTCAGATCTTCACCAAACTTTTCAGGGATACATTGGATGTCAAGACACGTGGAAAAAACGTACAAAACAAGAGATTGGATACATCAAGATTTTGGACGAATTTTTTAAGAATTTTCAAATTTTCGGATAGGAGGTTCCATATAAGGTCAAAAACTACATACTCAGATCTTCACCAAACTTTGCAGGGATACATTGGATGTCAAGACACGTGTAAAAAACATACAAAACAAGAGATTGGGGTCATCAAGATTTTGGACGGATTTTTTAGGAATTTTCAAATTTTCAGTTGGGAGGTTCCAGATAAGGTCAAAAACGACATACTCAGATCTTCACCAAACTTTTCAGGGATACATTGGATGTCAAGACACGTGGAAAAAACGTACAAAACAAGAGATTGGGGACATCAAGATTTTGGACGAATTTTTTAAGAATTTTCAAATTTTCAGAAAGGAGGTTCCATATAAGGTCAAAAACTACATACTCAGATCTTCACCAAACTTTGCAGGGATACATTGGATGTCAAGACAAGTGGAAAAAACGTACAAAACAAGAGATTGGAGACATCAAGATTTTGGACGAATTCTTTAAGAGTTTTCAAATATTCAGATAGGAGGGTCCAGATAAGGTCAAAAACTACATACTCAGATCTTCACCAAACTTTGCAGGGATACATTGGATGTCAAGACACGTGGAAAAAACGTACAAAACAAGAGATTGGAGACATCAAGATTTTGGACGAATTTTTGAGGAATTTTCAAATTTTCAGAAATGAGGTTCCAGATATGGTCAAAAACTACATACTCAGATCTTCACCAAACGTTGCAGGGATACTTTGCATGTCAAGACACGTGGAAAAAACGTACAAAACAAGAGAATGGAGACATCAAGATTTTCGACGAACTTTTTAAGAATTTTCAAATTTTCAGATGGGAGGTTCCAGATAAGGTCAAAAACGACATACTCAGATCTTCACCAAACTTTGCAGGGATACTCTGCATGTCAAGACACGTGGAAAAAACGTACAAAACAAGAGATTGGAGACATCAAGATTTTCGACGAATTTTTTAAGAATTTTCAAATTTTCAGAAAGGATGTTCCAGATAAGGTCAAAACCGACATACTCAGATCTTCACCAAACTTTGCAGGGATACATTGGATGTCAAGACACGTGGAAAAAACGTACAAAACAAGAGATTGGAGACATCAAGATTTTGGACGATTTTTTTAAGAATTTTCAAATTTTCAGATAGGAGGTTCCAGATAAGGTCAAAAACTACATACTCAGATCTTCACCAAGCTTTGCAGGGATACATTGGATGTCAAGACACGTGGAAAAAACGTACAAAACAAGAGATTGGAGACATCAAGATTTTGGACGAATTTTTTAAGAATTTTCAAATTTTCAGATGGGAGGTTCCAGATAAGGTCAAAAACGACATACTCAGATCTTCACCAAACGTTGCAGGGATACTTTGCATGTCAAGACACGTGGAAAAAACGTACGAAACAAGAGACTGGGGACATCAAGATTTTGGACGAATTTTTTAAGAATTTTCAAATTTTTAGAAAGGAGGTTCCATATAAGGTCAAAAACTACATACTCAGATCTTCACCAAACATTGCAGGGATACATTGGATGTCAAGACACGTGGAAAAAACGTACAAAACAAGAGATTGGAGACATCAAGATTTTCCACGAATTTTTTAAGAATTTTCAAATTTTCAGATGGGAGGTTCTAGATAAGGTCAAAAACGACATACTCAGATCTTCACCAAACTTTGCATGGATACATTGGATGTCAAGACACGTGGAAAAAACATACAAAACATAGGATTGGGGACATCAAGATTTTGGACGAATTTTTTAAGAATTTTCAATTTTTCAGAAAGGAGGTTCCAGATAAGGTCAAAAACTATATACTCAGATCTTCACCAAACTTTGCAGGGATACATTGGATGTCAAAACACATGGAAAAAACGTACAAAACAAGAGATTGGAGACATCAAGATTTTGGACGAATTTTTTAAGAATTTTCAAATTTTCAGATAGGAGGTTCCATATAAGGTCAAAAACTACATACTCAGATCTTCAACAAACTTTGCAGGGATACATTGGATGTCAAGACACGTGGAAAAAACATACAAAACATAGGATTGGGGACATCAAGATTTTGGTCGAATTTTTTAAGAATTTTCAAATTTTCAGATAGGATGTTCCAGATAAGGTCAAAAACTACATACTCAGATCTTCACCAAACTTTGCAGGGATACATTGGATGTCAAGACACGTGGAAAAAACATACAAAACATAGGATTGGGGATATCAAGATTTTGGTCAAATTTTTTAAGAACTTTCAAATTTTCAGATAGGAGGTTCCATATAAGGTCAAAAACTACATACTCAGATCTTCACCAAACATTGCAGGGATACATTGGATGTCAAGACACGTGGAAAAAACGTACAAAACAAGAGATTGGAGACATCAAGATTTTGGACGAATTTTTGAAGAATTTTCAAACTTTCAGATAGGAGGTTCCAGATAAGGTCAAAAACTACATACTCAGATCTTCACCAAACGTTGCAGGGATACATTGGATGTCAAGACACGTGGAAAAAACGTACAAAACAAAGGGATTGGAGACATCAAGATTTTGGACGAATTTTTTAAGAATTTTCAAATTTTCAGAAAGGAGGTTCCATATAAGGTCAAAAACTACATACTCAGATCATCACCAAACTTTGAAGGGATACATTGGATGTCAAGACACGTGGAAAAAACGTACAAAACAAGAGAATGGAGCCATCAAGATTTTGGACGGATTTTTTAGGAATTTTCAAATTTTCAGATGGGAGGTTCCAGATAAGGTCAAAAACTACATACTCAGATCTTCACCAAACTTTGCAGGGATACATTGGATGTCGAGACACGTGGAAAAAACGTACAAAACAAGAGATTGGAGACATCAAGATTTTGGACGAATTTTTTAAGAATTTTCAAATTTTCAGATGGGAGGTTCCAGATAAGGTCAAAAACGACATACTCAGATCTTCACCAAACTTTTCAGGGATACATTGGATGTCAAGACACGTGGAAAAAACGTACAAAACAAGAGATTGGATACATCAAGATTTTGGACGAATTTTTTAAGAATTTTCAAATTTTCGGATAGGAGGTTCCATATAAGGTCAAAAACTACATACTCAGATCTTCACCAAACTTTGCAGGGATACATTGGATGTCAAGACACGTGTAAAAAACATACAAAACAAGAGATTGGGGTCATCAAGATTTTGGACGGATTTTTTAGGAATTTTCAAATTTTCAGATGGGAGGTTCCAGATAAGGTCAAAAACGACATACTCAGATCTTCACCAAACTTTTCAGGGATACATTGGATGTCAAGACACGTGGAAAAAACGTACAAAACAAGAGATTGGAGACATCAAGATTTTGGACGGATTTTTTAGGAATTTTCAAATTTTCAGATGGGAGGTTCCAGATAAGGTCAAAAACTACATACTCAGATCTTCACCAAACTTTCCAGGGATACATTGGATGTCGAGACACGTGGAAAAAACGTACAAAACAAGAGATTGGAGACATCAAGATCTTGGACGAATTTTTTAAGAATTTTCAAATTTTCAGATGGGAGGTTCCAGATAAGGTCAAAAACGACATACTCAGATCTTCACCAAACTTTTCAGGGATACATTGGATGTCAAGACACGTGGACAAAACGTACAAAACAAGAGATTGGATACATCAAGATTTTGGACGAATTTTTTAAGAATTTTCTAATTTTCAGATAGGAGGTTCCATATAAGGTCAAAAACTACATACTCAGATCTTCACCAAACTTTGCAGGGATACATTGGATGTCAAGACACGTGGAAAAAACATACAAAACAAGAGATTGGGGTCATCAAGATTTTGGACGGATTTTTTAGGAATTTTCAAATTTTCAGATGGGAGGTTCCAGATAAGGTCAAAAACTACATACTCAGATCTTCACCAAACTTTGCAGGGATACATTGGATGTCAAGACACGTGGAAAAAACGTACAAAACAAGAGATTGGAGACATCAAGATTTTGGACGAATTTTTTAAGAATTTTCAAATTTTCAGAAAGGAGGTTCCAGATAAGGTCAAAAACTACATACTCAGATCTTCACCAAACTTTGCAGGGATACATTGGATGTCAAGACACATGGAAAAAACGTACAAAACAATAGATTGGAGACATCAAGATTTTGGTCAAATTTTTTAAGAATTTTCAAATTTTCAGATAGGAGGTTCCATATAAGGTCAAAAACTACATACTCAGATCTTCACCAAACTTTGCAGGGATACATTGGATGTCAAGACACGTGGAAAAAACATACAAAACATAGGATTGGGGACATCAAGATTTTGGTCGAATTTTTTAAGAATTTTCAAATTTTCAGATAGGATGTTCCAGATAAGGTCAAAAACTACATACTCAGATCTTCACCAAACTTTGCAGGGATACATTGGATGTCAAGGCACGTGGAAAAAACATACAAAACATAGGATTGGGGATATCAAGATTTTGGTCAAATTTTTTAAGAACTTTCAAATTTTCAGATGGGAGGTTCCATATAAGGTCAAAAACTACATACTCAGATCTTCACCAAACATTGCAGGGATACATTGGATGTCAAGACACGTGGAAAAAACGTACAAAACAAGAGATTGGAGACATCAAGATTTTGGACGAATTTTTGAAGAATTTTCAAACTTTCAGATAGGAGGTTCCAGATAAGGTCAAAAACTACATACTCAGATCTTCACCAAACGTTGCAGGGATACATTGTATGTCAAGACACGTGGAAAAAACGTACAAAACAAGGGATTGGAGACATCAAGATTTTGGACGAATTTTTTAAGAATTTTCAAATTTTCAGAAAGGAGGTTCCATATAAGGTCAAAAACTACATACTCAGATCTTCACCAAACTTTGAAGGGATACATTGGATGTCAAGACACGTGGAAAAAACGTACAAAACAAGAGATTGGAGACATCAAGATTTTGGACGGATTTTTTAGGAATTTTCAAATTTTCAGATGGGAGGTTCCAGATAAGGTCAAAAACTACATACTCAGATCTTCACCAAACTTTGCAGGGATACATTGGATGTCGAGACACGTGGAAAAAACGTACAAAACAAGAGATTGCAGACATCAAGATTTTGGACGAATTTTTTAAGAATTTTCAAATTTTCAGATGGGAGGTTCCAGATAAGGTCAAAAACGACATACTCAGATCTTCATCAAACTTTTCAGGGATACATTGGATGTCAAGACACGTGCAAAAAACATACAAAACATAGGATTGGGGACATCATGATTTTGGTCAAATTTTTTAAAAATTTTCAAATTTTCAGATAGGAGGTTCCATATAAGGTCAAAGAATACATACTCAGATCTTCACCAAACTTTGCAGGGATACATTGGATGTCAAGACACATGGAAAAAACGTACAAAACAAGAGATTTGAGACATCAAGATTTTGGTCAAATTTTTTAAGAATTTTCAAATTTTCAGATAGGAGGTTCCATATAAGGTCAAAAACTACATACTCAGATCTTCACCAAACTTTGCAGGGATACATTGGATGTCAAGACACGTGGAAAAAACATACAAAATATAGGATTGGGGACATCAAGATTTTGGTCGAATTTTTTAAGAATTTTCAAATTTTCAGATAGGATGTTCCATATAAGGTCAAAAACTACATACTCAGATCTTCACCAAACTTTGCAGGGATACATTGGATGTCAAGACACGTGGAAAGAACATACAAAACATAGGATTGGGGATATCAAGGTTTTGGTCAAATTTTTTAAGAACTTTCAAATTTTCAGATAGGAGGTTCCATATAAGGTCAAAAACTACATACTCAGATCTTCATCAAACTTTGCATGGATACATTTTATGTCAAGACACGTGGAAAAAACATACAAAACAAGAGATTGGAGACATCAAGATTTTGGACGAATTTTTTAAGAATTTTCAAATTTTCAGAAAGGAGGTTCCAGATAAGGTCAAGAACTACATACTCAGATCTTCACCAAACGTTGCAGGGATACATTGGATGTCAAGACACATGGAAAACGTACAAAACAAGAGATTGGAGACATCAAGATTTTGGATGAATTTTTTAAGAATTTTCAAATTTTCAGATAGGAAGTTCCATATAAGGTCAAAAACTACATACTCAGATCTTCACCAAACTTTGAAGGGATACATTGGATGTCAAGACACGTGGAAAAAACATACAAAACATAGGATTAGGGACATCAAGATTTTGGTCGAATTTTTTAAGAATTTTCTAATTTTCAGATAGGAGGTTCCATATAAGGTCAAAAACTACATACTCAGATCTTCACCAAACTTTGCAGGGATACATTGCATGTCAAGACACGTGGAAAAAACGTACAAAACAAGAGATTGGGGTCATCAAGATTTTGGACGGATTTTTTAGGAATTTTCAAATTTTCAGATGGGAGGTTCCAGATAAGGTCAAAAACTACATACTCACATCTTCACCAAACTTTGCAGGGATACATTGGATGTCAAGACACGTGGAAAAAACGTACAAAACAAGAGATTGGAGACATCAAGATTTTGGACGAATTTTTTAAGAATTTTCAAATTTTCAGAAAGGATGTTCCAGATAAGGTCAAAAACTACATACTCAGATCTTCACCAAACTTTTCAGTTATACATTGGATGTCAAGACACGTGGAAAAAACATACAAAACATAGGATTGGGGACATCAAGATTTTGGTCAATTTTTTTAAGAATTTTCAAATTTTCAGAATGGATGTTCCAGATAAAGTCAAAAACGACATACTCAGATCTTCACCAAACTTTGCAGGGATACATTGGATGTCAAGACACGTGGAAAAAACGTACAAAACAAGAGATTGGAGACATCAAGATTTTGGACGGATTTATTAGGAATTTTCAAATTTTCAGATGGGAGGTTCCAGATAAGGTCAAAAACGACATACTCAGATCTTCACCAAACTTTTCAGGGATACATTGGATGTCAAGACACGTGGAAAAAACGTACAAAACAAGAGATTGGAGACATCAAGATTTTGGACGGATTTTTTAGGAATTTTCAAATTTTCAGATGGGAGGTTCCAGATAAGGTCAAAAACTACATACTCAGATCTTCACCAAACTTTGCAGGGATACATTGGATGTCGAGACACGTGGAAAAAACGTACAAAACAAGAGATTGGAGACATCAAGATCTTGGACGAATTTTTTAAGAATTTTCAAATTTTCAGATGGGAGGTTCCAGATAAGGTCAAAAACGACATACTCAGATCTTCACCAAACTTTTCAGGGATACATTGGATGTCAAGACACGTGGAAAAAACGTACAAAACAAGAGATTGGATACATCAAAATTTTGGACGAATTTTTTAAGAATTTTCTAATTTTCAGATAGGAGGTTCCATATAAGGTCAAAAACTACATACTCAGATCTTCACCAAACTTTGCAGGGATACATTGGATGTCAAGACACGTGGAAAAAACATACAAAACAAGAGATTGGGGTCATCAAGATTTTGGACGGATTTTTTAGGAATTTTCAAATTTTCAGATGGGAGGTTCCAGATAAGGTCAAAAACTGCATACTCAGATCTTCACCAAACTTTGCAGGGATACATTGGATGTCAAGACACGTGGAAAAAACGTACAAAACAAGAGATTGGAGACATCAAGATTTTGGACGAATTTTTTAAGAATTTTCAAATTTTCAGATGGGAGGTTCCAGATAAGGTCAAAAACGACATACTCAGATCTTCACCAAACTTTTCAGGGATACATTGGATGTCAAGACACGTGGAAAAAACGTACAAAACAAGAGATTGGATACATCAAGATTTTGGACGAATTTTTTAAGAATTTTCTAATTTTCAGATAGGAGGTTCCATATAAGGTCAAAAACTACATACTCAGATCATCACCAAACTTTGAAGGGATACATTGGATGTCAAGACACGTGGAAAAAACGTACAAAACAAGAGATTGGAGACATCAAGATTTTGGACGGATTTTTTAGGAATTTTCAAATTTTCAGATGGGAGGTTCCAGATAAGGTCAAAAACTACATACTCAGATCTTCACCAAACTTTGCAGGGATACATTGGATGTCGAGACACGTGGAAAAAACGTACAAAACAAGAGATTGGAGACATGAAGATTTTGGACGAATTTTTTAAGAATTTTCAAATTTTCAGATGGGAGGTTCCAGATAAGGTCAAAAACGACATACTCAGATCTTCACCAAACTTTTCAGGGATACATTGGATGTCAAGACACGTGGAAAAAACGTACAAAACAAGAGATTGGATACATCAAGATTTTGGACGAATTTTTTAAGAATTTTCAAATTTTCGGATAGGAGGTTCCATATAAGGTCAAAAACTACATACTCAGATCTTCACCAAACTTTGCAGGGATACATTGGATGTCAAGACACGTGTAAAAAACATACAAAACAAGAGATTGGGGTCATCAAGATTTTGGACGGATTTTTTAGGAATTTTCAAATTTTCAGTTGGGAGGTTCCAGATAAGGTCAAAAACGACATACTCAGATCTTCACCAAACTTTTCAGGGATACATTGGATGTCAAGACACGTGGAAAAAACGTACAAAACAAGAGATTGGGGACATCAAGATTTTGGACGAATTTTTTAAGAATTTTCAAATTTTCAGAAAGGAGGTTCCATATAAGGTCAAAAACTACATACTCAGATCTTCACCAAACTTTGCAGGGATACATTGGATGTCAAGACAAGTGGAAAAAACGTACAAAACAAGAGATTGGAGACATCAAGATTTTGGACGAATTCTTTAAGAGTTTTCAAATATTCAGATAGGAGGGTCCAGATAAGGTCAAAAACTACATACTCAGATCTTCACCAAACTTTGCAGGGATACATTGGATGTCAAGACACGTGGAAAAAACGTACAAAACAAGAGATTGGAGACATCAAGATTTTGGACGAATTTTTGAGGAATTTTCAAATTTTCAGAAATGAGGTTCCAGATATGGTCAAAAACTACATACTCAGATCTTCACCAAACGTTGCAGGGATACTTTGCATGTCAAGACACGTGGAAAAAACGTACAAAACAAGAGAATGGAGACATCAAGATTTTCGACGAACTTTTTAAGAATTTTCAAATTTTCAGATGGGAGGTTCCAGATAAGGTCAAAAACGACATACTCAGATCTTCACCAAACTTTGCAGGGATACTCTGCATGTCAAGACACGTGGAAAAAACGTACAAAACAAGAGATTGGAGACATCAAGATTTTCGACGAATTTTTTAAGAATTTTCAAATTTTCAGAAAGGATGTTCCAGATAAGGTCAAAACCGACATACTCAGATCTTCACCAAACTTTGCAGGGATACATTGGATGTCAAGACACGTGGAAAAAACGTACAAAACAAGAGATTGGAGACATCAAGATTTTGGACGATTTTTTTAAGAATTTTCAAATTTTCAGATAGGAGGTTCCAGATAAGGTCAAAAACTACATACTCAGATCTTCACCAAGCTTTGCAGGGATACATTGGATGTCAAGACACGTGGAAAAAACGTACAAAACAAGAGATTGGAGACATCAAGATTTTGGACGAATTTTTTAAGAATTTTCAAATTTTCAGATGGGAGGTTCCAGATAAGGTCAAAAACGACATACTCAGATCTTCACCAAACGTTGCAGGGATACTTTGCATGTCAAGACACGTGGAAAAAACGTACGAAACAAGAGACTGGGGACATCAAGATTTTGGACGAATTTTTTAAGAATTTTCAAATTTTTAGAAAGGAGGTTCCATATAAGGTCAAAAACTACATACTCAGATCTTCACCAAACATTGCAGGGATACATTGGATGTCAAGACACGTGGAAAAAACGTACAAAACAAGAGATTGGAGACATCAAGATTTTCCACGAATTTTTTAAGAATTTTCAAATTTTCAGATGGGAGGTTCTAGATAAGGTCAAAAACGACATACTCAGATCTTCACCAAACTTTGCATGGATACATTGGATGTCAAGACACGTGGAAAAAACATACAAAACATAGGATTGGGGACATCAAGATTTTGGACGAATTTTTTAAGAATTTTCAATTTTTCAGAAAGGAGGTTCCAGATAAGGTCAAAAACTATATACTCAGATCTTCACCAAACTTTGCAGGGATACATTGGATGTCAAAACACATGGAAAAAACGTACAAAACAAGAGATTGGAGACATCAAGATTTTGGACGAATTTTTTAAGAATTTTCAAATTTTCAGATAGGAGGTTCCATATAAGGTCAAAAACTACATACTCAGATCTTCAACAAACTTTGCAGGGATACATTGGATGTCAAGACACGTGGAAAAAACATACAAAACATAGGATTGGGGACATCAAGATTTTGGTCGAATTTTTTAAGAATTTTCAAATTTTCAGATAGGATGTTCCAGATAAGGTCAAAAACTACATACTCAGATCTTCACCAAACTTTGCAGGGATACATTGGATGTCAAGACACGTGGAAAAAACATACAAAACATAGGATTGGGGATATCAAGATTTTGGTCAAATTTTTTAAGAACTTTCAAATTTTCAGATAGGAGGTTCCATATAAGGTCAAAAACTACATACTCAGATCTTCACCAAACATTGCAGGGATACATTGGATGTCAAGACACGTGGAAAAAACGTACAAAACAAGAGATTGGAGACATCAAGATTTTGGACGAATTTTTGAAGAATTTTCAAACTTTCAGATAGGAGGTTCCAGATAAGGTCAAAAACTACATACTCAGATCTTCACCAAACGTTGCAGGGATACATTGGATGTCAAGACACGTGGAAAAAACGTACAAAACAAAGGGATTGGAGACATCAAGATTTTGGACGAATTTTTTAAGAATTTTCAAATTTTCAGAAAGGAGGTTCCATATAAGGTCAAAAACTACATACTCAGATCATCACCAAACTTTGAAGGGATACATTGGATGTCAAGACACGTGGAAAAAACGTACAAAACAAGAGAATGGAGCCATCAAGATTTTGGACGGATTTTTTAGGAATTTTCAAATTTTCAGATGGGAGGTTCCAGATAAGGTCAAAAACTACATACTCAGATCTTCACCAAACTTTGCAGGGATACATTGGATGTCGAGACACGTGGAAAAAACGTACAAAACAAGAGATTGGAGACATCAAGATTTTGGACGAATTTTTTAAGAATTTTCAAATTTTCAGATGGGAGGTTCCAGATAAGGTCAAAAACGACATACTCAGATCTTCACCAAACTTTTCAGGGATACATTGGATGTCAAGACACGTGGAAAAAACGTACAAAACAAGAGATTGGATACATCAAGATTTTGGACGAATTTTTTAAGAATTTTCAAATTTTCGGATAGGAGGTTCCATATAAGGTCAAAAACTACATACTCAGATCTTCACCAAACTTTGCAGGGATACATTGGATGTCAAGACACGTGTAAAAAACATACAAAACAAGAGATTGGGGTCATCAAGATTTTGGACGGATTTTTTAGGAATTTTCAAATTTTCAGATGGGAGGTTCCAGATAAGGTCAAAAACGACATACTCAGATCTTCACCAAACTTTTCAGGGATACATTGGATGTCAAGACACGTGGAAAAAACGTACAAAACAAGAGATTGGAGACATCAAGATTTTGGACGGATTTTTTAGGAATTTTCAAATTTTCAGATGGGAGGTTCCAGATAAGGTCAAAAACTACATACTCAGATCTTCACCAAACTTTCCAGGGATACATTGGATGTCGAGACACGTGGAAAAAACGTACAAAACAAGAGATTGGAGACATCAAGATCTTGGACGAATTTTTTAAGAATTTTCAAATTTTCAGATGGGAGGTTCCAGATAAGGTCAAAAACGACATACTCAGATCTTCACCAAACTTTTCAGGGATACATTGGATGTCAAGACACGTGGACAAAACGTACAAAACAAGAGATTGGATACATCAAGATTTTGGACGAATTTTTTAAGAATTTTCTAATTTTCAGATAGGAGGTTCCATATAAGGTCAAAAACTACATACTCAGATCTTCACCAAACTTTGCAGGGATACATTGGATGTCAAGACACGTGGAAAAAACATACAAAACAAGAGATTGGGGTCATCAAGATTTTGGACGGATTTTTTAGGAATTTTCAAATTTTCAGATGGGAGGTTCCAGATAAGGTCAAAAACTACATACTCAGATCTTCACCAAACTTTGCAGGGATACATTGGATGTCAAGACACGTGGAAAAAACGTACAAAACAAGAGATTGGAGACATCAAGATTTTGGACGAATTTTTTAAGAATTTTCAAATTTTCAGAAAGGAGGTTCCAGATAAGGTCAAAAACTACATACTCAGATCTTCACCAAACTTTGCAGGGATACATTGGATGTCAAGACACATGGAAAAAACGTACAAAACAATAGATTGGAGACATCAAGATTTTGGTCAAATTTTTTAAGAATTTTCAAATTTTCAGATAGGAGGTTCCATATAAGGTCAAAAACTACATACTCAGATCTTCACCAAACTTTGCAGGGATACATTGGATGTCAAGACACGTGGAAAAAACATACAAAACATAGGATTGGGGACATCAAGATTTTGGTCGAATTTTTTAAGAATTTTCAAATTTTCAGATAGGATGTTCCAGATAAGGTCAAAAACTACATACTCAGATCTTCACCAAACTTTGCAGGGATACATTGGATGTCAAGGCACGTGGAAAAAACATACAAAACATAGGATTGGGGATATCAAGATTTTGGTCAAATTTTTTAAGAACTTTCAAATTTTCAGATGGGAGGTTCCATATAAGGTCAAAAACTACATACTCAGATCTTCACCAAACATTGCAGGGATACATTGGATGTCAAGACACGTGGAAAAAACGTACAAAACAAGAGATTGGAGACATCAAGATTTTGGACGAATTTTTGAAGAATTTTCAAACTTTCAGATAGGAGGTTCCAGATAAGGTCAAAAACTACATACTCAGATCTTCACCAAACGTTGCAGGGATACATTGTATGTCAAGACACGTGGAAAAAACCTACAAAACAAGGGATTGGAGACATCAAGATTTTGGACGAATTTTTTAAGAATTTTCAAATTTTCAGAAAGGAGGTTCCATATAAAGTCAAAAACTACATACTCAGATCTTCACCAAACTTTGAAAGGATACATTGGATGTCAAGACACGTGGAAAAAACGTACAAAACAAGAGATTGGAGACATCAAGATTTTGGACGGATTTTTTAGGAATTTTCAAATTTTCAGATGGGAGGTTCCAGATAAGGTCAAAAACTACATACTCAGATCTTCACCAAACTTTGCAGGGATACATTGGATGTCGAGACACGTGGAAAAAACGTACAAAACAAGAGATTGCAGACATCAAGATTTTGGACGAATTTTTTAAGAATTTTCAAATTTTCAGATGGGAGGTTCCAGATAAGGTCAAAAACGACATACTCAGATCTTCATCAAACTTTTCAGGGATACATTGGATGTCAAGACACGTGCAAAAAACATACAAAACATAGGATTGGGGACATCATGATTTTGGTCAAATTTTTTAAAAATTTTCAAATTTTCAGATAGGAGGTTCCATATAAGGTCAAAGAATACATACTCAGATCTTCACCAAACTTTGCAGGGATACATTGGATGTCAAGACACATGGAAAAAACGTACAAAACAAGAGATTTGAGACATCAAGATTTTGGTCAAATTTTTTAAGAATTTTCAAATTTTCAGATAGGAGGTTCCATATAAGGTCAAAAACTACATACTCAGATCTTCACCAAACTTTGCAGGGATACATTGGATGTCAAGACACGTGGAAAAAACATACAAAATATAGGATTGGGGACATCAAGATTTTGGTCGAATTTTTTAAGAATTTTCAAATTTTCAGATAGGATGTTCCATATAAGGTCAAAAACTACATACTCAGATCTTCACCAAACTTTGCAGGGATACATTGGATGTCAAGACACGTGGAAAGAACATACAAAACATAGGATTGGGGATATCAAGGTTTTGGTCAAATTTTTTAAGAACTTTCAAATTTTCAGATAGGAGGTTCCATATAAGGTCAAAAACTACATACTCAGATCTTCATCAAACTTTGCATGGATACATTTTATGTCAAGACACGTGGAAAAAACATACAAAACAAGAGATTGGAGACATCAAGATTTTGGACGAATTTTTTAAGAATTTTCAAATTTTCAGAAAGGAGGTTCCAGATAAGGTCAAGAACTACATACTCAGATCTTCACCAAACGTTGCAGGGATACATTGGATGTCAAGACACATGGAAAACGTACAAAACAAGAGATTGGAGACATCAAGATTTTGGATGAATTTTTTAAGAATTTTCAAATTTTCAGATAGGAAGTTCCATATAAGGTCAAAAACTACATACTCAGATCTTCACCAAACTTTGAAGGGATACATTGGATGTCAAGACACGTGGAAAAAACATACAAAACATAGGATTAGGGACATCAAGATTTTGGTCGAATTTTTTAAGAATTTTCTAATTTTCAGATAGGAGGTTCCATATAAGGTCAAAAACTACATACTCAGATCTTCACCAAACTTTGCAGGGATACATTGCATGTCAAGACACGTGGAAAAAACGTACAAAACAAGAGATTGGGGTCATCAAGATTTTGGACGGATTTTTTAGGAATTTTCAAATTTTCAGATGGGAGGTTCCAGATAAGGTCAAAAACTACATACTCACATCTTCACCAAACTTTGCAGGGATACATTGGATGTCAAGACACGTGGAAAAAACGTACAAAACAAGAGATTGGAGACATCAAGATTTTGGACGAATTTTTTAAGAATTTTCAAATTTTCAGAAAGGATGTTCCAGATAAGGTCAAAAACTACATACTCAGATCTTCACCAAACTTTTCAGTTATACATTGGATGTCAAGACACGTGGAAAAAACATACAAAACATAGGATTGGGGACATCAAGATTTTGGTCAAATTTTTTAAGAATTTTCAAATTTTCAGAATGGATGTTCCAGATAAAGTCAAAAACGACATACTCAGATCTTCACCAAACTTTGCAGGGATACATTGGATGTCAAGACACGTGGAAAAAACGTACAAAACAAGAGATTGGAGACATCAAGATTTTGGACGGATTTATTAGGAATTTTCAAATTTTCAGATGGGAGGTTCCAGATAAGGTCAAAAACGACATACTCAGATCTTCACCAAACTTTTCAGGGATACATTGGATGTCAAGACACGTGGAAAAAACGTACAAAACAAGAGATTGGAGACATCAAGATTTTGGACGGATTTTTTAGGAATTTTCAAATTTTCAGATGGGAGGTTCCAGATAAGGTCAAAAACTACATACTCAGATCTTCACCAAACTTTGCAGGGATACATTGGATGTCGAGACACGTGGAAAAAACGTACAAAACAAGAGATTGGAGACATCAAGATCTTGGACGAATTTTTTAAGAATTTTCAAATTTTCAGATGGGAGGTTCCAGATAAGGTCAAAAACGACATACTCAGATCTTCACCAAACTTTTCAGGGATACATTGGATGTCAAGACACGTGGAAAAAACGTACAAAACAAGAGATTGGATACATCAAGATTTTGGACGAATTTTTTAAGAATTTTCTAATTTTCAGATAGGAGGTTCCATATAAGGTCAAAAACTACATACTCAGATCTTCACCAAACTTTGCAGGGATACATTGGATGTCAAGACACGTGGAAAAAACATACAAAACAAGAGATTGGGGTCATCAAGATTTTGGACGGATTTTTTAGGAATTTTCAAATTTTCAGATGGGAGGTTCCAGATAAGGTCAAAAACTACATACTCAGATCTTCACCAAACTTTGCAGGGATACATTGGATGTCAAGACACGTGGAAAAAACGTACAAAACAAGAGATTGGAGACATCAAGATTTTGGACGAATTTTTTAAGAATTTTCAAATTTTGAGAAAGGAGGTTCCAGATAAGGTCAAAAACTACATACTCAGATCTTCACCAAACTTTGCAGGGATACATTGGATGTCAAGACACATGGAAAAAACGTACAAAACAAGAGATTGGAGACATCAAGATTTTGGTCAAATTTTTTAAGAATTTTCAAATTTTCAGATAGGAGGTTCCATATAAGGTCAAAAACTACATACTCAGATCTTCACCAAACTTTGCAGGGATACATTGGATGTCAAGACACGTGGAAAAAACATACAAAACATAGGATTGGGGACATCAAGATTTTGGTCGAATTTTTTAAGAATTTTCAAATTTTCAGATAGGATGTTCCAGATAAGGTCAAAACTACATACTCAGATCTTCACCAAACTTTGCAGGGATACATTGGATGTCAAGACACGTGGAAAAAACATACAAAACATAGGATTGGGGATATCAAGATTTTGGTCAAATTTTTTAAGAACTTTCAAATTTTCAGATAGGAGGTTCCATATAAGGTCAAAAATTACATACTCAGATCTTCACCAAACATTGCAGGGATACATTGGATGTCAAGACACGTGGAAAAAACGTACAAAACAAGAGATTGGAGACATCAAGATTTTGGACGAATTTTTGAAGAATTTTCAAACTTTCAGATAGGAGGTTCCAGATAAGGTCAAAAACTACATACTCAGATCTTCACCAAACGTTGCAGGGATACATTGTATGTCAAGACACGTGGAAAAAACGTACAAAACAAGGGATTGGAGACATCAAGATTTTGGACGAATTTTTTAAGAATTTTCAAATTTTCAGAAAGGAGGTTCCATATAAGGTCAAAAACTACATACTCAGATCTTCACCAAACTTTGAAGGGATATATTGGATGTCAAGACACGTGGAAAAAACGTACAAAACAAGAGATTGGAGACATCAAGATTTTGGACGGATTTTTTAGGAATTTTCAAATTTTCAGATGGGAGGTTCCAGATAAGGTCAAAAACTACATACTCAGATCTTCACCAAACTTTGCAGGGAAAATTGGATGTCGAGACACGTGGAAAAAACGTACAAAACAAGAGATTGCAGACATCAAGATTTTGGACGAATTTTTTAAGAATTTTCAAATTTTCAGATGGGAGGTTCCAGATAAGGTCAAAAACGACATACTCAGATCTTCATCAAACTTTTCAGGGATACATTGGATGTCAAGACACGTGCAAAAAACATACAAAACATAGGATTGGGGACATCAAGATTTTGGTCAAATTTTTTAAAAATTTTCAAATTTTCAGATAGGAGGTTCCATATAAGGTCAAAGAATACATACTCAGATCTTCACCAAACTTTGCAGGGATACATTGGATGTCAAGACACATGGAAAAAACGTACAAAACAAGAGATTTGAGACATCAAGATTTTGGTCAAATTTTTTAAGAATTTTCAAATTTTCAGATAGGAGGTTCCATATAAGGTCAAAAACTACATACTCAGATCTTCACCAAACTTTGCAGGGATACATTGGATGTCAAGACACGTGGAAAAAACATACAAAATATAGGATTGGGGACATCAAGATTTTGGTCGAATTTTTTAAGAATTTTCAAATTTTCAGATAGGAGGTTCCATATAAGGTCAAAAACTACATACTCAGATCTTCACCAAACTTTGCAGGGATACATTGGATGTCAAGACACGTGGAAAGAACATACAAAACATAGGATTGGGGATATCAAGATTTTGGTCAAATTTTTTAAGAACTTTCAAATTTTCAGATAGGAGGTTCCATATAAGGTCAAAAACTACATACTCAGATCTTCATCAAACTTTGCATGGATACATTGGATGTCAAGACACGTGGAAAAAACATACAAAACAAGAGATTGGAGACATCAAGATTTTGGACGAATTTTTTAAGAATTTTCAAATTTTCAGAAAGGAGGTTCCAGATAAGGTCAAGAAATACATACTCAGATCTTCACCAAAGGTTGCAGGGATACATTGGATGTCAAGACACATGGAAAAACGTACAAAACAAGAGATTGGAGACATCAAGATTTTGGATGAATTTTTTAAGAATTTTCAAATTTTCAGATAGGAAGTTCCATATAAGGTCAAAAACTACATACTCAGATCTTCACCAAACTTTGAAGGGATACATTGGATGTCAAGACACGTGGAAAAAACATACAAAACATAGGATTAGGGACATCAAGATTTTGGTCGAATTTTTTAAGAATTTTCTAATTTTCAGATAGGAGGTTCCATATAAGGTCAAAAACTACATACTCAGATCTTCACCAAACTTTGCAGGGATACATTGGATGTCAAGACACGTGGAAAAAACATACAAGACATAGGATTGGGGACATCAAGATTTTGGTCGAATTTTTTAAGAACTTTCAAATTTTCAGATAGGAGGTTCCATATAAGGTCAAAAACTACATACTCAGATCTTCACCAAACTTTGAAGGGATACATTGGATGTCAAGACACGTGGAAAAAACGTACAAAACAAGAGATTGGGGTCATCAAGATTTTGGACGGATTTTTTAGGAATTTTCAAATTTTCAGATGGGAGGTTCCAGATAAGGTCAAAAACTACTTACTCAGATCTTCACCAAACTTTCCAGGGATACATTGGATGTCGAGACACGTGGAAAAAACGTACAAAACAAGAGATTGGAGACATCAAGATTTTGGACGAATTTTTTAAGAATTTTCAAATTTTCAGAAAAGATGTTCCAGATAAGGTCAAAAACGACATACTCAGATCTTCACCAAACTTTTCAGGGATACATTGGATGTCAAGACACGTGGAAAAAACATACAAAACATAGGATTGGGGACATCAAGATTTTGGTCAAATTTTTTAAGAATTTTCAAATTTTCAGATAGGAGGTTCCATATAAGATCAAAGAATACATACTCAGATCTTCACCAAACATGGCAGGGATACATTGGATGTCAAGACACGTGGAAAAAACGTACAAAACAAGAGATTGGGGTCATCAAGATTTTGGACAGATTTTTTACGAATTTTCAAATTTTCAGATAGGAGGTTCCAGATAAGGTCAAAAACTACATACTCAGATCTTCACCAAACTTTGCAGGGATACATTGGATGTCAAGACACGTGGAAAAAACATACAAGACATTGGATTGGGGACATCAAGATTTTGGTCGAATTTTTTAAGAATTTTCAAATTTTCAGATAGGAGGTTCCATATAAGGTCAAAAACTACATACTCTGATCTTCACCAAACTTTGCAGGGATACATTGCATGTCAAGACACGTGGAAAAAACGTACAAAACAAGAGATTGGGGTCATCAAGATTTTGGACGGATTTTTTAGGAATTTTCAAATTTTCAGATGGGAGGTTCCAGATAAGGTCAAAAACTACATACTCACATCTTCACCAAACTTTGCAGGGATACATTGGATGTCAAAACACGTGGAAAAAACGTACAAAACAAGAGATTGGAGACATCAAGATTTTGGACGAATTTTTTAAGAATTTTCAAATTTTCAGAAAGGATGTTCCAGATAAGGTCAAAAACTACATACTTAGATCTTCACCAAACTTTTCAGTTATACATTGGATGTCAAGACACGTGGAAAAAACATACAAAACATAGGATTTTGGACATCAAGATTTTGGTCAAATTTTTTAAGAATTTTCAAATTTTCAGATAGGAGGTTCCATATAAGGTCAAAAACTACATACTCAGATCTTCACCAAACTTTGCAGGGATACATTGAATGTCAAGACACGTGGAAAAAACGTACAAAACAAGAGATTGGGGTCATCAAGATTTTGGACGGATTTTTGAGGAATTTTCAAATTTTCAGATGGGAGGTTCCAGATAAGGTCAAAAACTACATACTCAGATCTTCACCAAACTTTGCAGGGATACATTGGATGTCAAGACACGTGGAAAAAACGTACAAAACAAGAGATTGGAGACATCAAGATTTTGGACGAATTTTTTAAGAATTTTCAAATTTTCAGAAAGGATGTTCCAGATAAAGTCAAAAACGACATACTCAGATCTTCACCAAACTTTGCAGGGATACATTGGATGTCAAGACACGTGGAAAAAACGTACAAAACAAGAGATTGGAGACATCAAGATTTTGGACGAATTTTTTAAGAATTTTCAAATTTTCAGATAGGAGGTTCCAGATAAGGTCAAAAACTACATACTCAGATCTTCACCAAACTTTGCAGGGATACATTGGATGTCAAGACACGTGGAAAAAACGTACAAAACAAGAGATTGGGGTCATCAAGATTTTGGACGGATTTTTTAGGAATTTTCAAATTTTCAGATGGGAGGTTCCAGATAAGGTCAAAAACTACATACTCACATCTTCACCAAACTTTGCAGGGATACATTGGATGTCAAGACACGTGGAAAAAACGTACAAAACAAGAGATTGGAGACATCAAGATTTTGGACGAATTTTTTAAGAATTTTCAAATTTTCAGAAAGGATGTTCCAGATAAGGTCAAAAACTACATACTCAGATCTTCACCAAACTTTTCAGGGATACATTGCATGTCAAGACACGTGGAAAAAACATACAAAACATGGCATTGGGGACATCAAGATTTTGGTCAAATTTTTTAAGAATTTTCAAATTTTCAGATAGGAGGTTCCATATAAGGTCAAAAACTACATACTCAGATCTTCACCAAACATTGCAGGGATACATTGGATGTCAAGACACGTGGAAAAAACGTACAAAACAAGAGATTGGAGACATCAAGATTTTGGACGAATTTTTGAGGAATTTTCAAATTTTCAGAAATGAGGTTCCAGATATGGTCAAAAACTACATACTCAGATCTTCATCAAACTTTGCAGGGATACATTGGATGTCAAGACACGTGGGAAAAACGTACAAAACAAGAGATTGGAAACATCAAGATTTTGGACGAATTTTTTAAGAATTTTCAAGATTTCAGATAGGAGGTTCCAGATAAGGTCAAAAACTACATACTCAGATCTTCACCAAACTTTGCAGGGATACATTGAATGTCAAGACACGTGGAAAAAAACGTACAAAACAAGAGATTGGGGTCATAAAGTTTTTTGGACGGATTTTTTAAAAATTTTCAAATTTTCAGATGGGAGGTTCCAGATAAGGTCAAAAACTACATACTCAGATGTTCACCAAACTTTGCAGGGATACATTGGATGTTAAGACACGTGGAAAAAACGTACAAAACAAGAGATTGGAGACATCAAGATTTTGGACGAATTTTTTAAGAATTTTCAAATTTTCAGAAAGGATGTTCCAGATAAGGTCAAAAACGACATACTCAGATCTTCACCAAACTTTGCAGGGATACATTGGATGTCAAGACACGTGGAAAAAACGTACAAGACAAGAGATTGGAGACATCAAGATTTTGGACGAATTTTTTAAGAATTTTCAAATTTTCAGATAGGAGGTTCCAGATAAGGTCAAAACTACATACTCAGATCTTCACCAAACTTTGCAGGGATACATTGGATGTCAAGACACGTGGGAAAAACGTACAAAACAAGAGTTTGGAGACATCAAGATTTTGGAAGAATTTTTTAACAATTTTCAATTTTTCAGATAGGAGGTTCCAGATAAGGTCAAAAACTACATACTCAGATCTTCACCAAACTTTGCAGGGATACATTGGATGTCAAGACACGTGGAAAAAACGTACAAAACAAGAGATTGGGGTCATCAAGATTTTGGACGGATTTTTTAGGAATTTTCAAATTTTCAGATAGGAGGTTCCAGATAAGGTCAAAAACTACATACTCAGATCTTCACCAAACTTTGCAGGGATACATTGGATGTCAAGACACGTGGAAAAAACGTACAAAACAAGAGATTGGAGACATCAAGATTTTGGACGAATTTTTTAAGAATTTTCAAATTTTCAGAAAAGATTTTCCAGATAAGGTCAAAAACGACATACTCAGATCTTCACCAAACTTTTCAGGGATACATTGGATGTCAAGACACGTGGAAAAAACATACAAAACATAGGATTGGGGACATCAAGATTTTGGTCAAATTTTTTAAGAATTTTCAAATTTTCAGAAAAGATTTTCCAGATAAGGTCAAAAACGACATACTCAGATCTTCACCAAACTTTTCAGGGATACATTGGATGTCAAGACACGTGGAAAAAACATACAAAACATAGGATTGGGGACATCAAGATTTTGGTCAAATTTTTTAAGAATTTTCAAATTTTCAGATAGGAGGTTCCATATAAGATCAAAGAATACATACTCAGATCTTCACCAAACATGGCAGGGATACATTGGATGTCAAGACACGTGGAAAAAACGTACAAAACAAGAGATTGGGGTCATCAAGATTTTGGACAGATTTTTTACGAATTTTCAAATTTTCAGATAGGAGGTTCCAGATAAGGTCAAAAACTACATACTCAGATCTTCACCAAACTTTGCAGGGATACATTGGATGTCAAGACACGTGGAAAAAACATACAAGACATAGGATTGGGGACATCAAGATTTTGGTCGAATTTTTTAAGAATTTTCAAATTTTCAGATAGGAGGTTCCATATAAGGTCAAAAACTACATACTCTGATCTTCACCAAACTTTGCAGGGATACATTGCATGTCAAGACACGTGGAAAAAACGTACAAAACAAGAGATTGGGGTCATCAAGATTTTGGACGGATTTTTTAGGAATTTTCAAATTTTCAGATGGGAGGTTCCAGATAAGGTCAAAAACTACATACTCACATCTTCACCAAACTTTGCAGGGATACATTGGATGTCAAGACACGTGGAAAAACGTACAAAACAAGAGATTGGAGACATCAAGATTTTGGACGAATTTTTTAAGAATTTTCAAATTTTCAGAAAGGATGTTCCAGATAAGGTCAAAAACTACATACTCAGATCTTCACCAAACTTTTCAGTTATACATTGGATGTCAAGACACGTGGAAAAAACATACAAAACATAGGATTGGGGACATCAAGATTTTGGTCAAATTTTTTAAGAATTTTCAAATTTTCAGATAGGAGTTTCCATATAAGGTCAAAAACTACATACTCAGATCTTCACCAAACTTTGCAGGGATACATTGAATGTCAAGACACGTGGAAAAAACGTACAAAACAAGAGATTGGGGTCATCAAGATTTTGGACGGATTTTTGAGGAATTTTCAAATTTTCAGATGGGAGGTTCCAGATAAGGTCAAAAACTACATACTCAGATCTTCACCAAACTTTGCAGGGATACATTGGATGTCAAGACACGTGGAAAAAACGTACAAAACAAGAGATTGGAGACATCAAGATTTTGGACGAATTTTTTAAGAATTTTCAAATTTTCAGAAAGGATGTTCCAGATAAAGTCAAAAACGACATACTCAGATCTTCACCAAACTTTGCAGGGATACATTGGATGTCAAGACACGTGGAAAAAACGTACAAAACAAGAGATTGGAGACATCAAGATTTTGGACGAATTTTTTAAGAATTTTCAAATTTTCAGATAGGAGGTTCCAGATAAGGTCAAAAACTACATACTCTGATCTTCACCAAACTTTGCAGGGATACATTGGATGTCAAGACACGTGGAAAAAACGTACAAAACAAGAGATTGGGGTCATCAAGATTTTGGACGGATTTTTTAGGAATTTTCAAATTTTCAGATGGGAGGTTCCAGATAAGGTCAAAAACTACATACTCACATCTTCACCAAACTTTGCAGGGATACATTGGATGTCAAGACACGTGGAAAAAACGTACAAAACAAGAGATTGGAGACATCAAGATTTTGGACGAATTTTTTAAGAATTTTCAAATTTTCAGAAAGGATGTTCCAGATAAGGTCAAAAACTACATACTCAGATCTTCACCAAACTTTTCAGGGATACATTGGATGTCAAGACACGTGGAAAAAACATACAAAACATGGGATTGGGGACATCAAGATTTTGGTCAAATTTTTTAAGAATTTTCAAATTTTCAGATAGGAGGTTCCATATAAGGTCAAAAACTACATACTCAGATCTTCACCAAACATTGCAGGGATACATTGGATGTCAAGACACGTGGAAAAAACGTACAAAACAAGAGATTGGAGACATCAAGATTTTGGACGAATTTTTGAGGAATTTTCAAATTTTCAGAAATGAGGTTCCAGATATGGTCAAAAACTACATACTCAGATCTTCATCAAACTTTGCAGGGATACATTGGATGTCAAGACACGTGGGAAAAACGTACAAAACAAGAGATTGGAAACATCAAGATTTTGGACGAATTTTTTAAGAATTTTCAAGATTTCAGATAGGAGGTTCCAGATAAGGTCAAAAACTACATACTCAGATCTTCACCAAACTTTGCAGGGATACATTGAATGTCAAGACACGTGGAAAAAACGTACAAAACAAGAGATTGGGGTCATAAAGTTTTTGGACGGATTTTTTAGGAATTTTCAAATTTTCAGATGGGAGGTTCCAGATAAGGTCAAAAACTACAAACTCAGATCTTCACCAAACTTTGCAGGGATACATTGGATGTTAAGACACGTGGAAAAAACGTACAAAACAAGAGATTGGAGACATCAAGATTTTGGACGAATTTTTTAAGAATTTTCAAATTTTCAGAAAGGATGTTCCAGATAAGGTCAAAAACGACATACTCAGATCTTCACCAAACTTTGCAGGGATACATTGGATGTCAAGACACGTGGAAAAAACGTACAAGACAAGAGATTGGAGACATCAAGATTTTGGACGAATTTTTTAAGAATTTTCAAATTTTCAGATAGGAGGTTCCAGATAAGGTCAAAAACTACATACTCAGATCTTCACCAAACTTTGCAGGGATACATTGGATGTCAAGACACGTGGGAAAAACGTACAAAACAAGAGTTTGGAGACATCAAGATTTTGGACGAATTTTTTAACAATTTTCAATTTTTCAGATAGGAGGTTCCAGATAAGGTCAAAAACTACATACTCAGATCTTCACCAAACTTTGCAGGGATACATTGGATGTCAAGACACGTGGAAAAAACGTACAAAACAAGAGATTGGGGTCATCAAGATTTTGGACGGATTTTTTAGGAATTTTCAAATTTTCAGATAGGAGGTTCCAGATAAGGTCAAAAACTACATACTCAGATCTTCACCAAACTTTGCAGGGATACATTGGATGTCAAGACACGTGGAAAAAACGTACAAAACAAGAGATTGGAGACATCAAGATTTTGGACGAATTTTTTAAGAATTTTCAAATTTTCAGAAAGGATGTTCCATATAAGGTCAAAAACGACATACTCAGATCTTCACCAAACTTTGCAGGGATACTCTGGATGTCAAGACGCGTGGAAAAAACATACAAAACATAGGATTGGGGACATCAAGATTTTGGTCAATTTTTTTAAGAATTTTCAAATTTTCAGATAGGAGGTTCCATATAAGGTCAAAAACTACATACTCAGATCTTCACCAAACATTGCAGGGATACATTGGATGTCAAGACACGTGGAAAAAACGTACAAAACAAGAGATTGGAGACATCAAGATTTTGGACGAATTTTTTAAGAATTTTCAAATTTTCAGATAGGAGGTTCCATATAAGGTCAAAAACTACATACTCAGATCTTCACCAAACTTTGCAGGGATACACTGGATGTCAAGACACGTGGAAAAAACGTACAAAACAAGAGATTGGGGTCATCAAGATTTTGGACGGATTTTTGAGGAATTTTCAAATTTTCAGATGGGAGGTTCCAGATAAGGTCAAAAACTACATACTCAGATCTTCACCAAACTTTGCAGGGATACATTGGATGTCAAGACACGTGGAAAAAACGTACAAAACAAGAGATTGGAGACATCAAGATTTTGGACGAATTTTTTAAGAATTTTCAAATTTTCAGAAAGGATGTTCCAGATAAAATCAAAAACGACATACTCAGATCTTCACCAAACTTTGCAGGGATACATTGGATGTCAAGACACGTGGAAAAAACGTACAAAACAAGAGATTGGAGACATCAAGATTTTGGACGAATTTTTTAAGAATTTTCAAATTTTCAGATAGGAGGTTCCAGATAAGGTCAAAAACTACATACTCTGATCTTCACCAAACTTTGCAGGGATACATTGGATGTCAAGACACGTGGAAAAAACGTACAAAACAAGAGATTGGGGTCATCAAGATTTTGGACGGATTTTTTAGGAATTTTCAAATTTTCAGATGGGAGGTTCCAGATAAGGTCAAAAACTACATACTCACATCTTCACCAAACTTTGCAGGGATACATTGGATGTCAAGACACGTGGAAAAAACGTACAAAACAAGAGATTGGAGACATCAAGATTTTGGACGAATTTTTTAAGAATTTTAAAATTTTCAGAAAGGATGTTCCAGATAAGGTCAAAAACTACATACTCAGATCTTCACCAAACTTTTCAGGGATACATTGGATGTCAAGACACGTGGAAAAAACATACAAAACATGGGATTGGGGACATCAAGATTTTGGTCAAATTTTTTAAGAATTTTCAAATTTTCAGATAGGAGGTTCCATATAAGGTCAAAAACTACATACTCAGATCTTCACCAAACATTGCAGGGATACATTGGATGTCAAGACACGTGGAAAAAACGTACAAAACAAGAGATTGGAGACATCAAGATTTTGGACGAATTTTTGAGGAATTTTCAAATTTTCAGAAATGAGGTTCCAGATATGGTCAAAAACTACATACTCAGATCTTCATCAAACTTTGCAGGGATACATTGGATGTCAAGACACGTGGGAAAAACGTACAAAACAAGAGATTGGAAACATCAAGATTTTGGACGAATTTTTTAAGAATTTTCAAGATTTCAGATAGGAGGTTCCAGATAAGGTCAAAAACTACATACTCAGATCTTCACCAAACTTTGCAGGGATACATTGAATGTCAAGACACGTGGAAAAAACGTACAAAACAAGAGATTGGGGTCATAAAGTTTTTGGACGGATTTTTTAGGAATTTTCAAATTTTCAGATGGGAGGTTCCAGATAAGGTCAAAAACTACAAACTCAGATCTTCACCAAACTTTGCAGGGATACATTGGATGTTAAGACACGTGGAAAAAACGTACAAAACAAGAGATTGGAGACATCAAGATTTTGGACGAATTTTTTAAGAATTTTCAAATTTTCAGAAAGGATGTTCCAGATAAGGTCAAAAACGACATACTCAGATCTTCACCAAACTTTGCAGGGATACATTGGATGTCAAGACACGTGGAAAAAACGTACAAGACAAGAGATTGGAGACATCAAGATTTTGGACGAATTTTTTAAGAATTTTCAAATTTTCAGATAGGAGGTTCCAGATAAGGTCAAAAACTACATACTCAGATCTTCACCAAACTTTGCAGGGATACATTGGATGTCAAGACACGTGGGAAAAACGTACAAAACAAGAGTTTGGAGACATCAAGATTTTGGACGAATTTTTTAACAATTTTCAATTTTTCAGATAGGAGGTTCCAGATAAGGTCAAAAACTACATACTCAGATCTTCACCAAACTTTGCAGGGATACATTGGATGTCAAGACACGTGGAAAAAACGTACAAAACAAGAGATTGGGGTCATCAAGATTTTGGACGGATTTTTTAGGAATTTTCAAATTTTCAGATAGGAGGTTCCAGATAAGGTCAAAAACTACATACTCAGATCTTCACCAAACTTTGCAGGGATACATTGGATGTCAAGACACGTGGAAAAAACGTACAAAACAAGAGATTGGAGACATCAAGATTTTGGACGAATTTTTTAAGAATTTTCAAATTTTCAGAAAGGATGTTCCATATAAGGTCAAAAACGACATACTCAGATCTTCACCAAACTTTGCAGGGATACTCTGGATGTCAAGACGCGTGGAAAAAACATACAAAACATAGGATTGGGGACATCAAGATTTTGGTCAATTTTTTTAAGAATTTTCAAATTTTCAGATAGGAGGTTCCATATAAGGTCAAAAACTACATACTCAGATCTTCACCAAACATTGCAGGGATACATTGGATGTCAAGACACGTGGAAAAAACGTACAAAACAAGAGATTGGAGACATCAAGATTTTGGACGAATTTTTTAAGAATTTTCAAATTTTCAGATAGGAGGTTCCAGATAAGGTCAAAAACTACATACTCAGATCTTCACCAAACTTTGCAGGGATACACTGGATGTCAAGACACGTGGAAAAAACGTACAAAACAAGAGATTGGAGACATCAAGATTTTGGACGAATTTTTAAAGATTTTTCAAATTTTCAGAAAGGATGTTCCAGATAAGGTCAAAAACGACATACTCAGATCTTCACCAAACTTTGCAGAAATACATTGGATGTCAAGACACGTGGAAAAAACATACAAAACATAGGATTGGGGACATCAAGATTTTGGACGAATTTTTTAAGAATTTTCAAATTTTCAGAAAGGAGGTTCCACATAAGGTCAAAAACTACATACTCAGATCTTCACCAAACTTTGCAGGGATACATTGGATGTCAAGACACGTGGAAAAAACGTACAAAACAAGAGATTGGAGACATCAAGATTTTGGACGAATTTTTTAAGAATTTTAAAATTTTCAAAAAGGAGGTTTCATATAAGGTCAAAGACTACATACTCAGATCTTCACCAAACTTTGCAGGGATACATTATGTGTCAAGACACGTGGAAAAAACGTACAAAACAAGAGATTGGAGACATCAAGATTTTGGACGAATTTTTTAAGAATTTTCAAATTTTCAGATAGGAGGTTCCATATAAGGTCAAAAACTACATACTCAGATCTTCACCAAACATTGCAGGGATACATTGGATGTCAAGACACGTGAAAAAAAATTTACAAAACAAGAGATTGGAGACATCAAGATTTTGGACGAATTTTTTAAGAATTTTCAAATTTTCAGATAGGAGGTTCCATATAAGGTCAAAAACTACATACTCAGATCTTCACCAAACTTTGCAGGGATACATTGGATGTCAAGACACGTGTAAAAAACGTACAAAACAAAAGATTGGAGACATCAAGATTTTGGACGAATTTTTTAAGAATTTTCAAATTTTCAGATGGGAGGTTCCAGATAAGGTCAAAAACGACATACTCAGATCTTCACCAAACTTTGCATGGATACATTGGATGTCAAGACACGTGGAAAAGCCATACAAAACATAGGATTGGGGACATCAAGATTTTGGACGAATTTTTTGAGAATTTTCAAATTTTCAGAAAGGAGGTTCCATATAAGGCCAAAAACTACATACTCAGATCTTCACCAAACTTTGCAGGGATACATTGGATGTCAAGACACGTGGAAAAAACGTACAAAACAAGAGATTGGAGACATCAAGATTTTGGACGAATTTTTTAAGAATTTTCAAATTTTCAGAAAGGAGGTTCCATATAAGGTCAAAAACTACATACTCAGATCTTCACCAAACTTTGCAGGGATACATTATGTGTCAAGACACGTGGAAAAAACGTACAAAACAAGAGATTGGGGTCATCAAGATTTTGGACGGATTTTTTAGGAATTTTCAAATTTTCAGATGGGAGGTTCCAGATAAGGTCAAAAACTACATACTCAGATCTTCACCAAACTTTGCAGGGATACATTGGATGTCAAGACACGTGGAAAAAACGTACAAAACAAGAGATTGGAGACATCAAGATTTTGGACGAATTTTTTAAGAATTTTCAAATTTTCAGAAAGGATGTTCCAGGTAAGGTCAAAAACGACATACTCAGATCTTCACCAAACTCTGCAGGGATATATTGGATGTCAAGACACGTGGAAAAAACATACAAAACATAGGATTGGGGACATCAAGATTTTGGTCAAATTTTTTAAGAATTTTTAAATTTTCAGATAGGAGGTTCCATATAAGTTCAAAAACTACATACTCAGATCTTCACCAAACATTGCAGGGATACATTGGATGTCAAGACACATGGAAAAAACGTACAAAACAAGAGATTGGAGACATCAAGATTTTGGACGAATTTTTTAAGAATTTTCAAATTTTCAGTTAGGAGGTTCCAGATAAGGTCAAAAACTACATACTCAGATCTTCACCAAACTTTGCAGGGATACTTTGCATGTCAAGACACGTGGAAAAAAACGTACAAAACAAGAGATTGGAGACATCAAGATTTTCGACAAATTTTTTAAGAATTTTCAAATTTTCAGATGGGAGGTTCCAGATAAGGTCAAAAACGACATACTCAGATCTTCACCAAACTTTGCATGGATACATTGGATGTCAAGACACGTGGAAAAAACATACAAAACATAGGATTGGGGACATCAAGATTTTGGACGAATTTTTTAAGAATTTTCAAATTTTCAGAAAGGAGGTTCCATATAAGGTCAAAAACTACATACTCAGATCTTCACCAAACATTGCAGGGATACATTGGATGTCAAGACACGTGGAAAAAACGTACAAAACAAGAGATTGGAGACATCAAGATTTTGGACGAATTTTTTAAAAAATTTCAAATTTTCAGAAAGGATGTTCCATATAAGGTCAAAAACGACATACTCAGATCTTCACCAAACTTTGCAGGGATACTCTGGATGTCAAGACGCGTGGAAAAAACATACAAAACATAGGATTGGGGACATCAAGATTTTGGTCAATTTTTTTAAGAATTTTCAAATTTTCAGATAGGAGGTTCCATATAAGGTCAAAAACTACATACTCAGATCTTCACCAAACATTGCAGGGATACATTGGATGTCAAGACACGTGGAAAAAACGTACAAAACAAGAGATTGGAGACATCAAGATTTTGGACGAATTTTTTAAGAATTTTCAAATTTTCAGATAGGAGGTTCCATATAAGGTCAAAAACTACATACTCAGATCTTCACCAAACTTTGCAGGGATACACTGGATGTCAAGACACGTGGAAAAAACGTACAAAACAAGAGATTGGAGACATCAATATTTTGGACGAATTTTTAAAGATTTTTCAAATTTTCAGAAAGGATGTTCCAGATAAGGTCAAAAACGACATACTCAGATCTTCACCAAACTTTGCAGAAATACATTGGATGTCAAGACACGTGGAAAAAACATACAAAACATAGGATTGGATACATCAAGATTTTGGACGAATTTTTTAAGAATTTTCAAATTTTCAGAAAGGAGGTTCCACATAAGGTCAAAAACTACATACTCAGATCTTCACCAAACTTTGCAGGGATACATTGGATGTCAAGACACGTGGAAAAAACGTACAAAACAAGAGATTGGAGACATCAAGATTTTGGACGAATTTTTTAAGAATTTTAAAATTTTCAAAAAGGAGGTTTCATATAAGGTCAAAGACTACATACTCAGATCTTCACAAACTTTGCAGGGATACATTATGTGTCAAGACACGTGGAAAAAACGTACAAAACAAGAGATTGGAGACATCAAGATTTTGGACGAATTTTTTAAGAATTTTCAAATTTTCAGATAGGAGGTTCCATATAAGGTCAAAAACTACATACTCAGATCTTCACCAAACATTGCAGGGATACATTGGATGTCAAGACACGTGAAAAAAACGTACAAAACAAGAGATTGGAGACATCAAGATTTTGGACGAATTTTTTAAGAATTTTCAAATTTTCAGATAGGAGGTTCCATATAAGGTCAAAAACTACATACTCAGATCTTCACCAAACTTTGCAGGGATACATTGGATGTCAAGACACGTGTAAAAAACGTACAAAACAAAAGATTGGAGACATCAAGATTTTGGACGAATTTTTTAAGAATTTTCAAATTTTCAGATGGGAGGTTCCAGATAAGGTCAAAAACGACATACTCAGATCTTCACCAAACTTTGCATGGATACATTGGATGTCAAGACACGTGGAAAAGCCATACAAAACATAGGATTGGGGACATCAAGATTTTGGACGAATTTTTTGAGAATTTTCAAATTTTCAGAAAGGAGGTTCCATATAAGGTCAAAAACTACATACTCAGATCTTCACCAAACATTGCAGGGATACATTGGATGTCAAGACACGTGGAAAAAACGTACAAAACAAGAGATTGGAGACATCAAGATTTTGGACGAATTTTTTAAAAAATTTCAAATTTTCAGATAGGAGATTCCAGATAAGGTCAAAAACTACATACTCAGATCTTCACCAAACTTTGCAGGGATACATTGGATGTCAAGACACGTGGAAAAAACATACAAAACATAGTATTGGGGATATCAAGATTTTGGTCAAATTTTTTAAGAATTTTCAAATTTTCAGATAGGAGGTTCCATATAAGGTCAAAAACTACATACTCAGATCTTCACCAAACATTGCAGGGATACATTGGATGTCAAGACACGTGGAAAAAACGTACAAAACAAGAGATTGGAGACATCAAGATTTTGGACGAATTTTTTAAGAATTTTCAAATTTTCAGATAGGAGGTTCCATATAAGTTCAAAAACTACATACTCAGATCTTCACCAAACTTTGCAGGGATACATTGGATGTCAAGACACGTGGAAAAAACGTACAAAACAAGAGATTGGAGACATCAAGATTTTGGACGAATTTTTTAACAATTTTCAAATTTTCAGATAGGAGGTTCCAGATAAGGTCAAAAACTACATACTCAGATCTTCACCAAACTTTGCAGGGATACATTGGATGTCAAGACACGTGGAAAAAACGTACAAAACAAGAGATTGGGGTCATCAAGATTTTGGACGGATTTTTTAGGAATTTTCAAATTTTCAGATAGGAGGTTCCAGATAAGGTCAAAAACTACATACTCAGATCTTCACCAAACTTTGCAGGGATACATTGGATGTCAAGACGTGGAAAAAACGTACAAAACAAGAGATTGGAGACATCAAGATTTTGGACGAATTTTTTAAGAATTTTCAAATTTTCAGAAAGGATGTTCCATATAAGGTCAAAAACGACATACTCAGATCTTCACCAAACTTTGCAGGGATACTCTGGATGTCAAGACGCGTGGAAAAAACATACAAAACATAGGATTGGGGACATCAAGATTTTGGTCAATTTTTTTAAGAATTTTCAAATTTTCAGATAGGAGGTTCCATATAAGGTCAAAAACTACATACTCAGATCTTCACCAAACATTGCAGGGATACATTGGATGTCAAGACACGTGGAAAAAACGTACAAAACAAGAGATTGGAGACATCAAGATTTTGGACGAATTTTTTAAGAATTTTCAAATTTTCAGATAGGAGGTTCCATATAAGGTCAAAAACTACATACTCAGATCTTCACCAAACTTTGCAGGGATACACTGGATGTCAAGACACGTGGAAAAAACGTACAAAACAAGAGATTGGAGACATCAATATTTTGGACGAATTTTTAAAGATTTTTCAAATTTTCAGAAAGGATGTTCCAGATAAGGTCAAAAACGACATACTCAGATCTTCACCAAACTTTGCAGAAATACATTGGATGTCAAGACACGTGGAAAAAACATACAAAACATAGGATTGGATACATCAAGATTTTGGACGAATTTTTTAAGAATTTTCAAATTTTCAGAAAGGAGGTTCCACATAAGGTCAAAAACTACATACTCAGATTTTCACCAAACTTTGCAGGGATACATTGGATGTCAAGACACGTGGAAAAAACGTACAAAACAAGAGATTGGAGACATCAAGATTTTGGACGAATTTTTTAAGAATTTTAAAATTTTCAAAAAGGAGGTTTCATATAAGGTCAAAGACTACATACTCAGATCTTCACCAAACTTTGCAGGGATACATTATGTGTCAAGACACGTGGAAAAAACGTACAAAACAAGAGATTGGAGACATCAAGATTTTGGACGAATTTTTTAAGAATTTTCAAATTTTCAGATAGGAGGTTCCATATAAGGTCAAAAACTACATACTCAGATCTTCACCAAACATTGCAGGGATACATTGGATGTCAAGACACGTGAAAAAAACGTACAAAACAAGAGATTGGAGACATCAAGATTTTGGACGAATTTTTTAAGAATTTTCAAATTTTCAGATAGGAGGTTCCATATAAGGTCAAAAACTACATACTCAGATCTTCACCAAACTTTGCAGGGATACATTGGATGTCAAGACACGTGTAAAAAACGTACAAAACAAAAGATTGGAGACATCAAGATTTTGGACGAATTTTTTAAGAATTTTCAAATTTTCAGATGGGAGGTTCCAGATAAGGTCAAAAACGACATACTCAGATCTTCACCAAACTTTGCATGGATACATTGGATGTCAAGACACGTGGAAAAGCCATACAAAACATAGGATTGGGGACATCAAGATTTTGGACGAATTTTTTGAGAATTTTCAAATTTTCAGAAAGGAGGTTCCATATAAGGTCAAAAACTACATACTCAGATCTTCACCAAACTTTGCAGGGATACATTGGATGTCAAGACACGTGGAAAAAACGTACAAAACAAGAGATTGGAGACATCAAGATTTTGGACGAATTTTTTAAGAATTTTCAAATTTTCAGAAAGGAGGTTCCATATAAGGTCAAAAACTACATACTCAGATCTTCACCAAACTTTGCAGGGATACATTATGTGTCAAGACACGTGGAAAAAACGTACAAAACAAGAGATTGGGAGTAGTTGTATTTACGGGGGGATAAACTCGAGAAAGTACGAACCCCCCTCCAGCAGCTTTGGCCATACTTAAAACTTGCTCAACATGCCCATATGAGTTTTTTGCTCAAGTGTGGAGCTCTTATAATTCAAGATTTTTGTAAAAAATGCCCTCGGGAATTTTTCAGAAAGTACGAGCTTTCTCAGATTGATTTGTGCATACTTACAAAAGTTGCATTAGCCAGATTTTTGTCCATAAACTTGTCAATTTTTGGCTATACCAGAAATTAAGCTTATAGTATGTTTTTCTGTCAAAATCCCAGGAATCTTGAATTGATATCTATTGGGTTCTGAGACCGAGTGGAGTGTGGTGCATAGTTTTTATTGTCTTGTAATCAAAAGGTTCGGGTTTGAGTCCTCATAAAATCTGATGGCAAAATGTTAATATTGTAGTTTTGTAAACAAGGGGCTCTGGGTTCGAGTCCTGATAGATGTGGCATTCCATATGTGAGATTTTGAGAATAATTTTGTTTTGTTGATAGCCCCCAGATCTTAAATTTAGTAAAAATGTTGTATAACAGAGCAAAATTATTCTCTATTAAGAATCACCAGAGTTTTGTTATCTGGGTAAAATATCAGCTCAACAATACGGGCAAAACTGCCTGATCGATACAATAGAATGGAGGTCAAGTAAACATTCCATGTTCTTTCCAATCTTTTGATCAGTCCCATGTTTCTGCCAACAATTAATCATGCTTGCCCGGGAAATTAATGCCAATAGATTTAATCTTTATTGTGTTTTTTCAGAGAGTTATTCATCATCAAAGAGACATTAGTAAATGCATGAGTGATTATATCTGTTGATATTACCTACACTGTGCCTTTTCCGAGGAAAATTACATGTCATTTGTCATGGAACTCAAAGAGAAATTCTTATCTGTACTGTGCCCCCCTTTCAGGGACCATTCCATCATATTGAGGAAATTCCTGGATATTGTCATGCAAAGGTTTGGTCTTGTTGTACACAAGTCTGTAACTTACAGAATAATTATTACAATATTTCTGTATTTCAGTTTTTGGCAAATGTGCTGGGTAGGTAAAAGCTTTTTTGCCACGAGCAGAGGTGCTATAAAATGGGTAGGTAACTGACGGTAAAGTATTGTTTTATATCCAAAAGGCTTCTGTGTTTGAATCGTGCTTCTAGAACTGCTCTGTGACTCGCTCATTTCTTACATCATAAACATATGATTTTTCACCTATGAGAATGACACTGCATATGGTGTCATCTGGTAAAGCCTCGTGGAATTCACAGATAATTTTAATGTTTGTTCTGTCATTCACCACAACCTGTTTCCTTTTCGAAGTGTTAATTACAAACATGGGTCTCTGAATTCATCTGGTGTGTAATACATGTCAGTATTGCCCGAGCCTGGCTGATATTTCAACAGCACTGATGAGCAGGGATTTGGAACTGCATGAGACAGGAAATTTGTTACACTGATGAGAAGATCCTATTAAAAATTAAACTTGTTAGAATTGATTACTGACAAGAATAATAATTATGAAGAAACACAGTCCCTATCTCTGACAGAGCAATGCTGTGATGAGGTACAGGCTTCAGAAAATTATACCCAAGCAGATTTCAAACAAATATCTTGCCTTTTTCTGCATACAGACCCAAGCCTGGCTGATATTTCTACAGCACTGATGAGCAGGGATGGAACTGCATGTAAAACAAGACAGGAAATTTGTTACACTGATGAGAAGAGCCTATTATTGTAGAATTTTTTACTGACAAGAATAATAATTATGAAGAAACACAGTCCCTATCTCTGACAGAGCAATGCTGTGATGAGGTACAGGCTTCAGAAAATTATACCCAAGCAGATTTCAACCTTGCCTCTTCCTGCATACACACAGACCCGAGCCATTTCTATGCAGATTTAAAATTCACCCTGTAATACAGAAACTGTTCAAAATTATTGATACAGATTTGGAAGATACAATTGTTGTACATGGAGAAGTGATAGAGCCCAAGATCCAGAGCAACATATCTTACATACCTGATAGATCACAGGTTTATGTCTATGATATCTACAATGTAACAACAGGAATGTTTTTTAGGCCCTACATGAGAATTCTTGATATGTTGAGAGAGGCTGGGTTCGAGAATACAATTGAGTGCAGAATAGTGTATTTAACTGATGATTTCTGGGCAAACATAGAATCTGAGAAATCAATCGCAGCAAAAACAACGTTGAAACGTTTCGGAGATGTTTCTTGAAAACATATAAGTACAGTAGTCATGTTTAAACTTGTACAAGCAATGAATAGACAGGCTGTAAGCAGTATCACTTGCATTTCCAGACATAACATATGTAAAAATTCAACATGCAATTCTTAAAAACTGGATTTGCAGCCTAAATATTGCATCTATCAAAAAAATTATAGAGACCTAAAACATAGAGAATCATGCACAGAATCCACCTGAAAAAATTCCAGGTCTCCAGCACTTGTAGTTTTTGAGAAATCACAAAATCAAAAAAATTATCGATTTTTTCAAAAAACTTCTAAACATGATACAGAGATCAAATATACAACTCCCATGACTCTATCTTGAAAAATAGGCGAGTTATTCAGGATCTAGAGAACAACAAGATTTTTTTGAAAAATTATAGAGATCAAAAAGTTGCATTTTGGCATGCACATGAAAAATCACCAAGCTCCATGTCTCTAGCACCAATAGTTTCAGAGATATCAGAGAAACAAAATTATTGATTTTTTTTTCAAAAATTGAGTATGTTGTTCAGTGGGCCATGCCGAGTCACCCTGCAGAAATATAAGCTGCCCAGGATCAAAATTTACAGAAGCAAACAGCCTTCAAAACTGTAAGCCTGCACTGAGAATACCCTGTTTCAGGATTAAGAGGGTAGGAACAACCCTCATATTGTAATATTCCATCCCTGATCTTATACGGCTGTAAATATTCAAGCTGAGAATTGTAACCTGTGTTATATTCAAACATGTCTTGCTTCTGGCATATTCAATACATGTTTCCTCTACAAGCAATTAACCTAGAAGTATCCATCAAGATTGAAAGCAAAGATTAGCATGAAAGGCCTCAATTAGGTGAAAAACATACACCAGGATCAATTTATTGATTGAGAGTATTTCCTGTTCTCATTTCTTTTAGGTTCATATATGCGGGGATAATAAACAATTTTATTACTTGTACAGTTGTAAGCAATTTTAAGAAAATTACAAGCAGTTCTGTGCATGTACAGCTGTAAGCAGTTTTGTGCCTGTACAGTTGTAAGCAATTTTAAGAAAATTACAAGCAGTTCTGTGCCTGTACAGTTGTGAGCAGTTCTGTGCCTGTACAGTTGTGAGCAGTTCTGTGCTGTACAGCTGTGAGAAGTTTTATGCCCAGAGCATTGTACAGCTGTGAGAAGTTTTATGCCCAGAGCATTGTACAGCTGTGAGAAGTTTTATGCCCAAGAGCATTGTACAGCTGTGAGAAGTTTTATGCCCAGAGCATTGTACAGTTGTGATTTGCCCAATTGTACAGTTGTGATTTGCCCAATTGTACAGGTGTGGGAATACTGTATAGCTGCAAGTAGTTCTATGCTCAGTTGTATAGTTGCAAGCAGTTGTGCTTGTTGGATTAAAATTAATTCTAATTTTAGGTTTGTATTGTTCTATGTATGTACAATTGTAAGCAGTTATGCTTAAGTTAGGGTACAGCTGTAAGCAGTTTGATTGTATTGAGCAATAACTATGTAAATAATATTAAAACTTCTCTATATTATAAGTATTAAGCTATATATTTGTATCTAAGCACAGAACTGCTTACAACTGTACAAGCAACTGTACTTACAACTGTACAGGCACAGAACTGCTTACAGCTGTACAGACACAGAATTGCTCACAGCTGTACAGACATAGAATTGCTCACAGCTGTACAAGAAGGCTGCTGTACAGTATATCTGGGCATATATTGTTTACAAAATTTCTGTATAAGATTTTCAGAAGAAGAATACATGCAGAGGCTGATAGAAGCAGGTTCATGCATGTATCGGAGAAATAATTAAGTATTGATTCTCTGCTGCCATGCTATTTCTCAGTGGAAGGGGGCTTCCACGAGGCCCGTGCGTGTTTTCTCAATCTAGTGGAAGGGGGCCTCCACATTTCACTCGGGTATTACTGCAATGCAGAGGAGCTGTTGGTTTCACTTCTTCACAATATTACTTACCGGGTGGATGTGACTTGCAAGAGCAGGTAAATCTCAGGCTTGGATTCTACTTCTATAGAGAAGATAGAAAAACTCTAACACTTGCCTGCTTACAAGAGCAGAGGTACAGACTTGCTTTCTTGTATATAGGTGCAGACTTGCTTGCCTGCTTACAACAGCAGTTCTGTTGATATTATTGCTTGGTGACACTGCCTACAAGAGCAGTTTCTTGTGATTGCCAGCTAAATATTTTAAGCTCCTAACAGCTCTGTGAATAATATTACCTACCCGGTGAATGTGACTCAGGTTTGTATATACACCCAAGCATGGAATATAACAAGGAAGAGTTGGTTGCATCAGCTCCACTACCCTACAGGGAAAGCAAGGTGAACTGCTGCTTTGATTCTGAAGCAAAGGATGTTATGTGCAGTTCTACAATTCTCAAAGCTATGCTGGCATAGCGGGGCTGTGTCAGGGATCATAATTGATAGAATATAATTGTATTCAGAACAAACTCCTCTATAAGATATGATAATTTTTAAGCTCTGCTGTTACAAATACTTCCCTGTATACATACTGGGCTATCACTATAATAATATTTGCCACATGTTCTGTGATCTTGTAATAATTATTCCTGTCGGTGATAAAAATATTGTTCAATTCTAACTAGTTCAATTCTTCACAATTCCATAACAGTTCCATGCTCAGCTAGCAGATAGGGATATTAAGTATAAATTTAAAAATTCACAAACAAATCTCATTTAACAATTCCATAACAGTTCCATACTCAGCTCTGTGTCTGTGTGAGGCAAGCACAGCTCTGTTAATAAATTTCATTCTTTCCAATTGTATAATTGAGCATAGCAAAAAATCTCAGCATGGCCCTGTGTCTGTGTTTGAGGCCTGTTCCCGGTATAGGTAGGTACAAATCTGGCAATCACATAGGATCTGTGCCTCCCGGCTTGAGATATGCACATTGTTTTGAGGTGGGATCTGAATCTCAGCAAAAGCCCTAATAAAATATAATTTGGATGTGTTTCTGTATTTTTCAAGCTCTGCTGTTACAAACACTTCCCTGTATACATACTCTGCAACATATGGGCCATCACTATAATAATATTTGCCACATGTTCTGTGATCTGTAATCTTGTAATAATTATTCCTGTCGGTGATACAAACATTGTCACAAATTTCCTGTCTTGAGGAAATATCAACAAGGCTTATTCTTCACAAACAAATCTCATCTAACAATTCCATGCTCAGCTCTGTGTCTGTGCGAGGAGGATTTGTACCTAATAACATCAGTACAGCACAGCAGCTCTGTTAGAGATAGGGATGATTTAATTATATTATTATTGAAACATCTAGAAATTATTCTTCACAAACAAATCTCATCTAACAATTCCATGCTCAGCTCTGTGTCTGTGCGAGGATTTGTACCTAATAACATCAGTACAGCACAGCTGCTCTGTTAGAGACAGAGCAAATAGGTATAAATATTATTTTATTTATTTCTTCATAACAGCTCTGTGTCTGTGTGAGGCAAGCACAGCTCTGTTAGAGATAGGGATATTGAATATTGAAACATCTAGAAATTATTTTATTCTTCACAAACAAATCTCATCTAACAATTCCATGCTCAGCTCTGTGTCTGTGTGGGATTTGTACAGCAACATAGTTTTGTTAGAGACAGAGTAGATGGGTATAAATATTATTTCATTCAATTCTTCACCTCCATATCCATAACAGCTCTGTGAAATTTATTTTTTACATCTAAAAATTCCCTTAACAGTTTCATGCTTAGCAAAGATCTGTGTCTGTGTGGGATTTGTACAGAGCACAGCTCTGAGATAGGGACTAACAGTTAGGCAATAATTAATTCTTTACATCTATTGAGTGTCTAGATGTTATTTCATCCCTATGCCATGACCGTTTCAACTCTGTATTTGTATGGAATTTAAAACTTGTCTGAAAAGTGGCAATCAATGCCCATTGTTTCTATATAAACGTTTCAACGTATGTTGAACATATGTATAATTTCTGTTCTGTTTTGTAGCTACAAAACTGGAGCGTATGTTGAAACGTTTATAAAAAAAACAATAGTGGAAAATATCAGAATCAGATTATTAGGGTATGTATTATTCACATCTTATCCATAACATATCAGCAAGAGTAAATAATATTTTCAAAGCAACCTACACAACACAGCTCTGTTAGAGATATGGGATTATGACAATAACAATATCAACAAGGCTCTATATCTGTGTGTGAGATATGTACCTACACAACACAGCTCTGTTAGGGATTCATAACAATTCCATGCTGTAGAAATATCAGCAAGACTCTATTAGATGTTATTTCCATAGTAATCACCTGTCCATAATAATTCCAAGCTCAGCAAGGCTCTGTATCTGTGTGGGATTTGTAATTGTTAGAAATATGGATATTAAGTATAGAATTAATACTAAATATTATTTTATTTTCTGTGTCTGTATCTAATATCTATCTTCATGCCTTTCTATAATAATTCCAAGCTCAGTATTAAAGCTTCTTCCCAATAACAGCATCACCGCACAGCTCTATCAGGTATAGGAATTTGAGTATAGATTTATAAAATTTGTGTCTAATATCTATCTACATGGCAATCACCTATCTATAATAATTCCAAGCTCAGTATTAAAGCTTCTTCCCAATAACAGCATCACCACACAGCTCTGTCAGGTATAGGGATATTGAGTATGTACAATATTTTGCCTGTTTCTTCATCAAGATCTGTAAGTATGCTGTTCAGATGAATAATTAACAAGCCACTCAGTTTAGACAGCATATCAGAAGAGGGTTGTGGTGTTGGCAGCTCCATAATAGCCTGTTTTTTGAACCCAAATAAGTTCATAGGCATGTTTATTTATTTCAAATCATGCTCTGTAATTGGGCATTGTTTGCCACTTTTCAAATCACAATGACCCCATGGTAGAGTATGTATGCCACATGATAAAATACATCTCTTATCATCATGTGGGTCCAGGGCCACTTTTCTTACAATATTTGAAGTCAACAAGTGATCCTCACTCTGAATTCTATTTTCTGATGTTCTGATTGAACTCTGGGATTTGATGCAATTTTTATAATCTTCAAATACAAGATCTTTTTCCACAGTAACTCTGCCAATACCCTTGGCCTTTTTGACAACAGCACTACATGTTTTAAAACTGTACACCTTGGCACTTAACCCAGCAAATTCCACAATAACATCACCACATGTCTCATCTTTTAACTTGCCAGGCACCTTTTTGTTGTGGTGATGTTGAATTATTGTATGTTCACTGGTATCAAAGTATTGAAACAATTCAGGCTGTGACATATCTTGATAAACATCTTCTGTTTGAATATCAAGAATAAAACTATCCGTGTCCATGTACAATAATTTTACACGATCACCATAAAAAGGTTTCAGCACATCATAATACAATGTTAACATATGTAATTTGGACAATTCCAATATCACAGCCCCTACATAAATAGGTTTATCAAATTTGATCTTTGTTTTCATCATGTTGAAAAGTGCCATGTGCTCATCATAAATTCTTCTGTAATTGAAGTTGGGCTTTGCAACCAATTTTTTGCTCCGGCTGGGGTCAGTAATTATTTTAACATCGGTATGTTTTCTGACATTTTCAATTGTTTTGCCATACACTGAATTCACCATCAATTTAAACAAGCCCTTATCAAATTGGCTCTTTGCAGATGTTCGAAGCTCTGTATTTGTATCAATGTATGATTTCAACCATTCTGAGTGCCTAAACCTTAAGACTTTGCCAACTTTGGTCACTTGAACACCATGTTTCATCAGGAACTGGAGGTTTTTGTAATATATGACATAGCCTTGTTTCGGCTCCAGAGTCATCATGAGTTTCTTCTGTTTAGAGCCAGGTGAGCACTGAACCTCGGGAATTGGGGGCAGATCAGAAAATTTATTGTGTAAATCATCAGGAATTGTCAGATCAACCTCTAAGAAGAGGCCATAGTCACTGTCATCAAAGTCCTGAAGATCTTCAATATTGAAATCTTCAACCCATTCAAGCCCTGCATATGGCAATTTATCCATCATAGCGTAACCATAGAGGTTGTTTGCATCTACATACGTTATATAATTTGATGGCCGTGCTGGATCATAATCAGGCATATACTTGTTATTTGCTCTGGCATATCTCTGGGAACATTGCACCATCCCACCTCTTATACATTTCTCCATAAACAGATACATATCTTGATCGTGAATCAGATCCAATTGCTTTTTGGTGTTCAAAAACGTTGCGGCCCATGCTAGGCCCGGGGCACTGTAAAAATACACTGGGTCCAGTCCATAATTTTGCATGGAAGATTTTCTGAATGCCTGCAATATATCAGCTAAGAGGGTCACATCAAGTTTCAAATATGCCATGTGATAATCACCAAATGTCTTGCATTTTAAATCGTTCCACATCAACTGAGCATGGTAATAATCATCATCACTGATTCCAGATCCTCTGATTTTGCTGTAAAACTCTTCTTGTGGTGGCAGGGAACACTCATCAAATTTAGAAAAATCTGTAACATAGTCATATGGATATACACCCTTCCGCCTAATTAATTTCAGGTCCTGATTTGGAAACAATGCACGTGTGATTTTTAATTTATCATCAGGTAATTGAGTGGCCAGTGTATCCAGGCTAGCAGATAAAAATCTGTAAGAATCAAGAAATCTTATGTGAATAGGAACACCATCAACTTTAATTATCTTGCTAATAGATATATATTTCTCATCATTTTCAGCTAAAATATTTAAATTCTGCTTCTCAAACCCCTCGTACCTGATCAGATGATGGAAATCATAATTGGATGCTCCATGGCAAAATATGGGGATAAATCTTGGTCTCTTGATCTTAATATTACAGCTATTACACAGGGCCATTAAGAATTTACCATCTGTATGAGAATGGTGATGAACCTTGATATTTGTATCTGAAAATTCACAATCACATACCGGGCATTTTTCTGCATTGTTGAAATCTTCAATCTGTTCCTCTGTTAAAGGCAACATAGGCTTTGATATTAATAAGATGTTAGATGCTATGTCACGGCACACATTTTCTATTCTATGTGCAAATATTTTGATGGCATTTGGTCCCTTGTATGAATATTTTTTAATAACAACACCATCCCGTATAACCATAAAACAAAAGCTGGAAGGTTCATGTTGCTGGTATGGTGTACTTGAAGATTCTTCAGGATCTGGATTGCAGAATGCAAGAGATTTGAGATTCGATTCAGAATCCCAGACAATATATACTGGGTGTTCCAACAAGGCTTCAAACTTTTTGAATTTGCAATTTTCACTTGGATTGGGCATCACCATATGAACAGGTTTATGATTGCCACAGTATTTCAGATGCTCAATTAGCTTGTTTTTAGCAATTTCTGCACTCTCTTCCCGAACCCCATTTACCATTTTTTGACCATAAAATACAGTTAAGCATCTTCTGCACAACTTGAATATTTTTTTATATTTGTCTAGTTGTGTTCTCACTAAAGCTTCAAGATTATGTATCAGAGTATAATGATATGTACCATCCTTTTCAATTAAGAGCAGATCAATCGGAACTGCAGATTCATCATCAATTGTACTGATTCTGAGAGGTGCTATCGGGCAATTGCCAGTGGAACAAGTAAATACATTAATAGATAATTGTTTGCCATCGATGTGCCTGGCCTTTTTTTCAAATTTATCAATATTCTGAACTGACATTGGATATTCCAAACCCTCCATTGCATCGTCAAAAATATGTTCATGCTGTTTGTAATAACTTATTCTCTGAGGATTCCTTGAAACTGGATACAAAACAGCTAATATACACCACAAAAAGCATTTCTGGTCGGTATTTTCAATATTGACCACGGCTCTTTTGTTTTTGATATTGGCAGGTAATGGCAGATATGTAGATCCTTGCAATGGGTTGAATTCAGAAATATTAACATATAACTTGTGTGATGAACCACATAGGCTCCATCCTGATTCTTTTGCCGCAAATTCAGAGTGTTTGATATTCAGTTGATTTATCAAGCTGCTTATTATTGTGTCTAAATTTGCATTTGAATATACCGGTACAGTTTCTGTTACGTGGGGGTGTGTAAATTTTGTAGCATTTGGCTTCTTATATTGTACAAACAATTTGAGGGAGAGCTTATAAGAGCCATTTTGTGCATTTAGAATTGCCTGCACATTAGGATTTACACTGTTCAAGAAATTCTCAATGCCGCATCTTGGCTCTGATACAAACCGGTGATCCCTTAATTGGCCGTTAAAACTGCTACGGATGGGTTCATAGCGTGGCTGTTTTGCTGCTCTGGCATTAACAGGTGCTTCGTACTTTCTTTTCAGACCAGAAGTGGATGGTTGTGCAGAGCAAGTATTTTTATGTGTATATGTGAAATATTCCATGTTATATTTTCTATTGCATTTGGGGCAAATTTTTGTGGGAGTTCTGTATTTGTCTGGATTACAAATTTTTTGATGTTTGGCCTAATTAGAGCTGGATATATTCTTATTGCACTGATTACAATATTTTTGATTCGGCATTTTTGCTGTTGTTTATTATATACAATTTCCTGGGTTTCAATTCAAAACTTTATACTGAACAAAAAATATCAGATGGGTTCAGCTGTGTGCTTTGTGTGTGTGTAGGTGTATATGTGTGTATGTGTGTTAATATTTTTGGCTTTGGTATTTATATAAAATTTCCTGGGTTTTAAATCTAATCTCTATGGATTAATATTATTAATATTAATCTTATGACAGGTTGTAAAGCCAATAGCCCACAAGTGTAAAAATCATTCACACTGACCCAGCGCAAATGCCTGCACAAACATGCATATCTTGAATAGCAATGACCTTGTTATGTATAACAGGCTGGGACAAATATAAGCTTGACTCTAAATATGAGTGGATTACAACAAATAACAGATTTTATATTGTTCAATATGAATTTAAACCTGTAAGTATAAGAAGTACTGTATCAACACATCTATTCTCCTCAGTCATTCTCACAATACTGAATAATGCAATACTCGGGAATTTCTGTAAATACTGGCGCTGAGGTCAAGGCAAAAATCAATACTACCGTCTCGGGAATTCCATACACTGACACAGAGGAGAAACATGCAAACATATAATATAAGAAATAGAGTGTCACGGAGCAAGCAAATTGAACCTAGTATCCAATTAAACTTAAACCGGAAGTAAATATGTGTGTGTATGTATGTGTATGTGCTTAATTTCTGGTGTAGCCAAAAATATATCACTTTTTGACAAAAATCTGGCTGATGCAACTTTTGTAAGTATGCACAAATCAATCTGAGAAAGCTCGTACTTTCTGAAAAATTCCCGAGGGCATTTTTTACAAAAATCTTGAATTATAAGAGCTCCACACTTGAGCAAAAAACTCATATGGGCATGTTGAGCAAGTTTTAAGTATGGCCAAAGCTGCTGGAGGGGGGTTCGTACTTTCTCGAGTTTATCCCCTCGTAAATACAACTACTATTGGGGTCATCAAGATTTTGGACGGATTTTTTAGGAATTTTCAAATTTTCAGATGGGAGGTTCCAGATAAGGTCAAAAACTACATACTCAGATCTTCACCAAACTTTGGAGGGATACATTGGATGTCAAGACACGTGGAAAAAACGTACAAAACAAGAGATTGGAGACATCAAGATTTTGGACGAATTTTTTAAGAATTTTCAAATTTTCAGAAAGGATGTTCCAGGTAAGGTCAAAAACGACATACTCAGATCTTCACCAAACTCTGCAGGGATACATTGGATGTCAAGACACGTGGAAAAAGCATACAAAACATAGGATTGGGGACATCAAGATTTTGGTCAAATTTTTTAAGAATTTTTAAATTTTCAGATAGGAGGTTCCATATAAGTTCAAAAACTACATACTCAGATCTTCACCAAACATTGCAGGGATACATTGGATGTCAAGACACATGGAAAAAACGTACAAAACAAGAGATTGGAGACATCAAGATTTTGGACGAATTTTTTAAGAATTTTCAAATTTTCAGTTAGGAGGTTCCAGATAAGGTCAAAAACTACAGACTCAGATCTTCACCAAACTTTGCATGGATACTTTGCATGTCAAGACACGTGGAAAAAAACGTACAAAACAAGAGATTGGAGACATCAAGATTTTCGACAAATTTTTTAAGAATTTTCAAATTTTCAGATGGGAGGTTCCAGATAAGGTCAAAAACGACATACTCAGATCTTCACCAAACTTTGCATGGATACATTGAATGTCAAGACACGTGGAAAAAACGTACAAAACATAGGATTGGTGACATCAAGATTTTGGACGAATTTTTTAAGAATTTTCAAATTTTCAGAAAGGAGGTTCCATATAAGGTCAAAAACTACATACTCAGATCTTCACCAAACATTGCAGGGATACATTGGATGTCAAGACACGTGGAAAAAACGTACAAAACAAGAGATTGGAGACATCAAGATTTTGGACGAATTTTTTAAAAAATTTCAAATTTTCAGATAGGAGATTCCAGATAAGGTCAAAAACTACATACTCAGATCTTCACCAAACTTTGCAGGGATACATTGGATGTCAAGACACGTGGAAAAAACATACAAAACATAGTATTGGGGATATCAAGATTTTGGTCAAATTTTTTAAGAATTTTCAAATTTTCAGATAGGAGGTTCCATATAAGGTCAAAAACTACATACTCAGATCTTCACCAAACATTGCAGGGATACATTGGATGTCAAGACACGTGGAAAAAACGTACAAAACAAGAGATTGGAGACATCAAGATTTTGGACGAATTTTTTAAGAATTTTCAAATTTTCAGATAGGAGGTTCCATATAAGTTCAAAAACTACATACTCAGATCTTCACCAAACTTTGCAGGGATACATTGGATGTCAAGACACGTGGAAAAAACGTACAAAACAAGAGATTGGAGACATCAAGATTTTGGACGAATTTTTTAACAATTTTCAAATTTTCAGATAGGAGGTTCCAGATAAGGTCAAAAACTACATACTCAGATCTTCACCAAACATTGCAGGGATACATTGGATGTGAAGACACGTGGAAAAAACGTACAAAACAAGAGATTGGAGACATCAAGATTTTGGACGAATTTTTTAAGAATTTTCAAATTTTCAGATAGGAGGTTCCATATAAGGTCAAAAACTACATACTCAGATCTTCACCAAACTTTGCAGGGATACATTGGATGTCAAGACACGTGGAAAAAACGTACAAAACAAGAGATTGGAGACATCAAGATTTTGGACGAATTTTTTAACAATTTTCAAATTTTCAGATAGGAGGTTCCAGATAAGGTCAAAAACTACATACTCAGATCTTCACCAAACTTTGCAGGGATACATTGGATGTCAAGACACGTGGAAAAAACGTACAAAACAAGAGATTGGAGACATCAAGATTTTGGACGAATTTTTTAAGAATTTTCAAATTTTCAGAAAGGATGTTCCAGATAAGGTCAAAAACGACATACTCAGATCTTCACCAAACTTTGCAGGGATACATTGGATGTCAAGACACGTGGAAAAAACATACAAAACATAGGATTTGGGATATCAAGATTTTGGTCAAATTTTTTAAGAATTTTCAAATTTTCAGATAGGAGGTTCCATATAAGGTCAAAAACTACATACTCAGATCTTCACCAAACATTGCAGGGATACATTGGATGTCAAGACACGTGGGAAAAACGTACAAAACAAGAGATTGGAGACATCAAGATTTTGGACGAATTTTTTAAGAATTTTCAAATTTTCAGATAGGAGGTTCCATATAAGGTCAAAAACTACATACTCAGATCTTCACCAAACATTGCAGGGATACATTGGATATCAAGACACGTGGAAAAAACGTACAAAACAAGAGATTGGAGACATCAAGAATTTGGACGAATTTTTTAAGAATTTTCAAATTTTCAGATAGGAGGTTCCATATAAGGTCAAAAACTATATACTCAGATCTTCACCAAACTTTGCAGGGATACATTGGATGTCAAGACACGTGGAAAAAACGTACAAAACAAGAGATTGGAGGCATCAAGATTTTGGACGAATTTTTTAACAATTTTCAAAATTTCAGATAGGATGTTCCAGATAAGGTCAAAAACGACATACTCAGATCTTCACCAAACTCTGCAGGGATACATTGGATGTCAAGACACGTAGAAAAAACATACAAAACATAGGATTGGGGACATCAAGATTTTGGTCAAATTTTTTAAGAATTTTCAAATTTTCAGATAGGAGGTTCCATATAAGGTCAAAAACTACATACTCAGATCTTCACCAAACATTGCAGGGATACATTGGATGTCAAGACACGTGGAAAAAACGTACAAAACAAGAGATTGGAGACATCAAGATTTTGGACGAATTTTTTAAGAATTTTCAAATTTTCAGATGGGAGGTTCCATATATGGTCAAAAACTACATACTCAGATCTTCACCAAACATTGCAGGGATACATTGGATGTCAAGACACGTGGAAAAAACGTACAAAACAAGAGATTGGAGACATCAAGATTTTCGACGAATTTTTTAGGAATTTTTAAATTTTCAGATAGGAGGTTCCATATAAGGTCAAAAACTACATACTCAGATCTTCACCAAAGTTTGCAGGGATACATTGGATGTCAAGACACGTGGAAAAAACGTACAAAACAAGAGATTGGAGACATCAAGATTTTGGACGAATTTTTTAACAATTTTCAAATTTTCAGATGGGAGGTTCCAGATAAGGTCAAAAACTTCATACTCAGATCTTCACCAAACTTTGCAGGGATACATTGGATGTCAAGACACGTGGAAAAAACGTACAAAACAAGAGATTGGAGACATCAAGATTTTGGACGAATTTTTTAAGAATTTTCAAATTTTCAGAAAGGATGTTCCAGATAAGGTCAAATACGACATACTCAGATCTTCACCAAACTTTGCAGGGATACATTGGATGTCAAGACACGTGGAAAAAACATACAAAACATAGCATTTGGGATATCAAGATTTTGGTCAAATTTTTTAAGAAATTTCAAATTTTGAGATAGGAGGTTCCATATAAGGTCAAAAACTACATACTCAGATCTTCACCAAACATTGCAGGGATACATTGGATGTCAAGACACGTGGAAAAAACGTACAAAACAAGAGATTGGAGACATCAAGATTTTGGACGAATTTTTTAACAATTTTCAAATTTTCAGATAGGAGGTTCCAGATAAGGTCAAAAACTACATACTCAGATCTTCACCAAACTTTGCAGGGATACATTGGATGTCAAGACACGTGGAAAAAACGTACAAAACAAGAGATTGGAGACATCAAGATTTTGGACGAATTTTTTAAGAATTTTCAAATTTTCAGAAAGGATGTTCCAGATAAGGTCAAAAACGACATACTCAGATCTTCACCAAACTTTGCAGGGATACATTGGATGTCAAGACACGTGGAAAAAACATACAAAACATAGGATTTGGGATATCAAGATTTTGGTCAAATTTTTTAAGAATTTTCAAATTTTCAGATAGGAGGTTCCATATAAGGTCAAAAACTACATACTCAGATCTTCACCAAACATTGCAGGGATACATTGGATGTCAAGACACGTGGGAAAAACGTACAAAACAAGAGATTGGAGACATCAAGATTTTGGACGAATTTTTTAAGAATTTTCAAATTTTCAGATAGGAGGTTCCATATAAGGTCAAAAACTACATACTCAGATCTTCACCAAACATTGCAGGGATACATTGGATGTCAAGACACGTGGAAAAAACGTACAAAACAAGAGATTGGAGACATCAAGAATTTGGACGAATTTTTTAAGAATTTTCAAATTTTCAGATAGGAGGTTCCATATAAGGTCAAAAACTACATACTCAGATCTTCACCAAACTTTGCAGGGATACATTGGATGTCAAGACACGTGGAAAAAACGTACAAAACAAGAGATTGGAGGCATCAAGATTTTGGACGAATTTTTTAACAATTTTCAAAATTTCAGATAGGATGTTCCAGATAAGGTCAAAAACGACATACTCAGATCTTCACCAAACTCTGCAGGGATACATTGGATGTCAAGACACGTAGAAAAAACATACAAAACATAGGATTGGGGACATCAAGATTTTGGTCAAATTTTTTAAGAATTTTCAAATTTTCAGATAGGAGGTTAGTAGTGTGTTTGATACTACGGACAGCGCCTGAAAGGAAGAGCTTCTCTCCAGCAGCTTTGCTACACTTAAAACTTGCTTAACATGCCCATATGAGCTTTTTGAGCGAGTGTGGAATTTTGTCTAATTCAAGATTTTTGTAAAAATGCCCTCGGGAATTTTTCAGAAAGGAAGAGCTTTCTCAGATTGATTTGTGCATACTTACAAAAGTTGTATCAGCCAGATTTTTGTCCATAAACTTGTCAATTTTTGGCCACACCCGAAATTAAGCTTATAGTATGTTTTTCTGTCAAAATCCCAGGAATCTTGAATTGATATCTATTGGGTTCTGAGACCGAGTGGAGCGTGGTGCATAGTTTTTATTGTCTTGTAATCAAAAGGTTCGGGTTTGAGTCCTCATAAAATCTGATGGCAAAATGTTAATATTGTAGTTTTGTAAACAAGGGGCTCTGGGTTCGAGTCCTGATAGATGTGGTATTCCATATGTGAGATTTTGATGCTAGTTGATAGCCCCCAGATCTTAAATTTAGTAAAAATGTTGTATAACAGAGCAAAATTATTCTCTATTAAGAATCACCAGAGTTTTGTTATCTGGGTAAAAATATCAGCTCAACAATACGGGCAAAACTGCCTGATCGATACAATAGAATGGAGGTCAAGTAAACATTCCATGTTCTTTCCAATCTTTTGATCAGTCCCATGTTTCTGCCAACAATTAATCATGCTAGCCCGGGAAATTAATGCCAATAGATATAATCTTTATTGTGTCTTTTCAGAGAGTTATTCATTATCAAAGAGACATTAGTAAATGCCTGAGTGATTATATCTGTTGATAGTACCTACACTGTGCCTTTTCCGAGGGAAATGACATGTAATTTGTCATGGAACTCAAAGAGAAATTCTTATCTGTACTGTGCCTCCTTTCAGGGACCATTTCATCATATTGAGGAAATTTCTGGATATTGTCATGCAAAGGCTTGGTCTTGTTGTACACAAGTCTGTAACTTACAGAATAATTATTGCAATATTTCTGTATTTCAACTTTTGGCAAATGTATTGTATTTTGGGTAGGTATCTGCCACGAGCAGAGGTGGTATAAAATGGGTAGGTAACTGACGGTAAAGTATTGTTTTATATCCAAAGGGCTTCTGTGTTTGAATCGTGCTTCTAGAACTGCTCTGTGACCCGCTCATTTCTTACATCATAAACATATGATTTTTCACCTATGAGAATGACACTGCATATGGTGTCATCTGGTAAAGCCTCGTGGAATTCACAGATAATTTTAATGTTTGTTCTATCATTCACTACAACCTGTTTTCTTTTTGAGGTGTTAATTACAAACATGGGTCTCTGTGTCTTGAATTCATCTGGAGTGTAGTACATGTCAGTATTGCCTGTAGTGACACGCTTGAAAGCCGAAAAAGCTTCATATAATTTAAGAAAATCATTCTTGGACATGTCTAAATTATAATTTTCTCTAGGAAAAACCTCATTTCTGCCATTTTTAAGATATATGTTCTTGATGTTGCAGTTATCAAATTTGCTTGAATTTTTTTCCTGATTATTGTGTCTCCCAGTCTGAAACAATATTACCACAAAATCAGGCATGTCAAATTGAATACTGGAGAATGAATTTGTGGCATCAAATTCATAATAAGTACCAGTGGCAACCTTCTGTACGCATTGATATGTGTAAAATTGCAGAGGAACCTGTGGATTTTTTAGGATATCAGCTTTGTATTTAAGAGCGTAACTGGCCTCATATTCAACAACAGGGATTCTTAACTCCATAGTCTGAATAATGCATTTGCCTGCATCAGGTAAGGTATTGGGCAGAGCTTCCCCTGCAGGGTTTATGGCACTGTACCTCATCAAAGCATTATTATCATTGGCAGCTCTTCTAAATGTAATTCTTAACCCACCCTTCCACATAATTTCTTTGTAATCCGAGAAGAATCCTGGCAACAGGCGCATAGGGAACAGCACTGTGTGGTTCTTAGATAATATCTTATCACCAGCCTCAAATCCACCTATTTGGTAGTATGAAGCCTCGGTTTTGGATAATTTTAATGTGGCCAAAGCTGTTGAGGTAATGCCGGGATAATCTACTCTGTTTATAACAACGCCATGCTTTCTGATCTCAATTTCAGAGAACAGATGCGGCACAAAATTATCTACCAATCTTATATTTGAATTTGCCGGATAATCTGTTCCATCGAGCTTTACAACATCAAATTTGATGTATAGATCTGCTCTGTGGGGGTGTATAAAGCCATCCCCTACATCAAGATCAACCTCAATCTCTGTGTTGGGTTGATTTAAATTTGCAAATGTCCTCCTGTTTGGAGGGAATGATTGTAGCTCATAACTCTCAATATTTTCCATTGTATGTATTTTTATTTAAATGTTAATCTCTATGATTGCAGTTGTTGTGGCTCCAGCAAAATCAACTAATTCTTCTTTTTCATTAGTGACCATCAACTCAATGTAATCTATTCTGTTATGACACACAGGAAAATATAATGTTGGGGATGGATTGTAGATGATGGGCTCCATAAATTCGGAATTAGGTTTGAATGTTGCAATGATGCCGGTTTGTTTGTGAGTGCCTATGCCACTTGATTTGGTGATCATACCCTCGGCCACATTACAGTGAATATTCAGAGTCTCTATGGCTAAGAATTTAGGTATATTCATAGCAGTGTGTTTGATGGCCGCTTCAAGTTTTGTGTTGTTCTCAAAGCCTAACAGCTCTCCTATAGTACCCAGATCCACTGTTTCCGTGGCAGATACAATCTCTACTCTGTGAGTGACAGAATTTTGACTTAAAACTATACCTCTGGGTAATTGTGCATTTAGAGTGGACAGATTATACTGCCCTGGAGTGATGACAATTTTTTGATCCCCTACTGCAATTGTGTTGTTGTGGTGAGTAATATTAGGGATCAGGTACATGCCGTAAAATGCTCTGAGAGCTATTGTTTTGGGATACACTATGTCATCATGCAATTTGAGTTTCAATATTGAATTTTGGCTGGTGAGATGGAATACTCCCATGATGTTTCAGATACCACAAGGCCTTTTGAAAATTTTCAATTGATGGTTTATTTATTTGAGACATATATCTGAGAACAGATAAACACAAATGTCCGCAATTAACATCTTTGAAGTTTTGAATACGGGCATTATTGTAATAAAGATTAGCTGATTTTAGATATTTTACTAAATTTTCAGGTGGAACACCTCCAAATGAATCAAACACAAATGCCTCATTTTTTAAATATTTAAGATAACAGATCCAGTGAGTGCCCTGATTTTTGTACTCATCCAAATTAACAATGCCACACTCTTTGTTGAGTGGTTGTTCCGGTAAAGAATCAGACATGTACACACCTCTAAAATGTTTGATGCCCAATGGCTTGATTAAAGCTTCAATATCTTGGTTTGTAAGCGGCTCTTGTTTTTTTAAAACTTATTCATGGCTCTCTTAACACCTTTGCCTTTTTTCTCCATTGCCAGATTATGGCGCTTCTGCTCATCTAATTCTGCCCTATTCTTCTTGGCATCTATTACTGTTTTTGCTATGGCAGCTGATCCCCCAGCCAAGCTCCCTACAGCCCCGAGAGCAGCTAAGATGGCAGGGATGGTAAATATGAATCCCCCCACATGTGATTTTTTCCTGGATTGCTGTAATTTTTTTAATTGGGGGGTACTAAGCAACAATTTCATACCATGGCCTTTTGCAATACAAGAGCTTTTTTTCTTCCGCTGCTTTTTGGTCAAAAGACTGTCAATAGTTTTAAGAGATTTGAGACCTGCATAAGGTATCTGATACATAACACCCTTGGCCTTCATTGTAGGTTTATTATATACATATTCACAACCCCCACCCCAGTTTTTGTTTCGTGCTCATAGCTATGGTGGTCCCCAATGCTGCTATTTTTTCACTCAAAGAAGCATCTTTGCTTACAAATCTACCAAATGCAGCCTCTTCTAATTTCTTGTCTGCAACATGTCTCTTGTCAATATCAGAATGTGTGTTGTATGCTATGTCATGGTCTCTACAAGCAGCATCTAGGGGATTTACACCAGGATCACCTCTGTTTAATCTATGGTCCAATTTTGTACCGGGACCACAATACTGATAGCCTGGAATGTGTAGTTCAAATGGCAGCTTGTTTATAATGTCATTAACAAGGCCCCGACCCTCAGAAATATTCCAAAATTTAGGTGGTAGAGTATTAATAATTTTTATGAGATATCCAATGCCCTTAGGGTCATTCACTATAAAATTAGACAATTTGGTGCTTATCATGTCCATAATTCCAACCTTTTCATTGTAAAAATTGTGGTTGCCAGCATTTTCCTCCCCAGCTATCACCAATAACCTATCTACAAGTTTCCTGACATCATCAACCCACACAAATTCTTTAGGCAGGGTGTTGTATTGTTTGATTCCACTGCCAGTCTTGATCTGTGACCATATGGGCTTGATTAAATTGTTGTATTTTGCCCCACTGCTAGACTTGACTCTTTTTTGTGTGGGATCATTGTTCTGGTACAGAGCATCTGATTTTATTAATATTTCTTTGTAGTGCTCATAATCTTGATCTGTATAGCTGCCAGGCCTCTTCCTAGTCATCAGTTCCCACAACCCAGGTGTGCCGGTGTACTTAACAAAAGCACCTTTTTCTCCGAGACGAGATTCTGAATAAACAATGATATCATCCCCCATAAAAGTTACTCTGAAATTACCGATTCTATGAATAATGCTGCCATCAAGCTCTGTGTCGGCATATAAGCCAAAAACCTCATCTTTGTTGTCTTTAGGTGTGGTTAAATATTTTTGAGCAAGAAGACCCAATTCAATAGGATCCAGAGTAGCTTCAATTCTTCGAGGAGCAACAGGACTAGGTGTATGAATGCTGGAAAGTGGGGTGAATGGATAATCTAATATGTTCCTAGCAGCTACAGGTACGAGCTCTGTGATCAAATCTTGATTTTGCTCTGTAACAGTTTTGATATTCTTACCTAAATTATTATATGCATCAATTACAGGCTGTTCTGTTTGTTTGTGTTTTTCATAAATTCCACGGTTCTGTGATTTCCATCCCTTAAATCTTTTTACAAGATAATCTCTTAACTTAAGATCATCAATGACTGGTCGTTTCATGGTTGTTTATTTATGTCTCAACGTCTAGAAAATCGTTGATTTTATTTATGTATTTTCCAGTATTAGGTGTTCTTGTCATATCAATTGTGACAAACCCATAACTGTCCTGGTTCCAGCACCTGCTGCAAAACTTGGAAAAATCATTGTAGCTCAAGTCCCCACCTACATATTCATCATGTATGTGTTTGAGGTTAGTATGATCTTGATGAAACACACATATAAAATTGCTGTTGTCTCGGATCAGCTGCTTCGGAATTTTAGAAAAAGTCTGTGCCAGGTAGAAGCAATCTATGTTTTTGTGTCGGCCCTGTGTAAAGAAATTTCTAACCTTGTTTTGATTATCCAGTATAATGTCATCAAACACAACAACGGAATTATCGAGACATTCATGAAGTGGCTTAACATCTGGATCAAAAGTGGCTATATCCAATCCATCATATAGCTTCATCAGCTGCTGATATTTTAATTGTTCCAAGCTCTTAGAGAAGACATACAAGTGCCTATTTTTCCAGTCTAACCAGTTGGGTGCCAATAAAAAATTATCAACCATTAGTGTAGTTTTACCACAAGCAGATGGCCCAACAATAAGACACCTAATATTATCAGGCAGCAGCACTCCATTTATCTTATTCTGCTGTTCAGGTTCTGGCAGCCTTTTTATAACATCCCAGGTGCTCATATTATTACTTTGTCTGCATCGATCCAGCTGTTTTCCGGATGACCCAGCCATTTGACAAGTAACTTGTTGCCTTTTCTGCGGATGATTTTTTCTATGAGATATGTGTCAGGCTGTTTAGTTTTGCTGAGCTCTTGTTCATAGAACCTGCCTTTGAGAATTTCTCCTCGGTGATCTTTTATTATATATGTGTTAAGGGTCCCGGGTTTAACTTGAACCACTGTAAATAATTCGGTGCTCCAGTTTCTCGTAAAGCCTCTTTTGAATAAGTGCTTATATTTGCTGATTCTTACTTGATCGCCCACCCTGTATTTGGCCCTTCTTGTTGTTGGCTGGTATCTAGGATAATAAACAGTCCTGATCAATTTTTGCTCATCAGATGGAGTTACTTCAGAGGGTTTCATGTTGATTGTGGAATGGACCGAGTTGTTATATTTATGTAGAAGTTCTGGAAGAATATTAATCCATTTATAATTACCTTGAAGTGTAAATTGTTTATACATAAGATTTTTTAAGGTTCTGTTGAATCTCTCTACAATTGAGGCTTTGAGGTCACTGTAACTCGAATAATGTTTTATTGCCTGACTTTTAATAAATTGTTGAAACACAGAATTATAAAATTCTTTGCCGTTATCTGTTTGCAAATAGCGCGGTGATCTTCCTGAATGATTGATGATTGTCCTGAGGGCTTCTGTAACACATTTTCCAGTCTTGGATTTGAGTGGCACAGCCCAGGCAAATTTTGAAAATGTGTCTATCACAGTGAGTAGATACTTGTAGCCCTTGTTGATTTTGTCTAAGTTTTTCAACTGTCCAGTTGACAACTCAATCAATTCGCTCTGCCATAAATCATCTATGCCCTTTGTGACTACTGGGAGCCTCTTAAAATTATGTCTGGCCTGTCTGTGTAATTCATCAACAATAATTTGTCTAGACATAATATGTAAACAAGAATATTGCAACTATGGGGTGTTCAGCAGCTGAGACTGCAGGATTTTCTAAATATAATTTGTCCCCTATTTGTATTTTAAATTCCAGAGTGCCATCATCTTCAGTATAGGCTGTTTCTAATGTATTGGGGTCTGTAAAATCCTCTAACTCTACACTGGTGATTTTTGGTTTGTTGTCAGCATTTGTTATTGATAAGGTGGGGTAGTGGTGTGCCTGTGGCTGAAGCCAATATTTGATCTTGATTGGTCTCAGTGTGCCCCCAACAAAAAACTGGTAATAAAATTGTGCAGGGGACAGCATATATATTTTGCCACCTGGTGTAAATGGTGAATCATATTCTTTGTTGGGGATGCTGTACAATTCAAGAATTACTGTATGTTTTGGATTCTCGATTATGCCTGTTATTTCTTTTCTGCTGTAAGCAATCTGCTTGTTACAGATTCAAGATGCTCATTGATGGTCCTAACAACATCATCATGGCCTGGCTTGATTTTTATGTCCACAGCAAGTCTCTTGTATTGTTGCACAATTTCTTGAAGCTGGGTGGCAAAAACAGACAGAGCATTTGCTTGATTGGATTCCATGGTCCCTAGCTGTTGCTTGATATTAGCTACAATTTGTTGCAAATTTTCAACAACTGCCAATTTTGAATTTTGAGCAGTAAGATCATGGACCTGTCTTCTGATATCCTCAAACAGGGCATGCAGTTCATTAATATGTTGATTGGTTGGTAGAGTGGCCACTGTCTGTGTGAGTTGTTTGATCTCTGCCTGGATATTCTTGATATCTTCTGATTTCAATATCCTATTCACTGCCCTCTTAATATTTTTAAGTTCCTGTGATGTGGGAAGATTTGAAACAGTATTTTGCAAAAATTCAAGTGCCAATTTCACATTGTTTAATTCAGAAGCATCAGCCACATTTTGCATAGCATTTTGGAGCAGGGCTATATCTGCCTGAGAGGGTGTGGATTGTTGTAAAATTTCAAGCTTTGTTTGGATATCATCGATCAAGTGATGAAAATGAGATAGTTCAGATTCAGTGTTGAGGTTTTCAAGCTTTGTGATCTGTTGCTGGACACTGACAAGGGTATCTACAATTCCAGGCAGGCGAGATTCTAGTACATTTGCCAAATCACTTTGCACTGCTGCTATTGTACCTTCAAGATGGGTTATGGAACTTTGAATTTTTCCAAAATCTTCATATGTTTCAAGTTGCAGCTTGATGTTTGCAACACTCCGAGTTATTGCACTCAAAGCATCAGAAGATGGCAAGTTGTTCATAAAATTTTCAAGTGTCTCAATTTTTTCTTTAACCTCGGCTATGGCATTGTGTAGAGGATCCAGGTTAGGTATCTGGAGTGATTGAATCTGTTCTTTTAGAGTGGAAATCACTAGATCAAAATCTTCTTGTGATTTTATGCTTTTGACAATTGTTTGGAGCTGTGCCTGGACATTATTTATTTGCTCTTCCAATTGTTGTTTCAATTGCTCAGAGTTGGTGGCCTGGGTCTTAAATTTGGCTTGAAGAGCTGCTACAGCTTCTTCCAAACTTTGAAAATTATCTAATGTGGCCAAGTCAGTATATTTCTGAAGCAGCAGTTTGAGTTCAGAATCAATTTTAAGAAGAGGGTCCATGCATTGTGATTGCAAATTTGTAATTTCTAATTGAAGACTGGCATTGAGTGTGGTTTGTAAAGCTTGTAAATCACTTCTTAATTTCTTGACTCTGACATCAAGCATCAGAATCTCATCACTGTGATCTTCATGTCTTGTATGGCCAAATATATCATTAGGCATTTTTGTTTTAGTGGTTATTTATTATAGAGTATCTGATTCTTAATTCTATAAAAAAGGGTATAAGCTTGTCATATGATCCAGGGACCTCAATATATAAGCAGTCACCAGCAGAAACAGTATAAACAGTGCCAGAAACCATGTTTGAGTGCTTAATTCTATAAATATTTCTCCCTACTGAAATCTTGACATCACCCTCAGGAGTTGTAATAAATTGCAATTGCCCACCTACAGGTAATTGGTAATGATTTAAATTATTGTTAAATATGTACAATATTTTGCCTGTTTCTTCATCAAGATCTGTAAGTATGCTGTTCAGATGAATAATTAACAAGCCACTCAGTTTAGACAGCATATCAGAAGAGGGTTGTGGTGGTGGCAGCTCCATAATAGCCTGTTTTTTGAACCCAAATAAGTTCATAGGCATGTTTATTTATTTCAAATCATGCTCTGTAATTGGGCATTGTTTGCCATTTTTCAAATCACAATGCCCCCAAGGTAAAGTATGTATGTCACATGATAAAATGCATCTCTTATCATCATGTGGGTCCAGGGCCACTTTTCTTACAACATTTGAAGTCAGCAAGTGATCCTCACTCTGAATTCTATTTTCTGATGTACTGATTAAACTCTGGGATTTGATGCAATTTTCATAATCTTCAAATTGAAGATCTTTTTCAACAGTAACTCTGCCAATGCCCTTGGCCTTTTTGGCAACAGCGCCACTACATGTTTCAAAACTGTACATCTTGGCACTTAACCCAGCAAATTTCACAATAACATCACCACATGTCTCATCTTTTAACTTGCCGGGCACCTTTTTGTTGTGGGGTTGAATTCTTGTATGTTCACTGGTATCAAAGTATTGAAACAATTCAGGCTGTGCCATATCTTGATAAACATCTTCTGTTTGAATATCAAGAATAAAACTATCCGTGTCCATGTACAATAATTTTACACGATCGCCATAAAAAGGTTTCAACACCTCATAATACAATGTTAACATATGTAATTTGGACAATTCCAATATCACAGCCCCTACGTAAATAGGTTTATCAAACTTGATCTTTGTTTTCATCATGTTGAAAAGTGCCATGTGCTCATCATAAATTCTTCTGTAATTGAAGTTGGGCTTTGCAACCAATTTTTTGCTCAGGCTGGGGTCAGTAATTATTTTAACATCGGTATGTTTCCTGACATTTTCAATTGTTTTGCCATATACAGAATTCACCATCAATTTAAACAGGCTCTTATCAAATTGGCTCTTTGCAGATGTTCGAAGCTCCGTGTTTGTATCAATGTATGGCTTCAACCATCTTGAGTGCCTGAACCTTAAGACTTTGCCAACTTTGGTCACTTGGACACCATGTTTCATCAGGAACTGCAGGTTTTTGTAATATGTGACATAGCCTTGTTTTGGCTCCAGGGTCATCATGAGCTTCTTCTGTTTAGAGCCAGGTGAACACTGAACCTCGGAAATTGGGGGCAGATCAGAAAATTTATTGTGCAAATTATCAGGAATTGTCAGATCAACCTCTAAGAAGAGGCCACAGTCACTGTCATCAAAATCCTGAAGATCCTCAATATTAAAATCTTCGACCCACTCAAGCCCTGCATATGGCAGTTTTTGCATCATGGCGTGACCATAGAGGTTGTTTGCATCTACATACAGTATATAATTTGATGGCCGTGCTGGATCATAATCGGGAATATGCTTGTTATTTGCTCTGGCATATCTCTGGGAACATTGCACCATCCCTCCTCTTATACATTTCTCCATAAACAGATACATATCTTGATCGTGGATCAGATCCAATTGCATTTTAGTGTTGAAAAACGTTGCAGCCCATGCTAGGCCCGGGGCACTGTAAAAATATACTGGGTCCAGTCCATAATTTTGCATTGAAGATTTTCTGAATGCCTGCAATATATCAGCTAAGAGGGTGACATCAAGTTTCAAATATGCCATGTGATAATCACCAAATGTCTTGCATTTTAAATTGTTCCACATCAATTGGGCATGGTGATAATCTTCATCAGTGATTCCAGATCCTCTGATTTTGCTGTAAAACTCTTGTTGTGGTGGCAGGGAACACTCATCAAATTTAGAAAAATCTGTAACATAGTCATATGGATATACACCCTTCCGCCTAATTAATTTCAGGTCCTGATTTGGAAACAAAGCACATGTGATTTTGAATTGATCATCAGATAATTGAGTGGCCAGTGTAGGCAGGCTAGCAGATAAAAATCTGTAAGAATCAAGAAATCTTATGTGAATAGGAACACCATCAACTTTAATTATCTTGCTAATAGATATATATTTCTCATCATTTTCAGCTAAAATATTTAAATTCTGCTTCTCAAACCCCTCGTACCTGATCAGATGATGGAAATCATAATTGGATGCTCCGTGGCAAAATACGGGGATAAATCTTGGTCTCTTGATCTTAATATTGCAGCTATTACACAGGGCCTGTTTATATCGACCATCTGTATGAGAATGGTGATGAACCTTGATATTTGTATCTAAAAATTCACAATCACATACCGGGCATTTTTCTGCATTGTTGAAATCTTCAATCTGTTCCTCTGTTAAAGGCAACATAGGCTTTGATTTTAATAAGATGTTATATGCTATGTCACGGCACTCATTTTCTATTCTATGTGCAAATATTTTGATGGCATTTGGTCCCATGTATGAATATTCTTTAATAACAACACCATCCTGTACAACCACATAACAAAAGCTGGAAGGTTCATGTAGCTGGTATGGTGTAATTGAAGATTCTTCGGGATCTGGGCTACAGAATGCAAGAGATTTGAGATTTGATTCGGAATCCCAGACAATATATGCTGGGTGTTCCAACGAGGCTTCATACTTTTTGAATTTGCAATTTTCACTTGGATTGGGCATCACCATATGAACAGGTTTATGGTTGCCACAGTATTTCAGATGCTCAATTAACTTGTTTTTGGCAATTTCTGCATTTTTTTCACGAACCCCATTTACCATTTTTTGACCATCAAATACAGTTAAACATCTTCTGCACAACTTGAATATTGTATTGGATTTGTCTAGTTGTGTTCTCACCAAAGCTTCAAGATTATGTATCAGAGTATAATGGTATGTATCATCCCCTTCAATTAAGAGCAGATCAATCGGAATTGCAGCTTCATCATCAATTGTACTGATTCTGAGAGGTGCTATCGGGCAATTGCCAGTGGAACAAATAAATACATTAATAGATAATTGTTTGCCGTTGATGTGCCTGGCCCTTTTTTCAAATTTATCAATATTCTGAACAGACATTGGATATTCCAAACCCTCCATTGCATCGTCAAAAAGATGTTCATGTTGTTTGTAATAAGTTATTCTCTGAGGATCCCTTGAAACTGGATACAAAGCAGCTAATATACACCACAAAAAGCATTTCGCGTCATTATTTTTTATATTGACCACGGCTCTTTTGTTTTTAATATTGGCAGGTAATGGCAAATATGTAGATCCTTGTAATGGGCTGAATTCAGAAATATTAACATATAACTTGTGTGATGAACCGCATAGGCTCCATCCTGACTCTTTTGCCGCAAATTCAGAGTGTTTGATGTTCAATTGATCTATCAACCTGCTTATTATTGTGTCTAAATTTGCGTTTGAATATACCGGTACAGTTTCTGTTACGTGGGGGTGTGTAAATTTTGTGTCATTTGGTTTCTTATATTGTACAAACAATTTGAGGGAGAGCTTATAAGAGCCATTTTGTGCATTTAGAATTGCCTGCACATTAGGATTTACACTGTTCAAGAAATTCTCAATGCCACATCTTGGCTCTGATACAAACCGATAATCCCTTAATTGGCCATTAAAACTGCTATGGATAGGTGGTGCATGGCGTGGCTGCTTTGCTGCTCTGGCATTAAGAGGTACTTCGTGCCTTCTTTTCAGAGCAGATGTGGATGGTTGAGAGGGCAAAGCAGAGCAAGTATCTTTATGTGTATATGTGAAGTATTGCATGCTGTATTTTCTATTGCATTTGGGGCAAATTTTTGTGGGAGTTTTGTATTTGTCTGGATTACAAATTTTTTGGTGTCTTGCCCAATTAGAGCTAAATATATTTTTATTGCACTGATTGCAATATTTTTGATTCGGCATTTTTGTTGTTGTTTATTATATACAATTTCCTGGGATTCAATTCAAAACTTTATACTGAATAAAAAATATCAGTTGGGTTCAGCACTGTGATTTGTGTGTGTGTGTATGTATGTATGTGTATATACACTTAATATTTTTGGATTTGGTATTTATATAAAATTTCCTGGGATTCAAATCAAAACTTTATGCTGGATAAAAATATCAGAAATAGGCCACAACTTGGCCACAAGTAGACCGGAAGTGGACCGGAAGTGGACCGGAAGTGGACCGGAAGTGGACCGGAAGTGGACCGGAAGTGGACCGGAAGTGGATATGTGTGGGTGGGTGTGGGTGGGTGTGGGTGGGTGTGGGTGTGGGTGTGGGTTTTATAAGCATCTTAGCTTAATTTTAAGTGTGGGCAAAAAAAATATCAAGAGGGGCATATTTTTAACAAATTTATGGACAACAATCTCACAGAAGTGCCTTTTATAAGTATAGACAAATCAATCTGAGGAGGCTCTTCCTTTTCCGAAAAAGCTCTTCCTTTCCGAAAAATTCTTGAGGGCATTTTTTACAAAAATCTTGGATTAGACAAAGTTCCACACTAGAGCAAAAAGCTCATATGCTCATGTTGAGCAAGTTTTAAGTGTAGCAAAGCTGCTTGAGAGGAGCTCTTCCTTTCCGGCGCTGTCCGTAGTATCAAACACACTACTGAGGTTCCATATAAGGTCAAAAACTACATACCCAGATCTTCACCAAACATTGCAGGGATACATTGGATGTCAAGACACGTGGAAAAAACGTACAAAACAAGAGATTGGAGACATCAAGATTTTGGACGAATTTTTTAAGAATTTTAAAATTTTCAGATGGGAGGTTCCATATAAGGTCAAAAACTACATACTCAGATCTTCACCAAACATTGCAGGGATACATTGGATGTCAAGACACGTGGAAAAAACGTACAAAACAAGAGATTGGAGACATCAAGATTTTCGACGAAGTTTTTAGGAATTTTTAAATTTTCAGATAGGAGGTTCCATATAAGGTCAAAAACTACATACTCAGATCTTCACCAAACTTTGCAGGGATACATTGGATGTCAAGACACGTGGAAAAAACGTACAAAACAAGAGATTGGAGACATCAAGATTTTGGACGAATTTTTTAACAATTTTCAAATTTTCAGATCGGAGGTTCCAGATAAGGTCAAAAACTACATACTCAGATCTTCACCAAACTTTGCAGGGATACATTGGATGTCAAGACACGTGGAAAAAACGTACAAAACAAGAGATTGGAGACATCAAGATTTTGGACGAATTTTTTAAGAATTTTCAAATTTTCAGAAAGGATGTTCCAGATAAGGTCAAATACGACATACTCAGATCTTCACCAAACTTTGCAGGGATACATTGGATGTCAAGACACGTGGAAAAAACATACAAAACATAGGATTTGGGATATCAAGATTTTGGTCAAATTTTTTAAGAATTTTCAAATTTTGAGATAGGAGGTTCCATATAAGGTCAAAAACTACATACTCAGATCTTCACCAAACATTGCAGGGATACATTGGATGTCAAGACACGGGGAAAAAACGTACAAAACAAGAGATTGGAGACATCAAGATTTTGGACGAATTTTTTAAGAATTTTCAAATTTTCAGATAGGAGGTTCCATATAAGGTCAAAAACTACATACTCAGATATTCACCAAACATTGCAGGGATACATTGGATGTCAAGACACGTGGAAAAAACGTACAAAACAAGAGATTGGAGACATCAAGATTTTGGACGAATTTTTTAAGAATTTTCAAATTTTCAGATAGGATGTTCCAGATAAGGTCAAAAACGACATACTCAGATCTTCACCAAACTTTGCAGGGATACATAGTATGTCAAGACACGTGGAAAAAAAATACAAAACATAGGATTGGGGACATCAAGATTTTGGTCAAATGTTTTAAGAATTTTCAAATTTTCAGATAGGAGGTTCCATATAAGGTCAAAAACTACATACTCAGATCTTCACCAAACATTGCAGGGATACATTGGATGTCAAGACACGTGGAAAAAACGTACAAAACAAGAGATTGGAGACATCAAGATTTTCGACGAATTTTTTAAGAAATTTCAAATTTTCAGATAGGATGTTCCAGATAAGGTCAAAAACGACATACTCAGATCTTCACCAAACTTTGCAGGGATACATTGGATGTCAAGACACGTGGAAAAAACATACAAAACATAGGATTGGGGACATCAAGATTTTTGTCAAATTTTTTAAGAATTTTCAAATTTTCAGATAGGAGGTTCCATATAAGGTCAAAAACTACATACTCAGATCTTCACCAAACATTGCAGGGATACATTGGATGTCAAGACACGTGGAAAAAACGTACAAAACAAGAGATTGGAGACATCAAGATTTTCGACGAATTTTTTAAGAATTTTCAAATTTTCAGATGGGAGGTTCCAGATAAGGTCAAAAACGACATACTCAGATCTTCACCAAACTTTGCATTGAAACATTGGATGTCAAGACAAGTGGAAAAAACATACAAAACAAGAGATTGGAGACATCAAGATATTGGACGATTTTTTTAAGAATTTTCAAATTTTCAGATGGGAGGTTCCAGATAAGGTCAAAAACTACATACTCAGATCTTCACCAAACTATGCAGGGATACATTGAATGTCAAGACACGTGGAAAAAACGTACAAAACAAGAGATTGGAGACATCAAGATTTTGGACGAATTTTTTAGGAATTTTCAAATTTTCAGATACGAGGTTCCAGATAAGGTCAAAAACTACATACTCAGATCTTCACCAAACTTTGCAGGGATACATTGGATGTCAAGACACGTGGAAAAAACGTACAAAACAAGAGATTGGAGACATCAAGATTTTGGACGAATTTTTGAGGAATTTTCAAATTTTCAGAAATGAGGATCCAGATAAGGTCAAAAACTACATACTCAGATCTTCACCAAACTTTGCAGAGATACATTGGATGTCAAGACACGTGGGAAAAACGTACAAAACAAGAGATTGGAGACATCAAGATTTTGGACGAATTTTTTAAGAATTTTCAAATTTTCAGATAGGAGGTTCCAGATAAGGTCAAAAACTACATACTCAGATCTTCACCAAACTTTGCAGGGATACATTGGATGTCAAGACACGGGGAAAAGACGTACAAAACAAGAGATTGGGGTCATCAAGATTTCGGACGAATTTTTTAAGAATTTTCAAATTTTGAGAAAGGATGTTCCAGATAAGGTCAAAAACGACATACTCAGATCTTCACCAAAATTTGCAGGGATACATTGGATGTCAAGACACGTGGGAAAAACGTACAAAACAAGAGATTGGAGACATCAAGATTTTGGACGAATTTTTTAAGAATTTTCAAATTTTCAGATAGGAGGTTCCAGATAAGGTCAAAAACTACATACTCAGATCTTCACCAAACTTTGCAGGGATACATTGGATGTCAAGACACGTGGGAAAAACGTTCAAAACAAGAGATTGGAGACATCAAGATTTTGGACGAATTTTTTAACAATTTTCAAATTTTCAGATAGGAGGTTCCAGATAAGGTCAAAAACTACATACTCAGATCTTCACCAAACTTTGCAGGGATACATTGGATGTCAAGACACGTGGAAAAAACGTAAAAAACAAGAGATTGGAGACATCAAGATTTTGGACGAATTTTTTAAGAATTTTCAAATTTTCAGAAAGGATGTTCCAGATAAGGTCAAAAACGACATACTCAGATCTTCACCAAACTCTGCAGGGATACATTGGAAATCAAGACACGTGGAAAAAACATACAAAACATAGAATTGGGGACATCAAGTTTTTGGTCAAATTTTTTAAGAATTTTCAAATTTTCAGATAGGAGGTTCCATATAAAGTCAAAAACTACATACTCAGATCTTCACCAAACTTTGCAGGGATACATTGGATGTCAAGACACGTGGAAAAAACGTACAAAACAAGAGATTGGAGACATCAAGATTTTGGACGAATTTTTTAAGAATTTTCAAATTTTCAGAAAGGAGGTTCCATATAAGGTCAAAAACTACATACTCAGATCTTCACCAAACTTTGCATGGATACATTGGATGTCAAGACACGTGGAAAAAACATACAAAACATAGGATTGGAGACATCAAGATTTTGGTCGAATTTTTTAAGAATTTTCAAATTTTCAGATAGGAGGTTCCAGATAAGGTCAAAAACTACATACTCAGATCTTCACCAAACCTTGCAGGGATACATTGGATGTCAAGACACGTGGAAAAAACGTACAAAACAAGAGATTGGGGTCATCAAGATTTTGGACGGTTTTTTTAGGAATTTTCAAATTTTCAGATGGGAGGTTCCAGGTAAGGTCAAAAACGACATACTCAGATCTTCACCAAACATTGCAGGGATACATTGGATGTCAAGACACGTGGAAAAAACGTACAAAACAAGAGATTGGAGACATGAAGATTTTGGACGAATTTTTTAAGAATTTTCAAATTTTCAGATAGGAGGTTCCAGATGAGGTCAAAAACTACATACTCAGATCTTCACCAAACTTTGCAGGAATACTTTGCATGTCAAGACACGTGGAAAAAACGTACAAAACAAGAGATCGGAGACATCAAGATTTTCGACGAATTTTTTAAGAATTTTCAAATTTTCAGATGGGAGGTTCCAGATAAGGTCAAAAACGACATACTCAGATCTTCACCAAACTTTGCATGGATACATTGGATGTCAAGACACGTGGAAAAAACATACAGAACTTAGGATTGGTGACATCAAGATTTTGGACGAATTTTTTAAGAATTTTCAAATTTTCAGAAAGGAGGTTCCATATAAGGTCAAAAACTACATACTCAGATCTTCACCAAACTTTGCAGGGATACATTGGATGTCAAGACACGTGGAAAAAACGTACAAAACAAGAGATTGGAGACATCAAGATTTTGGACGAATTTTTTTGAGAATTTTCAAATTTTCAGAAAGGAGGTTCCATATAAGGTCAAAAACTACATACTCAGTTCTTCACCAAACTTTGCAGGGATACATTGGATGTCAAGACACGTGAAAAAACGTACAAAACAAGACATTGGAGACATCAAGATTTTGGACGAATTTTTTAAGAATTTTCAAATTTTCAGAAAGGATGTTCCAGATAAGGTCAAAAACGACATACTCAGATCTTCACCAAACTTTGCAGGGATACATTGGAGGTCGAGACACGTGGAAAAAACGTACAAAACAAGAGATTGGAGACATCAAGATTTTGGACGAATTTTTGAAGAATTTTCAAATTTTCAGATAGGAGGTTCCAGATAAGGTCAAAAACTACATACTCAGATCTTCACCAAACATTGCAGGGATACATTGGATGTCAAGACACGTTAAAAAAACGTACAAAACAAGAGATTGGAGACATCAAGATTCTCGACGAATTTTTGAACAATTTTCAAATTTTCAGATAGGAGGTTCCAGATAAGGTCAAAAACTACATACTCAGATCTTCACCAAACTTTGCAGGGATACATTGAATGTCAAGACACGTGGAAAAAACGTACAAAACAAGAGATTGGAGACATCAAGATTTTGGACGAATTTTTTAAGAATTTTCAAATTTTCAGATAGGAGGTTCCATATAAGGTCAAAAACTACATACTCAGATCTTCACCAAACTTTGCAGGGATACATTGGATGTCAAGACACGTGGAAAAAACGTACAAAACAAGAGATTGGAGACATCAAGATTTTGGACGAATTTTTTAAGAATTTTCAAATTTTCAGAAAGGATGTTCCAGATAAGGTCAAAAACGACATACTCAGATCTTCACCAAACTTTGCAGGGATACATTGGATGTCAAGACACGTGGAAATAACATACAAAACATAGGATTGGGGACATCAAGATTTTGGTCGAATTTTTTAAGAATTTCATATTTCCAGATAAGAGGTTCCATATAAGGTCAAAAACTACATACTCAGATCTTTACCAAACTTAACAGGGATTCATTGGATGTAAAGACACGTGGAAAAAACGTAAAAACAAGAGATTGGCGACATCAAGATTTTGGACGATATTTTTAAGAATTTTCAAATTTTCATAAAGGAGGTTCCAGATAAGGTCAAAAACGACATACTCAGATCTTCACCAAACGTTGCAGGGATACTTTGCATGTCAAGACACGTGGAAAAAACGTACAAAACAAGAGATTGGAGACATCAAGATTTTCGACGAATTTTTTAAGAATTTTCAAATTTTCAGATGGGAGGTTCCAGATAAGGTCAAAAACGACATACTCAGATCTTCACCAAACTTTGCATGGATACATTGAATGTCAAGACACGTGGAAAAAACGTACAAAACAAGAGATTGGAGACATCAAGATTTTGGACGAATTTTTTAAGAATTCTCAAATTTACAGAAAGGAGGTTCCATATAAGGTCAAAAACTACATACTCAGATCTTCACCAAACTTTGCAGGGATACATTGGATGTCAAGACACGTGGTAAAAACGTACAAAAAAAGAGATTGGGGTCATCAAGATTTTGGACGAATTTTTTAAGAATTTTCAAATTTTCAGATGGGAGGTTCCATATAAGGTCAAAAACTACATACTCAGATCTTCACCAAACTTTGCATGGATACATTGGATGTCAAGACACGTGGAAAAAACATACAAAACATAGGATTGGGGACATCAAGATTTTGGTCGAATTTTTTAAGAATTTTCAAATTTTCAGGTAGGAGGTTCCATATAAGGTCAAAAACTACATACTCAGATCTTCACCAAACTTTGCAGGGATACATTGGATGTCAAGACACGTGGAAAAAACATACAAGACCTAGGATTGGGGACATCAAGATTTTGGTCAAATTTTTTAAGAATTTTCAAATTTTCAGGTTCCATATAAGGTCAAAAACTACATACTCAGATCTTCACCAAACTTTGCAGGGATACATTGGATGTCAAGACACGTGGAAAAAACGTACAAAACAAGAGATTGGAGACATCAAGATTTTGGACGAATTTTTTAAGAATTTTCAAATTTTCAGAAAGGAGGTTCCATATAAGGTCAAAAACTACATACTCAGATCTTCACCAAACTTTGCAGGGATACATTGGATGTCAAGACACGTGGAAAAAACGTACAAAACAAGAGATTGGAGACATCAAGATTTTGGACGAATTTTTTAAGAATTTTCAAATTTTCAGAAAGGAGGTTCCATATAAGGTCAAAAACTACATACTCAGATCTTCACCAAACTTTGCAGGGATACATTGAATGTCAAGACACGTGGAAAAAACGTACAAAACAAGAGATTGGGGTCATCAAGATTTTGGACGGATTTTTTAGGAATTTTCAAATTTTCAGATGGGAGGTTCCAGATAAGGTCAAAAACTACATACTCAGATCTTCACCAAACTTTGCAGGGATACATTGGATGTCAAGACACGTGGAAAAAACGTACAAAACAAGAGATTGGAGACATCAAGATTTTGGACGAATTTTTTAAGAATTTTCAAATTTTCAGAAAGGAGGTTCCATATAAGGTCAAAAACTACATACTCAGATCTTCACCAAACTTTGCATGGATACATTATGTGTCAAGACACGTGGAAAAAACGTACAAAACAAGAGATTGGAGACATCAAGATTTTGGTCGAATTTTTTAACAATTTTCAAATTTTCAGAAAGGATGTTCCAGATAAGGTCAAAAACGACATACTCAGATCTTCACCTAACTTTGCAGGGATACATTGGATATCAAGACACGTGGAAAAAACGTACAAAACAAGAGATTGGAGACATCAAGATTTTGGACGAATTTTTTAAGAATTTTCAAATTTTCAGATGGGAGGTTCGAGATAAGGTCAAAAACTACATGCTTAGATCTTCACCAAACTTTGCTGGGATACATTGGATGTCAAGACACGTGGAAAAAACGTACAAAACAAGAGATTGGGGTCATCAAGATTTTGGACGGATTTTTTAGGAATTTTCAAATTTTCAGATGGGAGGTTCCAGATAAGGTCAAAAACTACATACTCAGATCTTCACCAAACATTGCAGGGATACATTGGATGTCAAGACACGTGGAAAAAACGTACAAAACAAGAGATTGGAGACATCAATATTTTGGACGAATTTTTTAAGAATTTTCAAATTTTCAGATAGGAGGTTCCAGATGAGGTCAAAAACTACATACTCAGATCTTCACCAAACTTTGCAGGAATACTTTGCATGTCAAGACACGTGGAAAAAATGTACAAAACAAGAGATCGGAGACATCAAGATTTTCGACGAATTTTTTAAGAATTTTCAAATTTTCAGATGGGAGGTTCCAGATAAGGTCAAAAACGACATACTCAGATCTTCACCAAACTTTGCATGGATACAATGGATGTCAAGACACGTGGAATAAACATACAAAACATAGGATTGGGGACATCAAGATTTTGGACGAATTTTTTAAGAATTTTCAAATTTTCAGATAGGAGGTTCCATATAATTTCAAAAACTACATACTCAGATCTTCACCAAACTTTGCAGGGATACATTGGATGTCAAGACACGTGGAAAAAACGTACAAAACAAGAGATTGGAGACATCAAGATTTTGGACGAATTTTTTGAGAATTTTCAAATTTTCAGAAAGGAGGTTCCATATAAGGTCAAAAACTACATACTCAGATCTTCACCAAACTTTGCAGGGATACATTGGATGTCAAGACACGTGAAAAAAACGTACAAAACAAGAGATTGGAGACATCAAGATTTTTGACGAATTTTTTAAGAATTTTCAAATTTTCAGAAAGGATGTTCCAGATAAGGTCAAAAACGACATACTCAGATCTTCACCAAACTTTGCAGGGATACATTGGAGGTCGAGACACGTGGAAAAAACGTACAAAACAAGAGATTGGAGACATCAAGATATTGGACGAATTTTTGAAGAATATTCAAATTTTCAGATAGGAGGTTCCAGATAAGGTCAAAAACTACATACTCAGATCTTCACCAAACATTGCAGGGATACATTGGATGTCAAGACACGTGGAAAAAACGTACAAAACAAGAGATTGGAGACATCAAGATTCTCGACGAATTTTTGAAGAATTTTCAAATTTTCAGATAGGAGGTTCCAGATAAGGTCAAAAACTACATACTCAGATCTTCACCAAACTTTGCAGGGATACATTGAATGTCAAGACACGTGGAAAAAACGTACAAAACAAGAGATTGGAGACATCAAGATTTTGGACGAATTTTTTAAGAATTTTCAAATTTTCAGAAAGGAGGTTCCATATAAGGTCAAAAACTACATACTCAGATCTTCACCAAACTTTGCAGGGATACATTGAATGTCAAGACACGTGGAAAAAACGTACAAAACAAGAGATTGGGGTCATCAAGATTTTGGACGGATTTTTTAGGAATTTTCAAATTTTCAGATGGGAGGTTCCAGATAAGGTCAAAAACTACATACTCAGATCTTCACCAAACTTTGCAGGGATACATTGGATGTCAAGACACGTGGAAAAAAAGTACAAAACAAGAGATTGGAGACATCAAGATTTTGGACGAATTTTTTAAGAATTTTCAAATTTTCAGATAGGAGGTTCCATATAAGGTCAATAACTACATACTCAGATCTTCACCAAACATTGCAGGGATACATTGGACGTCAAGACACGTGGAAAAAACGTACAAAACAAGAGATTGGAGACATCAAGATTTTGGACGAATTTTTTAACAATTTTCAAATTTTCAGATAGGAGGTTCCAGATAAGGTCAAAAACTACATACTCAGATCTTCACCAAACTTTGCAGGGATACATTGGATGTCAAGACACGTGGAAAAAACGTACAAAACAAGAGATTGGAGACATCAAGATTTTGGACGAATTTTTTAAGAATTTTCAAATTTTCAGATGGGATGTTCCAGATAAGATCAAAAACGACATACTCAGATCTTCACCAAACTCTGCAGGGATACATTGGATGTCAAGACACGTGGAAAAAACATACAAAACAGAGGATTGGGGACATCAAGATTTTGGTCAAATTTTTTAAGTATTTTCAAATTTTCAGATAGGAGGTTCCATATAAGGTCAAAAACTACATACTCAGATCTTCACCAAACATTGCAGGGATACATTGGATGTCAAGACACGTGGAAAAAACGTACAAAACAAGAGATTGGAGACATCAAGATTTTCCACGAATTTTTTAAGAATTTTCAAATTTTCAGATGGGAGGTTCCAGATAAGGTCAAAAACGACCTACTCAGATCTTCATCAAACTTTGCATGGATACATTGGATGTCAAGACAAGTGGAAAAAACATACAAAACATAGGATTGGGGACATCAAGATTTTTGTCAAATTTTTTAAGAATTTTCAAATTTTCAGATAGGAGGTTCAATATAAGGTCAAAAACTACATACTCAGAACTTCACCAAACATTGCAGGGATACATTGGATGTCAAGACACGTGGAAAAAACGTACAAAACAAGAGATTGGAGACATCAAGATTTTGGACGAATTTTTGAAGAATTTTCAAATTTTCAGATAGGAGGTTCCAGATAAGGTCAAAAACTACATACTCAGATCTTCACCAAACGTTGCAGGGATACTTTGCATGTCAAGACACGTGGAAAAAACGTACAAAACAAGAGATTGGAGACATCAAGATTTTGGACGAATTTTTTAAGAATTTTCAAATTTTCAGATAGGTGGTTCCAGATAAGGTCAAAAACTACATACTCAGATCTTCACCAAACTTTGCAGGGATACATTGGATGTCAAGACACGTGGAAAAAACGTACAAAACAAGAGATTGGAGACATCAAGATTTTGGACGAATTTTTGAGGAATTTTCAAATTTTCAGAAATGAGGTTCCAGATAAGGTCAAAAACTACATACTCAGATCTTCACCAAAGTTTGCAGGGATACATTGGATGTCAAGACACGTGGGAAAAACGTACAAAACAAGAGATTGGAGACATCAAGATTTTGGACGAATTTTTTAACAATTTTCAAATTTTCAGATAGGAGGTTCCAGATAAGGTCAAAAACTATATACTCAGATCTTCACCAAACTTTGCAGGGATACATTGGATGTCAAGACACGTGGAAAAAACATACAAAACATAGGATTGGGGACATCAAGATTTTGGACGAATTTTTTAAGAATTTTCAAATTTTCAGAAAGGAGGTTCCAGATAAGGTCAAAAACGACATACTCAGATCTTCATCAAACTTTGCAGGCATACTTTGGATGTCAAGACACATGGAAAAAACGTACAAAAGAAGAGATTGGAGACATCAAGATTTTGGACGAATTTTTTAAGAATTTTCAAATTTTCAGATAGGAGGTTCCAGATGAGGTCAAAAACTACATACTCAGATCTTCACCAAACTTTGCAGGAATACTTTGCATGTCAAGACACGTGGAAAAAACGTACAAAACAAGAGATCGGAGACATCAAGATTTTCGACGAATTTTTTAAGAATTTTCAAATTTTCAGATGGGAGGTTCCAGATAAGGTCAAAAACGACATACTCAGATCTTCACCAAACTTTGCATGGATACATTGGATGTCAAGACACGTGGAATAAACATACAAAACATAGGATTGGGGACATCAAGATTTTGGACGAATTTTTTAAGAATTTTCAAATTTTCAGATAGGAGGTTCCATATAATTTCAAAAACTACATACTCAGATCTTCACCAAACTTTGCAGGGATACATTGGATGTCAAGACACGTGGAAAAAACGTACAAAACAAGAGATTGGAGACATCAAGATTTTGGACGAATTTTTTGAGAATTTTCAAATTTTCAGAAAGGAGGTTCCATATAAGGTCAAAAACTACATACTCAGATCTTCACCAAACTTTGCAGGGATACATTGGATGTCAAGACACGTGAAAAAAACGTACAAAACAAGAGATTGGAGACATCAAGATTTTTGACGAATTTTTTAAGAATTTTCAAATTTTCAGAAAGGATGTTCCAGATAAGGTCAAAAACGACATACTCAGATCTTCACCAAACTTTGCAGGGATACATTGGAGGTCGAGACACGTGGAAAAAACGTACAAAACAAGAGATTGGAGACATCAAGATATTGGACGAATTTTTGAAGAATTTTCAAATTTTCAGATAGGAGGTTCCAGATAAGGTCAAAAACTACATACTCAGATCTTCACCAAACATTGCAGGGATACATTGGATGTCAAGACACGTGGAAAAAACGTACAAAACAAGAGATTGGAGACATCAAGATTCTCGACGAATTTTTGAAGAATTTTCAAATTTTCAGATAGGAGGTTCCAGATAAGGTCAAAAACTACATACTCAGATCTTCACCAAACTTTGCAGGGATACATTGAATGTCAAGACACGTGGAAAAAACGTACAAAACAAGAGATTGGAGACATCAAGATTTTGGACGAATTTTTTAAGAATTTTCAAATTTTCAGAAAGGAGGTTCCATATAAGGTCAAAAACTACATACTCAGATCTTCACCAAACTTTGCAGGGATACATTGAATGTCAAGACACGTGGAAAAAACGTACAAAACAAGAGATTGGGGTCATCAAGATTTTGGACGGATTTTTTAGGAATTTTCAAATTTTCAGATGGGAGGTTCCAGATAAGGTCAAAAACTACATACTCAGATCTTCACCAAACTTTGCAGGGATACATTGGATGTCAAGACACGTGGAAAAAAAGTACAAAACAAGAGATTGGAGACATCAAGATTTTGGACGAATTTTTTAAGAATTTTCAAATTTTCAGATAGGAGGTTCCATATAAGGTCAATAACTACATACTCAGATCTTCACCAAACATTGCAGGGATACATTGGATGTCAAGACACGTGGAAAAAACGTACAAAACAAGAGATTGGAGACATCAAGATTTTGGACGAATTTTTTAACAATTTTCAAATTTTCAGATAGGAGGTTCCAGATAAGGTCAAAAACTACATACTCAGATCTTCACCAAACTTTGCAGGGATACATTGGATGTCAAGACACGTGGAAAAAACGTACAAAACAAGAGATTGGAGACATCAAGATTTTGGACGAATTTTTTAAGAATTTTCAAATTTTCAGATGGGATGTTCCAGATAAGATCAAAAACGACATACTCAGATCTTCACCAAACTCTGCAGGGATACATTGGATGTCAAGACACGTGGAAAAAACATACAAAACAGAGGATTGGGGACATCAAGATTTTGGTCAAATTTTTTAAGTATTTTCAAATTTTCAGATAGGAGGTTCCATATAAAGTCAAAAACTACATACTCAGATCTTCACCAAACATTGCAGGGATACATTGGATGTCAAGACACGTGGAAAAAACGTACAAAACAAGAGATTGGAGACATCAAGATTTTCCACGAATTTTTTAAGAATTTTCAAATTTTCAGATGGGAGGTTCCAGATAAGGTCAAAAACGACCTACTCAGATCTTCATCAAACTTTGCATGGATACATTGGATGTCAAGACAAGTGGAAAAAACATACAAAACATAGAATTGGGGACATCAAGATTTTTGTCAAATTTTTTAAGAATTTTCAAATTTTCAGATAGGAGGTTCCATATAAGGTCAAAAACTACATACTCAGAACTTCACCAAACATTGCAGGGATACATTGGATGTCAAGACACGTGGAAAAAACGTACAAAACAAGAGATTGGAGACATCAAGATTTTGGACGAATTTTTGAAGAATTTTCAAATTTTCAGATAGGAGGTTCCAGATAAGGTCAAAAACTACATACTCAGATCTTCACCAAACGTTGCAGGGATACTTTGCATGTCAAGACACGTGGAAAAAACGTACAAAACAAGAGATTGGAGACATCAAGATTTTGGACGAATTTTTTAAGAATTTTCAAATTTTCAGATAGGAGGTTCCAGATAAGGTCAAAAACTACATACTCAGATCTTCACCAAACTTTGCAGGGATACATTGGATGTCAAGACACGTGGAAAAAACGTACAAAACAAGAGATTGGAGACATCAAGATTTTGGACGAATTTTTGAGGAATTTTCAAATTTTCAGAAATGAGGTTCCAGATAAGGTCAAAAACTACATACTCAGATCTTCACCAAAGTTTGCAGGGATACATTGGATGTCAAGACACGTGGGAAAAACGTACAAAACAAGAGATTGGAGACATCAAGATTTTGGACGAATTTTTTAACAATTTTCTTATTTTCAGATAGGAGGTTCCAGATAAGGTCAAAAACTATATACTCAGATCTTCACCAAACTTTGCAGGGATACATTGGATGTCAAGACACGTGGAAAAAACATACAAAACATAGGATTGGGGACATCAAGATTTTGGACGAATTTTTTAAGAATTTTCAAATTTTCAGAAAGGAGGTTCCAGATAAGGTCAAAAACGACATACTCAGATCTTCACCAAACTTTGCAGGCATACATTGGATGTCAAGACACGTGGAAAAAACGTACAAAAGAAGAGATTGGAGACATCAAGATTTTGGACGAATTTTTTAAGAATTTTCAAATTTTCAGATAGGAGGTTCCAGATAAGGTCAAAAACTACATACTCAGATCTTCACCAAACTTTGCAGGGATACATTGGATGACAAGGCACGTGGAAAAAACATACAAAACAAGAGATTGGATACATCAAGATTTTGGACGAATTTTTTAACAATTTTCAAATTTTCAGATAGGAGGTTCCAGATAAGGTCAAAAACTATATACTCAGATCTTCACCAAACTTTGCAGGGATACATTGGATGTCAAGACACGTGGAAAAAACGTACAAAACAAGAGATTGGAGACATCAAGATTTTGGACGAATTTTTGAGGAATTTTCGAATTTTCAGAAATGAGGTTCCAGATAAGGTCAAAAACTACATACTCAGATCTTCACCAAACTTTGCAGGGATACATTGGATCTCAAGACACGTGGGAAAAACGTACAAAACAAGAGATTGGAGACATCAAGATTTTGGACGAATTTTTTAACAATTTTCAAATTTTCAGATAGGAGGTTCCAGATAAGGTCAAAAACTACATACTCAGATCTTCACCAAACTTTGCAGGGATACATTGGATGTCAAGGCACGTGGAAAAAACGTACAAAACAAGAGATTGGAGACATCAAGATTTTGGACGAATTTTTTAAGAATTTTCAAATTTTCAGATAGGAGGTTCCAGTTAAAGTCAAAAACTACATACTCAGATTTTCACCAAACTTTGCAGGGATACATTGGATGTCAAGACACGTGGAAAAAACATATAAAACATAGGATTGGGGACATCAAGATTTTGGTCAAATTTTTTAAGAATTTTCAAATTTTCAGATAGGAGGTTCCATATAAGGTCAAAAACTACATACTCAGATCTTCACCAAACATTGCAGGGATACATTGGATGTCAAGACACGTGGAAAAAACGTACAAAACAAGAGATTGGAGACATCAAGATTTCGGACGAATTTTTTAAGAATTTTCAAATTTTCAGATGGGAGGTTCCAGATAAGGTCAAAAACGACATACTCAGATCTTCACCAAACTTTGCATGGATACATTGGATGTCAAGACAAGTGGAAAAAACGTACAAAACAAGAGATTGGAGACATCAAGATTTTCGACGAAATTTTTAAGAATTTTCAAATTTTCAGATGGGAGGTTCCAGATAAGGTCAAAAACTACATACTCAGATCTTCACCAAACTTTGCAGGGATACATTGGATGTCAAGACACGTGGAAAAACGTACAAAACAAGAGATTGGAGACATCAAGATTTTGGACGAATTTTTTAAGAATTTTCAAATTTTCAGATAGGATGTTCCAGATAAGGTCAAAAACGACATACTCAGATCTTCACCAAACTTTGCAGGGATACATAGTATGTCAAGACACGTGGAAAAAACATACAAAACATAGGATTGGGGACATCAAGATTTTGGACGAATTTTTTAAGAATTTTCAAATTTTCAGATAGGAGGTTCCAGATAAGGTCAAAAACTACATACTCAGATCTTCACCAAACTTTGCAGGGATACATTGGATGTCAAGACACGTGGAAAAAACGTACAAAACAAGAGATTGGAGACATCAAGATTTTGGACGAATTTTTTAAGAATTTTCAAATTTTCAGATGGGATGTTCCAGATAAGATCAAAAACGACATACTCAGATCTTCACCAAACTCTGCAGGGATACATTGGATGTCAAGACACGTGGAAAAAACATACAAAACAGAGGATTGGGGACATCAAGATTTTGGTCAAATTTTTTAAGTATTTTCAAATTTTCAGATAGGAGGTTCCATATAAAGTCAAAAACTACATACTCAGATCTTCACCAAACATTGCAGGGATACATTGGATGTCAAGACACGTGGAAAAAACGTACAAAACAAGAGATTGGAGACATCAAGATTTTCCACGAATTTTTTAAGAATTTTCAAATTTTCAGATGGGAGGTTCCAGATAAGGTCAAAAACGACCTACTCAGATCTTCATCAAACTTTGCATGGATACATTGGATGTCAAGACAAGTGGAAAAAACATACAAAACATAGAATTGGGGACATCAAGATTTTTGTCAAATTTTTTAAGAATTTTCAAATTTTCAGATAGGAGGTTCCATATAAGGTCAAAAACTACATACTCAGAACTTCACCAAACATTGCAGGGATACATTGGATGTCAAGACACGTGGAAAAAACGTACAAAACAAGAGATTGGAGACATCAAGATTTTGGACGAATTTTTGAAGAATTTTCAAATTTTCAGATAGGAGGTTCCAGATAAGGTCAAAAACTACATACTCAGATCTTCACCAAACGTTGCAGGGATACTTTGCATGTCAAGACACGTGGAAAAAACGTACAAAACAAGAGATTGGAGACATCAAGATTTTGGACGAATTTTTTAAGAATTTTCAAATTTTCAGATAGGAGGTTCCAGATAAGGTCAAAAACTACATACTCAGATCTTCACCAAACTTTGCAGGGATACATTGGATGTCAAGACACGTGGAAAAAACGTACAAAACAAGAGATTGGAGACATCAAGATTTTGGACGAATTTTTGAGGAATTTTCAAATTTTCAGAAATGAGGTTCCAGATAAGGTCAAAAACTACATACTCAGATCTTCACCAAAGTTTGCAGGGATACATTGGATGTCAAGACACGTGGGAAAAACGTACAAAACAAGAGATTGGAGACATCAAGATTTTGGACGAATTTTTTAACAATTTTCTTATTTTCAGATAGGAGGTTCCAGATAAGGTCAAAAACTATATACTCAGATCTTCACCAAACTTTGCAGGGATACATTGGATGTCAAGACACGTGGAAAAAACATACAAAACATAGGATTGGGGACATCAAGATTTTGGACGAATTTTTTAAGAATTTTCAAATTTTCAGAAAGGAGGTTCCAGATAAGGTCAAAAACGACATACTCAGATCTTCACCAAACTTTGCAGGCATACATTGGATGTCAAGACACGTGGAAAAAACGTACAAAAGAAGAGATTGGAGACATCAAGATTTTGGACGAATTTTTTAAGAATTTTCAAATTTTCAGATAGGAGGTTCCAGATAAGGTCAAAAACTACATACTCAGATCTTCACCAAACTTTGCAGGGATACATTGGATGACAAGGCACGTGGAAAAAACATACAAAACAAGAGATTGGATACATCAAGATTTTGGACGAATTTTTTAACAATTTTCAAATTTTCAGATAGGAGGTTCCAGATAAGGTCAAAAACTATATACTCAGATCTTCACCAAACTTTGCAGGGATACATTGGATGTCAAGACACGTGGAAAAAACGTACAAAACAAGAGATTGGAGACATCAAGATTTTGGACGAATTTTTGAGGAATTTTCGAATTTTCAGAAATGAGGTTCCAGATAAGGTCAAAAACTACATACTCAGATCTTCACCAAACTTTGCAGGGATACATTGGATCTCAAGACACGTGGGAAAAACGTACAAAACAAGAGATTGGAGACATCAAGATTTTGGACGAATTTTTTAACAATTTTCAAATTTTCAGATAGGAGGTTCCAGATAAGGTCAAAAACTACATACTCAGATCTTCACCAAACTTTGCAGGGATACATTGGATGTCAAGGCACGTGGAAAAAACGTACAAAACAAGAGATTGGAGACATCAAGATTTTGGACGAATTTTTTAAGAATTTTCAAATTTTCAGATAGGAGGTTCCAGTTAAAGTCAAAAACTACATACTCAGATTTTCACCAAACTTTGCAGGGATACATTGGATGTCAAGACACGTGGAAAAAACATATAAAACATAGGATTGGGGACATCAAGATTTTGGTCAAATTTTTTAAGAATTTTCAAATTTTCAGATAGGAGGTTCCATATAAGGTCAAAAACTACATACTCAGATCTTCACCAAACATTGCAGGGATACATTGGATGTCAAGACACGTGGAAAAAACGTACAAAACAAGAGATTGGAGACATCAAGATTTCGGACGAATTTTTTAAGAATTTTCAAATTTTCAGATGGGAGGTTCCAGATAAGGTCAAAAACGACATACTCAGATCTTCACCAAACTTTGCATGGATACATTGGATGTCAAGACAAGTGGAAAAAACGTACAAAACAAGAGATTGGAGACATCAAGATTTTCGACGAAATTTTTAAGAATTTTCAAATTTTCAGATGGGAGGTTCCAGATAAGGTCAAAAACTACATACTCAGATCTTCACCAAACTTTGCAGGGATACATTGGATGTCAAGACACGTGGAAAAACGTACAAAACAAGAGATTGGAGACATCAAGATTTTGGACGAATTTTTTAAGAATTTTCAAATTTTCAGATAGGATGTTCCAGATAAGGTCAAAAACGACATACTCAGATCTTCACCAAACTTTGCAGGGATACATAGTATGTCAAGACACGTGGAAAAAACATACAAAACATAGGATTGGGGACATCAAGATTTTGGACGAATTTTTTAAGAATTTTCAAATTTTCAGATAGGAGGTTCCATATAAGGTCAAAAACTACATACTCAGATCTTCACCAAACATTGCAGGGATACATTGGATGTCAAGACACGTGGAAAAAACGTACAAAACAAGAGATTGGAGACATCAAGATTTTCGACGAATTTTTTAAGAATTTTCAAATTTTCAGATAGGATGTTCCAGATAAGGTCAAAAACGACATACTCAGATCTTCACCAAACTTTGCAGGGATACATTGGATGTCAAGACACGTGGAAAAAACATACAAAACATAGGATTGGGGACATCAAGATTTTTGTCAAATTTTTTAAGAATTTTCAAATTTTCAGATAGGAGGTTCCATATAAGGTCAAAAACTACATACTCAGATCTTCACCAAACATTGCAGGGATACATTGGATGTCAAGACACGTGGAAAAAACGTACAAAACAAGAGATTGGAGACATCAAGATTTTCGACGAATTTTTTAAGAATTTTCAAATTTTCAGATGGGAGGTTCCAGATAAGGTCAAAAACGACATACTCAGATCTTCACCAAACTTTGCATGGAAACATTGGATGTCAAGACAAGTGGAAAAAACGTACAAAACAAGAGATTGGAGACATCAAGATATTGGACGAATTTTTTAAGAATTTTCAAATTTTCAGATGGGAGGTTCCAGATAAGGTCAAAAACTACATACTCAGATCTTCACCAAACTATGCAGGGATACATTGAATGTCAAGACACGTGGAAAAAACGTACAAAACAAGAGATTGGAGACATCAAGATTTTGGACGAATTTTTTAGGAATTTTCAAATTTTCAGATACGAGGTTCCAGATAAGGTCAAAAACTACATACTCAGATCTTCACCAAACTTTGCAGGGATACATTGGATGTCAAGACACGTGGAAAAAACGTACAAAACAAGAGATTGGAGACATCAAGATTTTGGACGAATTTTTGAGGAATTTTCAAATTTTCAGAAATGAGGTTCCAGATAAGGTCAAAAACTACATACTCAGATCTTCACCAAACTTTGCAGAGATACATTGGATGTCAAGACACGTGGGAAAAACGTACAAAACAAGAGATTGGAGACATCAAGATTTTGGACGAATTTTTTAAGAATTTTCAAATTTTCAGATAGGAGGTTCCAGATAAGGTCAAAAACTACATACTCAGATCTTCACCAAACTTTGCAGGGATACATTGGATGTCAAGACACGGGGAAAAGACGTACAAAACAAGAGATTGGGGTAATCAAGATTTCGGACGAATTTTTTAAGAATTTTCAAATTTTGAGAAAGGATGTTCCAGATAAGGTCAAAAACGACATACTCAGATCTTCACCAAAATTTGCAGGGATACATTGGATGTCAAGACACGTGGGAAAAACGTACAAAACAAGAGATTGGAGACATCAAGATTTTGGACGAATTTTTTAAGAATTTTCTAATTTTCAGATAGGAGGTTCCAGATAAGGTCAAAAACTACATACTCAGATCTTCACCAAACTTTGCAGGGATACATTGGATGTCAAGACACGTTGGAAAAACGTTCAAAACAAGAGATTGGAGACATCAAGATTTTGGACGAATTTTTTAACAATTTTCAAATTTTCAGATAGGAGGTTCCAGATAAGGTCAAAAACTACATACTCAGATCTTCACCAAACTTTGCAGGGATACATTGGATGTCAAGACACGTGGAAAAAACGTAAAAAACAAGAGATTGGAGACATCAAGATTTTGGACGAATTTTTTAAGAATTTTCAAATTTTCAGAAAGGATGTTCCAGATAAGGTCAAAAACGACATACTCAGATCTTCACCAAACTCTGCAGGGATACATTGGATGTCAAGACACGTGGAAAAAACATACAAAACATAGAATTGGGGACATCAAGTTTTTGGTCAAATTTTTTAAGAATTTTCAAATTTTCAGATAGGAGGTTCCATATAAGGTCAAAAACTACATACTCAGATCTTCACCAAACTTTGCAGGGATACATTGGATGTCAAGACACGTGGAAAAAACGTACAAAACAAGAGATTGGAGACATCAAGATTTTGGACGAATTTTTTAAGAATTTTCAAATTTTCAGAAAGGAGGTTCCATATAAGGTCAAAAACTACATACTCAGATCTTCACCAAACTTTGCATGGATACATTGGATGTCAAGACACGTGGAAAAAACATACAAAACATAGGATTGGAGACATCAAGATTTTGGTCGAATTTTTTAAGAATTTTCAAATTTTCAGAGAGGAGGTTCCAGATAAGGTCAAAAACTACATACTCAGATCTTCACCAAACCTTGCAGGGATACATTGGATGTCAAGACACGTGGAAAAAACGTACAAAACAAGAGATTGGGGTCATCAAGATTTTGGACGGTTTTTTTAGGAATTTTCAAATTTTCAGATGGGAGGTTCCAGGTAAGGTCAAAAACTACATACTCAGATCTTCACCAAACATTGCAGGGATACATTGGATGTCAAGACACGTGGAAAAAACGTACAAAACAAGAGATTGGAGACATGAAGATTTTGGACGAATTTTTTAAGAATTTTCAAATTTTCAGATAGGAGGTTCCAGATGAGGTCAAAAACTACATACTCAGATCTTCACCAAACTTTGCAGGAATACTTTGCATGTCAAGACACGTGGAAAAAACGTACAAAACAAGAGATCGGAGACATCAAGATTTTCGACGAATTTTTTAAGAATTTTCAAATTTTCAGATGGGAGGTTCCAGATAAGGTCAAAAACGACATACTCAGATCTTCACCAAACTTTGCATGGATACATTGGATGTCAAGACACGTGGAAAAAACATACAAAACTTAGGATTGGTGACATCAAGATTTTGGACGAATTTTTTAAGAATTTTCAAATTTTCAGAAAGGAGGTTCCATATAAGGTCAAAAACTACATACTCAGATCTTCACCAAACTTTGCAGGGATACATTGGATGTCAAGACACATGGAAAACGTACAAAACAAGAGATTGGAGACATCAAGATTTTGGACGAATTTTTTTGAGAATTTTCAAATTTTCAGAAAGGAGGTTCCATATAAGGTCAAAAACTACATACTCAGATCTTCACCAACTTTGCAGGGATACATTGGATGTCAAGACACGTGAAAAAACGTACAAAACAAGACATTGGAGACATCAAGATTTTGGACGAATTTTTTAAGAATTTTCAAATTTTCAGAAAGGATGTTCCAGATAAGGTCAAAAACAACATACTCAGATCTTCACCAAACTTTGCAGGGATACATTGGAGGTCGAGACACGTGGAAAAAACGTACAAAACAAGAGATTGGAGACATCAAGATTTTGGACGAATTTTTGAAGAATTTTCAAATTTTCAGATAGGAGGTTCCAGATAAGGTCAAAAACTACATACTCAGATCTTCACCAAACATTGCAGGGATACATTGGATGTCAAGACACGTTAAAAAAACGTACAAAACAAGAGATTGGAGACATCAAGATTCTCGACGAATTTTTGAACAATTTTCAAATTTTCAGATAGGAGGTTCCAGATAAGGTCAAAAACTACATACTCAGATCTTCACCAAACTTTGCAGGGATACATTGAATGTCAAGACACGTGGAAAAAACGTACAAAACAAGAGATTGGAGACATCAAGATTTTGGACGAATTTTTTAAGAATTTTCAAATTTTCAGATAGGAGGTTCCATATAAGGTCAAAAACTACATACTCAGATCTTCACCAAACTTTGCAGGGATACATTGGATGTCAAGACACGTGGAAAAAACGTACAAAACAAGAGATTGGAGACATCAAGATTTTGGACGAATTTTTTAAGAATTTTCAAATTTTCAGATAGGAGGTTCCAGATAAGGTCAAAAACTACATACTCAGATCTTCACCAAACTTTGCAGGGATACATTGGATGTCAAGACACGTGGAAAAAACGTAAAAAACAAGAGATTGGAGACATCAAGATTTTGGACGAATTTTTTAAGAATTTTCAAATTTTCAGAAAGGATGTTCCAGATAAGGTCAAAAACGACATACTCAGATCTTCACCAAACTCTGCAGGGATACATTGGATGTCAAGACACGTGGAAAAAACATACAAAACATAGAATTGGGGACATCAAGTTTTTGGTCAAATTTTTTAAGAATTTTCAAATTTTCAGATAGGAGGTTCCATATAAGGTCAAAAACTACATACTCAGATCTTCACCAAACTTTGCAGGGATACATTGGATGTCAAGACACGTGGAAAAAACGTACAAAACAAGAGATTGGAGACATCAAGATTTTGGACGAATTTTTTAAGAATTTTCAAATTTTCAGAAAGGAGGTTCCATATAAGGTCAAAAACTACATACTCAGATCTTCACCAAACTTTGCATGGATACATTGGATGTCAAGACACGTGGAAAAAACATACAAAACATAGGATTGGAGACATCAAGATTTTGGTCGAATTTTTTAAGAATTTTCAAATTTTCAGATAGGAGGTTCCAGATAAGGTCAAAAACTACATACTCAGATCTTCACCAAACCTTGCAGGGATACATTGGATGTCAAGACACGTGGAAAAAACGTACAAAACAAGAGATTGGGGTCATCAAGATTTTGGACGGTTTTTTTAGGAATTTTCAAATTTTCAGATGGGAGGTTCCAGGTAAGGTCAAAAACTACATACTCAGATCTTCACCAAACATTGCAGGGATACATTGGATGTCAAGACACGTGGAAAAAACGTACAAAACAAGAGATTGGAGACATGAAGATTTTGGACGAATTTTTTAAGAATTTTCAAATTTTCAGATAGGAGGTTCCAGATGAGGTCAAAAACTACATACTCAGATCTTCACCAAACTTTGCAGGAATACTTTGCATGTCAAGACACGTGGAAAAAACGTACAAAACAAGAGATCGGAGACATCAAGATTTTCGACGAATTTTTTAAGAATTTTCAAATTTTCAGATGGGAGGTTCCAGATAAGGTCAAAAACGACATACTCAGATCTTCACCAAACTTTGCATGGATACATTGGATGTCAAGACACGTGGAAAAAACATACAAAACTTAGGATTGGTGACATCAAGATTTTGGACGAATTTTTTAAGAATTTTCAAATTTTCAGAAAGGAGGTTCCATATAAGGTCAAGAACTACATACTCAGATCTTCACCAAACTTTGCAGGGATACATTGGATGTCAAGACACATGGAAAACGTACAAAACAAGAGATTGGAGACATCAAGATTTTGGACGAATTTTTTTGAGAATTTTCAAATTTTCAGAAAGGAGGTTCCATATAAGGTCAAAAACTACATACTCAGATCTTCACCAAACTTTGCAGGGATACATTGGATGTCAAGACACGTGAAAAAACGTACAAAACAAGACATTGGAGACATCAAGATTTTGGACGAATTTTTTAAGAATTTTCAAATTTTCAGAAAGGATGTTCCAGATAAGGTCAAAAACAACATACTCAGATCTTCACCAAACTTTGCAGGGATACATTGGAGGTCGAGACACGTGGAAAAAACGTACAAAACAAGAGATTGGAGACATCAAGATTTTGGACGAATTTTTGAAGAATTTTCAAATTTTCAGATAGGAGGTTCCAGATAAGGTCAAAAACTACATACTCAGATCTTCACCAAACATTGCAGGGATACATTGGATGTCAAGACACGTTAAAAAAACGTACAAAACAAGAGATTGGAGACATCAAGATTCTCGACGAATTTTTGAACAATTTTCAAATTTTCAGATAGGAGGTTCCAGATAAGGTCAAAAACTACATACTCAGATCTTCACCAAACTTTGCAGGGATACATTGAATGTCAAGACACGTGGAAAAAACGTACAAAACAAGAGATTGGAGACATCAAGATTTTGGACGAATTTTTTAAGAATTTTCAAATTTTCAGATAGGAGGTTCCATATAAGGTCAAAAACTACATACTCAGATCTTCACCAAACTTTGCAGGGATACATTGGATGTCAAGACACGTGGAAAAAACGTACAAAACAAGAGATTGGAGACATCAAGATTTTGGACGATTTTTTTAAGAATTTTCAAATTTTCAGAAAGGATGTTCCAGATAAGGTCAAAAACGACATACTCAGATCTTCACCAAACTTTGCAGGGATACATTGGATGTCAAGACACGTGGAAATAACATACAAAACATAGGATTGGGGACATCAAGATTTTGGTCGAATTTTTTAAGAATTTTCATATTTCCAGATAAGAGGTTCCATATAAGGTCAAAAACTACATACTCAGATCTTTACCAAACTTAACAGGGATTCATTGGATGTAAAGACACGTGGAAAAAACGTAAAAACAAGAGATTGGCGACATCAAGATTTTGGACGATATTTTTAAGAATTTTCAAATTTTCATAAAGGAGGTTCCAGATAAGGTCAAAAACGACATACTCAGATCTTCACCAAACGTTGCAGGGATACTTTGCATGTCAAGACACGTGGAAAAAACGTACAAAACAAGAGATTGGAGACATCAAGATTTTCGACGAATTTTTTAAGAATTTTCAAATTTTCAGATGGGAGGTTCCAGATAAGGTCAAAAACGACATACTCAGATCTTCACCAAACTTTGCATGGATACATTGAATGTCAAGACACGTGGAAAAAACGTACAAAACAAGAGATTGGAGACATCAAGATTTTGGACGAATTTTTTAAGAATTCTCAAATTTTCAGAAAGGAGGTTCCATATAAGGTCAAAAACTACATACTCAGATCTTCACCAAACTTTGCAGGGATACATTGGATGTCAAGACACGTGGAAAAAACGTACAAAAAAAGAGATTGGGGTCATCAAGATTTTGGACGAATTTTTTAAGAATTTTCAAATTTTCAGATGGGAGGTTCCATATAAGGTCAAAAACTACATACTCAGATCTTCACCAAACTTTGCATGGATACATTGGATGTCAAGACACGTGGAAAAAACATACAAAACATAGGATTGGGGACATCAAGATTTTGGTCGAATTTTTTAAGAATTTTCAAATTTTCAGGTAGGAGGTTCCATATAAGGTCAAAAACTACATACTCAGATCTTCACCAAACTTTGCAGGGATACATTGGATGTCAAGACACGTGGAAAAAACATACAAGACCTAGGATTGGGGACATCAAGATTTTGGTCAAATTTTTTAAGAATTTTCAAATTTTCAGGTTCCATATAAGGTCAAAAACTACATACTCAGATCTTCACCAAACTTTGCAGGGATACATTGGATGTCAAGACACGTGGAAAAAACGTACAAAACAAGAGATTGGAGACATCAAGATTTTGGACGAATTTTTTAAGAATTTTCAAATTTTCAGAAAGGAGGTTCCATATAAGGTCAAAAACTACATACTCAGATCTTCACCAAACTTTGCAGGGATACATTGGATGTCAAGACACGTGGAAAAAACGTACAAAAGAAGAGATTGGAGACATCAAGATTTTGGACGAATTTTTTAAGAATTTTCAAATTTTCAGAAAGGAGGTTCCATATAAGGTCAAAAACTACATACTCAGATCTTCACCAAACTTTGCAGGGATACATTGAATGTCAAGACACGTGGAAAAAACGTACAAAACAAGAGATTGGGGTCATCAAGATTTTGGACGGATTTTTTAGGAATTTTCAAATTTTCAGATGGGAGGTTCCAGATAAGGTCAAAAACTACATACTCAGATCTTCACCAAACTTTGCAGGGATACATTGGATGTCAAGACACGTGGAAAAAACGTACAAAACAAGAGATTGGAGACATCAAGATTTTGGACGAATTTTTTAAGAATTTTCAAATTTTCAGAAAGGAGGTTCCATATAAGGTCAAAAACTACATACTCAGATCTTCACCAAACTTTGCATGGATACATTATGTGTCAAGACACGTGGAAAAAACGTACAAAACAAGAGATTGGAGACATCAAGATTTTGGTCGAATTTTTTAAGAATTTTCAAATTTTCAGATGGGAGGTTCCAGATAAGGTCAAAAACTACATACTCAGATCTTCACCAAACTTTGCAGGGATACATTGGATGTCAAGACACGTGGGAAAAACGTACAAAACAAGAGATAGGAGACATCAAGATTTTGGACGAATTTTTTAACAATTTTCAAATTTTCTGAAAGGATGTTCCAGATAAGGTCAAAAACGACATACTCAGATCTTCACCTAACTTTGCAGGGATACATTGGATATCAAGACACGTGGAAAAAACGTACAAAACAAGAGATTGGAGACATCAAGATTTTGGACCAATTTTTTAAGAATTTTCAAATTTTCAGATAGGAGGTTCGAGATAAGGTCAAAAACTACATGCTTAGATCTTCACCAAACTTTGCAGGGATACATTGGATGTCAAGACACGTGGAAAAAACGTACAAAACAAGAGATTGGGGTCATCAAGATTTTGGACGGATTTTTTAGGAATTTTCAAATTTTCAGATGGGAGGTTCCAGATAAGGTCAAAAACTACATACTCAGATCTTCACCAAACATTGCAGGGATACATTGGATGTCAAGACACGTGGAAAAAACGTACAAAACAAGAGATTGGAGACATCAATATTTTGGACGAATTTTTTAAGAAATTTCAAATTTTCAGATAGGAGGTTCCAGATGAGGTCAAAAACTACATACTCAGATCTTCACCAAACTTTGCAGGAATACTTTGCATGTCAAGACACGTGGAAAAAACGTACAAAACAAGAGATCGGAGACATCAAGATTTTCGACGAATTTTTTAAGAATTTTCAAATTTTCAGATAGGAGGTTCCAGATAAGGTCAAAAACGACATACTCAGATCTTCACCAAACTTTGCATGGATACATTGGATGTCAAGACACGTGGAAAAAACATACAAAACATAGGATTGGGGACATCAAGATTTTGGACGAATTTTTTAAGAATTTTCAAATTTTCAGATAGGAGGTTCCATATAATTTCAAAAACTACATACTCAGATCTTCACCAAACTTTGCAGGGATACATTGGATGTCAAGACACGTGGAAAAAACGTACAAAACAAGAGATTGGAGACATCAAGATTTTGGACGAATTTTTTGAGAATTTTCAAATTTTCAGAAAGGAGGTTCCATATAAGGTCAAAAACTACATACTCAGATCTTCACCAAACTTTGCAGGGATACATTGGATGTCAAGACACGTGAAAAAAACGTACAAAACAAGAGATTGGAGACATCAAGATTTTTGACGAATTTTTTAAGAATTTTCAAATTTTCAGAAAGGATGTTCCAGATAAGGTCAAAAACGACATACTCAGATCTTCACCAAACTTTGCAGGGATACATTGGAGGTCGAGACACGTGGAAAAAACGTACAAAACAAGAGATTGGAGACATCAAGATATTGGACGAATTTTTGAAGAATTTTCAAATTTTCAGATAGGAGGTTCCAGATAAGGTCAAAAACTACATACTCAGATCTTCACCAAACATTGCAGGGATACATTGGATGTCAAGACACGTGGAAAAAACGTACAAAACAAGAGATTGGAGACATCAAGATTCTCGACGAATTTTTGAAGAATTTTCAAATTTTCAGATAGGAGGTTCCAGATAAGGTCAAAAACTACATACTCAGATCTTCACCAAACTTTGCAGGGATACATTGAATGTCAAGACACGTGGAAAAAACGTACAAAACAAGAGATTGGAGACATCAAGATTTTGGACGAATTTTTTAAGAATTTTCAAATTTTCAGAAAGGAGGTTCCATATAAGGTCAAAAACTACATACTCAGATCTTCACCAAACTTTGCAGGGATACATTGAATGTCAAGACACGTGGAAAAAACGTACAAAACAAGAGATTGGGGTCATCAAGATTTTGGACGGATTTTTTAGGAATTTTCAAATTTTCAGATGGGAGGTTCCAGATAAGGTCAAAAACTACATACTCAGATCTTCACCAAACTTTGCAGGGATACATTGGATGTCAAGACACGTGGAAAAAACGTACAAAACAAGAGATTGGAGACATCAAGATTTTGGACGAATTTTTGAAGAATTTTCAAATTTTCAGATAGGAGGTTCGAGATAAGGTCAAAAACTACATACTTAGACCTTCACCAAACTTTGCAGGGATACATTGGATGTCAAGACACGTGGAAAAAACGTACAAAACAAGAGATTGGGGTCATCAAGATTTTGGACTGATTTTTTAGGAATTTTCAAATTTTCAGATGGGAGGTTCCAGATAAGGTCAAAAACTACATACTCAGATCTTCAACAAACATTGCAGGGATACATTGGATGTCAAGACACGTGGAAAAAACGTACAAAACAAGAGATTGGAGACATCAATATTTTGGACGAATTTTTTAAGAATTTTCAAATTTTCAGATAGGAGGTTCCAGATGAGGTCAAAAACTACATACTCAGATCTTCACCAAACTTTGCAGGAATACTTTGCATGTCAAGACACGTGGAAAAAACGTACAAAACAAGAGATCGGAGACATCAAGATTTTCGACGAATTTTTTAAGAATTTTCAAATTTTCAGATGGGAGGTTCCAGATAAGGTCAAAAACGACATACTCAGATCTTCACCAAACTTTGCATGGATACATTGGATGTCAAGACACGTGGAAAAAACATACAAAACATAGGATTGGGGACATCAAGATTTTGGACGAATTTTTTAAGAATTTTCAAATTTTCAGATAGGAGGTTCCATATAATTTCAAAAACTACATACTCAGATCTTCACCAAACTTTGCAGGGATACATTGGATGTCAAGACACGTGGAAAAAACGTACAAAACAAGAGATTGGAGACATCAAGATTTTGGACGAATTTTTTGAGAATTTTCAAATTTTCAGAAAGGAGGTTCCATATAAGGTCAAAAACTACATACTCAGATCTTCACCAAACTTTGCAGGGATACATTGGATGTCAAGACACGTGAAAAAAACGTACAAAACAAGAGATTGGAGACATCAAGATTTTTGACGAATTTTTTAAGAATTTTCAAATTTTCAGAAAGGATGTTCCAGATAAGGTCAAAAACGATATACTCAGATCTTCACCAAACTTTGCATGGATACATTGGAGGTCGAGACACGTGGAAAAAACGTACAAAACAAGAGATTGGAGACATCAAGATATTGGACGAATTTTTGAAGAATTTTCAAATTTTCAGATAGGAGGTTCCAGATAAGGTCAAAAATTACATACTCAGATCTTCACCAAACATTGCAGGGATACATTGGATGTCAAGACACGTGGAAAAAACGTACAAAACAAGAGATTGGAGACATCAAGATTCTCGACGAATTTTTGAAGAATTTTCAAATTTTCAGATAGGAGGTTCCAGATAAGGTCAAAAACTACATACTCAGATCTTCACCAAACTTTGCAGGGATACATTGAATGTCAAGACACGTGGAAAAAAACGTACAAAACAAGAGATTGGAGACATCAAGATTTTGGACGAATTTTTTAAGAATTTTCAAATTTTCAGATAGGAGGTTCCAGATAAGGTCAAAAACTACATACTCAGATCTTCACCAAACTTTGCAGGGATACATTGGATGTCAAGACACGTGGAAAAAACGTACAAAACAAGAGATTGGAGACATCAAGATTTTGGACGAATTTTTTAAGAATTTTCAAATTTTCAGAAAGGATGTTCCAGATAAGGTCAAAAACGACATACTCAGATCTTCACCAAACTTTGCAGGGATACATTGGATGTCAAGACACGTGGAAAAAACATACAAAACATAGGATTGGGGACATCAAGATTTTGGTCGAATTTTTTAAGAATTTTCAAATTTCCACATAAGAGGTTCCATATAAGGTCAAAAACTACATACTCAGATCTTTACCAAACTTAACAGGGATACATTGGATGTCAAGACACGTGGAAAAAACGTAAAAACAAGAGATTGGCGACATCAAGATTTTGGACGATATTTTTAAGAATTTTCAAATTTTCATAAAGGAGGTTCCAGATAAGGTCAAAAACGACATACTCAGATCTTCACCAAACGTTGCAGGGATACTTTGCATGTCAAGACACGTGGAAAAAACGTACAAAACAAGAGATTGGAGACATCAAGATTTTCGACGAATTTTTTAAGAATTTTCAAATTTTCAGATGGGAGGTTCCAGATAAGGTCAAAAACTACATACTCAGATCTTCACCAACTTTGCAGGGATACATTGGATGTCAAGACACGTGGAAAAAACGTACAAAAAAAAGAGATTGGGGTCATCAAGATTTTGGACGAATTTTTTAAGAATTTTCAAATTTTCAGATGGGAGGTTCCATATAAGGTCAAAAACTACATACTCAGATCTTCACCAAACTTTGCATGGATACATTGGATGTCAAGACACGTGGAAAAAACATACAAAACATAGGATTGGGGACATCAAGATTTTGGTCGAATTTTTTAAGAATTTTCAAATTTTCAGATAGGAGGTTCCATATAAGGTCAAAAACTACATACTCAGATCTTCACCAAACTTTGCATGGATACATTATGTGTCAAGACACGTGGAAAAAACGTACAAAACAAGAGATTGGAGACATCAAGATTTTGGTCGAATTTTTTAAGAATTTTCAAATTTTCAGATAGGAGGTTCCAGATAAGGTCAAAAACTACATACTCAGATCTTCACCAAACTTTGCAGGGATACATTGTATGTCAAGACACGTGGAAAAAACGTACAAAACAAGAGATAGGAGACATCAAGATTTTGGACGATATTTTTAAGAATTTTCAAATTTTCATAAAGGAGGTTCGAGATAAGGTCAAAAACTACATACTCAGATCTTCACCAAACTTTGCAGGGATACATTGGATGTCAAGACACGTGGAAAAAACATACAAGACCTAGGATTGGGGACATCAAGATTTTGGTCAAATTTTTTAAGAATTTTCAAATTTTCAGGTTCCATATAAGGTCAAAAACTACATACTCAGATCTTCACCAAACTTTGCAGGGATACATTGGATGTCAAGACACGTGGAAAAAACGTACAAAACAAGAGATTGGAGACATCAAGATTTTGGACGAATTTTTTAAGAATTTTCAAATTTTCAGAAAGGAGGTTCCATATAAGGTCAAAAACTACATACTCAGATCTTCACCAAACTTTGCAGGGATACATTGAATGTCAAGACACGTGGAAAAAAGGTACAAAACAAGAGATTGGAGACATCAAGATTTTGGACGAATTTTTTAAGAATTTTCAAATTTTCAGATAGGAGGTTCCATAAAAGGTCAAAAACTACATACTCAGATCTTCACCAAACTTTGCATGGATACATTAAGTGTCAAGACACGTGGAAAAAACGTACAAAACAAGAGATTGGAGACATCAAGATTTTGGTCGAATTTTTTAAGAATTTTCAAATTTTCAGATGGGAGGTTCCAGATAAGGTCAAAAACGACATACTCAGATCTTCACCAAACTTTGCAGGGATACATTGGATATCAAGACACGTGGAAAAAACGTACAAAACAAGAGATTGGAGACATCAAGATTTTGGACGAATTTTTTAAGAATTTTCAAATTTTCAGATAGGAGGTTCCAGATAAGGTCAAAAACTACATACTCAGATCTTCACCAAACTTTGCAGGGATACATTGGATGTCAAGACACGTGGAAAAAACGTACAAAACAAGAGATTGGGGTCATCAAGATTTTTGACGGATTTTTTAGGAATTTTCAAATTTTCAGATGGGAGGTTCCAGATAAGGTCAAAAACTACATACTCAGATCTTCACCAAACATTGCAGGGATACATTGGATGTCAAGACACGTGGAAAAAACGTACAAAACAAGAGATTGGAGACATCAATATTTTGGACGAATTTTTAAAGAATTTTCAAATTTTCAGATAGGAGGTTCCAGATGAGGTCAAAAACTACATACTCAGATCTTCACCAAACTTTGCAGGAATACTTTGCATGTCAAGACACGTGGAAAAAACGTACAAAACAAGAGATCGGAGACATCAAGATTTTCGACGAATTTTTTAAGAATTTTCAAATTTTCAGATGGGAGGTTCCAGATAAGGTCAAAAACGACATACTCAGATCTTCACCAAACTTTGCAGGGATACATTGGATGTCAAGACACGTGGAAAAAACGTACAAAACAAGAGATTGGGGTCATCAAGATTTTGGACGGATTTTTTAAGAATTTTCAAATGTTCAGATGGGAGGTTCCAGACAAGGTCAAAAACGACATACTCAGATCTTCACCAAACTTTGCATGGATACATTGGATGTCAAGACACGTGGAAAAAACGTACAAAACAAGAAATTGGAGACATCAAGATTTTGGACGAATTTTTTGAGAATTTTCAAATTTTCAGAAAGGAGGTTCCGTATAAGGTCAAAAACTACATACTCAGATCTTCACCAAACTTTGCAGGGATACATTGGATGTCAAGACACGTGGAAAAAACGTACAAAACAAGAGATTGGGGTCATCAAGATTTTGGACGAATTTTTTAAGAATTTTCAAATTTTCAGAAAGGAGGTTCCATATAAGGTCAAAAACTACATACTCAGATCTTCACCAAACTTTGCAGGGATACATTGGATGTCAAGACACGTGGAAAAAACGTACAAAACAAGAGATTGGAGACATCAAGATTTTCGACAATTTTTTTAAGAATTTTCAAATTTTCAGATGGGAGGTTCCAGATAAGGTCAAAAACGACATACTCAGATCTTCAACAAACTTTGCATGGATACATTGGATGTCAAGACACGTGGAAAAAACGTACAAAACAAGAAATTGGAGACATCAAGATTTTGGACGAATTTTTTAAGAATTTTCAAATTTTCAGAAAGGAGGTTCGGTATAAGGTCAAAAACTACATACTCAGATCTTCACCAAACTTTGCAGGGATACATTGGATGTCAAGACACGTGGAAAAAACGTACAAAACAAGAGATTGGGGACATCAAGATTTTGGACGAATTTTTTAAGAATTTTCAAATTTTCAGATGGGAGGTTCCATATAGGGTCAAAAACTACATACTCAGATCTTCACCAAACTTTGCAGGGATACATTGAATGTCAAGACACGTGGAAAAAACGTACAAAACAAGAGATTGGGGTCATCAAGATTTTGCACGGATTTTTTAGGAATTTTCGAATTTTCAGATGGGAGGTTCCAGATAAGGTCAAAAACTACATACTAAGATCTTCACCAAACTTTGCAGGGATACATTGGATGTCAAGACACGCGGAAAAAACGTACAAAACAAGAGATTGGAGACCAAGATTTTGGACGAATTTTTTAAGAATTCTCAAATTTTCAGATAGGAGGTTCCATATAAGGTCAAAAACTACATACTCAGATCTTCACCAAACTTTGCATGGATACATTATGTGTCAAGACACGTGGAAAAAACGTACAAAACAAGAGATTGGAGACATCAAGATTTTGGTCGAATTTTTTAAGAATTTTCAAATTTTCAGATGGGAGGTTCCAGATAAGGTCAAAAACTACATACTCAGATCTTCACCAAACTTTGCAGGGATACATTGGATGTCAAGACACGTGGAAAAAACGTACAAAACAAGAGATAGGAGACATCAAGATTTTGGACAAATTTTTTAACAATTTTCAAATTTTCAGAAAGGATGTTCCAGATAAGGTCAAAAACGACATACTCAGATCTTCACCAAACTTTGCAGGGATACATTGGAATTCAAGACACGTGGAAAAAACGTACAAAACAAGAGATTGGAGACATCAAGATTTTGGACGAATTTTTTAAGAATTTTCAAATTTTCAGATAGGAGGTTCCAGATAAGGTCAAAAACTACATACTCAGATCTTCACCAAACTTTGCAGGGATACATTGGATGTCAAGACACGTGGAAAAACCGTACAAAACAAGAGATTGGAGACATCAAGATTTTGGACGATTTTTTAAAGAATTTTCAAATTTTCAGAAATGCGGTTCCAGATAAGGTCAAAAACTACATACTCAGATCTTCACCAAACTTTGCAGGGATACATTGGATGTCAAGACACGTGGAAAAAACGTACAAAACAATAGATTGGGGTCAACAAGATTTTGGACGGATTTTTTAGGAATTTTCAAATTTTCAGATGGGAGGTTCCAGATAAGGTCAAAAACTACATACTCAGATCTTCACCAAACTCTGCAGGGATACATTGTATGTCAAGACACGTGGAAAAAACATACAAAACATAGGATTGGGGACATCAAGATTTTGTTAAATTTTTTTTAAGAATTTTCAAATTTTCAGATAGGAGGTTCCATATAAGGTCAAAAACTACATACTCAGATCTTCACTAAACTATGCAGGGATACATTGGATGTCAAGACACGTGGAAAGAACGTACAAAACAAGAGATTGGAGACATCAAGATTTTGGACGATTTTTTTAAGAATTTTCAAATTTTCAGATAGGAGGTTCCATATAAGGTCAAAAACTACATACTCAGATCTTCACCAAACATTGCAGGGATACATTGGATGTCAAGACACGTGGAAAAAACGTACAAAACAAGAGATTGGAGACATCAAGATTTTGGACGAATTTTTTAAGAATTTTCAAATTTTCAGATAGGAGGTTCCAGATAAGGTCAAAAACTACATACTCAGATCTTCACCAAACGTTGCAGGGATACTTTGCATGTCAAGACACGTGGAAAAAATGTACAAAACAAGAGATTGGAGACATCAAGATTTTCGACGAATTTTTTAAGAATTTTCAAATTTTCAGATGGGAGGTTCCAGATAAGGTCAAAAACTACATACTCAGATCTTCACCAAACTCTGCAGGGATACATTGGATGTCAAGACACGTGGAAAAAACATACAAAACATAGGATTGGGGACATCAAGATTTTGGTCAAATTTTTTAAGAATTTTCAAATTTTCAGATAGGAGATTCCATATAAGGTCAAAAACTACATACTCAGATCTTCACCAAACTTTGCATGGATACATTATGTGTCAAGACACGTGGAAAAAACGTACAAAACAAGAGATTGGAGACATCAAGATTTTGGTCGAATTTTTTAAGAATTTTCAAATTTTCAGATGGGAGGTTCCAGATAAGGTCAAAAACTACATACTCAGATCTTCACCAAACTTTGCAGGGATACATTGGATGTCAAGACACGTGGAAAAAACGTACAAAACAAGAGATAGGAGACATCAAGATTTTGGACGAATTTTTTAACAATTTTCAAATTTTCAGAAAGGATGTTCCAGATAAGGTCAAAAACGACATACTCAGATCTTCACCAAACTTTGCAGGGATACATTGGATATCAAGACACGTGGAAAAAACGTAAAAAACAAGAGATTGGAGACATCAAGATTTTGGACGAATTTTTTAAGAATTTTCAAATTTTCAGATAGGAGGTTCCAGATAAGGTCAAAAACTACATACTCAGATCTTCACCAAACTTTGCAGGGATACATTGGATGTCAAGACACGTGGAAAAAACGTACAAAACAAGAGATTGGGGTCATCAAGATTTTGGACGGATTTTTTAGGAATTTTCAAATTTTCAGATGGGAGGTTCCAGATAAGGTCATTAACTACATACTCAGATCTTCACCAAACATTGCAGGGATACATTGGATGTCAAGACACGTGGAAAAAACGTACAAAACAAGAGATTGGAGACATCAAGATTTTGGACGAATTTTTTAAGAATTTTCAAATTTTCAGATAGGAGGTTCCAGATGAGGTCAAAAACTACATACTCAGATCTTCACCAAACTTTGCAGGAATACTTTGCATGTCAAGACACGTGGAAAAAACGTACAAAACAAGAGATCGGAGACATCAAGATTTTCGACGAATTTTTTAAGAATTTTCAAATTTTCAGATGGGAGGTTCCAGACAAGTTCAAAAACGACATACTCAGATCTTCACCAAACTTTGCATGGATACATTGGATGTCAAGACACGTGGAAAAAACGTACAAAACAAGAAATTGGAGACATCAAGATTTTGGACGAATTTTTTAAGAATTTTCAAATTTTCAGAAAGGAGGTTCCGTATAAGGTCAAAAACTACATACTCAGATCTTCACCAAACTTTGCAGGGATACATTGGATGTCAAGACACGTGGAAAAAACGTACAAAACAAGAGATTGGGGTCATCAAGATTTTGGACGAATTTTTTAAGAATTTTCAAATTTTCAGAAAGGAGGTTCCATATAAGGTCAAAAACTACATACTCAGATCTTCACCAAACTTTGCAGGGATACATTGGATGTCAAGACACGTGGAAAAAACGTACAAAACAAGAGATTGGAGACATCAAGATTTTCGACAAATTTTTTAAGAATTTTCAAATTTTCAGATGGGAGGTTCCAGATAAGGTCAAAAACGACATACTCAGATCTTCACCAAACTTTGCATGGATACATTATGTGTCAAGACACGTGGAAAAAACGTACAAAACAAGAGATTGGAGACATCAAGATTTTGGTCGAATTTTTTAAGAATTTTCAAATTTTCAGATGGGAGGTTCCAGATAAGGTCAAAAACTACATACTCAGATCTTCACCAAACTTTGCAGGGATACATTGGATGTCAAGACACGTGGAAAAAACGTACAAAACAAGAGATAGGAGACATCAAGATTTTGGACGAATTTTTTAAGAATTTTCAAATTTTCAGAAAGGATGTTCCAGATAAGGACAAAAAAACGACATACTCAGATCTTCACCAAACTTTGCAGGGATACATTGGATATCAAGACACGTGGAAAAAACGTACAAAACAAAAGATTGGAGACATCAAGATTTTGGACGAATTTTTTAAGAATTTTCAAATTTTCAGATAGGAGGTTCCAGATAAGGTCGAAAACTACATACTCAGATCTTCACCAAACTTTGCAGGGATACATTGGATGTCAAGACACGTGGAAAAACCGTACAAAACAAGAGATTGGAGACATCAAGATTTTGGGCGATTTTTTAAAGAATTTTCAAATTTTCAGAAATGCGGTTCCAGATAAGGTCAAAAACTACATACTCAGATCTTCACCAAACTTTGCAGGGATACATTGGATGTCAAGACACGTGGAAAAAACGTACAAAACAAGAGATTGGGGTCAACAAGATTTTGGACGGATTTTTTAGGAATTTTCAAATTTTCAGATGGGAGGTTCCAGATAAGGTCAAAAACTACATACTCAGATCTTCACCAAACTCTGCAGGGATACATTGTATGTCAAGACACGTGGAAAAAACATACAAAACATAGGATTGGGGACATCAAGATTTTGTTAAATTTTTTTAAGAATTTTCAAATTTTCAGATAGGAGGTTCCATATAAGGTCAAAAACTACATACTCAGATCTTCACCAAACATTGCAGGGATACATTGGATGTCAAGACACGTGGAAAGAACGTACAAAACAAGAGATAGGAGACATCAAGATTTTGGACGAATTTTTTAACAATTTTCAAATTTTCAGAAAGGATGTTCCAGATAAGGTCAAAAACGACATACTCAGATCTTCACCAAACTTTGCAGGGATACATTGGATATCAAGACACGTGGAAAAAACGTACAAAACAAGAGATTGGAGACATCAAGATTTTGGACGAATTTTTTAAGAATTTTCAAATTTTCAGATAGGAGGTTCCAGATAAGGTCAAAAACTACATACTCAGATCTTCACCAAACTTTGCAGGGATACATTGGATGTCAAGACACGTGGAAAAAACGTACAAAACAAGAGATTGGGGTCATCAAGATTTTGGACGGATTTTTTAGGAATTTTCAAATTTTCAGATGGGAGGTTCCAGATAAGGTCAAAAACTACATACTCAGATCTTCACCAAACATTGCAGGGATACATTGGATGTCAAGACACGTGGAAAAAACGTACAAAACAAGAGATTGGAGACATCAAGATTTTGGACGAATTTTTTAAGAATTTTCAAATTTTCAGATAGGAGGTTCCAGATGAGGTCAAAAACTACATACTCAGATCTTCACCAAACTTTGCAGGAATACTTTGCATGTCAAGACACGTGGAAAAAACGTACAAAACAAGAGATCGGAGACATCAAGATTTTCGACGAATTTTTTAAGAATTTTCAAATTTTCAGATGGGAGGTTCCAGACAAGGTCAAAAACGACATACTCAGATCTTCACCAAACTTTGCATGGATACATTGGATGTCAAGACACGTGGAAAAAACGTACAAAACAAGAAATTGGAGACATCAAGATTTTGGACGAATTTTTTAAGAATTTTCAAATTTTCAGAAAGGAGGTTCCGTATAAGGTCAAAAACTACATACTCAGATCTTCACCAAACTTTGCAGGGATACATTGGATGTCAAGACACGTGGAAAAAACGTACAAAACAAGAGATTGGGGTCATCAAGATTTTGGACGAATTTTTTAAGAATTTTCAAATTTTCAGAAAGGAGGTTCCATATAAGGTCAAAAACTACATACTCAGATCTTCACCAAACTTTGCAGGGATACATTGGATGTCAAGACACGTGGAAAAAACGTACAAAACAAGAGATTGGAGACATCAAGATTTTCGACAAATTTTTTAAGAATTTTCAAATTTTCAGATGGGAGGTTCCAGATAAGGTCAAAAACGACATACTCAGATCTTCACCAAACTTTGCATGGATACATTATGTGTCAAGACACGTGGAAAAAACGTACAAAACAAGAGATTGGAGACATCAAGATTTTGGTCGAATTTTTTAAGAATTTTCAAATTTTCAGATGGGAGGTTCCAGATAAGGTCAAAAACTACATACTCAGATCTTCACCAAACTTTGCAGGGATACATTGGATGTCAAGACACGTGGAAAAAACGTACAAAACAAGAGATAGGAGACATCAAGATTTTGGACGAATTTTTTAAGAATTTTCAAATTTTCAGAAAGGATGTTCCAGATAAGGTCAAAAACGACATACTCAGATCTTCACCAAACTTTCCAGGGATACATTGGATATCAAGACACGTGGAAAAAACGTACAAAACAAAAGATTGGAGACATCAAGATTTTGGACGAATTTTTTAAGAATTTTCAAATTTTCAGATAGGAGGTTCCAGATAAGGTCGAAAACTACATACTCAGATCTTCACCAAACTTTGCAGGGATACATTGGATGTCAAGACACGTGGAAAAACCGTACAAAACAAGAGATTGGAGACATCAAGATTTTGGACGATTTTTTAAAGAATTTTCAAATTTTCAGAAATGCGGTTCCAGATAAGGTCAAAAACTACATACTCAGATTTTCACCAAACTTTGCAGGGATACATTGGATGTCAAGACACGTGGAAAAAACGTACAAAACAAGAGATTGGGGTCAACAAGATTTTGGACGGATTTTTTAGGAATTTTCAAATTTTCAGATGGGAGGTTCCAGATAAGGTCAAAAACTACATACTCAGATCTTCACCAAACTCTGCAGGGATACATTGTATGTCAAGACACGTGGAAAAAACATACAAAACATAGGATTGGGGACATCAAGATTTTGTTAAATTTTTTTAAGAATTTTCAAATTTTCAGATAGGAGGTTCCATATAAGGTCAAAAACTACATACTCAGATCTTCACCAAACATTGCAGGGATACATTGGATGTCAAGACACGTGGAAAGAACGTACAAAACAAGAGATTGGAGACATCAAGATTTTGGACGAATTTTTTAAGAATTTTCAAATTTTCAGATAGGAGGTTCCAGATAAGGTCAAAAACTACATACTCAGATCTTCACCAAACGTTGCAGGGATACTTTGCATGTCAAGACACGTGGAAAAAACGTACAAAACAAGAGATTGGAGACATCAAGATTTTGGACGAATTTTTTAAGAATTTTCAAATTTTCAGAAAGGATGTTCCAGATAAGGTCAAAAACGACATACTCAGATCTTCACCAAACTTTGCAGGGATACATTGGATGTCAAGACACGTGGAAAAAACATACAAAACATAGGATTGGGGACATCAAGATTTTGGTCGAATTTTTTAAGAATTTTCAAATTTCCAGATAAGAGGTTCCATATAAGGTCAAAAACTACATACTCAGATCTTTACCAAACTTAACAGGGATACATTGGATGTCAAGACACGTGGAAAAAACGTAAAAACAAGAGATTGGCGACATCAAGATTTTGGACGAAATTTTTAAGAATTTTCAAATTTTCATAAATGAGGTTCCAGATAAGGTCAAAAACGACATACTCAGATCTTCACCAAACGTTGCAGGGATACTTTGCATGTCAAGACACGTGGAAAAAACGTACAAAACAAGAGATTGGAGACATCAAGATTTTTGACGAATTTTTTAAGAATTTTCAAATTTTCAGAAAGGATGTTCCAGATAAGGTCAAAAACGACATACTCAGATCTTCACCAAACTTTGCAGGGATACATTGGAGGTCGAGACACGTGGAAAAAACGTACAAAACAAGAGATTGGAGACATCAAGATATTGGACGAATTTTTGAAGAATTTTCAAATTTTCAGATAGGAGGTTCCAGATAAGGTCAAAAACTACATACTCAGATCTTCACCAAACATTGCAGGGATACATTGGATGTCAAGACACGTGGAAAAAACGTACAAAACAAGAGATTGGAGACATCAAGATTCTCGACGAATTTTTGAAGAATTTTCAAATTTTCAGATAGGAGGTTCCAGATAAGGTCAAAAACTACATACTCAGATCTTCACCAAACTTTGCAGGGATACATTGAATGTCAAGACACGTGGAAAAAACGTACAAAACAAGAGATTGGAGACATCAAGATTTTGGACGAATTTTTTAAGAATTTTCAAATTTTCAGAAAGGAGGTTCCATATAAGGTCAAAAACTACATACTCAGATCTTCACCAAACTTTGCAGGGATACATTGAATGTCAAGACACGTGGAAAAAACGTACAAAACAAGAGATTGGGGTCATCAAGATTTTGGACGGATTTTTTAGGAATTTTCAAATTTTCAGATGGGAGGTTCCAGATAAGGTCAAAAACTACATACTCAGATCTTCACCAAACTTTGCAGGGATACATTGGATGTCAAGACACGTGGAAAAAACGTACAAAACAAGAGATTGGAGACATCAAGATTTTGGACGAATTTTTTAAGAATTTTCAAATTTTCAGATAGGAGGTTCCAAAATAAGGTCAAAAACTACATACTCAGATCTTCACCAAACTTTGCATGGATACATTATGTGTCAAGACACGTGGAAAAAACGTACAAAACAAGAGATTGGAGACATCAAGATTTTGGTCGAATTTTTTAAGAATTTTCAAATTTTCAGATGGGAGGTTCCAGATAAGGTCAAAAACTACATACTCAGATCTTCACCAAACTTTGCAGGGATACATTGGATGTCAAGACACGTGGAAAAAACGTACAAAACAAGAGATAGGAGACATCAAGATTTTGGACGAATTTTTTAACAATTTTCAAATTTTCAGAAAGGATGTTCCAGATAAGGTCAAAAACGACATACTCAGATCTTCACCAAACTTTGCAGGGATACATTGGATATCAAGACACGTGGAAAAAACGTACAAAACAAGAAATTGGAGACATCAAGATTTTGGACGAATTTTTTAAGAATTTTCAAATTTTCAGATAGGAGGTTCGAGATAAGGTCAAAAACTACATACTTAGATCTTCACCAAACTTTGCAGGGATACATTGGATGTCAAGACACGTGGAAAAAACGTACAAAACAAGAGATTGGGGTCATCAAGATTTTGGACGGATTTTTTAGGAATTTTCAAATTTTCAGATGGGAGGTTCCAGATAAGGTCAAAAACTACATACTCAGATCTTCACCAAACATTGCAGGGATACATTGGATGTCAAGACACGTGGAAAAAACGTACAAAACAAGAGATTGGAGACATCAATATTTTGGACGAATTTTTTAAGAATTTTCAAATTTTCAGATAGGAGGTTCCAGATGAGGTCAAAAACTACATACTCAGATCTTCACCAAACTTTGCATGGATACATTGGATGTCAAGACACGTGGAAAAAACATACAAAACATAGGATTGGGGACATCAAGATTTTGGTCGAATTTTTTAAGAATTTTCAAATTTTCAGATAGGAGGTTCCATATAATTTCAAAAACTACATACTCAGATCTTCACCAATCTTTGCAGGGATACATTGGATGTCAAGACACGTGGAAAAAACGTACAAAACAAGAGATTGGAGACATCAAGATTCTCGACGAATTTTTGAAGAATTTTCAAATTTTCAGATAGGAGGTTCCAGATAAGGTCAAAAACTACATACTCAGATCTTCACCAAACTTTGCAGGGATACATTGAATGTCAAGACACGTGGAAAAAACGTACAAAACAAGAGATTGGAGACATCAAGATTTTGGACGAATTTTTTAAGAATTTTCAAATTTTCAGATAGGAGGTTCCAGATAAGGTCAAAAACTACATACTCAGATCTTCACCAAACTTTGCAGGGATACATTGGATGTCGAGACACGTGGAAAAAACGTACAAAACAAGAGATTGGAGACATCAAGATTTTGGACGAATTTTTTAAGAATTTTCAAATTTTCAGAAAGGATGTTCCAGATAAGGTCAAAAACGACATACTCAGATCTTCACCAAACTTTGCAGGGATACATTGGATGTCAAGACACGTGGAAAAAACATACAAAACATAGGATTGGGGACATCAAGATTTTGGTCGAATTTTTTAAGAATTTTCAAATTTCCAGATAAGAATTTCCATATAAGGTCAAAAACTACATATTCAGATATTTACCAAACTTAACAGGGATACATTGGATGTCAAGACACGTGGAAAAAACGTAAAAACAAGAGATTGGCGACATCAAGATTTTGGACGATATTTTTAAGAATTTTCAAATTTTCATAAAGGAGGTTCCAGATAAGGTCAAAAACGACATACTCAGATCTTCACCAAACGTTGCAGGGATACTTTGCATGTCAAGACACGTGGAAAAAACGTACAAAACAAGAGATTGGAGACATCAAGATTTTCGACGAATTTTTTAAGAATTTTCAAATTTTCAGATGGGAGGTTCCAGATAAGGTCAAAAACTACATACTCAGATCTTCACCAAACTTTGCATGGATACATTATGTGTCAAGACACGTGGAAAAAACGTACAAAACAAGAGATTGGAGACATCAAGATTTTGGTCGAATTTTTTAAGAATTTTCAAATTTTCAGATAGGAGGTTCCAGATAAGGTCAAAAACTACATACTCAGATCTTCACCAAACTTTGCAGTGATACATTGGATGTCAAGACACGTGGAAAAAACGTACAAAACAAGAGATAGGAGACATCAAGATTTTGGACGATATTTTTAAGAATTTTCAAATTTTCATAAAGGAGGTTCGAGATAATGTCAAAAACTACATACTCAGATCTTCACCAAACTTTGCAGGGATACATTGGATGTCAAGACACGTGGAAAAAACATACAAGACCTAGGATTGGGGACATCAAGATTTTGGTCAAATTTTTTAAGAATTTTCAAATTTTCAGGTTCCATATAAAGTCAAAAACTACATACTCAGATCTTCACCAAACTTTGCAGGGATACATTGGATGTCAAGACACGTGGAAAAAACGTACAAAACAAGAGATTGGAGACATCAAGATTTTGGACGAATTTTTTAAGAATTTTCAAATTTTCAGAAAGGAGGTTCCATATAAGGTCAAAAACTACATACTCAGATCTTCACCAAACTTTGCAGGGATACATTGAATGTCAAGACACGTGGAAAAAAGGTACAAAACAAGAGATTGGAGACATCAAGATTTTGGACGAATTTTTTAAGAATTTTCAAATTTTCAGATAGGAGGTTCCATAAAAGGTCAAAAACTACATACTCAGATCTTCACCAAACTTTGCAGGGATACATTATGTGTCAAGACACGTGGAAAAAACGTACAAAACAAGAGATTGGAGACATCAAGATTTTGGTCGAATGTTTTAAGAATTTTCAAATTTTCAGATGGGAGGTTCCAGATAAGGTCAAAAACTACATACTCAGATCTTCACCAAACTTTGCAGGGATACATTGGATGTCAAGACACGTGGAAAAAACGTACAAAACAAGAGATAGGAGACATCAAGATTTTGGACGAATTTTTTAACAATTTTCAAATTTTCAGAAAGGATGCTCCAGATAAGGTCAAAAACGACATACTCAGATCTTCACCAAACTTTGCAGGGATACATTGGATATCAAGACACGTGGAAAAAACGTACAAAACAAGAGATTGGAGACATCAAGATTTTGGACGAATTTTTTAAGAATTTTCAAATTTTCAGATGGGAGGTTCCAGATAAGGTCAAAAACTACATACTCAGATCTTCACCAAACATTGCAGGGATACATTGGATGTCAAGACACGTGGAAAAAACGTACAAAACAAGAGATTGGAGACATCAATATTTTGGACGAATTTTTAAAGAATTTTCAAATTTTCAGATAGGAGGTTCCAGATGAGGTCAAAAACTACATACTCAGATCTTCACCAAACTTTGCAGGAATACTTTGCATGTCAAGACACGTGGAAAAAACGTACAAAACAAGAGATCGGAGACATCAAGATTTTCGACGAATTTTTTAAGAATTTTCAAATTTTCAGATGGGAGGTTCCAGATAAGGTCAAAAACGACATACTCAGATCTTCACCAAACTTTGCAGGGATACATTGGATGTCAAGACACGTGGAAAAAACGTACAAAACAAGAGATTGGGGTCATCAAGATTTTGGACGGATTTTTTAAGAATTTTCAAATGTTCAGATGGGAAGTTCCAGACAAGGTCAAAAACGACATACTCAGATCTTCACCAAACTTTGCATGGATACATTGGATGTCAAGACACGTGGAAAAAACGTACAAAACAAGAAATTGGAGACATCAAGATTTTGGACGAATTTTTTGAGAATTTTCAAATTTTCAGAAAGGAGGTTCCGTATAAGGTCAAAAACTACATACTCAGATCTTCACCAAACTTTGCAGGGATACATTGGATGTCAAGACACGTGGAAAAAACGTACAAAACAAGGGATTGGGGTCATCAAGATTTTGGACGAATTTTTTAAGAATTTTCAAATTTTCAGAAAGGAGGTTCCATATAAGGTCAAAAACTACATACTCAGATCTTCACCAAACTTTGCAGGGATACATTGGATGTCAAGACACGTGGAAAAAACGTACAAAACAAGAGATTGGAGACATCAAGATTTTCGACAATTTTTTTAAGAATTTTCAAATTTTCAGATGGGAGGTTCCAGATAAGGTCAAAAACGACATACTCAGATCTTCACCAAACTTTGCATGGATACATTGGATGTCAAGACACGTGGAAAAAACGTACAAAACAAGAAATTGGAGACATCAAGATTTTGGACGAATTTTTTAAGAATTTTCAAATTTTCAGAAAGGAGGTTCCGTATAAGGTCAAAAACTACATACTCAGATCTTCACCAAACTTTGCAGGGATACATTGGATGTCAAGACACGTGGAAAAAACGTACAAAACAAGAGATTGGGGACATCAAGATTTTGGTCGAATTTTTTAAGAATTTTCAAATTTTCAGATGGGAGGTTCCATATAGGGTCAAAAACTACATACTCAGATCTTCACCAAACTTTGCAGGGATACATTGAATGTCAAGACACGTGGAAAAAACGTACAAAACAAGAGATTGGGGTCATCAAGATTTTGCACGGATTTTTTAGGAATGTTCGAATTTTCAGATGGGTGGTTCCAGATAAGGTCAAAAACTACATACTCAGATCTTCACCAAACTTTGCAGGGATACATTGGATGTCAAGACACGCGGAAAAAACGTACAAAACAAGAGATTGGAGACCAAGATTTTGAACGAATTTTTTAAGAATTCTCAAATTTTCAGATAGGAGGTTCCATATAAGGTCAAAAACTACATACTCAGATCTTCACCAAACTTTGCATGGATACATTATGTGTCAAGACACGTGGAAAAAACGTACAAAACAAGAGATTGGAGACATCAAGATTTTGGTCGAATTTTTTAAGAATTTTCAAATTTTCAGATGGGAGGTTCCAGATAAGGTCAAAAACTACATACTCAGATCTTCACCAAACTTTGCAGGGATACATTGGATGTCAAGACACGTGGAAAAAACGTACAAAACAAGAGATAGGAGACATCAAGATTTTGGACGAATTTTTTAACAATTTTCAAATTTTCAGAAAGGATGTTCCAGATAAGGTCAAAAACGACATACTCAGATCTTCACCAAACTTTGCAGGGATACATTGGATATCAAGACACGTGGAAAAAACGTACAAAACAAGAGATTGGAGACATCAAGATTTTGGACGAATTTTTTAAGAATTTTCAAATTTTCAGATAGGAGGTTCCAGATAAGGTCAAAAACTACATACTCAGATCTTCACCAAACTTTGCAGGGATACATTGGATGTCAAGACACGTGGAAAAACCGTACAAAACAAGAGATTGGAGACATCAAGATTTTGGACGATTTTTTAAAGAATTTTCAAATTTTCAGAAATGCGGTTCCAGATAAGGTCAAAAACTACATACTCATATCTTCACCAAACTTTGCAGGGATATATTGGATGTCAAGACACGTGGAAAAAACGTACAAAACAATAGATTGGGGTCAACAAGATTTTGGACGGATTTTTTAGGAATTTTCAAATTTTCAGATGGGAGGTTCCAGATAAGGTCAAAAACTACATACTCAGATCTTCACCAAACTCTGCAGGGATACATTGTATGTCAAGACACGTGGAAAAAACATACAAAACATAGGATTGGGGACATCAAGATTTTGTACGATTTTTTTAAGAATTTTCAAATTTTCAGATAGGAGGTTCCATATAAGGTCAAAAACTACATACTCAGATCTTCACCAAACATTGCAGGGATACATTGGATGTCAAGACACGTGGAAAAAACGTACAAAACAAGAGATTGGAGACATCAAGATTTTGGACGAATTTTTTAAGAATTTTCAAATTTTCAGATAGGAGGTTCCAGATAAGGTCAAAAACTACATACTCAGATCTTCACCAAACGTTGCAGGGATACTTTGCATGTCAAGACACATGGAAAAAACGTACAAAACAAGAGATTGGAGACATCAAGATTTTCGACGAATTTTTTAAGAATTTTCAAATTTTCAGATGGGAGGTTCCAGATAAGGTCAAAAACTACATACTCAGATCTTCACCAAACTCTGCAGGGATACATTGGATGTCAAGACACGTGGAAAAAACATACAAAACATAGGATTGGGGACATCAAGATTTTGGTCAAATTTTTTAAGAATTTTCAAATTTTCAGATAGGAGGTTCCATATAAGGTCAAAAACTACATACTCAGATCTTCACCAAACTTTGCATGGATACATTATGTGTCAAGACACGTGGAAAAAACGTACAAAACAAGAGATTGGAGACATCAAGATTTTGGTCGAATTTTTTAAGAATTTTCAAATTTTCAGATGGGAGGTTCCAGATAAGGTCAAAAACTACATACTCAGATCTTCACCAAACTTTGCAGGGATACATTGGATGTCAAGACACGTGGAAAAAACGTACAAAACAAGAGATAGGAGACATCAAGATTTTGGACGAATTTTTTAACAATTTTCAAATTTTCAGAAAGGATGTTCCAGATAAGGTCAAAAACGACATACTCAGATCTTCACCAAACTTTGCAGGGATACATTGGATATCAAGACACGTGGAAAAAACGTACAAAACAAGAGATTGGAGACATCAAGATTTTGGACGAATTTTTTAAGAATTTTCAAATTTTCAGATAGGAGGTTCCAGATAAGGTCAAAAACTACATACTCAGATCTTCACCAAACTTTGCAGGGATACATTGGATGTCAAGACACGTGGAAAAAACGTACAAAACAAGAGATTGGGGTCATCAAGATTTTGGACGGATTTTTTAGGAATTTTCAAATTTTCAGATGGGAGGTTCCAGATAAGGTCAAAAACTACATACTCAGATCTTCACCAAACATTGCAGGGATACATTGGATGTCAAGACACGTGGAAAAAACGTACAAAACAAGAGATTGGAGACATCAAGATTTTGGACGAATTTTTTAAGAATTTTCAAATTTTCAGATAGGAGGTTCCAGATGAGGTCAAAAACTACATACTCAGATCTTCACCAAACTTTGCAGGAATACTTTGCATGTCAAGACACGTGGAAAAAACGTACAAAACAAGAGATCGGAGACATCACGATTTTCGACGAATTTTTTAAGAATTTTCAAATTTTCAGATGGGAGGTTCCAGACAAGGTCAAAAACGACATACTCAGATCTTCACCAAACTTTGCATGGATACATTGGATGTCAAGACACGTGGAAAAAACGTACAAAACAAGAAATTGGAGACATCAAGATTTTGGACGAATTTTTTAAGAATTTTCAAATTTTCAGAAAGGAGGTTCCGTATAAGGTCAAAAACTACATACTCAGATCTTCACCAAACTTTGCAGGGATACATTGGATGTCAAGACACGTGGAAAAAACGTACAAAACAAGAGATTGGGGTCATCAAGATTTTGGACGAATTTTTTAAGAATTTTCAAATTTTCAGAAAGGAGGTTCCATATAAGGTCAAAAACTACATACTCAGATCTTCACCAAACTTTGCAGGGATACATTGGATGTCAAGACACGTGGAAAAAACGTACAAAACAAGAGATTGGAGACATCAAGATTTTCGACAAATTTTTTAAGAATTTTCAAATTTTCAGATGGGAGGTTCCAGATAAGGTCAAAAACGACATACTCAGATCTTCACCAAACTTTGCATGGATACATTATGTGTCAAGACACGTGGAAAAAACGTACAAAACAAGAGATTGGAGACATCAAGATTTTGGTCGAATTTTTTAAGAATTTTCAAATTTTCAGATGGGAGGTTCCAGATAAGGTCAAAAACTACATACTCAGATCTTCACCAAACTTTGCAGGGATACATTGGATGTCAAGACACGTGGAAAAAACGTACAAAACAAGAGATAGGAGACATCAAGATTTTGGACGAATTTTTTAAGAATTTTCAAATTTTCAGAAAGGATGTTCCAGATAAGGTCAAAAACTACATACTCAGATCTTCACCAAACTTTGCAGGGATACATTGGATATCAAGACACGTGGAAAAAACGTACAAAACAAGAGATTGGAGACATCAAGATTTTGGACGAATTTTTTAAGAATTTTCAAATTTTCAGATAGGAGGTTCCAGATAAGGTCAAAAACGACATACTCAGATCTTCACCAAACATTGCAGGGATACATTGGATGTCAAGACACGTGGAAAAAACGTACAAAACAAGAGATTGGAGACATCAATATTTTGGACGAATTTTTAAAGAATTTTCAAATTTTCAGATAGGAGGTTCCAGATGAGGTCAAAAACTACATACTCAGATCTTCACCAAACTTTGCAGGAATACTTTGCATGTCAAGACACGTGGAAAAAACGTACAAAACAAGAGATCGGAGACATCAAGATTTTCGACGAATTTTTTAAGAATTTTCAAATTTTCAGATGGGAGGTTCCAGATAAGGTCAAAAACGACATACTCAGATCTTCACCAAACTTTGCAGGGATACATTGGATGTCAAGACACGTGGAAAAAACGTACAAAACAAGAGATTGGGGTCATCAAGATTTTGGACGGATTTTTTAAGAATTTTCAAATGTTCAGATGGGAGGTTCCAGACAAGGTCAAAAACGACATACTCAGATCTTCACCAAACTTTGCATGGATACATTGGATGTCAAGACACGTGGAAAAAACGTACAAAACAAGAAATTGGAGACATCAAGATTTTGGACGAATTTTTTGAGAATTTTCAAATTTTCAGAAAGGAGGTTCCGTATAAGGTCAAAAACTACATACTCAGATCTTCACCAAACTTTGCAGGGATACATTGGATGTCAAGACACGTGGAAAAAACGTACAAAACAAGAGATTGGGGTCATCAAGATTTTGGACGAATTTTTTAAGAATTTTCAAATTTTCAGAAAGGAGGTTCCATATAAGGTCAAAAACTACATACTCAGATCTTCACCAAACTTTGCAGGGATACATTGGATGTCAAGACACGTGGAAAAAACGTACAAAACAAGAGATTGGAGACATCAAGATTTTCGACAATTTTTTTAAGAATTTTCAAATTTTCAGATGGGAGGTTCCAGATAAGGTCAAAAACGACATACTCAGATCTTCACCAAACTTTGCATGGATACATTGGATGTCAAGACACGTGGAAAAAACGTACAAAACAAGAAATTGGAGACATCAAGATTTTGGACGAATTTTTTAAGAATTTTCAAATTTTCAGAAAGGAGGTTCCGTATAAGGTCAAAAACTACATACTCAGATCTTCACCAAACTTTGCAGGGATACATTGGATGTCAAGACACGTGGAAAAAACGTACAAAACAAGAGATTGGGGACATCAAGATTTTGGACGAATTTTTTAAGAATTTTCAAATTTTCAGATGGGAGGTTCCATATAGGGTCAAAAACTACATACTCAGATCTTCACCAAACTTTGCAGGGACACATTGAATGTCAAGACACGTGGAAAAAACGTACAAAACAAGAGATTGGGGTCATCAAGATTTTGCACGGATTTTTTAGGAATTTTCGAATTTTCAGATGGGAGGTTCCAGATAAGGTCAAAAACTACATACTCAGATCTTCACCAAACTTTGCAGGGATACATTGGATGTCAATACACGCGGAAAAAACGTACAAAACAAGAGATTGGAGACCAAGATTTTGGACGAATTTTTTAAGAATTCTCAAATTTTCAGATAGGAGGTTCCATATAAGGTCAAAAACTACATACTCAGATCTTCACCAAACTTTGCATGGATACATTATGTGTCAAGACACGTGGAAAAAACGTACAAAACAAGAGATTGGAGACATCAAGATTTTGGTCGAATTTTTTAAGATTTTTCAAATTTTCAGATGGGAGGTTCCAGATAAGGTCAAAAACTACATACTCAGATCTTCACCAAACTTTGCAGGGATACATTGGATGTCAAGACACGTGGAAAAAACGTACAAAACAAGAGATAGGAGACATCAAGATTTTGGACGAATTTTTTAACAATTTTCAAATTTTCAGAAAGGATGTTCCAGATAAGGTCAAAAACGACATACTCAGATCTTCACCAAACTTTGCAGGGATACATTGGATATCAAGACACGTGGAAAAAACGTACAAAACAAGAGATTGGAGACATCAAGATTTTGGACGAATTTTTTAAGAATTTTCAAATTTTCAGATAGGAGGTTCCAGATAAGGTCAAAAACTACATACTCAGATCTTCACCAAACTTTGCAGGGATACATTGGATGTCAAGACACGTGGAAAAACCGTACAAAACAAGAGATTGGAGACATCAAGATTTTGGACGATTTTTTAAAGAATTTTCAAATTTTCAGAAATGCGGTTCCAGATAAGGTCAAAAACTACATACTCAGATCTTCACCAAACTTTGCAGGGATACATTGGATGTCAAGACACGTGGAAAAAACGTACAAAACAATAGATTGGGGTCAACAAGATTTTGGACGGATTTTTTAGGAATTTTCAAATTTTCAGATGGGAGGTTCCAGATAAGGTCAAAAACTACATACTCAGATCTTCACCAAACTCTGCAGGGATACATTGTATGTCAAGACACGTGGAAAAAACATACAAAACATAGGATTGGGGACATCAAGATTTTGTTAAATTTTTTTAAGAATTTTCAAATTTTCAGATAGGAGGTTCCATATAAGGTCAAAAACTACATACTCAGATCTTCACTAAACTATGCAGGGATACATTGGATGTCAAGACACGTGGAAAGAACGTACAAAACAAGAGATTGGAGACATCAAGATTTTGGACGATTTTTTTAAGAATTTTCAAATTTTCAGATAGGAGGTTCCATATAAGGTCAAAAACTACATACTCAGATCTTCACCAAACATTGCAGGGATACATAGGATGTCAAGACACGTGGAAAAAACGTACAAAACAAGAGATTGGAGACATCAAGATTTTGGACGAATTTTTTAAGAATTTTCAAATTTTCAGATAGGAGGTTCCAAAATAAGGTCAAAAACTACATACTCAGATCTTCACCAAACTTTGCATGGATACATTATGTGTCAAGACACGTGGAAAAAACGTACAAAACAAGAGATTGGAGACATCAAGATTTTGGTCGAATTTTTTAAGAATTTTCAAATTTTCAGATGGGAGGTTCCAGATAAGGTCAAAAACTACATACTCAGATCTTCACCAAACTTTGCAGGGATACATTGGATGTCAAGACACGTGGAAAAAACGTACAAAACAAGAGATAGGAGACATCAAGATTTTGGACGAATTTTTTAACAATTTTCAAATTTTCAGAAAGGATGTTCCAGATAAGGTCAAAAACGACATACTCAGATCTTCACCAAACTTTGCAGGGATACATTGGATATCAAGACACGTGGAAAAAACGTACAAAACAAGAAATTGGAGACATCAAGATTTTGGACGAATTTTTTAAGAATTTTCAAATTTTCAGATAGGAGGTTCGAGATAAGGTCAAAAACTACATACTTAGATCTTCACCAAACTTTGCAGGGATACATTGGATGTCAAGACACGTGGAAAAAACGTACAAAACAAGAGATTGGGGTCATCAAGATTTTGGACGGATTTTTTAGGAATTTTCAAATTTTCAGATGGGAGGTTCCAGATAAGGTCAAAAACTACATACTCAGATCTTCACCAAACATTGCAGGGATACATTGGATGTCAAGACACGTGGAAAAAACGTACAAAACAAGAGATTGGAGACATCAATATTTTGGACGAATTTTTTAAGAATTTTCAAATTTTCAGATAGGAGGTTCCAGATGAGGTCAAAAACTACATACTCAGATCTTCACCAAACTTTGCATGGATACATTGGATGTCAAGACACGTGGAAAAAACATACAAAACATAGGATTGGGGACATCAAGATTTTGGTCGAATTTTTTAAGAATTTTCAAATTTTCAGATAGGAGGTTCCATATAATTTCAAAAACTACATACTCAGATCTTCACCAATCTTTGCAGGGATACATTGGATGTCAAGACACGTGGAAAAAACGTACAAAACAAGAGATTGGAGACATCAAGATTCTCGACGAATTTTTGAAGAATTTTCAAATTTTCAGATAGGAGGTTCCAGATAAGGTCAAAAACTACATACTCAGATCTTCACCAAACTTTGCAGGGATACATTGAATGTCAAGACACGTGGAAAAAACGTACAAAACAAGAGATTGGAGACATCAAGATTTTGGACGAATTTTTTAAGAATTTTCAAATTTTCAGATAGGAGGTTCCAGATAAGGTCAAAAACTACATACTCAGATCTTCACCAAACTTTGCAGGGATACATTGGATGTCGAGACACGTGGAAAAAACGTACAAAACAAGAGATTGGAGACATCAAGATTTTGGACGAATTTTTTAAGAATTTTCAAATTTTCAGAAAGGATGTTCCAGATAAGGTCAAAAACGACATACTCAGATCTTCACCAAACTTTGCAGGGATACATTGGATGTCAAGACACGTGGAAAAAACATACAAAACATAGGATTGGGGACATCAAGATTTTGGTCGAATTTTTTAAGAATTTTCAAATTTCCAGATAAGAGGTTCCATATAAGGTCAAAAACTACATATTCAGATATTTACCAAACTTAACAGGGATACATCGGATGTCAAGACACGTGGAAAAAACGTAAAAACAAGAGATTGGCGACATCAAGATTTTGGAGGATATTTTTAAGAATTTTCAAATTTTCATAAAGGAGGTTCCAGATAAGGTCAAAAACGACATACTCAGATCTTCACCAAACGTTGCAGGGATACTTTGCATGTCAAGACACGTGGAAAAAACGTACAAAACAAGAGATTGGAGACATCAAGATTTTCGACGAATTTTTTAAGAATTTTCAAATTTTCAGATGGGAGGTTCCAGATAAGGTCAAAAACTACATACTCAGATCTTCACCAAACTTTGCATGGATACATTATGTGTCAAGACACGTGGAAAAAACGTACAAAACAAGAGATTGGAGACATCAAGATTTTGGTCGAATTTTTTAAGAATTTTCAAATTTTCAGATAGGAGGTTCCAGATAAGGTCAAAAACTACATACTCAGATCTTCACCAAACTTTGCAGGGATACATTGGATGTCAAGACACTTGGAAAAAACGTACAAAACAAGAGATAGGAGACATCAAGATTTTGGACGATATTTTTAAGAATTTTCAAATTTTCATAAAGGAGGTTCGAGATAAGGTCAAAAACTACATACTCAGATCTTCACCAAACTTTGCAGGGATACATTGGATGTCAAGACACGTGGAAAAAACATACAAGACCTAGGATTGGGGACATCAAGATTTTGGTCAAATTTTTTAAGAATTTTCAAATTTTCAGGTTCCATATAAGGTCAAAAACTACATACTCAGATCTTCACCAAACTTTGCAGGGATACATTGGATGTCGACACGTGGAAAAAACGTACAAAACAAGAGATTGGAGACATCAAGATTTTGGACGAATTTTTTAAGAATTTTCAAATTTTCAGAAAGGAGGTTCCATATAAGGTCAAAAACTACATACTCAGATCTTCACCAAACTTTGCAGGGATACATTGAATGTCAAGACACGTGGAAAAAAGGTACAAAACAAGAGATTGGAGACATCAAGATTTTGGACGAATTTTTTAAGAATTTTCAAATTTTCAGATAGGAGGTTCCATAAAAGGTCAAAAACTACATACTCAGATCTTCACCAAACTTTGCATGGATACATTATGTGTCAAGACACGTGGAAAAAACGTACAAAACAAGAGATTGGAGACATCAAGATTTTGGTCGAATTTTTTAAGAATTTTCAAATTTTCAGATGGGAGGTTCCAGATAAGGTCAAAAACTACATACTCAGATCTTCACCAAACTTTGCAGGGATACATTGGATGTCAAGACACGTGGAAAAAACGTACAAAACAAGAGATAGGAGACATCAAGATTTTGGACGAATTTTTTAACAATTTTCAAATTTTCAGAAAGGATGCTCCAGATAAGGTCAAAAACGACATACTCAGATCTTCACCAAACTTTGCAGGGATACATTGGATATCAAGACACGTGGAAAAAACGTACAAAACAAGAGATTGGAGACATCAAGATTTTGGACGAATTTTTTAAGAATTTTCAAATTTTCAGATGGGAGGTTCCAGATAAGGTCAAAAACTACATACTCAGATCTTCACCAAACATTGCAGGGATACATTGGATGTCAAGACACGTGGAAAAAACGTACAAAACAAGAGATTGGAGACATCAATATTTTGGACGAATTTTTAAAGAATTTTCAAATTTTCAGATAGGAGGTTCCAGATGAGGTCAAAAACTACATACTCAGATCTTCACCAAACTTTGCAGGAATACTTTGCATGTCAAGACACGTGGAAAAAACGTACAAAACAAGAGATCGGAGACATCAAGATTTTCGACGAATTTTTTAAGAATTTTCAAATTTTCAGATGGGAGGTTCCAGATAAGGTCAAAAACGACATACTCAGATCTTCACCAAACTTTGCAGGGATACATTGGATGTCAAGACACGTGGAAAAAACGTACAAAACAAGAGATTGGGGTCATCAAGATTTTGGACGGATTTTTTAAGAATTTTCAAATGTTCAGATGGGAGGTTCCAGACAAGGTCAAAAACGACATACTCAGATCTTCACCAAACTTTGCATGGATACATTGGATGTCAAGACACGTGGAAAAAACGTACAAAACAAGAAATTGGAGACATCAAGATTTTGGACGAATTTTTTGAGAATTTTCAAATTTTCAGAAAGGAGGTTCCGTATAAGGTCAAAAACTACATACTCAGATCTTCACCAAACTTTGCAGGGATACATTGGATGTCAAGACACGTGGAGAAAACGTACAAAACAAGAGATTGGGGTCATCAAGATTTTGGACGAATTTTTTAAGAATTTTCAAATTTTCAGAAAGGAGGTTCCATATAAGGTCAAAAACGACATACTCAGATCTTCACCAAACTTTGCAGGGATACATTGGATGTCAAGACACGTGGAAAAAACGTACAAAACAAGAGATTGGAGACATCAAGATTTTCGACAATTTTTTTAAGAATTTTCAAATTTTCAGATGGGAGGTTCCAGATAAGGTCAAAAACGACATACTCAGATCTTCACCAAACTTTGCATGGATACATTGGATGTCAAGACACGTGGAAAAAACGTACAAAACAAGAAATTGGAGACATCAAGATTTTGGACGAATTTTTTAAGAATTTTCAAATTTTCAGAAAGGAGGTTCCGTATAAGGTCAAAAACTACATACTCAGATCTTCACCAAACTTTGCAGGGATACATTGGATGTCAAGACACGTGGAAAAAACGTACAAAACAAGAGATTGGGGACATCAAGATTTTGGACGAATTTTTTAAGAATTTTCAAATTTTCAGATGGGAGGTTCCATATAGGGTCAAAAACTACATACTCAGATCTTCACCAAACTTTGCAGGGATACATTGAATGTCAAGACACGTGGAAAAAACGTACAAAACAAGAGATTGGGGTCATCAAGATTTTGCACGGATTTTTTAGGAATGTTCGAATTTTCAGATGGGAGGTTCCAGATAAGGTCAAAAACTACATACTCAGATCTTCACCAAACTTTGCAGGGATACATTGGATGTCAAGACACGCGGAAAAAACGTACAAAACAAGAGATTGGAGACCAAGATTTTGAACGAATTTTTTAAGAATTCTCAAATTTTCAGATAGGAGGTTCCATATAAGGTCAAAAACTACATACTCAGATCTTCACCAAACTTTGCATGGATACATTATGTGTCAAGACACGTGGAAAAAACGTACAAAACAAGAGATTGGAGACATCAAGATTTTGGTCGAATTTTTTAAGAATTTTCAAATTTTCAGATGGGAGGTTCCAGATAAGGTCAAAAACTACATACTCAGATCTTCACCAAACTTTGCAGGGATACATTGGATGTCAAGACACGTGGAAAAAACGTACAAAACAAGAGATAGGAGACATCAAGATTTTGGACGAATTTTTTAACAATTTTCAAATTTTCAGAAAGGATGTTCCAGATAAGGTCAAAAACGACATACTCAGATCTTCACCAAACTTTGCAGGGATACATTGGATATCAAGACACGTGGAAAAAACGTACAAAACAAGAGATTGGAGACATCAAGATTTTGGACGAATTTTTTAAGAATTTTCAAATTTTCAGATAGGAGGTTCCAGATAAGGTCAAAAACTACATACTCAGATCTTCACCAAACTTTGCAGGGATACATTGGATGTCAAGACACGTGGAAAAACCGTACAAAACAAGAGATTGGAGACATCAAGATTTTGGACGATTTTTTAAAGAATTTTCAAATTTTCAGAAATGCGGTTCCAGATAAGGTCAAAAACTACATACTCATATCTTCACCAAACTTTGCAGGGATATATTGGATGTCAAGACACGTGGAAAAAACGTACAAAACAATAGATTGGGGTCAACAAGATTTTGGACGGATTTTTTAGGAATTTTCAAATTTTCAGATGGGAGGTTCCAGATAAGGTCAAAAACTACATACTCAGATCTTCACCAAACTCTGCAGGGATACATTGTATGTCAAGACACGTGGAAAAAACATACAAAACATAGGATTGGGGACATCAAGATTTTGTACGATTTTTTTAAGAATTTTCAAATTTTCAGATAGGAGGTTCCATATAAGGTCAAAAACTACATACTCAGATCTTCACCAAACATTGCAGGGATACATTGGATGTCAAGACACGTGGAAAAAACGTACAAAACAAGAGATTGGAGACATCAAGATTTTGGACGAATTTTTTAAGAATTTTCAAATTTTCAGATAGGAGGTTCCAGATAAGGTCAAAAACTACATACTCAGATCTTCACCAAACGTTGCAGGGATAATTTGCATGTCAAGACACATGGAAAAAACGTACAAAACAAGAGATTGGAGACATCAAGATTTTCGACGAATTTTTTAAGAATTTTCAAATTTTCAGATGGGAGGTTCCAGATAAGGTCAAAAACTACATACTCAGATCTTCACCAAACTCTGCAGGGATACATTGGATGTCAAGACACGTGGAAAAAACATACAAAACATAGGATTGGGGACATCAAGATTTTGGTCAAATTTTTTAAGAATTTTCAAATTTTCAGATAGGAGGTTCCATATAAGGTCAAAAACTACATACTCAGATCTTCACCAAACTTTGCATGGATACATTATGTGTCAAGACACGTGGAAAAAACGTACAAAACAAGAGATTGGAGACATCAAGATTTTGGTCGAATTTTTTAAGAATTTTCAAATTTTCAGATGGGAGGTTCCAGATAAGGTCAAAAACTACATACTCAGATCTTCACCAAACTTTGCAGGGATACATTGGATGTCAAGACACGTGGAAAAAACGTACAAAACAAGAGATAGGAGACATCAAGATTTTGGACGAATTTTTTAACAATTTTCAAATTTTCAGAAAGGATGTTCCAGATAAGGTCAAAAACGACATACTCAGATCTTCACCAAACTTTGCAGGGATACATTGGATATCAAGACACGTGGAAAAAACGTACAAAACAAGAGATTGGAGACATCAAGATTTTGGACGAATTTTTTAAGAATTTTCAAATTTTCAGATAGGAGGTTCCAGATAAGGTCAAAAACTACATACTCAGATCTTCACCAAACTTTGCAGGGATACATTGGATGTCAAGACACGTGGAAAAAACGTACAAAACAAGAGATTGGGGTCATCAAGATTTTGGACGGATTTTTTAGGAATTTTCAAATTTTCAGATGGGAGGTTCCAGATAAGGTCAAAAACTACATACTCAGATCTTCACCAAACATTGCAGGGATACATTGGATGTCAAGACACGTGGAAAAAACGTACAAAACAAGAGATTGGAGACATCAAGATTTTGGACGAATTTTTTAAGAATTTTCAAATTTTCAGATAGGAGGTTCCAGATGAGGTCAAAAACTACATACTCAGATCTTCACCAAACTTTGCAGGAATACTTTGCATGTCAAGACACGTGGAAAAAACGTACAAAACAAGAGATCGGAGACATCAAGATTTTCGACGAATTTTTTAAGAATTTTCAAATTTTCAGATGGGAGGTTCCAGACAAGGTCAAAAACGACATACTCAGATCTTCACCAAACTTTGCATGGATACATTGGATGTCAAGACACGTGGAAAAAACGTACAAAACAAGAAATTGGAGACATCAAGATTTTGGACGAATTTTTTAAGAATTTTCAAATTTTCAGAAAGGAGGTTCCGTATAAGGTCAAAAACTACATACTCAGATCTTCACCAAACTTTGCAGGGATACATTGGATGTCAAGACACGTGGAAAAAACGTACAAAACAAGAGATTGGGGTCATCAAGATTTTGGACGAATTTTTTAAGAATTTTCAAATTTTCAGAAAGGAGGTTCCATATAAGGTCAAAAACTACATACTCAGATCTTCACCAAACTTTGCAGGGATACATTGGATGTCAAGACACGTGGAAAAAACGTACAAAACAAGAGATTGGAGACATCAAGATTTTCGACAAATTTTTTAAGAATTTTCAAATTTTCAGATGGGAGGTTCCAGATAAGGTCAAAAACGACATACTCAGATCTTCACCAAACTTTGCATGGATACATTATGTGTCAAGACACGTGGAAAAAACGTACAAAACAAGAGATTGGAGACATCAAGATTTTGGTCGAATTTTTTAAGAATTTTCAAATTTTCAGATGGGAGGTTCCAGATAAGGTCAAAAACTACATACTCAGATCTTCACCAAACTTTGCAGGGATACATTGGATGTCAAGACACGTGGAAAAAACGTACAAAACAAGAGATAGGAGACATCAAGATTTTGGACGAATTTTTTAAGAATTTTCAAATTTTCAGAAAGGATGTTCCAGATAAGGTCAAAAACGACATACTCAGATCTTCACCAAACTTTGCAGGGATACATTGGATATCAAGACACGTGGAAAAAACGTACAAAACAAGAGATTGGAGACATCAAGATTTTGGACGAATTTTTTAAGAATTTTCAAATTTTCAGATAGGAGGTTCCAGATAAGGTCAAAAACGACATACTCAGATCTTCACCAAACATTGCAGGGATACATTGGATGTCAAGACACGTGGAAAAAACGTACAAAACAAGAGATTGGAGACATCAATATTTTGGACGAATTTTTAAAGAATTTTCAAATTTTCAGATAGGAGGTTCCAGATGAGGTCAAAAACTACATACTCAGATCTTCACCAAACTTTGCAGGAATACTTTGCATGTCAAGACACGTGGAAAAAACGTACAAAACAAGAGATCGGAGACATCAAGATTTTCGACGAATTTTTTAAGAATTTTCAAATTTTCAGATGGGAGGTTCCAGATAAGGTCAAAAACGACATACTCAGATCTTCACCAAACTTTGCAGGGATACATTGGATGTCAAGACACGTGGAAAAAACGTACAAAACAAGAGATTGGGGTCATCAAGATTTTGGACGGATTTTTTAAGAATTTTCAAATGTTCAGATGGGAGGTTCCAGACAAGGTCAAAAACGACATACTCATATCTTCACCAAACTTTGCATGGATACATTGGATGTCAAGACACGTGGAAAAAACGTACAAAACAAGAAATTGGAGACATCAAGATTTTGGACGAATTTTTTGAGAATTTTCAAATTTTCAGAAAGGAGGTTCCGTATAAGGTCAAAAACTACATACTCAGATCTTCACCAAACTTTGCAGGGATACATTGGATGTCAAGACACGTGGAAAAAACGTACAAAACAAGAGATTGGGGTCATCAAGATTTTGGACGAATTTTTTAAGAATTTTCAAATTTTCAGAAAGGAGGTTCCATATAAGGTCAAAAACTACATACTCAGATCTTCACCAAACTTTGCAGGGATACATTGGATGTCAAGACACGTGGAAAAAACGTACAAAACAAGAGATTGGAGACATCAAGATTTTCGACAATTTTTTTAAGAATTTTCAAATTTTCAGATGGGAGGTTCCAGATAAGGTCAAAAACGACATACTCAGATCTTCACCAAACTTTGCAGGGATACATTGGATGTCAAGACACGTGGAAAAAACGTACAAAACAAGAAATTGGAGACATCAAGATTTTGGACGAATTTTTTAAGAATTTTCAAATTTTCAGAAAGGAGGTTCCGTATAAGGTCAAAAACTACATACTCAGATCTTCACCAAACTTTGCAGGGATACATTGGATGTCAAGACACGTGGAAAAAACGTACAAAACAAGAGATTGGGGACATCAAGATTTTGGACGAATTTTTTAAGAATTTTCAAATTTTCAGATGGGAGGTTCCATATAGGGTCAAAAACTACATACTCAGATCTTCACCAAACTTTGCAGGGACACATTGAATGTCAAGACACGTGGAAAAAACGTACAAAACAAGAGATTGAGGTCATCAAGATTTTGCACGGATTTTTTAGGAATTTTCGAATTTTCAGATGGGAGGTTCCAGATAAGGTCAAAAACTACATACTCAGATCTTCACCAAACTTTGCAGGGATACATTGGATGTCAAGACACGCGGAAAAAACGTACAAAACAAGAGATTGGAGACCAAGATTTTGGACGAATTTTTTAAGAATTCTCAAATTTTCAGATAGGAGGTTCCATATAAGGTCAAAAACTACATACTCAGATCTTCACCAAACTTTGCATGGATACATTATGTGTCAAGACACGTGGAAAAAACGTACAAAACAAGAGATTGGAGACATCAAGATTTTGGTCGAATTTTTTAAGATTTTTCAAATTTTCAGATGGGAGGTTCCAGATAAGGTCAAAAACTACATACTCAGATCTTCACCAAACTTTGCAGGGATACATTGGATGTCAAGACACGTGGAAAAAACGTACAAAACAAGAGATAGGAGACATCAAGATTTTGGACGAATTTTTTAACAATTTTCAAATTTTCAGAAAGGATGTTCCAGATAAGGTCAAAAACGACATACTCAGATCTTCACCAAACTTTGCAGGGATACATTGGATATCAAGACACGTGGAAAAAACGTACAAAACAAGAGATTGGAGACATCAAGATTTTGGACGAATTTTTTAAGAATTTTCAAATTTTCAGATAGGAGGTTCCAGATAAGGTCAAAAACTACATACTCAGATCTTCACCAAACTTTGCAGGGATACATTGGATGTCAAGACACGTGGAAAAACCGTACAAAACAAGAGATTGGAGACATCAAGATTTTGGACGATTTTTTAAAGAATTTTCAAATTTTCAGAAATGCGGTTCCAGATAAGGTCAAAAACTACATACTCAGATCTTCACCAAACTTTGCAGGGATACATTGGATGTCAAGACACGTGGAAAAAACGTACAAAACAATAGATTGGGGTCAACAAGATTTTGGACGGATTTTTTAGGAATTTTCAAATTTTCAGATGGGAGGTTCCAGATAAGGTCAAAAACTACATACTCAGATCTTCACCAAACTCTGCAGGGATACATTGTATGTCAAGACACGTGGAAAAAACATACAAAACATAGGATTGGGGACATCAAGATTTTGTTAAATTTTTTTAAGAATTTTCAAATTTTCAGATAGGAGGTTCCATATAAGGTCAAAAACTACATACTCAGATCTTCACTAAACTATGCAGGGATACATTGGATGTCAAGACACGTGGAAAGAACGTACAAAACAAGAGATTGGAGACATCAAGATTTTGGACGATTTTTTTAAGAATTTTCAAATTTTCAGATAGGAGGTTCCATATAAGGTCAAAAACTACATACTCAGATCTTCACCAAACATTGCAGGGATACATTGGATGTCAAGACACGTGGAAAAAACGTACAAAACAAGAGATTGGAGACATCAAGATTTTGGACGAATTTTTTAAGAATTTTCAAATTTTCAGATAGGAGGTTCCAGATAAGGTCAAAAACTACATACTCAGATCTTCACCAAACGTTGCAGGGATACTTTGCATGTCAAGACACGTGGAAAAAACGTACAAAACAAGAGATTGGAGACATCAAGATTTTCGACGAATTTTTTAAGAATTTTCAAATTTTCAGATGGGAGGTTCCAGATAAGGTCAAAAACTACATACTCAGATCTTCACCAAACTCTGCAGGGATACATTGGATGTCAAGACACGTGGAAAAAACATACAAAACATAGGATTGGGGACATCAAGATTTTGGTCAATTTTTTTAAGAATTTTCAAATTTTCAGATAGGAGGTTCCATATAAGGTCAAAAACTACATACTCAGATCTTCACCAAACTTTGCATGGATACATTATGTGTCAAGACACGTGGAAAAAACGTACAAAACAAGAGATTGGAGACATCAAGATTTTGGTCGAATTTTTTAAGAATTTTCAAATTTTCAGATGGGAGGTTCCAGATAAGGTCAAAAACTACATACTCAGATCTTCACCAAACTTTGCAGGGATACATTGGATGTCAAGACACGTGGAAAAAACGTACAAAACAAGAGATAGGAGACATCAAGATTTTGGACGAATTTTTTAACAATTTTCAAATTTTCAGAAAGGATGTTCCAGATAAGGTCAAAAACGACATACTCAGATCTTCACCAAACTTTGCAGGGATACATTGGATATCAAGACACGTGGAAAAAACGTACAAAACAAGAGATTGGAGACATCAAGATTTTGGACGAATTTTTTAAGAATTTTCAAATTTTCAGATAGGAGGTTCCAGATAAGGTCAAAAACTACATACTCAGATCTTCACCAAACTTTGCAGGGATACATTGGATGTCAAGACACGTGGAAAAAACGTACAAAACAAGAGATTGGGGTCATCAAGATTTTGGACGGATTTTTTAGGAATTTTCAAATTTTCAGATGGGAGGTTCCAGATAAGGTCAAAAACTACATACTCAGATCTTCACCAAATATTGCAGGGATACATTGGATGTCAAGACACGTGGAAAAAACGTACAAAACAAGAGATTGGAGACATCAAGATTTTGGACGAATTTTTTAAGAATTTTCAAATTTTCAGATAGGAGGTTCCAGATGAGGTCAAAAACTACATACTCAGATCTTCACCAAACTTTGCAGGAATACTTTGCATGTCAAGACACGTGGAAAAAACGTACAAAACAAGAGATCGGAGACATCAAGATTTTCGACGAATTTTTTAAGAATTTTCAAATTTTCAGATGGGAGGTTCCAGACAAGGTGAAAAACGACATACTCAGATCTTCACCAAACTTTGCATGGATACATTGGATGTCAAGACACGTGGAAAAAACGTACAAAACAAGAAATTGGAGACATCAAGATTTTGGACGAATTTTTTGAGAATTTTCAAATTTTCAGAAAGGAGGTTCCGTATAAGGTCAAAAACTACATACTCAGATCTTCACCAAACTTTGCAGGGATACATTGGATGTCAAGACACGTGGAAAAAACGTACAAAACAAGAGATTGGGGTCATCAAGATTTTGGACGAATTTTTTAAGAATTTTCAAATTTTCAGAAAGGAGGTTCCATATAAGGTCAAAAACTACATACTCAGATCTTCACCAAACTTTGCAGGGATACATTGGATGTCAAGACACGTGGAAAAAACGTACAAAACAAGAGATTGGAGACATCAAGATTTTCGACAATTTTTTTAAGAATTTTCAAATTTTCAGATGGGAGGTTCCAGATAAGGTCAAAAACGACATACTCAGATCTTCACCAAACTTTGCATGGATACATTGGATGTCAAGACACGTGGAAAAAACGTACAAAACAAGAAATTGGAGACATCAAGATTTTGGACGAATTTTTTAAGAATTTTCAAATTTTCAGAAAGGAGGTTCCGTATAAGGTCAAAAACTACATACTCAGATCTTCACCAAACTTTGCAGGGATACATTGGATGTCAAGACACGTGGAAAAAACGTACAAAACAAGAGATTGGGGACATCAAGATTTTGGTCGAATTTTTTAAGAATTTTCAAATTTTCAGATGGGAGGTTCCATATAGGGTCAAAAACTACATACTCAGATCTTCACCAAACTTTGCAGGGATACATTGAATGTCAAGACACGTGGAAAAAACGTACAAAACAAGAGATTGGGGTCATCAAGATTTTGCACGGATTTTTTAGGAATGTTCGAATTTTCAGATGGGTGGTTCCAGATAAGGTCAAAAACTACATACTCAGATCTTCACCAAACTTTGCAGGGATACATTGGATGTCAAGACACGCGGAAAAAACGTACAAAACAAGAGATTGGAGACCAAGATTTTGAACGAATTTTTTAAGAATTCTCAAATTTTCAGATAGGAGGTTCCATATAAGGTCAAAAACTACATACTCAGATCTTCACCAAACTTTGCATGGATACATTATGTGTCAAGACACGTGGAAAAAACGTACAAAACAAGAGATTGGAGACATCAAGATTTTGGTCGAATTTTTTAAGAATTTTCAAATTTTCAGATGGGAGGTTCCAGATAAGGTCAAAAACTACATACTCAGATCTTCACCAAACTTTGCAGGGATACATTGGATGTCAAGACACGTGGAAAAAACGTACAAAACAAGAGATAGGAGACATCAAGATTTTGGACGAATTTTTTAACAATTTTCAAATTTTCAGAAAGGATGTTCCAGATAAGGTCAAAAACGACATACTCAGATCTTCACCAAACTTTGCAGGGATACATTGGATATCAAGACACGTGGAAAAAACGTACAAAACAAGAGATTGGAGACATCAAGATTTTGGACGAATTTTTTAAGAATTTTCAAATTTTCAGATAGGAGGTTCCAGATAAGGTCAAAAACTACATACTCAGATCTTCACCAAACTTTGCAGGGATACATTGGATGTCAAGACACGTGGAAAAACCGTACAAAACAAGAGATTGGAGACATCAAGATTTTGGACGATTTTTTAAAGAATTTTCAAATTTTCAGAAATGCGGTTCCAGATAAGGTCAAAAACTACATACTCATATCTTCACCAAACTTTGCAGGGATATATTGGATGTCAAGACACGTGGAAAAAACGTACAAAACAATACATTGGGGTCAACAAGATTTTGGACGGATTTTTTAGGAATTTTCAAATTTTCAGATGGGAGGTTCCAGATAAGGTCAAAAACTACATACTCAGATCTTCACCAAACTCTGCAGGGATACATTGTATGTCAAGACACGTGGAAAAAACATACAAAACATAGGATTGGGGACATCAAGATTTTGTACGATTTTTTTAAGAATTTTCAAATTTTCAGATAGGAGGTTCCATATAAGGTCAAAAACTACATACTCAGATCTTCACCAAACATTGCAGGGATACATTGGATGTCAAGACACGTGGAAAAAACGTACAAAACAAGAGATTGGAGACATCAAGATTTTGGACGAATTTTTTAAGAATTTTCAAATTTTCAGATAGGAGGTTCCAGATAAGGTCAAAAACTACATACTCAGATCTTCACCAAACGTTGCAGGGATACTTTGCATGTCAAGACACATGGAAAAAACGTACAAAACAAGAGATTGGAGACATCAAGATTTTCGACGAATTTTTTAAGAATTTTCAAATTTTCAGATGGGAGGTTCCAGATAAGGTCAAAAACTACATACTCAGATCTTCACCAAACTCTGCAGGGATACATTGGATGTCAAGACACGTGGAAAAAACATACAAAACATAGGATTGGGGACATCAAGATTTTGGTCAAATTTTTTAAGAATTTTCAAATTTTCAGATAGGAGGTTCCATATAAGGTCAAAAACTACATACTCAGATCTTCACCAAACTTTGCATGGATACATTATGTGTCAAGACACGTGGAAAAAACGTACAAAACAAGAGATTGGAGACATCAAGATTTTGGTCGAATTTTTTAAGAATTTTCAAATTTTCAGATGGGAGGTTCCAGATAAGGTCAAAAACTACATACTCAGATCTTCACCAAACTTTGCAGGGATACATTGGATGTCAAGACACGTGGAAAAAACGTACAAAACAAGAGATAGGAGACATCAAGATTTTGGACGAATTTTTTAACAATTTTCAAATTTTCAGAAAGGATGTTCCAGATAAGGTCAAAAACGACATACTCAGATCTTCACCAAACTTTGCAGGGATACATTGGATATCAAGACACGTGGAAAAAACGTACAAAACAAGAGATTGGAGACATCAAGATTTTGGACGAATTTTTTAAGAATTTTCAAATTTTCAGATAGGAGGTTCCAGATAAGGTCAAAAACTACATACTCAGATCTTCACCAAACTTTGCAGGGATACATTGGATGTCAAGACACGTGGAAAAAACGTACAAAACAAGAGATTGGGGTCATCAAGATTTTGGACGGATTTTTTAGGAATTTTCAAATTTTCAGATGGGAGGTTCCAGATAAGGTCAAAAACTACATACTCAGATCTTCACCAAACATTGCAGGGATACATTGGATGTCAAGACACGTGGAAAAAACGTACAAAACAAGAGATTGGAGACATCAAGATTTTGGACGAATTTTTTAAGAATTTTCAAATTTTCAGATAGGAGGTTCCAGATGAGGTCAAAAACTACATACTCAGATCTTCACCAAACTTTGCAGGAATACTTTGCATGTCAAGACACGTGGAAAAAACGTACAAAACAAGAGATCGGAGACATCACGATTTTCGACGAATTTTTTAAGAATTTTCAAATTTTCAGATGGGAGGTTCCAGACAAGGTCAAAAACGACATACTCAGATCTTCACCAAACTTTGCATGGATACATTGGATGTCAAGACACGTGGAAAAAACGTACAAAACAAGAAATTGGAGACATCAAGATTTTGGACGAATTTTTTAAGAATTTTCAAATTTTCAGAAAGGAGGTTCCGTATAAGGTCAAAAACTACATACTCAGATCTTCACCAAACTTTGCAGGGATACATTGGATGTCAAGACACGTGGAAAAAACGTACAAAACAAGAGATTGGGGTCATCAAGATTTTGGACGAATTTTTTAAGAATTTTCAAATTTTCAGAAAGGAGGTTCCATATAAGGTCAAAAACTACATACTCAGATCTTCACCAAACTTTGCAGGGATACATTGGATGTCAAGACACGTGGAAAAAACGTACAAAACAAGAGATTGGAGACATCAAGATTTTCGACAAATTTTTTAAGAATTTTCAAATTTTCAGATGGGAGGTTCCAGATAAGGTCAAAAACGACATACTCAGATCTTCACCAAACTTTGCATGGATACATTATGTGTCAAGACACGTGGAAAAAACGTACAAAACAAGAGATTGGAGACATCAAGATTTTGGTCGAATTTTTTAAGAATTTTCAAATTTTCAGATGGGAGGTTCCAGATAAGGTCAAAAACTACATACTCAGATCTTCACCAAACTTTGCAGGGATACATTGGATGTCAAGACACGTGGAAAAAACGTACAAAACAAGAGATAGGAGACATCAAGATTTTGGACGAATTTTTTAAGAATTTTCAAATTTTCAGAAAGGATGTTCCAGATAAGGTCAAAAACTACATACTCAGATCTTCACCAAACTTTGCAGGGATACATTGGATATCAAGACACGTGGAAAAAACGTACAAAACAAGAGATTGGAGACATCAAGATTTTGGACGAATTTTTTAAGAATTTTCAAATTTTCAGATAGGAGGTTCCAGATAAGGTCAAAAACGACATACTCAGATCTTCACCAAACATTGCAGGGATACATTGGATGTCAAGACACGTGGAAAAAACGTACAAAACAAGAGATTGGAGACATCAATATTTTGGACGAATTTTTAAAGAATTTTCAAATTTTCAGATAGGAGGTTCCAGATGAGGTCAAAAACTACATACTCAGATCTTCACCAAACTTTGCAGGAATACTTTGCATGTCAAGACACGTGGAAAAAACGTACAAAACAAGAGATCGGAGACATCAAGATTTTCGACGAATTTTTTAAGAATTTTCAAATTTTCAGATGGGAGGTTCCAGATAAGGTCAAAAACGACATACTCAGATCTTCACCAAACTTTGCAGGGATACATTGGATGTCAAGACACGTGGAAAAAACGTACAAAACAAGAGATTGGGGTCATCAAGATTTTGGACGGATTTTTTAAGAATTTTCAAATGTTCAGATGGGAGGTTCCAGACAAGGTCAAAAACGACATACTCAGATCTTCACCAAACTTTGCATGGATACATTGGATGTCAAGACACGTGGAAAAAACGTACAAAACAAGAAATTGGAGACATCAAGATTTTGGACGAATTTTTTGAGAATTTTCAAATTTTCAGAAAGGAGGTTCCGTATAAGGTCAAAAACTACATACTAAGATCTTCACCAAACTTTGCAGGGATACATTGGATGTCAAGACACGTGGAAAAAACGTACAAAACAAGAGATTGGGGTCATCAAGATTTTGGACGAATTTTTTAAGAATTTTCAAATTTTCAGAAAGGAGGTTCCATATAAGGTCAAAAACTACATACTCAGATCTTCACCAAACTTTGCAGGGATACATTGGATGTCAAGACACGTGGAAAAAACGTACAAAACAAGAGATTGGAGACATCAAGATTTTCGACAATTTTTTTAAGAATTTTCAAATTTTCAGATGGGAGGTTCCAGATAAGGTCAAAAACGACATACTCAGATCTTCACCAAACTTTGCATGGATACATTGGATGTCAAGACACGTGGAAAAAACGTACAAAACAAGAAATTGGAGACATCAAGATTTTGGACGAATTTTTTAAGAATTTTCAAATTTTCAGAAAGGAGGTTCCGTATAAGGTCAAAAACTACATACTCAGATCTTCACCAAACTTTGCAGGGATACATTGGATGTCAAGACACGTGGAAAAAACGTACAAAACAAGAGATTGGGGACATCAAGATTTTGGACGAATTTTTTAAGAATTTTCAAATTTTCAGATGGGAGGTTCCATATAGGGTCAAAAACTACATACTCAGATCTTCACCAAACTTTGCAGGGACACATTGAATGTCAAGACACGTGGAAAAAACGTACAAAACAAGAGATTGGGGTCATCAAGATTTTGCACGGATTTTTTAGGAATTTTCGAATTTTCAGATGGGAGGTTCCAGATAAGGTCAAAAACTACATACTCAGATCTTCACCAAACTTTGCAGGGATACATTGGATGTCAATACACGCGGAAAAAACGTACAAAACAAGAGATTGGAGACCAAGATTTTGGACGAATTTTTTAAGAATTCTCAAATTTTCAGATAGGAGGTTCCATATAAGGTCAAAAACTACATACTCAGATCTTCACCAAACTTTGCATGGATACATTATGTGTCAAGACACGTGGAAAAAACGTACAAAACAAGAGATTGGAGACATCAAGATTTTGGTCGAATTTTTTAAGATTTTTCAAATTTTCAGATGGGAGGTTCCAGATAAGGTCAAAAACTACATACTCAGATCTTCACCAAACTTTGCAGGGATACATTGGATGTCAAGACACGTGGAAAAAACGTACAAAACAAGAGATAGGAGACATCAAGATTTTGGACGAATTTTTTAACAATTTTCAAATTTTCAGAAAGGATGTTCCAGATAAGGTCAAAAACGACATACTCAGATCTTCACCAAACTTTGCAGGGAAACATTGGATATCAAGACACGTGGAAAAAACGTACAAAACAAGAGATTGGAGACATCAAGATTTTGGACGAATTTTTTAAGAATTTTCAAATTTTCAGATAGGAGGTTCCAGATAAGGTCAAAAACTACATACTCAGATCTTCACCAAACTTTGCAGGGATACATTGGATGTCAAGACACGTGGAAAAACCGTACAAAACAAGAGATTGGAGACATCAAGATTTTGGACGATTTTTTAAAGAATTTTCAAATTTTCAGAAATGCGGTTCCAGATAAGGTCAAAAACTACATACTCAGATCTTCACCAAACTTTGCAGGGATACATTGGATGTCAAGACACGTGGAAAAAACGTACAAAACAATAGATTGGGGTCAACAAGATTTTGGACGGATTTTTTAGGAATTTTCAAATTTTCAGATGGGAGGTTCCAGATAAGGTCAAAAACTACATACTCAGATCTTCACCAAACTCTGCAGGGATACATTGTATGTCAAGACACGTGGAAAAAACATACAAAACATAGGATTGGGGACATCAAGATTTTGTTAAATTTTTTTAAGAATTTTCAAATTTTCAGATAGGAGGTTCCATATAAGGTCAAAAACTACATACTCAGATCTTCACTAAACTATGCAGGGATACATTGGATGTCAAGACACGTGGAAAGAACGTACAAAACAAGAGATTGGAGACATCAAGATTTTGGACGATTTTTTTAAGAATTTTCAAATTTTCAGATAGGAGGTTCCATATAAGGTCAAAAACTACATACTCAGATCTTCACCAAACATTGCAGGGATACATTGGATGTCAAGACACGTGGAAAAAACGTACAAAACAAGAGATTGGAGACATCAAGATTTTGGACGAATTTTTTAAGAATTTTCAAATTTTCAGATAGGAGGTTCCAAAATAAGGTCAAAAACTACATACTCAGATCTTCACCAAACTTTGCATGGATACATTATGTGTCAAGACACGTGGAAAAAACGTACAAAACAAGAGATTGGAGACATCAAGATTTTGGTCGAATTTTTTAAGAATTTTCAAATTTTCAGATGGGAGGTTCCAGATAAGGTCAAAAACTACATACTCAGATCTTCACCAAACTTTGCAGGGATACATTGGATGTCAAGACACGTGGAAAAAACGTACAAAACAAGAGATAGGAGACATCAAGATTTTGGACGAATTTTTTAACAATTTTCAAATTTTCAGAAAGGATGTTCCAGATAAGGTCAAAAACGACATACTCAGATCTTCACCAAACTTTGCAGGGATACATTGGATATCAAGACACGTGGAAAAAACGTACAAAACAAGAAATTGGAGACATCAAGATTTTGGACGAATTTTTTAAGAATTTTCAAATTTTCAGATAGGAGGTTCGAGATAAGGTCAAAAACTACATACTTAGATCTTCACCAAACTTTGCAGGGATACATTGGATGTCAAGACACGTGGAAAAAACGTACAAAACAAGAGATTGGGGTCATCAAGATTTTGGACGGATTTTTTAGGAATTTTCAAATTTTCAGATGGGAGGTTCCAGATAAGGTCAAAAACTACATACTCAGATCTTCACCAAACATTGCAGGGATACATTGGATGTCAAGACACGTGGAAAAAACGTACAAAACAAGAGATTGGAGACATCAATATTTTGGACGAATTTTTTAAGAATTTTCAAATTTTCAGATAGGAGGTTCCAGATGAGGTCAAAAACTACATACTCAGATCTTCACCAAACTTTGCATGGATACATTGGATGTCAAGACACGTGGAAAAAACATACAAAACATAGGATTGGGGACATCAAGATTTTGGTCGAATTTTTTAAGAATTTTCAAATTTTCAGATAGGAGGTTCCATATAATTTCAAAAACTACATACTCAGATCTTCACCAATCTTTGCAGGGATACATTGGATGTCAAGACACGTGGAAAAAACGTACAAAACAAGAGATTGGAGACATCAAGATTCTCGACGAATTTTTGAAGAATTTTCAAATTTTCAGATAGGAGGTTCCAGATAAGGTCAAAAACTACATACTCAGATCTTCACCAAACTTTGCAGGGATACATTGAATGTCAAGACACGTGGAAAAAACGTACAAAACAAGAGATTGGAGACATCAAGATTTTGGACGAATTTTTTAAGAATTTTCAAATTTTCAGATAGGAGGTTCCAGATAAGGTCAAAAACTACATACTCAGATCTTCACCAAACTTTGCAGGGATACATTGGATGTCGAGACACGTGGAAAAAACGTACAAAACAAGAGATTGGAGACATCAAGATTTTGGACGAATTTTTTAAGAATTTTCAAATTTTCAGAAAGGATGTTCCAGATAAGGTCAAAAACGACATACTCAGATCTTCACCAAACTTTGCAGGGATACATTGGATGTCAAGACACGTGGAAAAAACATACAAAACATAGGATTGGGGACATCAAGATTTTGGTCGAATTTTTTAAGAATTTTCAAATTTCCAGATAAGAGGTTCCATATAAGGTCAAAAACTACATATTCAGATATTTACCAAACTTAACAGGGATACATCGGATGTCAAGACACGTGGAAAAAACGTAAAAACAAGAGATTGGCGACATCAAGATTTTGGAGGATATTTTTAAGAATTTTCAAATTTTCATAAAGGAGGTTCCAGATAAGGTCAAAAACGACATACTCAGATCTTCACCAAACGTTGCAGGGATACTTTGCATGTCAAGACACGTGGAAAAAACGTACAAAACAAGAGATTGGAGACATCAAGATTTTCGACGAATTTTTTAAGAATTTTCAAATTTTCAGATGGGAGGTTCCAGATAAGGTCAAAAACTACATACTCAGATCTTCACCAAACTTTGCATGGATACATTATGTGTCAAGACACGTGGAAAAAACGTACAAAACAAGAGATTGGAGACATCAAGATTTTGGTCGAATTTTTTAAGAATTTTCAAATTTTCAGATAGGAGGTTCCAGATAAGGTCAAAAACTACATACTCAGATCTTCACCAAACTTTGCAGGGATACATTGGATGTCAAGACACTTGGAAAAAACGTACAAAACAAGAGATAGGAGACATCAAGATTTTGGACGATATTTTTAAGAATTTTCAAATTTTCATAAAGGAGGTTCGAGATAAGGTCAAAAACTACATACTCAGATCTTCACCAAACTTTGCAGGGATACATTGGATGTCAAGACACGTGGAAAAAACATACAAGACCTAGGATTGGGGACATCAAGATTTTGGTCAAATTTTTTAAGAATTTTCAAATTTTCAGGTTCCATATAAGGTCAAAAACTACATACTCAGATCTTCACCAAACTTTGCAGGGATACATTGGATGTCGACACGTGGAAAAAACGTACAAAACAAGAGATTGGAGACATCAAGATTTTGGACGAATTTTTTAAGAATTTTCAAATTTTCAGAAAGGAGGTTCCATATAAGGTCAAAAACTACATACTCAGATCTTCACCAAACTTTGCAGGGATACATTGAATGTCAAGACACGTGGAAAAAAGGTACAAAACAAGAGATTGGAGACATCAAGATTTTGGACGAATTTTTTAAGAATTTTCAAATTTTCAGATAGGAGGTTCCATAAAAGGTCAAAAACTACATACTCAGATCTTCACCAAACTTTGCATGGATACATTATGTGTCAAGACACGTGGAAAAAACGTACAAAACAAGAGATTGGAGACATCAAGATTTTGGTCGAATTTTTTAAGAATTTTCAAATTTTCAGATGGGAGGTTCCAGATAAGGTCAAAAACTACATACTCAGATCTTCACCAAACTTTGCAGGGATACATTGGATGTCAAGACACGTGGAAAAAACGTACAAAACAAGAGATAGGAGACATCAAGATTTTGGACGAATTTTTTAACAATTTTCAAATTTTCAGAAAGGATGCTCCAGATAAGGTCAAAAACGACATACTCAGATCTTCACCAAACTTTGCAGGGATACATTGGATATCAAGACACGTGGAAAAAACGTACAAAACAAGAGATTGGAGACATCAAGATTTTGGACGAATTTTTTAAGAATTTTCAAATTTTCAGATGGGAGGTTCCAGATAAGGTCAAAAACTACATACTCAGATCTTCACCAAACATTGCAGGGATACATTGGATGTCAAGACACGTGGAAAAAACGTACAAAACAAGAGATTGGAGACATCAATATTTTGGACGAATTTTTAAAGAATTTTCAAATTTTCAGATAGGAGGTTCCAGATGAGGTCAAAAACTACATACTCAGATCTTCACCAAACTTTGCAGGAATACTTTGCATGTCAAGACACGTGGAAAAAACGTACAAAACAAGAGATCGGAGACATCAAGATTTTCGACGAATTTTTTAAGAATTTTCAAATTTTCAGATGGGAGGTTCCAGATAAGGTCAAAAACGACATACTCAGATCTTCACCAAACTTTGCAGGGATACATTGGATGTCAAGACACGTGGAAAAAACGTACAAAACAAGAGATTGGGGTCATCAAGATTTTGGACGGATTTTTTAAGAATTTTCAAATGTTCAGATGGGAGGTTCCAGACAAGGTCAAAAACGACATACTCAGATCTTCACCAAACTTTGCATGGATACATTGGATGTCAAGACACGTGGAAAAAACGTACAAAACAAGAAATTGGAGACATCAAGATTTTGGACGAATTTTTTGAGAATTTTCAAATTTTCAGAAAGGAGGTTCCGTATAAGGTCAAAAACTACATACTCAGATCTTCACCAAACTTTGCAGGGATACATTGGATGTCAAGACACGTGGAGAAAACGTACAAAACAAGAGATTGGGGTCATCAAGATTTTGGACGAATTTTTTAAGAATTTTCAAATTTTCAGAAAGGAGGTTCCATATAAGGTCAAAAACGACATACTCAGATCTTCACCAAACTTTGCAGGGATACATTGGATGTCAAGACACGTGGAAAAAACGTACAAAACAAGAGATTGGAGACATCAAGATTTTCGACAATTTTTTTAAGAATTTTCAAATTTTCAGATGGGAGGTTCCAGATAAGGTCAAAAACGACATACTCAGATCTTCACCAAACTTTGCATGGATACATTGGATGTCAAGACACGTGGAAAAAACGTACAAAACAAGAAATTGGAGACATCAAGATTTTGGACGAATTTTTTAAGAATTTTCAAATTTTCAGAAAGGAGGTTCCGTATAAGGTCAAAAACTACATACTCAGATCTTCACCAAACTTTGCAGGGATACATTGGATGTCAAGACACGTGGAAAAAACGTACAAAACAAGAGATTGGGGACATCAAGATTTTGGACGAATTTTTTAAGAATTTTCAAATTTTCAGATGGGAGGTTCCATATAGGGTCAAAAACTACATACTCAGATCTTCACCAAACTTTGCAGGGATACATTGAATGTCAAGACACGTGGAAAAAACGTACAAAACAAGAGATTGGGGTCATCAAGATTTTGCACGGATTTTTTAGGAATGTTCGAATTTTCAGATGGGAGGTTCCAGATAAGGTCAAAAACTACATACTCAGATCTTCACCAAACTTTGCAGGGATACATTGGATGTCAAGACACGCGGAAAAAACGTACAAAACAAGAGATTGGAGACCAAGATTTTGAACGAATTTTTTAAGAATTCTCAAATTTTCAGATAGGAGGTTCCATATAAGGTCAAAAACTACATACTCAGATCTTCACCAAACTTTGCATGGATACATTATGTGTCAAGACACGTGGAAAAAACGTACAAAACAAGAGATTGGAGACATCAAGATTTTGGTCGAATTTTTTAAGAATTTTCAAATTTTCAGATGGGAGGTTCCAGATAAGGTCAAAAACTACATACTCAGATCTTCACCAAACTTTGCAGGGATACATTGGATGTCAAGACACGTGGAAAAAACGTACAAAACAAGAGATAGGAGACATCAAGATTTTGGACGAATTTTTTAACAATTTTCAAATTTTCAGAAAGGATGTTCCAGATAAGGTCAAAAACGACATACTCAGATCTTCACCAAACTTTGCAGGGATACATTGGATATCAAGACACGTGGAAAAAACGTACAAAACAAGAGATTGGAGACATCAAGATTTTGGACGAATTTTTTAAGAATTTTCAAATTTTCAGATAGGAGGTTCCAGATAAGGTCAAAAACTACATACTCAGATCTTCACCAAACTTTGCAGGGATACATTGGATGTCAAGACACGTGGAAAAACCGTACAAAACAAGAGATTGGAGACATCAAGATTTTGGACGATTTTTTAAAGAATTTTCAAATTTTCAGAAATGCGGTTCCAGATAAGGTCAAAAACTACATACTCATATCTTCACCAAACTTTGCAGGGATATATTGGATGTCAAGACACGTGGAAAAAACGTACAAAACAATAGATTGGGGTCAACAAGATTTTGGACGGATTTTTTAGGAATTTTCAAATTTTCAGATGGGAGGTTCCAGATAAGGTCAAAAACTACATACTCAGATCTTCACCAAACTCTGCAGGGATACATTGTATGTCAAGACACGTGGAAAAAACATACAAAACATAGGATTGGGGACATCAAGATTTTGTACGATTTTTTTAAGAATTTTCAAATTTTCAGATAGGAGGTTCCATATAAGGTCAAAAACTACATACTCAGATCTTCACCAAACATTGCAGGGATACATTGGATGTCAAGACACGTGGAAAAAACGTACAAAACAAGAGATTGGAGACATCAAGATTTTGGACGAATTTTTTAAGAATTTTCAAATTTTCAGATAGGAGGTTCCAGATAAGGTCAAAAACTACATACTCAGATCTTCACCAAACGTTGCAGGGATAATTTGCATGTCAAGACACATGGAAAAAACGTACAAAACAAGAGATTGGAGACATCAAGATTTTCGACGAATTTTTTAAGAATTTTCAAATTTTCAGATGGGAGGTTCCAGATAAGGTCAAAAACTACATACTCAGATCTTCACCAAACTCTGCAGGGATACATTGGATGTCAAGACACGTGGAAAAAACATACAAAACATAGGATTGGGGACATCAAGATTTTGGTCAAATTTTTTAAGAATTTTCAAATTTTCAGATAGGAGGTTCCATATAAGGTCAAAAACTACATACTCAGATCTTCACCAAACTTTGCATGGATACATTATGTGTCAAGACACGTGGAAAAAACGTACAAAACAAGAGATTGGAGACATCAAGATTTTGGTCGAATTTTTTAAGAATTTTCAAATTTTCAGATGGGAGGTTCCAGATAAGGTCAAAAACTACATACTCAGATCTTCACCAAACTTTGCAGGGATACATTGGATGTCAAGACACGTGGAAAAAACGTACAAAACAAGAGATAGGAGACATCAAGATTTTGGACGAATTTTTTAACAATTTTCAAATTTTCAGAAAGGATGTTCCAGATAAGGTCAAAAACGACATACTCAGATCTTCACCAAACTTTGCAGGGATACATTGGATATCAAGACACGTGGAAAAAACGTACAAAACAAGAGATTGGAGACATCAAGATTTTGGACGAATTTTTTAAGAATTTTCAAATTTTCAGATAGGAGGTTCCAGATAAGGTCAAAAACTACATACTCAGATCTTCACCAAACTTTGCAGGGATACATTGGATGTCAAGACACGTGGAAAAAACGTACAAAACAAGAGATTGGGGTCATCAAGATTTTGGACGGATTTTTTAGGAATTTTCAAATTTTCAGATGGGAGGTTCCAGATAAGGTCAAAAACTACATACTCAGATCTTCACCAAACATTGCAGGGATACATTGGATGTCAAGACACGTGGAAAAAACGTACAAAACAAGAGATTGGAGACATCAAGATTTTGGACGAATTTTTTAAGAATTTTCAAATTTTCAGATAGGAGGTTCCAGATGAGGTCAAAAACTACATACTCAGATCTTCACCAAACTTTGCAGGAATACTTTGCATGTCAAGACACGTGGAAAAAACGTACAAAACAAGAGATCGGAGACATCAAGATTTTCGACGAATTTTTTAAGAATTTTCAAATTTTCAGATGGGAGGTTCCAGACAAGGTCAAAAACGACATACTCAGATCTTCACCAAACTTTGCATGGATACATTGGATGTCAAGACACGTGGAAAAAACGTACAAAACAAGAAATTGGAGACATCAAGATTTTGGACGAATTTTTTAAGAATTTTCAAATTTTCAGAAAGGAGGTTCCGTATAAGGTCAAAAACTACATACTCAGATCTTCACCAAACTTTGCAGGGATACATTGGATGTCAAGACACGTGGAAAAAACGTACAAAACAAGAGATTGGGGTCATCAAGATTTTGGACGAATTTTTTAAGAATTTTCAAATTTTCAGAAAGGAGGTTCCATATAAGGTCAAAAACTACATACTCAGATCTTCACCAAACTTTGCAGGGATACATTGGATGTCAAGACACGTGGAAAAAACGTACAAAACAAGAGATTGGAGACATCAAGATTTTCGACAAATTTTTTAAGAATTTTCAAATTTTCAGATGGGAGGTTCCAGATAAGGTCAAAAACGACATACTCAGATCTTCACCAAACTTTGCATGGATACATTATGTGTCAAGACACGTGGAAAAAACGTACAAAACAAGAGATTGGAGACATCAAGATTTTGGTCGAATTTTTTAAGAATTTTCAAATTTTCAGATGGGAGGTTCCAGATAAGGTCAAAAACTACATACTCAGATCTTCACCAAACTTTGCAGGGATACATTGGATGTCAAGACACGTGGAAAAAACGTACAAAACAAGAGATAGGAGACATCAAGATTTTGGACGAATTTTTTAAGAATTTTCAAATTTTCAGAAAGGATGTTCCAGATAAGGTCAAAAACGACATACTCAGATCTTCACCAAACTTTGCAGGGATACATTGGATATCAAGACACGTGGAAAAAACGTACAAAACAAGAGATTGGAGACATCAAGATTTTGGACGAATTTTTTAAGAATTTTCAAATTTTCAGATAGGAGGTTCCAGATAAGGTCAAAAACGACATACTCAGATCTTCACCAAACATTGCAGGGATACATTGGATGTCAAGACACGTGGAAAAAACGTACAAAACAAGAGATTGGAGACATCAATATTTTGGACGAATTTTTAAAGAATTTTCAAATTTTCAGATAGGAGGTTCCAGATGAGGTCAAAAACTACATACTCAGATCTTCACCAAACTTTGCAGGAATACTTTGCATGTCAAGACACGTGGAAAAAACGTACAAAACAAGAGATCGGAGACATCAAGATTTTCGACGAATTTTTTAAGAATTTTCAAATTTTCAGATGGGAGGTTCCAGATAAGGTCAAAAACGACATACTCAGATCTTCACCAAACTTTGCAGGGATACATTGGATGTCAAGACACGTGGAAAAAACGTACAAAACAAGAGATTGGGGTCATCAAGATTTTGGACGGATTTTTTAAGAATTTTCAAATGTTCAGATGGGAGGTTCCAGACAAGGTCAAAAACGACATACTCATATCTTCACCAAACTTTGCATGGATACATTGGATGTCAAGACACGTGGAAAAAACGTACAAAACAAGAAATTGGAGACATCAAGATTTTGGACGAATTTTTTGAGAATTTTCAAATTTTCAGAAAGGAGGTTCCGTATAAGGTCAAAAACTACATACTCAGATCTTCACCAAACTTTGCAGGGATACATTGGATGTCAAGACACGTGGAAAAAACGTACAAAACAAGAGATTGGGGTCATCAAGATTTTGGACGAATTTTTTAAGAATTTTCAAATTTTCAGAAAGGAGGTTCCATATAAGGTCAAAAACTACATACTCAGATCTTCACCAAACTTTGCAGGGATACATTGGATGTCAAGACACGTGGAAAAAACGTACAAAACAAGAGATTGGAGACATCAAGATTTTCGACAATTTTTTTAAGAATTTTCAAATTTTCAGATGGGAGGTTCCAGATAAGGTCAAAAACGACATACTCAGATCTTCACCAAACTTTGCAGGGATACATTGGATGTCAAGACACGTGGAAAAAACGTACAAAACAAGAAATTGGAGACATCAAGATTTTGGACGAATTTTTTAAGAATTTTCAAATTTTCAGAAAGGAGGTTCCGTATAAGGTCAAAAACTACATACTCAGATCTTCACCAAACTTTGCAGGGATACATTGGATGTCAAGACACGTGGAAAAAACGTACAAAACAAGAGATTGGGGACATCAAGATTTTGGACGAATTTTTTAAGAATTTTCAAATTTTCAGATGGGAGGTTCCATATAGGGTCAAAAACTACATACTCAGATCTTCACCAAACTTTGCAGGGACACATTGAATGTCAAGACACGTGGAAAAAACGTACAAAACAAGAGATTGAGGTCATCAAGATTTTGCACGGATTTTTTAGGAATTTTCGAATTTTCAGATGGGAGGTTCCAGATAAGGTCAAAAACTACATACTCAGATCTTCACCAAACTTTGCAGGGATACATTGGATGTCAAGACACGCGGAAAAAACGTACAAAACAAGAGATTGGAGACCAAGATTTTGGACGAATTTTTTAAGAATTCTCAAATTTTCAGATAGGAGGTTCCATATAAGGTCAAAAACTACATACTCAGATCTTCACCAAACTTTGCATGGATACATTATGTGTCAAGACACGTGGAAAAAACGTACAAAACAAGAGATTGGAGACATCAAGATTTTGGTCGAATTTTTTAAGATTTTTCAAATTTTCAGATGGGAGGTTCCAGATAAGGTCAAAAACTACATACTCAGATCTTCACCAAACTTTGCAGGGATACATTGGATGTCAAGACACGTGGAAAAAACGTACAAAACAAGAGATAGGAGACATCAAGATTTTGGACGAATTTTTTAACAATTTTCAAATTTTCAGAAAGGATGTTCCAGATAAGGTCAAAAACGACATACTCAGATCTTCACCAAACTTTGCAGGGATACATTGGATATCAAGACACGTGGAAAAAACGTACAAAACAAGAGATTGGAGACATCAAGATTTTGGACGAATTTTTTAAGAATTTTCAAATTTTCAGATAGGAGGTTCCAGATAAGGTCAAAAACTACATACTCAGATCTTCACCAAACTTTGCAGGGATACATTGGATGTCAAGACACGTGGAAAAACCGTACAAAACAAGAGATTGGAGACATCAAGATTTTGGACGATTTTTTAAAGAATTTTCAAATTTTCAGAAATGCGGTTCCAGATAAGGTCAAAAACTACATACTCAGATCTTCACCAAACTTTGCAGGGATACATTGGATGTCAAGACACGTGGAAAAAACGTACAAAACAATAGATTGGGGTCAACAAGATTTTGGACGGATTTTTTAGGAATTTTCAAATTTTCAGATGGGAGGTTCCAGATAAGGTCAAAAACTACATACTCAGATCTTCACCAAACTCTGCAGGGATACATTGTATGTCAAGACACGTGGAAAAAACATACAAAACATAGGATTGGGGACATCAAGATTTTGTTAAATTTTTTTAAGAATTTTCAAATTTTCAGATAGGAGGTTCCATATAAGGTCAAAAACTACATACTCAGATCTTCACTAAACTATGCAGGGATACATTGGATGTCAAGACACGTGGAAAGAACGTACAAAACAAGAGATTGGAGACATCAAGATTTTGGACGATTTTTTTAAGAATTTTCAAATTTTCAGATAGGAGGTTCCATATAAGGTCAAAAACTACATACTCAGATCTTCACCAAACATTGCAGGGATACATTGGATGTCAAGACACGTGGAAAAAACGTACAAAACAAGAGATTGGAGACATCAAGATTTTGGACGAATTTTTTAAGAATTTTCAAATTTTCAGATAGGAGGTTCCAGATAAGGTCAAAAACTACATACTCAGATCTTCACCAAACGTTGCAGGGATACTTTGCATGTCAAGACACGTGGAAAAAACGTACAAAACAAGAGATTGGAGACATCAAGATTTTCGACGAATTTTTTAAGAATTTTCAAATTTTCAGATGGGAGGTTCCAGATAAGGTCAAAAACTACATACTCAGATCTTCACCAAACTCTGCAGGGATACATTGGATGTCAAGACACGTGGAAAAAACATACAAAACATAGGATTGGGGACATCAAGATTTTGGTCAATTTTTTTAAGAATTTTCAAATTTTCAGATAGGAGGTTCCATATAAGGTCAAAAACTACATACTCAGATCTTCACCAAACTTTGCATGGATACATTATGTGTCAAGACACGTGGAAAAAACGTACAAAACAAGAGATTGGAGACATCAAGATTTTGGTCGAATTTTTTAAGAATTTTCAAATTTTCAGATGGGAGGTTCCAGATAAGGTCAAAAACTACATACTCAGATCTTCACCAAACTTTGCAGGGATACATTGGATGTCAAGACACGTGGAAAAAACGTACAAAACAAGAGATAGGAGACATCAAGATTTTGGACGAATTTTTTAACAATTTTCAAATTTTCAGAAAGGATGTTCCAGATAAGGTCAAAAACGACATACTCAGATCTTCACCAAACTTTGCAGGGATACATTGGATATCAAGACACGTGGAAAAAACGTACAAAACAAGAGATTGGAGACATCAAGATTTTGGACGAATTTTTTAAGAATTTTCAAATTTTCAGATAGGAGGTTCCAGATAAGGTCAAAAACTACATACTCAGATCTTCACCAAACTTTGCAGGGATACATTGGATGTCAAGACACGTGGAAAAAACGTACAAAACAAGAGATTGGGGTCATCAAGATTTTGGACGGATTTTTTAGGAATTTTCAAATTTTCAGATGGGAGGTTCCAGATAAGGTCAAAAACTACATACTCAGATCTTCACCAAATATTGCAGGGATACATTGGATGTCAAGACACGTGGAAAAAACGTACAAAACAAGAGATTGGAGACATCAAGATTTTGGACGAATTTTTTAAGAATTTTCAAATTTTCAGATAGGAGGTTCCAGATGAGGTCAAAAACTACATACTCAGATCTTCACCAAACTTTGCAGGAATACTTTGCATGTCAAGACACGTGGAAAAAACGTACAAAACAAGAGATCGGAGACATCAAGATTTTCGACGAATTTTTTAAGAATTTTCAAATTTTCAGATGGGAGGTTCCAGACAAGGTGAAAAACGACATACTCAGATCTTCACCAAACTTTGCATGGATACATTGGATGTCAAGACACGTGGAAAAAACGTACAAAACAAGAAATTGGAGACATCAAGATTTTGGACGAATTTTTTAAGAATTTTCAAATTTTCAGAAAGGAGGTTCCGTATAAGGTCAAAAACTACATACTCAGATCTTCACCAAACTTTGCAGGGATACATTGGATGTCAAGACACGTGGAAAAAACGTACAAAACAAGAGATTGGGGTCATCAAGATTTTGGACGAATTTTTTAAGAATTTTCAAATTTTCAGAAAGGAGGTTCCATATAAGGTCAAAAACTACATACTCAGATCTTCACCAAACTTTGCAGGGATACATTGGATGTCAAGACACGTGGAAAAAACGTACAAAACAAGAGATTGGAGACATCAAGATTTTCGACAAATTTTTTAAGAATTTTCAAATTTTCAGATGGGAGGTTCCAGATAAAGTCAAAAACGACATACTCAGATCTTCACCAAACTTTGCATGGATACATTATGTGTCAAGACACGTGGAAAAAACGTACAAAACAAGAGATTGGAGACATCAAGATTTTGGTCGAATTTTTTAAGAATTTTCAAATTTTCAGATGGGAGGTTCCAGATAAGGTCAAAAACTACATACTCAGATCTTCACCAAACTTTGCAGGGATACATTGGATGTCAAGACACGTGGAAAAAACGTACAAAACAAGAGATAGGAGACATCAAGATTTTGGACGAATTTTTTAAGAATTTTCAAATTTTCAGAAAGGATGTTCCAGATAAGGTCAAAAACGACATACTCAGATCTTCACCAAACTTTGCAGGGATACATTGGATATCAAGACACGTGGAAAAAAACGTACAAAACAAGAGATTGGAGACATCAAGATTTTGGACGAATTTTTTAAGAATTTTCAAATTTTCAGATAGGAGGTTCCAGATAAGGTCGAAAACTACATACTCAGATCTTCACCAAACTTTGCAGGGATACATTGGATGTCAAGACACGTGGAAAAACCGTACAAAACAAGAGATTGGAGACATCAAGATTTTGGACGATTTTTTAAAGAATTTTCAAATTTTCAGAAATGCGGTTCCAGATAAGGTCAAAAACTACATACTCAGATCTTCACCAAACTTTGCAGGGATACATTGGATGTCAAGACACGTGGAAAAAACGTACAAAACAAGAGATAGGAGACATCAAGATTTTGGACGAATTTTTTAAGAATTTTCAAATTTTCAGAAAGGATGTTCCAGATAAGGTCAAAAACGACATACTCAGATCTTCACCAAACTTTGCAGGGATACATTGGATATCAAGACACGTGGAAAAAAACGTACAAAACAAGAGATTGGAGACATCAAGATTTTGGACGAATTTTTTAAGAATTTTCAAATTTTCAGATAGGAGGTTCCAGATAAGGTCGAAAACTACATACTCAGATCTTCACCAAACTTTGCAGGGATACATTGGATGTCAAGACACGTGGAAAAACCGTACAAAACAAGAGATTGGAGACATCAAGATTTTGGACGATTTTTTAAAGAATTTTCAAATTTTCAGAAATGCGGTTCCAGATAAGGTCAAAAACTACATACTCAGATCTTCACCAAACTTTGCAGGGATACATTGGATGTCAAGACACGTGGAAAAAACGTACAAAACAAGAGATTGGGGTCAACAAGATTTTGGACGGATTTTTTAGGAATTTTCAAATTTTCAGATGGGAGGTTCCAGATAAGGTCAAAAACTACATACTCAGATCTTCACCAAACTCTGCAGGGATACATTGTATGTCAAGACACGTGGAAAAAACATACAAAACATAGGATTGGGGACATCAAGATTTTGTTAAATTTTTTTAAGAATTTTCAAATTTTCAGATAGGAGGTTCCATATAAGGTCAAAAACTACATACTCAGATCTTCACCAAACATTGCAGGGATACATTGGATGTCAAGACACGTGGAAAGAACGTACAAAACAAGAGATTGGAGACATCAAGATTTTGGACGAATTTTTTAAGAATTTTCAAATTTTCAGATAGGAGGTTCCAGATAAGGTCAAAAACTACATACTCAGATCTTCACCAAACGTTGCAGGGATACTTTGCATGTCAAGACACGTGGAAAAAACGTACAAAACAAGAGATTGGAGACATCAAGATTTTGGACGAATTTTTTAAGAATTTTCAAATTTTCAGAAAGGATGTTCCAGATAAGGTCAAAAACGACATACTCAGATCTTCACCAAATTTTGCAGGGATACATTGGATGTCAAGACACGTGGAAAAAACATACAAAACATAGGATTGGGGACATCAAGATTTTGGTCGAATTTTTTAAGAATTTTCAAATTTCCAGATAAGAGGTTCCATATAAGTTCAAAAACTACATACTCAGATCTTTACCAAACTTAACAGGGATACATTGGATGTCAAGACACGTGGAAAAAACGTAAAAACAAGAGATTGGCGACATCAAGATTTTGGACGATATTTTTAAGAATTTTCAAATTTTCATAAAGGAGGTTCCAGATAAGGTCAAAAACGACATACTCAGATCTTCACCAAACGTTGCAGGGATACTTTGCATGTCAAGACACGTGGAAAAAACGTACAAAACAAGAGATTGGAGACATCAAGATTTTCGACGAATTTTTTAAGAATTTTCAAATTTTCAGATGGGAGGTTCCAGATAAGGTCAAAAACTACATACTCAGATCTTCACCAACTTTGCAGGGATACATTGGATGTCAAGACACGTGGAAAAAACATACAAAACATAGGATTGGGGACATCAAGATTTTGGTCGAATTTTTTAAGAATTTTCAAATTTTCAGATAGGAGGTTCCATATAAGGTCAAAAACTACATACTCAGATCTTCACCAAACTTTGCATGGATACATTATGTGTCAAGACACGTGGAAAAAACGTACAAAACAAGAGATTGGAGACATCAAGATTTTGGTCGAATTTTTTAAGAATTTTCAAATTTTCAGATAGGAGGTTCCAGATAAGGTCAAAAACTACATACTCAGATCTTCACCAAACTTTGCAGGGATACATTGGATGTCAAGACACGTGGAAAAAACGTACAAAACAAGAGATAGGAGACATCAAGATTTTGGACGATATTTTTAAGAATTTTCAAATTTTCATAAAGGAGGTTCGAGATAAGGTCAAAAACTACATACTCAGATCTTCACCAAACTTTGCAGGGATACATTGGATGTCAAGACACGTGGAAAAAACATACAAGACCTAGGATTGGGGACATCAAGATTTTGGTCAAATTTTTTAAGAATTTTCAAATTTTCAGGTTCCATATAAGGTCAAAAACTACATACTCAGATCTTCACCAAACTTTGCAGGGATACATTGGATGTCAAGACACGTGGAAAAAACGTACAAAACAAGAGATTGGAGACATCAAGATTTTGGACGAATTTTTTAAGAATTTTCAAATTTTCAGAAAGGAGGTTCCATATAAGGTCAAAAACTACATACTCAGATCTTCACCAAACTTTGCAGGGATACATTGAATGTCAAGACACGTGGAAAAAAGGTACAAAACAAGAGATTGGAGACATCAAGATTTTGGACGAATTTTTTAAGAATTTTCAAATTTTCAGATAGGAGGTTCCATAAAAGGTCAAAAACTACATACTCAGATCTTCACCAAACTTTGCATGGATACATTATGTGTCAAGACACGTGGAAAAAACGTACAAAACAAGAGATTGGAGACATCAAGATTTTGGTCGAATTTTTTAAGAATTTTCAAATTTTCAGATTGGAGGTTCCAGATAAGGTCAAAAACTACATACTCAGATCTTCACCAAACTTTGCAGGGATACATTGGATGTCAAGACACGTGGAAAAAACGTACAAAACAAGAGATAGGAGACATCAAGATTTTGGACGAATTTTTTAGGAATTTTCAAATTTTCAGATGGGAGGTTCCAGATAAGGTCAAAAACTACATACTCAGATCTTCACCAAACATTGCAGGGATACATTGGATGTCAAGACACGTGGAAAAAACGTACAAAACAAGAGATTGGAGACATCAATATTTTGGACGAATTTTTAAAGAATTTTCAAATTTTCAGATAGGAGGTTCCAGATGAGGTCAAAAACTACATACTCAGATCTTCACCAAACTTTGCAGGAATACTTTGCATGTCAAGACACGTGGAAAAAACGTACAAAACAAGAGATCGGAGACATCAAGATTTTCGACGAATTTTTTAAGAATTTTCAAATTTTCAGATGGGAGGTTCCAGATAAGGTCAAAAACGACATACTCAGATCTTCACCAAACTTTGCAGGGATACATTGGATGTCAAGACACGTGGAAAAAACGTACAAAACAAGAGATTGGGGTCATCAAGATTTTGGACGGATTTTTTAAGAATTTTCAAATGTTCAGATGGGAGGTTCCAGACAAGGTCAAAAACGACATACTCAGATCTTCACCAAACTTTGCATGGATACATTGGATGTCAAGACACGTGGAAAAAACGTACAAAACAAGAAATTGGAGACATCAAGATTTTGGACGAATTTTTTGAGAATTTTCAAATTTTCAGAAAGGAGGTTCCGTATAAGGTCAAAAACTACATACTCAGATCTTCACCAAACTTTGCAGGGATACATTGGATGTCAAGACACGTGGAAAAAACGTACAAAACAAGAGATTGGGGTCATCAAGATTTTGGACGAATTTTTTAAGAATTTTCAAATTTTCAGAAAGGAGGTTCCATATAAGGTCAAAAACTACATACTCAGATCTTCACCAAACTTTGCAGGGATACATTGGATGTCAAGACACGTGGAAAAAACGTACAAAACAAGAGATTGGAGACATCAAGATTTTCGACAATTTTTTTAAGAATTCTCAAATTTTCAGATAGGAGGTTCCATATAAGGTCAAAAACTACATACTCAGATCTTCACCAAACTTTGCATGGATACATTATGTGTCAAGACACGTGGAAAAAAAATTACAAAACAAGAGATTGGAGACATCAAGATTTTGGTCGAATTTTTTAAGAATTTTCAAATTTTCAGATGGGAGGTTCCAGATAAGGTCAAAAACTACATACTCAGATCTTCACCAAACTTTGCAGGGATACATTGGATGTCAAGACACGTGGAAAAAACGTACAAAACAAGAGATAGGAGACATCAAGATTTTGGACGAATTTTTTAACAATTTTCAAATTTTCAGAAAGGATGTTCCAGATAAGGTCAAAAACGACATACTCAGATCTTCACCAAACTTTGCAGGGATACATTGGATATCAAGACACGTGGAAAAAACGTACAAAACAAGAGATTGGAGACATCAAGATTTTGGACGAATTTTTTAAGAATTTTCAAATTTTCAGATAGGAGGTTCCAGATAAGGTCAAAAACTACATACTCAGATCTTCACCAAACTTTGCAGGGATACATTGGATGTCAAGACACGTGGAAAAACCGTACAAAACAAGAGATTGGAGACATCAAGATTTTGGACGATTTTTTAAAGAATTTTCAAATTTTCAGAAATGCGGTTCCAGATAAGGTCAAAAACTACATACTCAGATCTTCATCAAACTTTGCAGGGATACATTGGATGTCAAGACACGTGGAAAAAACGTACAAAACAATAGATTGGGGTCAACAAGATTTTGGACGGATTTTTTAGGAATTTTCAAATTTTCAGATGGGAGGTTCCAGATAAGGTCAAAAACTACATACTCAGATCTTCACCAAACTCTGCAGGGATACATTGTATGTCAAGACACGTGGAAAAAACATACAAAACATAGGATTGGGGACATCAAGATTTTGTTAAATTTTTTTAAGAATTTTCAAATTTTCAGATAGGAGGTTCCATATAAGGTCAAAAACTACATACTCAGATCTTCACTAAACTATGCAGGGATACATTGGATGTCAAGACACGTGGAAAGAACGTACAAAACAAGAGATTGGAGACATCAAGATTTTGGACGATTTTTTTAAGAATTTTCAAATTTTCAGATAGGAGGTTCCATATAAGGTCAAAAACTACATACTCAGATCTTCACCAAACATTGCAGGGATACATTGGATGTCAAGACACGTGGAAAAAACGTACAAAACAAGAGATTGGAGACATCAAGATTTTGGACGAATTTTTTAAGAATTTTCAAATTTTCAGATAGGAGGTTCCAGATAAGGTCAAAAACTACATACTCAGATCTTCACCAAACGTTGCAGGGATACTTTGCATGTCAAGACACGTGGAAAAAACGTACAAAACAAGAGATTGGAGACATCAAGATTTTCGACGAATTTTTTAAGAATTTTCAAATTTTCAGATGGGAGGTTCCAGATAAGGTCAAAAACTACATACTCAGATCTTCACCAAACTCTGCAGGGATACATTGGATGTCAAGACACGTGGAAAAAACATACAAAACATAGGATTGGGGACATCAAGATTTTGGTCAAATTTTTTAAGAATTTTCAAATTTTCAGATAGGAGGTACCATATAAGGTCAAAAACTACATACTCAGATCTTCACCAAACTTTGCATGGATACATTATGTGTCAAGACACGTGGAAAAAACGTACAAAACAAGAGATTGGAGACATCAAGATTTTGGTCGAATTTTTTAAGAATTTTCAAATTTTCAGATGGTAGGTTCCAGATAAGGTCAAAAACTACATACTCAGATCTTCACCAAACTTTGCAGGGATACATTGGATGTCAAGACACGTGGAAAAAACGTACAAAACAAGAGATAGGAGACATCAAGATTTTGGACGAATTTTTTAACAATTTTCAAATTTTCAGAAAGGATGTTCCAGATAAGGTCAAAAACGACATACTCAGATCTTCACCAAACTTTGCAGGGATACATTGGATATCAAGACACGTGGAAAAAACGTACAAAACAAGAGATTGGAGACATCAAGATTTTGGACGAATTTTTTAAGAATTTTCAAATTTTCAGATAGGAGGTTCCAGATAAGGTCAAAAACTACATACTCAGATCTTCACCAAACTTTGCAGGGATACATTGGATGTCAAGACACGTGGAAAAAACGTACAAAACAAGAGATTGGGGTCATCAAGGTTTTTGGACGGATTTTTTAGGAATTTTCAAATTTTCAGATGGGAGGTTCCAGATAAGGTCAAAAACTACATACTCAGATCTTCACCAAACATTGCAGGGTTACATTGGATGTCAAGACACGTGGAAAAAACGTACAAAACAAGAGATTGGAGACATCAAGATTTTGGACGAATTTTTTAAGAATTTTCAAATTTTCAGATAGGAGGTTCCAGATGAGGTCAAAAACTACATACTCAGATCTTCACCAAACTTTGCAGGATACTTTGCATGTCAAGACACGTGGAAAAAACGTACAAAACAAGAGATCGGAGACATCAAGATTTTCGACGAATTTTTTAAGAATTTTCAAATTTTCAGATGGGAGGTTCCAGACAAGGTCAAAAACGACATACTCAGATCTTCACCAAACTTTGCATGGATACATTGGATGTCAAGACACGTGGAAAAAACGTACAAAACAAGAAATTGGAGACATCAAGATTTTGGACGAATTTTTTAAGAATTTTCAAATTTTCAGAAAGGAGGTTCCGTATAAGGTCAAAAACTACATACTCAGATCTTCACCAAACTTTGCAGGGATACATTGGATGTCAAGGCACGTGGAAAAAACGTACAAAACAAGAGATTGGGGTCATCAAGATTTTGGACGAATTTTTTAAGAATTTTCAAATTTTCAGATGGGAGGTTCCAGACAAGGTCAAAAACGACATACTCAGATCTTCACCAAACTTTGCATGGATACATTGGATATCAAGACACGTGGAAAAAACGTACAAAACAAGAGATTGGAGACATCAAGATTTTGGACGAATTTTTTAAGAATTTTCAAATTTTCAGATAGGAGGTTCCAGATAAGGTCAAAAACTACATACTCAGATCTTCACCAAACTTTGCAGGGATACATTGAATGTCAAGACACGTGGAAAAACCGTACAAAACAAGAGATTGGAGACATCAAGATTTTGGACGATTTTTTAAAGAATTTTCAAATTTTCAGAAATGCGGTTCCAGATAAGGTCAAAAACTACATACTCAGATCTTCACCAAACTTTGCAGGGATACATTGGATGTCAAGACACGTGGAAAAAAAGTACAAAACAATAGATTGGGGTCAACAAGACTTTAAACGGATTTTTTAGGAATTTTCAAATTTTCAGATGGGAGGTTCCAGATAAGGTCAAAAACTACATACTCAGATCTTCACCAAACTCTGCAGGGATACATTGTATGTCAAGACACGTGGAAAAAACATACAAAACATAGGATTGGGGACATCAAGATTTTGTTAAATTTTTTTAAGAATTTTCAAATTTTCAGATAGGAGGTTCCATATAAGGTCAAAAACTACATACTCAGATCTTCACTAAACTATGTAGGGATACATTGGATGTCAAGACACGTGGAAAGAACGTACAAAACAAGAGATTGGAGACATCAAGATTTTGGACGATTTTTTTAAGAATTTTCAAATTTTCAGATAGGAGGTTCCATATAAGGTCAAAAACTACATACTCAGATCTTCACCAAACATTGCAGGGATACATTGGATGTCAAGACACGTGGAAAAAACGTACAAAACAAGAGATTGGAGACATCAAGATTTTGGACGAATTTTTTAAGAATTTTCAAATTTTCAGATAGGAGTTTCCAGATAAGGTCAAAAACTACATACTCAGATCTTCACCAAACGTTGCAGGGATACTTTGCATGTCAAGACACGTGGAAAAAACGTACAAAACAAGAGATTGGAGACATCAAGATTTTCGACGAATTTTTTAAGAATTTTCAAATTTTCAGATAGGAGGTTCCATATAAGGTCAAAAACTACATACTCAGATCTTCACCAAACTTTGCATGGATACATTATGTGTCAAGACACGTGGAAAAAACATACAAAACAAGAGATTGGAGACATCAAGATTTTGGTCGAATTTTTTAAGAATTTTCAAATTTTCAGATGGGAGGTTCCAGATAAGGTCAAAAACTACATACTCAGATCTTCACCAAACTTTGCAGGGATACATTGGATGTCAAGACACGTGGAAAAAACGTACAAAACAAGAGATAGGAGACATCAAGATTTTGGACGAATTTTTTAACAATTTTCAAATTTTCAGAAAGGATGTTCCAGATAAGGTCGAAAACTACATACTCAGATCTTCACCAAACTTTGCAGGGATACATTGGATGTCAAGACACGTGGAAAAACCGTACAAAACAAGAGATTGGAGACATCAAGATTTTGGACGATTTTTTAAAGAATTTTCAAATTTTCAGAAATGCGGTTCCAGATAAGGTCAAAAACTACATACTCAGATCTTCACCAAACTTTGCAGGGATACATTGGATGTCAAGACACGTGGAAAAAACGTACAAAACAAGAGATAGGAGACATCAAGATTTTGGACGAATTTTTTAAGAATTTTCAAATTTTCAGAAAGGATGTTCCAGATAAGGTCAAAAACGACATACTCAGATCTTCACCAAACTTTGCAGGGATACATTGGATATCAAGACACGTGGAAAAAAACGTACAAAACAAGAGATTGGAGACATCAAGATTTTGGACGAATTTTTTAAGAATTTTCAAATTTTCAGATAGGAGGTTCCAGATAAGGTCGAAAACTACATACTCAGATCTTCACCAAACTTTGCAGGGATACATTGGATGTCAAGACACGTGGAAAAACCGTACAAAACAAGAGATTGGAGACATCAAGATTTTGGACGATTTTTTAAAGAATTTTCAAATTTTCAGAAATGCGGTTCCAGATAAGGTCAAAAACTACATACTCAGATCTTCACCAAACTTTGCAGGGATACATTGGATGTCAAGACACGTGGAAAAAACGTACAAAACAAGAGATTGGGGTCAACAAGATTTTGGACGGATTTTTTAGGAATTTTCAAATTTTCAGATGGGAGGTTCCAGATAAGGTCAAAAACTACATACTCAGATCTTCACCAAACTCTGCAGGGATACATTGTATGTCAAGACACGTGGAAAAAACATACAAAACATAGGATTGGGGACATCAAGATTTTGTTAAATTTTTTTAAGAATTTTCAAATTTTCAGATAGGAGGTTCCATATAAGGTCAAAAACTACATACTCAGATCTTCACCAAACATTGCAGGGATACATTGGATGTCAAGACACGTGGAAAGAACGTACAAAACAAGAGATTGGAGACATCAAGATTTTGGACGAATTTTTTAAGAATTTTCAAATTTTCAGATAGGAGGTTCCAGATAAGGTCAAAAACTACATACTCAGATCTTCACCAAACGTTGCAGGGATACTTTGCATGTCAAGACACGTGGAAAAAACGTACAAAACAAGAGATTGGAGACATCAAGATTTTGGACGAATTTTTTAAGAATTTTCAAATTTTCAGAAAGGATGTTCCAGATAAGGTCAAAAACGACATACTCAGATCTTCACCAAATTTTGCAGGGATACATTGGATGTCAAGACACGTGGAAAAAACATACAAAACATAGGATTGGGGACATCAAGATTTTGGTCGAATTTTTTAAGAATTTTCAAATTTCCAGATAAGAGGTTCCATATAAGTTCAAAAACTACATACTCAGATCTTTACCAAACTTAACAGGGATACATTGGATGTCAAGACACGTGGAAAAAACGTAAAAACAAGAGATTGGCGACATCAAGATTTTGGACGATATTTTTAAGAATTTTCAAATTTTCATAAAGGAGGTTCCAGATAAGGTCAAAAACGACATACTCAGATCTTCACCAAACGTTGCAGGGATACTTTGCATGTCAAGACACGTGGAAAAAACGTACAAAACAAGAGATTGGAGACATCAAGATTTTCGACGAATTTTTTAAGAATTTTCAAATTTTCAGATGGGAGGTTCCAGATAAGGTCAAAAACTACATACTCAGATCTTCACCAACTTTGCAGGGATACATTGGATGTCAAGACACGTGGAAAAAACATACAAAACATAGGATTGGGGACATCAAGATTTTGGTCGAATTTTTTAAGAATTTTCAAATTTTCAGATAGGAGGTTCCATATAAGGTCAAAAACTACATACTCAGATCTTCACCAAACTTTGCATGGATACATTATGTGTCAAGACACGTGGAAAAAACGTACAAAACAAGAGATTGGAGACATCAAGATTTTGGTCGAATTTTTTAAGAATTTTCAAATTTTCAGATAGGAGGTTCCAGATAAGGTCAAAAACTACATACTCAGATCTTCACCAAACTTTGCAGGGATACATTGGATGTCAAGACACGTGGAAAAAACGTACAAAACAAGAGATAGGAGACATCAAGATTTTGGACGATATTTTTAAGAATTTTCAAATTTTCATAAAGGAGGTTCGAGATAAGGTCAAAAACTACATACTCAGATCTTCACCAAACTTTGCAGGGATACATTGGATGTCAAGACACGTGGAAAAAACATACAAGACCTAGGATTGGGGACATCAAGATTTTGGTCAAATTTTTTAAGAATTTTCAAATTTTCAGGTTCCATATAAGGTCAAAAACTACATACTCAGATCTTCACCAAACTTTGCAGGGATACATTGGATGTCAAGACACGTGGAAAAAACGTACAAAACAAGAGATTGGAGACATCAAGATTTTGGACGAATTTTTTAAGAATTTTCAAATTTTCAGAAAGGAGGTTCCATATAAGGTCAAAAACTACATACTCAGATCTTCACCAAACTTTGCAGGGATACATTGAATGTCAAGACACGTGGAAAAAAGGTACAAAACAAGAGATTGGAGACATCAAGATTTTGGACGAATTTTTTAAGAATTTTCAAATTTTCAGATAGGAGGTTCCATAAAAGGTCAAAAACTACATACTCAGATCTTCACCAAACTTTGCATGGATACATTATGTGTCAAGACACGTGGAAAAAACGTACAAAACAAGAGATTGGAGACATCAAGATTTTGGTCGAATTTTTTAAGAATTTTCAAATTTTCAGATTGGAGGTTCCAGATAAGGTCAAAAACTACATACTCAGATCTTCACCAAACTTTGCAGGGATACATTGGATGTCAAGACACGTGGAAAAAACGTACAAAACAAGAGATAGGAGACATCAAGATTTTGGACGAATTTTTTAGGAATTTTCAAATTTTCAGATGGGAGGTTCCAGATAAGGTCAAAAACTACATACTCAGATCTTCACCAAACATTGCAGAGATACATTGGATGTCAAGACACGTGGAAAAAACGTACAAAACAAGAGATTGGAGACATCAATATTTTGGACGAATTTTTAAAGAATTTTCAAATTTTCAGATAGGAGGTTCCAGATGAGGTCAAAAACTACATACTCAGATCTTCACCAAACTTTGCAGGAATACTTTGCATGTCAAGACACGTGGAAAAAACGTACAAAACAAGAGATCGGAGACATCAAGATTTTCGACGAATTTTTTAAGAATTTTCAAATTTTCAGATGGGAGGTTCCAGATAAGGTCAAAAACGACATACTCAGATCTTCACCAAACTTTGCAGGGATACATTGGATGTCAAGACACGTGGAAAAAACGTACAAAACAAGAGATTGGGGTCATCAAGATTTTGGACGGATTTTTTAAGAATTTTCAAATGTTCAGATGGGAGGTTCCAGACAAGGTCAAAAACGACATACTCAGATCTTCACCAAACTTTGCATGGATACATTGGATGTCAAGACACGTGGAAAAAACGTACAAAACAAGAAATTGGAGACATCAAGATTTTGGACGAATTTTTTGAGAATTTTCAAATTTTCAGAAAGGAGGTTCCGTATAAGGTCAAAAACTACATACTCAGATCTTCACCAAACTTTGCAGGGATACATTGGATGTCAAGACACGTGGAAAAAACGTACAAAACAAGAGATTGGGGTCATCAAGATTTTGGACGAATTTTTTAAGAATTTTCAAATTTTCAGAAAGGAGGTTCCATATAAGGTCAAAAACTACATACTCAGATCTTCACCAAACTTTGCAGGGATACATTGGATGTCAAGACACGTGGAAAAAACGTACAAAACAAGAGATTGGAGACATCAAGATTTTCGACAATTTTTTTAAGAATTTTCAAATTTTCAGATGGGAGGTTCCAGATAAGGTCGAAAACGACATACTCAGATCTTCACCAAACTTTGCATGGATACATTGGATGTCAAGACACGTGGAAAAAACGTACAAAACAAGAAATTGGAGACATCAAGATTTTGGACGAATTTTTTAAGAATTTTCAAATTTTCAGAAAGGAGGTTCCGTATAAGGTCAAAAACTACATACTCAGATCTTCACCAAACTTTGCAGGGATACATTGGATGTCAAGACACGTGGAAAAAACGTACAAAACAAGAGATTGGGGACATCAAGATTTTGGACGAATTTTTTAAGAATTTTCAAATTTTCAGATGGGAGGTTCCATATACGGTCAAAAACTACATACTCAGATCTTCACCAAACTTTGCAGGGATACATTGAATGTCAAGACACGTGGAAAAAACGTACAAAACAAGAGATTGGGGTCATCAAGATTTTGCACGGATTTTTTAGGAATTTTCGAATTTTCAGATGGGAGGTTCCAGATAAGGTCAAAAACTACATACTCAGATCTTCACCAAACTTTGCAGGGATACATTGGATGTCAAGACACGCGGAAAAAACGTACAAAACAAGAGATTGGAGACCAAGATTTTGGACGAATTTTTTAAGAATTCTCAAATTTTCAGATAGGAGGTTCCATATAAGGTCAAAAACTACATACTCAGATCTTCACCAAACTTTGCATGGATACATTATGTGTCAAGACACGTGGAAAAAAAATTACAAAACAAGAGATTGGAGACATCAAGATTTTGGTCGAATTTTTTAAGAATTTTCAAATTTTCAGATGGGAGGTTCCAGATAAGGTCAAAAACTACATACTCAGATCTTCACCAAACTTTGCAGGGATACATTGGATGTCAAGACACGTGGAAAAACGTACAAAACAAGAGATAGGAGACATCAAGATTTTGGACGAATTTTTTAACAATTTTCAAATTTTCAGAAAGGATGTTCCAGATAAGGTCAAAAACGACATACTCAGATCTTCACCAAACTTTGCAGGGATACATTGGATATCAAGACACGTGGAAAAAACGTACAAAACAAGAGATTGGAGACATCAAGATTTTGGACGAATTTTTTAAGAATTTTCAAATTTTCAGATAGGAGGTTCCAGATAAGGTCAAAAACTACATACTCAGATCTTCACCAAACTTTGCAGGGATACATTGGATGTCAAGACACGTGGAAAAACCGTACAAAACAAGAGATTGGAGACATCAAGATTTTGGACGATTTTTTAAAGAATTTTCAAATTTTCAGAAATGCGGTTCCAGATAAGGTCAAAAACTACATACTCAGATCTTCATCAAACTTTGCAGGGATACATTGGATGTCAAGACACGTGGAAAAAACGTACAAAACAATAGATTGGGGTCAACAAGATTTTGGACGGATTTTTTAGGAATTTTCAAATTTTCAGATGGGAGGTTCCAGATAAGGTAAAAAACTACATACTCAGATCTTCACCAAACTCTGCAGGGATACATTGTATGTCAAGACACGTGGAAAAAACATACAAAACATAGGATTGGGGACATCAAGATTTTGTTAATTTTTTTTAAGAATTTTCAAATTTTCAGATAGGAGGTTCCATATAAGGTCAAAAACTACATACTCAGATCTTCACTAAACTATGCAGGGATACATTGGATGTCAAGACACGTGGAAAGAACGTACAAAACAAGAGATTGGAGACATCAAGATTTTGGACGATTTTTTTAAGAATTTTCAAATTTTCAGATAGGAGGTTCCATATAAGGTCAAAAACTACATACTCAGATCTTCACCAAACATTGCAGGGATACATTGGATGTCAAGACACGTGGAAAAAACGTACAAAACAAGAGATTGGAGACATCAAGATTTTGGACGAATTTTTTAAGAATTTTCAAATTTTCAGATAGGAGGTTCCAGATAAGGTCAAAAACTACATACTCAGATCTTCACCAAACGTTGCAGGGATACTTTGCATGTCAAGACACGTGGAAAAAACGTACAAAACAAGAGATTGGAGACATCAAGATTTTCGACGAATTTTTTAAGAATTTTCAAATTTTCAGATGGGAGGTTCCAGATAAGGTCAAAAACTACATACTCAGATCTTCACCAAACTCTGCAGGGATACATTGGATGTCAAGACACGTGGAAAAAACATACAAAACATAGGATTGGGGACATCAAGATTTTGGTCAAATTTTTTAAGAATTTTCAAATTTTCAGATAGGAGGTACCATATAAGGTCAAAAACTACATACTCAGATCTTCACCAAACTTTGCATGGATACATTATGTGTCAAGACACGTGGAAAAAACGTACAAAACAAGAGATTGGAGACATCAAGATTTTGGTCGAATTTTTTAAGAATTTTCAAATTTTCAGATGGTAGGTTCCAGATAAGGTCAAAAACTACATACTCAGATCTTCACCAAACTTTGCAGGGATACATTGGATGTCAAGACACGTGGAAAAAACGTACAAAACAAGAGATAGGAGACATCAAGATTTTGGACGAATTTTTTAACAATTTTCAAATTTTCAGAAAGGATGTTCCAGATAAGGTCAAAAACGACATACTCAGATCTTCACCAAACTTTGCAGGGATACATTGGATATCAAGACACGTGGAAAAAACGTACAAAACAAGAGATTGGAGACATCAAGATTTTGGACGAATTTTTTAAGAATTTTCAAATTTTCAGATAGGAGGTTCCAGATAAGGTCAAAAACTACATACTCAGATCTTCACCAAACTTTGCAGGGATACATTGGATGTCAAGACACGTGGAAAAAACGTACAAAACAAGAGATTGGGGTCATCAAGGTTTTTGGACGGATTTTTTAGGAATTTTCAAATTTTCAGATGGGAGGTTCCAGATAAGGTCAAAAACTACATACTCAGATCTTCACCAAACATTGCAGGGATACATTGGATGTCAAGACACGTGGAAAAAACGTACAAAACAAGAGATTGGAGACATCAAGATTTTGGACGAATTTTTTAAGAATTTTCAAATTTTCAGATAGGAGGTTCCAGATGAGGTCAAAAACTACATACTCAGATCTTCACCAAACTTTGCAGGATACTTTGCATGTCAAGACACGTGGAAAAAACGTACAAAACAAGAGATCGGAGACATCAAGATTTTCGACGAATTTTTTAAGAATTTTCAAATTTTCAGATGGGAGGTTCCAGACAAGGTCAAAAACGACATACTCAGATCTTCACCAAACTTTGCATGGATACATTGGATGTCAAGACACGTGGAAAAAACGTACAAAACAAGAAATTGGAGACATCAAGATTTTGGACGAATTTTTTAAGAATTTTCAAATTTTCAGAAAGGAGGTTCCGTATAAGGTCAAAAACTACATACTCAGATCTTCACCAAACTTTGCAGGGATACATTGGATGTCAAGGCACGTGGAAAAAACGTACAAAACAAGAGATTGGGGTCATCAAGATTTTGGACGAATTTTTTAAGAATTTTCAAATTTTCAGATGGGAGGTTCCAGACAAGGTCAAAAACGACATACTCAGATCTTCACCAAACTTTGCATGGATACATTGGATATCAAGACACGTGGAAAAAACGTACAAAACAAGAGATTGGAGACATCAAGATTTTGGACGAATTTTTTAAGAATTTTCAAATTTTCAGATAGGAGGTTCCAGATAAGGTCAAAAACTACATACTCAGATCTTCACCAAACTTTGCAGGGATACATTGAATGTCAAGACACGTGGAAAAACCGTACAAAACAAGAGATTGGAGACATCAAGATTTTGGACGATTTTTTAAAGAATTTTCAAATTTTCAGAAATGCGGTTCCAGATAAGGTCAAAAACTACATACTCAGATCTTCACCAAACTTTGCAGGGATACATTGGATGTCAAGACACGTGGAAAAAAAGTACAAAACAATAGATTGGGGTCAACAAGACTTTAAACGGATTTTTTAGGAATTTTCAAATTTTCAGATGGGAGGTTCCAGATAAGGTCAAAAACTACATACTCAGATCTTCACCAAACTCTGCAGGGATACATTGTATGTCAAGACACGTGGAAAAAACATACAAAACATAGGATTGGGGACATCAAGATTTTGTTAAATTTTTTTAAGAATTTTCAAATTTTCAGATAGGAGGTTCCATATAAGGTCAAAAACTACATACTCAGATCTTCACTAAACTATGTAGGGATACATTGGATGTCAAGACACGTGGAAAGAACGTACAAAACAAGAGATTGGAGACATCAAGATTTTGGACGATTTTTTTAAGAATTTTCAAATTTTCAGATAGGAGGTTCCATATAAGGTCAAAAACTACATACTCAGATCTTCACCAAACATTGCAGGGATACATTGGATGTCAAGACACGTGGAAAAAACGTACAAAACAAGAGATTGGAGACATCAAGATTTTGGACGAATTTTTTAAGAATTTTCAAATTTTCAGATAGGAGTTTCCAGATAAGGTCAAAAACTATATACTCAGATCTTCACCAAACGTTGCAGGGATACTTTGCATGTCAAGACACGTGGAAAAAACGTACAAAACAAGAGATTGGAGACATCAAGATTTTCGACGAATTTTTTAAGAATTTTCAAATTTTCAGATAGGAGGTTCCATATAAGGTCAAAAACTACATACTCAGATCTTCACCAAACTTTGCATGGATACATTATGTGTCAAGACACGTGGAAAAAACATACAAAACAAGAGATTGGAGACATCAAGATTTTGGTCGAATTTTTTAAGAATTTTCAAATTTTCAGATGGGAGGTTCCAGATAAGGTCAAAAACTACATACTCAGATCTTCACCAAACTTTGCAGGGATACATTGGATGTCAAGACACGTGGAAAAAACGTACAAAACAAGAGATAGGAGACATCAAGATTTTGGACGAATTTTTTAACAATTTTCAAATTTTCAGAAAGGATGTTCCAGATAAGGTCAAAAACGACATACTCAGATCTTCACCAAACTTTGCAGGGATACATTGGATATCAAGACACGTGGAAAAAACGTACAAAACAAGAGATTGGAGACATCAAGATTTTGGACGAATTTTTTAAGAATTTTCAAATTTTCAGATAGGAGGTTCCAGATAAGGTCAAATACTACATACTCAGATCTTCACCAAACTTTGCAGGGATACATTGGATGTCAAGACACGTGGAAAAAACGTACAAAACAAGAGATTGGGGTCATCAAGATTTTGGACGGATTTTTTAGGAATTTTCAAATTTTCAGATGGGAGGTTCCAGATAAGGTCAAAAACTACATACTCAGATCTTCACCAAACATTGCAGGGATACATTGGATGTCAAGACACGTGGAAAAAACGTACAAAACAAGAGATTGGAGACATCAAGATTTTGGACGAATTTTTTAAGAATTTTCAAATTTTCAGATAGGAGGTTCCAGATGAGGTCAAAAACTACATACTCAGATCTTCACCAAACTTTGCAGGAATACTTTGCATGTCAAGACACGTGGAAAAAACGTACAAAACAAGAGATCGGAGACATCAAGATTTTCGACGAATTTTTTAAGAATTTTCAAATTTTCAGATGGGAGGTTCCAGACAAGGTCAAAAACGACATACTCAGATCTTCACCAAACTTTGCATGGATACATTGGATGTCAAGACACGTGGAAAAAACGTACAAAACAAGAAATTGGAGACATCAAGATTTTGGACGAATTTTTTAAGAATTTTCAAATTTTCAGAAAGGAGGTTCCGTATAAGGTCAAAAACTACATACTCAGATCTTCACCAAACTTTGCAGGGATACATTGGATGTCAAGACACGTGGAAAAAACGTACAAAACAAGAGATTGGGGTCATCAAGATTTTGGAAGAATTTTTTAAGAATTTTCAAATTTTCAGAAAGGAGGTTCCATATAAGGTCAAAAACTACATACTCAGATCTTCACCAAACTTTGCAGGGATACATTGGATGTCAAGACACGTGGAAAAAACGTACAAAACAAGAGATTGGAGACATCAAGATTTTCGACAAATTTTTTAAGAATTTTCAAATTTTCAGATGGGAGGTTCCAGATAAGGTCAAAAACGACATACTCAGATCTTCACCAAACTTTGCATGGATACATTATGTGTCAAGACACGTGGAAAAAACGTACAAAACAAGAGATTGGAGACATCAAGATTTTGGACGAATTTTTTAAGAATTTTCAAATTTTCAGATGGGAGGTTCCAGATAAGGTCAAAAACTACATACTCAGATCTTCACCAAACATTGCAGGGATACATTGGATGTCAAGACACGTGGAAAAAACGTACAAAACAAGAGATAGGAGACATCAAGATTTTGGACGATTTTTTTAAGAATTTTCAAATTTTCAGATAGGAGGTTCCTTATAAGGTCAAAAACTACATACTCAGATCTTCACCAAACATTGCAGGGATACATTGGATGTCAAGACACGTGGAAAAAACGTACAAAACAAGAGATTGGAGACATCAAGATTTTGGACGAATTTTTTAAGAATTTTCAAATTTTCAGATAGGAGGTTCCAGATAAGGTCAAAAACTACATACTCAGATCTTCACCAAACGTTGCAGGGATACTTTGCATGTCAAGACACGTGGAAAAAACGTACAAAACAAGAGATTGGAGACATCAAGATTTTCGACGAATTTTTTAAGAATTTTCAAATTTTCAGATAGGAGGTTCCATATAAGGTCAAAAACTACATACTCAGATCTTCACCAAACTTTGCATGGATACATTATGTGTCAAGACACGTGGAAAAAACGTACAAAACAAGAGATTGGAGACATCAAGATTTTGGTCGAATTTTTTAAGAATTTTCAAATTTTCAGATGGGAGGTTCCAGATAAGGTCAAAAACTACATACTCAGATCTTCACCAAACTTTGCAGGGATACATTGGATGTCAAGACACGTGGAAAAAACGTACAAAACAAGAGATAGGAGACATCAAGATTTTGGACGAATTTTTTAACAATTTTCAAATTTTCAGAAAGGATGTTCCAGATAAGATCAAAAACGACATACTCAGATCTTCACCAAACTTTGCAGGGATACATTGGATATCAAGACACGTGGAAAAAACGTACAAAACAAGAGATTGGAGACATCAAGATTTTGGACGAATTTTTTAAGAATTTTCAAATTTTCAGATAGGAGGTTCCAGATAAGGTCAAAAACTACATACTCAGATCTTCACCAAATTTTGCAGGGATACATTGGATGTCAAGACACGTGGAAAAAACGTACAAAACAAGAGATTGGGGTCATCAAGATTTTGGACGGATTTTTTAGGAATTTTCAAATTTTCAGATGGGAGGTTCCAGATAAGGTCAAAAACTACATACTCAGATCTTCACCAAACATTGCAGGGATACATTGGATGTCAAGACACGTGGAAAAAACGTACAAAACAAGAGATTGGAGACATCAAGATTTTGGACGAATTTTTTAAGAATTTTCAAATTTTCAGATAGGAGGTTCCAGATGAGGTCAAAAACTACATACTCAGATCTTCACCAAACTTTGCAGGAATACTTTGCATGTCAAGACACGTGGAAAAAACGTACAAAACAAGAGATCGGAGACATCAAGATTTTCGACGAATTTTTTAAGAATTTTCAAATTTTCAGATGGGAGGTTCCAGACAAGGTCAAAAACGACATACTCAGATCTTCACCAAACTTTGCATGGATACATTGGATGTCAAGACACGTGGAAAAAACGTACAAAACAAGAAATTGGAGACATCAAGATTTTGGACGAATTTTTTAAGAATTTTCAAATTTTCAGAAAGGAGGTTCCGTATAAGGTCAAAAACTACATACTCAGATCTTCACCAAACTTTGCAGGGATACATTGGATGTCAAGACACGTGGAAAAAACGTACAAAACAAGAGATTGGGGTCATCAAGATTTTGGAAGAATTTTTTAAGAATTTTCAAATTTTCAGAAAGGAGGTTCCATATAAGGTCAAAAACTACATACTCAGATCTTCACCAAACTTTGCAGGGATACATTGGATGTCAAGACACGTGGAAAAAACGTACAAAACAAGAGATTGGAGACATCAAGATTTTCGACAAATTTTTTAAGAATTTTCAAATTTTCAGATGGGAGGTTCCAGATAAGGTCAAAAACGACATACTCAGATCTTCACCAAACTTTGCATGGATACATTATGTGTCAAGACACGTGGAAAAAACGTACAAAACAAGAGATTGGAGACATCAAGATTTTGGTCGAATTTTTTAAGAATTTTCAAATTTTCAGATGGGAGGTTCCAGATAAGGTCAAAAACTACATACTCAGATCTTCACCAAACTTTGCAGGGATACATTGGATGTCAAGACACGTGGAAAAAACGTACAAAACAAGAGATAGGAGACATCAAGATTTTGGACGAATTTTTTAAGAATTTTCAAATTTTCAGAAAGGATGTTCCAGATAAGGTCAAAAACGACATACTCAGATCTTCACCAAACTTTGCAGGGATACATTGGATATCAAGACACGTGGAAAAAACGTACAAAACAAGAGATTGGAGACATCAAGATTTTGGACGAATTTTTTAAGAATTTTCAAATTTTCAGATAGGAGGTTCCAGATAAGGTCGAAAACTACATACTCAGATCTTCACCAAACTTTGCAGGGATACATTGGATGTCAAGACACGTGGAAAAACCGTACAAAACAAGAGATTGGAGACATCAAGATTTTAGACGATTTTTTAAAGATTTTTCAAATTTTCAGAAATGCGGTTCCAGATAAGGTCAAAAACTACATACTCAGATCTTCACCAAACTTTGCAGGGATACATTGGATGTCAAGACACGTGGAAAAAACGTACAAAACAAGAGATTGGGGTCAACAAGATTTTGGACGGATTTTTTAGGAATTTTCAAATTTTCAGATGGGAGGTTCCAGATAAGGTCAAAAACTACATACTCAGATCTTCACCAAACTCTGCAGGGATACATTGTATGTCAAGACACGTGGAAAAAACATACAAAACATAGGATTGGGGACATCAAGATTTTGTTAAATTTTTTTAAGAATTTTCAAATTTTCAGATAGGAGGTTCCATATAAGGTCAAAAACTACATACTCAGATCTTCACCAAACATTGCAGGGATACATTGGATGTCAAGACACGTGGAAAGAACGTACAAAACAAGAGATTGGAGACATCAAGATTTTGGACGAATTTTTTAAGAATTTTCAAATTTTCAGATAGGAGGTTCCAGATAAGGTCAAAAACTACATACTCAGATCTTCACCAAACGTTGCAGGGATACTTTGCATGTCAAGACACGTGGAAAAAACGTACAAAACAAGAGATTGGAGACATCAAGATTTTGGACGAATTTTTTAAGAATTTTCAAATTTTCAGAAAGGATGTTCCAGATAAGGTCAAAAACGACATACTCAGATCTTCACCAAATTTTGCAGGGATACATTGGATGTCAAGACACGTGGAAAAAACATACAAAACATAGGATTGGGGACATCAAGATTTTGGTCGAATTTTTTAAGAATTTTCAAATTTCCAGATAAGAGGTTCCATATAAGGTCAAAAACTACATACTCAGATCTTTACCAAACTTAACAGGGATACATTGGATGTCAAGACACGTGGAAAAAACGTAAAAACAAGAGATTGGCGACATCAAGATTTTGGACGATATTTTTAAGAATTTTCAAATTTTCATAAAGGAGGTTCCAGATAAGGTCAAAAACGACATACTCAGATCTTCACCAAACGTTGCAGGGATACTTTGCATGTCAAGACACGTGGAAAAAACGTACAAAACAAGAGATTGGAGACATCAAGATTTTCGACGAATTTTTTAAGAATTTTCAAATTTTCAGATGGGAGGTTCCAGATAAGGTCAAAAACTACATACTCAGATCTTCACCAACTTTGCAGGGATACATTGGATGTCAAGACACGTGGAAAAAACGTACAAAAAAAAGAGATTGGAGTCATCAAGATTTTGGACGAATTTTTTAAGAATTTTCAAATTTTCAGATGGGAGGTTCCATATAAGGTCAAAAACTACATACTCAGATCTTCACCAAACTTTGCATGGATACATTGGATGTCAAGACACGTGGAAAAAACATACAAAACATAGGATTGGGGACATCAAGATTTTGGTCGAATTTTTTAAGAATTTTCAAATTTTCAGATAGGAGGTTCCAGATAAGGTCAAAAACTACATACTCAGATCTTCACCAAACTTTGCATGGATACATTGGATGTCAAGACACGTGGAAAAAACGTACAAAACAAGAGATTGGAGACATCAAGATTTTGGTCGAATTTTTTAAGAATTTTCAAATTTTCAGATAGGAGGTTCCAGATAAGGTCAAAAACTACATACTCAGATCTTCACCAAACTTTGCAGGGATACATTGGATGTCAAGACACGTGGAAAAAACGTGCAAAACAAGAGATAGGAGACATCAAGATTTTGGACGATATTTTTAAGAATTTTCAAATTTTCATAAAGGAGGTTCGAGATAAGGTCAAAAACTACATACTCAGATCTTCACCAAACTTTGCAGGGATACATTGGATGTCAAGACACGTGGAAAAAACATACAAGACCTAGGATTGGGGACATCAAGATTTTGGTCAAATTTTTTAAGAATTTTCAAATTTTCAGGTTCCATATAAGGTCAAAAACTACATACTCAGATCTTCACCAAACTTTGCAGGGATACATTGGATGTCAAGACACGTGGAAAAAACGTACAAAACAAGAGATTGGAGACATCAAGATTTTGGACGAATTTTTTAAGAATTTTCAAATTTTCAGAAAGGAGGTTCCATATATACGGTCAAAAACTACATACTCAGATCTTCACCAAACTTTGCAGGGATACATTGAATGTCAAGACACGTGGAAAAAAGGTACAAAACAAGAGATTGGAGACATCAAGATTTTGGACGAATTTTTTAAGAATTTTCAAATTTTCAGATAGGAGGTTCCATAAAAGGTCAAAAACTACATACTCAGATCTTCACCAAACTTTGCATGGATACATTATGTGTCAAGACACGTGGAAAAAACGTACAAAACAAGAGATTGGAGACATCAAGATTTTGGTCGAATTTTTTAAGAATTTTCAAATTTTCAGATGGGAGGTTCCAGATAAGGTCAAAAACTACATACTCAGATCTTCACCAAACTTTGCAGGGATACATTGGATGTCAAGACACGTGGAAAAAACGTACAAAACAAGAGATAGGAGACATCAAGATTTTGGACGAATTTTTTAACAATTTTCAAATTTTCAGAAAGGATGCTCCAGATAAGGTCAAAAACGACATACTCAGATCTTCACCAAACTTTGCAGGGATACATTGGATATCAAGACACGTGGAAAAAACGTACAAAACAAGAGATTGGAGACATCAAGATTTTGGACGAATTTTTTAAGAATTTTCAAATTTTCAGATAGGAGGTTCCAGATAAGGTCAAAAACTACATACTCAGATCTTCACCAAACTTTGCAGGGATACATTGGATGTCAAGACACGTGGAAAAAACGTACAAAACAAGAGATTGGGGTCATCAAGATTTTTGACGGATTTTTTAGGAATTTTCAAATTTTCAGATGGGAGGTTCCAGATAAGGTCAAAAACTACATACTCAGATCTTCACCAAACATTGCAGGGATACATTGGATGTCAAGACACGTGGAAAAAACGTACAAAACAAGAGATTGGAGACATCAATATTTTGGACGAATTTTTAAAGAATTTTCAAATTTTCAGATAGGAGGTTCCAGATGAGGTCAAAAACTACATACTCAGATCTTCACCAAACTTTGCAGGAATACTTTGCATGTCAAGACACGTGGAAAAAACGTACAAAACAAGAGATCGGAGACATCAAGATTTTCGACGAATTTTTTAAGAATTTTCAAATTTTCAGATGGGAGGTTCCAGATAAGGTCAAAAACGACATACTCAGATCTTCACCAAACTTTGCAGGATACATTGGATGTCAAGACACGCGGAAAAAACGTACAAAACAAGAGATTGGGGTCATCAAGATTTTGGACGGATTTTTTAAGAATTTTCAAATGTTCAGATGGGAGGTTCCAGACAAGGTCAAAAACGACATACTCAGATCTTCACCAAACTTTGCATGGATACATTGGATGTCAAGACACGTGGAAAAAACGTACAAAACAAGAAATTGGAGACATCAAGGTTTTGGACGAATTTTTTGAGAATTTTCAAATTTTCAGAAAGGAGGTTCCGTATAAGGTCAAAAACTACATACTCAGATCTTCACCAAACTTTGCAGGGATACATTGGATGTCAAGACACATGGAAAAAACGTACAAAACAAGAGATTGGGGTCATCAAGATTTTGGACGAATTTTTTAAGAATTTTCAAATTTTCAGAAAGGAGGTTCCATATAAGGTCAAAAACTACATACTCAGATCTTCACCAAACTTTGCAGGGATACATTGGATGTCAAGACACGTGGAAAAAACGTACAAAACAAGAGATTGGAGACATCAAGATTTTCGACAATTTTTTTAAGAATTTTCAAATTTTCAGATGGGAGGTTCCAGATAAGGTCGAAAACGACATACTCAGATCTTCACCAAACTTTGCATGGATACATTGGATGTCAAGACACGTGGAAAAAACGTACAAAACAAGAAATTGGAGACATCAAGATTTTGGACGAATTTTTTAAGAATTTTCAAATTTTCAGAAAGGAGGTTCCGTATAAGGTCAAAAACTACATACTCAGATCTTCACCAAAATTTGCAGGGATACATTGGATGTCAAGACACGTGGAAAAAACGTACAAAACAAGAGATTGGGGATATCAAGATTTTGGACGAATTTTTTAAGAATTTTCAAATTTTCAGATGGGAGGTTCCATATAGGGTCAAAAACTACATACTCAGATCTTCACCAAACTTTGCAGGGATACATTGAATGTCAAGACACGTGGAAAAAACGTACAAAACAAGAGATTGGGGTCATCAAGATTTTGCACGGATTTTTTAGGAATTTTCGAATTTTCAGATGGGAGGTTCCAGATAAGGTCAAAAACTACATACTCAGATCTTCACCAAACTTTGCAGGGATACATTGGATGTCAAGACACGCGGAAAAAACGTACAAAACAAGAGATTGGAGACCAAGATTTTGGACGAATTTTTTAAGAATTCTCAAATTTTCAGATAGGAGGTTCCATATAAGGTCAAAAACTACATACTCAGATCTTCACCAAACTTTGCATGGATACATTATGTGTCAAGACACGTGGAAAAAACGTACAAAACAAGAGATTGGAGACATCAAGATTTTGGTCGAATTTTTTAAGAATTTTCAAATTTTCAGATGGGAGGTTCCAGATAAGGTCAAAAACTACATACTCAGATCTTCACCAAACTTTGCAGGGATACATTGGATGTCAAGACACGTGGAAAAAACGTACAAAACAAGAGATAGGAGACATCAAGATTTTGGACGATTTTTTTAACAATTTTCAAATTTTCAGAAAGGATGTTCCAGATAAGGTCAAAAACGACATACTCAGATCTTCACCAAACTTTGCAGGGATACATTGGATATCAAGACACGTGGAAAAAACGTACAAAACAAGAGATTGGAGACATCAAGATTTTGGACGATTTTTTTAAGAATTTTCAAATTTTCAGATAGGAGGTTCCAGATAAGGTCAAAAACTACATACTCAGATCTTCACCAAACTTTGCAGGGATACATTGGATGTCAAGACACGTGGAAAAACCGTACAAAACAAGAGATTGGAGACATCAAGATTTTGGACGATTTTTTAAAGAATTTTCAAATTTTCAGAAATGCGGTTCCAGATAAGGTCAAAAACTACATACTCAGATCTTCACCAAACTTTGCAGGGATACATTGGATGTCAAGACACGTGGAAAAAACGTACAAAACAATAGATTGGGGTCAACAAGATTTTGGACGGATTTTTTAGGAATTTTCAAATTTTCAGATGGGAGGTTCCAGATAAGGTCAAAAACTACATACTCAGATCTTCACCAAACTCTGCAGGGATACATTGTATGTCAAGACACGTGGAAAAAACATACAAAACATAGGATTGGGGACATCAAGATTTTGTTAAATTTTTTTAAGAATTTTCAAATTTTCAGATAGGAGGTTCCATATAAGGTCAAAAACTACATACTCAGATCTTCACTAAACTATGCAGGGATACATTGGATGTCAAGACACGTGGAAAGAACGTACAAAACAAGAGATTGGAGACATCAAGATTTTGGACGATTTTTTTAAGAATTTTCAAATTTTCAGATAGGAGGTTCCATATAAGGTCAAAAACTACATACTCAGATCTTCACCAAACATTGCAGGGATACATTGGATGTCAAGACACGTGGAAAAAACGTACAAAACAAGAGATTGGAGACATCAAGATTTTGGACGAATTTTTTAAGAATTTTCAAATTTTCAGATAGGAGGTTCCAGATAAGGTCAAAAACTACATACTCAGATCTTCACCAAACGTTGCAGGGATACTTTGCATGTCAAGACACGTGGAAAAAACGTACAAAACAAGAGATTGGAGACATCAAGATTTTCGACGAATTTTTTAAGAATTTTCAAATTTTCAGATGGGAGGTTCCAGATAAGGTCAAAAACTACATACTCAGATCATCACCAAACTCTGCAGGGATACATTGGATGTCAAGACACGTGGAAAAAACATACAAAACATAGGATTGGGGACATCAAGATTTTGGTCAAATTTTTTAAGAATTTTCAAATTTTCAGATAGGAGGTTCCATATAAGGTCAAAAACTACATACTCAGATCTTCACCAAACTTTGCATGGATACATTATGTGTCAAGACACGTGGAAAAAACGTACAAAACAAGAGATTGGAGACATCAAGATTTTGGTCGAATTTTTTAAGAATTTTCAAATTTTCAGATGGTAGGTTCCAGATAAGGTCAAAAACTACATACTCAGATCTTCACCAAACTTTGCAGGGATACATTGGATGTCAAGACACGTGGAAAAAACGTACAAAACAAGAGATTGGAGACATCAAGATTTTGGACGAATTTTTTAAGAATTTTCAAATTTTCAGATAGGAGGTTCCAGATGAGGTCAAAAACTACATACTCAGATCTTCACCAAACTTTGCAGGATACTTTGCATGTCAAGACACGTGGAAAAAACGTACAAAACAAGAGATCGGAGACATCAAGATTTTCGACGAATTTTTTAAGAATTTTCAAATTTTCAGATGGGAGGTTCCAGACAAGGTCAAAAACGACATACTCAGATCTTCACCAAACTTTGCATGGATACATTGGATGTCAAGACACGTGGAAAAAACGTACAAAACAAGAAATTGGAGACATCAAGATTTTGGACGAATTTTTTAAGAATTTTCAAATTTTCAGAAAGGAGGTTCCGTATAAGGTCAAAAACTACATACTCAGATCTTCACCAAACTTTGCAGGGATACATTGGATGTCAAGGCACGTGGAAAAAACGTACAAAACAAGAGATTGGGGTCATCAAGATTTTGGACGAATTTTTTAAGAATTTTCAAATTTTCAGATGGGAGGTTCCAGACAAGGTCAAAAACGACATACTCAGATCTTCACCAAACTTTGCATGGATACATTGGATATCAAGACACGTGGAAAAAACGTACAAAACAAGAGATTGGAGACATCAAGATTTTGGACGAATTTTTTAAGAATTTTCAAATTTTCAGATAGGAGGTTCCAGATAAGGTCAAAAACTACATACTCAGATCTTCACCAAACTTTGCAGGGATACATTGGATGTCAAGACACGTGGAAAAACCGTACAAAACAAGAGATTGGAGACATCAAGATTTTGGACGATTTTTTAAAGAATTTTCAAATTTTCAGAAATGCGGTTCCAGATAAGGTCAAAAACTACATACTCAGATCTTCACCAAACTCGTCGTCGCCTTGTAATCAAGGGGTCCCGGGTTCGATACCCGGTGGAGGCACATGGTGGTTCGGATCCCACTTTAAACTGTAGGTCCAGTCCCAATTAGCCTTACTGTGCACAAAGTGGACTTAAAACACCAATTCAATCAATCAATCAATCTTCACCAAACTTTGCAGGGATACATTGGATGTCAAGACACGTGGAAAAAACGTACAAAACAATAGATTGGGGTCAACAAGATTTTGGACGGATTTTTTAGGAATTTTCAAATTTTCAGATGGGAGGTTCCAGATAAGGTCAAAAACTACATACTCAGATCTTCACCAAACTCTGCAGGGATACATTGTATGTCAAGACACGTGGAAAAAACATACAAAACATAGGATTGGGGACATCAAGATTTTGTTAAATTTTTTTAAGAATTTTCAAATTTTCAGATAGGAGGTTCCATATAAGGTCAAAAACTACATACTCAGATCTTCACTAAACTATGCAGGGATACATTGGATGTCAAGACACGTGGAAAGAACGTACAAAACAAGAGATTGGAGACATCAAGATTTTGGACGATTTTTTTAAGAATTTTCAAATTTTCAGATAGGAGGTTCCATATAAGGTCAAAAACTACATACTCAGATCTTCACCAAACATTGCAGGGATACATTGGATGTCAAGACACGTGGAAAAAACGTACAAAACAAGAGATTGGAGACATCAAGATTTTGGACGAATTTTTTAAGAATTTTCAAATTTTCAGATAGGAGGTTCCAGATAAGGTCAAAAACTACATACTCAGATCTTCACCAAACGTTGCAGGGATACTTTGCATGTCAAGACACGTGGAAAAAACGTACAAAACAAGAGATTGGAGACATCAAGATTTTCGACGAATTTTTTAAGAATTTTCAAATTTTCAGATGGGAGGTTCCAGATAAGGTCAAAAACTACATACTCAGATCTTCACCAAACTCTGCAGGGATACATTGGATGTCAAGACACGTGGAAAAAACATACAAAACATAGGATTGGGGACATCAAGATTTTGGTCAAATTTTTTAAGAATTTTCAAATTTTCAGATAGGAGGTTCCATATAAGGTCAAAAACTACATACTCAGATCTTCACCAAACTTTGCATGGATACATTATGTGTCAAGACACGTGGAAAAAACGTACAAAACAAGAGATTGGAGACATCAAGATTTTGGTCGAATTTTTTAAGAATTTTCAAATTTTCAGATGGGAGTTTCCAGATAAGGTCAAAAACTACATACTCAGATCTTCACCAAACTTTGCAGGGATACATTGGATGTCAAGACACGTGGAAAAAACGTACAAAACAAGAGATAGGAGACATCAAGATTTTGGACGAATTTTTTAACAATTTTCAAATTTTCAGAAAGGATGTTCCAGATAAGGTCAAAAACGACATACTCAGATCTTCACCAAACTTTGCAGGGATACATTGGATATCAAGACACGTGGAAAAAACGTACAAAACAAGAGATTGGAGACATCAAGATTTTGGACGAATTTTTTAAGAATTTTCAAATTTTCAGATAGGAGGTTCCAGATAAGGTCAAAAACTACATACTCAGATCTTCACCAAACTTTGCAGGGATACATTGGATGTCAAGACACGTGGAAAAAACGTACAAAACAAGAGATTGGGGTCATCAAGGTTTTTGGACGGATTTTTTAGGAATTTTCAAATTTTCAGATGGGAGGTTCCAGATAAGGTCAAAAACTACATACTCAGATCTTCACCAAACATTGCAGGGATACATTGGATGTCAAGACACGTGGAAAAAACGTACAAAACAAGAGATTGGAGACATCAAGATTTTGGACGAATTTTTTAAGAATTTTCAAATTTTCAGATAGGAGGTTCCAGATGAGGTCAAAAACTACATACTCAGATCTTCACCAAACTTTGCAGGATACTTTGCATGTCAAGACACGTGGAAAAAACGTACAAAACAAGAGATCGGATACATCAAGATTTTCGACGAATTTTTTAAGAATTTTCAAATTTTCAGATGGGAGGTTCCAGACAAGGTCAAAAACGACATACTCAGATCTTCACCAAACTTTGCATGGATACATTGGATGTCAAGACACGTGGAAAAAACGTACAAAACAAGAAATTGGAGACATCAAGATTTTGGACGAATTTTTTAAGAATTTTCAAATTTTCAGAAAGGAGGTTCCGTATAAGGTCAAAAACTACATACTCAGATCTTCACCAAACTTTGCAGGGATACATTGGATGTCAAGACACGTGGAAAAAACGTACAAAACAGAGATTGGAGACATCAAGATTTTCGACAAATTTTTTAAGAATTTTCAAATTTTCAGATGGGAGGTTCCAGATAAGGTCAAAAACGACATACTCAGATCTTCACCAAACTTTGCATGGATACATTGGATAACAAGACACGTGGAAAAAACGTACAAAACAAGAAATTGGAGACATCAAGATTTTGGACGAATTTTTTAAGAATTTTCAAATTTTCAGAAAGGAGGTTCCGTATAAGGTAAAAAACTACATACTCAGATCTTCACCAAACTTTGCAGGGATACATTGAATGTCAAGACACGTGGAAAAAACGTACAAAACAAGAGATTGGGGTCATCAAGATTTTGCACGGATTTTTTAGGAATTTTCGAATTTTCAGATGGGAGGTTCCAGATAAGGTCAAAAACTACATACTCAGATCTTCACCAAACTTTGCAGGGATACATTGGATGTCAAGACACGCGGAAAAAACGTACAAAACAAGAGATTGGAGACCAAGATTTTGGACGAATTTTTTAAGAATTCTCAAATTTTCAGATAGGAGGTTCCATATAAGGTCAAAAACTACATACTCAGATCTTCACCAAACTTTGCATGGATACATTATGTGTCAAGACACGTGGAAAAAACGTACAAAACAAGAGATTGGAGACATCAAGATTTTGGTCGAATTTTTTAAGAATTTTCAAATTTTCAGATGGGAGGTTCCAGATAAGGTCAAAAACTACATACTCAGATCTTCACCAAACTTTGCAGGGATACATTGGATGTCAAGACACGTGGAAAAAACGTACAAAACAAGAGATAGGAGACATCAAGATTTTGGACGAATTTTTTAAGAATTTTCAAATTTTCAGAAAGGATGTTCCAGATAAGGTCAAAAACGACATACTCAGATCTTCACCAAACTTTGCAGGGATACATTGGATATCAAGACACGTGGAAAAAACGTACAAAACAAGTGATTGGAGACATCAAGATTTTGGACGAATTTTTGAAGAATTTTCAAATTTTCAGATAGGAGGTTCCAGATAAGGTCGAAAACTACATACTCAGATCTTCACCAAACTTTGCAGGGATACATTGGATGTCAAGACACGTGGAAAAACCGTACAAAACAAGAGATTGGAGACATCAAGATTTTGGACGATTTTTTAAAGAATTTTCAAATTTTCAGAAATGCGGTTCCAGATAAGGTCAAAAACTACATACTCAGATCTTCACCAAACTTTGCAGGGATACATTGGATGTCAAGACACGTGGAAAAAACGTACAAAACAAGAGATTGGGGTCAACAAGATTTTGGACGGATTTTTTAGGAATTTTCAAATTTTCAGATGGGAGGTTCCAGATAAGGTCAAAAACTACATACTCAGATCTTCACCAAACTCTGCAGGGATACATTGTATGTCAAGACACGTGGAAAAAACATACAAAACATAGGATTGGGGACATCAAGATTTTGTTAATTTTTTTTAAGAATTTTCAAATTTTCAGATAGGAGGTTCCATATAAGGTCAAAAACTACATACTCAGATCTTCACCAAACATTGCAGGGATACATTGTATGTCAAGACACGTGGAAAGAACGTACAAAACAAGAGATTGGAGACATCAAGATTTTGGACGAATTTTTTAAGAATTTTCAAATTTTCAGATAGGAGGTTCCAGATAAGGTCAAAAACTACATACTCAGATCTTCACCAAACTTTGCAGGGATACATTGGATGTCAAGACACGTGGAAAAAACGTACAAAACAAGAGATTGGGGTCATCAAGGTTTTTGGACGGATTTTTTAGGAATTTTCAAATTTTCAGATGGGAGGTTCCAGATAAGGTCAAAAACTACATACTCAGATCTTCACCAAACATTGCAGGGATACATTGGATGTCAAGACACGTGGAAAAAACGTACAAAACAAGAGATTGGAGACATCAAGATTTTGGACGAATTTTTTAAGAATTTTCAAATTTTCAGATAGGAGGTTCCAGATGAGGTCAAAAACTACATACTCAGATCTTCACCAAACTTTGCAGGAAACTTTGCATGTCAAGACACGTGGAAAAAACGTACAAAACAAGAGATCGGATACATCAAGATTTTCGACGAATTTTTTAAGAATTTTCAAATTTTCAGATGGGAGGTTCCAGACAAGGTCAAAAACGACATACTCAGATCTTCACCAAACTTTGCATGGATACATTGGATGTCAAGACACGTGGAAAAAACGTACAAAACAAGAAATTGGAGACATCAAGATTTTGGACGAATTTTTTAAGAATTTTCAAATTTTCAGAAAGGAGGTTCCGTATAAGGTCAAAAACTACATACTCAGATCTTCACCAAACTTTGCAGGGATACATTGGATGTCAAGACACGTGGAAAAAACGTACAAAACAGAGATTGGAGACATCAAGATTTTCGACAAATTTTTTAAGAATTTTCAAATTTTCAGATGGGAGGTTCCAGATAAGGTCAAAAACGACATACTCAGATCTTCACCAAACTTTGCATGGATACATTGTATGTCAAGACACGTGGAAAAAACATACAAAACATAGGATTGGGGACATCAAGATTTTGTTAATTTTTTTTAAGAATTTTCAAATTTTCAGATAGGAGGTTCCATATAAGGTCAAAAACTACATACTCAGATCTTCACCAAACATTGCAGGGATACATTGTATGTCAAGACACGTGGAAAGAACGTACAAAACAAGAGATTGGAGACATCAAGATTTTGGACGAATTTTTTAAGAATTTTCAAATTTTCAGATAGGAGGTTCCAGATAAGGTCAAAAACTACATACTCAGATCTTCACCAAACGTTGCAGGGATACTTTGCATGTCAAGACACGTGGAAAAAACGTACAAAACAAGAGATTGGAGACATCAAGATTTTCGACGAATTTTTTAAGAATTTTCAAATTTTCAGATGGGAGGTTCCAGATAAGGTCAAAAACTACATACTCAGATCTTCACCAAACTCTGCAGGGATACATTGGATGTCAAGACACGTGGAAAAAACATACAAAACATAGGATTGGGGACATCAAGATTTTGGTCAAATTTTTTAAGAATTTTCAAATTTTCAGATAGGAGGTTCCATATAAGGTCAAAAACTACATACTCAGATCTTCACCAAACTTTGCATGGATACATTATGTGTCAAGACACGTGGAAAAAACGTACAAAACAAGAGATTGGAGACATCAAGATTTTGGTCGAATTTTTTAAGAATTTTAAAATTTCAGATGGGAGGTTCCAGATAAGGTCAAAAACTACATACTCAGATCTTCACCAAATTTTGCAGGGATACATTGGATGTCAAGACACGTGGAAAAAACGTACAAAACAAGAGATAGGAGACATCAAGATTTTGGACGAATTTTTTAACAATTTTCAAATTTTCAGAAAGGATGTTCCAGATAAGGTCAAAAACGACATACTCAGATCTTCACCAAACTTTGCAGGGATACATTGGATATCAAGACACGTGGAAAAAACGTACAAAACAAGAGATTGGAGACATCAAGATTTTGGACGAATTTTTTTAAGAATTTTCAAATTTTCAGATAGGAGGTTCCAGATAAGGTCAAAAACTACATACTCAGATCTTCACCAAACTTTGCAGGGATACATTGGATGTCAAGACACGTGGAAAAAAAGTACAAAACAAGAGATTGGGGTCATCAAGATTTTGGACGGATTTTTTAGGAATTTTCAAATTTTCAGATGGGAGGTTCCAGATAAGGTCAAAAACTACATACTCAGATCTTCACCAAACATTGCAGGGATACATTGGATGTCAAGACACGTGGAAAAAACGTACAAAACAAGAGATTGGAGACATCAAGATTTTGGACGAATTTTTTAAGAATTTTCAAATTTTCAGATAGGAGGTTCCAGATGAGGTCAAAAACTACATACTCAGATCTTCACCAAACTTTGCAGGAATACTTTGCATGTCAAGACACGTGGAAAAAACGTACAAAACAAGAGATCGGAGACATCAAGATTTTTGACGAATTTTTTAAGAATTTTCAAATTTTCAGATCGGAGGTTCCAGATAAGGTCAAAAACGACATACTCAGATCTTCACCAAACTTTGCAGGGATACATTGGATATCAAGACACGTGGAAAAAACGTACAAAACAAGAGATTGGAGACATCAAGATTTTGGACGAATTTTTTAAGAATTTTCAAATTTTCAGATAGGAGGTTCCAGATAAGGTCAAAAACTACATACTCAGATCTTCACCAAACTTTGCAGGGATACATTGGATGTCAAGACACGTTAAAAAAACGTACAAAACAAGAGATTGGAGACATCAAGATTTTGGACGATTTTTTAAAGAATTTTCAAATTTTCAGAAATGCGGTTCCAGATATGGTCAAAAACTACATACTCAGATCTTCACCAAACTTTGCAGGGATACATTGGATGTCAAGACACGTGGAAAAAACGTACAAAACAAGAGATTGGGGTCAACAAGATTTTGGACGGATTTTTTAGGAATTTTCAAATTTTCAGATGGGAGGTTCCAGATAAGGTCAAAAACTACATACTCAGATCTTCACCAAACTCTGCAGGGATACATTGTATGTCAAGACACGTGGAAAAAACATACAAAACATAGGATTGGGGACATCAAGATTTTGTTAAATTTTTTTAAGAATTTTCAAATTTTCAGATAGGAGGTTCCATATAAGGTCAAAAACTACATACTCAGATCTTCACCAAACATTGCAGGGATACATTGGATGTCAAGACACGTGGAAAGAACGTACAAAACAAGAGATTGGAGACATCAAGATTTTGGACGAATTTTTTAAGAATTTTCAAATTTTCAGATAGGAGGTTCCATATAAGGTCAAAAACTACATACTCAGATCTTCACCAAACATTGCAGGGATACATTGGATGTCAACACACGTGGAAAAAACGTACAAAACAAGAGATTGGAGACATCAAGATTTTGGACGAATTTTTTAAGAATTTTCAAATTTTCAGATAGGAGGTTCCAGATAAGGTCAATAACTACATACTCAGATCTTCACCAAACTTTGAATGGATACATTATGTGTCAAGACACGTGGAAAAAACGTACAAAACAAGAGATTGGAGACATCAAGATTTTGGTCGAATTTTTTAAGAATTTTCAAATTTTCAGATGGGAGGTTCCAGATAAGGTCAAAAACTACATACTCAGATCTTCACCAAACTTTGCAGGGATACATTGGATGTCAAGACACGTGGAAAAAACGTACAAAACAAGAGATTGGAGACATCAAGATTTTGGACGAATTTTTTAAGAATTTTCAAATTTTCAGATAGGAGGATCCAGATGAGGTCAAAAACTACATACTCAGATCTTCACCAAACTTTGCAGGAATACTTTGCATGTCAAGACACGTGGAAAAAACGTACAAAACAAGAGATCGGAGACATCAAGATTTTCGACGAATTTTTTAAGAATTTTCAAATTTTCAGATGGGAGGTTCCATATAAGGTCAAAAACTACATACTCAGATCTTCACCAAACTTTGCATGGATACATTGGATGTCAAGACACGTGGAAAAAACGTACAAAACAAGAAATTGGAGTCATCAAGATTTTGGACGAATTTTTTAAGAATTTTCAAATTTTCAGAAAGGAGGTTCCGTATAAGGTCAAAAACTACATACTCAGATCTTCACCAAACTTTGCAGGGATACATTGGATGTCAAGACACGTGGAAAAAACGTACAAAACAAGAGATTGGGGTCATCAAGATTTTGGACGAATTTTTTAAGAATTTTCAAATTTTCAGAAAGGAGGTTCCATATAAGGTCAAAAACTACATACTCAGATCTTCACCAAACTTTGCAGGGATACATTGGATGTCAAGACACGTGGAAAAAACGTACAAAACAAGAGATTGGAGACATCAAGATTTTCGACAAATTTTTTAAGAATTTTCAAATTTTCAGATGGGAGGTTCCAGATAAGGTCAAAAACGACATACTCAGATCTTCACCAAACTTTGCAGGGATACATTGAATGTCAAGACACGTGGAAAAAACGTACAAAACAAGAGATTGGGGTCATCAAGATTTTGCACGGATTTTTTAGGAATTTTCGAATTTTCAGATGGGAGGTTCCAGATAAGGTCAAAAACTACATACTCAGATCTTCACCAAACTTTGCATGGATACATTATGTGTCAAGACACGTGGAAAAAACGTACAAAACAAGAGATTGGAGACATCAAGATTTTGGTCGAATTTTTTAAGATTTTTCAAATTTTCAGATGGGAGGTTCCAGATAAGGTCAAAAACTACATACTCAGATCTTCACCAAACTCTGCAGGGATACATTGTATGTCAAGACACGTGGAAAAAACATACAAAACATAGGATTGGGGACATCAAGATTTTGTTAATTTTTTTTAAGAATTTTCAAATTTTCAGATAGGAGGTTCCATATAAGGTCAAAAACTACATACTCAGATCTTCACCAAACATTGCAGGGATACATTGTATGTCAAGACACGTGGAAAGAACGTACAAAACAAGAGATTGGAGACATCAAGATTTTGGACGAATTTTTTAAGAATTTTCAAATTTTCAGATAGGAGGTTCCAGATAAGGTCAAAAACTACATACTCAGATCTTCACCAAACGTTGCAGGGATACTTTGCATGTCAAGACACGTGGAAAAAACGTACAAAACAAGAGATTGGAGACATCAAGATTTTCGACGAATTTTTTAAGAATTTTCAAATTTTCAGATGGGAGGTTCCAGATAAGGTCAAAAACTACATACTCAGATCTTCACCAAACTCTGCAGGGATACATTGGATGTCAAGACACGTGGAAAAAACATACAAAACATAGGATTGGGGACATCAAGATTTTGGTCAAATTTTTTAAGAATTTTCAAATTTTCAGATAGGAGGTTCCATATAAGGTCAAAAACTACATACTCAGATCTTCACCAAACTTTGCATGGATACATTATGTGTCAAGACACGTGGAAAAAACGTACAAAACAAGAGATTGGAGACATCAAGATTTTGGTCGAATTTTTTAAGAATTTTAAAATTTCAGATGGGAGGTTCCAGATAAGGTCAAAAACTACATACTCAGATCTTCACCAAACTTTGCAGGTATACATTGGATGTCAAGACACGTGGAAAAAACGTACAAAACAAGAGATTGGAGACATCAAGATTTTGGACGAATTTTTTAACAATTTTCAAATTTTCAGAAAGGATGTTCCAGATAAAGTCAAAAACGACATACTCAGATCTTCACCAAACTTTGCAGGGATACATTGGATATCAAGACACGTGGAAAAAACGTACAAAACAAGAGATTGGAGACATCAAGATTTTGGACGAATTTTTTTAAGAATTTTCAAATTTTCAGATAGGAGGTTCCAGATAAGGTCAAAAACTACATACTCAGATCTTCACCAAACTTTGCAGGGATACATTGGATGTCAAGACACGTGGAAAAAACGTACAAAACAAGAGATTGGGGTCATCAAGATTTTGGACGGATTTTTTAGGAATTTTCAAATTTTCAGATGGGAGGTTCCAGATAAGGTCAAAAACTACATACTCAGATCTTCACCAAACATTGCAGGGATACATTGGATGTCAAGACACGTGGAAAAAACGTACAAAACAAGAGATTGGAGACATCAAGATTTTGGACGAATTTTTTAAGAATTTTCAAATTTTCAGATAGGAGGTTCCAGATGAGGTCAAAAACTACATACTCAGATCTTCACCAAACTTTGCAGGAATACTTTGCATGTCAAGACACGTGGAAAAAACGTACAAAACAAGAGATCGGAGACATCAAGATTTTTGACGAATTTTTTAAGAATTTTCAAATTTTCAGATCGGAGGTTCCAGATAAGGTCAAAAACGACATACTCAGATCTTCACCAAACTTTGCAGGGATACATTGGATATCAAGACACGTGGAAAAAACGTACAAAACAAGAGATTGGAGACATCAAGATTTTGGACGAATTTTTTAAGAATTTTCAAATTTTCAGATAGGAGGTTCCAGATAAGGTCAAAAACTACATACTCAGATCTTCACCAAACTTTGCAGGGATACATTGGATGTCAAGACACGTTAAAAAAACGTACAAAACAAGAGATTGGAGACATCAAGATTTTGGACGATTTTTTAAAGAATTTTCAAATTTTCAGAAATGCGGTTCCAGATAAGGTCAAAAACTACATACTCAGATCTTCACCAAACTTTGCAGGGATACATTGGATGTCAAGACACGTGGAAAAAACGTACAAAACAAGAGATTGGGGTCAACAAGATTTTGGACGGATTTTTTAGGAATTTTCAAATTTTCAGATGGGAGGTTCCAGATAAGGTCAAAAACATACTCAGATCTTCACCAAACTCTGCAGGGATACATTGTATGTCAAGACACGTGGAAAAAACATACAAAACATAGGATTGGGGACATCAAGATTTTGTTAAATTTTTTTAAGAATTTTCAAATTTTCAGATAGGAGGTTCCATATAAGGTCAAAAACTACATACTCAGATCTTCACCAAACATTGCAGGGATACATTGGATGTCAAGACACGTGGAAAGAACGTACAAAACAAGAGATTGGAGACATCAAGATTTTGGACGAATTTTTTAAGAATTTTCAAATTTTCAGATAGGAGGTTCCATATAAGGTCAAAAACTACATACTCAGATCTTCACCAAACATTGCAGGGATACATTGGATGTCAACACACGTGGAAAAAACGTACAAAACAAGAGATTGGAGACATCAAGATTTTGGACGAATTTTTTAAGAATTTTCAAATTTTCAGATAGGAGGTTCCAGATAAGGTCAATAACTACATACTCAGATCTTCACCAAACTTTGAATGGATACATTATGTGTCAAGACACGTGGAAAAAACGTACAAAACAAGAGATTGGAGACATCAAGATTTTGGTCGAATTTTTTAAGAATTTTCAAATTTTCAGATGGGAGGTTCCAGATAAGGTCAAAAACTACATACTCAGATCTTCACCAAACTTTGCAGGGATACATTGGATGTCAAGACACGTGGAAAAAACGTACAAAACAAGAGATAGGAGACATCAAGATTTTGGACGAATTTTTTAACAATTTTCAAATTTTCAGAAAGGATGTTCCAGATAAGGTCAAAAACGACATACTCAGTTCTTCACCAAACTTTGCAGGGATACATTGGATATCAAGACACGTGGAAAAAACGTACAAAACAAGAGATTGGAGACATCAAGATTTTGGACGAATTTTTTAAGAATTTTCAAATTTTCAGATAGGAGGTTCCAGATAAGGTCAAAAACTACATACTCAGATCTTCACCAAACTTTGCAGGGATACATTGGATGTCAAGACACGTGGAAAAAACGTACAAAACAAGAGATTGGGGTCATCAAGATTTTGGACGGATTTTTTAGGAATTTTCAAATTTTCAGATGGGAGGTTCCAGATAAGGTCAAAAACTACATACTCACATCTTCACCAAACATTGCAGGGATACATTGGATGTCAAGACACGTGGAAAAAACGTACAAAACAAGAGATTGGAGACATCAAGATTTTGGACGAATTTTTTAAGAATTTTCAAATTTTCAGATAGGAGGTTCCAGATGAGGTCAAAAACTACATACTCAGATCTTCACCAAACTTTGCAGGAATACTTTGCATGTCAAGACACGTGGAAAAAACGTACAAAACAAGAGATCGGAGACATCAAGATTTTCGACGAATTTTTTAAGAATTTTCAAATTTTCAGATGGGAGGTTCCATATAAGGTCAAAAACTACATACTCAGATCTTCACCAAACTTTGCATGGATACATTGGATGTCAAGACACGTGGAAAAAACGTACAAAACAAGAAATTGGAGACATCAAGATTTTGGACGAATTTTTTAAGAATTTTCAAATTTTCAGAAAGGAGGTTCCGTATAAGGTCAAAAACTACATACTCAGATCTTCACCAAACTTTGCAGGGATACATTGGATGTCAAGACACGTGGAAAAAACGTACAAAACAAGAGATTGGGGTCATCAAGATTTTGGACGAATTTTTTAAGAATTTTCAAATTTTCAGAAAGGAGGTTCCATATAAGGTCAAAAACTACATACTCAGATCTTCACCAAACTTTGCAGGGATACATTGGATGTCAAGACACGTGGAAAAAACGTACAAAACAAGAGATTGGAGACATCAAGATTTTCGACAAATTTTTTAAGAATTTTCAAATTTTCAGATGGGAGGTTCCAGATAAGGTCAAAAACGACATACTCAGATCTTCACCAAACTTTGCAGGGATACATTGAATGTCAAGACACGTGGAAAAAACGTACAAAACAAGAGATTGGGGTCATCAAGATTTTGCACGGATTTTTTAGGAATTTTCGAATTTTCAGATGGGAGGTTCCAGATAAGGTCAAAAACTACATACTCAGATCTTCACCAAACTTTGCATGGATACATTATGTGTCAAGACACGTGGAAAAAACGTACAAAACAAGAGATTGGAGACATCAAGATTTTGGTCGAATTTTTTAAGATTTTTCAAATTTTCAGATGGGAGGTTCCAGATAAGGTCAAAAACAACATACTCAGATCTTCACCAAACTTTGCAGGGATACATTGGATGTCAAGACACGTGGAAAAAACGTACAAAACAAGAGATAGGAGACATCAAGATTTTGGACGAATTTTTTAACAATTTTCAAATTTTCAGAAAGGATGTTCCAGATAAGGTCAAAAACGACAAACTCAGATCTTCACCAAACTTTAGAGGGATACATTGGATGTCAAGACACGTGGAAAAAACGTACAAAACAAGAGATTGGAGACATCAAGATTTTGGACGAATTTTTTAAGAATTTTCAAATTTTCAGATAGGAGGTTCCAGATAAGGTCAAAAACTACATACTCAGATCTTCACCAAACTTTGCAGGGATACATTGGATGTCAAGACACGTGGAAAAACCGTACAAAACAAGAGATTGGAGACATCAAGATTTTGGACGATTTTTTAAAGAATTTTCAAATTTTCAGAAATGCGGTTCCAGATAAGGTCAAAAACTACATACTCAGATCTTCACCAAACTTTGCAGGGATACATTGGATGTCAAGACACGTGGAAAAAACGTACAAAACAAGAGATTGGGGTCAACAAGATTTTGGACGGATTTTTTAGGAATTTTCAAATTTTCAGATGGGAGGTTCCAGATAAGGTCAAAAACTACATACTCAGATCTTCACCAAACTCTGCAGGGATACATTGTATGTCAAGACACGTGGAAAAAACATACAAAACATAGGATTTGGGACATCAAGATTTTGTTAAATTTTTTTTAAGAATTTTCAAATTTTCAGATGGGAGGTTCCATATAAGGTCAAAAACTACATACTCAGATCTTCACCAAACATTGCAGGGTTACATTGGATGTCAAGACACGTGGAAAGAACGTACAAAACAAGAGATTGGAGACATCAAGATTTTGGACGAATTTTTTAAGAATTTTTCAAATTTTCAGATAGGAGGTTCCATATAAGGTCAAAAACTACATACTCAGATCTTCACCAAACATTGCAGGGATACATTGGATGTCAAGACACGTGGAAAAAACGTACAAAACAAGAGATTGGAGACATCAAGATTTTGGAGGATTTTTTTAAGAATTTTCAAATTTTCAGATAGGAGGTTCCAGATAAGGTCAAAAACTACATACTCAGATCTTCACCAAACTCTGCAGGGATACATTGTATGTCAAGACACGTGGAAAAAACATACAAAACATAGGATTGGGGACATCAAGATTTTGTTAATTTTTTTTAAGAATTTTCAAATTTTCAGATAGGAGGTTCCATATAAGGTCAAAAACTACATACTCAGATCTTCACCAAACATTGCAGGGATACATTGTATGTCAAGACACGTGGAAAGAACGTACAAAACAAGAGATTGGAGACATCAAGATTTTGGACGAATTTTTTAAGAATTTTCAAATTTTCAGATAGGAGGTTCCAGATAAGGTCAAAAACTACATACTCAGATCTTCACCAAACGTTGCAGGGATACTTTGCATGTCAAGACACGTGGAAAAAACGTACAAAACAAGAGATTGGAGACATCAAGATTTTCGACGAATTTTTTAAGAATTTTCAAATTTTCAGATGGGAGGTTCCAGATAAGGTCAAAAACTACATACTCAGATCTTCACCAAACTCTGCAGGGATACATTGGATGTCAAGACACGTGGAAAAAACATACAAAACATAGGATTGGGGACATCAAGATTTTGGTCAAATTTTTTAAGAATTTTCAAATTTTCAGATAGGAGGTTCCATATAAGGTCAAAAACTACATACTCAGATCTTCACCAAACTTTGCATGGATACATTATGTGTCAAGACACGTGGAAAAAACGTACAAAACAAGAGATTGGAGACATCAAGATTTTGGTCGAATTTTTTAAGAATTTTAAAATTTCAGATGGGAGGTTCCAGATAAGGTCAAAAACTACATACTCAGATCTTCACCAAACTTTGCAGGTATACATTGGATGTCAAGACACGTGGAAAAAACGTACAAAACAAGAGATTGGAGACATCAAGATTTTGGACGAATTTTTTAACAATTTTCAAATTTTCAGAAAGGATGTTCCAGATAAAGTCAAAAACGACATACTCAGATCTTCACCAAACTTTGCAGGGATACATTGGATATCAAGACACGTGGAAAAAACGTACAAAACAAGAGATTGGAGACATCAAGATTTTGGACGAATTTTTTTAAGAATTTTCAAATTTTCAGATAGGAGGTTCCAGATAAGGTCAAAAACTACATACTCAGATCTTCACCAAACTTTGCAGGGATACATTGGATGTCAAGACACGTGGAAAAAACGTACAAAACAAGAGATTGGGGTCATCAAGATTTTGGACGGATTTTTTAGGAATTTTCAAATTTTCAGATGGGAGGTTCCAGATAAGGTCAAAAACTACATACTCAGATCTTCACCAAACATTGCAGGGATACATTGGATGTCAAGACACGTGGAAAAAACGTACAAAACAAGAGATTGGAGACATCAAGATTTTGGACGAATTTTTTAAGAATTTTCAAATTTTCAGATAGGAGGTTCCAGATGAGGTCAAAAACTACATACTCAGATCTTCACCAAACTTTGCAGGAATACTTTGCATGTCAAGACACGTGGAAAAAACGTACAAAACAAGAGATCGGAGACATCAAGATTTTTGACGAATTTTTTAAGAATTTTCAAATTTTCAGATCGGAGGTTCCAGATAAGGTCAAAAACGACATACTCAGATCTTCACCAAACTTTGCAGGGATACATTGGATATCAAGACACGTGGAAAAAACGTACAAAACAAGAGATTGGAGACATCAAGATTTTGGACGAATTTTTTAAGAATTTTCAAATTTTCAGATAGGAGGTTCCAGATAAGGTCAAAAACTACATACTCAGATCTTCACCAAACTTTGCAGGGATACATTGGATGTCAAGACACGTTAAAAAAACGTACAAAACAAGAGATTGGAGACATCAAGATTTTGGACGATTTTTTAAAGAATTTTCAAATTTTCAGAAATGCGGTTCCAGATAAGGTCAAAAACTACATACTCAGATCTTCACCAAACTTTGCAGGGATACATTGGATGTCAAGACACGTGGAAAAAACGTACAAAACAAGAGATTGGGGTCAACAAGATTTTGGACGGATTTTTTAGGAATTTTCAAATTTTCAGATGGGAGGTTCCAGATAAGGTCAAAAACATACTCAGATCTTCACCAAACTCTGCAGGGATACATTGTATGTCAAGACACGTGGAAAAAACATACAAAACATAGGATTGGGGACATCAAGATTTTGTTAAATTTTTTTAAGAATTTTCAAATTTTCAGATAGGAGGTTCCATATAAGGTCAAAAACTACATACTCAGATCTTCACCAAACATTGCAGGGATACATTGGATGTCAAGACACGTGGAAAGAACGTACAAAACAAGAGATTGGAGACATCAAGATTTTGGACGAATTTTTTAAGAATTTTCAAATTTTCAGATAGGAGGTTCCATATAAGGTCAAAAACTACATACTCAGATCTTCACCAAACATTGCAGGGATACATTGGATGTCAACACACGTGGAAAAAACGTACAAAACAAGAGATTGGAGACATCAAGATTTTGGACGAATTTTTTAAGAATTTTCAAATTTTCAGATAGGAGGTTCCAGATAAGGTCAATAACTACATACTCAGATCTTCACCAAACTTTGAATGGATACATTATGTGTCAAGACACGTGGAAAAAACGTACAAAACAAGAGATTGGAGACATCAAGATTTTGGTCGAATTTTTTAAGAATTTTCAAATTTTCAGATGGGAGGTTCCAGATAAGGTCAAAAACTACATACTCAGATCTTCACCAAACTTTGCAGGGATACATTGGATGTCAAGACACGTGGAAAAAACGTACAAAACAAGAGATAGGAGACATCAAGATTTTGGACGAATTTTTTAACAATTTTCAAATTTTCAGAAAGGATGTTCCAGATAAGGTCAAAAACGACATACTCAGTTCTTCACCAAACTTTGCAGGGATACATTGGATATCAAGACACGTGGAAAAAACGTACAAAACAAGAGATTGGAGACATCAAGATTTTGGACGAATTTTTTAAGAATTTTCAAATTTTCAGATAGGAGGTTCCAGATAAGGTCAAAAACTACATACTCAGATCTTCACCAAACTTTGCAGGGATACATTGGATGTCAAGACACGTGGAAAAAACGTACAAAACAAGAGATTGGGGTCATCAAGATTTTGGACGGATTTTTTAGGAATTTTCAAATTTTCAGATGGGAGGTTCCAGATAAGGTCAAAAACTACATACTCACATCTTCACCAAACATTGCAGGGATACATTGGATGTCAAGACACGTGGAAAAAACGTACAAAACAAGAGATTGGAGACATCAAGATTTTGGACGAATTTTTTAAGAATTTTCAAATTTTCAGATAGGAGGTTCCAGATGAGGTCAAAAACTACATACTCAGATCTTCACCAAACTTTGCAGGAATACTTTGCATGTCAAGACACGTGGAAAAAACGTACAAAACAAGAGATCGGAGACATCAAGATTTTCGACGAATTTTTTAAGAATTTTCAAATTTTCAGATGGGAGGTTCCATATAAGGTCAAAAACTACATACTCAGATCTTCACCAAACTTTGCATGGATACATTGGATGTCAAGACACGTGGAAAAAACGTACAAAACAAGAAATTGGAGACATCAAGATTTTGGACGAATTTTTTAAGAATTTTCAAATTTTCAGAAAGGAGGTTCCGTATAAGGTCAAAAACTACATACTCAGATCTTCACCAAACTTTGCAGGGATACATTGGATGTCAAGACACGTGGAAAAAACGTACAAAACAAGAGATTGGGGTCATCAAGATTTTGGACGAATTTTTTAAGAATTTTCAAATTTTCAGAAAGGAGGTTCCATATAAGGTCAAAAACTACATACTCAGATCTTCACCAAACTTTGCAGGGATACATTGGATGTCAAGACACGTGGAAAAAACGTACAAAACAAGAGATTGGAGACATCAAGATTTTCGACAAATTTTTTAAGAATTTTCAAATTTTCAGATGGGAGGTTCCAGATAAGGTCAAAAACGACATACTCAGATCTTCACCAAACTTTGCAGGGATACATTGAATGTCAAGACACGTGGAAAAAACGTACAAAACAAGAGATTGGGGTCATCAAGATTTTGCACGGATTTTTTAGGAATTTTCGAATTTTCAGATGGGAGGTTCCAGATAAGGTCAAAAACTACATACTCAGATCTTCACCAAACTTTGCATGGATACATTATGTGTCAAGACACGTGGAAAAAACGTACAAAACAAGAGATTGGAGACATCAAGATTTTGGTCGAATTTTTTAAGATTTTTCAAATTTTCAGATGGGAGGTTCCAGATAAGGTCAAAAACAACATACTCAGATCTTCACCAAACTTTGCAGGGATACATTGGATGTCAAGACACGTGGAAAAAACGTACAAAACAAGAGATAGGAGACATCAAGATTTTGGACGAATTTTTTAACAATTTTCAAATTTTCAGAAAGGATGTTCCAGATAAGGTCAAAAACGACAAACTCAGATCTTCACCAAACTTTAGAGGGATACATTGGATGTCAAGACACGTGGAAAAAACGTACAAAACAAGAGATTGGAGACATCAAGATTTTGGACGAATTTTTTAAGAATTTTCAAATTTTCAGATAGGAGGTTCCAGATAAGGTCAAAAACTACATACTCAGATCTTCACCAAACTTTGCAGGGATACATTGGATGTCAAGACACGTGGAAAAACCGTACAAAACAAGAGATTGGAGACATCAAGATTTTGGACGATTTTTTAAAGAATTTTCAAATTTTCAGAAATGCGGTTCCAGATAAGGTCAAAAACTACATACTCAGATCTTCACCAAACTTTGCAGGGATACATTGGATGTCAAGACACGTGGAAAAAACGTACAAAACAAGAGATTGGGGTCAACAAGATTTTGGACGGATTTTTTAGGAATTTTCAAATTTTCAGATGGGAGGTTCCAGATAAGGTCAAAAACTACATACTCAGATCTTCACCAAACTCTGCAGGGATACATTGTATGTCAAGACACGTGGAAAAAACATACAAAACATAGGATTTGGGACATCAAGATTTTGTTAAATTTTTTTTAAGAATTTTCAAATTTTCAGATGGGAGGTTCCATATAAGGTCAAAAACTACATACTCAGATCTTCACCAAACATTGCAGGGTTACATTGGATGTCAAGACACGTGGAAAGAACGTACAAAACAAGAGATTGGAGACATCAAGATTTTGGACGAATTTTTTAAGAATTTTTCAAATTTTCAGATAGGAGGTTCCATATAAGGTCAAAAACTACATACTCAGATCTTCACCAAACATTGCAGGGATACATTGGATGTCAAGACACGTGGAAAAAACGTACAAAACAAGAGATTGGAGACATCAAGATTTTGGAGGATTTTTTTAAGAATTTTCAAATTTTCAGATAGGAGGTTCCAGATAAGGTCAAAAACTACATACTCAGATCTTCACCAAACGTTTCAGGGATACTTTGCATGTCAAGACACGTGGAAAAAACGTACAAAACAAGAGATTGGAGACATCAAGATTTTCGACGATTTTTTTAAGAATTTTCAAATTTTCAGATGGGAGGTTCCAGATAAGGTCAAAAACTACATACTCAGATCTTCACCAAACTCTGCAGGGATACATTGGATGTCAAGACACGTGGAAAAAACATACAAAACATAGGATTGGGGACATCAAGATTTTGGTCAAATTTTTTAAGAATTTTCAAATTTTCAGATAGGAGGTTCCATATAAGGTCAAAAACTACATACTCAGATCTTCACCAAACTTTGCAGGGATACATTATGTGTCAAGACACGTGGAAAAAACGTACAAAACAAGAGATTGAAGACATCAAGATTTTGGTCGAATTTTTTAAGAATTTTCAAATTTTCAGATGGGAGGTTCCAGATAAGGTCAAAAACTACATACTCAGATTTTCACCAAACTTTGCAGGGATACATTGGATGTCAAGACACGTGGAAAAAACGTACAAAACAAGAGATAGGAGACATCAAGATTTTGGACGAATTTTTTAACAATTTTCAAATTTTCAGAAAGGATGTTCCAGATAAGGTCAAAAACGACATACTCAGATCTTCACCAAACTTTGCAGGGATACATTGGATATCAAGACACGTGGAAAAAACGTACAAAACAAGAGATTGGAGACATCAAGATTTTGGACGAATTTTTTAAGAATTTTCAAATTTTCAGATAGGAGGTTCCAGATAAGGTCAAAAACTACATACTCAGATCTTCACCAAACTTTGCAGGGATACATTGGATGTCAAGACACGTGGAAAAAACGTACAAAACAAGAGATTGGGGTCATCAAGATTTTGGACGGATTTTTTAGGAATTTTCAAATTTTCAGATGGGAGGTTCCAGATAAGGTCAAAAACTACATACTCAGATCTTCACCAAACATTGCAGGGATACATTGGATGTCAAGACACGTGGAAAAAACGTACAAAACAAGAGATTGGAGACATCAAGATTTTGGACGAATTTTTTAAGAATTTTCAAATTTTCAGATAGGAGGTTCCAGATGAGGTCAAAAACTACATACTCAGATCTTCACCAAACTTTGCAGGAATACTTTGCATGTCAAGACACGTGGAAAAAACGTACAAAACAAGAGATCGGAGACATCAAGATTTTTGACGAATTTTTTAAGAATTTTCAAATTTTCAGATCGGAGGTTCCAGATAAGGTCAAAAACGACATACTCAGATCTTCACCAAACTTTGCAGGGATACATTGGATATCAAGACACGTGGAAAAAACGTACAAAACAAGAGATTGGAGACATCAAGATTTTGGACGAATTTTTTAAGAATTTTCAAATTTTCAGATAGGAGGTTCCAGATAAGGTCAAAAACTACATACTCAGATCTTCACCAAACTTTGCAGGGATACATTGGATGTCAAGACACGTTAAAAAAACGTACAAAACAAGAGATTGGAGACATCAAGATTTTGGACGATTTTTTAAAGAATTTTCAAATTTTCAGAAATGCGGTTCCAGATAAGGTCAAAAACTACATACTCAGATCTTCACCAAACTTTGCAGGGATACATTGGATGTCAAGATACGTGGAAAAAACGTACAAAACAAGAGATTGGGGTCAACAAGATTTTGGACGGATTTTTTAGGAATTTTCAAATTTTCAGATGGGAGGTTCCAGATAAGGTCAAAAACTACATACTCAGATCTTCACCAAACATTGCAGGGATACATTGGATGTCAAGACACGTGGAAAGAACGTACAAAACAAGAGATTGGAGACATCAAGATTTTGGACGATTTTTTTAAGAATTTTCAAATTTTCAGATAGGAGGTTCCATATAAGGTCAAAAACTACATACTCAGATCTTCACCAAACATTGCAGGGATACATTGGATGTCAACACACGTGGAAAAAACGTAAAAAACAAGAGATTGGAGACATCAAGATTTTGGACGAATTTTTTAAGAATTTTCAAATTTTCAGATAGGAGGTTCCAGATAAGGACAATAACTACATACTCAGATCTTCACCAAACTTTGAATGGATACATTATGTGTCAAGACACGTGGAAAAAACGTACAAAACAAGAGATTGGAGACATCAAGATTTTGGTCGAATTTTTTAAGAATTTTCAAATTTTCAGATGGGAGGTTCCAGATAAGGTCAAAAACTACATACTCAGATCTCCACCAAATTTTGCAGGGATACATTGGATGTCAAGACACGTGGAAAAAACGTACAAAACAAGAGATAGGAGACATCAAGATTTTGGACGAATTTTTTAACAATTTTCAAATTTTCAGAAAGGATGTTCCAGATAAGGTCAAAAACGACATACTCAGTTCTTCACCAAACTTTGCAGGGATACATTGGATATCAAGACACGTGGAAAAAACGTACAAAACAAGAGATTGGAGACATCAAGATTTTGGACGAATTTTTTAAGAATTTTCAAATTTTCAGATAGGAGGTTCCAGATAAGGTCAAAAACTACATACTCAGATCTTCACCAAACTTTGCAGGGATACATTGGATGTCAAGACACGTGGAAAAAACGTACAAAACAAGAGATTGGGGTCATCAAGATTTTGGACGGATTTTTTAGGAATTTTCAAATTTTCAGATGGGAGGTTCCAGATAAGGTCAAAAACTACATACTCAGATCTTCACCAAACATTGCAGGGATACATTGGATGTCAAGACACGTGGAAAAAACGTACAAAACAAGAGATTGGAGACATCAAGATTTTGGACGAATTTTTTAAGAATTTTCAAATTTTCAGATAGGAGGTTCCAGATGAGGTCAAAAACTACATACTCAGATCTTCACCAAACTTTGCAGGAATACTTTGCATGTCAAGACACGTGGAAAAAACGTACAAAACAAGAGATCGGAGACATCAAGATTTTCGACGAATTTTTTAAGAATTTTCAAATTTTCAGATGGGAGGTTCCATATAAGGTCAAAAACTACATACTTAGATCTTCACCAAACTTTGCATGGATACATTGGATGTCAAGACACGTGGAAAAAACGTACAAAACAAGAGATTGGAGACATCAAGATTTTCGACAAATTTTTTAAGAATTTTCAAATTTTCAGATGGGAGGTTCCAGATAAGGTCAAAAACGACATACTCAGATCTTCACCAAACTTTGCAGGGATACATTGAATGTCAAGACACGTGGAAAAAACGTACATAACAAGAGATTGGGGTCATCAAGATTTTGCACGGATTTTTTAGGAATTTTCGAATTTTCAGATGGGAGGTTCCAGATAAGGTCAAAAACTACATACTCAGATCTTCACCAAACTTTGCATGGATACATTATGTGTCAAGACACGTGGAAAAAACGTACAAAACAAGAGATTGGAGACATCAAGATTTTGGTCGAATTTTTTAAGATTTTTCAAATTTTCAGATGGGAGGTTCCAGATAAGGTCAAGAACTACATACTCAGATCTTCACCAAACTTTGCAGGGATACATTGGATGTCAAGACACGTGGAAAAAACGTACAAAACAAGAGATAGGAGACATCAAGATTTTGGACGAATTTTTTAACAATTTTCAAATTTTCAGAAAGGATGTTCCAGATAAGGTCAAAAACGACAAACTCAGATCTTCACCAAACTTTGCAGGGATACATTGGATGTCAAGACACGTGGAAAAAACGTACAAAACAAGAGATTGGAGACATCAAGATTTTGGACGAATTTTTTAAGAATTTTCAAATTTTCAGATAGGAGGTTCCAGATAAGGTCAAAAACTACATACTCAGATCTTCACCAAACTTTGCAGGGATACATTGGATGTCAAGACACGTGGAAAAACCGTACAAAACAAGAGATTGGAGACATCAAGATTTTGGACGATTTTTTAAAGAATTTTCAAATTTTCAGAAATGCGGTTCCAGATAAGGTCAAAAACTACATACTCAGATCTTCACCAAACTTTGCAGGGATACATTGGATGTCAAGACACGTGGAAAAAACGTACAAAACAAGAGATTGGGGTCAACAAGATTTTGGACGGATTTTTTAGGAATTTTCAAATTTTCAGATGGGAGGTTCCAGATAAGGTCAAAAACTACATACTCAGATCTTCACCAAACTCTGCAGGGATACATTGTATGTCAAGACACGTGGAAAAAACATACAAAACATAGGATTTGGGACATCAAGATTTTGTTAAATTTTTTTAAGAATTTTCAAATTTTCAGATGGGAGGTTCCATATAAGGTCAAAAACTACATACTCAGATCTTCACCAAACATTGCAGGGTTACATTGGATGTCAAGACACGTGGAAAGAACGTACAAAACAAGAGATTGGAGACATCAAGATTTTGGACGAATTTTTTAAGAATTTTCAAATTTTCAGATAGGAGGTTCCATATAAGGTCAAAAACTACATACTCAGATCTTCACCAAACATTGCAGGGATACATTGGATGTCAAGACACGTGGAAAAAACGTACAAAACAAGAGATTGGAGACATCAAGATTTTGGAGGATTTTTTTAAGAATTTTCAAATTTTCAGATAGGAGGTTCCAGATAAGGTCAAAAACTACATACTCAGATCTTCACCAAACGTTTCAGGGATACTTTGCATGTCAAGACACGTGGAAAAAACGTACAAAACAAGAGATTGGAGACATCAAGATTTTCGACGATTTTTTTAAGAATTTTCAAATTTTCAGATGGGAGGTTCCAGATAAGGTCAAAAACTACATACTCAGATCTTCACCAAACTCTGCAGGGATACATTGGATGTCAAGACACGTGGAAAAAACATACAAAACATAGGATTGGGGACATCAAGATTTTGGTCAAATTTTTTAAGAATTTTCAAATTTTCAGATAGGAGGTTCCATATAAGGTCAAAAACTACATACTCAGATCTTCACCAAACTTTGCAGGGATACATTATGTGTCAAGACACGTGGAAAAAACGTACAAAACAAGAGATTGAAGACATCAAGATTTTGGTCGAATTTTTTAAGAATTTTCAAATTTTCAGATGGGAGGTTCCAGATAAGGTCAAAAACTACATACTCAGATCTTCACCAAACTTTGCAGGGATACATTGGATGTCAAGACACGTGGAAAAAACGTACAAAACAAGAGATAGGAGACATCAAGATTTTGGACGAATTTTTTAACAATTTTCAAATTTTCAGAAAGGATGTTCCAGATAAGGTCAAAAACGACATACTCAGATCTTCACCAAACTTTGCAGTTATACATTGGATATCAAGACACGTGGAAAAAACGTACAAAACAAGAGATTGGAGACATCAAGATTTTGGACGAATTTTTTAAGAATTTTCAAATTTTCAGATAGGAGGTTCCAGATAAGGTCAAAAACTACATACTCAGATCTTCACCAAACTTTGCAGGGATACATTGGATGTCAAGACACGTGGAAAAAACGTACAAAACAAGAGATTGGGGTCATCAAGATTTTGGACGGATTTTTTAGGAATTTTCAAATTTTCAGATGGGAGGTTCCAGATAAGGTCAAAAACTACATACTCAGATCTTCACCAAACATTGCAGGGATACATTGGATGTCAAGACACGTGGAAAAAACGTACAAAACAAGAGATTGGAGACATCAAGATTTTGGACGAATTTTTTAAGAATTTTCAAATTTTCAGATAGGAGGTTCCAGATGAGGTCAAAAACTACATACTCAGATCTTCACCAAACTTTGCAGGAATACTTTGCATGTCAAGACACGTGGAAAAAACGTACAAAACAAGAGATCGGAGACATCAAGATTTTCGACGAATTTTTTAAGAATTTTCAAATTTTCAGATGGGAGGTTCCAGATAAGGTCAAAAACGACATACTCAGATCTTCACCAAACTTTGCATGGATACATTGGATGTCAAGACACGTGGAAAAAACATACAAAACATAGGATTGGTGACATCAAGATTTTCGACGAATTTTTTAAGAATTTTCAAATTTTCAGATAGGAGGTTCCATATAAGGTCAAAAACTACATGCTCAGATCTTCACCAAACTTTGCAGGGATACATTGGATGTCAAGACACGTGGAAAAAACGTACAAAACAAGAGATTGGAGACATCAAGATTATGGACGAATTTTTTGAGAATTTTCAAATTTTCAGATAGGAGGTTCCATATAAGGTCAAAAACTACATACTCAGATCTTCACCAAACTTTGCAGGGATACATTGGATGTCAAGAAACGTGGAAAAAACGTACAAAACAAGAGATTGGAGACATAAAGATTTTCGACGAATTTTTTAAGAATTTTCAAATTTTCAGAAAGGATGTTCCAGATAAGGTCAAAAACGACATACTCAGATCTTCACTAACTTTGCAGGGATACATTGGAGGTCGAGACACGTGGAAAAAACGTACAAAACAAGAGATTGGAGACATCAAGATTTTGGACGAATTTTTGAAGAATTTTCAAATTTTCAGATAGGAGGTTCCAGATAAGGTCAAAAACTACATACTCAGATCTTCACCAAACGTTGCAGGGATACTTTGCATGTCAAGACACGTGGAAAAAACGTACAAAACAAGAGATTGGAGACATCAAGATTTTCGACGAATTTTTTAAGAATTTTCAAATTTTCGGATGGGAGGTTCCAGATAAGGTCAAAAACGACATACTCAGATCTTCACCAAACTTTGCATGGATACATTGGATGTCAAGACACGTGGAAAAAACGTACAAAACAAGAGATTGGAGACATCAAGATTTTGGACGAATTTTTTAAGAATTCTCAAATTTTCAGAAAGGAGGTTCCATATAAGGTCAAAAACTACATACTCAGATCTTCACCAAACTTTGCAGGGATACATTGGATGTCAAGACACGTGGAAAAAACGTACAAAACAAGAGATTGGGGTCTTCAAGATTTTGGACGAATTTTTTAAGAATTTTCAAATTTTCAGAAAGGAGGTTCCATATAAGGTCAAAAACTACATACTCAGATCTTCACCAAACTTTGCAGGGATACATTGAATGTCAAGACACGTGGAAAAAACGTACAAAACAAGAGATTGTGGTCATCAAGATTTTGGACGGATTTTTTAGGAATTTTCAAATTTTCAGATGGGAGGTTCCAGATAAGGTCAAAAACTACATACTCAGATCTTCACCAAACTTTGCAGGGATACATTGGATGTCAAGACACGTGGAAAAAACGTACAAAACAAGAGATTGGAGACATCAAGATTTTGGACGAATTTTTTAAGAATTTTCAAATTTTCAGATAGGAGGTTCCATATAAGGTCAAAAACTACATACTCAGATCTTCACCAAACTTTGCATGGATACATTATGTGTCAAGACACGTGGAAAAAACGTACAAAACAAGAGATTGGAGACATCAAGATTTTGGTCGAATTTTTTAAGAATTTTCAAATTTTCAGATGGGAGGTTCCAGATAAAGTCAAAAACTACATACTCAGATCTTCACCAAACTTTGCAGGGATACATTGGATGTCAAGACACGTGGAAAAAACGTACAAAACAAGAGATAGGAGACATCAAGATTTTGGACGAATTTTTTAACATTTTTCAAATTTTCAGAAAGGATGTTCCAGATAAGGTCAAAAACGACATACTCAGATCTTCACCAAACTTTGCATTGATACATTGGATATCAAGACACGTGGAAAAAACGTACAAAACAAGAGATTGGAGACATCAAGATTTTGGACGAATTTTTTAAGAATTTTCAAATTTTCAGATAGGAGGTTCCAGATAAGGTCAAAAACAACATACTCAGATCTTCACCAAACTTTGCAGGGATACATTGGATGTCAAGACACGTGGAAAAAACGTACAAAACAAGAGATAGGAGACATCAAGATTTTGGACGAATTTTTTAACAATTTTCAAATTTTCAGAAAGGATGTTCCAGATAAGGTCAAAAACGACAAACTCAGATCTTCACCAAACTTTAGAGGGATACATTGGATGTCAAGACACGTGGAAAAAACGTACAAAACAAGAGATTGGAGACATCAAGATTTTGGACGAATTTTTTAAGAATTTTCAAATTTTCAGATAGGAGGTTCCAGATAAGGTCAAAAACTACATACTCAGATCTTCACCAAACTTTGCAGGGATACATTGGATGTCAAGACACGTGGAAAAACCGTACAAAACAAGAGATTGGAGACATCAAGATTTTGGACGATTTTTTAAAGAATTTTCAAATTTTCAGAAATGCGGTTCCAGATAAGGTCAAAAACTACATACTCAGATCTTCACCAAACTTTGCAGGGATACATTGGATGTCAAGACACGTGGAAAAAACGTACAAAACAAGAGATTGGGGTCAACAAGATTTTGGACGGATTTTTTAGGAATTTTCAAATTTTCAGATGGGAGGTTCCAGATAAGGTCAAAAACTACATACTCAGATCTTCACCAAACTCTGCAGGGATACATTGTATGTCAAGACACGTGGAAAAAACATACAAAACATAGGATTTGGGACATCAAGATTTTGTTAAATTTTTTTTAAGAATTTTCAAATTTTCAGATGGGAGGTTCCATATAAGGTCAAAAACTACATACTCAGATCTTCACCAAACATTGCAGGGTTACATTGGATGTCAAGACACGTGGAAAGAACGTACAAAACAAGAGATTGGAGACATCAAGATTTTGGACGAATTTTTTAAGAATTTTTCAAATTTTCAGATAGGAGGTTCCATATAAGGTCAAAAACTACATACTCAGATCTTCACCAAACATTGCAGGGATACATTGGATGTCAAGACACGTGGAAAAAACGTACAAAACAAGAGATTGGAGACATCAAGATTTTGGAGGATTTTTTTAAGAATTTTCAAATTTTCAGATAGGAGGTTCCAGATAAGGTCAAAAACTACATACTCAGATCTTCACCAAACGTTTCAGGGATACTTTGCATGTCAAGACACGTGGAAAAAACGTACAAAACAAGAGATTGGAGACATCAAGATTTTCGACGATTTTTTTAAGAATTTTCAAATTTTCAGATGGGAGGTTCCAGATAAGGTCAAAAACTACATACTCAGATCTTCACCAAACTCTGCAGGGATACATTGGATGTCAAGACACGTGGAAAAAACATACAAAACATAGGATTGGGGACATCAAGATTTTGGTCAAATTTTTTAAGAATTTTCAAATTTTCAGATAGGAGGTTCCATATAAGGTCAAAAACTACATACTCAGATCTTCACCAAACTTTGCAGGGATACATTATGTGTCAAGACACGTGGAAAAAACGTACAAAACAAGAGATTGAAGACATCAAGATTTTGGTCGAATTTTTTAAGAATTTTCAAATTTTCAGATGGGAGGTTCCAGATAAGGTCAAAAACTACATACTCAGATTTTCACCAAACTTTGCAGGGATACATTGGATGTCAAGACACGTGGAAAAAACGTACAAAACAAGAGATAGGAGACATCAAGATTTTGGACGAATTTTTTAACAATTTTCAAATTTTCAGAAAGGATGTTCCAGATAAGGTCAAAAACGACATACTCAGATCTTCACCAAACTTTGCAGGGATACATTGGATATCAAGACACGTGGAAAAAACGTACAAAACAAGAGATTGGAGACATCAAGATTTTGGACGAATTTTTTAAGAATTTTCAAATTTTCAGATAGGAGGTTCCAGATAAGGTCAAAAACTACATACTCAGATCTTCACCAAACTTTGCAGGGATACATTGGATGTCAAGACACGTGGAAAAAACGTACAAAACAAGAGATTGGGGTCATCAAGATTTTGGACGGATTTTTTAGGAATTTTCAAATTTTCAGATGGGAGGTTCCAGATAAGGTCAAAAACTACATACTCAGATCTTCACCAAACATTGCAGGGATACATTGGATGTCAAGACACGTGGAAAAAACGTACAAAACAAGAGATTGGAGACATCAAGATTTTGGACGAATTTTTTAAGAATTTTCAAATTTTCAGATAGGAGGTTCCAGATGAGGTCAAAAACTACATACTCAGATCTTCACCAAACTTTGCAGGAATACTTTGCATGTCAAGACACGTGGAAAAAACGTACAAAACAAGAGATCGGAGACATCAAGATTTTTGACGAATTTTTTAAGAATTTTCAAATTTTCAGATCGGAGGTTCCAGATAAGGTCAAAAACGACATACTCAGATCTTCACCAAACTTTGCAGGGATACATTGGATATCAAGACACGTGGAAAAAACGTACAAAACAAGAGATTGGAGACATCAAGATTTTGGACGAATTTTTTAAGAATTTTCAAATTTTCAGATAGGAGGTTCCAGATAAGGTCAAAAACTACATACTCAGATCTTCACCAAACTTTGCAGGGATACATTGGATGTCAAGACACGTTAAAAAAACGTACAAAACAAGAGATTGGAGACATCAAGATTTTGGACGATTTTTTAAAGAATTTTCAAATTTTCAGAAATGCGGTTCCAGATAAGGTCAAAAACTACATACTCAGATCTTCACCAAACTTTGCAGGGATACATTGGATGTCAAGATACGTGGAAAAAACGTACAAAACAAGAGATTGGGGTCAACAAGATTTTGGACGGATTTTTTAGGAATTTTCAAATTTTCAGATGGGAGGTTCCAGATAAGGTCAAAAACTACATACTCAGATCTTCACCAAACATTGCAGGGATACATTGGATGTCAAGACACGTGGAAAGAACGTACAAAACAAGAGATTGGAGACATCAAGATTTTGGACGATTTTTTTAAGAATTTTCAAATTTTCAGATAGGAGGTTCCATATAAGGTCAAAAACTACATACTCAGATCTTCACCAAACATTGCAGGGATACATTGGATGTCAACACACGTGGAAAAAACGTAAAAAACAAGAGATTGGAGACATCAAGATTTTGGACGAATTTTTTAAGAATTTTCAAATTTTCAGATAGGAGGTTCCAGATAAGGACAATAACTACATACTCAGATCTTCACCAAACTTTGAATGGATACATTATGTGTCAAGACACGTGGAAAAAACGTACAAAACAAGAGATTGGAGACATCAAGATTTTGGTCGAATTTTTTAAGAATTTTCAAATTTTCAGATGGGAGGTTCCAGATAAGGTCAAAAACTACATACTCAGATCTCCACCAAATTTTGCAGGGATACATTGGATGTCAAGACACGTGGAAAAAACGTACAAAACAAGAGATAGGAGACATCAAGATTTTGGACGAATTTTTTAACAATTTTCAAATTTTCAGAAAGGATGTTCCAGATAAGGTCAAAAACGACATACTCAGTTCTTCACCAAACTTTGCAGGGATACATTGGATATCAAGACACGTGGAAAAAACGTACAAAACAAGAGATTGGAGACATCAAGATTTTGGACGAATTTTTTAAGAATTTTCAAATTTTCAGATAGGAGGTTCCAGATAAGGTCAAAAACTACATACTCAGATCTTCACCAAACTTTGCAGGGATACATTGGATGTCAAGACACGTGGAAAAAACGTACAAAACAAGAGATTGGGGTCATCAAGATTTTGGACGGATTTTTTAGGAATTTTCAAATTTTCAGATGGGAGGTTCCAGATAAGGTCAAAAACTACATACTCAGATCTTCACCAAACATTGCAGGGATACATTGGATGTCAAGACACGTGGAAAAAACGTACAAAACAAGAGATTGGAGACATCAAGATTTTGGACGAATTTTTTAAGAATTTTCAAATTTTCAGATAGGAGGTTCCAGATGAGGTCAAAAACTACATACTCAGATCTTCACCAAACTTTGCAGGAATACTTTGCATGTCAAGACACGTGGAAAAAACGTACAAAACAAGAGATCGGAGACATCAAGATTTTCGACGAATTTTTTAAGAATTTTCAAATTTTCAGATGGGAGGTTCCATATAAGGTCAAAAACTACATACTTAGATCTTCACCAAACTTTGCATGGATACATTGGATGTCAAGACACGTGGAAAAAACGTACAAAACAAGAGATTGGAGACATCAAGATTTTCGACAAATTTTTTAAGAATTTTCAAATTTTCAGATGGGAGGTTCCAGATAAGGTCAAAAACGACATACTCAGATCTTCACCAAACTTTGCAGGGATACATTGAATGTCAAGACACGTGGAAAAAACGTACATAACAAGAGATTGGGGTCATCAAGATTTTGCACGGATTTTTTAGGAATTTTCGAATTTTCAGATGGGAGGTTCCAGATAAGGTCAAAAACTACATACTCAGATCTTCACCAAACTTTGCATGGATACATTATGTGTCAAGACACGTGGAAAAAACGTACAAAACAAGAGATTGGAGACATCAAGATTTTGGTCGAATTTTTTAAGATTTTTCAAATTTTCAGATGGGAGGTTCCAGATAAGGTCAAGAACTACATACTCAGATCTTCACCAAACTTTGCAGGGATACATTGGATGTCAAGACACGTGGAAAAAACGTACAAAACAAGAGATAGGAGACATCAAGATTTTGGACGAATTTTTTAACAATTTTCAAATTTTCAGAAAGGATGTTCCAGATAAGGTCAAAAACGACAAACTCAGATCTTCACCAAACTTTGCAGGGATACATTGGATGTCAAGACACGTGGAAAAAACGTACAAAACAAGAGATTGGAGACATCAAGATTTTGGACGAATTTTTTAAGAATTTTCAAATTTTCAGATAGGAGGTTCCAGATAAGGTCAAAAACTACATACTCAGATCTTCACCAAACTTTGCAGGGATACATTGGATGTCAAGACACGTGGAAAAACCGTACAAAACAAGAGATTGGAGACATCAAGATTTTGGACGATTTTTTAAAGAATTTTCAAATTTTCAGAAATGCGGTTCCAGATAAGGTCAAAAACTACATACTCAGATCTTCACCAAACTTTGCAGGGATACATTGGATGTCAAGACACGTGGAAAAAACGTACAAAACAAGAGATTGGGGTCAACAAGATTTTGGACGGATTTTTTAGGAATTTTCAAATTTTCAGATGGGAGGTTCCAGATAAGGTCAAAAACTACATACTCAGATCTTCACCAAACTCTGCAGGGATACATTGTATGTCAAGACACGTGGAAAAAACATACAAAACATAGGATTTGGGACATCAAGATTTTGTTAAATTTTTTTAAGAATTTTCAAATTTTCAGATGGGAGGTTCCATATAAGGTCAAAAACTACATACTCAGATCTTCACCAAACATTGCAGGGTTACATTGGATGTCAAGACACGTGGAAAGAACGTACAAAACAAGAGATTGGAGACATCAAGATTTTGGACGAATTTTTTAAGAATTTTCAAATTTTCAGATAGGAGGTTCCATATAAGGTCAAAAACTACATACTCAGATCTTCACCAAACATTGCAGGGATACATTGGATGTCAAGACACGTGGAAAAAACGTACAAAACAAGAGATTGGAGACATCAAGATTTTGGAGGATTTTTTTAAGAATTTTCAAATTTTCAGATAGGAGGTTCCAGATAAGGTCAAAAACTACATACTCAGATCTTCACCAAACGTTTCAGGGATACTTTGCATGTCAAGACACGTGGAAAAAACGTACAAAACAAGAGATTGGAGACATCAAGATTTTCGACGATTTTTTTAAGAATTTTCAAATTTTCAGATGGGAGGTTCCAGATAAGGTCAAAAACTACATACTCAGATCTTCACCAAACTCTGCAGGGATACATTGGATGTCAAGACACGTGGAAAAAACATACAAAACATAGGATTGGGGACATCAAGATTTTGGTCAAATTTTTTAAGAATTTTCAAATTTTCAGATAGGAGGTTCCATATAAGGTCAAAAACTACATACTCAGATCTTCACCAAACTTTGCAGGGATACATTATGTGTCAAGACACGTGGAAAAAACGTACAAAACAAGAGATTGAAGACATCAAGATTTTGGTCGAATTTTTTAAGAATTTTCAAATTTTCAGATGGGAGGTTCCAGATAAGGTCAAAAACTACATACTCAGATCTTCACCAAACTTTGCAGGGATACATTGGATGTCAAGACACGTGGAAAAAACGTACAAAACAAGAGATAGGAGACATCAAGATTTTGGACGAATTTTTTAACAATTTTCAAATTTTCAGAAAGGATGTTCCAGATAAGGTCAAAAACGACATACTCAGATCTTCACCAAACTTTGCAGTTATACATTGGATATCAAGACACGTGGAAAAAACGTACAAAACAAGAGATTGGAGACATCAAGATTTTGGACGAATTTTTTAAGAATTTTCAAATTTTCAGATAGGAGGTTCCAGATAAGGTCAAAAACTACATACTCAGATCTTCACCAAACTTTGCAGGGATACATTGGATGTCAAGACACGTGGAAAAAACGTACAAAACAAGAGATTGGGGTCATCAAGATTTTGGACGGATTTTTTAGGAATTTTCAAATTTTCAGATGGGAGGTTCCAGATAAGGTCAAAAACTACATACTCAGATCTTCACCAAACATTGCAGGGATACATTGGATGTCAAGACACGTGGAAAAAACGTACAAAACAAGAGATTGGAGACATCAAGATTTTGGACGAATTTTTTAAGAATTTTCAAATTTTCAGATAGGAGGTTCCAGATGAGGTCAAAAACTACATACTCAGATCTTCACCAAACTTTGCAGGAATACTTTGCATGTCAAGACACGTGGAAAAAACGTACAAAACAAGAGATCGGAGACATCAAGATTTTCGACGAATTTTTTAAGAATTTTCAAATTTTCAGATGGGAGGTTCCAGATAAGGTCAAAAACGACATACTCAGATCTTCACCAAACTTTGCATGGATACATTGGATGTCAAGACACGTGGAAAAAACATACAAAACATAGGATTGGTGACATCAAGATTTTCGACGAATTTTTTAAGAATTTTCAAATTTTCAGATAGGAGGTTCCATATAAGGTCAAAAACTACATGCTCAGATCTTCACCAAACTTTGCAGGGATACATTGGATGTCAAGACACGTGGAAAAAACGTACAAAACAAGAGATTGGAGACATCAAGATTATGGACGAATTTTTTGAGAATTTTCAAATTTTCAGATAGGAGGTTCCATATAAGGTCAAAAACTACATACTCAGATCTTCACCAAACTTTGCAGGGATACATTGGATGTCAAGAAACGTGGAAAAAACGTACAAAACAAGAGATTGGAGACATAAAGATTTTCGACGAATTTTTTAAGAATTTTCAAATTTTCAGAAAGGATGTTCCAGATAAGGTCAAAAACGACATACTCAGATCTTCACTAACTTTGCAGGGATACATTGGAGGTCGAGACACGTGGAAAAAACGTACAAAACAAGAGATTGGAGACATCAAGATTTTGGACGAATTTTTGAAGAATTTTCAAATTTTCAGATAGGAGGTTCCAGATAAGGTCAAAAACTACATACTCAGATCTTCACCAAACGTTGCAGGGATACTTTGCATGTCAAGACACGTGGAAAAAACGTACAAAACAAGAGATTGGAGACATCAAGATTTTCGACGAATTTTTTAAGAATTTTCAAATTTTCGGATGGGAGGTTCCAGATAAGGTCAAAAACGACATACTCAGATCTTCACCAAACTTTGCATGGATACATTGGATGTCAAGACACGTGGAAAAAACGTACAAAACAAGAGATTGGAGACATCAAGATTTTGGACGAATTTTTTAAGAATTCTCAAATTTTCAGAAAGGAGGTTCCATATAAGGTCAAAAACTACATACTCAGATCTTCACCAAACTTTGCAGGGATACATTGGATGTCAAGACACGTGGAAAAAACGTACAAAACAAGAGATTGGGGTCTTCAAGATTTTGGACGAATTTTTTAAGAATTTTCAAATTTTCAGAAAGGAGGTTCCATATAAGGTCAAAAACTACATACTCAGATCTTCACCAAACTTTGCAGGGATACATTGAATGTCAAGACACGTGGAAAAAACGTACAAAACAAGAGATTGTGGTCATCAAGATTTTGGACGGATTTTTTAGGAATTTTCAAATTTTCAGATGGGAGGTTCCAGATAAGGTCAAAAACTACATACTCAGATCTTCACCAAACTTTGCAGGGATACATTGGATGTCAAGACACGTGGAAAAAACGTACAAAACAAGAGATTGGAGACATCAAGATTTTGGACGAATTTTTTAAGAATTTTCAAATTTTCAGATAGGAGGTTCCATATAAGGTCAAAAACTACATACTCAGATCTTCACCAAACTTTGCATGGATACATTATGTGTCAAGACACGTGGAAAAAACGTACAAAACAAGAGATTGGAGACATCAAGATTTTGGTCGAATTTTTTAAGAATTTTCAAATTTTCAGATGGGAGGTTCCAGATAAAGTCAAAAACTACATACTCAGATCTTCACCAAACTTTGCAGGGATACATTGGATGTCAAGACACGTGGAAAAAACGTACAAAACAAGAGATAGGAGACATCAAGATTTTGGACGAATTTTTTAACATTTTTCAAATTTTCAGAAAGGATGTTCCAGATAAGGTCAAAAACGACATACTCAGATCTTCACCAAACTTTGCATTGATACATTGGATATCAAGACACGTGGAAAAAACGTACAAAACAAGAGATTGGAGACATCAAGATTTTGGACGAATTTTTTAAGAATTTTCAAATTTTCAGATAGGAGGTTCCAGATAAGGTCAAAAACTACATACTCAGATCTTCACCAAACTTTGCAGGGATACATTGGATGTCAAGACACGTGGAAAAAACGTACAAAACAAGAGATTGGAGACATCAAGATTTTGGACGAATTTTTTAAGAATTTTCAAATTTTCAGATAGGAGGTTCCAGATGAGGTCAAAAACTACATACTCAGATCTTCACCAAACTTTGCAGGAATACTTTGCATGTCAAGACACGTGGAAAAAACGTACAAAACAAGAGATCGGAGACATCAAGATTTTCGACGAATTTTTTAAGAATTTTCAAATTTTCAGATGGGAGGTTCCAGATAAGGTCAAAAACGACATACTCAGATCTTCACCAAACTTTGCAGGGATCCATTGGAGGTCGAGACACGTGGAAAAAACGTACAAAACAAGAGATTGGAGACATCAAGATTTTGGACGAATTTTTTAAGAATTTTCAAATTTTCAGATAGGAGGTTCCATATAAGGTCAAAAACTAAATACTCAGATCTTCACCAAACTTTGCAGGGATACATTGGATGTCAAGACACGTGCAAAAAACGTACAAAACAAGAGATTGGAGACATCAAGATTTTGGACGATTTTTTTAAGAATTTTCAAATTTTCAGAAATGCGGTTCCAGATAAGGTCAAAAACTACATACTCAGATCTTCACCAAACTTTGCAGGGATACATTGGATGTCAAGACACGTGGAAAAAACGTACAAAACAAGAGATTCGGGTCAACAAGATTTTGGACGGATTTTTTAGGAATTTTCAAATTTTCAGATGGGAGGTTCCAGATAAGGTCAAAAACTACATACTCAGATCTTCACCAAACTCTGCAGGGATACATTGTATGTCAAGACACGTGGAAAAAACATACAAAACATAGGATTGGGGACATCAAGATTTTGTTAAATTCTTTTAAGAATTTTCAAATTTTCAGATAGGAGGTTCCATATAAGGTCAAAAACTACATACTCAGATCTTCACCAAACATTGCAGGGATACATTGGATGTCAAGACACGTGGAAGAACGTACAAAACAAGAGATTGGAGACATCAAGATTTTGGACGAATTTTTTAAGAATTTTCAAATTTTCAGATAGGAGGCTCCATATAAGGTCAAAAACTACATACTCAGATCTTCACCAAACATTGCAGGGATACATTGGATGTCAAGACACGTGGAAAAAACGTACAAAACAAGAGATTGGAGACATCAAGATTTTGGACGAATTTTTTAAGAATTTTCAAATTTTCAGATAGGAGGTTCCAGATAAGGTCAAAAACTACATACTCAGATCTTCACCAAACGTTGCAGGGATACTTTGCATGTCAAGACACGTGGAAAAAACGTACAAAACAAGAGATTGGAGACATCAAGATTTTCGACGAATTTTTTAAGAATTTTCAAATTTTCAGATGGGAGGTTCCAGATAAGGTCAAAAACTACATACTCAGATCTTCACCAAACTTTGCATGGATACATTGGATGTCAAGACACGTGGAAAAAACATACAAAACATAGGATTGGGGACATCAAGATTTTGGTCAAATTTTTTAAGAATTTTCAAATTTTCAGATAGTAGGTTCCATATAAGGTCAAAAACTACATACTCAGATCTTCACCAAACTTTGCATGGATACATTATGTGTCAAGACACGTGGAAAAAACGTACAAAACAAGAGATTGGAGACATCAAGATTTTGGTCGAATTTTTTAAGAATTTTCAAATTTTCAGATGGGAGGTTCCAGATAAGGTCAAAAACTACATACTCAGATCTTCACCAAACTTTGCAGGGATACATTGGATGTCAAGACACGTGGAAAAAAACGTACAAAACAAGAGATAGGAGACATCAAGATTTTGGACGAATTTTTTAACAATTTTCAAATTTTCAGAAAGGATGTTCCAGATAAGGTCAAAAACGACGTACTCAGATCTTCACCAAACTTTGCAGGGATACATTGGATATCAAGACACGTGGAAAAAACGTACAAAACAAGAGATTGGAGACATCAAGATTTTGGACGAATTTTTTAAGAATTTTCAAATTTTCAGATAGGAGGTTCCAGATAAGGTCAAAAACTACATACTCAGATCTTCACCAAACTTTGCAGGGATACATTGGATGTCAAGACACGTGGAAAAAACGTACAAAACAAGAGATTGGAGACATCAAGATTTTGGACGATTTTTTTAAGAATTTTCAAATTTTCAGAAATGCGGTTCCAGATAAGGTCAAAAACTACATACTCAGATCTTCACCAAACTTTGCAGGGATACATTGGATGTCAAGACACGTGGAAAAAACGTACAAAACAAGAGATTGGGGTCAACAAAATTTTGGACGGATTTTTTAGGAATTTTCAAATTTTCAGATGGGAGGTTCCAGATAAGGTCAAAAACTACATACTCAGATCTTCACCAAACTCTGCAGGGATACATTGTATGTCAAGACACTTGGAAAAAACATACAAAACATAGGATTGGGGACATCAAGATTTTGTTAAATTTTTTTAAGAATTTTCAAATTTTCAGATAGGAGGTTCCATATAAGGTCAAAAACTACATACTCAGATCTTCACCAAACATTGCAGGGATACATTGCATGTCAAGACACGTGGAAAGAACGTACAAAACAAGAGATTGGAGACATCAAGATTTTGGACGAATTTTTTAAGAATTTTCAAATTTTCAGATAGGAGGTTCCATATAAGGTCAAAAACTACATACTCAGATCTTCACCAAACATTGCAGGGATACATTGGATGTCAAGACACGTGGAAAAAACGTACAAAACAAGAGATTGGAGACATCAAGATTTTGGACGAATTTTTTAAGAATTTTCAAATTTTCAGATAGGAGGTTCCAGATAAGGTCAAAAACTACATACTCAGATCTTCACCAAACGTTGCAGGGATACTTTGCATGTCAAGACACGTGGAAAAAACGTACAAAACAAGAGATTGGAGACATCAAGATTTTCGACGAATTTTTTAAGAATTTTCAAATTTTCAGATGGGAGGTTCCAGATAAGGTCAAAAACTACATACTCAGATCTTCACCAAACTCTGCAGGGATACATTGGATGTCAAGACACGTGGAAAAAACATACAAAACATAGGATTGGGGACATCAAGATTTTGGTCAAATTTTTTAAGAATTTTCAAATTTTCAGATAGGAGGTTCCATATAAGGTCAAAAACTACATACTCAGATCTTCACCAAACTTTGCATGGATACATTATGTGTCAAGACACGTGGAAAAACGTACAAAACAAGAGATTGGAGACATCAAGATTTTGGTCGAATTTTTTAAGAATTTTCAAATTTTCAGATGGGAGGTTCCAGATAAGGTCAAAAACTACATACTCAGATCTTCACCAAACTTTGCAGGGATACATTGGATGTCAAGACACGTGGAAAAAACGTACAAAACAAGAGATAGGAGACATCAAGATTTTGGACGAATTTTTTAACAATTTTCAAATTTTCAGAAAGGATGTTCCAGATAAGGTCAAAAACGACATACTCAGATCTTCACCAAACTTTGCAGGGATACATTGGATATCAAGACACGTGGAAAAAACGTACAAAACAAGAGATTGGAGACATCAAGATTTTGGACGAATTTTTTAAGAATTTTCAAATTTTCAGATAGGAGGTTCCAGATAAGGTCAAAAACTACATACTCAGATCTTCACCAAACTTTGCAGGGATACATTGGATGTCAAGACACGTGGAAAAAACGTACAAAACAAGAGATTGGGGTCATCAAGATTTTGGACGGATTTTTTAGGAATTTTCAAATTTTCAGATGGGAGGTTCCAGATAAGGTCAAAAACTACATACTCAGATCTTCACCAAACATTGCAGGGATACATTGGATGTCAAGACACGTGGAAAAAACGTACAAAACAAGAGATTGGAGACATCAATATTTTGGACGAATTTTTAAAGAATTTTCAAATTTTCAGATAGGAGGTTCCAGATGAGGTCAAAAACTACATAGTCAGATCTTCACCAAACTTTGCAGGAATACTTTGCATGTCAAGACACGTGGAAAAAACGTACAAAACAAGAGATCGGAGACATCAAGATTTTCGACGAATTTTTTAAGAATTTTCAAATTTTCAGATGGGAGGTTCCAGATAAGGTCAAAAACGACATACTCAGATCTTCACCAAACTTTGCATGGATACATTGGATGTCAAGACACGTGGAAAAAACATACAAAACATAGGATTGGTGACATCAAGATTTTGGACGAATTTTTTAAGAATTTTCAAATTTTCAGATAGGAGGTTCCATATAAGGTCAAAAACTACATACTCAGATCTTCACCAAACTTTGCAGGGATACATTGGATGTCAAGACACGTGGAAAAAACGTACAAAACAAGAGATTGGAGACATCAAGATTTTCGACGAATTTTTTAAGAATTTTCAAATTTTCAGAAAGGATGTTCCAGATAAGGTCAAAAACGACATACTCAGATCTTCACCAAACTTTGCAGGGATACATTGGAGGTCGAGACACGTGGAAAAAACGTACAAAACAAGAGATTGGAGACATCAAGATTTTGGACGAATTTTTGAAGAATTTTCAAATTTTCAGATAGGAGGTTCCAGATAAGGTCAAAAACTACATACTCAGATCTCAACCAAACATTGCAGGGATACATTGGATGTCAAGACACGTGGAAAAAACGTACAAAACAAGAGATTGGAGACATCAAGATTTTCGACGAATTTTTTAAGAATTTTCAAATTTTCAGATAGGAGGTTCCAGATAAGGTCAAAAACTACATACTCAGATCTTCACCAAACGTTGCAGGGATACTTTGCATGTCAAGGCACGTGGAAAAAACGTACAAAACAAGAGATTGGAGACATCAAGATTTTCGACGAATTTTTTAAGAATTTTCAAATTTTCAGATGGGAGGTTCCAGATAAGGTCAAAAACGACATACTCAGATCTTCACCAAACTTTGCATGGATACATTGGATGTCAAGACACGTGGAAAAAACGTACAAAACAAGAGATTGGAGACATCAAGATTTTGGACGAATTTTTTAAGAATTCTCAAATTTTCAGAAAGGAGGTTCCATATAAGGTCAAAAACTACATACTCAGATCTTCACCAAACTTTGCATGGATACATTATGTGTCAAGACACGTGGAAAAAACGTACAAAACAAGAGATTGGAGACATCAAGATATTGGTCGAATTTTTTAAGAATTTTTAAATTTTCAGATGGGAGGTTCCAGATAAGGTCAAAAACTACATACTCAGATCTTCACCAAACTTTGCAGGGATACATTGGATGTCAAGACACGTGGAAAAAACGTACAAAACAAGAGATAGGAGACATCAAGATTTTGGACGAATTTTTTAAGAATTTTCAAATTTTCAGAAAGGATGTTCCAGATAAGGTCAAAAACGACATACTCAGATCTTCACCAAACTTTGCAGGGATACATTGGATATCAAGACACGTGGAAAAAACGTACAAAACAAGAGATTGGAGACATCAAGATTTTGGACGAATTTTTTAAGAATTTTCAAATTTTCAGATAGGAGGTTCCAGATAAGATCAAAAACTACATACTCAGATCTTCACCAAACTTTGCAGGGATACATTGGATGTCAAGACACGTGGAAAAAACGTACAAACAAGAGATTGGGGTCATCAAGATTTTGGACGGATTTTTTAGGAATTTTCAAATTTTCAGATGGGAGGTTCCAGATAAGGTCAAAAACTACATACTCAGATCTTCACCAAACATTGCAGGGATACATTGGATGTCAAGACACGTGGAAAAAACGTACAAAACAAGAGATTGGAGACGTCAAGATTTTAGACGAATTTTTTAAGAATTTTCAAATTTTCAGATAGGAGGTTCCAGATGAGGTCAAAAACTACATACTCAGATCTTCACCAAACTTTGCAGGAATACTTTGCATGTCAAGACACGTGGAAAAACGTACAAAACAAGAGATTGGAGACATCAAGATTTTCGACGAATTTTTTAAGAATTTTCAAATTTTCAGAAAGGATGTTCCAGATAAGGTCAAAAACGACATACTCAGATCTTCACCAAACTTTGCAGGGATCCATTGGAGGTCGAGACACGTGGAAAAAACGTACAAAACAAGAGATTGGAGACATCAAGATTTTGGACGAATTTTTGAAGAATTTTCAAATTTTCAGATAGGAGGTTCCAGATAAGGTCTAAAACTACATACTCAGATCTCCACCAAACATTGCAGGAATACATTGGATGTCAAGACACGTGGAAAAAACGTACAAAACAAGAGATTGGAGACATCAAGATTTTCGACGAATTTTTGAAGAATTTTCAAATTTTCAGATAGGAGGTTCCAGATAAGGTCAAAAACTACATACTCAGATCTTCACCAAACGTTGCAGGGATACTTTGCATGTCAAGACACGTGGAAAAAACGTACAAAACAAAAGATTGGAGACATCAAGATTTTCGACGAATTTTTTAAGAATTTTCAAATTTTCAGATGGGAGGTTCCAGATAAGGTCAAAAACGACATACTCAGATCTTCACCAAACTTTGCATGGATACATTGGATGTCAAGACACGTGGAAAAAACGTACAAAACAAGAGATTGGAGACATCAAGATTTTGGACGAATTTTTTAAGAATTCTCAAATTTTCAGAAAGGAGGTTCCATATAAGGTCAAAAACTACATACTCAGATCTTCACCAAACTTTGCATGGATACATTATGTGTCAAGACACGTGGAAAAACGTACAAAACAAGAGATTGGAGACATCAAGATTTTGGTCGAATTTTTTAAGAATTTTCAAATTTTCAGATGGGAGGTTCCAGATAAGGTCAAAAACTACATACTCAGATCTTCACCAAACTTTGCAGGGATACATTGGATGTCAAGACACGTGGAAAAAACGTACAAAACAAGAGATAGGAGACATCAAGATTTTGGACGAATTTTTTAACAATTTTCAAATTTTCAGAAAGGATGTTCCAGATAAGGTCAAAAACGACATACTCAGATCTTCACCAAACTTTGCAGGGATACATTGGATATCAAGACACGTGGAAAAAACGTACAAAACAAGAGATTGGAGACATCAAGATTTTGGACGAATTTTTTAAGAATTTTCAAATTTTCAGATAGGAGGTTCCAGATAAGGTCAAAAACTACATACTCAGATCTTCACCAAACTTTGCAGGGATACATTGGATGTCAAGACACGTGGAAAAAACGTACAAAACAAGAGATTCGGGTCAACAAGATTTTGGACGGATTTTTTAGGAATTTTCAAATTTTCAGATGGGAGGTTCCAGATAAGGTCAAAAACTACATACTCAGATCTTCACCAAACTCTGCAGGGATACATTGTATGTCAAGACACGTGGAAAAAACATACAAAACATAGGATTGGGGACATCAAGATTTTGTTAAATTCTTTTAAGAATTTTCAAATTTTCAGATAGGAGGTTCCATATAAGGTCAAAAACTACATACTCAGATCTTCACCAAACATTGCAGGGATACATTGGATGTCAAGACACGTGGAAGAACGTACAAAACAAGAGATTGGAGACATCAAGATTTTGGACGAATTTTTTAAGAATTTTCAAATTTTCAGATAGGAGGCTATATATAAGGTCAAAAACTACATACTCAGATCTTCACCAAACATTGCAGGGATACATTGGATGTCAAGACACGTGGAAAAAACGTACAAAACAAGAGATTGGAGACATCAAGATTTTGGACGAATTTTTTAAGAATTTTCAAATTTTCAGATAGGAGGTTCCAGATAAGGTCAAAAACTACATACTCAGATCTTCACCAAACGTTGCAGGGATACTTTGCATGTCATGACACGTGGAAAAAACGTACAAAACAAGAGATTGGAGACATCAAGATTTTCGACGAATTTTTTAAGAAATTTCAAATTTTCAGATGGGAGGTTCCAGATAAGGTCAAAAACTACATACTCAGATCTTCACCAAACTTTGCATGGATACATTGGATGTCAAGACACGTGGAAAAAACATACAAAACATAGGATTGGGGACATCAAGATTTTGGTCAAATTTTTTAAGAATTTTCAAATTTTCAGATAGGAGGTTCCATATAAGGTCAAAAACTACATACTCAGATCTTCACCAAACTTTGCATGGATACATTATGTGTCAAGACACGTGGAAAAAACGTACAAAACAAGAGATTGGAGACATCAAGATTTTGGTCGAATTTTTTAAGAATTTTCAAATTTTCAGATGGGAGGTTCCAGATAAGGTCAAAAACTACATACTCAGATCTTCACCAAACTTTGCAGGGATACATTGGATGTCAAGACACGTGGAAAAAACGTACAAAACAAGAGATAGGAGACATCAAGATTTTGGACGAATTTTTTAACAATTTTCAAATTTTCAGAAAGGATGTTCCAGATAAGGTCAAAAACGACGTACTCAGATCTTCACCAAACTTTGCAGGGATACATTGGATATCAAGACACGTGGAAAAAACGTACAAAACAAGAGATTGGAGACATCAAGATTTTGGACGAATTTTTTAAGAATTTTCAAATTTTCAGATAGGAGGTTCCAGATAAGGTCAAAAACTACATACTCAGATCTTCACCAAACTTTGCAGGGATACATTGGATGTCAAGACACGTGGAAAAAACGTACAAAACAAGAGATTGGAGACATCAAGATTTTGGACGATTTTTTTAAGAATTTTCAAATTTTCAGAAATGCGGTTCCAGATAAGGTCAAAAACTACATACTCAGATCTTCACCAAACTTTGCAGGGATACATTGGATGTCAAGACACGTGGAAAAAACGTACAAAACAAGAGATTGGGGTCAACAAAATTTTGGACGGATTTTTTAGGAATTTTCAAATTTTCAGATGGGAGGTTCCAGATAAGGTCAAAAACTACATACTCAGATCTTCACCAAACTCTGCAGGGATACATTGTATGTCAAGACACGTGGAAAAAACATACAAAACATAGGATTGGGGACATCAAGATTTTGTTAAATTTTTTTAAGAATTTTCAAATTTTCAGATAGGAGGTTCCATATAAGGTCAAAAACTACATACTCAGATCTTCACCAAACATTGCAGGGATACATTGGATGTCAAGACACGTGGAAAGAACGTACAAAACAAGAGATTGGAGACATCAAGATTTTGGACGAATTTTTTAAGAATTTTCAAATTTTCAGATAGGAGGTTCCATATAAGGTGAAAAACTACATACTCAGATCTTCACCAAACATTGCAGGGATACATTGGATGTCAAGACACGTGGAAAAAACGTACAAAACAAGAGATTGGAGACATCAAGATTTTGGACGAATTTTTTAAGAATTTTCAAATTTTCAGATAGGAGGTTCCAGATAAGGTCAAAAACTACATACTCAGATCTTCACCAAACGTTGCAGGGATACTTTGCATGTCAAGACACGTGGAAAAAACGTACAAAACAAGAGATTGGAGACATCAAGATTTTCGACGAATTTTTTAAGAATTTTCAAATTTTCAGATGGGAGGTTCCAGATAAGGTCAAAAACTACATACTCAGATCTTCACCAAACTCTGCAGGGATACATTGGATGTCAAGACACGTGGAAAAAACATACAAAACATAGGATTGGGGACATCAAGATTTTGGTCAAATTTTTTAAGAATTTTCAAATTTTCAGATAGGAGGTTCCATATAAGGTCAAAAACTACATACTCAGATCTTCACCAAACTTTGCATGGATACATTATGTGTCAAGACACGTGGAAAAACGTACAAAACAAGAGATTGGAGACATCAAGATTTTGGTCGAATTTTTTAAGAATTTTCAAATTTTCAGATGGGAGGTTCCAGATAAGGTCAAAAACTACATACTCAGATCTTCACCAAACTTTGCAGGGATACATTGGATGTCAAGACACGTGGAAAAAACGTACAAAACAAGAGATAGGAGACATCAAGATTTTGGACGAATTTTTTAACAATTTTCAAATTTTCAGAAAGGATGTTCCAGATAAGGTCAAAAACGACATACTCAGATCTTCACCAAACTTTGCAGGGATACATTGGATATCAAGACACGTGGAAAAAACGTACAAAACAAGAGATTGGAGACATCAAGATTTTGGACGAATTTTTTAAGAATTTTCAAATTTTCAGATAGGAGGTTCCAGATAAGGTCAAAAACTACATACTCAGATCTTCACCAAACTTTGCAGGGATACATTGGATGTCAAGACACGTGGAAAAAACGTACAAAACAAGAGATTGGGGTCATCAAGATTTTGGACGGATTTTTTAGGAATTTTCAAATTTTCAGATGGGAGGTTCCAGATAAGGTCAAAAACTACATACTCAGATCTTCACCAAACATTGCAGGGATACATTGGATGTCAAGACACGTGGAAAAAACGTACAAAACAAGAGATTGGAGACATCAATATTTTGGACGAATTTTTAAAGAATTTTCAAATTTTCAGATAGGAGGTTCCAGATGAGGTCAAAAACTACATAGTCAGATCTTCACCAAACTTTGCAGGAATACTTTGCATGTCAAGACACGTGGAAAAAACGTACAAAACAAGAGATCGGAGACATCAAGATTTTCGACGAATTTTTTAAGAATTTTCAAATTTTCAGATGGGAGGTTCCAGATAAGGTCAAAAACGACATACTCAGATCTTCACCAAACTTTGCATGGATACATTGGATGTCAAGACACGTGGAAAAAACATACAAAACATAGGATTGGTGACATCAAGATTTTGGACGAATTTTTTAAGAATTTTCAAATTTTCAGATAGGAGGTTCCATATAAGGTCAAAAACTACATACTCAGATCTTCACCAAACTTTGCAGGGATACATTGGATGTCAAGACACGTGGAAAAAACGTACAAAACAAGAGATTGGAGACATCAAGATTTTCGACGAATTTTTTAAGAATTTTCAAATTTTCAGAAAGGATGTTCCAGATAAGGTCAAAAACGACATACTCAGATCTTCACCAAACTTTGCAGGGATACATTGGAGGTCGAGACACGTGGAAAAAACGTACAAAACAAGAGATTGGAGACATCAAGATTTTGGACGAATTTTTGAAGAATTTTCAAATTTTCAGATAGGAGGTTCCAGATAAGGTCAAAAACTACATACTCAGATCTCAACCAAACATTGCAGGGATACATTGGATGTCAAGACACGTGGAAAAAACGTACAAAACAAGAGATTGGAGACATCAAGATTTTCGACGAATTTTTGAAGAATTTTCAAATTTTCAGATAGGAGGTTCCAGATAAGGTCAAAAACTACATACTCAGATCTTCACCAAACTTTGCAGGGATACATTGGATATCAAGACACGTGGAAAAAACGTACAAAACAAGAGATTGGAGACATCAAGATTTTGGACGAATTTTTTAAGAATTTTCAAATTTTCAGATAGGAGGTTCCAGATAAGGTCAAAAACTACATACTCAGATCTTCACCAAACTTTGCAGGGATACATTGGATGTCAAGACACGTGGAAAAAACGTACAAAACAAGAGATTCGGGTCAACAAGATTTTGGACGGATTTTTTAGGAATTTTCAAATTTTCAGATGGGAGGTTCCAGATAAGGTCAAAAACTACATACTCAGATCTTCACCAAACTCTGCAGGGATACATTGTATGTCAAGACACGTGGAAAAAACATACAAAACATAGGATTGGGGACATCAAGATTTTGTTAAATTCTTTTAAGAATTTTCAAATTTTCAGATAGGAGGTTCCATATAAGGTCAAAAACTACATACTCAGATCTTCACCAAACATTGCAGGGATACATTGGATGTCAAGACACGTGGAAGAACGTACAAAACAAGAGATTGGAGACATCAAGATTTTGGACGAATTTTTTAAGAATTTTCAAATTTTCAGATAGGAGGCTATATATAAGGTCAAAAACTACATACTCAGATCTTCACCAAACATTGCAGGGATACATTGGATGTCAAGACACGTGGAAAAAACGTACAAAACAAGAGATTGGAGACATCAAGATTTTGGACGAATTTTTTAAGAATTTTCAAATTTTCAGATAGGAGGTTCCAGATAAGGTCAAAAACTACATACTCAGATCTTCACCAAACGTTGCAGGGATACTTTGCATGTCATGACACGTGGAAAAAACGTACAAAACAAGAGATTGGAGACATCAAGATTTTCGACGAATTTTTTAAGAAATTTCAAATTTTCAGATGGGAGGTTCCAGATAAGGTCAAAAACTACATACTCAGATCTTCACCAAACTTTGCATGGATACATTGGATGTCAAGACACGTGGAAAAAACATACAAAACATAGGATTGGGGACATCAAGATTTTGGTCAAATTTTTTAAGAATTTTCAAATTTTCAGATAGGAGGTTCCATATAAGGTCAAAAACTACATACTCAGATCTTCACCAAACTTTGCATGGATACATTATGTGTCAAGACACGTGGAAAAAACGTACAAAACAAGAGATTGGAGACATCAAGATTTTGGTCGAATTTTTTAAGAATTTTCAAATTTTCAGATGGGAGGTTCCAGATAAGGTCAAAAACTACATACTCAGATCTTCACCAAACTTTGCAGGGATACATTGGATGTCAAGACACGTGGAAAAAACGTACAAAACAAGAGATAGGAGACATCAAGATTTTGGACGAATTTTTTAACAATTTTCAAATTTTCAGAAAGGATGTTCCAGATAAGGTCAAAAACGACGTACTCAGATCTTCACCAAACTTTGCAGGGATACATTGGATATCAAGACACGTGGAAAAAACGTACAAAACAAGAGATTGGAGACATCAAGATTTTGGACGAATTTTTTAAGAATTTTCAAATTTTCAGATAGGAGGTTCCAGATAAGGTCAAAAACTACATACTCAGATCTTCACCAAACTTTGCAGGGATACATTGGATGTCAAGACACGTGGAAAAAACGTACAAAACAAGAGATTGGAGACATCAAGATTTTGGACGATTTTTTTAAGAATTTTCAAATTTTCAGAAATGCGGTTCCAGATAAGGTCAAAAACTACATACTCAGATCTTCACCAAACTTTGCAGGGATACATTGGATGTCAAGACACGTGGAAAAAACGTACAAAACAAGAGATTGGGGTCAACAAAATTTTGGACGGATTTTTTAGGAATTTTCAAATTTTCAGATGGGAGGTTCCAGATAAGGTCAAAAACTACATACTCAGATCTTCACCAAACTCTGCAGGGATACATTGTATGTCAAGACACGTGGAAAAAACATACAAAACATAGGATTGGGGACATCAAGATTTTGTTAAATTTTTTTAAGAATTTTCAAATTTTCAGATAGGAGGTTCCATATAAGGTCAAAAACTACATACTCAGATCTTCACCAAACATTGCAGGGATACATTGGATGTCAAGACACGTGGAAAGAACGTACAAAACAAGAGATTGGAGACATCAAGATTTTGGACGAATTTTTTAAGAATTTTCAAATTTTCAGATAGGAGGTTCCATATAAGGTGAAAAACTACATACTCAGATCTTCACCAAACATTGCAGGGATACATTGGATGTCAAGACACGTGGAAAAAACGTACAAAACAAGAGATTGGAGACATCAAGATTTTGGACGAATTTTTTAAGAATTTTCAAATTTTCAGATAGGAGGTTCCAGATAAGGTCAAAAACTACATACTCAGATCTTCACCAAACGTTGCAGGGATACTTTGCATGTCAAGACACGTGGAAAAAACGTACAAAACAAGAGATTGGAGACATCAAGATTTTCGACGAATTTTTTAAGAATTTTCAAATTTTCAGATGGGAGGTTCCAGATAAGGTCAAAAACTACATACTCAGATCTTCACCAAACTCTGCAGGGATACATTGGATGTCAAGACACGTGGAAAAAACATACAAAACATAGGATTGGGGACATCAAGATTTTGGTCAAATTTTTTAAGAATTTTCAAATTTTCAGATAGGAGGTTCCATATAAGGTCAAAAACTACATACTCAGATCTTCACCAAACTTTGCATGGATACATTATGTGTCAAGACACGTGGAAAAACGTACAAAACAAGAGATTGGAGACATCAAGATTTTGGTCGAATTTTTTAAGAATTTTCAAATTTTCAGATGGGAGGTTCCAGATAAGGTCAAAAACTACATACTCAGATCTTCACCAAACTTTGCAGGGATACATTGGATGTCAAGACACGTGGAAAAAACGTACAAAACAAGAGATAGGAGACATCAAGATTTTGGACGAATTTTTTAACAATTTTCAAATTTTCAGAAAGGATGTTCCAGATAAGGTCAAAAACGACATACTCAGATCTTCACCAAACTTTGCAGGGATACATTGGATATCAAGACACGTGGAAAAAACGTACAAAACAAGAGATTGGAGACATCAAGATTTTGGACGAATTTTTTAAGAATTTTCAAATTTTCAGATAGGAGGTTCCAGATAAGGTCAAAAACTACATACTCAGATCTTCACCAAACTTTGCAGGGATACATTGGATGTCAAGACACGTGGAAAAAACGTACAAAACAAGAGATTGGGGTCATCAAGATTTTGGACGGATTTTTTAGGAATTTTCAAATTTTCAGATGGGAGGTTCCAGATAAGGTCAAAAACTACATACTCAGATCTTCACCAAACATTGCAGGGATACATTGGATGTCAAGACACGTGGAAAAAACGTACAAAACAAGAGATTGGAGACATCAATATTTTGGACGAATTTTTAAAGAATTTTCAAATTTTCAGATAGGAGGTTCCAGATGAGGTCAAAAACTACATAGTCAGATCTTCACCAAACTTTGCAGGAATACTTTGCATGTCAAGACACGTGGAAAAAACGTACAAAACAAGAGATCGGAGACATCAAGATTTTCGACGAATTTTTTAAGAATTTTCAAATTTTCAGATGGGAGGTTCCAGATAAGGTCAAAAACGACATACTCAGATCTTCACCAAACTTTGCATGGATACATTGGATGTCAAGACACGTGGAAAAAACATACAAAACATAGGATTGGTGACATCAAGATTTTGGACGAATTTTTTAAGAATTTTCAAATTTTCAGATAGGAGGTTCCATATAAGGTCAAAAACTACATACTCAGATCTTCACCAAACTTTGCAGGGATACATTGGATGTCAAGACACGTGGAAAAAACGTACAAAACAAGAGATTGGAGACATCAAGATTTTCGACGAATTTTTTAAGAATTTTCAAATTTTCAGAAAGGATGTTCCAGATAAGGTCAAAAACGACATACTCAGATCTTCACCAAACTTTGCAGGGATACATTGGAGGTCGAGACACGTGGAAAAAACGTACAAAACAAGAGATTGGAGACATCAAGATTTTGGACGAATTTTTGAAGAATTTTCAAATTTTCAGATAGGAGGTTCCAGATAAGGTCAAAAACTACATACTCAGATCTCAACCAAACATTGCAGGGATACATTGGATGTCAAGACACGTGGAAAAAACGTACAAAACAAGAGATTGGAGACATCAAGATTTTCGACGAATTTTTGAAGAATTTTCAAATTTTCAGATAGGAGGTTCCAGATAAGGTCAAAAACTACATACTCAGATCTTCACCAAACGTTGCAGGGATACTTTGCATGTCAAGGCACGTGGAAAAAACGTACAAAACAAGAGATTGGAGACATCAAGATTTTCGACGAATTTTTTAAGAATTTTCAAATTTTCAGATGGGAGGTTCCAGATAAGGTCAAAAACGACATACTCAGATCTTCACCAAACTTTGCATGGATACATTGGATGTCAAGACACGTGGAAAAAACGTACAAAACAAGAGATTGGAGACATCAAGATTCTGGACGAATTTTTTAAGAATTCTCAAATTTTCAGAAAGGAGGTTCCATATAAGGTCAAAAACTACATACTCAGATCTTCACCAAACTTTGCATGGATACATTATGTGTCAAGACACGTGGAAAAAACGTACAAAACAAGAGATTGGAGACATCAAGATATTGGTCGAATTTTTTAAGAATTTTCAAATTTTCAGATGGGAGGTTCCAGATAAGGTCAAAAACTACATACTCAGATCTTCACCAAACTTTGCAGGGATACATTGGATGTCAAGACACGTGGAAAAAACGTACAAAACAAGAGATAGGAGACATCAAGATTTTGGACGAATTTTTTAACAATTTTCAAATTTTCAGAAAGGATGTTCCAGATAAGGTCAAAAACGACATACTCAGATCTTCACCAAACTTTGCAGGGATACATTGGATATCAAGACACGTGGAAAAAACGTACAAAACAAGAGATTGGAGACATCAAGATTTTGGACGAATTTTTTAAGAATTTTCAAATTTTCAGATAGGAGGTTCCAGATAAGATCAAAAACTACATACTCAGATCTTCACCAAACTTGCAGGGATACATTGGATGTCAAGACACGTGGAAAAAACGTACAAAACAAGAGATTGGGGTCATCAAGATTTTGGACGGATTTTTTAGGAATTTTCAAATTTTCAGATGGGAGGTTCCAGATAAGGTCAAAAACTACATACTCAGATCTTCACCAAACATTGCAGGGATACATTGGATGTCAAGACACGTGGAGAAAACGTACAAAACAAGAGATTGGAGACATCAAGATTTTGGACGAATTTTTTAAGAATTTTCAAATTTTCAGATAGGAGGTTCCAGATGAGGTCAAAAACTACATACTCAGATCTTCACCAAACTTTGCAGGAATACTTTGCATGTCAAGACACGTGGAAAAACGTACAAAACAAGAGATTGGAGACATCAAGATTTTCGACGAATTTTTTAAGAATTTTCAAATTTTCAGAAAGGATGTTCCAGATAAGGTCAAAAACGACATACTCAGATCTTCACCAAACTTTGCAGGGATCCATTGGAGGTCGAGACACGTGGAAAAAACGTACAAAACAAGAGATTGGAGACATCAAGATTTTGGACGAATTTTTGAAGAATTTTCAAATTTTCAGATAGGAGGTTCCAGATAAGGTCTAAAACTACATACTCAGATCTCCACCAAACATTGCAGGAATACATTGGATGTCAAGACACGTGGAAAAAACGTACAAAACAAGAGATTGGGGACATCAAGATTTTGGACGAATTTTTGAAGAATTTTCAAATTTTCAGATAGGAGGTTCCAGATAAGGTCAAAAACTACATACTCAGATCTTCACCAAACGTTGCAGGGATACTTTGCATGTCAAGACACGTGGAAAAAACGTACAAAACAAAAGATTGGAGACATCAAGATTTTCGACGAATTTTTTAAGAATTTTCATATTTTCAGATGGGAGGTTCCAGATAAGGTCAAAAACGACATACTCAGATCTTCACCAAACTTTGCATGGATACATTGGATGTCAAGACACGTGGAAAAAACGTACAAAACAAGAGATTGGAGACATCAAGATTTTGGACGAATTTTTTAAGAATTCTCAAATTTTCAGAAAGGAGGTTCCATATAAGGTCAAAAACTACATACTCAGATCTTCACCAAACTTTGCAGGGAAACATTGGATGTCAAGACACGTGGAAAAAACGTACAAAACAAGAGATTGGGGTCATCAAGATTTTGGACGAATTTTTTAAGAATTTTCAAATTTTCAGATGGGAGGTTCAATATAAGGTCAAAAACTACATACTCAGATCTTCACCAAACTTTGCATGGATACATTGGATGTCAAGACACGTGGAAAAAACATACAAAACATAGGATTGGGGACATCAAGATTTTGGTCGAATTTTTTAAGAATTTTCAAATTTTCAGATAGGAGGTTCCATATAAGGTCAAAAACTACATACTCAGATCTTCACCAAACATTGCAGGAATACATTGGATGTCAAGACACGTGGAAAAAAAGTACAAAACAAGAGATTGGGGTCATCAAGATTTTGCACGGATTTTTTAGGAATTTTCAAATTTTCAGATGGGAGGTTCCAGATAAGGTCAAGAACTACATACTCAGATCTTCACCAAACTTTGCAGGGATACATTGGATGTCAAGACACGTGGAAAAAACGTACAAAACAAGAGATTGGAGACATCAAGATTTTGGACGAATTTTTTAAGAATTTTCAAATTTTCAGATAGGAGGTTCCATATAAGGTCAAAAACTACATACTCAGATCTTCACCAAACTTTGCATGGATACATTATGTGTCAAGACACGTGGAAAAAACGTACAAAACAAAAGATTGGAGACATCAAGATTTTGGTCGAATTTTTTAAGAATTTTCAAATTTTCAGATGGGAGGTTCCAGATAAGGTCAAAAACTACATACTCAGATCTTCACCAAACTTTGCAGGGATACATTGGATGTCAAGACACGTGGAAAAAACGTACAAAAAAGAGATTGGAGACATCAAGATTTTGGACGAATTTTTTAACAATTTTCAAATTTTCAGAAAGGATGTTCCAGATAAGGTCAAAAACGACATACTCAGATCTTCACCAAACTTTGCAGGGATACATTGGATATCAAGACACGTGGAAAAAACGTACAAAACAAGAGATTGGAGACATCAAGATTTTGGACGAATTTTTTAAGAATTTTCAAATTTTCAGATAGGAGGTTCCAGATAAGGTCAAAAACTACATACTCAGATCTTCACCAAACTTTGCAGGGATACATTGGATGTCAAGACACGTGGAAAAAACGTACAAAACAAGAGATTGGGGTCATCAAGATTTTGGACGGATTTTTTAGGAATTTTCAAATTTTCAGATGGGAGGTTCCAGATAAGGTCAAAAACTACATACTCAGATCTTCACCAAACATTGCAGGGATACATTGGATGTCAAGACACGTGGAAAAAACGTACAAAACAAGAGATTGGAGACATCAAAATTTTGGACGAATTTTTTAAGAATTTTCAAATTTTCAGATAGGAGGTTCCAGATGAGGTCAAAAACTACATACTCAGATCTTCACCAAACTTTGCAGGAATACTTTGCATGTCAAGACACGTGGAAAAAACGTACAAAACAAGAGATAGGAGACATCAAGATTTTGGACGAATTTTTTAACAATTTTCAAATTTTCAGAAAGGATGTTCCAGATAAGGTCAAAAACGACATACTCAGATCTTCACCAAACTTTGCAGGGATACATTGGATATCAAGACACGTGGAAAAAACGTACAAAACAAGAGATTGGAGACATCAAGATTTTGGACGAATTTTTTAAGAATTTTCAAATTTTCAGATAGGAGGTTCCAGATAAGGTCAAAAACTACATACTCAGATCTTCACAAACTTTGCAGGGATACATTGGATGTCAAGACACGTGGAAAAAACGTACAAAACAAGAGATTGGGGTCATCAAGATTTTGGACGGATTTTTTAGGAATTTTCAAATTTTCAGATGGGAGGTTCCAGATAAGGTCAAAAACTACATACTCAGATCTTCACCAAACATTGCAGGGATACATTGGATGTCAAGACACGTGGAAAAAACGTACAAAACAAGAGATTGGAGACATCAATATTTTGGACGAACTTTTAATGAATTTTCAAATTTTCAGATAGGAGGTTCCAGATGAGGTCAAAAACTACATAGTCAGATCTTCACCAAACTTTGCAGGAATACTTTGCATGTCAAGACACGTGGAAAAAACGTACAAAACAAGAGATCGGAGACATCAAGATTTTCGACGAATTTTTTAAGAATTTTCAAATTTTCAGATGGGAGGTTAAAGATAAGGTCAAAAACGACATACTCAGATCTTCACCAAACTTTGCATGGATACATTGGATGTCAAGACACGTGGAAAAAACATACAAAACATAGGATTGGTGACATCAAGATTTTGGACGAATTTTTTAAGAATTTTCAAATTTTCAGATAGGAGGTTCCATATAAGGTCAAAAACTACATACTCAGATCTTCACCAAACTTTGCAGGGATACATTGGATGTCAAGACACGTGGAAAAAACGTACAAAACAAGAGATTGGAGACATCAAGATTTTCGACGAATTTTTTAAGAATTTTCAAATTTTCAGAAAGGATGTTCCAGATAAGGTCAAAAACGACATACTCAGATCTTCACCAAACTTTGCAGGGATACATTGGAGGTCGAGACACGTGGAAAAAACGTACAAAACAAGAGATTGGAGACATCAAGATTTTGGACGAATTTTTGAAGAATTTTCAAATTTTCAGATAGGAGGTTCCAGATAAGGTCAAAAACTACATACTCAGATCTCAACCAAACATTGCAGGGATACATTGGATGTCAAGACACGTGGAAAAAACGTACAAAACAAGAGATTGGAGACATCAAGATTTTCGACGAATTTTTGAAGAATTTTCAAATTTTCAGATAGGAGGTTCCAGATAAGGTCAAAAACTACATACTCAGATCTTCACCAAACGTTGCAGGGATACTTTGCATGTCAAGAAACGTGGAAAAAACGTACAAAACAAGAGATTGGAGACATCAAGATTTTCGACGAATTTTTTAAGAATTTTCAAATTTTCAGATGGGAGGTTCCAGATAAGGTCAAAAACGACATACTCAGATCTTCACCAAACTTTGCATGGATACATTGGATGTCAAGACACGTGGAAAAAACGTACAAAACAAGAGATTGGAGACATCAAGATTTTGGACGAATTTTTTAAGAATTCTCAAATTTTCAGAAAGGAGGTTCCATATAAATTCAAAAACTACAAACTCAGATCTTCACCAAACTTTGCAGGGATACATTGGATGTCAAGACACGTGGAAAAAACGTACAAAACAAGAGATTGGGGTCATCAAGATTTTGGACGAATTTTTTAAGAATTTTCAAATTTTCAGAAAGGAGGTTCCATATAAGGTCAAAAACTACATACTCAGATCTTCACCAAACTTTGCAGGGATACATTGAATGTCAAGACACGTGGAAAAAACGTACAAAACAAGAGATTGGGGTCATCAAGATTTTGGACGGATTTTTTAGGAATTTTCAAATTTTCAGATGGGAGGTTCCAGATAAGGTCAAAAACTACATACTCAGATCTTCACCAAACTTTGCAGGGATACATTGGATGTCAAGACACGTGGAAAAAACGTACAAAACAAGAGATTGGAGACATCAAAATTTTGGACGAATTTTTTAAGAATTTTTAAATTTTCAGATAGGAGGTTCCATATAAGGTCAAAAACTACATACTCAGATCTTCACCAAACTTTGCATGGATACATTATGTGTCAAGACACGTGGAAAAAACGTACAAAACAAGAGATTGGAGACATCAAGATATTGGTCGAATTTTTTAAGAATTTTCAAATTTTCAGATGGGAGGTTCCAGATAAGGTCAAAAACTACATACTCAGATCTTCACCAAACTTTGCAGGGATACATTGGATGTCAAGACACGTGGAAAAAACGTACAAAACAAGAGATAGGAGACATCAAGATTTTGGACGAATTTTTTAACAATTTTCAAATTTTCAGAAAGGATGTTCCAGATAAGGTCAAAAACGACATACTCAGATCTTCACCAAACTTTGCAGGGATACATTGGATATCAAGACACGTGGAAAAAACGTACAAAACAAGAGATTGGAGACATCAAGATTTTGGACGAATTTTTTAAGAATTTTCAAATTTTCAGATAGGAGGTTCCAGATAAGATCAAAAACTACATACTCAGATCTTCACCAAACTTTGCAGGGATACATTGGATGTCAAGACACGTGGAAAAAAAGTACAAAACAAGAGATTGGGGTCATCAAGATTTTGGACGGATTTTTTAGGAATTTTCAAATTTTCAGATGGGAGGTTCCAGATAAGGTCAAAAACTACATACTCAGATCTTCACCAAACATTGCAGGGATACATTGGATGTCAAGACACGTGGAAAAAACGTACAAAACAAGAGATTGGAGACATCAAGATTTTGGAAGAATTTTTTAAGAATTTTCAAATTTTCAGATAGGAGGTTCCAGATGAGGTCAAAAACTACATACTCAGATCTTCACCAAACTTTGCAGGAATACTTTGCATGTCAAGACACGTGGAAAAAACGTACAAAACAAGAGATCGGAGACATCAAGATTTTCGACGAATTTTTTAAGAATTTTCAAATTTTCAGATGGGAGGTTCCAGATAAGGTCAAAAACGACATACTCAGATCTTCACCAAACTTTGCAGGGATCCATTGGAGGTCCAGACACGTGGAAAAAACGTACAAAACAAGAGATTGGAGACATCAAGATTTTGGACGAATTTTTTAAGAATTTTCAAATTTTCAGATAGGAGGTTCCATATAAGGTCAAAAACTACATACTCAGATCTTCACCAAACTTTGCAGGGATACATTGGATGTCAAGACACGTGGAAAAAACGTACAAAACAAGAGATTGGAGACATCAAGATTTTCGACGAATTTTTTAAGAATTTTCAAATTTTCAGAAAGGATGTTCCAGATAAGGTCAAAAACGACATACTCAGATCTTCACCAAACTTTGCAGGGATCCATTGGAGGTCGAGACACGTGGAAAAAACGTACAAAACAAGAGATTGGAGACATCAAGATTTTGGACGAATTTTTGAAGAATTTTCAAATTTTCAGATAGGAGGTTCCAGATAAGGTCTAAAACTACATACTCAGCTCTCCACCAAACATTGCAGGAATACATTGGATGTCAAGACACGTGGAAAAAACGTACAAAACAAGAGATTGGAGACATCAAGATTTTCGACGAATTTTTGAAGAATTTTCAAATTTTCAGATAGGAGGTTCCAGATAAGGTCAAAAACTACATACTCAGATCTTCACCAAACGTTGCAGGGATACTTTGCATGTCAAGACACGTGGAAAAAACGTACAAAACAAAAGATTGGAGACATCAAGATTTTCGACGAATTTTTTAAGAATTTTCAAATTTTCAGATGGGAGGTTCCAGATAAGGTCAAAAACGACATACTCAGATCTTCACCAAACTTTGCATGGATACATTGGATGTCAAGACACGTGGAAAAAACGTACAAAACAAGAGATTGGAGACATCAAGATTTTGGACGAATTTTTTAAGAATTCTCAAATTTTCAGAAAGGAGGTTCCATATAAGGTCAAAAACTACATACTCAGATCTTCACCAAACTTTGCAGGGATACATTGGATGTCAAGACACGTGGAAAAAACGTACAAAACAAGAGATTGGGGTCATCAAGATTTTGGACGAATTTTTTAAGAATTTTCAAATTTTCAGATGGGAGGTTCAATATAAGGTCAAAAACTACATACTCAGATCTTCACCAAACTTTGCATGGATACATTGGATGTCAAGACACGTGGAAAAAACATACAAAACATAGGATTCGGAACATCAAAATTTTGGTCGAATTTTTTAAGAATTTTCAAATTTTCAGATAGGAGGTTCCATATAAGGTCAAAAACTACATACTCAGATCTTCACCAAACATTGCAGGAATACATTGGATGTCAAGACACGTGGAAAAAACGTACAAAACAAGAGATTGGGGTCATCAAGATTTTGCACGGATTTTTTAGGAATTTTCAAATTTTCAGATGGGAGGTTCCAGATAAGGTCAAAAACTACATACTCAGATCTTCACCAAACTTTGCAGGGATACATTGGATGTCAAGACACGTGGAAAAAACGTACAAAACAAGAGATTGGAGACATCAAGATTTTGGACGAATTTTTTAAGAATTCTCAAATTTTCAGAAAGGAGGTTCCATATAAGGTCAAAAACTACAAACTCAGATCTTCACCAAACTTTGCAGGGATACATTGGATGTCAAGACACGTGGAAAAAACGTACAAAACAAGAGATTGGGGTCATCAAGATTTTGGACGAATTTTTTAAGAATTTTCAAATTTTCAGAAAGGAGGTTCCATATAAGGTCAAAAACTACATACTCAGATCTTCACCAAACTTTGCAGGGATACATTGAATGTCAAGACACGTGGAAAAAACGTACAAAACAAGAGATTGGGGTCATCAAGATTTTGGACGGATTTTTTAGGAATTTTCAAATTTTCAGATGGGAGGTTCCAGATAAGGTCAAAAACTACATACTCAGATCTTCACCAAACTTTGCAGGGATACATTGGATGTCAAGACACGTGGAAAAAACGTACAAAACAAGAGATTGGAGACATCAAAATTTTGGACGAATTTTTTAAGAATTTTTAAATTTTCAGATAGGAGGTTCCATATAAGGTCAAAAACTACATACTCAGATCTTCACCAAACTTTGCATGGATACATTATGTGTCAAGACACGTGGAAAAAACGTACAAAACAAGAGATTGGAGACATCAAGATATTGGTCGAATTTTTTAAGAATTTTCAAATTTTCAGATGGGAGGTTCCAGATAAGGTCAAAAACTACATACTCAGATCTTCACCAAACTTTGCAGGGATACATTGGATGTCAAGACACGTGGAAAAAACGTACAAAACAAGAGATAGGAGACATCAAGATTTTGGACGAATTTTTTAACAATTTTCAAATTTTCAGAAAGGATGTTCCAGATAAGGTCAAAAACGACATACTCAGATCTTCACCAAACTTTGCAGGGATACATTGGATATCAAGACACGTGGAAAAAACGTACAAAACAAGAGATTGGAGACATCAAGATTTTGGACGAATTTTTTAAGAATTTTCAAATTTTCAGATAGGAGGTTCCAGATAAGATCAAAAACTACATACTCAGATCTTCACCAAACTTTGCAGGGATACATTGGATGTCAAGACACGTGGAAAAAAAGTACAAAACAAGAGATTGGGGTCATCAAGATTTTGGACGGATTTTTTAGGAATTTTCAAATTTTCAGATGGGAGGTTCCAGATAAGGTCAAAAACTACATACTCAGATCTTCACCAAACATTGCAGGGATACATTGGATGTCAAGACACGTGGAAAAAACGTACAAAACAAGAGATTGGAGACATCAAGATTTTGGAAGAATTTTTTAAGAATTTTCAAATTTTCAGATAGGAGGTTCCAGATGAGGTCAAAAACTACATACTCAGATCTTCACCAAACTTTGCAGGAATACTTTGCATGTCAAGACACGTGGAAAAAACGTACAAAACAAGAGATCGGAGACATCAAGATTTTCGACGAATTTTTTAAGAATTTTCAAATTTTCAGATGGGAGGTTCCAGATAAGGTCAAAAACGACATACTCAGATCTTCACCAAACTTTGCAGGGATCCATTGGAGGTCGAGACACGTGGAAAAAACGTACAAAACAAGAGATTGGAGACATCAAGATTTTGGACGAATTTTTTAAGAATTTTCAAATTTTCAGATAGGAGGTTCCATATAAGGTCAAAAACTACATACTCAGATCTTCACCAAACTTTGCAGGGATACATTGGATGTCAAGACACGTGGAAAAAACGTACAAAACAAGAGATTGGAGACATCAAGATTTTCGACGAATTTTTTAAGAATTTTCAAATTTTCAGAAAGGATGTTCCAGATAAGGTCAAAAACGACATACTCAGATCTTCACCAAACTTTGCAGGGATCCATTGGAGGTCGAGACACGTGGAAAAAACGTACAAAACAAGAGATTGGAGACATCAAGATTTTGGACGAATTTTTGAAGAATTTTCAAATTTTCAGATAGGAGGTTCCAGATAAGGTCTAAAACTACATACTCAGCTCTCCACCAAACATTGCAGGAATACATTGGATGTCAAGACACGTGGAAAAAACGTACAAAACAAGAGATTGGAGACATCAAGATTTTCGACGAATTTTTGAAGAATTTTCAAATTTTCAGATAGGAGGTTCCAGATAAGGTCAAAAACTACATACTCAGATCTTCACCAAACGTTGCAGGGATACTTTGCATGTCAAGACACGTGGAAAAAACGTACAAAACAAAAGATTGGAGACATCAAGATTTTCGACGAATTTTTTAAGAATTTTCAAATTTTCAGATGGGAGGTTCCAGATAAGGTCAAAAACGACATACTCAGATCTTCACCAAACTTTGCATGGATACATTGGATGTCAAGACACGTGGAAAAAACGTACAAAACAAGAGATTGGAGACATCAAGATTTTGGACGAATTTTTTAAGAATTCTCAAATTTTCAGAAAGGAGGTTCCATATAAGGTCAAAAACTACATACTCAGATCTTCACCAAACTTTGCAGGGATACATTGGATGTCAAGACACGTGGAAAAAACGTACAAAACAAGAGATTGGGGTCATCAAGATTTTGGACGAATTTTTTAAGAATTTTCAAATTTTCAGATGGGAGGTTCAATATAAGGTCAAAAACTACATACTCAGATCTTCACCAAACTTTGCATGGATACATTGGATGTCAAGACACGTGGAAAAAACATACAAAACATAGGATTCGGAACATCAAGATTTTGGTCGAATTTTTTAAGAATTTTCAAATTTTCAGATAGGAGGTTCCATATAAGGTCAAAAACTACATACTCAGATCTTCACCAAACATTGCAGGAATACATTGGATGTCAAGACACGTGGAAAAAACGTACAAAACAAGAGATTGGGGTCATCAAGATTTTGCACGGATTTTTTAGGAATTTTCAAATTTTCAGATAGGAGGTTCCAGATAAGGTCAAAAACTACATACTCAGATCTTCACCAAACTTTGCAGGGATACATTGGATGTCAAGACACGTGGAAAAAACGTACAAAACAAGAGATTGGAGACATCAAGATTTTGGACGAATTTTTTAAGAATTTTCAAATTTTCAGATAGGAGGTTCCATATAAGGTCAAAAACTACATACTCAGATCTTCACCAAACTTTGCATGGATACATTATGTGTCAAGACACGTGGAAAAAACGTACAAAACAAAAGATTGGAGACATCAAGATTTTGGTCGAATTTTTTAAGAATTTTCAAATTTTCAGATGGGAGGTTCCAGATAAGGTCAAAAACTACATACTCAGATCTTCACCAAACTTTGCAGGGATACATTGGATGTCAAGATACGTGGAAAAAACGTACAAAAAAGAGATTGGAGACATCAAGATTTTGGACGAATTTTTTAACAATTTTCAAATTTTCAGAAAGGATGTTCCAGATAAGGTCAAAAACTACATACTCAGATCTTCACCAAACTTTGCAGGGATACATTGGATGTCAAGACACGTGGAAAAAACGTACAAAACATAGGATTCGGAACATCAAGATTTTGGTCGAATTTTTTAAGAATTTTCAAATTTTCAGATAGGAGGTTCCATATAAGGTCAAAAACTACATACTCAGATCTTCACCAAACATTGCAGGAATACATTGGATGTCAAGACACGTGGAAAAAACGTACAAAACAAGAGATTGGGGTCATCAAGATTTTGCACGGATTTTTTAGGAATTTTCAAATTTTCAGATGGGAGGTTCCAGATAAGGTCAAAAACTACATACTCAGATCTTCACCAAACTTTGCAGGGATACATTGGATGTCAAGACACGTGGAAAAAACGTACAAAACAAGAGATTGGGGTCATCAAGATTTTGGACGGATTTTTTAGGAATTTTCAAATTTTCAGATGGGAGGTTCCAGATAAGGTCAAAAACTACATACTCAGATCTTCACCAAACATTGCAGGGATACATTGGATGTCAAGACACGTGGAAAAAACGTACAAAACAAGAGATTGGAGACATCAAAATTTTGGACGAATTTTTTAAGAATTTTCAAATTTTCAGAAAGGAGGTTCCAGATGAGGTCAAAAACTACATACTCAGATCTTCACCAAACTTTGCAGGAATACTTTGCATGTCAAGACACGTGGAAAAAACGTACAAAACAAGAGATCGGAGACATCAAGATTTTCGACGAATTTTTTAAGAATTTTCAAATTTTCAGATGGGAGGTTCCAGATAAGGTCAAAAACGACATACTCAGATCTTCACCAAACTTTGCAGGGATCCATTGGAGGTCGAGACACGTGGAAAAAACGTACAAAACAAGAGATTGGAGACATCAAGATTTTGGACGAATTTTTTAAGAATTTTCAAATTTTCAGATAGGAGGTTCCATATAAGGTCAAAAACTACATACTCAGATCTTCACCAAACTTTGCAGGGATACATTGGATGTCAAGACACGTGGAAAAAACGTACAAAACAAGAGATTGGAGACATCAAGATTTTCGACGAATTTTTTAAGAATTTTCAAATTTTCAGAAAGGATGTTCCAGATAAGGTCAAAAACGACATACTCAGATCTTCACCAAACTTTGCAGGGATCCATTGGAGGTCGAGACACGTGGAAAAAACGTACAAAACAAGAGATTGGAGACATCAAGATTTTGGACGAATTTTTGAAGAATTTTCAAATTTTCAGATAGGAGGTTCCAGATAAGGTCTAAAACTACATACTCAGCTCTCCACCAAACATTGCAGGAATACATTGGATGTCAAGACACGTGGAAAAAACGTACAAAACAAGAGATTGGAGACATCAAGATTTTCGACGAATTTTTGAAGAATTTTCAAATTTTCAGATAGGAGGTTCCAGATAAGGTCAAAAACTACATACTCAGATCTTCACCAAACGTTGCAGGGATACTTTGCATGTCAAGACACGTGGAAAAAACGTACAAAACAAAAGATTGGAGACATCAAGATTTTCGACGAATTTTTTAAGAATTTTCAAATTTTCAGATGGGAGGTTCCAGATAAGGTCAAAAACGACATACTCAGATCTTCACCAAACTTTGCATGGATACATTGGATGTCAAGACACGTGGAAAAAACGTACAAAACAAGAGATTGGAGACATCAAGATTTTGGACGAATTTTTTAAGAATTCTCAAATTTTCAGAAAGGAGGTTCCATATAAGGTCAAAAACTACATACTCAGATCTTCACCAAACTTTGCAGGGATACATTGGATGTCAAGACACGTGGAAAAAACGTACAAAACAAGAGATTGTGGTCATCAAGATTTTGGACGAATTTTTTAAGAATTTTCAAATTTTCAGATGGGAGGTTCAATATAAGGTCAAAAACTACATACTCAGATCTTCACCAAACTTTGCATGGATACATTGGATGTCAAGACACGTGGAAAAAACATACAAAACATAGGATTCGGAACATCAAGATTTTGGTCGAATTTTTTAAGAATTTTCAAATTTTCAGATAGGAGGTTCCATATAAGGTCAAAAACTACATACTCAGATCTTCACCAAACATTGCAGGAATACATTGGATGTCAAGACACGTGGAAAAAACGTACAAAACAAGAGATTGGGGTCATCAAGATTTTGCACGGATTTTTTAGGAATTTTCAAATTTTCAGATGGGAGGTTCCAGATGAGGTCAAAAACTACATACTCAGATCTTCACCAAACTTTGCAGGGATACATTGGATGTCAAGACACGTGGAAAAAACGTACAAAACAAGAGATTGGAGACATCAAGATTTTGGACGAATTTTTTAAGAATTTTCAAATTTTCAGATAGGAGGTTCCATATAAGGTCAAAAACTACATACTCAGATCTTCACCAAACTTTGCATGGATACATTATGTGTCAAGACACGTGGAAAAAACGTACAAAACAAAAGATTGGAGACATCAAGATTTTGGTCGAATTTTTTAAGAATTTTCAAATTTTCAGATGGGAGGTTCCAGATAAGGTCAAAAACTACATACTCAGATCTTCACCAAACTTTGCAGGGATACCTTGGATGTCAAGACACGTGGAAAAAACGTACAAAAAAGAGATTGGAGACATCAAGATTTTGGACGAATTTTTTAACAATTTTCAAATTTTCAGAAAGGATGTTCCAGATAAGGTCAAAAACTACATACTCAGATCTTCACCAAACTTTGCAGGGATACATTGGATGTCAAGACACGTGGAAAAAACGTACAAAACATAGGATTCGGAACATCAAGATTTTGGTCGAATTTTTTAAGAATTTTCAAATTTTCAGATAGGAGGTTCCATATAATGTCAAAAACTACATACTCAGATCTTCACCAAACATTGCAGGAATACATTGGATGTCAAGACACGTGGAAAAAACGTACAAAACAAGAGATTGGGGTCATCAAGATTTTGCACGGATTTTTTAGGAATTTTCAAATTTTCAGATGGGAGGTTCCAGATAAGGTCAAAAACTACATACTCAGATCTTCACCAAACTTTGCAGGGATACATTGGATGTCAAGACACGTGGAAAAAACGTACAAAACAAGAGATTGGGGTCATCAAGATTTTGGACGGATTTTTTAGGAATTTTCAAATTTTCAGATGGGAGGTTCCAGATAAGGTCAAAAACTACATACTCAGATCTTCACCAAACATTGCAGGGATACATTGGATGTCAAGACACGTGGAAAAAACGTACAAAACAAGAGATTGGAGACATCAAAATTTTGGACGAATTTTTTAAGAATTTTCAAATTTTCAGAAAGGAGGTTCCAGATGAGGTCAAAAACTACATACTCAGATCTTCACCAAACTTTACAGGAATACTTTGCATGTCAAGACACGTGGAAAAAACGTACAAAACAAGAGATCGGAGACATCAAGATTTTCGACGAATTTTTTAAGAATTTTCAAATTTTCAGATGGGAGGTTCCAGATAAGGTCAAAAACGACATACTCAGATCTTCACCAAACTTTGCATGGATACATTGGATGTCAAGACACGTGGAAAAAACATACAAAACATAGGATTGGTGACATCAAGATTTTGGACGAATTTTTTAAGAATTTTCAAATTTTCAGATAGGAGGTTCCATATAAGGTCAAAAACTACATACTCAGATCTTCACCAAACTTTGCAGGGATACATTGGATGTCAAGACACGTGGAAAAAACGTACAAAACAAGAGATTGGAGACATCAAGATTATGGACGAATTTTTTGAGAATTTTCAAATTTTCAGAAAGGAGGTTCCATATAAGGTCAAAAACTACATACTCAGATCTTCACCAAACTTTGCAGGGATACATTGGATGTCAAGACACGTGGAAAAAACGTACAAAACAAGAGATTGGAGACATCAAGATTTTCGACGAATTTTTTAAGAATTTTCAAATTTTCAGAAAGGATGTTCCAGATAAGGTCAAAAACGACATACTCAGATCTTCACCAAACTTTGCAGGGATACATTGGAGGTCGAGACACGTGGAAAAAACGTACAAAACAAGAGATTGGAGACATCAAGATTTTGGACGAATTTTTGAAGAATTTTCAAATTTTCTGATAGGAGGTCCCAGATAAGGTCAAAAACTACATACTCAAATCTCCACCAAACATTGCAGGGATACATTGGATGTCAAGACACGTGGAAAAAACGTACAAAACAAGAGATTGGAGACATCAAGATTTTCGACGAATTTTTGAAGAATTTTCAAATTTTCAGATAGGAGGTTCCAGATAAGGTCAAAAACTACATACTCAGATCTTCACCAAACGTTGCAGGGATACTTTGCATGTCAAGACACGTGGAAAAAACGTACAAAACAAGAGATTGGAGACATCAAGATTTTCGACGAATTTTTTAAGAATTTTCAAATTTTCAGATGGGAGGTTCCAGATAAGGTCATAAACGACATACTCAGATCTTCACCAAACTTTGCATGGATACATTGGATGTCAAGACACGTGGAAAAAACGTACAAAACAAGAGATTGGAGACATCAAGATTTTGGACGAATTTTTTAAGAATTCTCAAATTTTCAGAAAGGAGGTTCCATATAAAGTCAAAAACTACATACTCAGATCTTCACCAAACTTTGCAGGGATACATTGGATGTCAAGACACGTGGAAAAAACGTACAAAACAAGAGATTGGGGTCATCAAGATTTTGGACGAATTTTTTAAGAATTTTCAAATTTTCAGAAAGGAGGTTCCATATAAGGTCAAAAACTACATACTCAGATCTTCACCAAACTTTGCAGGGATACATTGAATGTCAAGACACGTGGAAAAAACGTACAAAACAAGAGATTGGGGTCATCAAGATTTTGGACGGATTTTTTAGGAATTTTCAAATTTTCAGATGGGAGGTTCCAGATAAGGTCAAAAACTACATACTCAGATCTTCACCAAACTTTGCAGGGATACATTGGATGTCAAGACACGTGGAAAAAACGTACAAAACAAGAGATTGGAGACATCAAGATTTTGGACGAATTTTTTAAGAATTTTCAAATTTTCAGATAGGAGGTTCCATATAAGGTCAAAAACTACATACTCAGATCTTCACCAAACTTTGCATGGATACATTATGTGTCAAGACACGTGGAAAAAACGTACAAAACAAGAGATTGGAGACATCAAGATTTTGGTCGAATTTTTTAAGAATTTTCAAATTTTCAGATGGGAGGTTCCAGATAAGGTCAAAAACTACATACTCAGATCTTCACCAAACTTTGCAGGGATACATTGGATGTCAAGACACGTGGAAAAAACGTACAAAACAAGAGATAGGAGACATCAAGATTTTGGACGAATTTTTTAACAATTTTCAAATTTTCAGAAAGGATGTTCCAGATAAGGTCAAAAACGACATACTCAGATCTTCACCAAACTTTGCAGGGATACATTGGATGTCAAGACACGTGGAAAAACGTACAAAACAAGAGATTGGGGTCATCAAGATTTTGGACGGATTTTTTTAGGAATTTTCAAATTTTCAGATGGGAGGTTCCAGATAAGGTCAAAAACTACATACTCAGATCTTCACCAAACATTGCAGGGATACATTGGATGTCAAGACACGTGGAAAAAACGTACAAAACAAGAGATTGGAGACATCAAGATTTTGGACGAATTTTTTAAGAATTTTCAAATTTTCAGATAGGAGGTTCCAGATGAGGTCAAAAACTACATACTCAGATCTTCACCAAACTTTGCAGGAATACTTTGCATGTCAAGACACGTGGAAAAAAAGTACAAAACAAGGAATCGGAGACATCAAGATTTTGGACGAATTTTTTAAGAATTTTCAAATTTTCAGATAGGAGGTTCCAGATGAGGTCAAAAACTACATACTCAGATCTTCAACAAACTTTGCAGGAATACTTTGCATGTCAAGACACGTGGAAAAAACGTACAAAACAAGGGATTGGAGACATCAAGATTTTCGACGATTTTTTTAAGAATTTTCAAATTTTCAGATGGGAGGTTCCAGATAAGGTCAAAAACGACATACTCAGATCTTCACCAAACTTTGCATGGATACATTGGATGTCAAGACACGTGGAAAAAACATACAAAACATAGGATTGGTGACATCAAGATTTTGGACGAATTTTTTAAGAATTTTCAAATTTTCAGAAAGGAGGTTCCATATAAGGTCAAAAACTACATACTCAGATCTTCACCAAACTTTGCAGGGATACATTGGATGTCAAGACACGTGGAAAAAACGTACAAAACAAGAGATTGGAGACATCAAGATTTTCGACGAATTTTTTAAGAATTTTCAAATTTTCAGATAGGAGGTTCCAGATAAGGTCAAAAACTACATACTCAGATCTCCACCAAACATTGCAGGGATACATTGGATGTCAAGACACGTGGAAAAACGTACAAAACAAGAGATTGGAGACATCAAGATTTTCGACGAATTTTTGTAGAATTTTCAAATTTTCAGATAGGAGGTTCCAGATAAGGTCAAAAACTACATACTCAGATCTTCACCAAACGTTGCAGGGATACTTTGCATGTCAAGACACGTGGAAAAAACGTACAAAACAAGAGATTGGAGACATCAAGGTTTTCGACGAATTTTTTAAGAATTTTCAAATTTTCAGATGGGAGGTTCCAGATAAGGTCAAAAACGACATACTCAGGTCTTCACCAAACTTTGCATGGATACATTGGATGTCAAGACACGTGGAAAAAACATACAAAACATAGGATTGGGGACATCAAGATTTTGGTCGAATTTTTTAAGAATTTTCAAATTTTCAGATAGGAGGTTCCATATAAGGTCAAAAACTACATACTCAGATCTTCACCAAACTTTGCAGGGATACATTGGATGTCAAGACACGTGGAAAAAACATACAAGACCTAGGATTGGGGACATCAAGATTTTGGTCAAATTTTTTAAGAATTTTCAAATTTTCAGGTTCCATATAAGGTCAAAAACTACATACTCAGATCTTCACCAAACTTTGCAGGGATACATTGGATGTCAAGACACGTGGAAAAAACGTACAAAACAAGAGATTGGAGACATCAAGATTTTGGACGAATTTTTTAAGAATTTTCAAATTTTCAGATAGGAGGTTCCATATAAGGTCAAAAACTACATACTCAGATCTTCACCAAACATTGCAGGGATACATTGGAGGTCAAGACACGTGGAAAAAACGTACAAAACAAGAGATTGGAGACATCAAGATCTTGGAGGAATTTTTAAAAATTTTCAAATTTTCAGATAGGAGGTTCCAGATAAGGTCTAAAACTACATACTCAGATCTTCACCAAACTTTGCAGGGATACATTGGATGTCAAGACACGTGGAAAAAACATACAAAACATAGGATTGGGGATATCAAGATTTTGGTCAAATTTTTTAAGAATTTTCAAATTTTCAGATAGGAGGTTCCATATAAGGTCAAAAACTACATACTCAGATCTTCACCAAACGCTGCAGGTATACTTTGCATGTCAAGACACGTGGAAAAAACTTACAAAACAAGAGATTGGAGACATCAAGATTTTCGACAAATTTTTTAAGAATTTTCAAATTTTCAGATGGGAGGTTCCAGATAAGGTCAAAAACGACATACTCAGATCTTCACCAAACTTTGCATGGATACATTGGATGTCAAGACACGTGGAAAAAACGTACAAAACAAGAAATTGGAGACATCAAGATTTTCGACAAATTTTTTAAGAATTTTCAAATTTTCAGATGGGAGGTTCCAGATAAGGTCAAAAACTACATACTCAGATCTTCACCAAACTTTGCAGGGATACATTGGATGTCAAGACACGTGGAAAAAAACCTATAAAACAAGAGATTGGGGTCATCAAGATTTTGGTCGGATTTTTTAGGAATTTTCGAATTTTCAGATGGGAGGTTCCATATAAGGTCAAAAACTACATACTCAGATCTTCACCAAACTTTGCAGGGATACATTGGATGTCAAGACACGTGGAAAAAACGTACAAAACAAGAGATTGGAGACATCAAGATTTTGGACGAATTTTTGAAGAATTTTCAAATTTTCAGATAGGAGGTTCCAGATAAGGTCAAAAACTACATACTCAGATCTTCACCAAACGTTGCAGGGATACTTTGCATGTCAAGACACGTGGAAAAAACGTACAAAACAAGACATTGGAGACATCAAGATTTTCGACGAATTTTTTAAGAATTTTCAAATTTTCAGATGGGAGGTTCCAGATAAGGTCAAAAACGACATACTCAGATCTTCACCAAACTTTGCATGGATACATTGGATGTCAAGACACGTGGGAAAAACGTACAAAACAAGAAATTGGAGACATCAAGATTTTGGACGAATTTTTTAAGAATTTTCAAATTTTCAGAAAGGAGGTTCCGTATAAGGTCAAAAACTACATACTCAGATCTTCACCAAACTTTGCAGGGATACATTGGATGTCAAGACACGTGGAAAATACGTACAAAACAAGAGATTGGAGACATCAAGATTTTGAACGAATTTTTTAAGAAATTTCAAATTTTCAGATAGGAGGTTCCATATAAGGTCAAAAACTACATACTCAGATCTTCACCAAACATTGCAGGGATACATTGGATGTCAAGACACGTGGAAAAAACATACAAAACATAGGATTGGGGACATCAAGATTTTGGTGGAATTTTTTAAGAATTTTCAAATTTTCAGATAGGAGGTTCCATATAAGGTCAAAAACTACATACTCAGATCTTCACCAAACTTTGCAGGGATACATTGGATGTCAAGACACGTGGAAAAACGTACAAAACAAGAGATTGGAGACATCAAGATTTTGGACGATTTTTTTAAGAATTTTCAAATTTTCAGATAGGAGGTTCCAGATAAGGTCAAAAACGACATACTCAGATCTTCACCAAACTTTGCAGGGATACATTGGATGTCAAGACACGTGGAAAAAACGTACAAAACAAGAGATTGGAGACATCAAGATTTTGGACGAATTTTTGAGGAATTTTCAAATTTTCAGAAATGAGGTGCCAGATAAGGTCAAAAACTACATACTCAGATCTTCACCAAACTTTGCAGGGATACATTGGATGTCAAGACACGTGGGAAAAACGTACAAAACAAGAGATTGGAGACATCAAGATTTTGGACGAATTTTTGAGGAATTTTCAAATTTTCAGAAATGAGGTGCCAGATAAGGTCAAAAACTACATACTCAGATCTTCACCAAACTTTGCAGGGATACATTGGATGTCAAGACACGTGGAAAAAACGTACAAAACAAGAGATTGGAGACATCAAGATCTTGGACGAATTTTTTAAAAATTTTCAAATTTTCAGATAGGAGGTTCCAGATAAGGTCTAAAACTACATACTCAGATCTTCACCAAACTTTGCAGGGATACATTGGATGTCAAGACACGTGGAAAAAACATACAAAACATAGGATTGGGGATATCAAGATTTTGGTCAAATTTTTTAAGATTTTTCAAATTTTCAGATAGGAGGTTCCATATAAGGTCAAAAACTACATACTCAGATCTTCACCAAACGTTGCAGGGATACTTTGCATGTCAAGACACGTGGAAAAAACGAACAAAACAAGAGATTGGAGACATCAAGATTTTCGACAAATTTTTTAAGAATTTTCAAATTTTCAGATGGGAGGTTCCAGATAAGGTCAAAAACGACATACTCAGATCTTCACCAAACTTTGCATGGATACATTGGATGTCAAGACACGTGGAAAAAACGTACAAAACAAGAAATTGGAGACATCAAGATTTTGGACGAATTTTTTAAGAATTTTCAAATTTTCAGAAAGGAGGTTCCGTATAAGGTCAAAAACTACATACTCAGATCTTCACCAAACTTTGCAGGGATACATTGGATGTCAAGACACGTGGAAAAAACGTATAAAACAAGAGATTGGGGTCATCAAGATTTTGGACGGATTTTTTAGGAATTTTCGAATTTTCAGATGGCAGGTTCCATATAAGGTCAAAAACTACATACTCAGATCTTCACCAAACTTTGCAGGGATACATTGGATGTCAAGACACGTGGAAAAAACGTACAAAACAAGAGATTGGAGACATCAAGATTTTGAACGAATTTTTTAAGAATTTTCAAATTTTCAGAAAGGAGGTTCCGTATAAGGTCAAAAACTACATACTCAGATCTTCACCAAACTTTGCAGGGATACATTGGATGTCAAGACACGTGGAAAAAACGTACAAAACAAGAGATTGGAGACATCAAGATTTTGAACGAATTTTTTAAGAAATTTCAAATTTTCAGATAGGAGGTTCCATATAAGGTCAAAAACTACATACTCAGATCTTCACCAAACATTGCAGGGATACATTGGATGTCAAGACACGTGGAAAAAATGTACAAAACAAGAGATTGGAGACATCAAGATTTTCGACGGATTTTTTAAGAATTTTCAAATTTTCAGATAGGAGGTTCCATATAAGGTCAAAAACTACATACTCAGATCTTCACCAAACTTAGCAGGGATACATTGGATGTCAAGACACGTGGAAAAAAACATACAAGACATAGGATTGGGGACATCAAGATTTGGTCAAATTTTTTAAGAATTTTCAAATTTTCAGATAGGAGGTTCCATATAAGGTCAAAAACTACATACTCAGATCTTCACCAAACATTGCAGGGATACATTGTATGTCAAGACACGTGGAAAAAATGTACAAAACAAGAGATTGGAGACATCAAGATTTTCGACGGATTTTTTAAGAATTTTTAAATTTTCAGATGGGAGGTTCCAGATAAGGTCAAAAACGACATACTCAGATCTTCACCAAACTTTGCATGGATACATTGGATGTCAAGACACGTGGAAAAAACATACAAAACATAGGATTGGGGACATCAAGATTTTGGTGGAATATTTTAAGAATTTTCAAATTTTCAGATAGGAGGTTCCATATAAGGTCAAAAACTACATACTCAGATCTTCACCAAACTTTGCAGGGATACATTGGATGTCAAGACACGTGGAAAAACGTACAAAACAAGAGATTGGAGACATCAAGATTTTGGAAGATTTTTTTAAGAATTTTCAAATTTTCAGATAGGAGGTTCCAGATAAGGTCAAAAACGACATACTCAGATCTTCACCAAACTTTGCAGGGATACATTGGATGTCAAGACACGTGGAAAAAACGTACAAAACAAGAGATTGGAGACATCAAGATTTTGGACGAATTTTTGAGGAATTTTCAAATTTTCAGAAATGAGGTGCCAGATAAGGTCAAAAACTACATACTCAGATCTTCACCAAACTTTGCAGGGATACATTGGATGTCAAGACACGTGGGAAAAACGTACAAAACAAGAGATTGGAGACATCAAGATTTTGGACGAATTTTTGAGGAATTTTCAAATTTTCAGAAATGAGGTGCCAGATAAGGTCAAAAACTACATACTCAGATCTTCACCAAACTTTGCAGGGATACATTGGATGTCAAGACACGTGGAAAAAACGTACAAAACAAGAGATTGGAGACATCAAGATTTTGGACGAATTTTTTAAGAATTTTCAAATTTTCAGATAGGTGGTTCCAGATGAGGTCAAAAACTACATACTCAGATCTTCACCAAACTTTGCAGGAATACTTTGCATGTCAAGACACGTGGAAAAAACGTACAAAACAAGAGATCGGAGACATCAAGATTTTCGACGACTTTTTTAAGAATTTTCAAATTTTCAGATAGGAGGTTCCAGATAAGGTCAAAAACGACATACTCAGATCTTCACCAAACTTTGCAAGGATACATTGGATGTCAAGACACGTGGAAAAAACGTACAAAACAAGAGATTGGAGACATCAAGATTTTGGACGAATTTTTTAAGAATTTTCAAATTTTCAGAAAGGATGTTCCAGATAAGGTCAAAAACGACATACTCAGATCTTCACCAAACTTTGCAGGGATACATTGGAGGTCGAGACACGTGGAAAAAACGTACAAAACAAGAGATTGGAGACAACAAGATTTTGGACGAATTTTTTAAAAATTTTCAATTTTTCAGATAGGAGGTTCCAGATAAGGTCAAAAACTACATACTCAGATCTTCACCAAACTTTGCAGGGATACATTGGATGTCAAGACACGTGGAAAAAACATACAAAACATAGGATTGGGGATATCAAGATTTTGGTCAAATTTTTTAAGAATTTTCAAATTTTCAGATAGGAGGTTCCATATAAGGTCAAAAACTACATACTCAGATCTTCACCAAACATTGCAGGGATACATTGGATGTCAAGACACGTGGAAAAAACGTACAAAACAAGAGATTGGAGACATCAAGATTTTCGACGAATTTTTGAAGAATTTTCAAATTTTCAGATGGGAGGTTCCAGATAAGGTCAAAAACGACATACTCAGATCTTCACCAAACTTTGCAGGGATACATTGGATTTCAAGACACGTGGAAAAAACGTACAAAACAAGAGATTGGGGTCATCAATATTTTGGACGGATTTTTTAGGAATTTTCAAATTTTCAGATGGGAGGTTCCACATAAGGTCAAAAACTACATACTCAGATCTTCACCAAACTTTGCAGGGATACATTGGATGTCAAGACACGTGGAAAAAACGTACAAAACAGAAGATTGGAGAAATCAAGATTTTGAACGAATTTTTTAAGAATTTTCAAATTTTCAGATAGGAGGTTCCATTAAGGTCAAAAACTACATACTCAGATCTTCACCAAACTTTGCATGGATACATTGGATGTCAAGACACGTGGAAAAAACATACAAAACATAGGATTGGGGACATCAAGATTTTGGTCGAATTTTTTAAGAATTTTCAAATTTTCAGGTTCCATATAAGGTCAAAAACTACATACTCAGATCTTCACCAAACTTTGCAGGAATACATTGGATGTTAAGACACGTGGAAAAAACGTACAAAACAAGAGATTGGAGATATCAAGATTTTGGACGAATTTTTTAAGAATTTTCAAATTTTCAGATGGGAGGTTCCAGATAAGGTCAAAAACTACATACTCAGATCTTCACCAAACTTTGCAGTGATACATTGGATGTCAAGACACGTGGAAAAAACGTACAAAACAAGAGATTGAGGTCATCAAGATTTTGGACGGATTTTTTAAGAATTATCAAATTTTCAGATGGGAGGTTCCAGATAAGGTCAAAAACGACATACTCAGATCTTCACCAAACTTTGCAGGAATACATTGGATGTCAAGACACGTGGAAAAAACATACAAAACATAAGATTCGGGACATCAAGATTTTGGTCGAATTTTTTAAGAATTTTCAAATTTTCAGATAGGAGGTCCCATATAAGGTCAAAAACTACATACTCAGATCTTCACCAAACTTTGCATGGATACATTGGATGTCAAGACACGTGGAAAAAACATACAAAACATAGGATTGGGGACATCAAGATTTTGGTCGAATTTTTTTAGAATTTTCAAATTTTCAGATAGGAGGTTCCAGATAAGGTCAAAAACTACATACTCAGATCTTCACCAAACTTTGCAGGGATACATTGGATGTCAAGACACGTGAAAAAAACATACAAGACATAGGATTGGGGACTTCAAGATTTTGGTCGAATTTTTTAAGAATTTTCAAATTTTCAGATAGGAGGTTCCATATAAGGTCAAAAACTACATTCTCAGATCTTCACCAAACTATGCAGGGATACATTGGATGTCAAGACACGTGGAAAAAACGTACAAAACAAGAGATTAGAGACATCAAGATTTTGGACGAATTTTTTAAGAATTTTCAAATTTTCAGATGGGAGGTTCCAGATAAGGTCAAAAACTACATACTCAGATCTTCACCAAACTTTGCAGGGACACATTGGATGTCAAGACACGTGGAAAAAACGTACAAAACAAGAGATTGGAGACATCAAGGTTTTGGACGAATTTTTTAAGAATTTTCAAATTTTCAGATAGGAGGTTCCATTTAAGGTCAAAAACTACATACTCAGATCTTCACCAAACTTTGCAGGGATACATTGGATGTCAAGACACGTGGAAAAAACGTACAAAACAAAAGATTGGAGACATCAAGATTTTGGACGAATTTTTTAAGAATTTTCAAATTTTCAGATAGGAGGTTCCATATAAGGTCAAAAACTACATACTCAGATCTTCACCAAACATTGCAGGGATACATTGGAGGTCAAGACACGTGGAAAAAACGTACAAAACAAGAGATTGGAGACATCAAGATTTTGGACGAATTTTTTAAAAATTTTCAAATTTTCAGATAGGAGGTTCCAGATAAGGTCTAAAACTACATACTCAGATCTTCACCAAACTTTGCAGGGATACATTGGATGTCAAGACACGTGGAAAAAACATACAAAACATAGGATTGGGGATATCAAGATTTTGGTCAAATTTTTTAAGAATTTTCAAATTTTCAGATAGGAGGTTCCATATAAGGTCAAAAACTACATACTCAGATCTTCACCAAACGTTGCAGGGATACTTTGCATGTCAAGACACGTGGAAAAAACGTACAAAACAAGAGATTGGAGACATCAAGATTTTCGACAAATTTTTTAAGAATTTTCAAATTTTCAGATGGGAGGTTCCAGATAAGGTCAAAAACGACATACTCAGATCTTCACCAAACTTTGCATGGATACATTGGATGTCAAGACACGTGGAAAAAACGTACAAAACAAGAAATTAGAGACATCAAGATTTTGGACGAATTTTTTAAGAATTTTCAAATTTTCAGAAAGGAGGTTCCGTATAAGGTCAAAAACTACATACTCACATCTTCACCAAACTTTGCAGGGATACATTGGATGTCAAGACTCGTGGAAAAAACGTATAAAACAAGAGATTGGGGTCATCAAGATTTTGGACGGATTTTTTAGGAATTTTCGAATTTTCAGATGGGAGGTTCCAGATAAGGTCAAAAACTACATACTCAGATCTTCACCAAACTTTGCAGGGATACATTGGATGTCAAGACACGTGGAAAAAACGAACAAAACAAGAGATTGGAGACATCAAGATTTTGGACGAATTTTTGAAGAATTTTCAAATTTTCAGATAGGAGGTTCCATTTAAGGTCAAAAACTACATACTCAGATCTTCACCAAACTTTGCAGGGATACATTGGATGTCAAGACACGTGGAAAAAACGTACAAAACAAAAGATTGGAGACATCAAGATTTTGGACGAATTTTTTAAGAATTTTCAAATTTTCAGATAGGAGGTTCCATATAAGGTCAAAAACTACATACTCAGATCTTCACCAAACATTGCAGGGATACATTGGAGGTCAAGACACGTGGAAAAAACGTACAAAACAAGAGATTGGAGACATCAAGATTTTGGACGAATTTTTTAAAAATTTTCAAATTTTCAGATAGGAGGTTCCAGATAAGGTCTAAAACTACATACTCAGATCTTCACCAAACTTTGCAGGGATACATTGGATGTCAAGACACGTGGAAAAAACATACAAAACATAGGATTGGGGATATCAAGATTTTGGTCAAATTTTTTAAGAATTTTCAAATTTTCAGATAGGAGGTTCCATATAAGGTCAAAAACTACATACTCAGATCTTCACCAAACGTTGCAGGGATACTTTGCATGTCAAGACACGTGGAAAAAACGTACAAAACAAGAGATTGGAGACATCAAGATTTTCGACAAATTTTTTAAGAATTTTCAAATTTTCAGATGGGAGGTTCCAGATAAGGTCAAAAACGACATACTCAGATCTTCACCAAACTTTGCATGGATACATTGGATGTCAAGACACGTGGAAAAAACGTACAAAACAAGAAATTAGAGACATCAAGATTTTGGACGAATTTTTTAAGAATTTTCAAATTTTCAGAAAGGAGGTTCCGTATAAGGTCAAAAACTACATACTCACATCTTCACCAAACTTTGCAGGGATACATTGGATGTCAAGACTCGTGGAAAAAACGTATAAAACAAGAGATTGGGGTCATCAAGATTTTGGACGGATTTTTTAGGAATTTTCGAATTTTCAGATGGGAGGTTCCAGATAAGGTCAAAAACTACATACTCAGATCTTCACCAAACTTTGCAGGGATACATTGGATGTCAAGACACGTGGAAAAAACGAACAAAACAAGAGATTGGAGACATCAAGATTTTGGACGAATTTTTGAAGAATTTTCAAATTTTCAGATAGGAGGTTCCAGATAAGGTCAAAAACTACATACTCAGATCTTCACCAAACGTTGCAGGGATACATTGGATGTCAAGACACGTGGAAAAAACGTACAAAACAAGACATTGGAGACATCAAGATTTTCGACGAATTTTTTAAGAATTTTCAAATTTTCAGATGGGAGGTCCCAGATAAGGTCAAAAACGACATACTCAGATCTTCACCAAACTTTGCATGGATACATTGGATGTCAAGACACGTGGAAAAAACATACAAAACATATTATTGGGGACATCAAGATTTTGGTCGAATTTTTTAAGAATTTTCAAATTTTCAGATAGGAGGTTCCATATAAGGTCAAAAACTACATACTCAGATCTTCACCAAACTTTGCAGGGATACATTGGATGTCAAGACACGTGGAAAAAACGTACAAAACAAGAGATTGGAGACATCAAGATTTTGGACGAATTTTTTAAGAATTTTCAAATTTTCAGATAGGAGGTTCCAGATAAGGTCAAAAACGACATACTCAGATCTTCACCAAACTTTGCAGGGATACATTGGATGTCAAGACACGTGAAAAAAACATACAAGACATAGGATTGGGGACATCAAGATTTTGGTCGAATTTTTTAAGAATTTTCAAATTTTCAGATAGGAGGTTCCATATAAGGTCAAAAACTGCATACTCAGATCTTCACCAAACTATGCAGGGACACATTGGATGTCAAGACACGTGGAAAAAACGTACAAAACAAGAGATTGGAGACATCAAGATTTTGGAAGAATTTTTTAAGAATTTTCAAATTTTCAGATAGGAGGTTCCAGATAAGGTCAAAAACTACATACTCAGATCTTCACCAAACTTTGCAGGGACACATTGGATGTCAAGACACGTGGAAAAAACGTACAAAACAAGAGATTGGAGACATCAAGATTTTGGACGAATTTTTGAGGAATTTTCAAATTTTCAGAAATGAGGTTCCAGATAAGGTCAAAAACTACATACTCAGATCTTCACCAAACTTTGCAGGGATACATTGGATGTCAAGACACGTGGGGAAAACATACAAACCAAGAGATTGGAGACATCAAGATTTTGGACGAATTTTTTAAGAATTTTCAAATTTTCAGATAGGAGGTTCCATTTAAGGTCAAAAACTACATACTCAGATCTTCACCAAACTTTGCAGTGATACATTGGATGTCAAGACACGTGGAAAAAACGTACAAAACAAAAGATTGGAGACATCAAGATTTTGGACGAATTTTTTAAGAATTTTCAAATTTTCAGATGGGAGGTTCCAGATAAGGTCAAAAACGACATACTCAGATCTTCACCAAACTTTGCATGGATACATTGGATGTCAAGACACGTGGAAAAAACGTACAAAACAAGAAATTGGAGACATCAAGATTTTGGACGAATTTTTTAAGAATTTTCAAATTTTCAGAAAGGAGGTTCCGTATAAGGTCAAAAACTACATACTCAGATCTTCACCAAACTTTGCAGGGATACATTGGATGTCAAGACACGTGGAAAAAACGTATAAAACAAGAGATTGGGGTCATCAAGATTTTGGACGGATTTTTTAGGAATTTTCGAATTTTCAGATGGCAGGTTCCATATAAGGTCAAAAACTACATACTCAGATCTTCACCAAACTTTGCAGGGATACATTGGATGTCAAGACACGTGGAAAAAACGTACAAAACAAGAGATTGGAGACATCAAGATTTTGAACGAATTTTTTAAGAATTTTCAAATTTTCAGAAAGGAGGTTCCGTATAAGGTCAAAAACTACATACTCAGATCTTCACCAAACTTTGCAGGGATACATTGGATGTCAAGACACGTGGAAAAAAAGTACAAAACAAGAGATTGGAGACATCAAGATTTTGAACGAATTTTTTAAGAAATTTCAAATTTTCAGATAGGAGGTTCCATATAAGGTCAAAAACTACATACTCAGATCTTCACCAAACATTGCAGGGATACATTGGATGTCAAGACACGTGGAAAAAATGTACAAAACAAGAGATTGGAGACATCAAGATTTTCGACGGATTTTTTAAGAATTTTCAAATTTTCAGATAGGAGGTTCCATATAAGGTCAAAAACTACATACTCAGATCTTCACCAAACTTAGCAGGGATACATTGGATGTCAAGACACGTGGAAAAAACATACAAGACATAGGATTGGGGACATCAAGATTTGGTCAAATTTTTTAAGAATTTTCAAATTTTCAGATAGGAGGTTCCATATAAGGTCAAAAACTACATACTCAGATCTTCACCAAACATTGCAGGGATACATTGTATGTCAAGACACGTGGAAAAAATGTACAAAACAAGAGATTGGAGACATCAAGATTTTCGACGGATTTTTTAAGAATTTTTAAATTTTCAGATGGGAGGTTCCAGATAAGGTCAAAAACGACATACTCAGATCTTCACCAAACTTTGCATGGATACATTGGATGTCAAGACACGTGGAAAAAACATACAAAACATAGGATTGGGGACATCAAGATTTTGGTGGAATTTTTTAAGAATTTTCAAATTTTCAGATAGGAGGTTCCATATAAGGTCAAAAACTACATACTCAGATCTTCACCAAACTTTGCAGGGATACATTGGATGTCAAGACACGTGGAAAAACGTACAAAACAAGAGATTGGAGACATCAAGATTTTGGACGATTTTTTTAAGAATTTTCAAATTTTCAGATAGGAGGTTCCAGATAAGGTCAAAAACGACATACTCAGATCTTCACCAAACTTTGCAGGGATACATTGGATGTCAAGACACGTAGAAAAAACGTACAAAACAAGAGATTGGAGACATCAAGATTTTGGACGAATTTTTGAGGAATTTTCAAATTTTCAGAAATGAGGTGCCAGATAAGGTCAAAAACTACATACTCAGATCTTCACCAAACTTTGCAGGGATACATTGGATGTCAAGACACGTGGGAAAAACGTACAAAACAAGAGATTGGAGACATCAAGATTTTGGACGAATTTTTGAGGAATTTTCAAATTTTCAGAAATGAGGTGCCAGATAAGGTCAAAAACTACATACTCAGATCTTCACCAAACTTTGCAGGGATACATTGGATGTCAAGACACGTGGGGAAAACATACAAACCAAGAGATTGGAGACATCAAGATTTTGGACGAATTTTTTAAGAATTTTCAAATTTTCAGATAGGAGGTTCCATTTAAGGTCAAAAACTACATACTCAGATCTTCACCAAACTTTGCAGGGATACATTGGATGTCAAGACACGTGGAAAAAACGTACAAAACAAAAGATTGGAGACATCAAGATTTTGGACGAATTTTTTAAGAATTTTCAAATTTTCAGATGGGAGGTTCCAGATAAGGTCAAAAACGACATACTCAGATCTTCACCAAACTTTGCATGGATACATTGGATGTCAAGACACGTGGAAAAAACGTACAAAACAAGAAATTGGAGACATCAAGATTTTGGACGAATTTTTTAAGAATTTTCAAATTTTCAGAAAGGAGGTTCCGTATAAGGTCAAAAACTACATACTCAGATCTTCACCAAACTTTGCAGGGATACATTGGATGTCAAGACACGTGGAAAAAACGTATAAAACAAGAGATTGGGGTCATCAAGATTTTGGACGGATTTTTTAGGAATTTTCGAATTTTCAGATGGCAGGTTCCATATAAGGTCAAAAACTACATACTCAGATCTTCACCAAACTTTGCAGGGATACATTGGATGTCAAGACACGTGGAAAAAACGTACAAAACAAGAGATTGGAGACATCAAGATTTTGAACGAATTTTTTAAGAATTTTCAAATTTTCAGAAAGGAGGTTCCGTATAAGGTCAAAAACTACATACTCAGATCTTCACCAAACTTTGCAGGGATACATTGGATGTCAAGACACGTGGAAAAAAAGTACAAAACAAGAGATTGGAGACATCAAGATTTTGAACGAATTTTTTAAGAAATTTCAAATTTTCAGATAGGAGGTTCCATATAAGGTCAAAAACTACATACTCAGATCTTCACCAAACATTGCAGGGATACATTGGATGTCAAGACACGTGGAAAAAATGTACAAAACAAGAGATTGGAGACATCAAGATTTTCGACGGATTTTTTAAGAATTTTCAAATTTTCAGATAGGAGGTTCCATATAAGGTCAAAAACTACATACTCAGATCTTCACCAAACTTAGCAGGGATACATTGGATGTCAAGACACGTGGAAAAAACATACAAGACATAGGATTGGGGACATCAAGATTTGGTCAAATTTTTTAAGAATTTTCAAATTTTCAGATAGGAGGTTCCATATAAGGTCAAAAACTACATACTCAGATCTTCACCAAACATTGCAGGGATACATTGTATGTCAAGACACGTGGAAAAAATGTACAAAACAAGAGATTGGAGACATCAAGATTTTCGACGGATTTTTTAAGAATTTTTAAATTTTCAGATGGGAGGTTCCAGATAAGGTCAAAAACGACATACTCAGATCTTCACCAAACTTTGCATGGATACATTGGATGTCAAGACACGTGGAAAAAACATACAAAACATAGGATTGGGGACATCAAGATTTTGGTGGAATTTTTTAAGAATTTTCAAATTTTCAGATAGGAGGTTCCATATAAGGTCAAAAACTACATACTCAGATCTTCACCAAACTTTGCAGGGATACATTGGATGTCAAGACACGTGGAAAAACGTACAAAACAAGAGATTGGAGACATCAAGATTTTGGACGATTTTTTTAAGAATTTTCAAATTTTCAGATAGGAGGTTCCAGATAAGGTCAAAAACGACATACTCAGATCTTCAACAAACTTTGCAGGGATACATTGGATGTCAAGACACGTGGAAAAAACGTACAAAACAAGAGATTGGAGACATCAAGATTTTGGACGAATTTTTGAGGAATTTTCAAATTTTCAGAAATGAGGTGCCAGATAAGGTCAAAAACTACATACTCAGATCTTCACCAAACTTTGCAGGGATACATTGGATGTCAAGACACGTGGGAAAAACGTACAAAACAAGAGATTGGAGACATCAAGATTTTGGACGAATTTTTGAGGAATTTTCAAATTTTCAGAAATGAGGTGCCAGATAAGGTCAAAAACTACATACTCAGATCTTCACCAAACTTTGCAGGGATACATTGGATGTCAAGACACGTGGAAAAAACGTACAAAACAAGAGATTGGAGACATCAAGATCTTGGACGAATTTTTTAAAAATTTTCAAATTTTCAGATAGGAGGTTCCAGATAAGGTCTAAAACTACATACTCAGATCTTCACCAAACTTTGCAGGGATACATTGGATGTCAAGACACGGGGAAAAACATACAAAACATAGGATTGGGGATATCAAGATTTTGGTCAAATTTTTTAAGAATTTTCAAATTTTCAGATAGGAGGTTCCATATAAGGTCAAAAACTACATACTCAGATCTTCACCAAACGTTGCAGGGATACTTTGCATGTCAAGACACGTGGAAAAAACGAACAAAACAAGAGATTGGAGACATCAAGATTTTCGACAAATTTTTTAAGAATTTTCAAATTTTCAGATGGGAGGTTGCAGATAAGGTCAAAAACGACATACTCAGATCTTCACCAAACTTTGCATGGATACATTGGATGTCAAGACACGTGGAAAAAACGTACAAAACAAGAAATTGGAGACATCAAGATTTTGGACGAATTTTTTAAGAATTTTCAAATTTTCAGAAAGGAGGTTCCGTATAAGGTCAAAAACTACATACTCAGATCTTCACCAAACTTTGCAGGGATACATTGGATGTCAAGACACGTGGAAAAAACGTATAAAACAAGAGATTGGGTTCATCAAGATTTTGGACGGATTTTTTAGGAATTTTCGAATTTTCAGATGGGAGGTTCCAGATAAGGTCAAAAACTACATACTCAGATCTTCACCAAACTTTGCAGGGATACATTGGATGTCCAGACACGTGGAAAAAACGAACAAAACAAGAGATTGGAGACATCAAGATTTTGAACGAATTTTTTAAGAATTTTCAAATTTTCACATAGGAGGTTCCATATAAGGTCAAAAACTACATACTCAGATCTTCACCAAACATTGCAGGGATACATTGGATGTCAAGACACGTGGGAAAAACGTACAAAACAAGAAATTGGAGACATCAAGATTTTGGACGAATTTTTTAAGAATTTTCAAATTTTCAGAAAGGAGGTTCCGTATAAGGTCAAAAACTACATACTCAGATCTTCACCAAACTTTGCAGGGATACATTGGATGTCAAGACACGTGGAAAAAACGTACAAAACAAGAGATTGGAGACATCAAGATTTTGAACGAATTTTTTAAGAATTTTCAAATTTTCACATAGGAGGTTCCATATAAGGTCAAAAACTACATACTCAGATCTTCACCAAACATTGCAGGGATACATTGGATGTCAAGACACGTGGAAAACATGTACAAAACAAGAGATTGGAGACATCAAGATTTTCGACGGATTTTTTAAGAATTTTCAAATTTTCAGATAGGAGGTTCCATATAAGGTCAAAAACTACATACTCAGATCTTCACCAAACTTAGCAGGGATACATTGGATGTCAAGACACGTGGAAAAAACATACAAGACATAGGATTGGGGACATCAAGATTTGGTCAAATTTTTTAAGAATTTTCAAATTTTCAGATAGGAGGTTCCATATAAGGTCAAAAACTACATCCTCAGATCTTCACCAAACATTGCAGGGATACATTGTATGTCAAGACACGTGGAAAAAATGTACAAAACAAGAGATTGGAGACATCAAGGTTTTCGACGGATTTTTTAAGAATTTTTAAATTTTCAGATGGGAGGTTCCAGATAAGGTCAAAAACGACATACTCAGATCTTCACCAAACTTTGCATGGATACATTGGATGTCAAGACACGTGGAAAAAACATACAAAACATTGGATTGGGGACGTCAAGATTTTGGTCGAATTTTTTAAGAATTTTCAAATTTTCAGATAGGAGGTTACATATAAGGTCAAAAACTACATACTCAGATCTTCACCAAACTTTGCAGGGATACATTGGATGTCAAGACACGTGGAAAAAACGTACAAAACAAGAGATTGGAGACATCAAGATTTTGGACGAATTTTTTAAGAATTTTCAAATTTTCAGATAGGAGGTTCCAGATGAGGTCAAAAACTACATACTCAGATCTTCACCAAACTTTGCAGGAACACTTTGCATGTCAAGACACGTGGAAAAAACGTACAAAACAAGAGATCGGAGACATCAAGATTTTGCCGAATTTTTTAAGAATTTTCAAATTTTCAGATAGGAGGTTCCATATAAGGTCAAAAACGACATACTCAGATCTTCACCAAACTTTGCAGGGATACATTGGATGTCAAGACACGTGGAAAAAACGTACAAAACAAGAGATTGGAGACATCAAGATTTTGGACGAATTTTTTAAGAATTTTCAAATTTTCAGAAAGGATGTTCCAGATAAGGTCAAAAACGACATACTCAGATCTTCACCAAACTTTGCAGGGATACATTGGAGGACGAGACACGTGGAAAAAACATACAAAACAAGAGATTGGAGACAAGATTTTGGACGAATTATTTAAAAATTTTCAATTTTTCAGATAGGAGGTTCCAGATAAGGTCAAAAACTACATACTCAGATCTTCACCAAACTTTGCAGGGATACATTGGATGTCAAGACACGTGGAAAAAACGTACAAAACAAGAGATTGGGGTCATCAATATTTTGGACGGATTTTTTAGGAATTTTCAAATTTTCAGATGGGAGGTTCCAGATAAGGTCAAAAACTACATACTCAGATCTTCACCAAACTTTGCAGGGATACATTGGATGTCAAGACACGTGGAAAAAACGTACAAAACAGAAGATTGGAGACATCAAGATTTTGAACGAATTTTTTAAGAATTTTCAAATTTTCAGATAGGAGGTTCCATTAAGGTCAAAAACTACATACTCAGATCTTCACCAAACTTTGCATGGATACATTGGATGTCAAGACACGTGGAAAAAACATACAAAACATAGGATTGGGGACATCAAGATTTTGGTCGAATTTTTTAAGAATTTTCAAATTTTCAGATAGGAGGTTCCATATAAGGTCAAAAACTACATACTCAGATCTTCACCAAACTTTGCAGGGATACATTGGATGTCAAGACACGTGGAAAAAACATACAAGACCTAGGATTGGGGACGTCAAGATTTTGGTCAAATTTTTTAAGAATTTTCAAATTTTCAGGTTCCATATAAGGTCAAAAACTACATACTCAGATCTTCACCAAACTTTGCAGGAATACATTGGATGTTAAGACACGTGGAAAAAACGTACAAAACAAGAGATTGGAGACATCAAGGTTTTGGACGAATTTTTTAAGAATTTTCAAATTTTCAGAAATGCGTATCCAGATAAGGTCAAAAACTACATACTCAGATCTTCACCAAACTTTGCAGGGATACATTGGATGTCAAGACACGTGGAAAAAACGTACAAAACATGGGATTGGGGTCATCAAGATTTTGGACGGATTTTTTAGGAATTTTCAAATTTTCAGATGGGAGGTTCCAGATAAGGTCAAAAACTACATACTCAGATCTTCACCAAACTTTGCAGGGATACATTGGATGTCAAGACACGTGGAAAAAACGTACAAAACATGAGATTGGGGTCATCAAGATTTTGGACGGATTTTTTAAGAATTTTCAAATTTTCAGATGGGAGGTTCCAGATAAGGTCAAAAACGACATACTGAGATCTTCACCAAACTTTGCAGGAATACATTGGATGTCAAGACACGTGGAAAAAACATACAAAACAAGATTCGTGACATCAAGATTTTGGTCGATTTTTTAAGAATTTTCAAATTTTCAGATAGGAGGTTCCATATAAGGTAAAAAACGACATACTCAGATCTTCACCGAACTTTGCAGGGATACATTGGATGTCAAGACACGTGGAAAAAACATACAAAACATAGGATTGGGGACATCAAGATTTTGGTCAAATTTTTTAAGAATTTTCAAATTTTCAGATAGGAGGTTCCATATAAGGTCAAAAACTACATACTCAGATCTTCACCAAACATTGCAGGGATACATTGGATGTCAAGACACGTGGAAAAAACGTACAAAACAAGAGATTGGAGACATCAAGATTTTGGACGAATTTTTGAAGAATTTTCAAATTTTCAGATAGGAGGTTCCAAATAAGGTCAAAAACTACATACTCAGATCTTCACCAAACGTTGCAGGGATACTTTGCATGTCAAGACACGTGGAAAAAACGTACAAAACAAGAGATTGGAGACATCAAGATTTTCGACGAATTTTTTAAGAATTTTCAAATTTTCAGATGGGAGGTTCCAGATAAGGTCAAAAACGACATACTCAGATCTTCACCAAACTTTGCATGGATACATTGGATGTCAAGACACGTGGAAAAAACGTACAAAACAAGAAATTGGAGACATCAAGATTTTGGACGAATTTTTTAAGAATTTTCAAATTTTCAGAAAGGAGGTTCCGTATAAGGTCAAAAACTACATACTCAGATCTTCACCAAACTTTGCAGGGATACATTGGATGTCAAGACACGTGGAAAAAACGTACAAAACATGAGATTGGGGTCATCACGATTTTGGACGGATTTTTTAGGAATTTTCAAATTTTCAGATGGGAGGTTCCAGATAAGGTCAAAAACTACATACTCAGATCTTCACCCAAACTTTGCAGTGATACATTGGATGTCAAGACACGTGGAAAAAACGTACAAAACAAGAGATTGGAGACATCAAGATTTTGAACGAATTTTTTAAGAAATTTCAAATTTTCAGATAGGAGGTTCCATATAAGGTCAAAAACTACATACTCAGATCTTCACCAAACTTTGCATGGATACATTGGATGTCAAGACACGTGGAAAAAACATACAAAACATAGGATTGGGGACATCAAGATTTTGGTCGAATTTTTTTAGAATTTTCAAATTTTCAGATAGGAGGTTCCAGATAAGGTCAAAAACTACATACTCAGATCTTCACCAAACTTTGCAGGGATACATTGGATGTCAAGACACGTGAAAAAAACGTACAAACCAAGAGATTGGAGACATCAAGATTTTGGACGAATTTTTTAAGAATTTTCTAATTTTCAGAAAGGAGGTTCCATATAAGGTCAAAAACTACATACTCAGATCTTCACCAAACTATGCAGGGATACATTGGATGTCAAGACACGTGGAAAAAACGTACAAAACAAGAGATTGGAGACATCAAGATTTTGGACGAATTTTTTAAGAATTTTCAAATTTTCAGATAGGAGGTTCCAGATAAGGTCAAAAACTACATACTCAGATCTTCACCAAACTTTGCAGGGACACATTGGATGTCAAGACACGTGGAAAAAACGTACAAAACAAGAGATTGGAGACATCAAGATTTTGGACGAATTTTTGAGGAATTTTCAAATTTTCAGAAATGAGGTTCCAGATAAGGTCAAAAACTACATACTCAGATCTTCACCAAACATTGCAGGGATACATTGGATGTCAAGACACGTGGGGAAAACATACAAACCAAGAGATTGGATACATCAAGATTTTGGACGAATTTTTTAAGAATTTTCAAATTTTCAGATAGGAGGTTTCATTTAAGGTCAAAAACTACATACTCAGATCTTCACCAAACTTTGCAGGGATATATTGGATGTCAAGACACGTGGAAAAAACGTACAAAACAAGAGATTGGAGACATCAAGATTTTGGACGAATTTTTTAAGAATTTTCAAATTTTCAGAAAGGATGTTCCAGATAAGGTCAAAAACGACATACTCAGATCTTAACCAAACTTTGCAGGGATACATTGGATGTCAAGACACGTGGAAAAAACATACAAGACATAGGATTGGGGACATCAAGATTTTGGTCAAATTTTTTAAGAATTTTCAAATTTTCAGATAGGATGTTCCATATAAGGTCAAAAACTACATACTCAGACCTTCACCAAACATTGCAGGGATACATTGGATGTCAAGACACGTGGAAAAACGTACAAAACAAGAGATTTGAGACATCAAGATTTCGGACGAATTTTTTAAGAATTTTCAAATTTTCAGATAGGAGGTTCCAGATAAGGTCAAAACCTACATACTCAGATCTTCACCAAACTTTGCAGGGATACATTGGATGTCAAGACACGCGGGAAAAACATACAAAACATAGGATTGGGGACATCAAGATTTTGGTCAAATTTTTTAAGAATTTTCAAATTTTCAGATAGGAGGTTCCATATAAGGTCAAAAACTACATACTCAGATCTTCACCAAACTATGCAGGGATACATTGGATGTCAAGACACGTGGAAAAAACGTACAAAACAAGAGATTGGAGACATCAAGATTTTGGACGATTTTTTTAAGAATTTTCAAATTTTCAGATAGGAGGTTCCAGATAAGGTCAAAAACTACATACTCAGATCTTCACCAAACTTTGCAGGGACACATTGGATGTCAAGACACGTGGAAAAAACGTACAAAACAAGAGATTGGAGACATCGAGATTTTGGACGAATTTTTGAGGAATTTTCAAATTCTCAGAAATGAGGTTCCAGATAAGGTCAAAAACTACATACTCAGATCTTCACCAAACTTTGCAGGGATACATTGGATGTCAAGACACGTGGGGAAAACATACAAACCAAGAGATTGGAGACATCAAGATTTTGGACGAATTTTTTAAGAATTTTCAAATTTTCAGATTGGAGGTTCCATATAAGGTCAAAAACTACATACTCAGATCTTCACCAAACTTTGCAGGGATACATTGGATGTCAAGACACGTGGAAAAAACGTACAAAACAAGAGATTGGAGACATCAAGATTTTGGACGAATTTTTTAAGAATTTTCAAATTTTCAGAAAGGATGTTCCGGATAAGGTCAAAAACGACATACTCAGATCTTCACCAAACTTTGCAGGGATACATTGGATGTCAAGACACGTGGAAAAAACATACAAAACATAGGATTGGGGACATCAAGATTTTGGTCAAATTTTTTAAGAATTTTCAAATTTTCAGATAGGAGGTTCCATATAAGGTCAAAAACTACATACTCAGATCTTCACCAAACATTGCAGGGATACATTGGATGTCAAGACACGTGGAAAAACGTACAAAACAAGAGATTGGAGACATGAAGATTTCGGACGAATTTTTTAAGAATTTTCAAATTTTCAGATGGGAGGTTCCAGATAAGGTCAAAAACGACATACTCAGATCTTCACCAAACTTTGCATGGATACATTGGATGTCAAGACACGTGGAAAAAACATACAAAACATAGAATTGAGGACATCAAGATTTTTGGTCGAATTTTTTAAGAATTTTCAAATTTTCAGATAGGAGGTTCCAGATAAGGTCAAAAACTACATACTCAGATCTTCACCAAACGTTGCAGGGATACTATGCATGTCAAGACACGTGGAAAAAACGTACAAAACAAGACATTGGAGACATCAAGATTCTCGACGAATTTTTTAAGAATTTTCAAATTTTCAGATGGGAGGTTCCAGATAAGGTCAAAAACGACATACTCAGATCTTCACCAAACTTTGCATGGATACATTGGATGTCAAGACACGTGGAAAAAACATACAAAACATAGGATTGGGGACATCAAGATTTTGGTCGAATTTTTTAAGAATTTTCAAATTTTCAGATAGGAGGTTCCATATAAGGTCAAAAACTACATACTCAGATCTTCACCAAACTTTGCAGGGATACATTGGATGTCAAGACACGTGGAAAAAACGTACAAAACAAGAGATTGGAGACATCAAGATTTTGGACGAATTTTTTAAGAATTTTCAAATTTTCAGATAGGAGGTTCCAGATAAGGTCAAAAACGACATACTCAGATCTTCACCAAACTTTGCAGGGATACATTGGATGTCAAGACACGTGAAAAAAACATACAAGACATAGGATTGGGGACATCAAGATTTTGGTCGAATTTTTTAAGAATTTTCAAATTTTCAGATAGGAGGTTCCATATAAGGTCAAAAACTGCATACTCAGATCTTCACCAAACTATGCAGGGATACATTGGATGTCAAGACACGTGGAAAAAACGTACAAAACAAGAGATTGGAGACATCAAGATTTTGGAAGAATTTTTTAAGAATTTTCAAATTTTCAGATAGGAGGTTCCAGATAAGGTCAAAAACTACATACTCAGATCTTCACCAAACTTTGCAGGGATACATTGGATTGTCAAGACACGTGGGGAAAACATACAAACCAAGAGATTATAGACATCAAGATTTTGGACGAATTTTTTAAGAATTTTCAAATTTTCAGATAGGAGGTTCCATTTAAAGTCAAAAACTACATACTCAGATCTTCACCAAACTTTGCAGGGATACATTGGATGTCAAGACACGTGGAAAAAACGTACAAAACAAGAAATTGGAGACATCAAGATTTTGGACGAATTTTTTAAAAATTTTCAAATTTTCAGATAGGAGGTTCCAGATAAGGTCTAAAACTACATACTCAGATCTTCACCAAACTTTGCAGGGATACATTGGATGTCAAGACACGTGGAAAAAACATACAAAACATAGGATTGGGGATATCAAGATTTTGGTCAAATTTTTTAAGAATTTTCAAATTTTCAGATAGGAGGTTCCATATAAGGTCAAAAACTACATACTCAGATTTTCACCAAACGTTGCAGGGATACTTTGCATGTCAAGACACGTGGAAAAAACGTACAAAACAAGAGATTGGAGACATCAAGATTTTCGACAAATTTTTTAAGAATTTTCAAATTTTCAGATGGGAGGTTCCAGTTAAGGTCAAAAACGACATACTCAGATCTTCACCAAACTTTGCATGGATACATTGGATGTCAAGACACGTGGAAAAAACGTACAAAACAAGAAATTAGAGATATCAAGATTTTGGACGAATTTTTTAAGAATTTTCAAATTTTCAGAAAGGAGGTTCCGTATAAGGTCAAAAACTACATACTCAGATCTTCACCAAACTTTGCAGGGATACATTGGATGTCAAGACACGTGGAAAAAACGTATAAAACAAGAGATTGGGTTCATCAAGATTTTGGACGGATTTTTTAGGAATTTTCGAATTTTCAGATGGGAGGTTCCAGATAAGGTCAAAAACTACATACTCAGATCTTCACCAAACTTTGCAGGGATACATTGGATGTCAAGACACGTGGAAAAAACGAACAAAACAAGAGATTGGAGACATCAAGATTTTGGACGAATTTTTGAAGAATTTTCAAATTTTCAGATAGGAGGTTCCAGATAAGGTCAAAAACTACATACTCAGATCTTCACCAAACGTTGCAGGGATACTTTGCATGTCAAGACACGTGGAAAAAACGTACAAAACAAGACATTGGAGACATCAAGATTTTCGACGAATTTTTTAAGAATTTTCAAATTTTCAGATGGGAGGTTCCAGATAAGGTCAAAAACGACATACTCAGATCTTCACCAAACTTTGCATGGATACATTGGATGTCAAGACACGTGGGAAAAACGTACAAAACAAGAAATTGGAGACATCAAGATTTTGGACGAATTTTTTAAGAATTTTCAAATTTTCAGAAAGGAGGTTCCGTATAAGGTCAAAAACTACATACTCAGATCTTCACCAAACTTAGCAGGGATACATTGGATGTCAAGACACGTGGAAAAAACGTACAAAACAAGAGATTGGAGACATCAAGATTTTGAACGAATTTTTTAAGAATTTTCAAATTTTCAGATAGGAGGTTCCATATAAGGTCAAAAACTACATACTCAGATCTTCACCAAACTTTGCAGGGATACATTGGATGTCAAGACACGTGGAAAAAACGTACAAAACAAGAGATTGGAGACATCAAGATTTTGGACGAATTTTTTAAGAATTTTCAAATTTTCAGAAAGGATGTTCCAGATAAGGTCAAAAACGACATACTCAGATCTTCACCAAACTTTGCAGGGATACATTGGATATCAAGACACGTGGAAAAAACATACAAAACATAGGATTGGGGACATCAAGATTTTGGTCAAATTTTTTAAGAATTTTCAAATTTTCAGATAGGAGGTTCCATATAAGGTCAAAAACTACATACTCAGATCTTCACCAAACATTGCAGGGATACATTGGATGTCAAGACACGTGGAAAAACGTACAAAACAAGAGATTGGAGACATCAAGATTTCGGACGAATTTTTTAAGAATTTTCAAATTTTCAGATGGGAGGTTCCAGATAAGGTCAAAAACGACATACTCAGATCTTCACCAAACTTTGCATGGATACATTGGATGTCAAGACACGTGGAAAAAACATACAAAACATAGAATTGGGGACATCAAGATTTTGGTCAAATTTTTTAAGAATTTTCAAATTTTCAGATAGGAGGTTCCATATAAGGTCAAAAACTACATACTCAGATCTTCACCAAACATTGCAGGGATACATTGGATGTCAAGACACGTGGAAAAACGTACAAAACAAGAGATTGGAGACATGAAGATTTCGGACGAATTTTTTAAGAATTTTCAAATTTTCAGATGGGAGGTTCCAGATAAGGTCAAAAACGACATACTCAGATCTTCACCAAACTTTGCATGGATACATTGGATGTCAAGACACGTGGAAAAAACATACAAAACATAGAATTGAGGACATCAAGATTTTTGGTCGAATTTTTTAAGAATTTTCAAATTTTCAGATAGGAGGTTCCAGATAAGGTCAAAAACTACATACTCAGATCTTCACCAAACGTTGCAGGGATACTATGCATGTCAAGACACGTGGAAAAAACGTACAAAACAAGACATTGGAGACATCAAGATTCTCGACGAATTTTTTAAGAATTTTCAAATTTTCAGATGGGAGGTTCCAGATAAGGTCAAAAACGACATACTCAGATCTTCACCAAACTTTGCATGGATACATTGGATGTCAAGACACGTGGAAAAAACATACAAAACATAGGATTGGGGACATCAAGATTTTGGTCGAATTTTTTAAGAATTTTCAAATTTTCAGATAGGAGGTTCCATATAAGGTCAAAAACTACATACTCAGATCTTCACCAAACTTTGCAGGGATACATTGGATGTCAAGACACGTGGAAAAAACGTACAAAACAAGAGATTGGAGACATCAAGATTTTGGACGAATTTTTTAAGAATTTTCAAATTTTCAGATAGGAGGTTCCAGATAAGGTCAAAAACGACATACTCAGATCTTCACCAAACTTTGCAGGGATACATTGGATGTCAAGACACGTGAAAAAAACATACAAGACATAGGATTGGGGACATCAAGATTTTGGTCGAATTTTTTAAGAATTTTCAAATTTTCAGATAGGAGGTTCCATATAAGGTCAAAAACTGCATACTCAGATCTTCACCAAACTATGCAGGGATACATTGGATGTCAAGACACGTGGAAAAAACGTACAAAACAAGAGATTGGAGACATCAAGATTTTGGAAGAATTTTTTAAGAATTTTCAAATTTTCAGATAGGAGGTTCCAGATAAGGTCAAAAACTACATACTCAGATCTTCACCAAACTTTGCAGGGATACATTGGATTGTCAAGACACGTGGGGAAAACATACAAACCAAGAGATTATAGACATCAAGATTTTGGACGAATTTTTTAAGAATTTTCAAATTTTCAGATAGGAGGTTCCATTTAAAGTCAAAAACTACATACTCAGATCTTCACCAAACTTTGCAGGGATACATTGGATGTCAAGACACGTGGAAAAAACGTACAAAACAAGAAATTGGAGACATCAAGATTTTGGACGAATTTTTTAAAAATTTTCAAATTTTCAGATAGGAGGTTCCAGATAAGGTCTAAAACTACATACTCAGATCTTCACCAAACTTTGCAGGGATACATTGGATGTCAAGACACGTGGAAAAAACATACAAAACATAGGATTGGGGATATCAAGATTTTGGTCAAATTTTTTAAGAATTTTCAAATTTTCAGATAGGAGGTTCCATATAAGGTCAAAAACTACATACTCAGATTTTCACCAAACGTTGCAGGGATACTTTGCATGTCAAGACACGTGGAAAAAACGTACAAAACAAGAGATTGGAGACATCAAGATTTTCGACAAATTTTTTAAGAATTTTCAAATTTTCAGATGGGAGGTTCCAGTTAAGGTCAAAAACGACATACTCAGATCTTCACCAAACTTTGCATGGATACATTGGATGTCAAGACACGTGGAAAAAACGTACAAAACAAGAAATTAGAGATATCAAGATTTTGGACGAATTTTTTAAGAATTTTCAAATTTTCAGAAAGGAGGTTCCGTATAAGGTCAAAAACTACATACTCAGATCTTCACCAAACTTTGCAGGGATACATTGGATGTCAAGACACGTGGAAAAAACGTATAAAACAAGAGATTGGGTTCATCAAGATTTTGGACGGATTTTTTAGGAATTTTCGAATTTTCAGATGGGAGGTTCCAGATAAGGTCAAAAACTACATACTCAGATCTTCACCAAACTTTGCAGGGATACATTGGATGTCAAGACACGTGGAAAAAACGAACAAAACAAGAGATTGGAGACATCAAGATTTTGGACGAATTTTTGAAGAATTTTCAAATTTTCAGATAGGAGGTTCCAGATAAGGTCAAAAACTACATACTCAGATCTTCACCAAACGTTGCAGGGATACTTTGCATGTCAAGACACGTGGAAAAAACGTACAAAACAAGACATTGGAGACATCAAGATTTTCGACGAATTTTTTAAGAATTTTCAAATTTTCAGATGGGAGGTTCCAGATAAGGTCAAAAACGACATACTCAGATCTTCACCAAACTTTGCATGGATACATTGGATGTCAAGACACGTGGGAAAAACGTACAAAACAAGAAATTGGAGACATCAAGATTTTGGACGAATTTTTTAAGAATTTTCAAATTTTCAGAAAGGAGGTTCCGTATAAGGTCAAAAACTACATACTCAGATCTTCACCAAACTTAGCAGGGATACATTGGATGTCAAGACACGTGGAAAAAACGTACAAAACAAGAGATTGGAGACATCAAGATTTTGAACGAATTTTTTAAGAATTTTCAAATTTTCAGATAGGAGGTTCCATATAAGGTCAAAAACTACATACTCAGATCTTCACCAAACTTTGCAGGGATACATTGGATGTCAAGACACGTGGAAAAAACGTACAAAACAAGAGATTGGAGACATCAAGATTTTGGACGAATTTTTTAAGAATTTTCAAATTTTCAGAAAGGATGTTCCAGATAAGGTCAAAAACGACATACTCAGATCTTCACCAAACTTTGCAGGGATACATTGGATATCAAGACACGTGGAAAAAACATACAAAACATAGGATTGGGGACATCAAGATTTTGGTCAAATTTTTTAAGAATTTTCAAATTTTCAGATAGGAGGTTCCATATAAGGTCAAAAACTACATACTCAGATCTTCACCAAACATTGCAGGGATACATTGGATGTCAAGACACGTGGAAAAACGTACAAAACAAGAGATTGGAGACATCAAGATTTCGGACGAATTTTTTAAGAATTTTCAAATTTTCAGATGGGAGGTTCCAGATAAGGTCAAAAACGACATACTCAGATCTTCACCAAACTTTGCATGGATACATTGGATGTCAAGACACGTGGAAAAAACATACAAAACATAGAATTGGGGACATCAAGATTTTGGTCGAATTTTTTAAGAATTTTCAAATTTTCAGATAGGAGGTTCCAGATAAAGTCAAAAACTACATACTCAGATCTTCACCAAACGTTGCAGGGATACTTTGCATGTCAAGACACGTGGAAAAAACGTACAAAACAAGACATTGGAGACATCAAGATTTTCGACGAATTTTTTAAGAATTTTCAAATTTTCAGATGGGAGGTTCCAGATAAGGTCAAAAACGACATACTCAGATCTTCACCAAACTTTGCATGGATACATTGGATGTCAAGACACGTGGAAAAACATACAAAACATAGGATTGGGGACATCAAGATTTTGGTCGAATTTTTTAAGAATTTTCAAATTTTCAGATAGGAGGTTCCATATAAGGTCAAAAACTACATACTCAGATCTTCACCAAACTTTGCAGGGATACATTGGATGTCAAGACACGTGGAAAAAACGTACAAAACAAGAGATTGGAGACATCAAGATTTTGGACGAATTTTTTAAGAATTTTCAAATTTTCAGATAGGAGGTTCCAGATAAGGTCAAAAACGACATACTCAGATCTTCACCAAACTTTGCAGGGATACATTGGATGTCAAGACACGTGAAAAAAACATACAAGACATAGGATTGGGGACATCAAGGTTTTGGTCGAATTTTTTAAGAATTTTCAAATTTTCAGATAGGAGGTTCCATAAAAGGTCAAAAACTGCATACTCAGATCTTCACCAAACTATGCAGGGATACATTGGATGTCAAGACACGTGGAAAAAACGTACAAAACAAGAGATTGGAGACATCAAGATTTTGGAAGAATTTTTTAAGAATTTTCAAATTTTCAGATAGGAGGTTCCAGATAAGGTCAAAAACTACATACTCAGATCTTCACCAAACTTTGCAGGGACACATTGGATGTCAAGACACGTGGAAAAAACGTACAAAACAAGAGATTGGAGACATCAAGATTTTGGACGAATTTTTGAGGAATTTTCAAATTTTCAGAAATGAGGTTCCAGATAAGGTCAAAAACTACATACTCAGATCTTCACCAAACTTTGCAGGGATACATTGGATGTCAAGACACGTGGGGAAAACATACAAACCAAGAGATTGGAGACATCAAGATTTTGGACGAATTTTTTAAGAATTTTCAAATTTTCAGATAGGAGGTTCCATTTAAGGTCAAACACTACATACTCAGATTTTCACCAAACTTTGCAGGGATACATTGGATGTCAAGACACGTGGAAAAAACGTACAAAACAAAAGATTGGAGACATCAAGATTTTGGACGAATTTTTTAAGAATTTTCAAATTTTCAGATAGGAGGTTCCATATAAGGTCATAAACTACATACTCAGATCTACACCAAACATTGCAGGGATACATTGGAGGTCAAGACACGTGGAAAAAACGTACAAAACAAGAGATTGGAGACATCAAGATTTTGGACGAATTTTTTAAGAATTTTCAAATTTTCAGAAATGCGTATCCAGATAAGGTCAAAAACTACATACTCAGATCTTCACCAAACTTTGCATGGATACATTGGATGTCAAGACACGTGGAAAAAACATACAAAACATAGGATTGGGGACATCAAGATTTTGGTCGAATTTTTTAAGAATTTTCAAATTTTCAGATAGGAGGTTCCATATAAGGTCAAAAACTACATACTCAGATCTTCACCAAACTTTGCAGGGATACATTGGATGTCAAGACACGTGGAAAAAACATACAAGACCTAGGATTGGGGACGTCAAGATTTTGGTCAAATTTTTTAAGAATTTTCAAATTTTCAGGTTCCATATAAGGTCAAAAACTACATACTCAGATCTTCACCAAACTTTGCAGGAATACATTGGATGTTAAGACACGTGGAAAAAACGTACAAAACAAGAGATTGGAGACATCAAGGTTTTGGACGAATTTTTTAAGAATTTTCAAATTTTCAGAAATGCGTATCCAGATAAGGTCAAAAACTACATACTCAGATCTTCACCAAACTTTGCAGGGATACATTGGATGTCAAGACACGTGGAAAAAACGTACAAAACATGGGATTGGGGTCATCAAGATTTTGGACGGATTTTTTAGGAATTTTCAAATTTTCAGATGGGAGGTTCCAGATAAGGTCAAAAACTACATACTCAGATCTTCACCAAACTTTGCAGGGATACATTGGATGTCAAGACACGTGGAAAAAACGTACAAAACATGAGATTGGGGTCATCAAGATTTTGGACGGATTTTTTAAGAATTTTCAAATTTTCAGATGGGAGGTTCCAGATAAGGTCAAAAACGACATACTGAGATCTTCACCAAACTTTGCAGGAATACATTGGATGTCAAGACACGTGGAAAAAACATACAAAACAAGATTCGGGACATCAAGATTTTGGTCGATTTTTTAAGAATTTTCAAATTTTCAGATAGGAGGTTCCATATAAGGTAAAAAACGACATACTCAGATCTTCACCGAACTTTGCAGGGATACATTGGATGTCAAGACACGTGGAAAAAACATACAAAACGTAGGATTGGGGACATCAAGATTTTGGTCAAATTTTTTAAGAATTTTCAAATTTTCAGATAGGAGGTTCCATATAAGGTCAAAAACTACATACTCAGATCTTCACCAAACATTGCAGGGATACATTGGATGTCAAGACACGTGGAAAAAACGTACAAAACAAGAGATTGGAGACATCAAGATTTTGGACGAATTTTTGAAGAATTTTCAAATTTTCAGATAGGAGGTTCCAAATAAGGTCAAAAACTACATACTCAGATCTTCACCAAACGTTGCAGGGATACTTTGCATGTCAAGACACGTGGAAAAAACGTACAAAACAAGAGATTGGAGACATCAAGATTTTCGACGAATTTTTTAAGAATTTTCAAATTTTCAGATGGGAGGTTCCAGATAAGGTCAAAAACGACATACTCAGATCTTCACCAAACTTTGCATGGATACATTGGATGTCAAGACACGTGGAAAAAACGTACAAAACAAGAAATTGGAGACATCAAGATTTTGGACGAATTTTTTAAGAATTTTCAAATTTTCAGAAAGGAGGTTCCGTATAAGGTCAAAAACTACATACTCAGATCTTCACCAAACTTTGCAGGGATACATTGGATGTCAAGACACGTGGAAAAAACGTACAAAACATGAGATTGGGGTCATCAAGATTTTGGACGGATTTTTTAGGAATTTTCAAATTTTCAGATGGGAGGTTCCAGATAAGGTCAAAAACTACATACTCAGATCTTCACCCAAACTTTGCAGTGATACATTGGATGTCAAGACACGTGGAAAAAACGTACAAAACAAGAGATTGGAGACATCAAGATTTTGAACGAATTTTTTAAGAATTTTCAAATTTTCAGATAGGAGGTTCCATATAAGGTCAAAAACTACATACTCAGATCTTCACCAAACTTTGCATGGATACATTGGATGTCAAGACACGTGGAAAAAACATACAAAACATAGGATTGGGGACATCAAGATTTTGGTCGAATTTTTTTAGAATTTTCAAATTTTCAGATAGGAGGTTCCAGATAAGGTCAAAAACTACATACTCAGATCTTCACCAAACTTTGCAGGGATACATTGGATGTCAAGACACGTGAAAAAAACGTACAAACCAAGAGATTGGAGACATCAAGATTTTGGACGAATTTTTTAAGAATTTTCTAATTTTCAGAAAGGAGGTTCCATATAAGGTCAAAAACTACATACTCAGATCTTCACCAAACTATGCAGGGATACATTGGATGTCAAGACACGTGGAAAAAACGTACAAAACAAGAGATTGGAGACATCAAGATTTTGGACGAATTTTTTAAGAATTTTCAAATTTTCAGATAGGAGGTTCCAGATAAGGTCAAAAACTACATACTCAGATCTTCACCAAACTTTGCAGGGACACATTGGATGTCAAGACACGTGGAAAAAACGTACAAAACAAGAGATTGGAGACATCAAGATTTTGGACGAATTTTTGAGGAATTTTCAAATTTTCAGAAATGAGGTTCCAGATAAGGTCAAAAACTACATACTCAGATCTTCACCAAACATTGCAGGGATACATTGGATGTCAAGACACGTGGGGAAAACATACAAACCAAGAGATTGGATACATCAAGATTTTGGACGAATTTTTTAAGAATTTTCAAATTTTCAGATAGGAGGTTTCATTTAAGGTCAAAAACTACATACTCAGATCTTCACCAAACTTTGCAGGGATATATTGGATGTCAAGACACGTGGAAAAAACGTACAAAACAAGAGATTGGAGACATCAAGATTTTGGACGAATTTTTTAAGAATTTTCAAATTTTCAGAAAGGATGTTCCAGATAAGGTCAAAAACGACATACTCAGATCTTAACCAAACTTTGCAGGGATACATTGGATGTCAAGACACGTTGAAAAAACATACAAGACATAGGATTGGGGACATCAAGATTTTGGTCAAATTTTTTAAGAATTTTCAAATTTTCAGATAGGATGTTCCATATAAGGTCAAAAACTACATACTCAGACCTTCACCAAACATTGCAGGGATACATTGGATGTCAAGACACGTGGAAAAACGTACAAAACAAGAGATTTGAGACATCAAGATTTCGGACGAATTTTTTAAGAATTTTCAAATTTTCAGATAGGAGGTTCCAGATAAGGTCAAAACCTACATACTCAGATCTTCACCAAACTTTGCAGGGATACATTGGATGTCAAGACACGCGGGAAAAACATACAAAACATAGGATTGGGGACATCAAGATTTTGGTCAAATTTTTTAAGAATTTTCAAATTTTCAGATAGGAGGTTCCATATAAGGTCAAAAACTACATACTCAGATCTTCACCAAACTATGCAGGGATACATTGGATGTCAAGACACGTGGAAAAAACGTACAAAACAAGAGATTGGAGACATCAAGATTTTGGACGATTTTTTTAAGAATTTTCAAATTTTCAGATAGGAGGTTCCAGATAAGGTCAAAAACTACATACTCAGATCTTCACCAAACTTTGCAGGGACACATTGGATGTCAAGACACGTGGAAAAAACGTACAAAACAAGAGATTGGAGACATCGAGATTTTGGACGAATTTTTGAGGAATTTTCAAATTCTCAGAAATGAGGTTCCAGATAAGGTCAAAAACTACATACTCAGATCTTCACCAAACTTTGCAGGGATACATTGGATGTCAAGACACGTGGGGAAAACATACAAACCAAGAGATTGGAGACATCAAGATTTTGGACGAATTTTTTAAGAATTTTCAAATTTTCAGATAGGAGGTTCCATATAAGGTCAAAAACTACATACTCAGATCTTCACCAAACTTTGCAGGGATACATTGGATGTCAAGACACGTGGAAAAAACGTACAAAACAAGAGATTGGAGACATCAAGATTTTGGACGAATTTTTTAAGAATTTTCAAATTTTCAGAAAGGATGTTCCGGATAAGGTCAAAAACGACATACTCAGATCTTCACCAAACTTTGCAGGGATACATTGGATGTCAAGACACGTGGAAAAAACATACAAAACATAGGATTGGGGACATCAAGATTTTGGTCAAATTTTTTAAGAATTTTCAAATTTTCAGATAGGAGGTTCCATATAAGGTCAAAAACTACATACTCAGATCTTCACCAAACATTGCAGGGATACATTGGATGTCAAGACACGTGGAAAAACGTACAAAACAAGAGATTGGAGACATGAAGATTTCGGACGAATTTTTTAAGAATTTTCAAATTTTCAGATGGGAGGTTCCAGATAAGGTCAAAAACGACATACTCAGATCTTCACCAAACTTTGCATGGATACATTGGATGTCAAGACACGTGGAAAAAACATACAAAACATAGAATTGAGGACATCAAGATTTTTGGTCGAATTTTTTAAGAATTTTCAAATTTTCAGATAGGAGGTTCCAGATAAGGTCAAAAACTACATACTCAGATCTTCACCAAACGTTGCAGGGATACTATGCATGTCAAGACACGTGGAAAAAACGTACAAAACAAGACATTGGAGACATCAAGATTCTCGACGAATTTTTTAAGAATTTTCAAATTTTCAGATGGGAGGTTCCAGATAAGGTCAAAAACGACATACTCAGATCTTCACCAAACTTTGCATGGATACATTGGATGTCAAGACACGTGGAAAAAACATACAAAACATAGGATTGGGGACATCAAGATTTTGGTCGAATTTTTTAAGAATTTTCAAATTTTCAGATAGGAGGTTCCATATAAGGTCAAAAACTACATACTCAGATCTTCACCAAACTTTGCAGGGATACATTGGATGTCAAGACACGTGGAAAAAACGTACAAAACAAGAGATTGGAGACATCAAGATTTTGGACGAATTTTTTAAGAATTTTCAAATTTTCAGATAGGAGGTTCCAGATAAGGTCAAAAACGACATACTCAGATCTTCACCAAACTTTGCAGGGATACATTGGATGTCAAGACACGTGAAAAAAACATACAAGACATAGGATTGGGGACATCAAGATTTTGGTCGAATTTTTTAAGAATTTTCAAATTTTCAGATAGGAGGTTCCATATAAGGTCAAAAACTGCATACTCAGATCTTCACCAAACTATGCAGGGATACATTGGATGTCAAGACACGTGGAAAAAACGTACAAAACAAGAGATTGGAGACATCAAGATTTTGGAAGAATTTTTTAAGAATTTTCAAATTTTCAGATAGGAGGTTCCAGATAAGGTCAAAAACTACATACTCAGATCTTCACCAAACTTTGCAGGGATACATTGGATTGTCAAGACACGTGGGGAAAACATACAAACCAAGAGATTATAGACATCAAGATTTTGGACGAATTTTTTAAGAATTTTCAAATTTTCAGATAGGAGGTTCCATTTAAAGTCAAAAACTACATACTCAGATCTTCACCAAACTTTGCAGGGATACATTGGATGTCAAGACACGTGGAAAAAACGTACAAAACAAGAAATTGGAGACATCAAGATTTTGGACGAATTTTTTAAAAATTTTCAAATTTTCAGATAGGAGGTTCCAGATAAGGTCTAAAACTACATACTCAGATCTTCACCAAACTTTGCAGGGATACATTGGATGTCAAGACACGTGGAAAAAACATACAAAACATAGGATTGGGGATATCAAGATTTTGGTCAAATTTTTTAAGAATTTTCAAATTTTCAGATAGGAGGTTCCATATAAGGTCAAAAACTACATACTCAGATTTTCACCAAACGTTGCAGGGATACTTTGCATGTCAAGACACGTGGAAAAAACGTACAAAACAAGAGATTGGAGACATCAAGATTTTCGACAAATTTTTTAAGAATTTTCAAATTTTCAGATGGGAGGTTCCAGTTAAGGTCAAAAACGACATACTCAGATCTTCACCAAACTTTGCATGGATACATTGGATGTCAAGACACGTGGAAAAAACGTACAAAACAAGAAATTAGAGATATCAAGATTTTGGACGAATTTTTTAAGAATTTTCAAATTTTCAGAAAGGAGGTTCCGTATAAGGTCAAAAACTACATACTCAGATCTTCACCAAACTTTGCAGGGATACATTGGATGTCAAGACACGTGGAAAAAACGTATAAAACAAGAGATTGGGTTCATCAAGATTTTGGACGGATTTTTTAGGAATTTTCGAATTTTCAGATGGGAGGTTCCAGATAAGGTCAAAAACTACATACTCAGATCTTCACCAAACTTTGCAGGGATACATTGGATGTCAAGACACGTGGAAAAAACGAACAAAACAAGAGATTGGAGACATCAAGATTTTGGACGAATTTTTGAAGAATTTTCAAATTTTCAGATAGGAGGTTCCAGATAAGGTCAAAAACTACATACTCAGATCTTCACCAAACGTTGCAGGGATACTTTGCATGTCAAGACACGTGGAAAAAACGTACAAAACAAGACATTGGAGACATCAAGATTTTCGACGAATTTTTTAAGAATTTTCAAATTTTCAGATGGGAGGTTCCAGATAAGGTCAAAAACGACATACTCAGATCTTCACCAAACTTTGCATGGATACATTGGATGTCAAGACACGTGGGAAAAACGTACAAAACAAGAAATTGGAGACATCAAGATTTTGGACGAATTTTTTAAGAATTTTCAAATTTTCAGAAAGGAGGTTCCGTATAAGGTCAAAAACTACATACTCAGATCTTCACCAAACTTAGCAGGGATACATTGGATGTCAAGACACGTGGAAAAAACGTACAAAACAAGAGATTGGAGACATCAAGATTTTGAACGAATTTTTTAAGAATTTTCAAATTTTCAGATAGGAGGTTCCATATAAGGTCAAAAACTACATACTCAGATCTTCACCAAACTTTGCAGGGATACATTGGATGTCAAGACACGTGGAAAAAACGTACAAAACAAGAGATTGGAGACATCAAGATTTTGGACGAATTTTTTAAGAATTTTCAAATTTTCAGAAAGGATGTTCCAGATAAGGTCAAAAACGACATACTCAGATCTTCACCAAACTTTGCAGGGATACATTGGATATCAAGACACGTGGAAAAAACATACAAAACATAGGATTGGGGACATCAAGATTTTGGTCAAATTTTTTAAGAATTTTCAAATTTTCAGATAGGAGGTTCCATATAAGGTCAAAAACTACATACTCAGATCTTCACCAAACATTGCAGGGATACATTGGATGTCAAGACACGTGGAAAAACGTACAAAACAAGAGATTGGAGACATCAAGATTTCGGACGAATTTTTTAAGAATTTTCAAATTTTCAGATGGGAGGTTCCAGATAAGGTCAAAAACGACATACTCAGATCTTCACCAAACTTTGCATGGATACATTGGATGTCAAGACACGTGGAAAAAACATACAAAACATAGAATTGGGGACATCAAGATTTTGGTCGAATTTTTTAAGAATTTTCAAATTTTCAGATAGGAGGTTCCAGATAAGGTCAAAAACTACATACTCAGATCTTCACCAAACGTTGCAGGGATACTTTGCATGTCAAGACACGTGGAAAAAACGTACAAAACAAGACATTGGAGACATCAAGATTTTCGACGAATTTTTTAAGAATTTTCAAATTTTCAGATGGGAGATTCCAGATAAGGTCAAAAACGACATACTCAGATCTTCACCAAACTTTGCATGGATACATTGGATGTCAAGACACGTGGAAAAACATACAAAACATAGGATTGGGGACATCAAGATTTTGGTCGAATTTTTTAAGAATTTTCAAATTTTCAGATAGGAGGTTCCATATAAGGTCAAAAACTACATACTCAGATCTTCACCAAACTTTGCAGGGATACATTGGATGTCAAGACACGTGGAAAAAACGTACAAAACAAGAGATTGGAGACATCAAGATTTTGGACGAATTTTTTAAGAATTTTCAAATTTTCAGATAGGAGGTTCCAGATAAGGTCAAAAACGACATACTCAGATCTTCACCAAACTTTGCAGGGATACATTGGATGTCAAGACACGTGAAAAAAACATACAAGACATAGGATTGGGGACATCAAGATTTTGGTCGAATTTTTTAAGAATTTTCAAATTTTCAGATAGGAGGTTCCATAAAAGGTCAAAAACTGCATACTCAGATCTTCACCAAACTATGCAGGGATACATTGGATGTCAAGACACGTGGAAAAAACGTACAAAACAAGAGATTGGAGACATCAAGATTTTGGAAGAATTTTTTAAGAATTTTCAAATTTTCAGATAGGAGGTTCCAGATAAGGTCAAAAACTACATACTCAGATCTTCACCAAACTTTGCAGGGACACATTGGATGTCAAGACACGTGGAAAAAACGTACAAAACAAGAGATTGGAGACATCAAGATTTTGGACGAATTTTTGAGGAATTTTCAAATTTTCAGAAATGAGGTTCCAGATAAGGTCAAAAACTACATACTCAGATCTTCACCAAACTTTGCAGGGATACATTGGATGTCAAGACACGTGGGGAAAACATACAAACCAAGAGATTGGAGACATCAAGATTTTGGACGAATTTTTTAAGAATTTTCAAATTTTCAGATAGGAGGTTCCATTTAAGGTCAAACACTACATACTCAGATTTTCACCAAACTTTGCAGGGATACATTGGATGTCAAGACACGTGGAAAAAACGTACAAAACAAAAGATTGGAGACATCAAGATTTTGGACGAATTTTTTAAGAATTTTCAAATTTTCAGATAGGAGGTTCCATATAAGGTCATAAACTACATACTCAGATCTACACCAAACATTGCAGGGATACATTGGAGGTCAAGACACGTGGAAAAAACGTACAAAACAAGAGATTGGAGACATCAAGATTTTGGACGAATTTTTTAAAAATTTTCAAATTTTCAGATAGGAGGTTCCAGATAAAGTCTAAAACTACATACTCAGATCTTCACCAAACTTTGCAGGGATACATTGGATGTCAAGACACGTGGAAAAAACATACAAAACATAGGATTGGGGATATCAAGATTTTGGTCAAATTTTTTAAGAATTTTCAAATTTTCAGATAGGAGGTTCCATGTAAGGTCAAAAACTACATACTCAGATTTTCACCAAACGTTGCAGGGATACTTTGCATGTCAAGACACGTGGAAAAAACGTACAAAACAAGAGATTGGAGACATCAAGATTTTCGACAAATTTTTTAAGAATTTTCAAATTTTCAGATGGGAGGTTCCAGATAAGGTCAAAAACGACATACTCAGATCTTCACCAAACTTTGCATGGATACATTGGATGTCAAGACACGTGGAAAAACGTAGAAAACAAAAAATTAGAGATATCAAGATTTTGGACGAATTTTTTAAGAATTTTCAAATTTTCAGAAAGGAGGTTCCGTATAAGGTCAAAAACTACATACTCAGATCTTCACCAAACTTTGCAGGGATACATTGGATGTCAAGACACGTGGAAAAAACGTATAAAACAAGAGATTGGGTTCATCAAGATTTTGGACGGATTTTCTAGGAATTTTCGAATTTTCAGATGGGAGGTTCCAGATAAGGTCAAAAACTACATACTCAGATCTTCACCAAACTTTGCAGGGATACATTGGATGTCAAGACGCGTGGAAAAAACGAACAAAACAAGAGATTGGAGACATCAAGATTTTGGACGAATTTTTGAAGAATTTTCAAATTTTCAGATAGGAGGTTCCAGATAAGGTCAAAAACTACATACTCAGATCTTCACCAAACGTTGCAGGGATACTTTGCATGTCAAGACACGTGGAAAAAACGTACAAAACAAGACATTGGAGACATCAAGATTTTGGACGAATTTTTTAAGAATTTTCAAATTTTCAGATGGGAGGTTCCAGATAAGGTCAAAAACGACATACTCAGATCTTCACCAAACTTTGCATGGATACATTGGATGTCAAGACACGTGGGAAAAACGTACAAAACAAGAAATTGGAGACATCAAGATTTTGGACGAATTTTTTAAGAATTTTCAAATTTTCAGAAAGGAGGTTCCGTATAAGGTCAAAAACTACATACTCAGATCTTCACCAAACTTTGCAGGGATACATTGGATGTCAAGACACGTGGAAAAAACGTACAAAACAAGAGATTGGAGACATCAAGATTTTGAACGAATTTTTTAAGAATTTTCAAATTTTCAGATAGGAGGTTCCATATAAGGTCAATAAACTACATACTCAGATCTTCACCAAACATTGCAGGGATACATTGGATGTCAAGACACGTGGAAAAAATGTACAAAACAAGAGATTGGAGACGTCAAGATTTTCGACGGATTTTTTAAGAATTTTCAAATTTTCAGATAGGAGGTTCCATATAAGGTCAAAAACTACATACTCAGATCTTCACCAAACTTTGAAGGGATACATTGGATGTCAAGACACGTGGAAAAAACACAAAACATAGGATTGGGGATATCAAGATTTTGGTCAAATTTTTTAAGAATTTTCCAATTTTCAGATAGGAGGTTCCATATAAGGTCAAAAACTACATACTCAGATCTTCACCAAAAATTGCAGGGATACATTGGATGTCAAGACACGTGGAAAAAACGAACAAAACAAGAGATTGGAGACATCAAGATTTTCGACGAATTTTTGAAGAATTTTCAAATTTTCAGATGGGAGGTTCCAGATAAGGTCAAAAACGACATACTCAGATCTTCACCAAACTTTGCAGGGATACATTGGATGTCAAGACACGTGGAAAAAACGTACAAAACAATAGATTGGGGTCATTAATATTTTGGACGGATTTTTTAGGAATTTTCAAATTTTCAGATGGGAGGTTCCAGATAAGGTCAAAAACTACATACTCAGATCTTCACCAAACTTTGCAGGGATACATTGGATGTCAAGACACGTGGAAAAAACGTACAAAACAGAAGATTGGAGACATCAAGATTTTGAACGAATTTTTTAAGAATTTTCAAATTTTCAGATAGGAGGTTCCATTAAGGTCAAAAACTACATACTCAGATCTTCACCAAACTTTGCATGGATACATTGGATGTCAAGACACGTGGAAAAAACATACAAAACATAGGATTGGGGACATCAAGATTTTGGTCGAATTTTTTAAGAATTTTCAAATTTTCAGATAGGAGGTTCCATATAAGGTCAAAAACTACATACTCAGATCTTCACCAAACTTTGCAGGGATACATTGGATGTCAAGACACGTGGAAAAACATACAAGACCTAGGATTGGGGACATCAAGATTTTGGTCAAATTTTTTAAGAATTTTCAAATTTTCAGGTTCCATATAAGGTCAAAAACTACATACTCAGATCTTCACCAAACTTTGCAGGAATACATTGGATGTTAAGACACGTGGAAAAAACGTACAAAACAAGAGATTGGAGACATCAAGATTTTGGACGAATTTTTTAAGAATTTTCAAATTTTCAGAAATGCGGTTCCAGATAAGGTCAAAAACTACATACTCAGATCTTCACCAAACTTTGCAGGGATACATTGGATGTCAAGACACGTGGGGAAAACATACAAAACATGGGATTGGGGTCATCAAGATTTTGGACGGATTTTTTATTAATTTTCAAATTTTCAGATGGGAGGTTCCAGATAAGGTCAAAAACTACATACTCAGATCTTCACCAAACTTTGCAGGGATACATTGGATGTCAAGACACGTGGAAAAAACGTACAAAACAAGAGATTGGGGTGATCAAGATTTTGGACGGATTTTTTAAGAATTTTCAAATTTTCAGATGGGAGGTTCCAGATAAGGTCAAAAACGACATACTGAGATCTTCACCAAACTTTGCAGGAATACATTGGATGTCAAGACACGTGGAAAAAACATACAAAACATAAGATTCGGGACATCAAGATTTTGGTCGATTTTTTAAGAATTTTCAAATTTTCAGATAGGAGGTTCCATATAAGGTAAAAAACTACATACTCAGATCTTCACCAAACGTTGCAGGGATACTTTGCATGTCAAGACACGTGGAAAAAACGTACAAAACAAGAGATTGGAGACATCAAGATTTTCGACGAATTTTTTAAGAATTTTCAAATTTTCAGATGGGAGGTTCCAGATAAGGTCAAAAACGACCTACTCAGATCTTCACCAAACTTTGCATGGATACATTGGATGTCAAGACACGTGGAAAAAACGTACAAACCAAGAGATTGGAGACATCAAGATTTTGGACGAATTTTTTAAGAATTTTCAAATTTTCAGAAAGGAGGTTCCATATAAGGTCAAAAACTACATACTCAGATCTTCACCAAACTATGCAGGGATACATTGGATGTCAAGACACGTGGAAAAAACGTACAAAACAAGAGATTGGAGACATCAAGATTTTGGACGAATTTTTTAAGAATTTTCAAATTTTCAGATAGGAGGTTCCAGATAAGGTCAAAAACTACATACTCAGATCTTCACCAAACTTTGCAGGGACACATTGGATGTCAAGACACGTGGAAAAAACGTACAAAAGAAGAGATTGGAGACATCAAGATTTTGGACGAATTTTTGAGGAATTTTCAAATTTTCAGAAATGAGGTTCCAGATAAGGTCAAAAACTACATACTCAGATCTTCACCAAACTTTGCAGGGATACATTGGATGTCAAGACACGTGGGGAAAACATACAAACCAAGAGATTGGATACATCAAGATTTTGGACGAATTTTTTAAGAATTTTCAAATTTTCAGATAGGAGGTTCCATTTAAGGTCAAAAACTACATACTCAGATCTTCACCAAACTTTGCAGGGATATATTGGATGTCAAGACCCGTGGAAAAAACCTACAAAACAAGAGATTGGAGACATCAAGATTTTGGACGAATTTTTTAAGAATTTTCAAATTTTCAGAAAGGATGTTCCAGATAAGGTCAAAAACGACATACTCAGATCTTCACCAAACTTTGCAGGGATACATTGGATGTCAAGACACGTGGAAAAAACATACAAAACATAGGATTGGGGACATCAAGATTTTGGTCAAATTTTTTAAGAATTTTCAAATTTTCAGATAGGATGTTCCATATAAGGTCAAAAACTACATACTCAGATCTTCACCAAACATTGCAGGGATACATTGGATGTCAAGACACGTGGAAAAACGTACAAAACAAGAGATTTGAGACATCAAGATTTCGGACGAATTTTTTAAGAATTTTCAAATTTTCAGATAGGAGGTTCCAGATAAGGTCAAAAACTACATACTCAGATCTTCACCAAACTTTGCAGGGATACATTGGATGTCAAGACACGCGGGAAAAACATACAAAACATAGGATTGGGGACATCAAGATTTTGGTCAAATTTTTTAAGAATTTTCAAATTTTCAGATAGGAGGTTCCATATAAGGTCAAAAACTACATACTCAGATCTTCACCAAACTATGCAGGGATACATTGGATGTCAAGACACGTGGAAAAAACGTACAAAACAAGAGATTGGAGACATCAAGATTTTGGACGATTTTTTTAAGAATTTTCAAATTTTCAGATAGGAGGTTCCAGATAAGGTCAAAAACTACATACTCAGATCTTCACCAAACTTTGCAGGGACACATTGAATGTCAAGACACGTGAAAAAACGTACAAAACAAGAGATTGGAGACATCAAGATTTTGGACGAATTTTTGAGGAATTTTCAAATTCTCAGAAATGAGGTTCCAGATAAGGTCAAAAACTACATACTCAGATCTTCACCAAACTTTGCAGGGATACATTGGATGTCAAGACACGTGGGGAAAACATACAAACCAGGAGATTGGAGACATCAAAATTTTGAACGAATTTTTTAAGAATTTTCAAATTTTCAGATAGGAGGTTCCATATAAGGTCAAAAACTACATACTCAGATCTTCACCAAACTTTGCAGGGATACATTGGATGTCAAGACACGTGGAAAAAACGTACAAAACAAGAGATTGGAGACATCAAGATTTTGGACGAATTTTTTAAGAATTTTCAAATTTTCAGAAAGGATGTTCCAGATAAGGTCAAAAACGACATACTCAGATCTTCACCAAACTTTGCAGGGATACATTGGATGTCAAGACACGTGGAAAAAACACAAAACATAGGATTGGGGACATCAAGATTTTGGTCAAATTTTTTAAGAATTTTCAAATTTTCAGATAGGAGGTTCCATATAAGGTCAAAAACTACATACTCAGATCTTCACCAAACATTGCAGGGATACATTGGATGTCAAGACACGTGGAAAAACGTACAAAACAAGAGATTGGAGACATCAAGATTTCGGACGAATTTTTTAAGAATTTTCAAATTTTCAGATGGGAGGTTCCAGATAAGGTCAAAAACGACATACTCAGATCTTCACCAAACTTTGCATGGATACATTGGATGTCAAGACACGTGGAAAAAACATACAAAACATAGAATTGGGGACATCAAGATTTTGGTCGAATTTTTTAAGAATTTTCAAATTTTCAGATAGGAGGTTCCAGATAAGGTCAAAAACTACATACTCAGATCTTCACCAAACGTTGCAGGGATACTTTGCATGTCAAGACACGTGGAAAAAACGTACAAAACAAGAGATTGGAGACATCAAGATTTTCGACAAATTTTTTAAGAATTTTCAAATTTTCAGATGGGAGGTTCCAGATAAGGTCAAAAACGACATACTCAGATCTTCACCAAACTTTGCATGGATACATTGGATGTCAAGACACGTGGAAAAAACGTACAAAACAAGAAATTAGAGATATCAAGATTTTGGACGAATTTTTTAAGAATTTTCAAATTTTCAGAAAGGAGGTTCCGTATAAGGTCAAAAACTACATACTCAGATCTTCACCAAACTTTGCAGGGATACATTGGATGTCAAGACACGTGGAAAAAACGTATAAAACAAGAGATTGGGTTCATCAAGATTTTGGACGGATTTTTTAGGAATTTTCGAATTTTCAGATGGGAGGTTCCAGATAAGGTCAAAAACTACATACTCAGATCTTCACCAAACTTTGCAGGGATACATTGGATGTCAAGACACGTGGAAAAAACGAACAAAACAAGAGATTGGAGACATCAAGATTTTGGACGAATTTTTTAAGAATTTTCAAATTTTCAGATAGGAGGTTCCAGATGAGGTCAAAAACTACATACTCAGATCTTCACCAAACTTTGCAGGAACACTTTGCATGTCAAGACACGTGGAAAAAACGTACAAAACAAGAGATCGGAGACATCAAGATTTTTGACGAATTTTTTAAGAATTTTCAAATTTTCAGATAGGAGGTTCCAGATAAAGTCAAAAACGACATACTCAGATCTTCACCAAACTTTGCAGGGATACATTGGATGTCAAGACACGTGGAAAAAACGTACAAAACAAGAGATTGGAGACATCAAGATTTTGGACGAATTTTTTAAGAATTTTCAAATTTTCAGAAAGGATGTTCCAGATAAGGTCAAAAACGACATACTCAGATCTTCACCAAACTTTGCAGGGATACATTGGAGGTCGAGACACGTGGAAAAAACATACAAAACAAGAGATTGGAGACAACAAGATTTTGGACGAATTATTTAAAAATTTTCAATTTTTCAGATAGGAGGTTCCAGATAAGGTCAAAAACTACATACTCAGATCTTCACCAAACTTTGAAGGGATACATTGGATGTCAAGACACGTGGAAAAAACACAAAACATAGGATTGGGGATATCAAGATTTTGGTCAAATTTTTTAAGAATTTTCCAATTTTCAGATAGGAGGTTCCATATAAGGTCAAAAACTACATACTCAGATCTTCACCAAAAATTGCAGGGATACATTGGATGTCAAGACACGTGGAAAAAACGAACAAAACAAGAGATTGGAGACATCAAGATTTTCGACGAATTTTTGAAGAATTTTCAAATTTTCAGATGGGAGGTTCCAGATAAGGTCAAAAACGACATACTCAGATCTTCACCAAACTTTGCAGGGATACATTGGATGTCAAGACACGTGGAAAAAACGTACAAAACAATAGATTGGGGTCATTAATATTTTGGACGGATTTTTTAGGAATTTTCAAATTTTCAGATGGGAGGTTCCAGATAAGGTCAAAAACTACATACTCAGATCTTCACCAAACTTTGCAGGGATACATTGGATGTCAAGACACGTGGAAAAAACGTACAAAACAGAAGATTGGAGACATCAAGATTTTGAACGAATTTTTTAAGAATTTTCAAATTTTCAGATAGGAGGTTCCATTAAGGTCAAAAACTACATACTCAGATCTTCACCAAACTTTGCATGGATACATTGGATGTCAAGACACGTGGAAAAAACATACAAAACATAGGATTGGGGACATCAAGATTTTGGTCGAATTTTTTAAGAATTTTCAAATTTTCAGATAGGAGGTTCCATATAAGGTCAAAAACTACATACTCAGATCTTCACCAAACTTTGCAGGGATACATTGGATGTCAAGACACGTGGAAAAACATACAAGACCTAGGATTGGGGACATCAAGATTTTGGTCAAATTTTTTAAGAATTTTCAAATTTTCAGGTTCCATATAAGGTCAAAAACTACATACTCAGATCTTCACCAAACTTTGCAGGAATACATTGGATGTTAAGACACGTGGAAAAAACGTACAAAACAAGAGATTGGAGACATCAAGATTTTGGACGAATTTTTTAAGAATTTTCAAATTTTCAGAAATGCGGTTCCAGATAAGGTCAAAAACTACATACTCAGATCTTCACCAAACTTTGCAGGGATACATTGGATGTCAAGACACGTGGAAAAAACATACAAAACATGGGATTGGGGTCATCAAGATTTTGGACGGATTTTTTATTAATTTTCAAATTTTCAGATGGGAGGTTCCAGATAAGGTCAAAAACTACATACTCAGATCTTCACCAAACTTTGCAGGGATACATTGGATGTCAAGACACGTGGAAAAAACGTACAAAACAAGAGATTGGGGTGATCAAGATTTTGGACGGATTTTTTAAGAATTTTCAAATTTTCAGATGGAAGGTTCCAGATAAGGTCAAAAACGACATACTGAGATCTTCACCAAACTTTGCAGGAATACATTGGATGTCAAGACACGTGGAAAAAACATACAAAACATAAGATTCGGGACATCAAGATTTTGGTCGATTTTTTAAGAATTTTCAAATTTTCAGATAGGAGGTTCCATATAAGGTAAAAAACTACATACTCAGATCTTCACCAAACGTTGCAGGGATACTTTGCATGTCAAGACACGTGGAAAAAACGTACAAAACAAGAGATTGGAGACATCAAGATTTTCGACGAATTTTTTAAGAATTTTCAAATTTTCAGATGGGAGGTTCCAGATAAGGTCAAAAACGACATACTCAGATCTTCACCAAACTTTGCATGGATACATTGGATGTCAAGACACGTGGAAAAAACGTACAAACCAAGAGATTGGAGACATCAAGATTTTGGACGAATTTTTTAAGAATTTTCAAATTTTCAGAAAGGAGGTTCCATATAAGGTCAAAAACTAGATACTCAGATCTTCACCAAACTATGCAGGGATACAATGGATGTCAAGACACGTGGAAAAAACGGACAAAACAAGAGATTGGAGACATCAAGATTTTGGACGAATTTTTTAAGAATTTTCAAATTTTCAGATAGGAGGTTCCAGATAAGGTCAAAAACTACATACTCAGATCTTCACCAAACTTTGCAGGGACACATTGGATGTCAAGACACGTGGAAAAAACGTACAAAACAAGAGATTGGAGACATCAAGATTTTGGACGAATTTTTGAGGAATTTTCAAATTTTCAGAAATGAGGTTCCAGATAAGGTCAAAAACTACATACTCAGATCTTCACCAAACTTTGCAGGGATACATTGGATGTCAAGACACGTGGGGAAAACATACAAACCAAGAGATTGGATACATCAAGATTTTGGACGAATTTTTTAAGAATTTTCAAATTTTCAGATAGGAGGTTCCATTTAAGGTCAAAAACTACATACTCAGATCTTCACCAAACTTTGCAGGGATATATTGGATGTCAAGACCCGTGGAAAAAACCTACAAAACAAGAGATTGGAGACATAAAGATTTTGGACGAATTTTTTAAGAATTTTCAAATTTTCAGAAAGGATGTTCCAGATAAGGTCAAAAACGACATACTCAGATCTTCACCAAACTTTGCAGGGATACATTGGATGTCAAGACACGTGGAAAAAACATACAAAACATAGGATTGGGGACATCAAGATTTTGGTCAAATTTTTTAAGAATTTTCAAATTTTCAGATAGGATGTTCCATATAAGGTCAAAAACTACATACTCAGATCTTCACCAAACATTGCAGGGATACATTGGATGTCAAGACACGTGGAAAAACGTACAAAACAAGAGATTTGAGACATCAAGATTTCGGAAGAATTTTTTAAGAATTTTCAAATTTTCAGATAGGAGGTTCCAGATAAGGTCAAAAACTACATACTCAGATCTTCACCAAACTTTGCAGGGATACATTGGATGTCAAGACACGCGGGAAAAACATACAAAACATAGGATTGGGGACATCAAGATTTTGGTCAAATTTTTTAAGAATTTTCAAATTTTCAGATAGGAGGTTCCATATAAGGTCAAAAACTACATACTCAGATCTTCACCAAACTATGCAGGGATACATTGGATGTCAAGACACGTGGAAAAAACGTACAAAACAAGAGATTGGAGACATCAAGATTTTGGACGATTTTTTTAAGAATTTTCAAATTTTCAGATAGGAGGTTCCAGATAAGGTCAAAAACTACATACTCAGATCTTCACCAAACTTTGCAGGGACACATTGGATGTCAAGACACGTGAAAAAACGTACAAAACAAGAGATTGGAGACATCAAGATTTTGGACGAATTTTTGAGGAATTTTCAAATTCTCAGAAATGAGGTTCCAGATAAGGTCAAAAACTACATACTCAGATCTTCACCAAACTTTGCAGGGATACATTGGATGTCAAGACACGTGGGGAAAACATACAAACCAGGAGATTGGAGACATCAAAATTTTGAACGAATTTTTTAAGAATTTTCAAATTTTCAGATAGGAGGTTCCATATAAGGTCAAAAACTACATACTCAGATCTTCACCAAACTTTGCAGGGATACATTGGATGTCAAGACACGTGGAAAAAACGTACAAAACAAGAGATTGGAGACATCAAGATTTTGGACGAATTTTTTAAGAATTTTCAAATTTTCAGAAAGGATGTTCCAGATAAGGTCAAAAACGACATACTCAGATCTTCACCAAACTTTGCAGGGATACATTGGATGTCAAGACACGTGGAAAAAACATACAAAACATAGGATTGGGGACATCAAGATTTTGGTCAAATTTTTTAAGAATTTTCAAATTTTCAGATAGGAGGTTCCATATAAGGTCAAAAACTACATACTCAGATCTTCACCAAACATTGCAGGGGTACATTGGATGTCAAGACACGTGGAAAAACGTACAAAACAAGAGATTGGAGACATCAAGATTTCGGACGAATTTTTTAAGAATTTTCAAATTTTCAGATGGGAGGTTCCAGATAAGGTCAAAAACGACATACTCAGATCTTCACCAAACTTTGCATGGATACATTGGATGTCAAGACACGTGGAAAAAACATACAAAACATAGAATTGGGGACATCAAGATTTTGGTCGAATTTTTTAAGAATTTTCAAATTTTCAGATAGGAGGTTCCAGATAAGGTCAAAAACTACATACTCAGATCTTCACCAAACGTTGCAGGGATACTTTGCATGTCAAGACACGTGGAAAAAACGTACAAAACAAGAGATTGGAGACATCAAGATTTTCGACAAATGTTTTAAGAATTTTCAAATTTTCAGATGGAAGGTTCCATATAAGGTCAAAAACTACATACTCAGATCTTCACCAAACTTTGAATGGATACATTGGATGTCAAGACACGTGGAAAAAACATACAAAACATAGGATTGGGGACATCAAGATTTTGGTCGAATTTTTTAAGAATTTTCAAATTTTCAGATAGGAGGTTCCATATAAGGTCAAAAACTACATACTCAGATCTTCACCAAACTTTGCAGGGATACATTGGATGTCAAGACACGTGGAAAAAACGTACAAAACAAGAGATTGGAGACATCAAGATTTTGGACGAATTTTTTAAGAATTTTCAAATGTTCAGATAGGAGGTTCCAGATAAGGTCAAAAACGACATACTCAGATCTTCACCATACTTTGCAGGGATACATTGGATGTCAAGACACGTGGAAAAAACGTACAAAACAAGAGATTGGAGACATCAAGATTTTGGACGAATTTTTGTGGAATTTTCAAATTTTCAGAAATGAGGTGCCAGATAAGGTCAAAAACTACATACTCAGATCTTCACCAAACTTTGCAGGGATACATTGGATAACAAGACACGTGGGAAAAACGTACAAAACAAGAGATTGGAGACATCAAGATTTTGGACGAATTTTTGAGGAATTTTCAAATTTTCAGAAATGAGGTGCCAGATAAGGTCAAAAACTACATACTCACATCTTCACCAAACTATGCAGGGATACATTGGATGTCAAGACACGTGGAAAAAACGTACAAAACAAGAGATTGGAGACATCAAGATTTTGGACAAATTTTTTAAGAATTTTCAAATTTTCAGATGGGAGGTTCCAGATGAGGTCAAAAACTACATACTCAGATCTTCACCAAACTTTGCAGGAATACTTTGCATGTCAAGACACGTGGAAAAAACGTACAAAACAAGAGATCGGAGACATCAAGATTTTCGACGAATTTTTTAAGAATTTTCAAATTTTCAGATAGGAGGTTCCAGATAAGGTCAAAAACGACATACTCAGATCTTCACCAAACTTTGCAGGGATACATTGGATGTCAAGACACGTGGAAAAAACGTACAAAACAAGAGATTGGAGACATCAAGATTTTGGACGAATTTTTTAAGAATTTTCAAATTTTCAGAAAGGATGTTCCAGATAAGGTCAAAAACGACATACTCAGATCTTCACCAAACCTTGCAGGGATATATTGGAGGTCGAGACACGTGGAAAAAACGTACAAAACAAGAGATTGGAGACAACAAGATTTTGGACGAATTTTTTAAAAATTTTCAATTTTTCAGATAGGAGGTTCCAGATAAGGTCAAAAACTACATACTCAGATCTTCACCAAACTTTGCAGGGATACATTGGATGTCAAGACACGTGGAAAAAACATACAAAACATAGGATTGGGGATATCAAGATTTTGGTCAAATTTTTTAAGAATTTTCAAATTTTCAGATAGGAGGTTCCATATAAGGTCAAAAACTACATACTCAGATCTTCACCAAACATTGCAGGGATACATTGGATGTCAAGACACGTGGAAAAAACGTACAAAACAAGAGATTGGAGACATCAAGATTTTCGACGAATTTTTGAAGAATTTTCAAATTTTCAGATGGGAGGTTCCAGATAAGGTCAAAAACGACATACTCAGATCTTCACCAAAATTTGCAGGGATACATTGGATGTCAAGACACGTGGAAAAAACGTACAAAACAAGAGATTGGGGTCATCAATATTTTGGACGGATTTTTTAGGAATTTTCAAATTTTCAGATGGGAGGTTCCAGATAAGGTCAAAAACTACATACTCAGATCTTCACCAAACTTTGCAGGGATACATTGGATGTCAAGACACGTGGAAAAAACGTACAAAACAGAAGATTGGAGACATCAAGATTTTGAACGAATTTTTTAAGAATTTTCAAATTTTCAGATAGGAGGTTCCATTAAGGTCAAAAACTACAGTAGTGTATATTGATTGTTTCAAAGTAGTACTTAGTAGGTATGGTCTTTTTTTACCAATTGAATATCACTTTTTGACATACTTTGACAATTTTTTGTCGATGTTTTAGCGTTTAGCGATGTTTTAGTACAAATTTTCACTATACTCATTTTTCCCCCACTCGTACTTGGTAGGTATATTATGATGTTACGTGATACAACTTAACCTATCCTTTTTTTACGATTATTTAATTTTTTTACGATCCTAAGTGATATAACTTAACCTATCATTTTTTTTATTTAGGTACTGTTTGAACGTTATTATTTGAGGATCATATTTTGTAGGTATTTTTTTTATCAATCGAATATAAGTTTTTGACATATTTTTGACAATTTTTTGTCGATGTTATAGCGTTTAGCGATGTTTTAGTACAAATTTTCACTGCACTCATTTTTTCTATTTATACTTGGTAGGTATATCACGATGTTACGTGATACAACTTAACCTATCTTTTTTTTTTTTACGATTTTTTTAATTTTTTTTACGATCCTAAGTGATATAACTTAACCTATCATTTTTTTTATTTACGCACCGAACTAACCTACAAGGGGGACTCTGTTTGTTTTAATATTTCAGTATTATAAGGTTTTCACAAATTTTATATAACCTAAAATGTGTTGGATGTTGATTTTTAGTATGTGGCAATTTTTTATGAATTTTAAAACTGTTCTGTGACCCTCTCGTTCTTCACGTCGTAGGCGAAGGACTTCTCTGCAATTAGGATGACGCTGCATAGGGTATCCTCGGGCAAGGCGTCGTGGAACTCGCAAACACCCACTCTACAAAAATTCTACTATATGATCTTTCACTGGCTAAGCTAACCTACAAATAGGAATTGGCAGCACTGACTTATAAACCCACTGGGTCTTCTTGGCATGTTTTTTTCATGATGTGTTGCCAGGTTATTGGGCATCTTGGCGTATACAATGTATATATTTTGAGAGGGAGGGGTTATAGCTTTTTATGCTGTACGAATACTAAAAACTTGACAGTGACAACCAACAGAGTAAATAAACCTACATGCAGAAACTAACAACACTAGTTTCTGACAGTGAATTTGAAATAAAATATTAAACAAAATACATGAGTAAATACTGTGATTACAAATAGTACCAGTGTTATGCCCCCAACTCCAACTGGACAACTGGGGAAAATAATTGTACAACAATTTGTACCTAATTGTACAATACTTGTACCTAATTGTACAACATATACACAGACATAAAAAAAGAGCCTTCCCGTAACTTACCTCATGTACAATTTATATGTTTTTACAACTGTGAAAAGAAAGCATATGTGTTCTGTATGCACACATTCATTCTTATTTTTCGAAGTTGAATGGAAGCACGTGTTTTTACGCTTCTCGTAATACTGACCTTGCCCCAGTGATTTTAAATTGCGTCCATCCGGTTTTTTTTCCTGTGCTATTTCCGCGCGCACGCAACATTCGCTTTCAATAGTTTAATGAAACACAGAAGGAGTGTTAGTTTAGCTGGTTTTGAGTTTACAATTTATTAAATTAAACAATAATTTATGTAAGAATATACTTGTACTTACCGAACACAAAATAATAAAAGCACATGTGAATCTTTGCGTGTGTTCATGTTATATGACGACTGAGTAAGAAATAATGTTGACTCCTCGAAAGATAAAAGTTCCTGGTTCGACATCAGATGCATGCAAATTTTATGTTTTGCTCTCCAAAATCTTGATTTGTGCTATTTGTCATACAGCAGAGGAGAAGAGGGGAGAGGGGAGGGGAGGAGGTACTATTAGCGCCATCTATTAGCAAACAATAGAAATAAAAAAGTAGGGTCAAACTTTTTCAACACCCAAAAATTTTAAACGTCCTCGTTTAGTAATACGATCAGCAGAAGACGTTTGAAAGAGTACTCTTAGTCGAGAAAGCTAATTGCTAGGGCCCATATATTGCTAAAATGTTCTTTGATTTGCATATTTCTCATACCGCCATATGTTGTTCTAGTTGACTTCTTCCAAAAAAATGCTAATTAGCGAGAGTTAATTAAGCAAGGCAAGTAAAAGAAGCAAATAGGACAATATGTGGCGGCGTGGAAATATGTAAAAATTCGATAAAATTCGAATTAAAATTGGGGGATATTTTGCAGTTTTTTCCTATAATGTACAAAACATTTACCGTACATAATTTTTTCTATTTTTTTTGTTTCTAGTTCGACATGAGATACACACAATTTTATTTTTTGAAGTACAGTTAATATTACCTAGGTTAATCTGTGACATACAACTAGCGATCGACACGACCACCTGACACACAGACACAGAGAGAGTGAGCAAATTTAAAATGTGATCTATCGTGAATTAAACTAAGCTCTCTCACCCACCCACATATAGCCTTACAGGTGACTCAAAAGCAGAAATTGGTTATAGCGTGACAGGTCGATCTATCGTGAACTAAACTAACCTCCCCCACTCATACATACATACTATGTCTTACAATAAGTAAGGCTGCTATATCACATGTAAGGGCTGACGGTTGCCAACACACAAAATCTATTGCAAATTTTATTAACCTACGACATAAGCCATGGACACACACACACCAAGCCTTCCAGATAGGCTATAGGCAACTCACCTCTTGCAATTGTATAACGGGGAAAATTAACCTACAGCTAGCAACACTGTTTGAGCTGCTTTCGACGAGTAGTGTTACCAAACTTATTTTTTTGCAAATAGGCTCTACAGCTAGAGGCTTTGTCTAACAATTGATTAAATTAAGTACCGAACATTATCGAAAAGCAATTCTAAAAACATTATACTGAAATAACAACTTACCTCATGTAAAAATATTACCTAGTACGGATTAAGCTGTGACATACAACTAGCGAACGACACGACCACCTGACACACAGACAGCTTATACGCAGTTTTTCCTACACACGTACTGGGTTTAAAAGGTAACTTGCAACAACCATTTCACTCACCTCCTATCATATAATAAAATTACCACAGGTTTTTGATACTTGCTGCCAGAACATGGTGGTTTTAGACTGGAAATTCAACCCGATTATTCTATTTGTGCAAGAGAAAAAATGATGATGCCTGCATTTGGAATATATAATTCTTCTTACGGTATTTTGCGTGCCCCAGTAACCTTGCTTTCGATAACGGAAGCTATGACGTGTATTTCCTGTTTCGCGAACATACGAGAATCTTTCACAATGTCGCATTAGAGTTGGTTGTGTATATAAATCTAGTCTTGGGGAATGGACATGAATATAATGTCAAAATTATTGCATAACTTAAAAAGAACATTTATTGCACTGCGCTTTCTAGCAAAGGTAAATGTGGAATGCCCCGGCCCCTCAGAGATTCGAATACTGTTAGTTAAACAGCAAGCATTGTCATATGGACTGACGATTATTATTTTTTAAAAAAAACAGACCTCGTAGTAAGTTATAACCTGAGCTGTCTTGCAAGTCTCTCGAGTTTGATATCTGGTGAAGGAATATGATGCCTATACAGTTGTACAATGGTTGTTTTTTTTATTAAAGCATAGCGCTTATTTACATGTCAGCGAGGGGGACCATAACGGATAATTCTTATTTCGATTTTAATATTTTTGCTAGTCACGCTATCTAGACGAACACTGGAAGATGGGCAAAAGCGAGGGAAAGAAAGAAATGTTATTTTTTGCCCCTCTGCCTGTGTGTGATATACTAGTTTTACATGCATACGGCTGTATCGTGAAGCGAGGCCGAAAATAATTTTTGAAAGCAGTCTCGAGCATCTTCGCGTTTAGCCAACAAGAGAAATAAAACATTACACATGGGTGTGGGGCGCAACAGCCACAGTACGGTAATGTGCAAGGATGTTAAAATTTTTGGGTTTTTCTGAATAGACATACATATCAGTTTTGCAGTCTCCAGATGGGACCGGAGCTTATTTTTTATTTGGACAAGGGGGTTCAGATCAACTATAATTTTTGTTCACATCAAAATGAAACAAAGGATTTTACTCCACTGCTTACTTATTCAATATTTTTATTATTGTAAAGAATGGGGCGGTGTGTTTTATTGTATATAGTCTTCCAACAACCACCTCGGGGGCGTAAATTTATGTTTCTGCATGTATGCAAAATGCACTTAACTTCAGTTGTGAAGTTTGTTTTGCTGTTGTGATTAAATACTAAACCAAAATCACTGATGTGATATGAACCCTCTTCACTTGTGTGTATTTGAATATGCGAACATGAGGTATTTTGAATAATCGAGGCGGACAATCACAAAAACAGCTTGCAACGGTATGGAGAGTTCAAACTTCAGACGATTTTTGTTAATCTACGAAAAGCTAAGGGGGCGAACGGAGATTACTACGAAAATTGTAACGCGAGGCTATTTTGGCTAATGGCAACGATGAGGATGAATAATGGTTGTTTTGATGAAATTGAAAAAGTGGGGCACGTCTGCTTCGAAGTGCATTACACCAACAACTACAATTGTCCCTCTTCCCCACACGAGGCGATTAACAGAGGTGTATTTTTGCCGGTCTACGACTCTGAGGGCTCAAGTTACAATGTTTACCTATAGCTGTACATATTTAAAAATGACCTGAGCAATTAAATGTTACAATACCGATCCTGATTTTTGTCGGATGACGTAGGTTGCAATCCCACCCCCGATGGCGTATAGACTTAAATGTTTCCATAACATGAAATACTGTTAATGGAAATCTGTCGTTTCTAATGTAAAAATCATATAACAAGAAAAAGAAGAAAATAAATGTTGCAAGCAAATACGGAGCCTCAACCCAAACACATAAATAATCAGACAAGATGTCAACGGTGCGTTCATAACTAACAAGTGATTATTCAAAAATTGAAATGGTGCAGGGGGAAACAACCAACTAACTAACTAGGCTTCTTAAACCCGAGGACAGCAAATACAAGCCTATCCTGATCTGAGAAAGATCTCTATCTATTTTTTTTCCATCCCAACCGATTTTTTAGGTCTATTCAACCCCTCATGGTACACGAGCTCCCACTGCCCTGATGGTGGAGGAAGCGAATCTATTTGGACATGAAAGAGCATTATGTGTGGGAGACTATAATTTATACATGTGGTTGCTTGGATGCTTACAGAGGATGCCATAGCTCGTGCGATTGAGGCATTTTATTAAGCACATATTTTGATGAGTGTAAAGAATTAAATAAGTCACAAGGGGCTGAGGCATGGTTCGAATTTCTCGATCTAGGTATGGATGCAGACAGACACGAAGTTTTGTGTGTGGACACAAATGATAATGGAAAAATGCTGTTCACCCCGATAGCATAGTGGTAATGTTGTTCTTGTCTTGTTTCCATCGACAACATAGTGGTTACACTGTCCAATATTAAGAAGTTCTCAAAATTATTCAATCACTCTCTCTCTTCTTCTTCTATCATCTCGGTAACAAAAAAAAAAGGTTTTCTCAAACATTTAGACGACTACGAAAACGTTGAAATGTAAAATATTGTTGTATTGTAATCAAAAAAGAATTTGTTGAATATGCCTAACCTAAAATAAAATTCAAGAATTAATAGAGTTAAACATTTGCTACTCTGAAATGGCGATGGCTATCATAACATTATTTTCAGCAGGATAATAATGACAATATTATATATATTAAGGATTAGGTCCGAGGGATTCTTATTTACTACACTTGCTTCTAACCTCTCCACACTGGAAACCGAAAACACAAGTACGAGACACTAACTTGGGAGAGGACATGCAAAAAACTCTGCGGGGCTCATCTTAAAAACTTCAGTAGATGTTTGTCATGGAACTCCCTTCTTAAATTCGATTCGAAAGGCACAAATATTCCGGTTTTTGAATAAGAAGCGCGTATGCCTTCGGAAAGAGAGAAGAAGAAATAAATAAATCAACTCATGCATATTCTTCATGTACGTACGCTTGGTGACAAGAAACAGTATTTTTTTTTTCTCTTCAAGAAATTGTTTTCAACTTTTTGCTAGGTGACCCAACAGGAGTGGACGAAATAGCTTATTTATTCAAACTGGAAGCTTGCTTTTTTTCAACAATGGAAAACACATTATTTCCAGTGAAATATCGACTCAACTACCTAGAATGGCTACCACGGGCTTGGTGACTGAATACTAAAAAACTATCGAGCGACTTACTTCACAGCAGTGTCACTTAGTTTCAACAAGAACAGTTCAAGGCTTCCCGGGTGTCCTGCAAGGTTCGGCATTTATTTTTTTAATAGCAAGCAGATGAACTGGCCTTACAATATGAAGACCCCTCTCACTGTGTCGGTTGCAGTTATTTTCTGGTAATTATGTCTTGCCGATGGCGTTGTCGCTTTGTAATCATACTTGGGAGTTATTTTTTTTTATTTTGCCTTTCGCGACATGTTCGACTAATCGTGACAATACGTTTCAATCTTTCTGCATAAACGTTGAAACGTTTCAACAAATAAACGTTGAAACGTTTCAACAAATAAACGTTTCAACGTTTATTTGTTGAAACGTTTCAACGTTTATTTGTTGAAACGTTTCAACGTTTATGCAGAAAGATTGAAACGTATTGTCACGATTAGTCGAACATGTCGCGAAAGGCAAAATAAAAAAAAATAACTCCCAAGTATGATTACAAAGCGACAACGCCATCGGCAAGACATAATTACCAGAAAATAACTGCAACCGACACAGTGAGAGGGGTCTTCATATTGTAAGGCCAGTTCATCTGCTTGCTATTAAAAAAATAAATGCCGAACCTTGCAGGACACCCGGGGAAGCCTTGAACTGTTCTTGTTGAAACTAAGTGACACTGCTGTGAAGTAAGTCGCTCGATAGTTTTTTAGTATTCAGTCACCAAGCCCGTGGTAGCCATTCTAGGTAGTTGAGTCGATATTTCACTGGAAATAATGTGTTTTCCATTGTTGAAAAAAAGCAAGCTTCCAGTTTGAATAAATAAGCTATTTCGTCCACTCCTGTTGGGTCACCTAGCAAAAAGTTGAAACAATTTCTTGAAGAGAAAAAAAAAATACTGTTTCTTGTCACCAAGCGTACGTACATGAAGAATATGCATGAGTTGATTTATTTATTTCTTCTTCTCTCTTTCCGAAGGCATACGCGCTTCTTATTCAAAAACCGGAATATTTGTGCCTTTCGAATCGAATTTAAGAAGGGAGTTCCATGACAAACATCTACTGAAGTTTTTAAGATGAGCCCCGCAGAGTTTTTTGCATGTCCTCTCCCAAGTTAGTGTCTCGTACTTGTGTTTTCGGTTTCCAGTGTGGAGAGGTTAGAAGCAAGTGTAGTAAATAAGAATCCCTCGGGACCTAATCCTTAATATATATAATATTGTCATTATTATCCTGCTGAAAATAATGTTATGATAGCCATCGCCATTTCAGAGTAGCAAATGTTTAACTCTATTAATTCTTGAATTTTATTTTAGGTTAGGCATATTCAACAAATTCTTTTTTGATTACAATACAACAATATTTTACATTTCAACGTTTTCGTAGTCGTCTAAATGTTTGAGAAAACCTTTTTTTTTTGTTACCGAGATGATAGAAGAAGAAGAGAGAGAGTGATTGAAATAATTTTGAGAACTTCTTAATATTGGACAGTGTAACCACTATGTTGTCGATGGAAACAGACAAGAACAACATTACCACTATGCTATCGGGGTGAACAGCATTTTTCCATTATCATTTGTGTCCACACACAAAACTTCGTGTCTGTCTGCATCCATACCTAGATCGAGAAATTCGAACCATGCCTCAGCCCCTTGTGACTTATTTAATTCTTTACACTCATCAAAATATGTGCTTAATAAAATGCCTCAATCGCACGAGCTATGGCATCCTCTGTAAGCATCCAAGCAACCACATGTATAAATTATAGTCTCCCACACATAATGCTCTTTCATGTCCAAATAGATTCGCTTCCTCCACCATCAGGGCAGTGGGAGCTCGTGTACCATGAGGGGTTGAATAGACCTAAAAAATCGGTTGGGATGGAAAAAAAATAGATAGAGATCTTTCTCAGATCAGGATAGGCTTGTATTTGCTGTCCTCGGGTTTAAGAAGCCTAGTTAGTTAGTTGGTTGTTTCCCCCTGCACCATTTCAATTTTTGAATAATCACTTGTTAGTTATGAACGCACCGTTGACATCTTGTCTGATTATTTATGTGTTTGGGTTGAGGCTCCGTATTTGCTTGCAACATTTATTTTCTTCTTTTTCTTGTTATATGATTTTTACATTAGAAACGACAGATTTCCATTAACAGTATTTCATGTTATGGAAACATTTAAGTCTATACGCCATCGGGGGTGGGATTGCAACCTACGTCATCCGACAAAAATCAGGATCGGTATTGTAACATTTAATTGCTCAGGTCATTTTTAAATATGTACAGCTATAGGTAAACATTGTAACTTGAGCCCTCAGAGTCGTAGACCGGCAAAAATACACCTCTGTTAATCGCCTCGTGTGGGGAAGAGGGACAATTGTAGTTGTTGGTGTAATGCACTTCGAAGCAGACGTGCCCCACTTTTTCAATTTCATCAAAACAACCATTATTCATCCTCATCGTTGCCATTAGCCAAAATAGCCTCGCGTTACAATTTTCGTAGTAATCTCCGTTCGCCCCCTTAGCTTTTCGTAGATTAACAAAAATCGTCTGAAGTTTGAACTCTCCATACCGTTGCAAGCTGTTTTTGTGATTGTCCGCCTCGATTATTCAAAATACCTCATGTTCGCATATTCAAATACACACAAGTGAAGAGGGTTCATATCACATCAGTGATTTTGGTTAGTATTTAATCACAACAGCAAAACAAACTTCACAACTGAAGTTAAGTGCATTTTGCATACATGCAGAAACATAAATTTACGCCCCCGAGGTGGTTGTTGGAAGACTATATACAATAAAACACACGCCCCATTCTTTACAATAATAAAAATATTGAATAAGTAAGCAGTGGAGTAAAATCCTTTGTTTCATTTTGATGTGAACAAAAATTATAGTTGATCTGAACCCCCTTGTCCAAATAAAAAATAAGCTCCGGTCCCATCTGGAGACTGCAAAACTGATATGTATGTCTATTCAGAAAAACCCAAAAATTTTAACATCCTTGCACATTACCGTACTGTGGCTGTTGCGCCCCACACCCATGTGTAATGTTTTATTTCTCTTGTTGGCTAAACGCGAAGATGCTCGAGACTGCTTTCAAAAATTATTTTCGGCCTCGCTTCACGATACAGCCGTATGCATGTAAAACTAGTATATCACACACAGGCAGAGGTGGCAAAAAATAACATTTCTTTCTTTCCCTCGCTTTTGCCCATCTTCCAGTGTTCCGTCTAGATAGCGTGACTAGCAAAAATATTAAAATCGAAATAAGAATTATCCGTTATGGTCCCCCTCGCTGACATGTAAATAAGCCGCTATGCTTTAATAAAAAAAACAACCATTGTACAACTGTATAGGCATCATATTCCTTCACCAGATATCAAACTCGAGAGACTTGCAAGACAGCTCAGGTTATAACTTACTACGAGGTCTGTTTTTTTTAAAAAATAATAATCGTCAGTCCCATATGACAATGCTTGCTGTTTAACTAACAGTATTCGAATCTCTGAGGGGCCGGGGCATTCCACATTTACCTTTGCTAGAAAGCGCAGTGCAATAAATGTTCTTTTTAAGTTATGCAATAATTTTGACATTATATTCATGTCCATTCCCCAAGACTAGATTTATATACACAACCAACTCTAATGCGACATTGTGAAAGATTCTCGTATGTTCGCGAAACAGGAAATACACGTCATAGCTTCCGTTATCGAAAGCAAGGTTACTGGGGCACGCAAAATACCGTAAGAAGAATTATATATTCCAAATGCAGGCATCATCATTTTTTCTCTTGCACAAATAGAATAATCGGGTTGAATTTCCAGTCTAAAACCACCATGTTCTGGCAGCAAGTATCAAAAACCTGTGGTAATTTTATTATATGATAGGAGGTGAGTGAAATGGTTGTTGCAAGTTACCTTTTAAACCCAGTACGTGTGTAGGAAAAACTGCGTATAAGCTGTCTGTGTGTCAGGTGGTCGTGTCGTTCGCTAGTTGTATGTCACAGCTTAATCCGTACTAGGTAATATTTTTACATGAGGTAAGTTGTTATTTCAGTATAATGTTTTTAGAATTGCTTTTCGATAATGTTCGGTACTTAATTTAATCAATTGTTAGACAAAGCCTCTAGCTGTAGAGCCTATTTGCAAAAAAATAAGTTTGGTAACACTACTCGTCGAAAGCAGCTCAAACAGTGTTGCTAGCTGTAGGTTAATTTTCCCCGTTATACAATTGCAAGAGGTGAGTTGCCTATAGCCTATCTGGAAGGCTTGGTGTGTGTGTGTCCATGGCTTATGTCGTAGGTTAATAAAATTTGCAATAGATTTTGTGTGTTGGCAACCGTCAGCCCCTTACATGTGATATAGCAGCCTTACTTATGTAAGACATAGTATGTATGTATGAGTGGGGGAGGTTAGTTTAGTTCACGATAGATCGACCTGTCACGCTATAACCAATTCTGCTTTTGAGTCACCTGTAAGGCTATATGTGGGTGGGTGAGAGAGCTTAGTTTAATTCACGATAGATCACATTTTAAATTTGCTCACTCTCTCTGTGTCTGTGTGTCAGGTGGTCGTGTCGATCGCTAGTTGTATGTCACAGATTAACCTAGGTAATATTAACTGTACTTCAAAAAATAAAATTGTGTGTATCTCATGTCGAACTAGAAACAAAAAAAATAGAAAAAATTATGTACGGTAAATGTTTTGTACATTATAGGAAAAAAACTGCAAAATATCCCCCAATTTTAATTCGAATTTTATCGAATTTTTACATATTTCCACGCCGCCCACATATTGTCCTATTTGCTTCTTTTACTTGCCTTGCTTAATTAACTCTCGCTAATTAGCATTTTTTTGGAAGAAGTCAACTAGAACAACATATGGCGGTATGAGAAATATGCAAATCAAAGAACATTTTAGCAATATATGGGCCCTAGCAATTAGCTTTCTCGACTAAGAGTACTCTTTCAAACGTCTTCTGCTGATCGTATTACTAAACGAGGACGTTTAAAATTTTTGGGTGTTGAAAAAGTTTGACCCTACTTTTTTATTTCTATTGTTTGCTAATAGATGGCGCTAATAGTACCTCCTCCCCTCCCCTCTCCCCTCTTCTCCTCTGCTGTATGACAAATAGCACAAATCAAGATTTTGGAGAGCAAAACATAAAATTTGCATGCATCTGATGTCGAACCAGGAACTTTTATCTTTCGAGGAGTCAACATTATTTTTTTACTCAGTCGTCATATAACATGAACACACGCAAAGATTCACATGTGCTTTTATTATTTTGTGTTCGGTAAGTACAAGTATATTCTTACATAAATTATTGTTTAATTTAATAAATTGTAAACTCAAAACCAGCTAAACTAACACTCCTTCTGTGTTTCATTAAACTATTGAAAGCGAATGTTGCGTGCGCGCGGAAATAGCACAGGAAAAAAAACCGGATGGACGCAATTTAAAATCACTGGGGCAAGGTCAGTATTACGAGAAGCGTAAAAACACGTGCTTCCATTCAACTTCGAAAAATAAGAATGAATGTGTGCATACAGAACACATATGCTTTCTTTTCACAGTTGTAAAAACATATAAATTGTACATGAGGTAAGTTACGGGAAGGCTCTTTTTTTATGTCTGTGTATATGTTGTACAATTAGGTACAAGTATTGTACAATTAGGTACAAATTGTTGTACAATTATTTTCCCCAGTTGTCCAGTTGGAGTTGGGGGCATAACACTGGTACTATTTGTAATCACAGTATTTACTCATGTATTTTGTTTAATATTTTATTTCAAATTCACTGTCAGAAACTAGTGTTGTTAGTTTCTGCATGTAGGTTTATTTACTCTGTTGGTTGTCACTGTCAAGTTTTTAGTATTCGTACAGCATAAAAAGCTATAACCCCTCCCTCTCAAAATATATACATTGTATACGCCAAGATGCCCAATAACCTGGCAACACATCATGAAAAAAACATGCCAAGAAGACCCAGTGGGTTTATAAGTCAGTGCTGCCAATTCCTATTTGTAGGTTAGCTTAGCCAGTGAAAGATCATATAGTAGAATTTTTGTAGAGTGGGTGTTTGCGAGTTCCACGACGCCTTGCCCGAGGATACCCTATGCAGCGTCATCCTAATTGCAGAGAAGTCCTTCGCCTACGACGTGAAGAACGAGAGGGTCACAGAACAGTTTTAAAATTCATAAAAAATTGCCACATACTAAAAATCAACATCCAACACATTTTAGGTTATATAAAATTTGTGAAAACCTTATAATACTGAAATATTAAAACAAACAGAGTCCCCCTTGTAGGTTAGTTCGGTGCGTAAATAAAAAAAATGATAGGTTAAGTTATATCACTTAGGATCGTAAAAAAAATTAAAAAAATCGTAAAAAAAAAAAAGATAGGTTAAGTTGTATCACGTAACATCGTGATATACCTACCAAGTATAAATAGAAAAAATGAGTGCAGTGAAAATTTGTACTAAAACATCGCTAAACGCTATAACATCGACAAAAAATTGTCAAAAATATGTCAAAAACTTATATTCGATTGATAAAAAAAATACCTACAAAATATGATCCTCAAATAATAACGTTCAAACAGTACCTAAATAAAAAAAATGATAGGTTAAGTTATATCACTTAGGATCGTAAAAAAATTAAATAATCGTAAAAAAAGGATAGGTTAAGTTGTATCACGTAACATCATAATATACCTACCAAGTACGAGTGGGGGAAAAATGAGTATAGTGAAAATTTGTACTAAAACATCGCTAAACGCTAAAACATCGACAAAAAATTGTCAAAGTATGTCAAAAAGTGATATTCAATTGGTAAAAAAAGACCATACCTACTAAGTACTACTTTGAAACAATCAATATACACTACTAACTACATACTCAGATCTTCACCAAACTTTGCAGGGATACATTGGATGTCAAGACACGTGGAAAAAACATACAAGACCTAGGATTGGGGACATCAAGATTTTGGTCAAATTTTTTAAGAATTTTCAAATTTTTAGGTTCCAGATAAGGTCAAAAACGACATACTCAGATCTTCACCAAACTTTGCAGGGATACATTGGATGTCAAGACACGTGGAAAAAACATACAAAACATAGGATTGGGGACATCAAGATTTTGGTCAAATTTTTTAAGAATTTTCAAATTTTCAGATAGGAGGTTCCATATAAGGTCAAAAACTACATACTCAGATCTTCACCAAACATTGCAGGGATACATTGGATGTCAAGACACGTGGAAAAACGTACAAAACAAGAGATTGGAGACATCAAGATTTCGGACGAATTTTTTAAGAATTTTCAAATTTTCAGATAGGAGGTTCCAGATAAAGTCAAAAACTACATACTCAGATCTTCACCAAACTTTGCAGGGATACATTGGATGTCAAGACACGCGGGAAAAACATACAAAACATAGGATTGGGGACATCAAGATTTTGGTCAAATTTTTTAAGAATTTTCAAATTTTCAGATAGGAGGTTCCATATAAGGTCAAAAACAACATACTCAGATCTTCACCAAACTTTGCAGGGATTCATTGGATGTCAAGACACGTGGAAAAAACGTACAAAACAAGAGATTGGAGACATCAAGAATTTGGACGATTTTTTTAAGAATTTTCAAATTTTCAGATAGGAGGTTCCAGATAAGGTCAAAAACTACATACTCAGATCTTCACCAAACTTTGCAGGGACACATTGGATGTCAAGACACGTGGAAAAAACGTACAAAACAAGAGATTGGAGACATCAAGATTTTGGACGAATTTTTTAAGAATTTTCAAATTTTCAGAAAGGATGTTCCAGATAAGGTCAAAAACGACATACTCAGATCTTCACCAAACTTTGCAGGGATACATTGGATGTCAAGACACGTGGAAAAAACATACAAAACATAGGATTGGGGACATCAAGATTTTGGTCAAATTTTTTAAGAATTTTCAAATTTTCAGATAGGAGGTTCCATATAAGGTCAAAAACTACATACTCAGATCTTCACCAAACATTGCAGGGATACATTGGATGTCAAGACACGTGGAAAAACGTACAAAACAAGAGATTGGAGACATCAAGATTTCGGACGAATTTTTTAAGAATTTTCAAATTTTCAGATAGGAGGTTCCAGATAAGGTCAAAAACTACATACTCAGATCTTCACCAAACTTTGCAGGGACACATTGGATGTCAAGACACGTGGAAAAAACGTACAAAACAAGAGATTGGAGACATCAAGATTTTGGACGAATTTTTTAAGAATTTTCAAATTTTCAGAAAGGATGTTCCAGATAAGGTCAAAAACGACATACTCAGATCTTCACCAAACTTTGCAGGGATACATTGGATGTCAAGACACGTGGAAAAAACATACAAAACATAGGATTGGGGACATCAAGATTTTGGTCAAATTTTTTAAGAATTTTCAAATTTTCAGATAGGAGGTTCCATATAAGGTCAAAAACAACATACTCAGATCTTCACCAAACTTTGCAGGGATACATTGGATGTCAAGACACGTGGAAAAAACGTACAAAACAAGAGATTGGAGACATCAAGAATTTGGACGATTTTTTTAAGAATTTTCAAATTTTCAGATAGGAGGTTCCAGATAAGGTCAAAAACTACATACTCAGATCTTCACCAAACTTTGCAGGGACACATTGGATGTCAAGACACGTGGAAAAAACGTACAAAACAAGAGATTGGAGACATCAAGATTTTGGACGAATTTTTTAAGAATTTTCAAATTTTCAGAAAGGATGTTCCAGATAAGGTCAAAAACGACATACTCAGATCTTCACCAAACTTTGCAGGGATACATTGGATGTCAAGACACGTGGAAAAAACATACAAAACATAGGATTGGGGACATCAAGATTTTGGTCAAATTTTTTAAGAATTTTCAAATTTTCAGATAGGAGGTTCCATATAAGGTCAAAAACTACATACTCAGATCTTCACCAAACATTGCAGGGATACATTGGATGTCAAGACACGTGGAAAAACGTACAAAACAAGAGATTGGAGACATCAAGATTTCGGACGAATTTTTTAAGAATTTTCAAATTTTCAGATAGGAGGTTCCAGATAAGGTCAAAAACGACATACTCAGATCTTCACCAAACTTTGCATGGATACATTGGATGTCAAGACACGTGGAAAAAACATACAAAACATAGAATTGGGGACATCAAGATTTTGGTCGAATTTTTTAAGAATTTTCAAATTTTCAGATAGGAGGTTCCATATAAGGTAAAAAACTACATACTCAGATCTTCACCAAACGTTGCAGGGATACTTTGCATGTCAAGACACGTGGAAAAAACGTACAAAACAAGAGATTGGAGACATCAAGATTTTCGACGAATTTTTTAAGAATTTTCAAATTTTCAGATGGGAGGTTCCAGATAAGGTCAAAAACGACATACTCAGATCTTCACCAAACTTTGCATGGATACATTGGATGTCAAGACACGTGGAAAAAACGTACAAACCAAGAGATTGGAGACATCAAGATTTTGGACGAATTTTTTAAGAATTTTCAAATTTTCAGAAAGGAGGTTCCATATAAGGTCAAAAACTACATACTCAGATCTTCACCAAACTATGCAGGGATACATTGGATGTCAAGACACGTGGAAAAAACGTACAAAACAAGAGATTGGAGACATCAAGATTTTGGACGAATTTTTTAAGAATTTTCAAATTTTCAGATAGGAGGTTCCAGATAAGGTCAAAAACTACATACTCAGATCTTCACCAAACTTTGCAGGGACACATTGGATGTCAAGACACGTGGAAAAAACGTACAAAACAAGAGATTGGAGACATCAAGATTTTGGACGAATTTTTGAGGAATTTTCAAATTTTCAGAAATGAGGTTCCAGATAAGGTCAAAAACTACATACTCAGATCTTCACCAAACTTTGCAGGTATACATTGGATGTCAAGACACGTGGGGAAAACATACAAACCAAGAGATTGGATACATCAAGATTTTGGACGAATTTTTTAAGAATTTTCAAATTTTCAGATAGGAGGTTCCATTTAAGGTCAAAAACTACATACTCAGATCTTCACCAAACTTTGCAGGGATATATTGGATGTCAAGACCCGTGGAAAAAACGTACAAAACAAGAGATTGGAGACATCAAGATTTTGGACGAATTTTTTAAGAATTTTCAAATTTTCAGAAAGGATGTTCCAGATAAGGTCAAAAACGACATACTCAGATCTTCACCAAACTTTGCAGGGATACATTGGATGTCAAGACACGTGGAAAAAACATACAAAACATAGGATTGGGGACATCAAGATTTTGGTCAAATTTTTTAAGAATTTTCAAATTTTCAGATAGGATGTTCCATATAAGGTCAAAAACTACATACTCAGATCTTCACCAAACATTGCAGGGATACATTGGATGTCAAGACACGTGGAAAAACGTACAAAACAAGAGATTTGAGACATCAAGATTTCGGACGAATTTTTTAAGAATTTTCAAATTTTCAGATAGGAGGTTCCAGATAAGGTCAAAAACTACATACTCAGATCTTCACCAAACTTTGCAGGGATACATTGGATGTCAAGACACGCGGGAAAAACATACAAAACATAGGATTGGGGACATCAAGATTTTGGTCAAATTTTTTAAGAATTTTCAAATTTTCAGATAGGAGGTTCCATATAAGGTCAAAAACTACATACTCAGATCTTCACCAAACTATGCAGGGATACATTGGATGTCAAGACACGTGGAAAAAACGTACAAAACAAGAGATTGGAGACATCAAGATTTTGGACGATTTTTTTAAGAATTTTCAAATTTTCAGATAGGAGGTTCCAGATAAGGTCAAAAACTACATACTCAGATCTTCACCAAACTTTGCAGGGATACATTGGATGTCATGACACGTGGAAAAAACGTACAAAACAAGAGATTGGAGACATCAAGATTTTGGACGAATTTTTTAAGAATTTTCAAATTTTCAGATAGGAGGTTCAATATAAGGTCAAAAACTACATACTCAGATCTTCACCAAACTTTGCATGGATACATTGGATGTCAAGACACGTGGAAAAAACATACAAAACATAGGATTGGAGACATCAAGATTTTGGTCGAATTTTTTAAGAATTTCCAAATTTTCAGATATGAGGTTCCATATAAGGTCAAAATCTACATACTCAGATCTTCACCAAACTTTGCAGGGATACATTGGATGTCAAGACACTTGGAAAAAACGTACAAAACAAGAGATTAGAGACATCAAGATTTTGGACGAATTTTTTAAGAATTTTCAAATTTTCAGAAAGGAGGTTCCATATAAGGTCAAAAACTACATACTCAGATCTTCACCAAACTTTGCAGGGATACATTGGATGTCAAGACACGTGGAAAAAACATACAAAACATAGGATTGGGGACATCAAGATTTTGGTCAAATTTTTTAAGAATTTTCAAATTTTCAGATAGGAGGTTCCATATAAGGTCAAAAACTACATACTCAGATCTTCACCAAACATTGCAGGGATACATTGGATGTCAAGACACGTGGAAAAACGTACAAAACAAGAGATTGGAGACATCAAGATTTCGGACGAATTTTTTAAGAATTTTCAAATTTTCAGATGGGAGGTTCCAGATAAGGTCAAAAACGACATACTCAGATCTTCACCAAACTTTGCATGGATACATTGGATGTCAAGACACGTGGAAAAAACATACAAAACATAGAATTGGGGACATCAAGATTTTGGTCGAATTTTTTAAGAATTTTCAAATTTTCAGATAGGAGGTTCCAGATAAGGTCAAAAACTACATACTCAGATCTTCACCAAACGTTGCAGGGATACTTTGCATGTCAAGACACGTGGAAAAAACGTACAAAACAAGAGATTGGAGACATCAAGATTTTCGACAAATTTTTTAAGAATTTTCAAATTTTCAGATGGAAGGTTCCATATAAGGTCAAAAACTACATACTCAGATCTTCACCAAACTTTGAATGGATACATTGGATGTCAAGACACGTGGAAAAAACATACAAAACATAGGATTGGGGACATCAAGATTTTGGTCGAATTTTTTAAGAATTTTCAAATTTTCAGATAGGAGGTTCCATATAAGGTCAAAAACTACATACTCAGATCTTCACCAAACTTTGCAGGGATACATTGGATGTCAAGACACGTGGAAAAAACGTACAAAACAAGAGATTGGAGACATCAAGATTTTGGACGAATTTTTTAAGAATTTTCAAATTTTCAGATAGGAGGTTCCAGATAAGGTCAAAAACGACATACTCAGATCTTCACCATACTTTGCAGGGATACATTGGATGTCAAGACACGTGGAAAAAACGTACAAAACAAGAGATTGGAGACATCACGATTTTGGACGAATTTTTGTGGAATTTTCAAATTTTCAGAAATGAGGTGCCAGATAAGGTCAAAAACTACATACTCAGATCTTCACCAAACTTTGCAGGGATACATTGGATAACAAGACACGTGGGAAAAACGTACAAAACAAGAGATTGGAGACATCAAGATTTTGGACGAATTTTTGAGGAATTTTCAAATTTTCAGAAATGAGGTGCCAGATAAGGTCAAAAACTACATACTCAGATCTTCACCAAACTATGCAGGGATACATTGGATGTCAAGACACGTGGAAAAAACGTACAAAACAAGAGATTGGAGACATCAAGATTTTGGACGAATTTTTTAAGAATTTTCAAATTTTCAGATGGGAGGTTCCAGATGAGGTCAAAAACTACATACTCAGATCTTCACCAAACTTTGCAGGAATACTTTGCATGTCAAGACACGTGGAAAAAACGTACAAAACAAGAGATCGGAGACATCAAGATTTTCGACGAATTTTTTAAGAATTTTCAAATTTTCAGATAGGAGGTTCCAGATAAGGTCAAAAACGACATACTCAGATCTTCACCAAACTTTGCAGGGATACATTGGATGTCAAGACACGTGGAAAAAACGTACAAAACAAGAGATTGGAGACATCAAGATTTTGGACGAATTTTTTAAGAATTTTCAAATTTTCAGAAAGGATGTTCCAGATAAGGTCAAAAACGACATACTCAGATCTTCACCAAACTTTGCAGGGATATATTGGAGGTCGAGACACGTGGAAAAAACGTACAAAACAAGAGATTGGAGACAACAAGATTTTGGACGAATTTTTTAAAAATTTTCAATTTTTCAGATAGGAGGTTCCAGATAAGGTCAAAAACTACATACTCAGATCTTCACCAAACTTTGCAGGGATACATTGGATGTCAAGACACGTGGAAAAAACATACAAAACATAGGATTGGGGATATCAAGATTTTGGTCAAATTTTTTAAGAATTTTCAAATTTTCAGATAGGAGGTTCCATATAAGGTCAAAAACTACATACTCAGATCTTCACCAAACATTGCAGGGATACATTGGATGTCAAGACACGTGGAAAAAACGTACAAAACAAGAGATTGGATACATCAAGATTTTCGACGAATTTTTGAAGAATTTTCAAATTTTCAGATGGGAGGTTCCAGATAAGGTCAAAAACGACATACTCAGATCTTCACCAAACTTTGCAGGGATACATTGGATGTCAAGACACGTGGAAAAAACGTACAAAACAAGAGATTGGGGTCATCAATATTTTGGACGGATTTTTTAGGAATTTTCAAATTTTCAGATGGGAGGTTCCAGATAAGGTCAAAAACTACATACTCAGATCTTCACCAAACTTTGCAGGGATACATTGGATGTCAAGACACGTGGAAAAAACGTACAAAACAGAAGATTGGAGACATCAAGATTTTGAACGAATTTTTTAAGAATTTTCAAATTTTCAGATAGGAGGTTCCATTAAGGTCAAAAACTACATACTCAGATCTTCACCAAACTTTGCAGGGATACATTGGATGTCAAGACACGTGGAAAAAACATACAAGACCTAGGATTGGGGACATCAAGATTTTGGTCAAATTTTTTAAGAATTTTCAAATTTTTAGGTTCCAGATAAGGTCAAAAACGACATACTCAGATCTTCACCAAACTTTGCAGGGATACATTGGATGTCAAGACACGTGGAAAAAACATACAAAACATAGGATTGGGGACATCAAGATTTTGGTCAAATTTTTTAAGAATTTTCAAATTTTCAGATAGGAGGTTCCATATAAGGTCAAAAACTACATACTCAGATCTTCACCAAACATTGCAGGGATACATTGGATGTCAAGACACGTGGAAAAACGTACAAAACAAGAGATTGGAGACATCAAGATTTCGGACGAATTTTTTAAGAATTTTCAAATTTTCAGATAGGAGGTTCCAGATAAGGTCAAAAACTACATACTCAGATCTTCACCAAACTTTGCAGGGATACATTGGATGTCAAGACACGCGGGAAAAACATACAAAACATAGAATTGGGGACATCAAGATTTTGGTCAAATTTTTTAAGAATTTTCAAATTTTCAGATAGGAGGTTCCATATAAGGTCAAAAACTACATACTCAGATCTTCACCAAACTTTGCAGGGATACATTGGATGTCAAGACACGTGGAAAAAACGTACAAAACAAGAGATTGGAGACATCAAGATTTTGGACGATTTTTTTAAGAATTTTCAAATTTTCAGATAGGAGGTTCCAGATAAGGTCAAAAACTACATACTCAGATCTTCACCAAACTTTGCAGGGACACATTGGATGTCAAGACACGTGGAAAAAACGTACAAAACAAGAGATTGGAGACATCAAGATTTTGGACGAATTTTTGAGGAATTTTCAAATTTTCAGAGAGGAGGTTCCATATAAGGTCAAAAACTACATACTCAGATCTTCACCAAACTTTGCAGGGATACATTGGATGTCAAGACACGTGGAAAAAACATACAAAACATAGGATTGGGGACATCAAGATTTTGGTCAAATTTTTTAAGAATTTTCAAATTTTCAGATAGGAGGTTCCATATAAGGTCAAAAACTACATACTCAGATCTTCACCAAACATTGCAGGGATACATTGGATGTCAAGACACGTGGAAAAACGTACAAAACAAGAGATTGGAGACATCAAGATTTCGGACGAATTTTTTAAGAATTTTCAAATTTTCAGATAGGAGGTTCCAGATAAGGTCAAAAACGACATACTCAGATCTTCACCAAACTTTGCATGGATACATTGGATGTCAAGACACGTGGAAAAAACATACAAAACATAGAATTGGGGACATCAAGATTTTGGTCGAATTTTTTAAGAATTTTCAAATTTTCAGATAGGAGGTTCCATATAAGGTCAAAAACTACATACTCAGATCTTCACCAAACTTTGCAGGGATACATTGGATGTCAAGACACGTGGAAAAAACATACAAGACCTAGGATTGGGGACATCAAGATTTTCGTCAAATTTTTTAAGAATTTTCAAATTTTCAGGTTCCATATAAGGTCAAATACTACATACTCAGATCTTCACCAAACTTTGCAGGAATACATTGGATGTTAAGACACGTGGAAAAAACGTACAAAACAAGAGATTGGAGACATCAAGATTTTGGACGAATTTTTTAAGAATTTTCAAATTTTCAGAAATGCGGTTCCAGATAAGGTCAAAAACTACATACTCAGATCTTCACCAAACTTTGCAGGGATACATTGGATGTCAAGACACGTGGAAAAAACGTACAAAACATGGGATTGGGGTCATCAAGATTTTGGACGGATTTTTTAGGAATTTTCAAATTTTCAGATGGGAGGTTCCAGATAAGGTCAAAAACTACATACTCAGATCTTCACCAAACTTTGCAGGGATACATTGGATGTCAAGACACGTGGAAAAAACGTACAAAACAAGAGATTGGGGTGATCAAGATTTTGGACGGATTTTTTAAGAATTTTCAAATTTTCAGATGGGAGGTTCCAGATAAGGTCAAAAACGACATACTGAGATCTTCACCAAACTTTGCAGGAATACATTGGATGTCAAGACACGTGGAAAAAACATACAAAACATAAGATTCGGGACATCAAGATTTTGGTCGATTTTTTAAGAATTTTCAAATTTTCAGATAGGAGGTTCCATATAAGGTAAAAAACTACATACTCAGATCTTCACCGAACTTTGCAGGGATACATTGGATGTCAAGACACGTGGAAAAAACATACAAAACATAGGATTGGGGACATCAAGATTTTGGTCAAATTTTTTAAGAATTTTCAAATTTTCAGATAGGAGGTTCCATATAAGGTCAAAAACTACATACTCAGATCTTCACCAAACATTGCAGGGATACATTGGATGTCAAGACACGTGGAAAAAACGTACAAAACAAGAGATTGGAGACATCAAGATTTTGGACGAATTTTTGAGGAATTTTCAAATTTTCAGAAATGAGGTTCCAGATAAGGTCAAAAACTACATACTCAGATCTTCACCAAACTTTGCAGGGATACATTGGATGTCAAGACACGTGGGGAAAACATACAAACCAAGAGATTGGATACATCAAGATTTTGGACGAATTTTTTAAGAATTTTCAAATTTTCAGATAGGAGGTTCCATTTAAGGTCAAAAACTACATACTCAGATCTTCACCAAACTTTGCAGGGATATATTGGATGTCAAGACCTGTGGAAAAAACGTACAAAACAAGAGATTGGAGACATCAAGATTTTGGACGAATTTTTTAAGAATTTTCAAATTTTCAGAAAGGATGTTCCAGATAAGGTCAAAAACGACATACTCAGATCTTCACCAAACTTTGCAGGGATACATTGGATGTCAAGACACGTGGAAAAAACATACAAAACATAGGATTGGGGACATCAAGATTTTGGTCAAATTTTTTAAGAATTTTCAAATTTTCAGATAGGATGTTCCATATAAGGTCAAAAACTACATACTCAGATCTTCACCAAACATTGCAGGGATACATTGGATGTCAAGACACATGGAAAAACGTACAAAACAAGAGATTTGAGACATCAAGATTTCGGACGAATTTTTTAAGAATTTTCAAATTTTCAGATAGGAGTTTCCAGATAAGGTCAAAAACTACATACTCAGATCTTCACCAAACTTTGCAGGGATACATTGGATGTCAAGACACGCGGGAAAAACATACAAAACATAGGATTGGGGACATCAAGATTTTGGTCAAATTTTTTAAGAATTTTCAAATTTTCAGATAGGAGGTTCCATATAAGGTCAAAAACTACATACTCAGATCTTCACCAAACTATGCAGGGATACATTGGATGTCAAGACACGTGGAAAAAACGTACAAAACAAGAGATTGGAGACATCAAGATTTTGGACGATTTTTTTAAGAATTTTCAAATTTTCAGATAGGAGGTTCCAGATAAGGTCAAAAACTACATACTCAGATCTTCACCAAACTTTGCAGGGACACATTGGATGTCAAGACACGTGGAAAAAACGTACAAAACAAGAGATTGGAGACATCAAGATTTTGGACGAATTTTTGAGGAATTTTCAAATTCTCAGAAATGAGGTTCCAGATAAGGTCAAAAACTACATACTCAGATCTTCACCAAACTTTGCAGGGATACATTGGATGTCAAGACACGTGGGGAAAACGTACAAACCAAGAGATTGGAGACATCAAGATTTTGGACGAATTTTTTAAGAATTTTCAAATTTTCAGATAGGAGGTTCCATATAAGGTCAAAAACTACATACTCAGATCTTCACCAAACTTTGCAGGGATACATTGGATGTCAAGACACGTGGAAAAAACGTACAAAACAAGAGATTGGAGACATCAAGATTTTGGACGAATTTTTTAAGAATTTTCAAATTTTCAGAAAGGATGTTCCAGATAAGGTCAAAAACGACATACTCAGATCTTCACCAAACTTTGCAGGGATACATTGGATGTCAAGACACGTGGAAAAAACATACAAAACATAGGATTGGGGACATCAAGATTTTGGTCAAATTTTTTAAGAATTTTCAAATTTTCAGATAGGAGGTTCCATATAAGGTCAAAAACTACATACTCAGATCTTCACCAAACATTGCAGGGATACATTGGATGTCAAGACACGTGGAAAAACGTACAAAACAAGAGATTGGAGACATCAAGATTTCGGACGAATTTTTTAAGAATTTTCAAATTTTCAGATGGGAGGTTCCAGATAAGGTCAAAAACGACATACTCAGATCTTCACCAAACTTTGCATGGATACATTGGATGTCAAGACACGTGGAAAAAACATACAAAACATAGAATTGGGGACATCAAGATTTTGGTCGAATTTTTTAAGAATTTTCAAATTTTCAGATAGGAGGTTCCAGATAAGGTCAAAAACTACATACTCAGATCTTCACCAAACGTTGCAGGGATACTTTGCAAGTCAAGACACGTGGAAAAAACGTACAAAACAAGAGATTGGAGACATCAAGATTTTCGACAAATTTTTTAAGAATTTTCAAATTTTCAGATGGAAGGTTCCAGATAAGGTCAAAAACGACATACTCAGATCTTCACCAAACTTTGCATGGATACATTGGATGTCAAGACACGTGGAAAAAACGTACAAAACAAGAAATTGGAGACATCAAGATTTTGGACGAATTTTTTAAGAATTTTCAAATTTTCAGAAAGGAGGTTCCGTATAAGGTCAAAAACTACATACTCAGATCTTCGCCAAACTTTGCAGGGATACATTGGATGTCAAGACACGTGGAAGAAACGTACAAAACAAGAGATTGGGGTCATCAAGATTTTGGACGGATTTTTTAGGAATTTTCAAATTCTCAGATGGGAGGTTCCAGATAAGGTCAAAAACTACATACTCAGATCTTCACCAAACTTTGCAGTGATACATTGGATGTCAAGACACGTGGAAAAAACGTACAAAACAAGAGATTGGAGACATCAAGATTTTGAACGAATTTTTTAAGAATTTTCAAATTTTCAGATAGGAGGTTCCATATAAGGTCAAAACTACATACTCAGATCTTCACCAAACTTTGAATGGATATATTGGATGTCAAGACACGTGGAAAAAACATACAAAACATAGGATTGGGGACATCAAGATTTTGGTCGAATTTTTTAAGAATTTTCAAATTTTCAGATAGGAGGTTCCATATAAGGTCAAAAACTACATACTCAGATCTTCACCAAACTTTGAAGGGATACATTGGATGTCAAGACACGTGGAAAAAACGTACAAAACAAGAGATTGGAGACATCAAGATTTTGGACGAATTTTTTAAGAATTTTCAAATTTTCAGAAAGGATGTTCCAGATAAGGTCAAAAACGACATACTCAGATCTTCACCAAACTTTGCAGGGATACATTGGATGTCAAGACACGTGGAAAAAACATACAAAACATAGGATTGGGGACATCAAGATTTTGGTAAAATTTTTTAAGAATTTTCAAATTTTCAGATAGGAGGTTCCATATAAGGTCAAAAACTACATACTCAGATCTTCACCAAACATTGCAGGGATACATTGGATGTCAAGACACGTGGAAAAACGTACAAAACAAGAGATTGGAGACATCAAGATTTCGGACGAATTTTTTAAGAATTTTCAAATTTTCAGATGGGAGGTTCCAGATAAGGTCAAAAACGACATACTCAGATCTTCACCAAACTTTGCATGGATACATTGGATGTCAAGACACGTGGAAAAAACATACAAAACATAGAATTGGGGACATCAAGATTTTGGTCGAATTTTTTAAGAATTTTCAAATTTTCAGATAGGAGGTTCCAGATAAGGTCAAAAACTACATACTCAGATCTTCACCAAACGTTGCAGGGATACTTTGCATGTCAAGACACGTGGAAAAAACGTACAAAACAAGAGATTGGAGACATCAAGATTTTCGACAAATTTTTTAAGAATTTTCAAATTTTCAGATGGAAGGTTCCAGATAAGGTCAAAAACGACATACTCAGATCTTCACCAAACTTTGCATGGATACATTGGATGTCAAGACACGTGGAAAAAACGTACAAAACAAGAAATTGGAGACATCAAGATTTTGGACGAATTTTTTAAGAATTTTCAAATTTTCAGAAAGGAGGTTCCGTATAAGGTCAAAAACTACATACTCAGATCTTCGCCAAACTTTGCAGGGATACATTGGATGTCAAGACACGTGGAAGAAACGTACAAAACAAGAGATTGGGGTCATCAAGATTTTGGACGGATTTTTAGGAATTTTCAAATTCTCAGATGGGAGGTTCCAGATAAGGTCAAAAACTACATACTCAGATCTTCACCAAACTTTGCAGTGATACATTGGATGTCAAGACACGTGGAAAAAACGTACAAAACAAGAGATTGGAGACATCAAGATTTTGAACGAATTTTTTAAGAATTTTCAAATTTTCAGATAGGAGGTTCCATATAAGGTCAAAACTACATACTCAGATCTTCACCAAACTTTGCAGGGATACATTGGATGTCAAGACACGTGGAAAAAACGTACAAAACAAGAGATTGGAGACATCAAGATTTTGGACGAATTTTTTAAGAATTTTCAAATGTTCAGATAGGAGGTTCCAGATAAGGTCAAAAACGACATACTCAGATCTTCACCATACTTTGCAGGGATACATTGGATGTCAAGACACGTGGAAAAAACGTACAAAACAAGAGATTGGAGACATCAAGATTTTGGACGAATTTTTGTGGAATTTTCAAATTTTCAGAAATGAGGTGCCAGATAAGGTCAAAAACTACATACTCAGATCTTCACCAAACTTTGCAGGGATACATTGGATAACAAGACACGTGAGAAAAACGTACAAAACAAGAGATTGGATACATCAAGATTTTGGACGAATTTTTTAAGAATTTTCAAATTTTCAGATAGGAGGTTCCATTTAAGGTCAAAAACTACATACTCAGATCTTCACCAAACTTTGCAGGGATATATTGGATGTCAAGACCCGTGGAAAAAACGTACAAAACAAGAGATTGGAGACATCAAGATTTTGGACGAATTTTTTAAGAATTTTCAAATTTTCAGAAAGGATGTTCCAGATAAGGTCAAAAACGACATACTCAGATCTTCACCAAACTTTGCAGGGATACATTGGATGTCAAGACACGTGGAAAAAACATACAAAACATAGGATTGGGGACATCAAGATTTTGGTCAAATTTTTTAAGAATTTTCAAATTTTCAGATAGGATGTTCCATATAAGGTCAAAAACTACATACTCAGATCTTCACCAAACATTGCAGGGATACATTGGATGTCAAGACACGTGGAAAAACGTACAAAACAAGAGATTTGAGACATCAAGATTTCGGACGAATTTTTTAAGAATTTTCAAATTTTCAGATAGGAGGTTCCAGATAAGGTCAAAAACTACATACTCAGATCTTCACCAAACTTTGCAGGGATACATTGGATGTCAAGACACGCGGGAAAAACATACAAAACATAGGATTGGGGACATCAAGATTTTGGTCAAATTTTTTAAGAATTTTCAAATTTTCAGATAGGAGGTTCCATATAAGGTCAAAAACTACATACTCAGATCTTCACCAAACTATGCAGGGATACATTGGATGTCAAGACACGTGGAAAAAACGTACAAAACAAGAGATTGGAGACATCAAGATTTTGGACGATTTTTTTAAGAATTTTCAAATTTTCAGATAGGAGGTTCCAGATAAGGTCAAAAACTACATACTCAGATCTTCACCAAACTTTGCAGGGATACATTGGATGTCATGACACGTGGAAAAAACGTACAAAACAAGAGATTGGAGACATCAAGATTTTGGACGAATTTTTTAAGAATTTTCAAATTTTCAGATAGGAGGTTCAATATAAGGTCAAAAACTACATACTCAGATCTTCACCAAACTTTGCATGGATACATTGGATGTCAAGACACGTGGAAAAAACATACAAAACATAGGATTGGAGACATCAAGATTTTGGTCGAATTTTTTAAGAATTTCCAAATTTTCAGATATGAGGTTCCATATAAGGTCAAAATCTACATACTCAGATCTTCACCAAACTTTGCAGGGATACATTGGATGTCAAGACACTTGGAAAAAACGTACAAAACAAGAGATTAGAGACATCAAGATTTTGGACGAATTTTTTAAGAATTTTCAAATTTTCAGAAAGGAGGTTCCATATAAGGTCAAAAACTACATACTCAGATCTTCACCAAACTTTGCAGGGATACATTGGATGTCAAGACACGTGGAAAAAACATACAAAACATAGGATTGGGGACATCAAGATTTTGGTCAAATTTTTTAAGAATTTTCAAATTTTCAGATAGGAGGTTCCATATAAGGTCAAAAACTACATACTCAGATCTTCACCAAACATTGCAGGGATACATTGGATGTCAAGACACGTGGAAAAACGTACAAAACAAGAGATTGGAGACATCAAGATTTCGGACGAATTTTTTAAGAATTTTCAAATTTTCAGATGGGAGGTTCCAGATAAGGTCAAAAACGACATACTCAGATCTTCACCAAACTTTGCATGGATACATTGGATGTCAAGACACGTGGAAAAAACATACAAAACATAGAATTGGGGACATCAAGATTTTGGTCGAATTTTTTAAGAATTTTCAAATTTTCAGATAGGAGGTTCCAGATAAGGTCAAAAACTACATACTCAGATCTTCACCAAACGTTGCAGGGATACTTTGCATGTCAAGACACGTGGAAAAAACGTACAAAACAAGAGATTGGAGACATCAAGATTTTCGACAAATTTTTTAAGAATTTTCAAATTTTCAGATGGAAGGTTCCATATAAGGTCAAAAACTACATACTCAGATCTTCACCAAACTTTGAATGGATACATTGGATGTCAAGACACGTGGAAAAAACATACAAAACATAGGATTGGGGACATCAAGATTTTGGTCGAATTTTTTAAGAATTTTCAAATTTTCAGATAGGAGGTTCCATATAAGGTCAAAAACTACATACTCAGATCTTCACCAAACTTTGCAGGGATACATTGGATGTCAAGACACGTGGAAAAAACGTACAAAACAAGAGATTGGAGACATCAAGATTTTGGACGAATTTTTTAAGAATTTTCAAATTTTCAGATAGGAGGTTCCAGATAAGGTCAAAAACGACATACTCAGATCTTCACCATACTTTGCAGGGATACATTGGATGTCAAGACACGTGGAAAAAACGTACAAAACAAGAGATTGGAGACATCACGATTTTGGACGAATTTTTGTGGAATTTTCAAATTTTCAGAAATGAGGTGCCAGATAAGGTCAAAAACTACATACTCAGATCTTCACCAAACTTTGCAGGGATACATTGGATAACAAGACACGTGGGAAAAACGTACAAAACAAGAGATTGGAGACATCAAGATTTTGGACGAATTTTTGAGGAATTTTCAAATTTTCAGAAATGAGGTGCCAGATAAGGTCAAAAACTACATACTCAGATCTTCACCAAACTATGCAGGGATACATTGGATGTCAAGACACGTGGAAAAAACGTACAAAACAAGAGATTGGAGACATCAAGATTTTGGACGAATTTTTTAAGAATTTTCAAATTTTCAGATGGGAGGTTCCAGATGAGGTCAAAAACTACATACTCAGATCTTCACCAAACTTTGCAGGAATACTTTGCATGTCAAGACACGTGGAAAAAACGTACAAAACAAGAGATCGGAGACATCAAGATTTTCGACGAATTTTTTAAGAATTTTCAAATTTTCAGATAGGAGGTTCCAGATAAGGTCAAAAACGACATACTCAGATCTTCACCAAACTTTGCAGGGATACATTGGATGTCAAGACACGTGGAAAAAACGTACAAAACAAGAGATTGGAGACATCAAGATTTTGGACGAATTTTTTAAGAATTTTCAAATTTTCAGAAAGGATGTTCCAGATAAGGTCAAAAACGACATACTCAGATCTTCACCAAACTTTGCAGGGATATATTGGAGGTCGAGACACGTGGAAAAAACGTACAAAACAAGAGATTGGAGACAACAAGATTTTGGACGAATTTTTTAAAAATTTTCAATTTTTCAGATAGGAGGTTCCAGATAAGGTCAAAAACTACATACTCAGATCTTCACCAAACTTTGCAGGGATACATTGGATGTCAAGACACGTGGAAAAAACATACAAAACATAGGATTGGGGATATCAAGATTTTGGTCAAATTTTTTAAGAATTTTCAAATTTTCAGATAGGAGGTTCCATATAAGGTCAAAAACTACATACTCAGATCTTCACCAAACATTGCAGGGATACATTGGATGTCAAGACACGTGGAAAAAACGTACAAAACAAGAGATTGGATACATCAAGATTTTCGACGAATTTTTGAAGAATTTTCAAATTTTCAGATGGGAGGTTCCAGATAAGGTCAAAAACGACATACTCAGATCTTCACCAAACTTTGCAGGGATACATTGGATGTCAAGACACGTGGAAAAAACGTACAAAACAAGAGATTGGGGTCATCAATATTTTGGACGGATTTTTTAGGAATTTTCAAATTTTCAGATGGGAGGTTCCAGATAAGGTCAAAAACTACATACTCAGATCTTCACCAAACTTTGCAGGGATACATTGGATGTCAAGACACGTGGAAAAAACGTACAAAACAGAAGATTGGAGACATCAAGATTTTGAACGAATTTTTTAAGAATTTTCAAATTTTCAGATAGGAGGTTCCATTAAGGTCAAAAACTACATACTCAGATCTTCACCAAACTTTGCAGGGATACATTGGATGTCAAGACACGTGGAAAAAACATACAAGACCTAGGATTGGGGACATCAAGATTTTGGTCAAATTTTTTAAGAATTTTCAAATTTTTAGGTTCCAGATAAGGTCAAAAACGACATACTCAGATCTTCACCAAACTTTGCAGGGATACATTGGATGTCAAGACACGTGGAAAAAACATACAAAACATAGGATTGGGGACATCAAGATTTTGGTCAAATTTTTTAAGAATTTTCAAATTTTCAGATAGGAGGTTCCATATAAGGTCAAAAACTACATACTCAGATCTTCACCAAACATTGCAGGGATACATTGGATGTCAAGACACGTGGAAAAACGTACAAAACAAGAGATTGGAGACATCAAGATTTCGGACGAATTTTTTAAGAATTTTCAAATTTTCAGATAGGAGGTTCCAGATAAGGTCAAAAACTACATACTCAGATCTTCACCAAACTTTGCAGGGATACATTGGATGTCAAGACACGCGGGAAAAACATACAAAACATAGAATTGGAGACATCAAGATTTTGGTCAAATTTTTTAAGAATTTTCAAATTTTCAGATAGGAGGTTCCATATAAGGTCAAAAACTACATACTCAGATCTTCACCAAACTTTGCAGGGATACATTGGATGTCAAGACACGTGGAAAAAACGTACAAAACAAGAGATTGGAGACATCAAGATTTTGGACGATTTTTTTAAGAATTTTCAAATTTTCAGATAGGAGGTTCCAGATAAGGTCAAAAACTACATACTCAGATCTTCACCAAACTTTGCAGGGACACATTGGATGTCAAGACACGTGGAAAAAACGTACAAAACAAGAGATTGGAGACATCAAGATTTTGGACGAATTTTTGAGGAATTTTCAAATTTTCAGAGAGGAGGTTCCATATAAGGTCAAAAACTACATACTCAGATCTTCACCAAACTTTGCAGGGATACATTGGATGTCAAGACACGTGGAAAAAACATACAAAACATAGGATTGGGGACATCAAGATTTTGGTCAAATTTTTTAAGAATTTTCAAATTTTCAGATAGGAGGTTCCATATAAGGTCAAAAACTACATACTCAGATCTTCACCAAACATTGCAGGGATACATTGGATGTCAAGACACGTGGAAAAACGTACAAAACAAGAGATTGGAGACATCAAGATTTCGGACGAATTTTTTAAGAATTTTCAAATTTTCAGATAGGAGGTTCCAGATAAGGTCAAAAACGACATACTCAGATCTTCACCAAACTTTGCATGGATACATTGGATGTCAAGACACGTGGAAAAAACATACAAAACATAGAATTGGGGACATCAAGATTTTGGTCGAATTTTTTAAGAATTTTCAAATTTTCAGATAGGAGGTTCCATATAAGGTCAAAAACTACATACTCAGATCTTCACCAAACTTTGCAGGGATACATTGGATGTCAAGACACGTGGAAAAAACATACAAGACCTAGGATTGGGGACATCAAGATTTTGGTCAAATTTTTTAAGAATTTTCAAATTTTCAGGTTCCATATAAGGTCAAATACTACATACTCAGATCTTCACCAAACTTTGCAGGAATACATTGGATGTTAAGACACGTGGAAAAAACGTACAAAACAAGAGATTGGAGACATCAAGATTTTGGACGAATTTTTTAAGAATTTTCAAATTTTCAGAAATGCGGTTCCAGATAAGGTCAAAAACTACATACTCAGATCTTCACCAAACTTTGCAGGGATACATTGGATGTCAAGACACGTGGAAAAAACGTACAAAACATGGGATTGGGGTCATCAAGATTTTGGACGGATTTTTTAGGAATTTTCAAATTTTCAGATGGGAGGTTCCAGATAAGGTCAAAAACTACATACTCAGATCTTCACCAAACTTTGCAGGGATACATTGGATGTCAAGACACGTGGAAAAAACGTACAAAACAAGAGATTGGGGTGATCAAGATTTTGGACGGATTTTTTAAGAATTTTCAAATTTTCAGATGGGAGGTTCCAGATAAGGTCAAAAACGACATACTGAGATCTTCACCAAACTTTGCAGGAATACATTGGATGTCAAGACACGTGGAAAAAACATACAAAACATAAGATTCGGGACATCAAGATTTTGGTCGATTTTTTAAGAATTTTCAAATTTTCAGATAGGAGGTTCCATATAAGGTAAAAAACTACATACTCAGATCTTCACCGAACTTTGCAGGGATACATTGGATGTCAAGACACGTGGAAAAAACATACAAAACATAGGATTGGGGACATCAAGATTTTGGTCAAATTTTTTAAGAATTTTCAAATTTTCAGATAGGAGGTTCCATATAAGGTCAAAAACTACATACTCAGATCTTCACCAAACATTGCAGGGATACATTGGATGTCAAGACACGTGGAAAAAACGTACAAAACAAGAGATTGGAGACATCAAGATTTTGGACGAATTTTTGAGGAATTTTCAAATTTTCAGAAATGAGGTTCCAGATAAGGTCAAAAACTACATACTCAGATCTTCACCAAACTTTGCAGGGATACATTGGATGTCAAGACACGTGGGGAAAACATACAAACCAAGAGATTGGATACATCAAGATTTTGGACGAATTTTTTAAGAATTTTCAAATTTTCAGATAGGAGGTTCCATTTAAGGTCAAAAACTACATACTCAGATCTTCACCAAACTTTGCAGGGATATATTGGATGTCAAGACCCGTGGAAAAAACGTACAAAACAAGAGATTGGAGACATCAAGATTTTGGACGAATTTTTTAAGAATTTTCAAATTTTCAGAAAGGATGTTCCAGATAAGGTCAAAAACGACATACTCAGATCTTCACCAAACTTTGCAGGGATACATTGGATGTCAAGACACGTGGAAAAAACATACAAAACATAGGATTGGGGACATCAAGATTTTGGTCAAATTTTTTAAGAATTTTCAAATTTTCAGATAGGATGTTCCATATAAGGTCAAAAACTACATACTCAGATCTTCACCAAACATTGCAGGGATACATTGGATGTCAAGACACATGGAAAAACGTACAAAACAAGAGATTTGAGACATCAAGATTTCGGACGAATTTTTTAAGAATTTTCAAATTTTCAGATAGGAGTTTCCAGATAAGGTCAAAAACTACATACTCAGATCTTCACCAAACTTTGCAGGGATACATTGGATGTCAAGACACGCGGGAAAAACATACAAAACATAGGATTGGGGACATCAAGATTTTGGTCAAATTTTTTAAGAATTTTCAAATTTTCAGATAGGAGGTTCCATATAAGGTCAAAAACTACATACTCAGATCTTCACCAAACTATGCAGGGATACATTGGATGTCAAGACACGTGGAAAAAACGTACAAAACAAGAGATTGGAGACATCAAGATTTTGGACGATTTTTTTAAGAATTTTCAAATTTTCAGATAGGAGGTTCCAGATAAGGTCAAAAACTACATACTCAGATCTTCACCAAACTTTGCAGGGACACATTGGATGTCAAGACACGTGGAAAAAACGTACAAAACAAGAGATTGGAGACATCAAGATTTTGGACGAATTTTTGAGGAATTTTCAAATTCTCAGAAATGAGGTTCCAGATAAGGTCAAAAACTACATACTCAGATCTTCACCAAACTTTGCAGGGATACATTGGATGTCAAGACACGTGGGGAAAACGTACAAACCAAGAGATTGGAGACATCAAGATTTTGGACGAATTTTTTAAGAATTTTCAAATTTTCAGATAGGAGGTTCCATATAAGGTCAAAAACTACATACTCAGATCTTCACCAAACTTTGCAGGGATACATTGGATGTCAAGACACGTGGAAAAAACGTACAAAACAAGAGATTGGAGACATCAAGATTTTGGACGAATTTTTTAAGAATTTTCAAATTTTCAGAAAGGATGTTCCAGATAAGGTCAAAAACGACATACTCAGATCTTCACCAAACTTTGCAGGGATACATTGGATGTCAAGACACGTGGAAAAAACATACAAAACATAGGATTGGGGACATCAAGATTTTGGTCAAATTTTTTAAGAATTTTCAAATTTTCAGATAGGAGGTTCCATATAAAGTCAAAAACTACATACTCAGATCTTCACCAAACATTGCAGGGATACATTGGATGTCAAGACACGTGGAAAAACGTACAAAACAAGAGATTGGAGACATCAAGATTTCGGACGAATTTTTTAAGAATTTTCAAATTTTCAGATGGGAGGTTCCAGATAAGGTCAAAAACGACATACTCAGATCTTCACCAAACTTTGCATGGATACATTGGATGTCAAGACACGTGGAAAAAACATACAAAACATAGAATTGGGGACATCAAGATTTTGGTCGAATTTTTTAAGAATTTTCAAATTTTCAGATAGGAGGTTCCAGATAAGGTCAAAAACTACATACTCAGATCTTCACCAAACGTTGCAGGGATACTTTGCAAGTCAAGACACGTGGAAAAAACGTACAAAACAAGAGATTGGAGACATCAAGATTTTCGACAAATTTTTTAAGAATTTTCAAATTTTCAGATGGAAGGTTCCAGATAAGGTCAAAAACGACATACTCAGATCTTCACCAAACTTTGCATGGATACATTGGATGTCAAGACACGTGGAAAAAACGTACAAAACAAGAAATTGGAGACATCAAGATTTTGGACGAATTTTTTAAGAATTTTCAAATTTTCAGAAAGGAGGTTCCGTATAAGGTCAAAAACTACATACTCAGATCTTCGCCAAACTTTGCAGGGATACATTGGATGTCAAGACACGTGGAAGAAACGTACAAAACAAGAGATTGGGGTCATCAAGATTTTGGACGGATTTTTTAGGAATTTTCAAATTCTCAGATGGGAGGTTCCAGATAAGGTCAAAAACTACATACTCAGATCTTCACCAAACTTTGCAGTGATACATTGGATGTCAAGACACGTGGAAAAAACGTACAAAACAAGAGATTGGAGACATCAAGATTTTGAACGAATTTTTTAAGAATTTTCAAATTTTCAGATAGGAGGTTCCATATAAGGTCAAAACTACATACTCAGATCTTCACCAAACTTTGAATGGATACATTGGATGTCAAGACACGTGGAAAAAACATACAAAACATAGGATTGGGGACATCAAGATTTTGGTCGAATTTTTTAAGAATTTTCAAATTTTCAGATAGGAGGTTCCATATAAGGTCAAAAACTACATACTCAGATCTTCACCAAACTTTGAAGGGATACATTGGATGTCAAGACACGTGGAAAAAACGTACAAAACAAGAGATTGGAGACATCAAGATTTTGGACGAATTTTTTAAGAATTTTCAAATTTTCAGAAAGGATGTTCCAGATAAGGTCAAAAACGACATACTCAGATCTTCACCAAACTTTGCAGGGATACATTGGATGTCAAGACACGTGGAAAAAACATACAAAACATAGGATTGGGGACATCAAGATTTTGGTAAAATTTTTTAAGAATTTTCAAATTTTCAGATAGGAGGTTCCATATAAGGTCAAAAACTACATACTCAGATCTTCACCAAACATTGCAGGGATACATTGGATGTCAAGACACGTGGAAAAACGTACAAAACAAGAGATTGGAGACATCAAGATTTCGGACGAATTTTTTAAGAATTTTCAAATTTTCAGATGGGAGGTTCCAGATAAGGTCAAAAACGACATACTCAGATCTTCACCAAACTTTGCATGGATACATTGGATGTCAAGACACGTGGAAAAAACATACAAAACATAGAATTGGGGACATCAAGATTTTGGTCGAATTTTTTAAGAATTTTCAAATTTTCAGATAGGAGGTTCCAGATAAGGTCAAAAACTACATACTCAGATCTTCACCAAACGTTGCAGGGATACTTTGCATGTCAAGACACGTGGAAAAAACGTACAAAACAAGAGATTGGAGACATCAAGATTTTCGACAAATTTTTTAAGAATTTTCAAATTTTCAGATGGAAGGTTCCAGATAAGGTCAAAAACGACATACTCAGATCTTCACCAAACTTTGCATGGATACATTGGATGTCAAGACACGTGGAAAAAACGTACAAAACAAGAAATTGGAGACATCAAGATTTTGGACGAATTTTTTAAGAATTTTCAAATTTTCAGAAAGGAGGTTCCGTATAAGGTCAAAAACTACATACTCAGATCTTCGCCAAACTTTGCAGGGATACATTGGATGTCAAGACACGTGGAAGAAACGTACAAAACAAGAGATTGGGGTCATCAAGATTTTGGACGGATTTTTAGGAATTTTCAAATTCTCAGATGGGAGGTTCCAGATAAGGTCAAAAACTACATACTCAGATCTTCACCAAACTTTGCAGTGATACATTGGATGTCAAGACACGTGGAAAAAACGTACAAAACAAGAGATTGGAGACATCAAGATTTTGAACGAATTTTTTAAGAATTTTCAAATTTTCAGATAGGAGGTTCCATATAAGGTCAAAACTACATACTCAGATCTTCACCAAACTTTGCAGGGATACATTGGATGTCAAGACACGTGGAAAAAACGTACAAAACAAGAGATTGGAGACATCAAGATTTTGGACGAATTTTTTAAGAATTTTCAAATGTTCAGATAGGAGGTTCCAGATAAGGTCAAAAACGACATACTCAGATCTTCACCATACTTTGCAGGGATACATTGGATGTCAAGACACGTGGAAAAAACGTACAAAACAAGAGATTGGAGACATCAAGATTTTGGACGAATTTTTGTGGAATTTTCAAATTTTCAGAAATGAGGTGCCAGATAAGGTCAAAAACTACATACTCAGATCTTCACCAAACTTTGCAGGGATACATTGGATAACAAGACACGTGAGAAAAACGTACAAAACAAGAGATTGGAGACATCAAGATTTTGGACGAATTTTTGAGGAATTTTCAAATTTTCAGAAATGAGGTGCCAGATAAGGCCAAAAACTACATACTCAGATCTTCACCAAACTATGCAGGCATACATTGGATGTCAAGACACGTGGAAAAAACGTACAAAACAAGAGATTGGAGACATCAAGATTTTGGACGAATTTTTTAAGAATTTTCAAATTTTCAGATGGGAGGTTCCAGATGAGGTCAAAAACTACATACTCAGATCTTCACCAAACGTTGCAGGAATACTTTGCATGTCAAGACACGTGGAAAAAACGTACAAAACAAGAGATCGGAGACATCAAGATTTTCGACGAATTTTTTAAGAATTTTCAAATTTTCAGATAGGAGGTTCCAGATAAGGTCAAAAACGACATACTCAGATCTTCACCAAACTTTGCAGGGATACATTGGATGTCAAGACACGTGGAAAAAACGTACAAAACAAGAGATTGGAGACATCAAGATTTTGGACGAATTTTTTAAGAATTTTCAAATTTTCAGAAAGGATGTTCCAGATAAGGTCAAAAACGACATACTCAGATCTTCACCAAACTTTGCAGGGATATATTGGAGGTCGAGACACGTGGAAAAAACGTACAAAACAAGAGATTGGAGACAACAAGATTTTGGACGAATTTTTTAAAAATTTTCAATTTTTCAGATAGGAGGTTCCAGATAAGGTCAAAAACTACATACTCAGATCTTCACCAAACTTTGCATAGATACATTGGATGTCAAGACACGTGGAAAAAACATACAAAACATAGGATTGGGGATATCAAGATTTTGGTCAAATTTTTTAAGAATTTTCAAATTTTCAGATAGGAGGTTCCATATAAGGTCAAAAACTACATACTCAGATCTTCACCAAACATTGCAGGGATACATTGGATGTCAAGACACGTGGAGAAAACGTACAAAACAAGAGATTGGAGACATCAAGATTTTCGACGAATTTTTGAAGAATTTTCAAATTTTCAGATGGGAGGTTCCAGATAAGGTCAAAAACGACATACTCAGATCTTCACCAAACTTTGCAGGGATACATTGGATGTCAAGACACGTGGAAAAAACGTACAAAACAAGAGATTGGGGTCATCAATATTTTGGACGGATTTTTTAGGAATTTTCAAATTTTCAGATGGGAGGTTCCAGATAAGGTCAAAAACTACATACTCAGATCTTCACCAAACTTTGCAGGGATACATTGGATGTCAAGACACGTGGAAAAAACGTACAAAACAGAAGATTAGAGACATCAAGATTTTGAACGAATTTTTTAAGAATTTTCAAATTTTCAGATAGGAGGTTCCATTAAGGTCAAAAACTACATACTCAGATCTTCACCAAACTTTGCAGGGATACATTGGATGTCAAGACACGTGGAAAAAACATAGAAGACCTAGGATTGGGGACATCAAGATTTTGGTCAAATTTTTTAAGAATTTTCAAATTTTCAGGTTCCAGATAAGGTCAAAAACGACATACTCAGATCTTCACCAAACTTTGCAGGGATACATTGGATGTCAAGACACGTGGAAAAAACATACAAAACATAGGATTGGGGACATCAAGATTTTGGTCAAATTTTTTAAGAATTTTCAAATTTTCAGATAGGAGGTTCCATATAAGGTCAAAAACTACATACTCAGATCTTCACCAAACATTGCAGGGATACATTGGATGTCAAGACACGTGGAAAAACGTACAAAACAAGAGATTGGAGACATCAAGATTTCGGACGAATTTTTTAAGAATTTTCAAATTTTCAGATAGGAGGTTCCAGATAAGGTCAAAAACTACATACTCAGATCTTCACCAAACTTTGCAGGGATACATTGGATGTCAAGACACGCGGGAAAAACATACAAAACATAGGATTGGGGACATCAAGATTTTGGTCAAATTTTTTAAGAATTTTCAAATTTTCAGATATTAGGTTCCATATAAGGTCAAAAACTACATACTCAGATCTTCACCAAACTTTGCAGGGATACATTGGATGTCAAGACACGTGGAAAAAACGTACAAAACAAGAGATTGGAGACATCAAGATTTTGGACGATTTTTTTAAGAATTTTCAAATTTTCAGATAGGAGGTTCCAGATAAGGTCAAAAACTACATACTCAGATCTTCACCAAACTTTGCAGGGACACATTGGATGTCAAGACACGTGGAAAAAACGTACAAAACAAGAGATTGGAGACATCAAGATTTTGGACGAATTTTTGAGGAATTTTCAAATTTTCAGAGAGGAGGTTCCATATAAGTTCAAAAACTACATACTCAGATCTTCACCAAACTTTGCAGGGATACATTGGATGTCAAGACACGTGGAAAAAACGTACAAAACAAGAGATTGGAGACATCAAGATTTTGGACGAATTTTTTAAGAATTTTCAAATTTTCAGAAAGGATGTTCCAGATAAGGTCAAAAACGACGTACTCAGATCTTCACCAAACTTTGCAGGGATACATTGGATGTCAAGACACGTGGAAAAAACATACAAAACATAGGATTGGGGACATCAAGATTTTGGTCAAATTTTTTAAGAATTTTCAAATTTTCAGATAGGAGGTTCCATATAAGGTCAAAAACTACATACTCAGATCTTCACCAAACATTGCAGGGATACATTGGATGTCAAGACACGTGGAAAAACGTACAAAACAAGAGATTGGAGACATCAAGATTTCGGACGAATTTTTTAAGAATTTTCAAATTTTCAGATAGGAGGTTCCAGATAAGGTCAAAAAAGACATACTCAGATCTTCACCAAACTTTGCATGGATACATTGGATGTCAAGACACGTGGAAAAAACATACAAAACATAGAATTGGGGACATCAAGATTTTGGTCGAATTTTTTAAGAATTTTCAAATTTTCAGATAGGAGGTTCCAGATAAGGTCAAAAACTACATACTCAGATCTTCACCAAACGTTGCAGGGATACATTGGATGTCAAGACACGTGGAAAAAACGTACAAAACAAGAGATTGGAGACATCAAGATTTTGGACGAATTTTTTAAGAATTTTCAAATTTTCAGATAGGAGGTTCCAGATAAGGTCAAAAACTACATACTCAGATCTTCACCAAACTTTGCAGGGACACATTGGATGTCAAGACACGTGGAAAAAACGTACAAAACAAGAGATTGGAGACATCAAGATTTTGGACGAATTTTTGAGGAATATTTAAAATTTTCAGAAATGAGGTTCCATATAAGGTCAAAAACTACATACTCAGATCTTCACCAAACTTTGCAGGGATACATTGGATGTCAAGACACGTGGGGAAAACATACAAACCAAGAGATTGGAGACATCAAGATTTTGGACGAATTTTTTAAGAATTTTCAAATTTTCAGATAGGAGGTTCCATTTAAGGTCAAAAACTACATACTCAGATCTTCACCAAACTTTGCAGGGATACATTGGATGTCAAGACACGTGGAAAAAACGTACAAAACAAGAGATTGGAGACATCAAGATTTTGGACGAATTTTTTAAGAATTTTCAAATTTTCAGATAGGAGGTTCCATATAAGGTCAAAAACTACATACTCAGATCTTCACCAAACATTGCAGGGATACATTGGAGGTCAAGACACGTGGAAAAAACGTACAAAACAAGAGATTGGAGACATCAAGATTTTGGACGAATTTTTTAAAAATTTTCAAATTTTCAGATAGGAGGTTCCAGATAAGGTCTAAAACTACATACTCAGATCTTCACCAAACTTTGCAGGGATACATTGGATGTCAAGACACGTGGAAAAAACATACAAAACATAGGATTGGGGATATCAAGATTTTGGTCAAATTTTTTAAGAATTTTCAAATTTTCAGATAGGAGGTTCCATATAAGGTCAAAAACTACATACTCAGATCTTCACCAAACGTTGCTGGGATACTTTGCATGTCAAGACACGTGGAAAAAACGTACAAAACAAGAGATTGGAGACATCAAGATTTTCGACAAATTTTTTAAGAATTTTCAAATTTTCAGATGGGAGGTTCCAGATAAGGTCAAAAACGACATACTCAGATCTTCACCAAACTTTGCATGGATACATTGGATGTCAAGACACGTGGAAAAAACGTACAAAACAAGAAATTAGAGACATCAAGATTTTGGACGAATTTTTTAAGATTTTTCTAATTTTCAGAAAGGAGGTTCCGTATAAGGTCAAAAACTACATACTCACATCTTCACCAAACTTTGCAGGGATACATTGGATGTCAAGACACGTGGAAAAAACGTATAAAACAAGAGATTGGGGTCACCAAGATTTTGGACGGATTTTTTAGGAATTTTCGAATTTTCAGATGGGAGGTTCCAGATAAGGTCAAAAACTACATACTCAGATCTTCACCAAACTTTGCAGGGATACATTTGATGTCAAGACACGTGGAAAAAACGAACAAAACAAGAGATTGGAGACATCAAGATTTTGGACGAATTTTTGAAGAATTTTCAAATTTTCAGATAGGAGGTTCCAGATAAGGTCAAAAACTACATACTCAGATCTTCACCAAACGTTGCAGGGATTCTTTGCATGTCAAGACACGTGGAAAAAACGTACAAAACAAGAGATTGGAGACATCAAGATTTCGGACGAATTTTTTAAGAATTTTCAAATTTTCAGATGGGAGGTTCCAGATAAGGTCAAAAACGACATACTCAGATCTTCACCAAACTTTGCATGGATACATTGGATGTCAAGACACGTGGAAAAAACATACAAAACATAGAATTGGGGACATCAAGATTTTGGTCGAATTTTTTAAGAATTTTCAAATTTTCAGATAGGAGGTTCCAGATAAGGTCAAAAACTACATACTCAGATCTTCACCAAACGTTGCAGGGATACTTTGCATGTCAAGACACGTGGAAAAAACGTACAAAACAAGAGATTGGAGACATCAAGATTTTCGACAAATTTTTTAAGAATTTTCAAATTTTCAGATGGAAGGTTCCAGATAAGGTCAAAAACGACATACTCAGATCTTCACCAAACTTTGCATGGATACATTGGATGTCAAGACACGTGGAAAAAACGTACAAAACAAGAAATTGGAGACATCAAGATTTTGGACGAATTTTTTAAGAATTTTCAAATTTTCAGAAAGGAGGTTCCGTATAAGGTCAAAAACTACATACTCAGATCTTCGCCAAACTTTGCAGGGATACATTGGATGTCAAGACACGTGGAAGAAACGTACAAAACAAGAGATTGGGGTCATCAAGATTTTGGACGGATTTTTAGGAATTTTCAAATTCTCAGATGGGAGGTTCCAGATAAGGTCAAAAACTACATACTCAGATCTTCACCAAACTTTGCAGGGATATATTGGATGTCAAGACCCGTGGAAAAAACGTACAAAACAAGAGATTGGAGACATCAAGATTTTGGACGAATTTTTTAAGAATTTTCAAATTTTCAGAAAGGATGTTCCAGATAAGGTCAAAAACGACATACTCAGATCTTCACCAAACTTTGCAGGGATACATTGGATGTCAAGACACGTGGAAAAAACATACAAAACATAGGATTGGGGACATCAAGATTTTGGTCAAATTTTTTAAGAATTTTCAAATTTTCAGATAGGATGTTCCATATAAGGTCAAAAACTACATACTCAGATCTTCACCAAACATTGCAGGGATACATTGGATGTCAAGACACATGGAAAAACGTACAAAACAAGAGATTTGAGACATCAAGATTTCGGACGAATTTTTTAAGAATTTTCAAATTTTCAGATAGGAGTTTCCAGATAAGGTCAAAAACTACATACTCAGATCTTCACCAAACTTTGCAGGGATACATTGGATGTCAAGACACGCGGGAAAAACATACAAAACATAGGATTGGGGACATCAAGATTTTGGTCAAATTTTTTAAGAATTTTCAAATTTTCAGATAGGAGGTTCCATATAAGGTCAAAAACTACATACTCAGATCTTCACCAAACTATGCAGGGATACATTGGATGTCAAGACACGTGGAAAAAACGTACAAAACAAGAGATTGGAGACATCAAGATTTTGGACGATTTTTTTAAGAATTTTCAAATTTTCAGATAGGAGGTTCCAGATAAGGTCAAAAACTACATACTCAGATCTTCACCAAACTTTGCAGGGACACATTGGATGTCAAGACACGTGGAAAAAACGTACAAAACAAGAGATTGGAGACATCAAGATTTTGGACGAATTTTTGAGGAATTTTCAAATTCTCAGAAATGAGGTTCCAGATAAGGTCAAAAACTACATACTCAGATCTTCACCAAACTTTGCAGGGATACATTGGATGTCAAGACACGTGGGGAAAACGTACAAACCAAGAGATTGGAGACATCAAGATTTTGGACGAATTTTTTAAGAATTTTCAAATTTTCAGATAGGAGGTTCCATATAAGGTCAAAAACTACATACTCAGATCTTCACCAAACTTTGCAGGGATACATTGGATGTCAAGACACGTGGAAAAAACGTACAAAACAAGAGATTGGAGACATCAAGATTTTGGACGAATTTTTTAAGAATTTTCAAATTTTCAGAAAGGATGTTCCAGATAAGGTCAAAAACGACATACTCAGATCTTCACCAAACTTTGCAGGGATACATTGGATGTCAAGACACGTGGAAAAAACATACAAAACATAGGATTGGGGACATCAAGATTTTGGTCAAATTTTTTAAGAATTTTCAAATTTTCAGATAGGAGGTTCCATATAAGGTCAAAAACTACATACTCAGATCTTCACCAAACATTGCAGGGATACATTGGATGTCAAGACACGTGGAAAAACGTACAAAACAAGAGATTGGAGACATCAAGATTTCGGACGAATTTTTTAAGAATTTTCAAATTTTCAGATGGGAGGTTCCAGATAAGGTCAAAAACGACATACTCAGATCTTCACCAAACTTTGCATGGATACATTGGATGTCAAGACACGTGGAAAAAACATACAAAACATAGAATTGGGGACATCAAGATTTTGGTCGAATTTTTTAAGAATTTTCAAATTTTCAGATAGGAGGTTCCAGATAAGGTCAAAAACTACATACTCAGATCTTCACCAAACGTTGCAGGGATACTTTGCAAGTCAAGACACGTGGAAAAAACGTACAAAACAAGAGATTGGAGACATCAAGATTTTCGACAAATTTTTTAAGAATTTTCAAATTTTCAGATGGAAGGTTCCAGATAAGGTCAAAAACGACATACTCAGATCTTCACCAAACTTTGCATGGATACATTGGATGTCAAGACACGTGGAAAAAACGTACAAAACAAGAAATTGGAGACATCAAGATTTTGGACGAATTTTTTAAGAATTTTCAAATTTTCAGAAAGGAGGTTCCGTATAAGGTCAAAAACTACATACTCAGATCTTCGCCAAACTTTGCAGGGATACATTGGATGTCAAGACACGTGGAAGAAACGTACAAAACAAGAGATTGGGGTCATCAAGATTTTGGACGGATTTTTTAGGAATTTTCAAATTCTCAGATGGGAGGTTCCAGATAAGGTCAAAAACTACATACTCAGATCTTCACCAAACTTTGCAGTGATACATTGGATGTCAAGACACGTGGAAAAAACGTACAAAACAAGAGATTGGAGACATCAAGATTTTGAACGAATTTTTTAAGAATTTTCAAATTTTCAGATAGGAGGTTCCATATAAGGTCAAAACTACATACTCAGATCTTCACCAAACTTTGAATGGATACATTGGATGTCAAGACACGTGGAAAAAACATACAAAACATAGGATTGGGGACATCAAGATTTTGGTCGAATTTTTTAAGAATTTTCAAATTTTCAGATAGGAGGTTCCATATAAGGTCAAAAACTACATACTCAGATCTTCACCAAACTTTGAAGGGATACATTGGATGTCAAGACACGTGGAAAAAACGTACAAAACAAGAGATTGGAGACATCAAGATTTTGGACGAATTTTTTAAGAATTTTCAAATTTTCAGAAAGGATGTTCCAGATAAGGTCAAAAACGACATACTCAGATCTTCACCAAACTTTGCAGGGATACATTGGATGTCAAGACACGTGGAAAAAACATACAAAACATAGGATTGGGGACATCAAGATTTTGGTAAAATTTTTTAAGAATTTTCAAATTTTCAGATAGGAGGTTCCATATAAGGTCAAAAACTACATACTCAGATCTTCACCAAACATTGCAGGGATACATTGGATGTCAAGACACGTGGAAAAACGTACAAAACAAGAGATTGGAGACATCAAGATTTCGGACGAATTTTTTAAGAATTTTCAAATTTTCAGATGGGAGGTTCCAGATAAGGTCAAAAACGACATACTCAGATCTTCACCAAACTTTGCATGGATACATTGGATGTCAAGACACGTGGAAAAAACATACAAAACATAGAATTGGGGACATCAAGATTTTGGTCGAATTTTTTAAGAATTTTCAAATTTTCAGATAGGAGGTTCCAGATAAGGTCAAAAACTACATACTCAGATCTTCACCAAACGTTGCAGGGATACTTTGCATGTCAAGACACGTGGAAAAAACGTACAAAACAAGAGATTGGAGACATCAAGATTTTCGACAAATTTTTTAAGAATTTTCAAATTTTCAGATGGAAGGTTCCAGATAAGGTCAAAAACGACATACTCAGATCTTCACCAAACTTTGCATGGATACATTGGATGTCAAGACACGTGGAAAAAACGTACAAAACAAGAAATTGGAGACATCAAGATTTTGGACGAATTTTTTAAGAATTTTCAAATTTTCAGAAAGGAGGTTCCGTATAAGGTCAAAAACTACATACTCAGATCTTCGCCAAACTTTGCAGGGATACATTGGATGTCAAGACACGTGGAAGAAACGTACAAAACAAGAGATTGGGGTCATCAAGATTTTGGACGGATTTTTAGGAATTTTCAAATTCTCAGATGGGAGGTTCCAGATAAGGTCAAAAACTACATACTCAGATCTTCACCAAACTTTGCAGTGATACATTGGATGTCAAGACACGTGGAAAAAACGTACAAAACAAGAGATTGGAGACATCAAGATTTTGAACGAATTTTTTAAGAATTTTCAAATTTTCAGATAGGAGGTTCCATATAAGGTCAAAACTACATACTCAGATCTTCACCAAACTTTGCAGGGATACATTGGATGTCAAGACACGTGGAAAAAACGTACAAAACAAGAGATTGGAGACATCAAGATTTTGGACGAATTTTTTAAGAATTTTCAAATGTTCAGATAGGAGGTTCCAGATAAGGTCAAAAACGACATACTCAGATCTTCACCATACTTTGCAGGGATACATTGGATGTCAAGACACGTGGAAAAAACGTACAAAACAAGAGATTGGAGACATCAAGATTTTGGACGAATTTTTGTGGAATTTTCAAATTTTCAGAAATGAGGTGCCAGATAAGGTCAAAAACTACATACTCAGATCTTCACCAAACTTTGCAGGGATACATTGGATAACAAGACACGTGAGAAAAACGTACAAAACAAGAGATTGGAGACATCAAGATTTTGGACGAATTTTTGAGGAATTTTCAAATTTTCAGAAATGAGGTGCCAGATAAGGCCAAAAACTACATACTCAGATCTTCACCAAACTATGCAGGCATACATTGGATGTCAAGACACGTGGAAAAAACGTACAAAACAAGAGATTGGAGACATCAAGATTTTGGACGAATTTTTTAAGAATTTTCAAATTTTCAGATGGGAGGTTCCAGATGAGGTCAAAAACTACATACTCAGATCTTCACCAAACTTTGCAGGAATACTTTGCATGTCAAGACACGTGGAAAAAACGTACAAAACAAGAGATCGGAGACATCAAGATTTTCGACGAATTTTTTAAGAATTTTCAAATTTTCAGATAGGAGGTTCCAGATAAGGTCAAAAACGACATACTCAGATCTTCACCAAACTTTGCAGGGATACATTGGATGTCAAGACACGTGGAAAAAACGTACAAAACAAGAGATTGGAGACATCAAGATTTTGGACGAATTTTTTAAGAATTTTCAAATTTTCAGAAAGGATGTTCCAGATAAGGTCAAAAACGACATACTCAGATCTTCACCAAACTTTGCAGGGATATATTGGAGGTCGAGACACGTGGAAAAAACGTACAAAACAAGAGATTGGAGACAACAAGATTTTGGACGAATTTTTTAAAAATTTTCAATTTTTCAGATAGGAGGTTCCAGATAAGGTCAAAAACTACATACTCAGATCTTCACCAAACTTTGCATAGATACATTGGATGTCAAGACACGTGGAAAAAACATACAAAACATAGGATTGGGGATATCAAGATTTTGGTCAAATTTTTTAAGAATTTTCAAATTTTCAGATAGGAGGTTCCATATAAGGTCAAAAACTACATACTCAGATCTTCACCAAACATTGCAGGGATACATTGGATGTCAAGACACGTGGAGAAAACGTACAAAACAAGAGATTGGAGACATCAAGATTTTCGACGAATTTTTGAAGAATTTTCAAATTTTCAGATGGGAGGTTCCAGATAAGGTCAAAAACGACATACTCAGTTCTTCACCAAACTTTGCAGGGATACATTGGATGTCAAGACACGTGGAAAAAACGTACAAAACAAGAGATTGGGGTCATCAATATTTTGGACGGATTTTTTAGGAATTTTCAAATTTTCAGATGGGAGGTTCCAGATAAGGTCAAAAACTACATACTCAGATCTTCACCAAACTTTGCAGGGATACATTGGATGTCAAGACACGTGGAAAAAACGTACAAAACAGAAGATTAGAGACATCAAGATTTTGAACGAATTTTTTAAGAATTTTCAAATTTTCAGATAGGAGGTTCCATTAAGGTCAAAAACTACATACTCAGATCTTCACCAAACTTTGCAGGGATACATTGGATGTCAAGACACGTGGAAAAAACATAGAAGACCTAGGATTGGGGACATCAAGATTTTGGTCAAATTTTTTAAGAATTTTCAAATTTTCAGGTTCCAGATAAGGTCAAAAACGACATACTCAGATCTTCACCAAACTTTGCAGGGATACATTGGATGTCAAGACACGTGGAAAAAACATACAAAACATAGGATTGGGGACATCAAGATTTTGGTCAAATTTTTTAAGAATTTTCAAATTTTCAGATAGGAGGTTCCATATAAGGTCAAAAACTACATACTCAGATCTTCACCAAACATTGCAGGGATACATTGGATGTCAAGACACGTGGAAAAACGTACAAAACAAGAGATTGGAGACATCAAGATTTCGGACGAATTTTTTAAGAATTTTCAAATTTTCAGATAGGAGGTTCCAGATAAGGTCAAAAACTACATACTCAGATCTTCACCAAACTTTGCAGGGATACATTGGATGTCAAGACACGCGGGAAAAACATACAAAACATAGGATTGGGGACATCAAGATTTTGGTCAAATTTTTTAAGAATTTTCAAATTTTCAGATATTAGGTTCCATATAAGGTCAAAAACTACATACTCAGATCTTCACCAAACTTTGCAGGGATACATTGGATGTCAAGACACGTGGAAAAAACGTACAAAACAAGAGATTGGAGACATCAAGATTTTGGACGATTTTTTTAAGAATTTTCAAATTTTCAGATAGGAGGTTCCAGATAAGGTCAAAAACTACATACTCAGATCTTCACCAAACTTTGCAGGGACACATTGGATGTCAAGACACGTGGAAAAAACGTACAAAACAAGAGATTGGAGACATCAAGATTTTGGACGAATTTTTGAGGAATTTTCAAATTTTCAGAGAGGAGGTTCCATATAAGTTCAAAAACTACATACTCAGATCTTCACCAAACTTTGCAGGGATACATTGGATGTCAAGACACGTGGAAAAAACGTACAAAACAAGAGATTGGAGACATCAAGATTTTGGACGAATTTTTTAAGAATTTTCAAATTTTCAGAAAGGATGTTCCAGATAAGGTCAAAAACGACGTACTCAGATCTTCACCAAACTTTGCAGGGATACATTGGATGTCAAGACACGTGGAAAAAACATACAAAACATAGGATTGGGGACATCAAGATTTTGGTCAAATTTTTTAAGAATTTTCAAATTTTCAGATAGGAGGTTCCATATAAGGTCAAAAACTACATACTCAGATCTTCACCAAACATTGCAGGGATACATTGGATGTCAAGACACGTGGAAAAACGTACAAAACAAGAGATTGGAGACATCAAGATTTCGGACGAATTTTTTAAGAATTTTCAAATTTTCAGATAGTAGGTTCCAGATAAGGTCAAAAAAGACATACTCAGATCTTCACCAAACTTTGCATGGATACATTGGATGTCAAGACACGTGGAAAAAACATACAAAACATAGAATTGGGGACATCAAGATTTTGGTCGAATTTTTTAAGAATTTTCAAATTTTCAGATAGGAGGTTCCAGATAAGGTCAAAAACTACATACTCAGATCTTCACCAAACGTTGCAGGGATACATTGGATGTCAAGACACGTGGAAAAAACGTACAAAACAAGAGATTGGAGACATCAAGATTTTGGACGAATTTTTTAAGAATTTTCAAATTTTCAGATAGGAGGTTCCAGATAAGGTCAAAAACTACATACTCAGATCTTCACCAAACTTTGCAGGGACACATTGGATGTCAAGACACGTGGAAAAAACGTACAAAACAAGAGATTGGAGACATCAAGATTTTGGACGAATTTTTGAGGAATTTTCAAATTTTCAGAAATGAGGTTCCATATAAGGTCAAAAACTACATACTCAGATCTTCACCAAACTTTGCAGGGATACATTGGATGTCAAGACACGTGGGGAAAACATACAAACCAAGAGATTGGAGACATCAAGATTTTGGACGAATTTTTTAAGAATTTTCAAATTTTCAGATAGGAGGTTCCATTTAAGGTCAAAAACTACATACTCAGATCTTCACCAAACTTTGCAGGGATACATTGGATGTCAAGACACGTGGAAAAAACGTACAAAACAAGAGATTGGAGACATCAAGATTTTGGACGAATTTTTTAAGAATTTTCAAATTTTCAGATAGGAGGTTCCATATAAGGTCAAAAACTACATACTCAGATCTTCACCAAACATTGCAGGGATACATTGGAGGTCAAGACACGTGGAAAAAACGTACAAAACAAGAGATTGGAGACATCAAGATTTTGGACGAATTTTTTAAAAATTTTCAAATTTTCAGATAGGAGGTTCCAGATAAGGTCTAAAACTACATACTCAGATCTTCACCAAACTTTGCAGGGATACATTGGATGTCAAGACACGTGGAAAAAACATACAAAACATAGGATTGGGGATATCAAGATTTTGGTCAAATTTTTTAAGAATTTTCAAATTTTCAGATAGGAGGTTCCATATAAGGTCAAAAACTACATACTCAGATCTTCACCAAACGTTGCTGGGATACTTTGCATGTCAAGACACGTGGAAAAAACGTACAAAACAAGAGATTGGAGACATCAAGATTTTCGACAAATTTTTTAAGAATTTTCAAATTTTCAGATGGGAGGTTCCAGATAAGGTCAAAAACGACATACTCAGATCTTCACCAAACTTTGCATGGATACATTGGATGTCAAGACACGTGGAAAAAACGTACAAAACAAGAAATTAGAGACATCAAGATTTTGGACGAATTTTTTAAGATTTTTCTAATTTTCAGAAAGGAGGTTCCGTATAAGGTCAAAAACTACATACTCACATCTTCACCAAACTTTGCAGGGATACATTGGATGTCAAGACACGTGGAAAAAACGTATAAAACAAGAGATTGGGGTCATCAAGATTTTGGACGGATTTTTTAGGAATTTTCGAATTTTCAGATGGGAGGTTCCAGATAAGGTCAAAAACTACATACTCAGATCTTCACCAAACTTTGCAGGGATACATTTGATGTCAAGACACGTGGAAAAAACGAACAAAACAAGAGATTGGAGACATCAAGATTTTGGACGAATTTTTGAAGAATTTTCAAATTTTCAGATAGGAGGTTCCAGATAAGGTCAAAAACTACATACTCAGATCTTCACCAAACGTTGCAGGGATTCTTTGCATGTCAAGACACGTGGAAAAAACGTACAAAACAAGAGATTGGAGACATCAAGATTTCGGACGAATTTTTTAAGAATTTTCAAATTTTCAGATGGGAGGTTCCAGATAAGGTCAAAAACGACATACTCAGATCTTCACCAAACTTTGCATGGATACATTGGATGTCAAGACACGTGGAAAAAACATACAAAACATAGAATTGGGGACATCAAGATTTTGGTCGAATTTTTTAAGAATTTTCAAATTTTCAGATAGGAGGTTCCATATAAGGTCAAAAACTACATACTCAGATCTTCACCAAACATTGCAGGGATACATTGGATGTCAAGACACGTGGAAAAACGTACAAAACAAGAGATTGGAGACATCAAGATTTCGGACGAATTTTTTAAGAATTTTCAAATTTTCAGATAGGAGGTTCCAGATAAGGTCAAAAACTACATACTCAGATCTTCACCAAACTTTGCAGGGATACATTGGATGTCAAGACACGCGGGAAAAACATACAAAACATAGGATTGGGGACATCAAGATTTTGGTCAAATTTTTTAAGAATTTTCAAATTTTCAGATATTAGGTTCCATATAAGGTCAAAAACTACATACTCAGATCTTCACCAAACTTTGCAGGGATACATTGGATGTCAAGACACGTGGAAAAAACGTACAAAACAAGAGATTGGAGACATCAAGATTTTGGACGATTTTTTTAAGAATTTTCAAATTTTCAGATAGGAGGTTCCAGATAAGGTCAAAAACTACATACTCAGATCTTCACCAAACTTTGCAGGGACACATTGGATGTCAAGACACGTGGAAAAAACGTACAAAACAAGAGATTGGAGACATCAAGATTTTGGACGAATTTTTGAGGAATTTTCAAATTTTCAGAGAGGAGGTTCCATATAAGTTCAAAAACTACATACTCAGATCTTCACCAAACTTTGCAGGGATACATTGGATGTCAAGACACGTGGAAAAAACGTACAAAACAAGAGATTGGAGACATCAAGATTTTGGACGAATTTTTTAAGAATTTTCAAATTTTCAGAAAGGATGTTCCAGATAAGGTCAAAAACGACGTACTCAGATCTTCACCAAACTTTGCAGGGATACATTGGATGTCAAGACACGTGGAAAAAACATACAAAACATAGGATTGGGGACATCAAGATTTTGGTCAAATTTTTTAAGAATTTTCAAATTTTCAGATAGGAGGTTCCATATAAGGTCAAAAACTACATACTCAGATCTTCACCAAACATTGCAGGGATACATTGGATGTCAAGACACGTGGAAAAACGTACAAAACAAGAGATTGGAGACATCAAGATTTCGGACGAATTTTTTAAGAATTTTCAAATTTTCAGATAGGAGGTTCCAGATAAGGTCAAAAAAGACATACTCAGATCTTCACCAAACTTTGCATGGATACATTGGATGTCAAGACACGTGGAAAAAACATACAAAACATAGAATTGGGGACATCAAGATTTTGGTCGAATTTTTTAAGAATTTTCAAATTTTCAGATAGGAGGTTCCAGATAAGGTCAAAAACTACATACTCAGATCTTCACCAAACGTTGCAGGGATACATTGGATGTCAAGACACGTGGAAAAAACGTACAAAACAAGAGATTGGAGACATCAAGATTTTGGACGAATTTTTTAAGAATTTTCAAATTTTCAGATAGGAGGTTCCAGATAAGGTCAAAAACTACATACTCAGATCTTCACCAAACTTTGCAGGGACACATTGGATGTCAAGACACGTGGAAAAAACGTACAAAACAAGAGATTGGAGACATCAAGATTTTGGACGAATTTTTGAGGAATTTTCAAATTTTCAGAAATGAGGTTCCATATAAGGTCAAAAACTACATACTCAGATCTTCACCAAACTTTGCAGGGATACATTGGATGTCAAGACACGTGGGGAAAACATACAAACCAAGAGATTGGAGACATCAAGATTTTGGACGAATTTTTTAAGAATTTTCAAATTTTCAGATAGGAGGTTCCATTTAAGGTCAAAAACTACATACTCAGATCTTCACCAAACTTTGCAGGGATACATTGGATGTCAAGACACGTGGAAAAAACGTACAAAACAAGAGATTGGAGACATCAAGATTTTGGACGAATTTTTTAAGAATTTTCAAATTTTCAGATAGGAGGTTCCATATAAGGTCAAAAACTACATACTCAGATCTTCACCAAACATTGCAGGGATACATTGGAGGTCAAGACACGTGGAAAAAACGTACAAAACAAGAGATTGGAGACATCAAGATTTTGGACGAATTTTTTAAAAATTTTCAAATTTTCAGATAGGAGGTTCCAGATAAGGTCTAAAACTACATACTCAGATCTTCACCAAACTTTGCAGGGATACATTGGATGTCAAGACACGTGGAAAAAACATACAAAACATAGGATTGGGGATATCAAGATTTTGGTCAAATTTTTTAAGAATTTTCAAATTTTCAGATAGGAGGTTCCATATAAGGTCAAAAACTACATACTCAGATCTTCACCAAACGTTGCTGGGATACTTTGCATGTCAAGACACGTGGAAAAAACGTACAAAACAAGAGATTGGAGACATCAAGATTTTCGACAAATTTTTTAAGAATTTTCAAATTTTCAGATGGGAGGTTCCAGATAAGGTCAAAAACGACATACTCAGATCTTCACCAAACTTTGCATGGATACATTGGATGTCAAGACACGTGGAAAAAACGTACAAAACAAGAAATTAGAGACATCAAGATTTTGGACGAATTTTTTAAGATTTTTCTAATTTTCAGAAAGGAGGTTCCGTATAAGGTCAAAAACTACATACTCACATCTTCACCAAACTTTGCAGGGATACATTGGATGTCAAGACACGTGGAAAAAACGTATAAAACAAGAGATTGGGGTCATCAAGATTTTGGACGGATTTTTTAGGAATTTTCGAATTTTCAGATGGGAGGTTCCAGATAAGGTCAAAAACTACATACTCAGATCTTCACCAAACTTTGCAGGGATACATTTGATGTCAAGACACGTGGAAAAAACGAACAAAACAAGAGATTGGAGACATCAAGATTTTGGACGAATTTTTGAAGAATTTTCAAATTTTCAGATAGGAGGTTCCAGATAAGGTCAAAAACTACATACTCAGATCTTCACCAAACGTTGCAGGGATTCTTTGCATGTCAAGACACGTGGAAAAAACGTACAAAACAAGAGATTGGAGACATCAAGATTTCGGACGAATTTTTTAAGAATTTTCAAATTTTCAGATGGGAGGTTCCAGATAAGGTCAAAAACGACATACTCAGATCTTCACCAAACTTTGCATGGATACATTGGATGTCAAGACACGTGGAAAAAACATACAAAACATAGAATTGGGGACATCAAGATTTTGGTCGAATTTTTTAAGAATTTTCAAATTTTCAGATAGGAGGTTCCAGATAAGGTCAAAAACTACATACTCAGATCTTCACCAAACGTTGCAGGGATACATTGGATGTCAAGACACGTGGAAAAAACGTACAAAACAAGAGATTGGAGACATCAAGATTTTGGACGAATTTTTTAAGAATTTTCAAATTTTCAGATAGGAGGTTCCAGATAAGGTCAAAAACTACATACTCAGATCTTCACCAAACTTTGCAGAGACACATTGCATGTCAAGACACGTGGAAAAAACGTACAAAACAAGAGATTGGAGACATCAAGATTTTGGACGAATTTTTGAGGAATTTTCAAATTTTCAGAAATGAGGTTCCAGATAAGGTCAAAAACTACATACTCAGATCTTCACCAAACTTTGCAGGGATACATTGGATGTCAAGACACGTGGGGAAAACATACAAACCAAGAGATTGGAGACATCAAGATTTTGGACGAATTTTTTAAGAATTTTCAAATTTTCAGATAGGAGGTTCCATTTAAGGTCAAAAACTACATACTCAGATCTTCACCAAACTTTGCAGGGATACATTGGATGTCAAGACACGTGGAAAAAACGTACAAAACAAAAGATTGGAGACATCAAGATTTTGGACGAATTTTTTAAGAATTTTCAAATTTTCAGATAGGAGGTTCCAGATAAGGTCTAAAACTACATACTCAGATCTTCACCAAACTTTGCAGGGATACATTTGGATGTCAAGACACGTGGAAAAAACATACAAAACATAGGATTGGGGATATCAAGATTTTGGTAAAATTTTTTAAGAATTTTCAAATTTTCAGATAGGAGGTTCCATATAAGGTCAAAAACTACATACTCAGATCTTCACCAAACGTTGCAGGGATACTTTGCATGTCAAGACACGTGGAAAAAACGTACAAAACAAGAGATTGGAGACATCAAGATTTTCGACAAATTTTTTAAGAATTTTCAAATTTTCCGATGGGAGGTTCCAGATAAGGTCAAAAACGACATACTCAGATCTTCACCAAACTTTGCATGGATACATTGGATGTCAAGACACGTGGAAAAAACGTACAAAACAAGAAATTAGAGACATCAAGATTTTGGACGAATTTTTTAAGAATTTTCAAATTTTCAGAAAGGAGGTTCCGTATAAGGTCAAAAACTACATACTCACATCTTCACCAAACTTTGCAGGGATACATTGGATGTCAAGACACGTGGAAAAAACGTATAAAACAAGAGATTGGGGTGATCAAGATTTTGGACGGATTTTTTAGGAATTTTCGAATTTTCAGATGGGAGGTTCCAGATAAGGTCAAAAACTACATACTCAGATCTTCACCAAACTTTGCAGGGATACATTGGATGTCAAGACACGTGGAAAAAACGAACAAAACAAGAGATTGGAGACATCAAGATTTTGGACGAATTTTTGAAGAATTTTCAAATTTTCAGATAGGAGGTTCCAGATAAGGTCAAAAACTACATACTCAGATCTTCCCCAAACGTTGCAGGGATACTTTGCATGTCAAGACACGTGGAAAAAACGTACAAAACAAGACATTGGAGACATCAAGATTTTCGACGAATTTTTTAAGAATTTTCAAATTTTCAGATGGGAGGTTCCAGATAAGGTCAAAAACGACATACTCAGATCTTCACCAAACTTTGCATGGATACATTGGATGTCAAGACACGTGGGAAAAACGTACAAAACAAGAAATTGGAGACATCAAGATTTTGAACGAATTTTTTAAGAATTTTCAAATTTTCAGATAGGAGGTTCCATATAAGGTCAAAAACTACATACTCAGATCTTCACCAAACATTGCAGGGATACATTGGATGTCAAGACACGTGGAAAAAAATGTACAAAACAAGAGATTGTAGAGATCAAGATTTTCGACGGATTTTTTAAGAATTTTCAAATTTTCAGATAGGAGGTTCCATATAAGGTCAAAAACTACATACTCAGATCTTCACCAAACTTAGCAGGGATACATTGGATGTCAAGACACGTGGAAAAAACATACAAGACATAGGATTGGGGACATCAAGATTTGGTCAAACTTTTTAAGAATTTTCAAATTTTCAGATAGGAGGTTCCATATAAGGTCAAAAACTACATCCTCAGATCTTTACCAAACATTGCCGGGATACATTGTATGTCAAGACACGTGGAAAAAATGTACAAAACAAGAGATTGGAGACATCAAGATTTTCGACGGATTTTTTAAGAATTTTTAAATTTTCAGATGGGAGGTTCCAGATAAGGTCAAAAACGACATACTCAGATCTTCACCAAACTTTGCATGGATACATTGGATGTCAAGACACGTGGAAAAAACATACAAAACATAGGATTGGGGACATCAAGATTTTGGTCGATTTTTTTAAGAATTTTCAAATTTTCAGATAGGAGGTTCCATATAAGGTCAAAAACTACATACTCAGATCTTCACCAAACTTTGCAGGGATACATTGGATGTCAAGACACGTGGAAAAAACGTACAAAACAAGAGATTGGAGACATCAAGATTTTGGACGAATTTTTTAAGAATTTTCAAATTTTCAGATAGGAGGTTCCAGATAAGGTCAAAAACGACATACTCAGATCTTCACCAAACTTTGCAGGGATACATTGGATGTCAAGACACGTGAAAAAAACATACAAGACATAGGATTGGGGACATCAAGATTTTGGTCGAATTTTTTAAGAATTTTCAAATTTTCAGATAGGAGGTTCCAGATAAGGTCAAAAACTACATACTCAGATCTTCACCAAACTTTGCAGGGATACATTGGATGTCAAGACACGTGGAAAAAACGTACAAAACAAGAGATTGGAGACATCAAGATTTTGGACGAATTTTTTAAGAATTTTCAAATTTTCAGATAGGAGGTTCCATATAAGGTCAAAAACTACATACTCAGATCTTCACCAAACATTGCAGGGATACATTGGAGGTCAAGACACGTGGAAAAAACGTACAAAACAAGAGATTGGAGACATCAAGATTTTGGACGAATTTTTTAAAAATTTTCAAATTTTCAGATAGGAGGTTCCAGATAAGGTCTAAAACTACATACTCAGATCTTCACCAAACTTTGCAGGGATACATTGGATGTCAAGACACGTGGAAAAAACATACAAAACATAGGATTGGGGATATCAAGATTTTGGTCAAATTTTTTAAGAATTTTCAAATTTTCAGATAGGAGGTTCCATATAAGGTCAAAAACTACATACTCAGATCTTCACCAAACGTTGCTGGGATACTTTGCATGTCAAGACACGTGGAAAAAACGTACAAAACAAGAGATTGGAGACATCAAGATTTTCGACAAATTTTTTAAGAATTTTCAAATTTTCAGATGGGAGGTTCCAGATAAGGTCAAAAACGACATACTCAGATCTTCACCAAACTTTGCATGGATACATTGGATGTCAAGACACGTGGAAAAAACGTACAAAACAAGAAATTAGAGACATCAAGATTTTGGACGAATTTTTTAAGATTTTTCTAATTTTCAGAAAGGAGGTTCCGTATAAGGTCAAAAACTACATACTCACATCTTCACCAAACTTTGCAGGGATACATTGGATGTCAAGACACGTGGAAAAAACGTATAAAACAAGAGATTGGGGTCATCAAGATTTTGGACGGATTTTTTAGGAATTTTCGAATTTTCAGATGGGAGGTTCCAGATAAGGTCAAAAACTACATACTCAGATCTTCACCAAACTTTGCAGGGATACATTTGATGTCAAGACACGTGGAAAAAACGAACAAAACAAGAGATTGGAGACATCAAGATTTTGGACGAATTTTTGAAGAATTTTCAAATTTTCAGATAGGAGGTTCCAGATAAGGTCAAAAACTACATACTCAGATCTTCACCAAACGTTGCAGGGATTCTTTGCATGTCAAGACACGTGGAAAAAACGTACAAAACAAGAGATTGGAGACATCAAGATTTCGGACGAATTTTTTAAGAATTTTCAAATTTTCAGATGGGAGGTTCCAGATAAGGTCAAAAACGACATACTCAGATCTTCACCAAACTTTGCATGGATACATTGGATGTCAAGACACGTGGAAAAAACATACAAAACATAGAATTGGGGACATCAAGATTTTGGTCGAATTTTTTAAGAATTTTCAAATTTTCAGATAGGAGGTTCCATATAAGGTCAAAAACTACATACTCAGATCTTCACCAAACATTGCAGGGATACATTGGATGTCAAGACACGTGGAAAAACGTACAAAACAAGAGATTGGAGACATCAAGATTTCGGACGAATTTTTTAAGAATTTTCAAATTTTCAGATAGGAGGTTCCAGATAAGGTCAAAAACTACATACTCAGATCTTCACCAAACTTTGCAGGGATACATTGGATGTCAAGACACGCGGGAAAAACATACAAAACATAGGATTGGGGACATCAAGATTTTGGTCAAATTTTTTAAGAATTTTCAAATTTTCAGATATTAGGTTCCATATAAGGTCAAAAACTACATACTCAGATCTTCACCAAACTTTGCAGGGATACATTGGATGTCAAGACACGTGGAAAAAACGTACAAAACAAGAGATTGGAGACATCAAGATTTTGGACGATTTTTTTAAGAATTTTCAAATTTTCAGATAGGAGGTTCCAGATAAGGTCAAAAACTACATACTCAGATCTTCACCAAACTTTGCAGGGACACATTGGATGTCAAGACACGTGGAAAAAACGTACAAAACAAGAGATTGGAGACATCAAGATTTTGGACGAATTTTTGAGGAATTTTCAAATTTTCAGAGAGGAGGTTCCATATAAGTTCAAAAACTACATACTCAGATCTTCACCAAACTTTGCAGGGATACATTGGATGTCAAGACACGTGGAAAAAACGTACAAAACAAGAGATTGGAGACATCAAGATTTTGGACGAATTTTTTAAGAATTTTCAAATTTTCAGAAAGGATGTTCCAGATAAGGTCAAAAACGACGTACTCAGATCTTCACCAAACTTTGCAGGGATACATTGGATGTCAAGACACGTGGAAAAAACATACAAAACATAGGATTGGGGACATCAAGATTTTGGTCAAATTTTTTAAGAATTTTCAAATTTTCAGATAGGAGGTTCCATATAAGGTCAAAAACTACATACTCAGATCTTCACCAAACATTGCAGGGATACATTGGATGTCAAGACACGTGGAAAAACGTACAAAACAAGAGATTGGAGACATCAAGATTTCGGACGAATTTTTTAAGAATTTTCAAATTTTCAGATAGGAGGTTCCAGATAAGGTCAAAAAAGACATACTCAGATCTTCACCAAACTTTGCATGGATACATTGGATGTCAAGACACGTGGAAAAAACATACAAAACATAGAATTGGGGACATCAAGATTTTGGTCGAATTTTTTAAGAATTTTCAAATTTTCAGATAGGAGGTTCCAGATAAGGTCAAAAACTACATACTCAGATCTTCACCAAACGTTGCAGGGATACATTGGATGTCAAGACACGTGGAAAAAACGTACAAAACAAGAGATTGGAGACATCAAGATTTTGGACGAATTTTTTAAGAATTTTCAAATTTTCAGATAGGAGGTTCCAGATAAGGTCAAAAACTACATACTCAGATCTTCACCAAACTTTGCAGGGACACATTGGATGTCAAGACACGTGGAAAAAACGTACAAAACAAGAGATTGGAGACATCAAGATTTTGGACGAATTTTTGAGGAATTTTCAAATTTTCAGAAATGAGGTTCCATATAAGGTCAAAAACTACATACTCAGATCTTCACCAAACTTTGCAGGGATACATTGGATGTCAAGACACGTGGGGAAAACATACAAACCAAGAGATTGGAGACATCAAGATTTTGGACGAATTTTTTAAGAATTTTCAAATTTTCAGATAGGAGGTTCCATTTAAGGTCAAAAACTACATACTCAGATCTTCACCAAACTTTGCAGGGATACATTGGATGTCAAGACACGTGGAAAAAACGTACAAAACAAGAGATTGGAGACATCAAGATTTTGGACGAATTTTTTAAGAATTTTCAAATTTTCAGATAGGAGGTTCCATATAAGGTCAAAAACTACATACTCAGATCTTCACCAAACATTGCAGGGATACATTGGAGGTCAAGACACGTGGAAAAAACGTACAAAACAAGAGATTGGAGACATCAAGATTTTGGACGAATTTTTTAAAAATTTTCAAATTTTCAGATAGGAGGTTCCAGATAAGGTCTAAAACTACATACTCAGATCTTCACCAAACTTTGCAGGGATACATTGGATGTCAAGACACGTGGAAAAAACATACAAAACATAGGATTGGGGATATCAAGATTTTGGTCAAATTTTTTAAGAATTTTCAAATTTTCAGATAGGAGGTTCCATATAAGGTCAAAAACTACATACTCAGATCTTCACCAAACGTTGCTGGGATACTTTGCATGTCAAGACACGTGGAAAAAACGTACAAAACAAGAGATTGGAGACATCAAGATTTTCGACAAATTTTTTAAGAATTTTCAAATTTTCAGATGGGAGGTTCCAGATAAGGTCAAAAACGACATACTCAGATCTTCACCAAACTTTGCATGGATACATTGGATGTCAAGACACGTGGAAAAAACGTACAAAACAAGAAATTAGAGACATCAAGATTTTGGACGAATTTTTTAAGATTTTTCTAATTTTCAGAAAGGAGGTTCCGTATAAGGTCAAAAACTACATACTCACATCTTCACCAAACTTTGCAGGGATACATTGGATGTCAAGACACGTGGAAAAAACGTATAAAACAAGAGATTGGGGTCATCAAGATTTTGGACGGATTTTTTAGGAATTTTCGAATTTTCAGATGGGAGGTTCCAGATAAGGTCAAAAACTACATACTCAGATCTTCACCAAACTTTGCAGGGATACATTTGATGTCAAGACACGTGGAAAAAACGAACAAAACAAGAGATTGGAGACATCAAGATTTTGGACGAATTTTTGAAGAATTTTCAAATTTTCAGATAGGAGGTTCCAGATAAGGTCAAAAACTACATACTCAGATCTTCACCAAACGTTGCAGGGATTCTTTGCATGTCAAGACACGTGGAAAAAACGTACAAAACAAGAGATTGGAGACATCAAGATTTCGGACGAATTTTTTAAGAATTTTCAAATTTTCAGATGGGAGGTTCCAGATAAGGTCAAAAACGACATACTCAGATCTTCACCAAACTTTGCATGGATACATTGGATGTCAAGACACGTGGAAAAAACATACAAAACATAGAATTGGGGACATCAAGATTTTGGTCGAATTTTTTAAGAATTTTCAAATTTTCAGATAGGAGGTTCCAGATAAGGTCAAAAACTACATACTCAGATCTTCACCAAACGTTGCAGGGATACATTGGATGTCAAGACACGTGGAAAAAACGTACAAAACAAGAGATTGGAGACATCAAGATTTTGGACGAATTTTTTAAGAATTTTCAAATTTTCAGATAGGAGGTTCCAGATAAGGTCAAAAACTACATACTCAGATCTTCACCAAACTTTGCAGAGACACATTGCATGTCAAGACACGTGGAAAAAACGTACAAAACAAGAGATTGGAGACATCAAGATTTTGGACGAATTTTTGAGGAATTTTCAAATTTTCAGAAATGAGGTTCCAGATAAGGTCAAAAACTACATACTCAGATCTTCACCAAACTTTGCAGGGATACATTGGATGTCAAGACACGTGGGGAAAACATACAAACCAAGAGATTGGAGACATCAAGATTTTGGACGAATTTTTTAAGAATTTTCAAATTTTCAGATAGGAGGTTCCATTTAAGGTCAAAAACTACATACTCAGATCTTCACCAAACTTTGCAGGGATACATTGGATGTCAAGACACGTGGAAAAAACGTACAAAACAAAAGATTGGAGACATCAAGATTTTGGACGAATTTTTTAAGAATTTTCAAATTTTCAGATAGGAGGTTCCAGATAAGGTCTAAAACTACATACTCAGATCTTCACCAAACTTTGCAGGGATACATTTGGATGTCAAGACACGTGGAAAAAACATACAAAACATAGGATTGGGGATATCAAGATTTTGGTAAAATTTTTTAAGAATTTTCAAATTTTCAGATAGGAGGTTCCATATAAGGTCAAAAACTACATACTCAGATCTTCACCAAACGTTGCAGGGATACTTTGCATGTCAAGACACGTGGAAAAAACGTACAAAACAAGAGATTGGAGACATCAAGATTTTCGACAAATTTTTTAAGAATTTTCAAATTTTCCGATGGGAGGTTCCAGATAAGGTCAAAAACGACATACTCAGATCTTCACCAAACTTTGCATGGATACATTGGATGTCAAGACACGTGGAAAAAACGTACAAAACAAGAAATTAGAGACATCAAGATTTTGGACGAATTTTTTAAGAATTTTCAAATTTTCAGAAAGGAGGTTCCGTATAAGGTCAAAAACTACATACTCACATCTTCACCAAACTTTGCAGGGATACATTGGATGTCAAGACACGTGGAAAAAACGTATAAAACAAGAGATTGGGGTGATCAAGATTTTGGACGGATTTTTTAGGAATTTTCGAATTTTCAGATGGGAGGTTCCAGATAAGGTCAAAAACTACATACTCAGATCTTCACCAAACTTTGCAGGGATACATTGGATGTCAAGACACGTGGAAAAAACGAACAAAACAAGAGATTGGAGACATCAAGATTTTGGACGAATTTTTGAAGAATTTTCAAATTTTCAGATAGGAGGTTCCAGATAAGGTCAAAAACTACATACTCAGATCTTCCCCAAACGTTGCAGGGATACTTTGCATGTCAAGACACGTGGAAAAAACGTACAAAACAAGACATTGGAGACATCAAGATTTTCGACGAATTTTTTAAGAATTTTCAAATTTTCAGATGGGAGGTTCCAGATAAGGTCAAAAACGACATACTCAGATCTTCACCAAACTTTGCATGGATACATTGGATGTCAAGACACGTGGGAAAAACGTACAAAACAAGAAATTGGAGACATCAAGATTTGAACGAATTTTTTAAGAATTTCAAATTTTCAGATAGGAGGTTCCATATAAGGTCAAAAACTACATACTCAGATCTTCACCAAACATTGCAGGGATACATTGGATGTCAAGGACACGTGGAAAAAAATGTACAAAACAAGAGATTGTAGAGATCAAGATTTTCGACGGATTTTTTAAGAATTTTCAAATTTCAGATAGGAGGTTCCATATAAGGTCAAAAACTACATACTCAGATCTTCACCAAACTTAGCAGGGATACATTGGATGTCAAGACACGTGGAAAAAACATACAAGACATAGGATTGGGGACATCAAGATTTGGTCAAACTTTTTAAGAATTTTCAAATTTTCAGATAGGAGGTTCCATATAAGGTCAAAAACTACATCCTCAGATCTTTACCAAACATTGCCGGGATACATTGTATGTCAAGACACGTGGAAAAAATGTACAAAACAAGAGATTGGAGACATCAAGATTTTCGACGGATTTTTTAAGAATTTTTAAATTTTCAGATGGGAGGTTCCAGATAAGGTCAAAAACGACATACTCAGATCTTCACCAAACTTTGCATGGATACATTGGATGTCAAGACACGTGGAAAAAACATACAAAACATAGGATTGGGGACATCAAGATTTTGGTCGATTTTTTAAGAATTTTCAAATTTTCAGATAGGAGGTTCCATATAAGGTCAAAAACTACATACTCAGATCTTCACCAAACTTTGCAGGGATACATTGGATGTCAAGACACGTGGAAAAAACGTACAAAACAAGAGATTGGAGACATCAAGATTTTGGACGAATTTTTTAAGAATTTTCAAATTTTCAGATAGGAGGTTCCAGATAAGGTCAAAAACGACATACTCAGATCTTCACCAAACTTTGCAGGGATACATTGGATGTCAAGACACGTGAAAAAAACATACAAGACATAGGATTGGGGACATCAAGATTTTGGTCGAATTTTTAAGAATTTTCAAATTTTCAGATAGGAGGTTCCAGATAAGGTCAAAAACTACATACTCAGATCTTCACCAAACGTTGCAGGGATACTTTGCATGTCAAGACACGTGGAAAAAACGTACAAAACAAGAGATTGGAGACATCAAGATTTCGGACGAATTTTTTAAGAATTTTCAAATTTTCAGATGGAGGTTCAGATAAGGTCAAAAACGACATACTCAGATCTTCACCAAACTTTGCATGGATACATTGGATGTCAAGACACGTGGAAAAAACATACAAAACATTAGAATTGGGGACATCAAGATTTTGGTCGAATTTTTTAAGAATTTTCAAATTTTCAGATAGGGAGGTTCCAGATAAGGTCAAAAACTACATACTCAGATCTTCACCAAACGTTGCAGGGATACATTGGATGTCAAGACACGTGGAAAAAACGTACAAAACAAGAGATTGAGACATCAAGATTTTGGACGAATTTTTTAAGAATTTTCAAATTTTTCAGATAGGAGGTTCCAGATAAGGTCAAAAACTACATACTCAGATCTTCACCAAACTTTGCAGAGACACATTGCATGTCAAGACACGTGGAAAAAACGTACAAAACAAGAGATTGGAGACATCAAGATTTTGGACGAATTTTTGAGGAATTTTCAAATTTTCAGAAATGAGGTTCCAGATAAGGTCAAAAACTACATACTCAGATCTTCACCAAACTTTGCAGGGATACATTGGATGTCAAGACACGTGGGGAAAACATACAAACCAAGAGATTGGAGACATCAAGATTTTGGACGAATTTTTTAAGAATTTTCAAATTTTCAGATAGGAGGTTCCATTTAAGGTCAAAAACTACATACTCAGATCTTCACCAAACTTTGCAGGGATACATTGGATGTCAAGACACGTGGAAAAAACGTACAAAACAAAAGATTGGAGACATCAAGATTTTGGACGAATTTTTTAAGAATTTTCAAATTTTCAGATAGGAGGTTCCAGATAAGGTCTAAAACTACATACTCAGATCTTCACCAAACTTTGCAGGGATACATTTGGATGTCAAGACACGTGGAAAAAACATACAAAACATAGGATTGGGGATATCAAGATTTTGGTAAAATTTTTTAAGAATTTTCAAATTTTCAGATAGGAGGTTCCATATAAGGTCAAAAACTACATACTCAGATCTTCACCAAACGTTGCAGGGATACTTTGCATGTCAAGACACGTGGAAAAAACGTACAAAACAAGAGATTGGAGACATCAAGATTTTCGACAAATTTTTTAAGAATTTTCAAATTTTCCGATGGGAGGTTCCAGATAAGGTCAAAAACGACATACTCAGATCTTCACCAAACTTTGCATGGATACATTGGATGTCAAGACACGTGGAAAAAACGTACAAAACAAGAAATTAGAGACATCAAGATTTTGGACGAATTTTTTAAGAATTTTCAAATTTTCAGAAAGGAGGTTCCGTATAAGGTCAAAAACTACATACTCACATCTTCACCAAACTTTGCAGGGATACATTGGATGTCAAGACACGTGGAAAAAACGTATAAAACAAGAGATTGGGGTGATCAAGATTTTGGACGGATTTTTTAGGAATTTTCGAATTTTCAGATGGGAGGTTCCAGATAAGGTCAAAAACTACATACTCAGATCTTCACCAAACTTTGCAGGGATACATTGGATGTCAAGACACGTGGAAAAAACGAACAAAACAAGAGATTGGAGACATCAAGATTTTGGACGAATTTTTGAAGAATTTTCAAATTTTCAGATAGGAGGTTCCAGATAAGGTCAAAAACTACATACTCAGATCTTCCCCAAACGTTGCAGGGATACTTTGCATGTCAAGACACGTGGAAAAAACGTACAAAACAAGACATTGGAGACATCAAGATTTTCGACGAATTTTTTAAGAATTTTCAAATTTTCAGATGGGAGGTTCCAGATAAGGTCAAAAACGACATACTCAGATCTTCACCAAACTTTGCATGGATACATTGGATGTCAAGACACGTGGGAAAAACGTACAAAACAAGAGATTGGAGACATCAAGATTTTGAACGAATTTTTTAAGAATTTTCAAATTTTCAGATAGGAGGTTCCATATAAGGTCAAAAACTACATACTCAGATCTTCACCAAACATTGCAGGGATACATTGGATGTCAAGACACGTGGAAAAAAATGTACAAAACAAGAGATTGTAGAGATCAAGATTTTCGACGGATTTTTTAAGAATTTTCAAATTTTCAGATAGGAGGTTCCATATAAGGTCAAAAACTACATACTCAGATCTTCACCAAACTTAGCAGGGATACATTGGATGTCAAGACACGTGGAAAAAACATACAAGACATAGGATTGGGGACATCAAGATTTGGTCAAATTTTTTAAGAATTTTCAAATTTTCAGATAGGAGGTTCCATATAAGGTCAAAAACTACATCCTCAGATCTTTACCAAACATTGCCGGGATACATTGTATGTCAAGACACGTGGAAAAAATGTACAAAACAAGAGATTGGAGACATCAAGATTTTCGACGGATTTTTTAAGAATTTTTAAATTTTCAGATGGGAGGTTCCAGATAAGGTCAAAAACGACATACTCAGATCTTCACCAAACTTTGCATGGATACATTGGATGTCAAGACACGTGGAAAAAACATACAAAACATAGGATTGGGGACATCAAGATTTTGGTCGATTTTTTTAAGAATTTTCAAATTTTCAGATAGGAGGTTCCATATAAGGTCAAAAACTACATACTCAGATCTTCACCAAACTTTGCAGGGATACATTGGATGTCAAGACACGTGGAAAAAACGTACAAAACAAGAGATTGGAGACATCAAGATTTTGGACGAATTTTTTAAGAATTTTCAAATTTTCAGATAGGAGGTTCCAGAAAAGGTCAAAAACGACATACTCAGATCTTCACCAAACTTTGCAGGGATACATTGGATGTCAAGACACGTGAAAAAAACATACAAGACATAGGATTGGGGACATCAAGATTTTGGTCGAATTTTTTAAGAATTTTCAAATTTTCAGATAGGAGGTTCCATATAAGGTCAAAAACTACATACTCAGATCTTCAACAAACTATGCAGGGATACATTGGATGTCAAGACACGTGGAAAAAACGTACAAAACAAGAGATTGGAGACATCAAGATTTTGGACGAATTTTTGAAGAATTTTCAAATTTTCAGATAGGAGGTTCCAGATAAGGTCAAAAACTACATACTCAGATCTTCACCAAACTTTGCAGGGACACATTGGATGTCAAGACACGTGGAAAAAACGTACAAAACAAGAGATTGGAGACATCAAGATTTTGGACGAATTTTTGAGGAATTTTCAAATTTTCAGAAATGAGGTTCCAGATAAGGTCAAAAACTACATACTCCGATTTTCACCAAACTTTGCAGGGATACATTGGATGTCAAGACACGTGGGGAAAACATACAAACCAAGAGATTGGAGACATCAAGATTTTGGACGAATTTTTTAAGAATTTTCAAATTTTCAGATAGGAGGTTCCATTTAAGGTCAAAAACTACATACTCAGATCTTCACCAAACTTTGCAGGGATACATTGGATGTCAAGACACGTGGAAAAAACGTACAAAACAAAAGATTGGAGACATCAAGATTTTGGACGAATTTTTTAAGAATTTTCAAATTTTCAGATAGGAGGTTCCATATAAGGTCAAAAACTACATACTCAGATCTACACCAAACATTGCAGGGATACATTGGAGGTCAAGACACGTGGAAAAAACGTACAAAACAAGAGATTGGAGACATCAAGATTTTGGACGAATTTTTTAAAAATTTTCAAATTTTCAGATAGGAGGTTCCAGATAAGGTCTAAAACTACATACTCAGATCTTCACCAAACTTTGCAGGGATACATTGGATGTCAAGACACGTGGAAAAAACATACAAAACATAGGATTGGGGATATCAAGATTTTGGTCAAATTTTTTAAGAATTTTCAAATTTTCAGATAGGAGGTTCCATGTAAGGTCAAAAACTACATACTCAGATCTTCACCAAACGTTGCAGGGATACTTTGCATGTCGAGACACGTGGAAAAAACGTACAAAACAAGAGATTGGAGACATCAAGATTTTCGACAAATTTTTTAAGAATTTTCAAATTTTCAGATGGGAGGTTCCAGATAAGGTCAAAAACGACATACTCAGATCTTCACCAAACTTTGCATGGATACATTGGATGTCAAGACACGTGGAAAAAACGTACAAAACAAGAAATTAGAGACATCAAGATTTTGGACGAATTTTTTAAGAATTTTCAAATTTTCAGAAAGGAGGTTCCGTATAAGGTCAAAAACTACGTACTCAGATCTTCACCAAACTTTGCAGGGATACATTGGATGTCAAGACACGTGGAAAAAACGTATAAAACAAGAGATTGGGGTCATCAAGATTTTGGACGGATTTTTTAGGAATTTTCGAATTTTCAGATGGGAGGTTCCAGATAAGGTCAAAAACTACATACTCAAATCTTCACCAAACTTTGCAGGGATACATTGGATGTCAAGACACGTGGAAAAAACGAACAAAACAAGAGATTGGAGACATCAAGATTTTGGACGAATTTTTGAAGAATTTTCAAATTTTCAGATAGGAGGTTCCAGATAAGGTCAAAAACTACATACTCAGATCTTCACCAAACGTTGCAGGGATACTTTGCATGTCAAGACACGTGGAAAAAACGTACAAAACAAGACATTGGAGACATCAAGATTTTCGATGAATTTTTTAAGAATTTTCAAATTTTCAGATGGGAGGTTCCAGATAAGGTCAAAAACGACATACTCAGATCTTCACCAAACTTTGCATGGATACATTGGATGTCAAGACACGTGGGAAAAACGTACAAAACAAGAAATTGGAGACATCAAGATTTTGGACGAATTTTTTAAGAATTTTCAAATTTTCAGAAAGGAGGTTCCGTATAAGGTCAAAAACTACATACTCAGATCTTCACCAAACTTTGCAGGGATACATTGGATGTCAAGACACGTGGAAAAAACGTACAAAACAAGAGATTGGAGACATCAAGATTTTGAACGAATTTTTTAAGAATTTTCAAATTTTCAGATAGGAGGTTCCATATAAGGTCAAAAACTACATACTCAGATCTTCACCAAACATTGCAAGGATACATTAGATGTCAAGACACGTGGAAAAAATGTACAAAACAAGAGATTGGAGACATCAAGATTTTCGACGGATTTTTTAAGAATTTTCAAATTTTCAGATAGGAGGTTCCATATAAGGTCAAAAACTACATACTCAGATCTTCACCAAACTTAGCAGGGATACATTGGATGTCAAGACACGTGGAAAAAACATACAAGACATAGGATTGGGGACATCAAGATTTGGTCAAATTTTTTAAGAATTTTCAAATTTTCAGATAGGAGGTTCCATATAAGGTCAAAAACTACATCCTCAGATCTTCACTAAACATTGCAGGGATACATTGTAAGTAGTTGTATTTACGGTACTATAAACCCGAGAAAGTACGAACCCCTCTCCAGCAGATTTGCTATACTTAAAACAAGCTTAACATGAGCATATGAGCTTTTTGCTCAAGTGTGGAATCTTGTCTAATCTAAGATTTTTGTGAAAATGCCCTCGGGAATTTCCTCAGAAAGTATGACCCTCTCAGATTGATTTGTTTATACTTACAAAAGGCACTTCTGTGAGATTGTTATCCATAAATTTGTTAAAAATATGCCCCTCTTGTGGCCACACTTAAAACTGGCCATCCACACACATACACACATACATACACACACATACACACACACACACACACATACATATTTATTTCTGGTTTAAGTTCAATTGGCCACCAGGCTCAATTTACATATCTAATATTAAGACAATGTAATTCTTCTAGAATTGCTCCGTGACTCTCTCATTTCTTACATCATAAACATATGATTTTTCACCTATGAGAATGACACTACAAATGGTGTCATCGGGTAATGCCTCGTGGAATTCACAGATAATTTTAATGTTTGTCCTGTCGTTCACTACAACTTGTTTTCTTTTTGAAGTGTTGATGACAAACATGGGTCTCCGTGTTTTGAATTCATCTGGTGAGTAATACATATCAGTACTGCCAGTAGTGACCCTTTTGAAAGCCGAAAAAGCCTCATATAATTTAAGAAAATCATCCTTGGACATGTCTAAATTATAATTTTCTCTAGGAAAGACCTCATTTCTGCCATTTTTAAGATAAATGTTCTTGATGTTGCAGTTATCAAATCTACTTGAATTTTTTTCCTGATTGTTGTGTCTTCCAGTCTGAAACAGTACCACTACAAAATCGGGCATGTCAAATTGAATACTGGAGAATGAACTTGTGGCATCAAATTCATAATAAGTACCAGATGCGGGCTTCTGTACGCATTGATATGTGTAAAATTGCAGAGGAATCTGTGGATTTTTTAGGATATCAGCTTTGTATTTAAGAGCATAGCTGGCCTCATATTCAACAACCGGGATTCTTAACTCCATAGTCTGAATAATGCATTTGCCTGCATCTGGTAGGGTATTGGGCAGAGCTTCTCCTGTAGGGTTTAATGTGCTGTACCTCATCAATGCATTGTTATCATTTGCAGCTCTTCTAAATGTAATTCTTAACCCCCCCTTCCACATAATATCTTTGTAATCTGAGAAGAATCCTGGCAACAGGCGCATGGGAAACAGCACTGTGTGGCTCTTGGATAAAATTTTATCACCAGCTTCAAATCCACCGATTTTGTAGTATGAAGCTTCGGTTTTGGATAATTTTAGAGTGGCCAAAGCCGTGGAGGTAATGCCTGGATAATCCACTCTGTTTATAACAACCCCATGCTTTCTGATCTCAATTTCAGAGAACAGATGCGGCACGAAATTGTCCACCAATCTTATATTTGAATTTGCCGGATAATCTGTTCCATCGAGCTTTACAACATCAAATTTGATGTATAGATCTGCTCTGTGGGGGTGTATAAATCCATCCCCTACATCAAGATCCACCTCTATCTCTGTGTTGGGTTGATTTAAATTTGCAAATGTCCTCCTGTTTGGGGGGAATGATTGTAGCTCATAACTCTCAATATTTTCCATTGTATGTATTTTTATTTAAATGTTAATCTCTATGATAGCAGTTGTTGTGGCTCCAGCAAAATCAACTAATTCTTCTTTTTCATTAGTGACCATCAGCTCAATGTAATCTATTCTATTATGGCACACAGGAAAATATAATGTTGGGGATGGATTGTAGATGATTGGCTCCATGAATTCGGAATTAGGTTTGAATGTTGCAATGATGCCGGTTTGTTTGTGAGTACCTATGCCATTTGATTTGGTGATCATACCCTCAGCCACATTACAGTGAATATTCAGAGTCTCTATGGCTAAGAATTTAGGTATATTCATAGCAGTGTGTTTGATGGCCGGTTCAAGTTTTGTGTTGTTCTCAAAGCCTAACAGTTCTCCTATAGTACCCAAATGCACTGTTTCTGTAGCAGATACAATCTCTACTCTGTGAGTGACAGAATTTTGACTTAACACCACACCTCTGGGTAAGTGAGCATTTAGAGTGGACAGATTATACTGCCCTGGAGTGATGACAATTTTTTGATCCCCTACTGCAATTGTGTTGTTGTGGTGTGTAATATTAGGGATCAAGTACATGCCGTAAAATGCCCTGAGAGCTATTGTTTTGGGATACACTATGTCATCATGTAATTTGAGTTTCAATATTGAATTTTGGCTGGTGAGATGGAATACCCCCATGATGTTTCAGATACCACAAGGCTTTTTGAAAATTTTCAATTGATGGTTTATTTATTTGAGACATATATCTGAGAACAGATAAACACAAATGTCCACAATTAACATCTTTGAAGTTTTGAACACGGGCATTATTGTAATAAAGATTAGGTGATTTTAGATATTTTACTAAATTTTCAGGTGGAACACCTCCAAATGAATCAAACACAAATGCCTCATTTTTTAAATATTTAAGATAACAGATCCAGTGAGTGCCCTGATTTTTGTACTCATCCAAATTAACAATGCCGCACTCTTTGTTGAGTGGTTGTTCTGGTAAAGAATCAGACATGTACACACCTCTAAAATGTTTGATGCCCAATGGCTTGATTAAAGCTTCAATATCTTGGTTTGTAAGCGCCTCTTGTTTTTTTTAAACTTATTCATGGCTCTCTTAACACCTTTGCCTTTTTTCTCCATGGCCAGGTTATGGCGCCTCTGCTCATCTAATTCTGCCCTATTTTTCTTGGCATCTATTACTGTTTTTGCTATGGCAGCTGATCCCCCAGCCAAGCTCCCCACAGCCCCGAGAGCAGCTAAGATGGCCGGGATAGTAAATATGAATCCCCCTACATGTGATTTTTTTCTAGATTGCTGTAATTTTTTTAATTGGGGGGTACTAAGCAACAATTTCATACCATGTCCCTTGGCAATACAAGAGCTTTTTTTCTTGCGCTGCTTTTTGGTTAAAAGACTGTCAATAGTTTTAAGAGATTTGAGACCTGCATAAGGTATTTGATACATAACACCCTTGGCCTTCATTGTAGGTTTATTATATACATGTTCACAACCCCCACCCCAGTTTTTGTTTGGTGCTCATAGCTATGGTGGTTCCCAATGCTGCTATTCTTTCACTCAAAGAAGCATCTTTGCTTACAAATCTACCAAATGCAGCCTCTTCTAATTTCTTGTCTGCAACATGTCTCTTGTCAAGATCAGAATCTGTGTTGTATGCTATGTCATGGTCTCTGCAAGCAGCATCTAGGGGATTAACACCAGGGTCCCCTCTGTTTAATCTATGGTCCAGTTTTGTGCCTGGACCACAATACTGATAGCCTGGAATGTGTAGTTCAAATGGCAGCTTGTTTATAATGTCATTAACCAGGCCCCGACCCTCAGAAATATTCCAAAATTTGGGGGGTAGCGTATTAATAATTTTTATGAGATATCCAATCCCCTTAGGGTCATTCACTATAAAATTAGACAATTTGGTGCTTATCATGTCCATAATTCCAACCTTTTCATTGTAAAAATTGTGGTTGCCAGCATTTTCCTCCCCAGCTATCACCAATAACCTATCTACAAGTTTCCTGACATCATCAACCCACACAAATTCTTTAGGCAGGGTGTTGTATTGTTTGATTCCACTGCCAGTCTTGATCTGTGACCATATGGGCTTGATTAAATTATTGTATTTTGCTCCACTGCTAGACTTGACTCTTTTTTGTGTGGGATCATTGTTCTGGTATAGAGCATCTGATTTTATTAATATTTCTTTGTAATGTTCATAATCCTGATCTGTATAGCTGCCAGGCCTTTTCCTAGTCATCAGTTCCCACAATCCAGGTGTGCCGGGGTACTTAACAAAAGCACCTTTTTCTCCGAGACGAGATTCTGAATAAACAATTATATCATCTCCCATAAATGTTACTCTGAAATTACCGATTCTGTGTATGATACTACCATCAAGCTCTGTGTCAGCATATAAGCCAAACACCTCATCTTTGTTGTCTTTAGGTGTGGTTAAATATTTTTGAGCAAGAAGACCCAATTCAATAGGATCCTGTGTAGCTTCAATTCTTCGAGGAGCAACAGGACTAGGTGTATGAATACTGGAAAGTGGGGTGATTGGATAATCTAATATGTTCCTTGCAGCTACTGGTACAAGCTCTGTGATCAAATTTTGATTTTGCTCTGTAACAGTTTTGATATTCTTACCTAAATTATTAATAGCATCAATGACAGGCTGTTCTGTTTGCTTGTGTTTTTCATAAATTCCACGGTTCTCTGATTTCCATCCCTTAAATCTTTTTACAAGATAATCTCTTAACTTAAGATCATCAATGACTGGTCGTTTCATGGTTATTTATATATGTTTCAACGTCTAGAAAATCGTTAATTTTGTTTCTGTATTTGCCGCTACTGGGTTTTCTTGTCATATCAATTGTGACAAACCCATAACTGTCCTGGTTCCAGCACCTACTGCAAAACTTGGAAAAGTCATTGTAGCTCAAATCCCCACCTACATATTCATCATGTATGTGTTTGAGGTTGGTATGGTCTTGATGAAACACACATATAAAATTGCTGTTGTCTCGGATCAGCTGCTTCGGAATTTTAGAAAAAGTCTGTGCCAGGTAGAAGCAATCAATGTTTTTGTGCCGCCCCTGTGTAAAAAAATTTCTAACCTTGTTTTGATTATCCAGTATAATGTCATCAAACACAACAACAGAATTATCGAGACATTCATCAAGTGGCTTAACATCTGGTTCAAAAGTGGCAATATCCAATCCATCATATAGCTTCATCAGCTGCTGATATTTTAATTGTTCCAAGCTCTTAGAGAAGACATACAAGTGCCTGTTTTTCCAGTCTAACCAGTTGGGTGCCAATAAAAAATTATCAACCATTAGTGTAGTTTTACCACAAGCAGATGGCCCAACAATAAGACACCTAATATTATCAGGCAGCAGCACTCCATTTATCTTATTCTGCTGTTCAGGTTCTGGCAGCCTTTTTATAACATCCCAGGTGCTCATATTATCACTTTGTCTGCATCGATCCAGCTGTTTTCCGGATGACCCAGCCATTTGACAAATAACTTGTTGCCTTTCCTGCGAATGATTTTTTCTATGAGATATGTGTCGGGCTGTTTAGTTTTGCTGAGCTCTTGTTCATAGAACCTGCCTTTGAGAATTTCTCCTCGGTGATCTTTTATTATATATGTGTTAAGGGTCCCGGGTTTAACTTGAACCACTGTAAATAATTCAGTGCTCCAGTTTCTTGTAAAGCCTCTCTTGAATAAGTGCTTATATTTGCTGATTCTTACTTGATCGCCCACCCTGTATTTGGCCCTTCTTGTTGTTGGCTGGTATCTAGGATAATAAACAGTCCTGATCAATTTTTGCTCATCAGATGAAGTTACTTCAGAGGGTTTCATGTTGATTGTGGAATGGACCGAGTTGTTATATTTATGTAGAAGTTCTGGAAGAATATTAATCCATTTATAATTACCTTGAAGGGTAAATTGTTTATACATAAGATTTTTTAAGGTTCTGTTGAATCTCTCTACAATTGAGGCTTTGAGGTCACTGTAACTCGAGTAATGTTTTATTGACTGGCTTTTAATAAATTGTTGGAACACAGAATTATAAAATTCTTTGCCATTATCTGTTTGCAAATAGCGCGGGGATCTTCCTGAATGATTGATGATTGTCCTGATGGCTTCTGTAACACATTTTCCAGTCTTGGATTTGAGTGGCACAGCCCAGGCAAATTTTGAAAATGTGTCTATGACAGTGAGTAGATACTTGTAGCCCTTGTTGATTTTGTCTAAGTTTTTCAACTGCCCACTTGCCAACTCAATCAAGTCGCTCTGCCATAAATCATCTATGCCCTTTGTGACTACTGGGAGTCTCTTAAAATTATGTCGGGCCTGTCTGTGTAATTCATCAACAATAATTTGTCTAGACATAATATGTAAACAAGAATATTGCAACTATAGGGTGTTCAGCAGCTGATACTACAGGATTTTCTAAATATAATTTGTCCCCTATTTGTATATTAAATTCCAAAGTGCCATCATCTTCAGTATAGGCTGTTTCTAATGTATTGGGGTCGGTAAAATCCTCCAATTCTACACTGGTGATTTTCACTTTGTTGTCAGCATTTGTTATTGATAAGGTAGGGTAGTGGTGTGCCTGTGGTTGATGCCAATATTTGATCTTGATTGGTCTCAGTGTGCCCCCAACAAAAAACTGGTAATAAAATTGTGCAGGGGACAGCATATATATTTTCCCACCTGGTGTAAATGGTGAATCATATTCTTTGTTGGGGATGCTGTACAATTCAAGAATTACTGTATGTTTTGGATTCTCGATTATGCCTGTTATTTCCTTTTCTGCTGTAAGCAATCTGCTTGTTACAGATTCAAGGTGCTCATTGATGGTCCTAACAACATCATCATGGCCTGGCTTGATCTTTATGTCCACAACAAGTTTCTTGTATTGTTGCACAATCTCTTGAAGCTGGGTGGCAAAAACAGACAGAGCATTTGCTTGATTGGATTCCATGGTTCCTAGCTGTTGCTTGATATTAGCTACAATTTGTTGCAAATTTTCAACAACTGCCAATTTTGAATTTTGAGCAGTAAGATCATGGACCTGTCTTCTGATATCCTCAAACAGGGCATGCAGTTCATTAATATGTTGATTTGTTGGTAGAGTGGCTACTGTCTGAGTGAGTTGTTTGATCTCTGCTTGGATATTCTTGATATCTTCTGATTTCAATATCCTATTCACTGCCCTCTTAATATTTTTAAGTTCCTGAGATGTAGGAAGATTTGAAACAGTATTCTGCAAAGATTCAAGTGCCAATTTTACATTGTTTAATTCAGAAGCATCAGCCACATTTTGCATGGCATTTTGGAGCAGGGCTATATCTGCCTGAGTGGGTGTGGATCGTTGTAAAATTTCAAGCTTTGTTTGGATATCATCGATCAAGTGATGAAAATGAGATAGTTCAGATTCAGTGTTGAGGTTTTCAAGCTTTGTGATCTGTTGCTGGACACTGACAAGTGTGTCTACAATCCCAGGCAGGCGAGTTTCTTGTACATTTGCCAAATCACTTTGCACTGCTGCTATTATACCCTCAAGATGGGTTATGGTACTTTGAATTTTTCCAAAATCTTCATATGTTTCAAGTTGCAGCTTAATATTTGCAACACTCCGAGTTATTGCATTCAAAGCATCAGAAGATGGCAAATTGTTCATAAAATTTTCAAGTGTCTCAATTTTTTCTTTAACCTCGGCTATGGCATTGTGCAGAGGATCCAGATTAGGTATCTGGAGTGACTGAATCTGTTCTTTTAGAGTGGAAATGACTAGATCAAAATCTTCCTGTGATTTTATGCTTTTGACAATTGTTTGGAGTTGTGTCTGGACATTATTTATCTGCTCTTCCAATTGTTGTTTCAATTGCTCAGAGTTGGTGGCCTGGGTCTTAAATTTGGCTTGAAGAGCTGCTACGGCCTCTTCTAAACTTTGAAAATTATCTAATGTTGCCAAATCAGTATATTTCTGAAGCAGCAATTTGAGTTCTGAGTCAATTTTAAGAAGAGGGTCCATGCATTGTGATTGTAAATTTGTAATTTCTAATTGAAGACTGGCATTGAGTGTGGTCTGTAAAGCTTGCAAATCACTTCTTAATTTCTTGACTCTGACATCAAGCATCAGAATCTCATCACTGTGATCTTCATGTCTTGTATGGCCAAATATATCATTAGGCATTTTCTTTTACTGGTTATTTATTATAGAGTATCTGATTCTTAATTCTATAAAAAAAGGTATAAGCTTGTCATAAGATCCAGGGACTTCAATATATAAGCAGTCACCAGCAGAAACAGTATATACAGTGCCAGAAACCATGTTTGAGTGCTTCATTCTATAAATATTTCTCCCTACTGAAATTTTAACATCACCCTCAGGGGTTGTAATAAATTGCAATTGCCCACCTACAGGTAATTGGTAATGATTTAAATTATTGTTAAATATGTACAATATTTTGCCTGTTTCATCATCATTATCTGTAAGTATGCTGTTCAGATGAATAATTAACAAGCCACTCAGTTTAGACATTACAGATTGTAAATCAGGAGAGGGTTGTGGTGTTGGCAGGTCCATAATAGCCTGTTTTTTGAACCCAAATAAGTTCATAGGCATGTTTATTTATTTCAAATCATGCTCTGTAATTGGGCATTGATTTCCATTTTTCAAATCACAATGCCCCCAAGGTAAAGTATGTGTGCCACATGATAAAATGCATCTCTTGTCATCATGTGGGTCCAGAGCCACTTTTGTTACAATATTTGAAGTCAACAAGTGATTCTCACTCTGAATTCTATTTTCTGATGTTCTAATTGAATTCTGTGATTTGATGCAATTTTTATAATCTTCAAATTGGAGATCTTTGTCAACAGTAACTCTGCCAATACCCTTGGCTTTTTTGGCAACAGCGCCACTACATGTCTCAAAACTGTACATCTTGGCACTTAACCCAGCAAATTCCACAATAACATCACCAAGTGTCTCATCTTTTAACTTGCCAGGCACCTTTTTGTTGTGGGGTTGAATTTTTGTATGTTCACTGGTATCAAAATATTGAAACAATTCAGGCTGTGACATATCTTGATAAACATCTTCTGTTTGAATTTCAAGAATAAAACTATCCGTGTCCATGTACAATAATTTTACACGATCACCATAAAAAGGTTTCAACACCTCATAATACAATATTAACATATGTAATTTGGACAATTCCAATATCACAGCCCCTACATAAATAGGTTTATCAAACTTGATCTTTGTTTTCATCATGTTGAAAAGTGCCATGTGCTCATCATAAATTCTTCTGTAATTGAAGTTGGGCTTTGCAACCAATTTTTTGCTCCGGCTGGGGTCAGTAATTATTTTAACATCGGTATGTTTCCTGACATTTTCAATTGTTTTGCCATACACTGAATTCACCATCAATTTAAACAAGCCCTTATCAAATTGGCTCTTTGCAGATGTTCGAAGCTCTGTATTTGTATCAATGTATGGTTTCAACCATTCTGAGTGCCTGAACCTCAAAACTTTGCCAACTTTGGTCACTTGAACACCATGTTTCATCAGGAACTGGAGGTTTTTATAATATATGACATAACCCTGTTTTGGCTCCAGAGTCGTCATGAGCTTCCTCTGTTTAGAGCCAGGTGAGCACTGAACCTCGGGAATTGGGGGCAGATCAGAAAATTTATTGTGCAAATCATCAGGAATTATCAGATCAGCCTCTAAGAAGAGGCCATAGTCACTGTCATCAAAGTCCTTAAGATCTTCAATATTGAAATCTTCGACCCATTCAAGCCCTGCATATGGCAATTTATCCATCATGGCGTGACCATAGAGGTTGTTTGCATCCGCATACAGTATATAATTTGATGGCCGTGCTGGATCATAATCAGGCATATACTTGTTATTTGCTCTGGCATATCTCTGGGAACATTGCACCACCCCCCCTCTTATACATTCCTCCATAAACAGATACTTATTTTGATCTGGGATCAGATCCAATGGCTTTTTGGTGTTGAAAAACATTGCGGCCCATGCTAGACCAGGGGCACTGTAAAAATACACTGGGTCCAGTCCATAATTTTGAATGGAAGATTTTCTGAATGCTTGCAATATATCAGCTAAGAGAGTGACATCAAGTTTCAAATATGGCATGTGATAATCACGAAATTTCTTGCATTTTAAACTCTTCCACATCAATTTGGCATGGTGATAATCTTCATCAGTGATTCCAGATCCTCTGATTTTGCTGTAAAATGCTTCTTGTGGTGGCAGGGAACACTCATCAAATTTAGAAAAATCTGTGACATAGTCATATGGATATACACCCTTCCGCCTAATTAATTTCAGGTCCTGATTTGGAAACAATGCACGTGTGATATTCAAGTCATCATCAGATAATTGAGAGGCCAGTGTAGCCAGGCTAGCAGGTAAAAATCTGTAAGAATCAAGAAATCTTATGTGAATAGGAACACCATCAACTTTAATTATCTTGCTAATAGATATATATTTCTCATCATTTTCAGCTAAAATATTTAAATTCTGCTTCTCAAACCCCTCGTACCTGATCAGATGATGGAAATCATAATTGGATGCTCCGTGGCAAAATACGGGGATAAATCTTGGTCTCTTGATCTGAATATTACAGCTATTACACAGGGCCATTAAGAATTTACCATCTGTATGAGAATGGTGTTTCACCTTGATATTTGCATCTGAAAATTCACAATCACATACCGGGCATTTTTCTGCATTGTTGAAATCTTCAATCTGTTCCTCTGTTAAAGGCAACATGGGTTTTGATATTAATAAGATGTTAGATGCTATGTCACGGCACACATTTTCTATTATATCTGCAAATATTTTGATGGCATTTGGTCCCTTGTATAAGTATGGCTCACTAGCTACACCATCCCGTACAACCACACAACAAAAGCTGGATGGTTCATGTTGTTGGTATGGTGTACTTGAAGATTCTTCTGGATCTGGGCTACAGAATGCAATAGGTTTGAGGTTCGATTCGAAATCACAGACAATATATGCTGGGTGTTCCAACAAGGCTTCATACTTTTTGAATTTGCAATTTTCACTTGGATTGGGCATCACCATATGAACAGGTTTATGGTTGCCACAGTATTTCAGATGCTCTTTTAGCTTGTTTTTTGCAATTTCTGCATTCTCTTCCCGAACCCCTTTCACCATTTTTTGACCATCAAATACAGTTAAACATCTTCTACACAACTTGAATATTGTATGAGTTTTGTCTAGTTGTTTTCTGACTAAAGCTTCAAGACTGTGTATCAGAGTGTAATGATATGTGCCATCCCCTTCAATTAAGAGCAGATCAATCGGAATTGCAGATTCATCATCAAGTGTACTGATTCTGAGAGGTTCTATCAAAGAATTGCCACGTCCAGTAGAACAAATAAAAACATTAATAGATAATTGTCTGCCATTGATGTGCCTGGCCCTTTTTTCAAATTTATCAATATTCTGAACTGACATTGGATATTCTAAACCCTTCATTGCATCGTCAAAAATATGTTCATGCTGTTTGTAATAACTTATTCTCTCAGGATGCCTTGAAACTAGAAACAAAGCAGCTAATATACACCACAGAAAACATTTCTGGTCGGTATTTTCTATATTAACCACGGCTCTTCTGTTTTTAATATTGGCAGGTAAAGGCAGATAAGTGGATCCTTGTAATGGAGTGAATTCAGAAATATTAACATAGAGCTTGTGTGATGAACCGCATAGGCTCCATCCTGATTCTTTTGCCGCAAATTCAGAGTGTTTCATGTTCAGTTGATCCATCAATCTGCTTATTATTGTGTCTAAATTTGCATTTGAATATACCGGTACAGTTTCTGTTAAGTGGGGCTGTGTAAATTTTGTGCCGTTTGGTTTCTTATATTGTACAAACAATTTGAGGGAGAGCTTATAAGAGCCATTTTGTTTATTTAGAATTGCCTGGAGATCAGAATTTACACTGTTCAAGAAATTCTCAATGCCGCATCTTAGCTCTGATACAAACTGGTAATCCCTAAGTTGGGCATTAAAACTGCTACGGGTAGGTTCATGGCGTGGCTGTTTTGCTGCTCTGGTATTAACAGGTGCTTCGTGCTTTCTTTTCAGACCAGATGTAGATGGTTGTGAGGGCAATGCAGAGCAAGTATCTTTATGTTTATATGTGAAATATTCCATGTTGTATTTTCTATTGCATTTGGGGCAAATTTTTGTGGGAGTTTTGTATTTGTCTGGATTACAAATTTTTTGATGCTTGGCCCAATTAGAGCTGGATATATTTTTATTGCACTGATTACAATATTTTTGATTCGGCATTTTTGTTGTTGTTTATTATATACAATTTCCTGGGTTTCAATTCAAAACTTTATACTGAATAAAAATATCAGTTGGGGTTCAGCACTATACTTTGTATGTATATATGTATATATGTATATATACACTTAATATTTTTGGCTTTGGTATTTATATACAATTTCTTGGGATTCAATTCAAAACTTTATGCTGGATCAGTTGAGTTCAGCACTATGCTTTGTGTGTGTGTGTATGTGTGTATGTGTATTAATAGTTTTGGCTTTGGTATTTATATACAATTTCTTGGGGTTCAAATTCAAAACTCTATGCTGGATCAGTTGAGTTCAGCACTGTGCTTTGTATGTGTATGTATATATGACCTTACTTGGATTATTCCGCCAAATTATATGCTTCAAGTCTCCTATACTTTGGCGGAGCAGTGGGTTCCACTGCCAATCCAGCAATGGTGAAGAATCTGCACTGTACCCTGGCTTTTATAGTTTTACAGAGCCAATAGAAACACTGTGGGGGTACATTCAGAAACATGAGCTATTCTCTAACATTTTTGCCGAAGTACTTTCTTCTGAATGTATCCCGTTTTTCTGCTGAGCATACATGCAATCGAGACCGCAGCGCCTCCACGCTTAGGGGAGCGGAATTGTCTGGAACTAATTTGTAAAGGATCGCTGCTCCAAATATTGATCGACACGCCGGTGCTGGGCTCGAAATGAACTGATCGCTGTGCAGAAAGTATCGATCCCACCGCTTTGGGGCCGTCATGCGCACATATTGTTCAAGTATTGATCTTATACTTTCTCGGGGCTTGATTTTATATATGAACAGATTACAACAAAGAAACTGAATATAACAAATACAAAATATCCCAGTTTCTATTCAATCCATTTATCTGAATTGAAGAAACCGACAATTCACATATCCCCATATCATTGTATGCTTGCCTATTAGCCTCTTTTGCTGTTGTGCTCAATTAATTTTCACTAATTGGCAATTTTCTTGAAGAGGCCTAATAGAACAAGATACGGCGGTATGAGAAATATGTGAATTAAAGATATTTTAGCAATATACGACGTCTTAAGAAAGGCATATTCAGCTCCAAAGTACTTTGTTTAACACTTACTACCATTCCCTATTACTGGCAAAAGAAGTTAAAAATGTTGACATAATGAAAAAAATTGACTTGTTCCCAAGTATTCACCGAGTTCAGGCATTTGCACATAGATGGGTCTGTTGTCACAGAGCAATTCTAGAAGAATTACATTGTTTTAATATTAGATATGTAAATTGAACCTGGTGCCCAATTGAACTTAAACCAGAAATAAATATGTGTATGTGTGTATGTGTGTATGTGTGTGTGTATGTATGTGTGGGTGTGTATGTGTGTGGGTGTGTGTGTATGTGTGTGGGTGGGGGTGGGGGTGGGTAGGGGTGGGGGTGCATCTTGGCTTAGTTTTAAGTGCTGTGTTCAAAATAAAAATATAGTGGCTGGTAGCTGTATCCAAGCCCTATTATAATTTTTGTTTCTGCATTCTGTCACTAATTTTGATCCTAAGCCAGTAATATTTTATGTGGTGACTCTGCATGGCCCCCAGAGCAACATACTGAAATTTTGAAAAAATCGATTGTTTTATTTTTGCTATTTTCACTAATTTTGATCCTAGGCCAGTAATATTTTATGGGGTGACTCAGCATAGCCCCCTGAGCAACATACTCAAATTTTGAAAAATCGATAATTTTTTGGATTTTGATTATCTCTGGAACCATGAATCCTAGAGACATGGGGTTTGTTGCTTTGGACTGGGCATGGCAAGATGCAACTTTTTGGTCTCTATAAATTTTTCAAAATATCTTGTTGTTCTCTAGATCTTGAATAACTTACCTATTTTTCAAGATAGAGGCATGGGAGTTGTTTATTTCAATTCTGGATGAGATTTAGAAGTTTTGTTAAAAAATCGATAATTTTTTGGATTTGAGATTTTTCAAAAACTATCAGTACTAGAGACTTGAAATTTTGTAGGCATATTTTAGACATGATTCTCTACATTTTATGTCTCTATAATTTTCCTGATATATGCAATACTTAAGCTGTAAATGTCCAATTTTTATAAATAGAATTTTCTGAAAAATGCAATATTAACAAAATTGTTAATATTTTGAAATCTATACATGCTAGGGCACTATAACAGTTACTATACTTAAGATATCATACAATATCAAGAGGGGCATATTTTTAACAAATTTATGGATAACAATCTCACAGAAGTGCCTTTTGTAAGTATAAACAAATCAATCTGAGAGGGTCATACTTTCTGAGGAAATTCCCGAGGGCATTTTCACAAAAATCTTAGATTAGACAAGATTCCACACTTGAGCAAAAAGCTCATATGCTCATGTTAAGCTTGTTTTAAGTATAGCAAATCTGCTGGAGAGGGGTTCGTACTTTCTCGGGTTTATAGTACCGTAAATACAACTACTATTGTATGTCAAGACACGTGGAAAAAATGTACAAAACAAGAGATTGGAGACATCAAGATTTTCGACGGATTATTTAAGAATTTTTAAATTTTCAGATGGGAGGTTCCAGATAAGGTCAAAAACGACATACTCAGATCTTCACCAAACTTTGCAGGGATACCTTGGATGTCAAGACACGTGGAAAAAACATACAAAACATTGGATTGGGGACATCAAGATTTTGGTCGAATTTTTTAAGAATTTTCAAATTTTCAGATAGGAGGTTACATATAAGGTCAAAAACTACATACTCAGATCTTCACCAAACTTTGCAGGGATACATTGGATGTCAAGACACCTGGAAAAAACGTACAAAACAAGAGATTGGAGACATCAAGATTTTGGACGAATTTTTTAAGAATTTTCAAATTTTCAGATAGGAGGTTCCAGATAAGGTCAAAAACGACATACTCAGATCTTCACCAAACTTTGCAGGGATACATTGGATGTCAAGACACAAGGAAGAAACGTACAAAACCAGAGATTGGAGACATCAAGATTTTGGACGAATTTTTGAGGAATTTCCCAATTTTCAGAAATGAGGTGCCAGATAAGGTCAAAAACTACATACTCAGATCTTCACCAAACTTTGCAGGGATACATTGGATGTCAAGACACGTGGGAAAAACGTACAAAACAAGAGATTGGAGACATCAAGATTTTGGACGAATTTTTGAGGAATTTTCAAATTTTCAGAAATGAGGTGCCAGATAAGGTCAAAAAGTACATACTCAGATCTTCACCAAACTTTGCAGGGATACATTGGATGTCAAGACACGTGGAAAAAACGTACAAAACAAGAGATTGGAGACATCAAGATTTTGGACGAATTTTTTAAGAATTTTCAAATTTTCAGATAGGAGGTTCCAGATGAGGTCAAAAACTACATACTCAGATCTTCACCAAACAAGCAGGAACACTTTGCATGTCAAGACACGTGGAAAAAACGTACAAAACAAGAGATCGGAGACATCAAGATTTTGACGAATTTTTTAAGAATTTTCAAATTTTCAGATAGGAGGTTCCAGATAAGGTCAAAAACGACATACTCAGATCTTCACCAAACTTTGCAGGGATACATTGGATGTCAAGACACGTGGAAAAAACGTACAAAACAAGAGATTGGAGACATCAAGATTTTGGACGAATTTTTTAAGAATTTTCAAATTTTCAGAAAGGATGTTCCAGATAAGGTCAAAAACGACATACACAGATCTTCACCAAACTTTGCAGGGATACATTGGAGGTCGAGACACGTGGAAAAAACGTACAAAACAAGAGATTGGAGACAACAAGATTTTGGACGAATTATTTAAAAATTTTCAATTTTTCAGATAGGAGGTTCCAGATAAGGTCAAAAACTACATACTCAGATCTTCACCAAACTTTGCAGGGATACATTGGATGTCAAGACACGTGGTAAAAACATACAAAACATAGGATTGGGGATATCAAGATTTTGGTCAAATTTTTTAAGAATTTTCCAATTTTCAGATAGGAGGTTCCATATAAGGTCAAAAACTACATACTCAGATCTTCACCAAACATTGCAGGGATACATTGGATGTCAAGACACGTGGAAAAAACGAACAAAACAAGAGATTGGAGACATCAAGATTTTCGACGAATTTTTGAAGAATTTTCAAATTTTCAGATGGGAGGTTCCAGATAAGGTCAAAAACGACATACTCAGATCTTCACCAAACTTTGCAGGGATACATTCGATGCCAAGACACGTGGAAAAAACGTACAAAACAAGAGATTGGGGTCATCAATATTTTGGACGGATTTTTTAGGAATTTTCAAATTTTCAGATGGGAGGTTCCAGATAAGGTCAAAAACTACATACTCAGATCTTCACCAAACTTTGCAGGGATACATTGGATGTCAAGACACGTGGAAAAAACGTACAAAACAGAAGATTGGAGACATCAAGATTTTGAACGAATTTTTTAAGAATTTTCAAATTTTCAGATAGGAGGTTCCATTAAGGTCAAAAACTACATACTCAGATCTTCACCAAACTTTGCATGGATACATTGGATGTCAAGACACGTGGAAAAACATACAAAACATAGGATTGGGGACATCAAGATTTTGGTCGAATTTTTTAAGAATTTTCAAATTTTCAGATAGGAGGTTCCATATAAGGTCAAAAACTACATACTCAGATCTTCACCAAACTTTGCAGGGATACATTGGATGTCAAGACACGTGGAAAAAACATACAAGACCTAGGATTGGGGACATCAAGATTTTGGTCAAATTTTTTAAGAATTTTCAAATTTTCAGGTTCCATATAAGGTCAAAAACTACATACTCAGATCTTCACCAAACTTTGCAGGAATACATTGGATGTTAAGACACGTGGAAAAAACGTACAAAACAAGAGATTGGAGACATCAAGATTTTGGACGAATTTTTTAAGAATTTTCAAATTTTCAGAAATGCGGTTCCAGATAAGGTCAAAAACTACATACTCAGATCTTCACCAAACTTTGCAGGGATACATTGGATGTCAAGACACGTGGAAAAAACGTACAAAACAAGGGATTGGGGTCATCAAGATTTTGACGGATTTTTTAGGAATTTTCAAATTTTCAGATGGGAGGTTCCAGATAAGGTCAAAAACTACATACTCAGATCTTCACCAAACTTTGCAGGGATACATTGGATGTCAAGACACGTGGAAAAAACGTACAAAACAAGAGATTGGGGTGATCAAGATTTTGGACGGATTTTTTAAGAATTTTCAAATTTTCAGATGGGAGGTTCCAGATAAGGTCAAAAACGACATACTGAGATCTTCACCAAACTTTGCAGGAATACATTGGATGTCAAGACACGTGGAAAAAACATACAAAACATAAGATTGGGTACATCAAGATTTTGGTCGAATTTTTTAAGAATTTTCAAATTTTCAGATAGGAGGTTCCATATAAGGTAAAAACTACATACTCAGATCTTCACCGAACTTTGCAGGGATACATTGGATGTCAAGACACGTGGAAAAAACATACAAAACATAGTATTGGGGACATCAAGATTTTGGTCAAATTTTTTAAGAATTTTCAAATTTTCAGATAGGAGGTTCCATATAAGGTCAAAAACTACATACTCAGATCTTCACCAAACATTGCAGGGATACATTGGATGTCAAGACACGTGGAAAAAACGTACAAAACAAGAGATTGGAGACATCAAGATTTTGGACGAATTTTTGAAGAATTTTCAAATTTTCAGATAGGAGGTTCCAAATAAGGTCAAAAACTACATACTCAGATCTTCACCAAACGTTGCAGGGATACTTTGCATGTCAAGACACGTGGAAAAAACGTACAAAACAAGAGATTGGAGACATCAAGATTTTCGACGAATTTTTTAAGAATTTTCAAATTTTCAGATGGGAGGTTCCAGATAAGGTCAAAAACGACATACTCAGATCTTCACCAAACTTTGCATGGATACATTGGATGTCAAGACACGTGGAAAAAACGTACAAAACAAGAAATTGGAGACATCAAGATTTTGGACGAATTTTTTAAGAATTTTCAAATTTTCAGAAAGGAGGTTCCGTATAAGGTCAAAAACTACATACTCAGATCTTCACCAAACTTTGCAGGGATACATTGGATGTCAAGACACGTGGAAAAAACGTACAAAACAAGAGATTAAGGTCATCAAGATTTTGGACGGATTTTTTAGGAATTTTCAAATTTTCAGATGGGAGGTTCCAGATAAGGTCAAAAACTACATACTCAGATCTTCACCAAACTTTGCAGTGATACATTGGATGTCAAGACACGTGGAAAAAACGTACAAAACAAGAGATTGGAGACATCAAGATTTTGAACGAATTTTTTAAGAATTTTCAAATTTTCAGATAGGAGGTTCCATATAAGGTCAAAAACTACATACTCAGATCTTCACCAAACTTTGCATGGATACATTGGATGTCAAGACACGTGGAAAAAACATACAAAACATAGGATTGGGGACATCAAGATTTTGGTCGAATTTTTTTAGAATTTTCAAATTTTCAGATAGGAGGTTCCAGATAAGGTCAAAAACTACATACTCAGATCTTCACCATACTTTGCAGGGATACATTGGATGTCAAGACACGTGAAAAAAACGTACAAACCAAGAGATTGGAGACATCAAGATTTTGGACGAATTTTTTAAGAATTTTCAAATTTTCAGAAAGGAGGTTCCATATAAGGTCAAAAACTACATACTCAGATCTTCACCAAACTATGCAGGGATACATTGGATGTCAAGACACGTGGAATAAACGTACAAAACAAGAGATTGGAGACATCAAGATTTTGGACGAATTTTTGAGGAATTTTCAAATTTTCAGAAATGAGGTTCCAGATAAGGTCAAAAACTACATACTCAGATCTTCACCAAACTTTGCAGGGATACATTGGATGTCAAGACACGTGGGGAAAACATACAAACCAAGAGATTGGATACATCAAGATTTTGGACGAATTTTTTAAGAATTTTCAAATTTTCAGATAGGAGGTTCCATTTAAGGTCAAAAACTACATACTCAGATCTTCACCAAACTTTGCAGGGATATATTGGATGTCAAGACACGTGGAAAAAACGTACAAAACAAGAGATTGGAGACATCAAGATTTTGGACGAATTTTTTAAGAATTTTCAAATTTTCAGAAAGGATGTTCCAGATAAGGTCAAAAACGACATACTCAGATCTTCACCAAACTTTGCAGGGATACATTGGAAGTCAAGACACGTGGAAAAAACATACAAGACATAGGATTGGGGACATCAAAATTTTGGTCGAATTTTTTAAGAATTTTCAAATTTTCAGATAGGAGGTTCCATATAAGGTCAAAAACTACATACTCAGATCTTCACCAAACTTTGCAGGGATACATTGGATGTCAAGACACGTGGAAAAAACGTACAAAACAAGAGATTGGAGACATCAAGGTTTTGGACGAATTTTTGAAGAATTTTCAAATTTTCAGAAAGGATGTTCCAGATAAGGTCAAAAACGACATACTCAGATCTTGACCAAACTTCGCAGGGATACATTGGATGTCAAGACACGTGGGAAAAACGTACAAAACAAGAGATTGGAGACATCAAGATTTTGGACGAATTTTTGAGGAATTTTCAAATTTTCAGAAATGAGGTGCCAGATAAGGTCAAAAAGTACATACTCAGATCTTCACCAAACTTTGCAGGGATACATTGGATGTCAAGACACGTGGAAAAAACGTACAAAACAAGAGATTGGAGACATCAAGATTTTGGACGAATTTTTTAAGAATTTTCAAATTTTCAGATAGGAGGTTCCAGATGAGGTCAAAAACTACATACTCAGATCTTCACCAAACAAGCAGGAACACTTTGCATGTCAAGACACGTGGAAAAAACGTACAAAACAAGAGATCGGAGACATCAAGATTTTGACGAATTTTTTAAGAATTTTCAAATTTTCAGATAGGAGGTTCCAGATAAGGTCAAAAACGACATACTCAGATCTTCACCAAACTTTGCAGGGATACATTGGATGTCAAGACACGTGGAAAAAACGTACAAAACAAGAGATTGGAGACATCAAGATTTTGGACGAATTTTTTAAGAATTTTCAAATTTTCAGAAAGGATGTTCCAGATAAGGTCAAAAACGACATACACAGATCTTCACCAAACTTTGCAGGGATACATTGGAGGTCGAGACACGTGGAAAAAACGTACAAAACAAGAGATTGGAGACAACAAGATTTTGGACGAATTATTTAAAAATTTTCAATTTTTCAGATAGGAGGTTCCAGATAAGGTCAAAAACTACATACTCAGATCTTCACCAAACTTTGCAGGGATACATTGGATGTCAAGACACGTGGAAAAAACATACAAAACATAGGATTGGGGATATCAAGATTTTGGTCAAATTTTTTAAGAATTTTCCAATTTTCAGATAGGAGGTTCCATATAAGGTCAAAAACTACATACTCAGATCTTCACCAAACATTGCAGGGATACATTGGATGTCAAGACACGTGGAAAAAACGAACAAAACAAGAGATTGGAGACATCAAGATTTTCGACGAATTTTTGAAGAATTTTCAAATTTTCAGATGGGAGGTTCCAGATAAGGTCAAAAACGACATACTCAGATCTTCACCAAACTTTGCAGGGATACATTCGATGCCAAGACACGTGGAAAAAACGTACAAAACAAGAGATTGGGGTCATCAATATTTTGGACGGATTTTTTAGGAATTTTCAAATTTTCAGATGGGAGGTTCCAGATAAGGTCAAAAACTACATACTCAGATCTTCACCAAACTTTGCAGGGATACATTGGATGTCAAGACACGTGGAAAAAACGTACAAAACAGAAGATTGGAGACATCAAGATTTTGAACGAATTTTTTAAGAATTTTCAAATTTTCAGATAGGAGGTTCCATTAAGGTCAAAAACTACATACTCAGATCTTCACCAAACTTTGCATGGATACATTGGATGTCAAGACACGTGGAAAAACATACAAAACATAGGATTGGGGACATCAAGATTTTGGTCGAATTTTTTAAGAATTTTCAAATTTTCAGATAGGAGGTTCCATATAAGGTCAAAAACTACATACTCAGATCTTCACCAAACTTTGCAGGGATACATTGGATGTCAAGACACGTGGAAAAAACATACAAGACCTAGGATTGGGGACATCAAGATTTTGGTCAAATTTTTTAAGAATTTTCAAATTTTCAGGTTCCATATAAGGTCAAAAACTACATACTCAGATCTTCACCAAACTTTGCAGGAATACATTGGATGTTAAGACACGTGGAAAAAACGTACAAAACAAGAGATTGGAGACATCAAGATTTTGGACGAATTTTTTAAGAATTTTCAAATTTTCAGATAGGAGGTTCCATATAAGGTAAAAACTACATACTCAGATCTTCACCGAACTTTGCAGGGATACATTGGATGTCAAGACACGTGGAAAAAACGTACAAAACATAGTATTGGGGACATCAAGATTTTGGTCAAATTTTTTAAGAATTTTCAAATTTTCAGATAGGAGGTTCCATATAAGGTCAAAAACTACATACTCAGATCTTCACCAAACATTGCAGGGATACATTGGATGTCAAGACACGTGGAAAAAACGTACAAAACAAGAGATTGGAGACATCAAGATTTTGGACGAACTTTTTAAGAATTTTCAAATTTTCAGATAGGAGGTTCCAAATAAGGTCAAAAACTACATACTCAGATCTTCACCAAACGTTGCAGGGATACTTTGCATGTCAAGACACGTGGAAAAAACGTACAAAACAAGAGATTGGAGACATCAAGATTTTCGACGAATTTTTTAAGAATTTTCAAATTTTCAGATGGGAGGTTCCAGATAAGGTCAAAAACGACATACTCAGATCTTCACCAAACTTTGCATGGATACATTGGATGTCAAGACACGTGGAAAAAACGTACAAAACAAGAAATTGGAGACATCAAGATTTTGGACGAATTTTTTAAGAATTTTCAAATTTTCAGAAAGGAGGTTCCGTATAAGGTCAAAAACTACATACTCAGATCTTCACCAAACTTTGCAGGGATACATTGGATGTCAAGACACGTGGAAAAAACGTACAAAACAAGAGATTAAGGTCATCAAGATTTTGGACGGATTTTTTAGGAATTTTCAAATTTTCAGATGGGAGGTTCCAGATAAGGTCAAAAACTACATACTCAGATCTTCACCAAACTTTGCAGTGATACATTGGATGTCAAGACACGTGGAAAAAACGTACAAAACAAGAGATTGGAGACATCAAGATTTTGAACGAATTTTTTAAGAATTTTCAAATTTTCAGATAGGAGGTTCCATATAAGGTCAAAAACTACATACTCAGATCTTCACCAAACTTTGCATGGATACATTGGATGTCAAGACACGTGGAAAAAACATACAAAACATAGGATTGGGGACATCAAGATTTTGGTCGAATTTTTTTAGAATTTTCAAATTTTCAGATAGGAGGTTCCAGATAAGGTCAAAAACTACATACTCAGATCTTCACCAAACTTTGCAGGGATACATTGGATGTCAAGACACGTGGAAAAAACGTACAAAACAAGAGATTGGAGACATCAAGATTTTGGACGAATTTTTTTAAGAATTTTCAAATTTTCAGATAGGAGGTTCCAGATAAGGTCAAAAACTACATACTCAGATCTTCACCAAACTTTGCAGGGATACATTGGATGTCAAGACACGTGGAAAAAACGTACAAAACAAGAGATTGGAGACATCAAGATTTGGACGAATTTTTGAGGAATTTTCAAATTTTCAGAAATGAGGTGCCAGATAAGGTCAAAAACTACATACTCAGATCTTCACCAAACTTTGCAGGGATACATTGGATGTCAAGACACGTGGGAAAAACGTACAAAACAAGAGATTGGAGACATCAAGATTTTGGATGAATTTTTGAGGAATTTTCAAATTTTCAGAAATGAGGTGCCAGATAAGGTCAAAAACTACATACTCAGATCTTCACCAAACTTTGCAGGGATACATTGGATGTCAAGACACGTGGAAAAAACGTACAAAACAAGAGATTGGAGACATCAAGATTTTGGACGAATTTTTTAAGAATTTTCAAATTTTCAGATAGGAGGTTCCAGATGAGGTCAAAAACTACATACTCAGATCTTCACCAAACTTTGCAGGGATACATTGGATGTCAAGACACGTGGAAAAAACGTACAAAACAGAAGATTGGAGACATCAAGATTTTGAACGAATTTTTTAAGAATTTTCAAATTTTCAGATAGGAGGTTCCATTAAGGTCAAAAACTACATACTCAGATCTTCACCAAACTTTGCATGGATACATTGGATGTCAAGACACGTGGAAAAACATACAAAACATAGGATTGGGGACATCAAGATTTTGGTCGAATTTTTTAAGAATTTTCAAATTTTCAGATAGGAGGTTCCATATAAGGTCAAAAACTACATACTCAGATCTTCACCAAACTTTGCAGGGATACATTGGATGTCAAGACACGTGGAAAAAACATACAAGACCTAGGATTGGGGACATCAAGATTTTGGTCAAATTTTTTAAGAATTTTCAAATTTTCAGGTTCCATATAAGGTCAAAAACTACATACTCAGATCTTCACCAAACTTTGCAGGAATACATTGGATGTTAAGACACGTGGAAAAAACGTACAAAACAAGAGATTGGAGACATCAAGATTTTGGACGAATTTTTTAAGAATTTTCAAATTTTCAGAAATGCGGTTCCAGATAATGTCAAAAACTACATACTCAGATCTTCACCAAACTTTGCAGGGATACATTGGATGTCAAGACACGTGGAAAAAACGTACAAAACAAGGGATTGGGGTCATCAAGATTTTGACGGATTTTTTAGGAATTTTCAAATTTTCAGATGGGAGGTTCCAGATAAGGTCAAAAACTACATACTCAGATCTTCACCAAACTTTGCAGGGATACATTGGATGTCAAGACACGTGGAAAAAGCGTACAAAACAAGAGATTGGGGTGATCAAGATTTTGGACGGATTTTTTAAGAATTTTCAAATTTTCAGATGGGAGGTTCCAGATAAGGTCAAAAACGACATACTGAGATCTTCACCAAACTTTGCAGGAATACATTGGATGTCAAGACACGTGGAAAAAACATACAAAACATAAGATTGGGTACATCAAGATTTTGGTCGAATTTTTTAAGAATTTTCAAATTTTCAGATAGGAGGTTCCATATAAGGTAAAAACTACATACTCAGATCTTCACCGAACTTTGCAGGGATACATTGGATGTCAAGACACGTGGAAAAAACGTACAAAACAAGAGATTGGAGACATCAAGATTTTGGACGAATTTTTGAAGAATTTTCAAATTTTCAGATAGGAGGTTCCAAATAAGGTCAAAAACTACATACTCAGATCTTCACCAAACTTTGCATGGATACATTGGATGTCAAGACACGTGGAAAAAACGTACAAAACAAGAAATTGGAGACATCAAGATTTTGGACGAATTTTTTAAGAATTTTCAAATTTTCAGAAAGGAGGTTCCGTATAAGGTCAAAAACTACATACTCAGATCTTCACCAAACTTTGCAGGGATACATTGGATGTCAAGACACGTGGAAAAAACGTACAAAACAAGAGATTAAGGTCATCAAGATTTTGGACGGATTTTTTAGGAATTTTCAAATTTTCAGATGGGAGGTTCCAGATAAGGTCAAAAACTACATACTCAGATCTTCACCAAACTTTGCAGTGATACATTGGATGTCAAGACACGTGGAAAAAACGTACAAAACAAGAGATTGGAGACATCAAGATTTTGAACGAATTTTTTAAGAATTTTCAAATTTTCAGATAGGAGGTTCCATATAAGGTCAAAAACTACATACTCAGATCTTCACCAAACTTTGCATGGATACATTGGATGTCAAGACACGTGGAAAAAACATACAAAACATAGGATTGGGGACATCAAGATTTTGGTCGAATTTTTTTAGAATTTTCAAATTTTCAGATAGGAGGTTCCATATAAGGTCAAAAACTACATACTCAGATCTTCACCAAACTTTGCAGGGATACATTGGATGTCAAGACACGTGGAAAAAACGTACAAAACAAGAGATTGGAGACATCAAGATTTTGGACGAATTTTTTTAAGAATTTTCAAATTTTCAGATAGGAGGTTCCAGATAAGGTCAAAAACTACATACTCAGATCTTCACCAAACTTTGCAGGGATACATTGGATGTCAAGACACGTGGAAAAAACGTACAAAACAAGAGATTGGAGACATCAAGATTTGGACGAATTTTTGAGGAATTTTCAAATTTTCAGAAATGAGGTGCCAGATAAGGTCAAAAACTACATACTCAGATCTTCACCAAACTTTGCAGGGATACATTGGATGTCAAGACACGTGGGAAAAACGTACAAAACAAGAGATTGGAGACATCAAGATTTTGGATGAATTTTTGAGGAATTTTCAAATTTTCAGAAATGAGGTGCCAGATAAGGTCAAAAACTACATACTCAGATCTTCACCAAACTTTGCAGGGATACATTGGATGTCAAGACACGTGGAAAAAACGTACAAAACAAGAGATTGGAGACATCAAGATTTTGGACGAATTTTTTAAGAATTTTCAAATTTTCAGATAGGAGGTTCCAGATGAGGTCAAAAACTACATACTCAGATCTTCACCAAACTTTGCAGGGATACATTGGATGTCAAGACACGTGGAAAAAACGTACAAAACAGAAGATTGGAGACATCAAGATTTTGAACGAATTTTTTAAGAATTTTCAAATTTTCAGATAGGAGGTTCCATTAAGGTCAAAAACTACATACTCAGATCTTCACCAAACTTTGCATGGATACATTGGATGTCAAGACACGTGGAAAAACATACAAAACATAGGATTGGGGACATCAAGATTTTGGTCGAATTTTTTAAGAATTTTCAAATTTTCAGATAGGAGGTTCCATATAAGGTCAAAAACTACATACTCAGATCTTCACCAAACTTTGCAGGGATACATTGGATGTCAAGACACGTGGAAAAAACATACAAGACCTAGGATTGGGGACATCAAGATTTTGGTCAAATTTTTTAAGAATTTTCAAATTTTCAGGTTCCATATAAGGTCAAAAACTACATACTCAGATCTTCACCAAACTTTGCAGGAATACATTGGATGTTAAGACACGTGGAAAAAACGTACAAAACAAGAGATTGGAGACATCAAGATTTTGGACGAATTTTTTAAGAATTTTCAAATTTTCAGAAATGCGGTTCCAGATAAGGTCAAAAACTACATACTCAGATCTTTACCAAACTTTGCAGGGATACATTGGATGTCAAGACACGTGGAAAAAACGTACAAAACAAGGGATTGGGGTCATCAAGATTTTGACGGATTTTTTAGGAATTTTCAAATTTTCAGATGGGAGGTTCCAGATAAGGTCAAAAACTACATACTCAGATCTTCACCAAACTTTGCAGGGATACATTGGATGTCAAGACACGTGGAAAAAACGTACAAAACAAGAGATTGGGGTGATCAAGATTTTGGACGGATTTTTTAAGAATTTTCAAATTTTCAGATGGGAGGTTCCAGATAAGGTCAAAAACGACATACTGAGATCTTCACCAAACTTTGCAGGAATACATTGGATGTCAAGACACGTGGAAAAAACATACAAAACATAAGATTGGGTACATCAAGATTTTGGTCGAATTTTTTAAGAATTTTCAAATTTTCAGATAGGAGGTTCCATATAAGGTAAAAACTACATACTCAGATCTTCACCGAACTTTGCAGGGATACATTGGATGTCAAGACACGTGGAAAAAACATACAAAACATAGTATTGGGGACATCAAGATTTTGGTCAAATTTTTTAAGAATTTTCAAATTTTCAGATAGGAGGTTCCATATAAGGTCAAAAACTACATACTCAGATCTTCACCAAACATTGCAGGGATACATTGGATGTCAAGACACGTGGAAAAAACGTACAAAACAAGAGATTGGAGACATCAAGATTTTGGACGAATTTTTGAAGAATTTTCAAATTTTCAGATAGGAGGTTCCAAATAAGGTCAAAAACTACATACTCAGATCTTCACCAAACGTTGCAGGGATACTTTGCATGTCAAGACACGTGGAAAAAACGTACAAAACAAGAGATTGGAGACATCAAGATTTTCGACGAATTTTTTAAGAATTTTCAAATTTTCAGATGGGAGGTTCCAGATAAGGTCAAAAACGACATACTCAGATCTTCACCAAACTTTGCATGGATACATTGGATGTCAAGACACGTGGAAAAAACGTACAAAACAAGAAATTGGAGACATCAAGATTTTGGACGAATTTTTTAAGAATTTTCAAATTTTCAGAAAGGAGGTTCCGTATAAGGTCAAAAACTACATACTCAGATCTTCACCAAACTTTGCAGGGATACATTGGATGTCAAGACACGTGGAAAAAACGTACAAAACAAGAGATTAAGGTCATCAAGATTTTGGACGGATTTTTTAGGAATTTTCAAATTTTCAGATGGGAGGTTCCAGATAAGGTCAAAAACTACATACTCAGATCTTCACCAAACTTTGCAGTGATACATTGGATGTCAAGACACGTGGAAAAAACGTACAAAACAAGAGATTGGAGACATCAAGATTTTGAACGAATTTTTTAAGAATTTTCAAATTTTCAGATAGGAGGTTCCATATAAGGTCAAAAACTACATACTCAGATCTTCACCAAACTTTGCATGGATACATTGGATGTCAAGACACGTGGAAAAAACATACAAAACATAGGATTGGGGACATCAAGATTTTGGTCGAATTTTTTTAGAATTTTCAAATTTTCAGATAGGAGGTTCCAGATAAGGTCAAAAACTACATACTCAGATCTTCACCAAACTTTGCAGGGATACATTGGATGTCAAGACACGTGAAAAAAACGTACAAACCAAGAGATTGGAGACATCAAGATTTTGGACGAATTTTTTAAGAATTTTCAAATTTTCAGAAAGGAGGTTCCATATAAGGTCAAAAACTACATACTCAGATCTTCACCAAACTATGCAGGGATACATACATTGGATGTCAAGACACGTGGAATAAACGTACAAAACAAGAGATTGGAGACATCAAGATTTTGGACGAATTTTTGAGGAATTTTCAAATTTTCAGAAATGAGGTTCCAGATAAGGTCAAAAACTACATACTCAGATCTTCACCAAACTTTGCAGGGATACATTGGATGTCAAGACACGTGGGGAAAACATACAAACCAAGAGATTGGATACATCAAGATTTTGGACGAATTTTTTAAAAATTTTCAAATTTTCAGATAGGAGGTTCCATTTAAGGTCAAAAACTACATACTCAGATCTTCACCAAACTTTGCAGGGATATATTGGATGTCAAGACACGTGGAAAAAACGTACAAAACAAGAGATGGGAGACATCAAGATTTTGGACGAATTTTTTAAGAATTTTCAAATTTTCAGAAAGGATGTTCCAGATAAGGTCAAAAACGACATACTCAGATCTTCACCAAACTTTGCAGGGATACATTGGATGTCAAGACACGTGGAAAAAACATACAAGACATAGGATTGGGGACATCAAAATTTTGGTCGAATTTTTTAAGAATTTTCAAATTTTCAGATAGGAGGTTCCATATAAGGTCAAAAACTACATACTCAGATCTTCACCAAACTTTGCAGGGATACATTGGATGTCAAGACACGTGGAAAAAACGTACAAAACAAGAGATTGGAGACATCAAGATTTTGGACGAATTTTTTTAAGAATTTTCAAATTTTCAGATAGGAGGTTCCAGATAAGGTCAAAAACGACATACTCAGATCTTCACCAAACTTTGCAGGGATACATTGGATGTCAAGACACGTGGAAAAAACGTACAAAACAAGAGATTGGAGACATCAAGATTTTGGACGAATTTTTGAGGAATTTTCAAATTTTCAGAAATGAGGTGCCAGATAAGGTCAAAAACTACATACTCAGATCTTCACCAAACTTTGCAGGGATACATTGGATGTCAAGACACGTGGAAAAAACGTACAAAACAAGAGATTGGAGACATCAAGATTTTGGACGAATTTTTGAGGAATTTTCAAATTTTCAGAAATGAGGTGCCAGATAAGGTCAAAAACTACATACTCAGATCTTCACCAAACTTTGCAGGGATACATTGGATGTCAAGACACGTGGAAAAAACGTACAAAACAAGAGATTGGAGACATCAATATTTTCGACGAATTTTTGAAGAATTTTCAAATTTTCAGATGGGAGGTTCCAGATAAGGTCAAAAACGACATACTCAGATCTTCACCAAACTTTGCAGGGATACATTGGATGTCAAGACACGTGGAAAAAACGTACAAAACAAGAGATTGGGGTCATCAATATTTTGGACGGATTTTTTAGGAATTTTCAAATTTTCAGATGGGAGGTTCCAGATAAGGTCAAAAACTACATACTCAGATCTTCACCAAACTTTGCAGGGATACATTGGATGTCAAGACACGTGGAAAAAACGTACAAAACAGAAGATTGGAGACATCAAGATTTTGAACGAATTTTTTAAGAATTTTCAAATTTTCAGATAGGAGGTTCCATTAAGGTCAAAAACTACATACTCAGATCTTCACCAAACTTTGCATGGATACATTGGATGTCAAGACACGTGGAAAAAACACAAAACATAGGATTGGGGACATCAAGATTTTGGTCGAATTTTTTAAGAATTTTCAAATTTTCAGATAGGAGGTTCCATATAAGGTCAAAAACTACATACTCAGATCTTCACCAAACTTTGCAGGGATACATTGGATGTCAAGACACGTGGAAAAAACATACAAGACCTAGGATTGGGGACATCAAGATTTTGGTCAAATTTTTTAAGAATTTTCAAATTTTCAGGTTCCATATAAGGTCAAAAACTACATACTCAGATCTTCACCAAACTTTGCAGGAATACATTGGATGTTAAGACACGTGGAAAAAACGTACAAAACAAGAGATTGGAGACATCAAGATTTTGGACGAATTTTTTAAGAATTTTCAAATTTTCAGAAATGCGGTTCCAGATAAGGTCAAAAACTACATACTCAGATCTTCACCAAACTTTGCAGGGATACATTGGATGTCAAGACACGTGGAAAAAACGTACAAAACAAGGGATTGGGGTCATCAAGATTTTGACGGATTTTTTAGGAATTTTCAAATTTTCAGATGGGAGGTTCCAGATAAGGTCAAAAACTACATACTCAGATCTTCACCAAACTTTGCAGGGATACATTGGATGTCAAGACACGTGGAAAAAACGTACAAAACAAGAGATTGGGGTGATCAAGATTTTGGACGGATTTTTTAAGAATTTTCAAATTTTCAGATGGGAGGTTCCAGATAAGGTCAAAAACGACATACTGAGATCTTCACCAAACTTTGCAGGAATACATTGGATGTCAAGACACGTGGAAAAAACATACAAAACATAAGATTGGGTACATCAAGATTTTGGTCGAATTTTTTAAGAATTTTCAAATTTTCAGATAGGAGGTTCCATATAAGGTAAAAAACTACATACTCAGATCTTCACCGAACTTTGCAGGGATACATTGGATGTCAAGACACGTGGAAAAAACATACAAAACATAGTATTGGGGACATCAAGATTTTGGTCAAATTTTTTAAGAATTTTCAAATTTTCAGATAGGAGGTTCCATATAAGGTCAAAAACTACATACTCAGATCTTCACCAAACATTGCAGGGATACATTGGATGTCAAGACACGTGGAAAAAACGTACAAAACAAGAGATTGGAGACATCAAGATTTTGGACGAATTTTTGAAGAATTTTCAAATTTTCAGATAGGAGGTTCCAAATAAGGTCAAAAACTACATACTCAGATCTTCACCAAACTTTGCAGGGATACATTGGATGTCAAGACACGTGGAAAAAACATACAAAACATAGGATTGGGGATATCAAGATTTTTTTCAAATTTTTTAAGAATTTTCCAATTTTCAGATAGGAGGTTCCATATAAGGTCAAAAACTACATACTCAGATCTTCACCAAACATTGCAGGGATACATTGGATGTCAAGACACGTGGAAAAAACGAACAAAACAAGAGATTGGAGACATCAAGATTTTCGACGAATTTTTGAAGAATTTTCAAATTTTCAGATGGGAGGTTCCAGATAAGGTCAAAAACGACATACTCAGATCTTCACCAAACTTTGCAGGGATACATTGGATGTCAAGACACGTGGAAAAAACGTACAAAACAAGAGATTGGGGTCATCAATATTTTGGACGGATTTTTTAGGAATTTTCAAATTTTCAGATGGGAGGTTCCAGATAAGGTCAAAAACTACATACTCAGATCTTCACCAAACTTTGCAGGGATACATTGGATGTCAAGACACGTGGAAAAAACGTACAAAACAGAAGATTGGAGACATCAAGATTTTGAACGAATTTTTTAAGAATTTTCAAATTTTCAGATAGGAGGTTCCATTAAGGTCAAAAACTACATACTCAGATCTTCACCAAACTTTGCATGGATACATTGGATGTCAAGACACGTGGAAAAAACATACAAAACATAGGATTGGGGACATCAAGATTTTGGTCGAATTTTTTAAGAATTTTCAAATTTTCAGATAGGAGGTTCCATATAAGGTCAAAAACTACATACTCAGATCTTCACCAAACTTTGCAGGGATACATTGGATGTCAAGACACGTGGAAAAAACATACAAGACCTAGGATTGGGGACATCAAGATTTTGGTCAAATTTTTTAAGAATTTTCAAATTTTCAGGTTCCATATAAGGTCAAAAACTACATACTCAGATCTTCACCAAACTTTGCAGGAATACATTGGATGTTAAGACACGTGGAAAAAACGTACAAAACAAGAGATTGGAGACATCAAGATTTTGGACGAATTTTTTAAGAATTTTCAAATTTTCAGAAATGCGGTTCCAGATAAGGTCAAAAACTACATACTCAGATCTTCACCAAACTTTGCAGGGATACATTGGATGTCAAGACACGTGGAAAAAACGTACAAAACAAGAGATTGGGGTGATCAAGATTTTGGACGGATTTTTTAAGAATTTTCAAATTTTCAGATGGGAGGTTCCAGATAAGGTCAAAAACGACATACTGAGATCTTCACCAAACTTTGCAGGAATACATTGGATGTCAAGACACGTGGAAAAAACATACAAAACATAGTATTGGGGACATCAAGATTTTGGTCAAATTTTTTAAGAATTTTCAAATTTTCAGACAGGAGGTTCCATATAAGGTCAAAAACTACATACTCAGATCTTCACCAAACATTGCAGGGATACATTGGATGTCAAGACACGTGGAAAAAACGTACAAAACAAGAGATTGGAGACATCAAGATTTTGGACGAATTTTTGAAGAATTTTCAAATTTTCAGATAGGAGGTTCCAAATAAGGTCAAAAACTACATACTCAGATCTTCACCAAACGTTGCAGGGATACTTTGCATGTCAAGACACGTGGAAAAAACGTACAAAACAAGAGATTGGAGACATCAAGATTTTCGACGAATTTTTTAAGAATTTTCAAATTTTCATATGGGAGGTTCCAGATAAGGTCAAAAACGACATACTCAGATCTTCACCAAACTTTGCATGGATACATTGGATGTCAAGACACGTGGAAAAAACGTACAAAACAAGAAATTGGAGACATCAAGATTTTGGACGAATTTTTTAAGAATTTTCAAATTTTCAGAAAGGAGGTTCCGTATAAGGTCAAAAACTACATACTCAGATCTTCACCAAACTTTCCAGGGATACATTGGATGTCAAGACACGTGGAAAAAACGTACAAAACAAGAGATTAAGGTCATCAAGATTTTGGACGGATTTTTTAGGAATTTTCAAATTTTCAGATGGGAGGTTCCAGATAAGGTCAAAAACTACATACTCAGATCTTCACCAAACTTTGCAGTGATACATTGGATGTCAAGACACGTGGAAAAAACGTACAAAACAAGAGATTGGAGACATCAAGATTTTGAACGAATTTTTTAAGAATTTTCAAATTTTCAGATAGGAGGTTCCATATAAGGTCAAAAACTACATACTCAGATCTTCACCAAACTTTGCATGGATACATTGGATGTCAAGACACGTGGAAAAAACATACAAAACATAGGATTGGGGACATCAAGATTTTGGTCGAATTTTTTTAGAATTTTCAAATTTTCAGATAGGAGGTTCCAGATAAGGTCAAAAACGACATACTCAGATCTTCACCAAACTTTGCAGGGATACATTGGATGTCAAGACACGTGGAATAAACGTACAAAACAAGAGATTGGAGACATCAAGATTTTGGACGAATTTTTGAGGAATTTTCAAATTTTCAGAAATGAGGTTCCAGATAAGGTCAAAAACTACATACTCAGATCTTCACGAAACTTTGCAGGGATACATTGGATGTCAAGACACGTGGGGAAAACATACAAACCAAGAGATTGGATACATCAAGATTTTGGACGAATTTTTTAAGAATTTTCAAATTTTCAGATAGGAGGTTCCATTTAAGGTCAAAAACTACATACTCAGATCTTCACCAAACTTTGCAGGGATATATTGGATGTCAAGACACGTGGAAAAAACGTACAAAACAAGAGATGGGAGACATCAAGATTTTGGACGAATTTTTTAAGAATTTTCAAATTTTCAGAAAGGATGTTCCAGATAAGGTCAAAAACGACATACTCAGATCTTCACCAAACTTTGCAGGGATACATTGGATGTCAAGACACGTGGAAAAAACATAGAAGACATAGGATTGGGGACATCAAAATTTTGGTCGAATTTTTTAAGAATTTTCAAATTTTCAGATAGGAGGTTCCATATAAGGTCAAAAACTACATACTCAGATCTTCACCAAACTTTGCAGGGATACATTGGATGTCAAGACACGTGGAAAAAACGTACAAAACAAGAGATTGGAGACATCAAGATTTTGGACGAATTTTTTTAAGAATTTTCAAATTTTCAGATAGGAGGTTCCAGATAAGGTCAAAAACGACATACTCAGATCTTCACCAAACTTTGCAGGGATACATTGGATGTCAAGACACGTGGAAAAAACGTACAAAACAAGAGATTGGAGACATCAAGATTTTGGACGAATTTTTGAGGAATTTTCAAATTTTCAGAAATGAGGTGCCAGATAAGGTCAAAAACTACATACTCAGATCTTCACCAAACTTTGCAGGGATACATTGGATGTCAAGACACGTGGGAAAAACGTACAAAACAAGAGATTGGAGACATCAAGATTTTGGACGAATTTTTGAGGAATTTTCAAATTTTCAGAAATGAGGTGCCAGATAAGGTCAAAAACTACATACTCAGATCTTCACCAAACTTTGCAGTTATACATTGGATGTCAAGACACGTGGAAAAAACGTACAAAACAAGAGATTGGAGACATCAAGATTTTGGACGAATTTTTTAAGAATTTTCAAATTTTCAGATAGGAGGTTCCAGATGAGGTCAAAAACTACATACTCAGATCTTCACCAAACTTTGCAGGAATACTTTGCATGTCAAGACACGTGGAAAAAACGTACAAAACAAGAGATCGGAGACATCAAGGTTTTCGACGAATTTTTTAAGAATTTTCAAATTTTCAGATAGGAGGTTCCAGATAAGGTCAAAAACGACATACTCAGATCTTCACCAAACTTTGCAGGGATACATTGGATGTCAAGACACGTGGAAAAAACGTACAAAACAAGAGATTGGAGACATCAAGATTTTGGACGAATTTTTTAAGAATTTTCCAATTTTCAGATAGGAGGTTCCATATAAGGTCAAAAACTACATACTCAGATCTTCACCAAACATTGCAGGGATACATTGGATGTCAAGACACGTGGAAAAAACGAACAAAACAAGAGATTGGAGACATCAAGATTTTCGACGAATTTTTGAAGAATTTTCAAATTTTCAGGTGGGAGGTTCCAGATAAGGTCAAAAACGACATACTCAGATCTTCACCAAACTTTGCAGGGATACATTGGATGTCAAGACACGTGGAAAAAACATACAAAACATAGGATTGGGGATATCAAGATTTTGGTCAAATTTTTTAAGAATTTTCCAATTTTCAGATAGGAGGTTCCATATAAGGTCAAAAACTACATACTCAGATCTTCACCAAACATTGCAGGGATACATTGGATGTCAAGACACGTGGAAAAAACGAACAAAACAAGAGATTGGAGACATCAAGATTTTCGACGAATTTTTGAAGAATTTTCAAATTTTCAGATGGGAGGTTCCAGATAAGGTCAAAAACGACATACTCAGATCTTCACCAAACTTTGCAGGGATACATTGGATGTCAAGACACGTGGAAAAAACGTACAAAACAAGAGATTGGGGTCATCAATATTTTGGACGGATTTTTTAGGAATTTTCAAATTTTCAGATGGGAGGTTCCAGATAAGGTCAAAAACTACATACTCAGATCTTCACCAAACTTTGCAGGGATACATTGGATGTCAAGACACGTGGAAAAAACGTACAAAACAGAAGATTGGAGACATCAAGATTTTGAACGAATTTTTTAAGAATTTTCAAATTTTCAGATAGGAGGTTCCATTAAGGTCAAAAACTACATACTCAGATCTTCACCAAACTTTGCATGGATACATTGGATGTCAAGACACGTGGAAAAAACACAAAACATAGGATTGGGGACATCAAGATTTTGGTCGAATTTTTTAAGAATTTTCAAATTTTCAGATAGGAGGTTCCATATAAGGTCAAAAACTACATACTCAGATCTTCACCAAACTTTGCAGGGATACATTGGATGTCAAGACACGTGGAAAAAACATACAAGACCTAGGATTGGGGACATCAAGATTTTGGTCAAATTTTTTAAGAATTTTCAAATTTTCAGGTTCCATATAAGGTCAAAAACTACATACTCAGATCTTCACCAAACTTTGCAGGAATACATTGGATGTTAAGACACGTGGAAAAAACGTACAAAACAAGAGATTGGAGACATCAAAATTTTGGACGAATTTTTTAAGAATTTTCAAATTTTCAGAAATGCGGTTCCAGATAAGGTCAAAAACTACATACTCAGATCTTCACCAAACTTTGCAGGGATACATTGGATGTCAAGACACGTGGAAAAAACGTACAAAACAAGGGATTGGGGTCATCAAGATTTTGACGGATTTTTTAGGAATTTTCAAATTTTCAGATGGGAGGTTCCAGATAAGGTCAAAAACTACATACTCAGATCTTCACCAAACTTTGCAGGGATACATTGGATGTCAAGACACGTGGAAAAAACGTACAAAACAAGAGATTGGTGTGATCAAGATTTTGGACGGATTTTTTAAGAATTTTCAAATTTTCAGATGGGAGGTTCCAGATAAGGTCAAAAACGACATACTGAGATCTTCACCAAACTTTGCAGGAATACATTGGATGTCAAGACACGTGGAAAAAACATACAAAACATAAGATTGGGTACATCAAGATTTTGGTCGAATTTTTTAAGAATTTTCAAATTTTCAGATAGGAGGTTCCATATAAGGTAAAAAACTACATACTCAGATCTTCACCGAACTTTGCAGGGATACATTGGATGTCAAGACACGTGGAAAAAACATACAAAACATAGTATTGGGGACATCAAGATTTTGGTCAAATTTTTTAAGAATTTTCAAATTTTCAGATAGGAGGTTCCATATAAGGTCAAAAACTACATACTCAGATCTTCACCAAACATTGCAGGGATACATTGGATGTCAAGACACGTGGAAAAAACGTACAAAACAAGAGATTGGAGACATCAAGATTTTGGACGAATTTTTGAAGAATTTTCAAATTTTCAGATAGGAGGTTCCAAATAAGGTCAAAAACTACATACTCAGATCTTCACCAAACTTTGCAGGGATACATTGGATGTCAAGACACGTGGAAAAAACATACAAAACATAGGATTGGGGATATCAAGATTTTGGTCAAATTTTTTAAGAATTTTCCAATTTTCAGATAGGAGGTTCCATATAAGGTCAAAAACTACATACTCAGATCTTCACCAAACATTGCAGGGATACATTGGATGTCAAGACACGTGGAAAAAACGAACAAAACAAGAGATTGGAGACATCAAGATTTTCGACGAATTTTTGAAGAATTTTCAAATTTTCAGATGGGAGGTTCCAGATAAGGTCAAAAACGACATACTCAGATCTTCACCAAACTTTGCAGGGATACATTGGATGTCAAGACACGTGGAAAAAACGTACAAAACAAGAGATTGGGGTCATCAATATTTTGGACGGATTTTTTAGGAATTTTCAAATTTTCAGATGGGAGGTTCCAGATAAGGTCAAAAACTACATACTCAGATCTTCACCAAACTTTGCAGGGATACATTGGATGTCAAGACACGTGGAAAAAACGTACAAAACAGAAGATTGGAGACATCAAGATTTTGAACGAATTTTTTAAGAATTTTCAAATTTTCAGATAGGAGGTTCCATTAAGGTCAAAAACTACATACTCAGATCTTCACCAAACTTTGCATGGATACATTGGATGTCAAGACACGTGGAAAAAACATACAAAACATAGGATTGGGGACATCAAGATTTTGGTCGAATTTTTTAAGAATTTTCAAATTTTCAGATAGGAGGTTCCATATAAGGTCAAAAACTACATACTCAGATCTTCACCAAACTTTGCAGGGATACATTGGATGTCAAGACACGTGGAAAAAACATACAAGACCTAGGATTGGGGACATCAAGATTTTGGTCAAATTTTTTAAGAATTTTCAAATTTTCAGGTTCCATATAAGGTCAAAAACTACATACTCAGATCTTCACCAAACTTTGCAGGAATACATTGGATGTTAAGACACGTGGAAAAAACGTACAAAACAAGAGATTGGAGACATCAAGATTTTGGACGAATTTTTTAAGAATTTTCAAATTTTCAGAAATGCGGTTCCAGATAAGGTCAAAAACTACATACTCAGATCTTCACCAAACTTTGCAGGGATACATTGGATGTCAAGACACGTGGAAAAAACGTACAAAACAAGAGATTGGGGTGATCAAGATTTTGGACGGATTTTTTAAGAATTTTCAAATTTTCAGATGGGAGGTTCCAGATAAGGTCAAAAACGACATACTCAGATCTTCACCAAACTTTGCAGGGATACATTGGATGTCAAGACACGTGGAAAAAACGTACAAAACAAGAGATTGGGGTGATCAAGATTTTGGACGAATTTTTGAAGAATTTTCAAATTTTCAGATAGGAGGTTCCAAATAAGGTCAAAAACTACATACTCAGATCTTCACCAAACGTTGCAGGGATACTTTGCATGTCAAGACACGTGGAAAAAACGTACAAAACAAGAGATTGGAGACATCAAGATTTTCGACGAATTTTTTAAGAATTTTCAAATTTTCATATGGGAGGTTCCAGATAAGGTCAAAAACGACATACTCAGATCTTCACCAAATTTTGCATGGATACATTGGATGTCAAGACACGTGGAAAAAACGTACAAAACAAGAAATTGGAGACATCAAGATTTTGGACGAATTTTTTAAGAATTTTCAAATTTTCAGAAAGGAGGTTCCGTATAAGGTCAAAAACTACATACTCAGATCTTCACCAAACTTTGCAGGGATACATTGGATGTCAAGACACGTGGAAAAAACGTACAAAACAAGAGATTAAGGTCATCAAGATTTTGGACGGATTTTTTAGGAATTTTCAAATTTTCAGATGGGAGGTTCCAGATAAGGTCAAAAACTACATACTCAGATCTTCACCAAACTTTGCAGTGATACATTGGATGTCAAGACACGTGGAAAAAACGTACAAAACAAGAGATTGGAGACATCAAGATTTTGAACGAATTTTTTAAGAATTTTCAAATTTTCAGATAGGAGGTTCCATATAAGGTCAAAAACTACATACTCAGATCTTCACCAAACTTTGCATGGATACATTGGATGTCAAGACACGTGGAAAAAACATACAAAACATAGGATTGGGGACATCAAGATTTTGGTCGAATTTTTTTAGAATTTTCAAATTTTCAGATAGGAGGTTCCAGATAAGGTCAAAAACTACATACTCAGATCTTCACCAAACTTTGCAGGGATACATTGGATGTCAAGACACGTGAAAAAAACGTACAAACCAAGAGATTGGAGACATCAAGATTTTGGACGAATTTTTTAAGAATTTTCAAATTTTCAGAAAGGAGGTTCCATATAAGGTCAAAAACTACATACTCAGATCTTCACCAAACTATGCAGGGATACATTGGATGTCAAGACACGTGGAAAAAACGTACAAAACAAGAGATTGGAGACATCAAGATTTTGGACGAATTTTTTAAGAATTTTCAAATTTTCAGATAGGAGGTTCCAGATAAGGTCAAAAACTACATACTCAGATCTTCACCAAACTTTGCAGGGACACATTGGATGTCAAGACACGTGGAAAAAACGTACAAAACAAGAGATTGGAGACATCAAGATTTTGGACGAATTTTTGAGGAATTTTCAAATTTTCAGAAATGAGGTTCCAGATAAGGTCAAAAACTACATACTCAGATCTTCACCAAACTTTGCAGGGATACATTGGATGTCAAGACACGTGGGGAAAACATACAAACCAAGAGATTGGATACATCAAGATTTTGGACGAATTTTTTAAGAATTTTCAAATTTTCAGATAGGAGGTTCCATTTAAGGTCAAAAACTACATACTCAGATCTTCACCAAACTTTGCAGGGATATATTGGATGTCAAGACACGTGGAAAAAACGTACAAAACAAGAGATTGGAGACATCAAGATTTTGGACGAATTTTTTAAGAATTTTCAAATTTTCAGAAAGGATGTTCCAGATAAGGTCAAAAACGACATACTCAGATCTTCACCAAACTTTGCAGGGATACATTGGATGTCAAGACACGTGGAAAAAACATACAAATCATAGGATTGGGGACATCAAAATTTTGGTCGAATTTTTTAAGAATTTTCAAATTTTCAGATAGGAGGTTCCATATAAGGTCAAAAACTACATACTCAGATCTTCACCAAACTTTGCAGGGATACATTGGATGTCCAGACACGTGGAAAAAACGTACAAAACAAGAGATTGGAGACATCAAGATTTTGGACGAATTTTTTTAAGAATTTTCAAATTTTCAGATAGGAGGTTCCAGATAAGGTCAAAAACGACATACTCAGATCTTCACCAAACTTTGCAGGGATACATTGGATGTCAAGACACGTGGAAAAAACGTACAAAATAAGAGATTGGAGACATCAAGATTTTGGACGAATTTTTGAGGAATTTTCAAATTTTCAGAAATGAGGTGCCAGATAAGGTCAAAAACTACATACTCAGATCTTCACCAAACTTTGCAGGGATATATTGGATGTCAAGACACGTGGGAAAAACGTACAAAACAAGAGATTGGAGACATCAAGATTTTGGACGAATTTTTGAGGAATTTTCAAATTTTCAGAAATGAGGTGCCAGATAAGGTCAAAAACTACATACTCAGATCTTCACCAAACTTTGCAGGGATACATTGGATGTCAAGACACGTGGAAAAAACGTACAAAACAAGAGATTGGAGACATCAAGATTTTGGACGAATTTTTTAAGAATTTTCAAATTTTCAGATAGGAGGTTCCAAATAAGGTCAAAAACTACATACTCAGATCTTCACCAAACGTTGCAGGGATACTTTGCATGTCAAGACATGTGGAAAAAACGTACAAAACAAGAGATTGGAGACATCAAGATTTTCGACGAATTTTTTAAGAATTTTCAAATTTTCAGATGGGAGGTTCCAGATATGGTCAAAAACGACATACTCAGATCTTCACCAAACTTTGCATGGATACATTGGATGTCAAGACACGTGGAAAAAACGTACAAAACAAGAAATTGGAGACATCAAGATTTTGGACGAATTTTTTAAGAATTTTCAAATTTTCAGAAAGGAGGTTCCGTATAAGGTCAAAAACTACATACTCAGATCTTCACCAAACTTTGCAGGGATACATTGGATGTCAAGACACGTGGAAAAAACGTACAAAACAAGAGATTAAGGTCATCAAGATTTTGGACGGATTTTTTAGGAATTTTCAAATTTTCAGATGGGAGGTTCCAGATAAGGTCAAAAACTACATACTCAGATCTTCACCAAACTTTGCAGTGATACATTGGATGTCAAGACACGTGGAAAAAAAGTACAAAACAAGAGATTGGAGACATCAAGATTTTGAAGGAATTTTTTAAGAATTTTCAAATTTTCAGATAGGAGGTTCCATATAAGGTCAAAAACTACATACTCAGATCTTCACCAAACTTTGCATGGATACATTGGATGTCAAGACACGTGGAAAAAACATACAAAACGTAGGAATGGGGACATCAAGATTTTGGTCGAATTTTTTTAGAATTTTCAAATTTTCAGATAGGAGGTTCCAGATAAGGTCAAAAACTACATACTCAGATCTTCACCAAACTTTGCAGGGATACATTGGATGTCAAGACACGTGAAAAAAACGTACAAACCAAGAGATTGGAGACATCAAGATTTTGGACGAATTTTTTAAGAATTTTCAAATTTTCAGAAAGGAAGTTCCATATAAGGTCAAAAACTACATACTCAGATCTTCACCAAACTATGCAGGGATACATTGGATGTCAAGACACGTGGAAAAAACGTACAAAACAAGAGATTGGAGACATCAAGATTTTGGACGAATTTTTTAAGAATTTTCAAATTTTCAGATAGGAGGTTCCAGATAAGGTCAAAAACTACATACTCAGATCTTCACCAAACTTTGCAGGGACACATTGGATGTCAAGACACGTGGAAAAAACGTACAAAACAAGAGATTGGAGACATCAAGATTTTGGACGAATTTTTGAGGAATATTCAAATTTTCAGAAATGAGGTTCCAGATAAGGTCAAAAACTACATACTCAGATCTTCACCAAACTTTGCAGGGATACATTGGATGTCAAGACACGTGGGGAAAACATACAAACCAAGAGATTGGATACATCAAGATTTTGGACGAATTTTTTAAGAATTTTCAAATTTTCAGATAGGAGGTTCCATTTAAGGTCAAAAACTACATACTCAGATCTTCACCAAACTTTGCAGGGATATATTGGATGTCAAGACACGTGGAAAAAACGTACAAAACAAGAGATTGGAGACATCAAGATTTTGGACGAATTTTTTAAGAATTTTCAAATTTTCAGAAAGGATGTTCCAGATAAGGTCAAAAACGACATACTCAGATCTTCACCAAACTTTGCAGGGATACATTGGATGTCAAGACACGTGGAAAAAACATACAAGACATAGGATTGGGGACATCAAAATTTTGGTCGAATTTTTTAAGAATTTTCAAATTTTCAGATAGGAGGTTCCATATAAGGTCAAAAACTACATACTCAGATCTTCACCAAACTTTGCAGGGATACATTGGATGTCAAGACACGTGGAAAAAACGTACAAAACAAGAGATTGGAGACATCAAGATTTTGGACGAATTTTTTTAAGAATTTTCAAATTTTCAGATAGGAGGTTCCAGATAAGGTCAAAAACGACATACTCAGATCTTCACCAAACTTTGCAGGGATACATTGGATGTCAAGACACGTGGAAAAAACGTACAAAACTTGAGATTGGAGACATCAAGATTTTGGACGAATTTTTGAGGAATTTTCAAATTTTCAGAAATGAGGTGCCAGATAAGGTCAAAAACTACATACTCAGATCTTCACCAAACTTTGCAGGGATACATTGGATGTCAAGACACGTGGGAAAAACGTACAAAACAAGAGATTAAGGTCATCAAGATTTTGGACAGATTTTTTAGGAATTTTCAAATTTTCAGATGGGAGGTTCCAGATAAGGTCAAAAACTACATACTCAGATCTTCACCAAACTTTGCAGGGATACATTGGATGTCAAGACACGTGGAAAAAACGTACAAAACAAGAGATTGGAGACATCAAGATTTTGAAGGAATTTTTTAAGAATTTTCAAATTTTCAGATAGGAGGTTCCATATAAGGTCAAAAACTACATACTCAGATCTTCACCAAACTTTGCATGGATACATTGGATGTCAAGACACGTGGAAAAAACATACAAAACATAGGATTGGGGACATCAAGATTTTGGTCGAATTTTTTTAGAATTTTCAAATTTTCAGATAGGAGGTTCCAGATAAGGTCAAAAACTACATACTCAGATCTTCACCAAACTTTGCAGGGATACATTGGATGTCAAGACACGTGAAAAAAACGTACAAACCAAGAGATTGGAGACATCAAGATTTTGGACGAATTTTTTAAGAATTTTCAAATTTTCAGAAAGGAGGTTCCATATAAGGTCAAAAACTACATACTCAGATCTTCACCAAACTATGCAGGGATACATTGGATGTCAAGACACGTGGAAAAAACGTACAAAACAAGAGATTGGAGACATCAAGATTTTGGACGAATTTTTTAAGAATTTTCAAATTTTCAGATAGGAGGTTCCATTTAAGGTCAAAAACTACATACTCAGATCTTCACCAAAATTTGCAGGGATATATTGGATGTCAAGACACGTGGAAAAAACGTACAAAACAAGAGATTGGAGACATCAAGATTTTGGACGAATTTTTGAGGAATTTTCAAATTTTCAGAAATGAGGTTCCAGATAAGGTCAAAAACTACATACTCAGATCTTCACCAAACTTTGCAGGGATACATTGGATGTCAAGACACGTGGGGAAAACATACAAACCAAGAGATTGGAGACATCAAGATTTTGGACGAATTTTTTAAGAATTTTCAAATTTTCAGATAGGAGGTTCCATTTAAGGTCAAAAACTACATACTCAGATCTTCACCAAACTTTGCAGGGATATATTGGATGTCAAGACACGTGGAAAAAACGTACAAAACAAGAGATTGGAGACATCAAGATTTTGGACGAATTTTTTAAGAATTTTCAAATTTTTAGAAAGGATGTTCCAGATAAGGTCAAAAACGACATACTCAGATCTTCACCAAACTTTGCAGGGATACATTGGATGTCAAGACACGTGGAAAAAACATACAAGACATAGGATTGGGGACATCAAAATTTTGGTCGAATTTTTTAAGAATTTTCAAATTTTCAGATAGGAGGTTCCATATAAGGTCAAAAACTACATACTCAGATCTTCACCAAACTTTGCAGGGATACATTGGATGTCAAGACACGTGGAAAAAACGTACAAAACAAGAGATTGGAGACATCAAGATTTTGGACGAATTTTTTTAAGAATTTTCAAATTTTCAGATAGGAGGTTCCAGATAAGGTCAAAAACGACATACTCAGATCTTCACCAAACTTTGCAGGGATACATTGGATGTCAAGACACGTGGAAAAAACGTACAAAACTTGAGATTGGAGACATCAAGATTTTGGACGAATTTTTGAGGAATTTTCAAATTTTCAGAAATGAGGTGCCAGATAAGGTCAAAAACTACATACTCAGATCTTCACCAAACTTTGCAGGGATACATTGGATGTCAAGACACGTGGGAAAAACGTACAAAACAAGAGATTGGAGACATCAAGATTTTGGACGAATTTTTGAGGAATTTTCAAATTTTCAGAAATGAGGTGCCAGATAAGGTCAAAAACTACATACTCAGATCTTCACCAAACTTTGCAGGGATACATAGGATGTCAAGACACGTGGAAAAAACGTACAAAACAAGAGATTGGAGACATCAAGATTTTGGACGAATTTTTTAAGAATTTTCAAATTTTCAGATAGGAGGTTCCAGATGAGGTCAAAAACTACATACTCAGATCTTCACCAAACTTTGCAGGAATACTTTGCATGTCAAGACACGTGGAAAAAACGTACAAAACAAGAGATCGGAGACATCAAGATTTTCGACGAATTTTTTAAGAATTTTCAAATTTTCAGATAGGAGGTTCCAGATAAGGTCAAAAACGACATACTCAGATCTTCACCAAACTTTGCACGGATACATTGGATGTCAAGACACGTGGAAAAAACGTACAAAACAAGAGATTGGAGACATCAAGATTTTGGACGAATTTTTTAAGAATTTTCAAATTTTCAGAAAGGATGTTCCAGATAAGGTCAAAAACGACATACTCAGATCTTCACCAAACTTTGCAGGGATATATTGGAGGTCGAGACACGTGGAAAAAACGTACAAAACAAGAGATTGGAGACAACAAGATTTTGGACGAATTTTTTAAAAATTTTCAATTTTTCAGATAGGAGGTTCCAGATAAGGTCAAAAACTACATACTCAGATCTTCACCAAACTTTGCAGGGATACATTGGATGTCAAGACACGTGGAAAAAACATACAAAACATAGGATTGGGGATATCAAGATTTTGGTCAAATTTTTTAAGAATTTTCAAATTTTCAGATAGGAGGTTCCATATAAGGTCAAAAACTACATACTCAGATCTTCACCAAACATTGCAGGGATACATTGGATGTCAAGACACGTGGAAAAAACGTACAAAAGAAGAGATTGGAGACATCAAGATTTTCGACGAATTTTTGAAGAATTTTCAGATTTTCAGATGGGAGGTTCCAGATAAGGTCAAAAACGACATACTCAGATCTTCACCAAACTTTGCAGGGATACATTGGATGTCAAGACACGTGGAAAAAACGTACAAAACAAGAGATTGGGGTCATCAATATTTTGGACGGATTTTTTAGGAATTTTCAAATTTTCAGATTTGAGGTTCCAGATAAGGTCAAAAACTACATACTCAGATCTTCACCAAACTTTGCAGGGATACATTGGATGTCAAGACACGTGGAAAAAACGTACAAAACAGAAGATTGGAGACATCAAGATTTTGAACGAATTTTTTAAGAATTTTCAAATTTTCAGATAGGAGGTTCCATTAAGGTCAAAAACTACATACTCAGATCTTCACCAAACTTTGCAGGGATACATTGGATGTCAAGACACGTGAAAAAAACGTACAAACCAAGAGATTGGAGACATCAAGATTTTGGACGAATTTTTTAAGAATTTTCAAATTTTCAGAAAGGAGGTTCCATATAAGGTCAAAAACTACATACTCAGATCTTCACCAAACTATGCAGGGATACATTGGATGTCAAGACACGTGGAAAAAACGTACAAAACAAGAGATTGGAGACATCAAGATTTTGGACGAATTTTTTAAGAATTTTCAAATTTTCAGATAGGAGGTTCCATTTAAGGTCAAAAACTACATACTCAGATCTTCACCAAAATTTGCAGGGATATATTGGATGTCAAGACACGTGGAAAAAACGTACAAAACAAGAGATTGGAGACATCAAGATTTTGGACGAATTTTTGAGGAATTTTCAAATTTTCAGAAATGAGGTTCCAGATAAGGTCAAAAACTACATACTCAGATCTTCACCAAACTTTGCAGGGATACATTGGATGTCAAGACACGTGGGGAAAACATACAAACCAAGAGATTGGAGACATCAAGATTTTGGACGAATTTTTTAAGAATTTTCAAATTTTCAGATAGGAGGTTCCATTTAAGGTCAAAAACTACATACTCAGATCTTCACCAAACTTTGCAGGGATATATTGGATGTCAAGACACGTGGAAAAAACGTACAAAACAAGAGATTGGAGACATCAAGATTTTGGACGAATTTTTTAAGAATTTTCAAATTTTTAGAAAGGATGTTCCAGATAAGGTCAAAAACGACATACTCAGATCTTCACCAAACTTTGCAGGGATACATTGGATGTCAAGACACGTGGAAAAAACATACAAGACATAGGATTGGGGACATCAAAATTTTGGTCGAATTTTTTAAGAATTTTCAAATTTTCAGATAGGAGGTTCCATATAAGGTCAAAAACTACATACTCAGATCTTCACCAAACTTTGCAGGGATACATTGGATGTCAAGACACGTGGAAAAAACGTACAAAACAAGAGATTGGAGACATCAAGATTTTGGACGAATTTTTTTAAGAATTTTCAAATTTTCAGATAGGAGGTTCCAGATAAGGTCAAAAACGACATACTCAGATCTTCACCAAACTTTGCAGGGATACATTGGATGTCAAGACACGTGGAAAAAACGTACAAAACTTGAGATTGGAGACATCAAGATTTTGGACGAATTTTTGAGGAATTTTCAAATTTTCAGAAATGAGGTGCCAGATAAGGTCAAAAACTACATACTCAGATCTTCACCAAACTTTGCAGGGATACATTGGATGTCAAGACACGTGGGAAAAACGTACAAAACAAGAGATTGGAGACATCAAGATTTTGGACGAATTTTTGAGGAATTTTCAAATTTTCAGAAATGAGGTGCCAGATAAGGTCAAAAACTACATACTCAGATCTTCACCAAACTTTGCAGGGATACATAGGATGTCAAGACACGTGGAAAAAACGTACAAAACAAGAGATTGGAGACATCAAGATTTTGGACGAATTTTTTAAGAATTTTCAAATTTTCAGATAGGAGGTTCCAGATGAGGTCAAAAACTACATACTCAGATCTTCACCAAACTTTGCAGGAATACTTTGCATGTCAAGACACGTGGAAAAAACGTACAAAACAAGAGATCGGAGACATCAAGATTTTCGACGAATTTTTTAAGAATTTTCAAATTTTCAGATAGGAGGTTCCAGATAAGGTCAAAAACGACATACTCAGATCTTCACCAAACTTTGCACGGATACATTGGATGTCAAGACACGTGGAAAAAACGTACAAAACAAGAGATTGGAGACATCAAGATTTTGGACGAATTTTTTAAGAATTTTCAAATTTTCAGAAAGGATGTTCCAGATAAGGTCAAAAACGACATACTCAGATCTTCACCAAACTTTGCAGGGATATATTGGAGGTCGAGACACGTGGAAAAAACGTACAAAACAAGAGATTGGAGACAACAAGATTTTGGACGAATTTTTTAAAAATTTTCAATTTTTCAGATAGGAGGTTCCAGATAAGGTCAAAAACTACATACTCAGATCTTCACCAAACTTTGCAGGGATACATTGGATGTCAAGACACGTGGAAAAAACATACAAAACATAGGATTGGGGATATCAAGATTTTGGTCAAATTTTTTAAGAATTTTCAAATTTTCAGATAGGAGGTTCCATATAAGGTCAAAAACTACATACTCAGATCTTCACCAAACATTGCAGGGATACATTGGATGTCAAGACACGTGGAAAAAACGTACAAAAGAAGAGATTGGAGACATCAAGATTTTCGACGAATTTTTGAAGAATTTTCAGATTTTCAGATGGGAGGTTCCAGATAAGGTCAAAAACGACATACTCAGATCTTCACCAAACTTTGCAGGGATACATTGGATGTCAAGACACGTGGAAAAAACGTACAAAACAAGAGATTGGGGTCATCAATATTTTGGACGGATTTTTTAGGAATTTTCAAATTTTCAGATTTGAGGTTCCAGATAAGGTCAAAAACTACATACTCAGATCTTCACCAAACTTTGCAGGGATACATTGGATGTCAAGACACGTGGAAAAAACGTACAAAACAGAAGATTGGAGACATCAAGATTTTGAACGAATTTTTTAAGAATTTTCAAATTTTCAGATAGGAGGTTCCATTAAGGTCAAAAACTACATACTCAGATCTTCACCAAACTTTGCAGGGATACATTGGATGTCAAGACACGTGGAAAAAACATACAAGACCTAGGATTGGGGACATCAAGATTTTGGTCAAATTTTTTAAGAATTTTCAAATTTTCAGGTTCCAGATAAGGTCAAAAACGACATACTCAGATCTTCACCAAACTTTGCAGGGATACATTGGATGTCAAGACACGTGGAAAAAACATACAAAACATAGGATTGAGGACATCAAGATTTTGGTCAAATTTTTTAAGAATTTTCAAATTTTCAGATAGGAGGTTCCATATAAGGTCAAAAACTACATACTCAGATCTTCACCAAACATTGCAGGGATACATTGGATGTCAAGACACGTGGAAAAACGTACAAAACAAGAGATTGGAGACATCAAGATTTCGGACGAATTTTTTAAGAATTTTCAAATTTTCAGATAGGAGGTTCCAGATAAGGTCAAAAACTACATACTCAGATCTTCACCAAACTTTGCAGGGATACATTGGATGTCAAGACACGCGGGAAAAACATACAAAACATAGGATTGGGGACATCAAGATTTTGGTCAAATTTTTTAAGAATTTTCAAATTTTCAGATAGGAGGTTCCATATAAGGTCAAAAACTACATACTCAGATCTTCACCAAACTTTGCAGGGATACATTGGATGTCAAGACACATGGAAAAACGTACAAAACAAGAGATTGGAGACATCAAGATTTTGGACGAATTTTTGAGGAATTTTCAAATTCTCAGAAATGAGGTTCCAGATAAGGTCAAAAACTACATACTCAGATCTTCACCAAACTTTGCAGGGATACATTGGATGTCAAGACACGTGGGGAAAACATACAAACCAAGAGATTGGAGACATCAAGATTTTGGACGAATTTTTTAAGAATTTTCAAATTTTCAGATAGGAGGTTCCATATAAGGTCAAAAACTACATACTCAGATCTTCACCAAACTTTGCAGGGATACATTGGATGTCAAGACACGTGGAAAAAACGTACAAAACAAGAGATTGGAGACATCAAGATTTTGGACGAATTTTTTAAGAATTTTCAAATTTTCAGAAAGGATGTTCCAGATAAGGTCAAAAACGACACTCAGGTCTTCACCAAACTTTGCAGGGATACATTGGATGTCAAGACACGTGGAAAAAACATACAAAACATAGGATTGGGGACATCAAGATTTTGGTCAAATTTTTTAAGAATTTTCAAATTTTCAGATAGGAGGTTCCATATAAGGTCAAAAACTACATACTCAGATCTTCACCAAACATTGCAGGGATACATTGGATGTCAAGACACGTGGAAAAACGTACAAAACAAGAGATTGGAGACATCAAGATTTCGGACGAATTTTTTAAGAATTTTCAAATTTTCAGATGGGAGGTTCCAGATAAGGTCAAAAACGACATACTCAGATCTTCACCAAACTTTGCATGGATACATTGGATGTCAAGACACGTGGAAAAAACATACAAAACATAGAATTGTGGACATCAAGATTTTGGTCGAATTTTTTAAGAATTTTCAAATTTTCAGATAGGAGGTTCCAGATAAGGTCAAAAACTACATACTCAGATCTTCACCAAACGTTGCAGGGATACATTGGATGTCAAGACACGTGGAAAAAACGTACAAAACAAGAGATTGGAGACATCAAGATTTTGGACGAATTTTTTAAGAATTTTCAAATTTTCAGATAGGAGGTTCCAGATAAGGTCAAAAACTACATACTCAGATCTTCACCAAACTTTGCAGGGATACATTGGATGTCAAGACACGTGGAAAAAACGTACAAAACAAGAGATTGGAGACATCAAGATTTTGGACGAATTTTTGAGGAATTTTCAAATTTTCAGAAATGAGGTTCCAGATAAGGTCAAAAACTACATACTCAGATCTTCACCAAACTTTGCAGGGATACATTGGATGTCAAGACACGTGGGGAAAACATACAAACCAAGAGATTGGAGACAACAAGATTTTGGACGAATTTTTTAAGAATTTTCAAATTTTCAGATAGGAGGTTCCATTTAAGGTCAAAAACTACATACTCAGATCTTCACCAAACTTTGCAGGGATACATTGGATGTCAAGACACGTGGAAAAAACGTACAAAACAAAAGATTGGAGACATCAAGATTTTGGACGAATTTTTTAAGAATTTTCAAATTTTCAGATAGGAGGTTCCACATAAGGTCAAAAACTACATACTCAGATCTTCACCAAACATTGCAGGGATACATTGGAGGTCAAGACACGTGGAAAAAACGTACAAAACAAGAGATTGGAGACATCAAGATTTTGGACGAATTTTTTAAAAATTTTCAAATTTTCAGATAGGAGGTTCCAGATAAGGTCTAAAACTACATACTCAGATCTTCACCAAACTTTGCAGGGATACATTGGATGTCAAGACACGTAGAAAAAACATACAAAACATAGGATTGGGGATATCAAGATTTTGGTCAAATTTTTTAAGAATTTTCAAATTTTCAGATAGGAGGTTCCATATAAGGTAAAAAACTACATACTCAGATCTTCACCAAACGTTGCAGGGATACTTTGCATGTCAAGACACGTGGAAAAAACGTACAAAACAAGAGATTGGAGACATCAAGATTTTCGACAAATTTTTTAAGAATTTTCAAATTTTCAGATGGGAGGTTCCAGATAAGGTCAAAAACGACATACTCAGATCTTCACCAAACTTTGCATGGATACATTGGATGTCAAGACACGTGGAAAAACGTACAAAACAAGAAATTAGAGACATCAAGATTTTGGACGAATTTTTTAAGAATTTTCAAATTTTCAGAAAGGAGGTTCCGTATAAGGTCAAAAACTACATACTCAGATCTTCACCAAACTTTGCAGGGATACATTGGATGTCAAGACACGTGGAAAAAACGTACAAAACAAGAGATTGGAGACATCAAGATTTTGAACGAATTTTTTAAGAATTTTCAAATTTTCAGATAGGAGGTTCCATATAAGGTCAAAAAATACATACTCAGATCTTCACCAAACATTGCAAGGATACATTGGATGTCAAGACACGTGGAAAAAATGTACAAAACAAGAGATTGGAGACATCAAGATTTTCGACGGATTTTTTAAGAATTTTCAAATTTTCAGATAGGAGGTTCCATATAAGGTCAAAAACTACATACTCAGATCTTCACCAAACTTAGCAGGGATACATTGGATGTCAAGACACGTGGAAAAAACATACAAGACATAGGATTGGGGACATCAAGATTTGGTCAAATTTTTTAAGAATTTTCAAATTTTCAGATAGGAGGTTCCATATAAGGTCAAAAACTACATCCTCAGATCCTCACCAAACATTGCAGGGATACATTGTATGTCAAGACACGTGGAAAAAATGTACAAAACAAGAGATTGGAGACATCAAGATTTTCGACGGATTTTTTAAGAATTTTTAAATTTTCAGATGGGAGGTTCCAGATAAGGTCAAAAACGACATACTCAGATCTTCACCAAACTTTGCAGGGATACATTGGATGTCAAGACACGTGGAAAAAACATACAAAACATTGGATTGGGGACATCAAGATTTTGGTCGAATTTTTTAAGAATTTTCAAATTTTCAGATAGGAGGTTACATATAAGGTCAAAAACTACATACTCAGATCTTCACCGAACTTTGCAGGGATACATTGGATGTCAAGACACGTGGAAAAAACGTACAAAACAAGAGATTGGAGACATCAAGATTTTGGACGAATTTTTTAAGAATTTTCAAATTTTCAGATAGGAGGTTCCAGATAAGGTCAAAAACGACATACTCAGATCTTCACCAAACTTTGCAGGGATACATTGGATGTCAAGACACGTGGAAAATCGTACAAAACAAGAGATTGGAGACATCAAGATTTTGGACGAATTTTTGAGGAATTTTCAAATTTTCAGAAATGAGGTGCCAGATAAGGTCAAAAACTACATACTCAGATCTTCACCAAACTTTGCAGGGATACATTGGATGTCAAGACACGTGGGAAAAACGTACAAAACAAGAGATTGGAGACATCAAGATTTTGGACGAATTTTTGAGGAATTTTCAAATTTTCAGAAATGAGGTGCCAGATAAGGTCAAAAACTACATACTCAGATCTTCACCAAACTTTGCAGGGATACATTGGATGTCAAGACACGTGGAAAAAAGGTACAAAACAAGAGATTGGAGACATCAAGATTTTGGACGAATTTTTTAAGAATTTTCAAATTTTCAGATAGGAGGTTCCAGATGAGGTCAAAAACTACATACTCAGATCTTCACCAAACTTTGCAGGAACACTTCGCATGTCAAGACACGTGGAAAAAACGTACAAAACAAGAGATCGGAGACATCAAGATTTTGGACGAATTTTTTAAGAATTTTCAAATTTTCAGATAGGAGGTTCCAGATAAGGTCAAAAACGACATACTCAGATCTTCACCAAACTTTGCAGGGATACATTGGATGTCAAGACACGTGGAAAGAACGTACAAAACAAGAGATTGGAGACATCAAGATTTTGGACGAATTTTTTAAGAATTTTCAAATTTTCAGAAAGGATGTTCCAGATAAGGTCAAAAACGACATACTCAGATCTTCACCAAACTTTGCAGGGATACATTGGAGGTCGAGAAACGTGGAAAAAACGTACAAAACAAGAGATTGGAGACAACAAGATTTTGGACGAATTATTTAAAAATTTTCAATTTTTCAGATAGGAGGTTCCAGATAAGGTCAAAAACTACATACTCAGATCTTCACCAAACTTTGCAGGGATACATTGGATGTCAAGACACGTGGAAAAAACATACAAAACATAGGATTGGGGATATCAAGATTTTGGTCAAATTTCTTAAGAATTTTCCAATTTTCAGATAGGAGGTTCCATATAAGGTCAAAAACTACATACTCAGATCTTCACCAAACATTGCAGGGATACATTGGATGTCAAGACACGTGGAAAAAACGAACAAAACAAGAGATTGGAGACATCAAGATTTTCGACGAATTTTTGAAGAATTTTCAAATTTTCAGATGGGAGGTTCCAGATAAGGTCAAAAACGACATACTCAGATTTTCACCAAACTTTGCAGGGATACATTGGATGTCAAGACACGTGGAAAAAACGTACAAAACAAGAGATTGGGGTCATCAATATTTTGGACGGATTTTTTAGGAATTTTCAAATTTTCAGATGGGAGGTTCCAGATAAGGTCAAAAACTACATACTCAGATCTTCACCAAACTTTGCAGGGATACATTGGATGTCAAGACACGTGGAAAAAACGTACAAAACAGAAGATTGGAGACATCAAGATTTTGAACGAATTTTTTAAGAATTTTCAAATTTTCAGATAGGAGGTTCCATTAAGGTCAAAAACTACATACTCAGATCTTCACCAAACTTTGCATGGATACATTGGATGTCAAGACACGTGGAAAAAACATACAAAACATAAGATTCGGTACATCAAGATTTTGGTCGAATTTTTTAAGAATTTTCAAATTTTCAGATAGGAGGTTCCATATAAGGTAAAAAACTACATACTCAGATCTTCACCGAACTTTGCAGGGATACATTGTGTGTCAAGACACGTGGAAAAAACATACAAAACATAGGATTGGGGACATCAAGATTTTGGTCAAATTTTTTAAGAATTTTCAAATTTTCAGATAGGAGGTTCCATATAAGGTCAAAAACTACATACTCAGATCTTCACCAAACATTGCAGGGATACATTGGATGTCAAGACACGTGGAAAAAACGTACAAAACAAGAGATTGGAGACATCAAGATTTTGGTGGAATTTTTGAAGAATTTTCAAATTTTCAGATAGGAGGTTCCAAATAATGTCAAAAACTACATACTCAGATCTTCACCAAACGTTGCAGGGATACTTTGCATGTCAAGACACGTGGAAAAAACGTACAAAACAAGAGATTGGAGACATCAAGATTTTCGACGAATTTTTTAAGAAATTTCAAATTTTCAGATGGGAGGTTCCAGATAAGGTCAAAAACGACATACTCAGATCTTCACCAAACTTTGCAGGAATACATTGGATGTCAAGACACGTGGAAAAAACATACAAAACATAAGATTCGGTACATCAAGATTTTGGTCGAATTTTTTAAGAATTTTCAAATTTTCAGATAGGAGGTTCCATATAAGGTAAAAAACTACATACTCAGATCTTCACCGAACTTTGCAGGGATACATTGGATGTCAAGACACGTGGGAAAAACATACAAAACATAGGATTGGGGACATCAAGATTTTGGTCAAATTTTTTAAGAATTTTCAAATTTTCAGATAGGAGGTTCCATATAAGGTCAAAAACTACATACTCAGATCTTCACCAAACATTGCAGGGATACATTGGATGTCAAGACACGTGGAAAAACGTACAAAACAAGAGATTGGAGACATCAAGATTTCGGACGAATTTTTTAAGAATTTTCAAATTTTCAGATGGGAGGTTCCAGATAAGGTCAAAAACGACATACTCAGATCTTCACCAAACTTTGCATGGATACATTGGATGTCAAGACACGTGGAACAAAAACATACAAAACATAGAATTGTGGACATCAAGATTTTGGTCGAATTTTTTAAGAATTTTCAAATTTTCAGATAGGAGGTTCCAGATAAGGTCAAAAACTACATACTCAGATCTTCACCAAACGTTGCAGGGATACATTGGATGTCAAGACACGTGGAAAAAACGTACAAAACAAGAGATTGGAGACATCAAGATTTTGGACGAATTTTTTAAGAATTTTCAAATTTTCAGATAGGAGGTTCCAGATAAGGTCAAAAACTACATACTCAGATCTTCACCAAACTTTGCAGGGATACATTGGATGTCAAGACACGTGGAAAAAACGTACAAAACAAGAGATTGGAGACATCAAGATTTTGGACGAATTTTTGAGGAATTTTCAAATTTTCAGAAATGAGGTTCCAGATAAGGTCAAAAACTACATACTCAGATCTTCACCAAACTTTGCAGGGATACATTGGATGTCAAGACACGTGGGGAAAACATACAAACCAAGAGATTGGAGACAACAAGATTTTGGACGAATTTTTTAAGAATTTTCAAATTTTCAGATAGGAGGTTCCATTTAAGGTCAAAAACAACATACTCAGATCTTCACCAAACTTTGCAGGGATACATTGGATGTCAAGACACGTGGAAAAAACGTACAAAACAAAAGATTGGAGACATCAAGATTTTGGACGAATTTTTTAAGAATTTTCAAATTTTCAGATAGGAGGTTCCATATAAGGTCAAAAACTACATACTCAGATCTTCACCAAACATTGCAGGGATACATTGGAGGTCAAGACACGTGGAAAAAACGTACAAAACAAGAGATTGGAGACATCAAGATTTTGGACGAATTTTTTAAAAATTTTCAAATTTTCAGATAGGAGGTTCCAGATAAGGTCTAAAACTACATACTCAGATCTTCACCAAACTTTTCAGGGATACATTGGATGTCAAGACACGTAGAAAAAACATACAAAACATAGGATTGGGGATATCAAGATTTTGGTCAAATTTTTTAAGAATTTTCAAATTTTCAGATAGGAGGTTCCATATAAGGTAAAAAACTACATACTCAGATCTTCACCAAACGTTGCAGGGATACTTTGCATGTCAAGACACGTGGAAAAAACGTACAAAACAAGAGATTGGAGACATCAAGATTTTCGACAAATTTTTTAAGAATTTTCAAATTTTCAGATGGGAGGTTCCAGATAAGGTCAAAAACGACATACTCAGATCTTCACCAAACTTTGCATGGATACATTGGATGTCAAGACACGTGGAAAAACGTACAAAACAAGAAATTAGAGACATCAAGATTTTGGACGAATTTTTTAAGAATTTTCAAATTTTCAGAAAGGAGGTTCCGTATAAGGTCAAAAACTACATACTCAGATCTTCACCAAACTTTGCAGGGATACATTGGATGTCAAGACACGTGGAAAAAACGTACAAAACAAGAGATTGGAGACATCAAGATTTTGAACGAATTTTTTAAGAATTTTCAAATTTTCAGATAGGAGGTTCCATATAAGGTCAAAAAATACATACTCAGATCTTCACCAAACATTGCAAGGATACATTGGATGTCAAGACACGTGGAAAAAATGTACAAAACAAGAGATTGGAGACATCAAGATTTTCGACGGATTTTTTAAGAATTTTCAAATTTTCAGATAGGAGGTTCCATATAAGGTCAAAAACTACATACTCAGATCTTCACCAAACTTAGCAGGGATACATTGGATGTCAAGACACGTGGAAAAAACATACAAGACATAGGATTGGGGACATCAAGATTTGGTCAAATTTTTTAAGAATTTTCAAATTTTCAGATAGGAGGTTCCATATAAGGTCAAAAACTACATCCTCAGATCTTCACCAAACATTGCAGGGATACATTGTATGTCAAGACACGTGGAAAAAATGTACAAAACAAGAGATTGGAGACATCAAGATTTTCGACGGATTTTTTAAGAATTTTTAAATTTTCAGATGGGAGGTTCCAGATAAGGTCAAAAACGACATACTCAGATCTTCACCAAACTTTGCAGGGATACATTGGATGTCAAGACACGTGGAAAAAACATACAAAACATTGGATTGGGGACATCAAGATTTTGGTCGAATTTTTTAAGAATTTTCAAATTTTCAGATAGGAGGTTACATATAAGGTCAAAAACTACATACTCAGATCTTCACCGAACTTTGCAGGGATACATTGGATGTCAAGACACGTGGAAAAAACGTACAAAACAAGAGATTGGAGACATCAAGATTTTGGACGAATTTTTTAAGAATTTTCAAATTTTCAGATAGGAGGTTCCAGATAAGGTCAAAAACGACATACTCAGATCTTCACCAAACTTTGCAGGGATACATTGGATGTCAAGACACGTGGAAAATCGTACAAAACAAGAGATTGGAGACATCAAGATTTTGGACGAATTTTTGAGGAATTTTCAAATTTTCAGAAATGAGGTGCCAGATAAGGTCAAAAACTACATACTCAGATCTTCACCAAACTTTGCAGGGATACATTGGATGTCAAGACACGTGGGAAAAACGTACAAAACAAGAGATTGGAGACATCAAGATTTTGGACGAATTTTTGAGGAATTTTCAAATTTTCAGAAATGAGGTGCCAGATAAGGTCAAAAACTACATACTCAGATCTTCACCAAACTTTGCAGGGATACATTGGATGTCAAGACACGTGGAAAAAAGGTACAAAACAAGAGATTGGAGACATCAAGATTTTGGACGAATTTTTTAAGAATTTTCAAATTTTCAGATAGGAGGTTCCAGATGAGGTCAAAAACTACATACTCAGATCTTCACCAAACTTTGCAGGAACACTTCGCATGTCAAGACACGTGGAAAAAACGTACAAAACAAGAGATCGGAGACATCAAGATTTTGGACGAATTTTTTAAGAATTTTCAAATTTTCAGATAGGAGGTTCCAGATAAGGTCAAAAACGACATACTCAGATCTTCACCAAACTTTGCAGGGATACATTGGATGTCAAGACACGTGGAAAGAACGTACAAAACAAGAGATTGGAGACATCAAGATTTTGGACGAATTTTTTAAGAATTTTCAAATTTTCAGAAAGGATGTTCCAGATAAGGTCAAAAACGACATACTCAGATCTTCACCAAACTTTGCAGGGATACATTGGAGGTCGAGAAACGTGGAAAAAACGTACAAAACAAGAGATTGGAGACAACAAGATTTTGGACGAATTATTTAAAAATTTTCAATTTTTCAGATAGGAGGTTCCAGATAAGGTCAAAAACTACATACTCAGATCTTCACCAAACTTTGCAGGGATACATTGGATGTCAAGACACGTGGAAAAAACATACAAAACATAGGATTGGGGATATCAAGATTTTGGTCAAATTTCTTAAGAATTTTCCAATTTTCAGATAGGAGGTTCCATATAAGGTCAAAAACTACATACTCAGATCTTCACCAAACATTGCAGGGATACATTGGATGTCAAGACACGTGGAAAAAACGAACAAAACAAGAGATTGGAGACATCAAGATTTTCGACGAATTTTTGAAGAATTTTCAAATTTTCAGATGGGAGGTTCCAGATAAGGTCAAAAACGACATACTCAGATTTTCACCAAACTTTGCAGGGATACATTGGATGTCAAGACACGTGGAAAAAACGTACAAAACAAGAGATTGGGGTCATCAATATTTTGGACGGATTTTTTAGGAATTTTCAAATTTTCAGATGGGAGGTTCCAGATAAGGTCAAAAACTACATACTCAGATCTTCACCAAACTTTGCAGGGATACATTGGATGTCAAGACACGTGGAAAAAACGTACAAAACAGAAGATTGGAGACATCAAGATTTTGAACGAATTTTTTAAGAATTTTCAAATTTTCAGATAGGAGGTTCCATTAAGGTCAAAAACTACATACTCAGATCTTCACCAAACTTTGCATGGATACATTGGATGTCAAGACACGTGGAAAAAACATACAAAACATAAGATTCGGTACATCAAGATTTTGGTCGAATTTTTTAAGAATTTTCAAATTTTCAGATAGGAGGTTCCATATAAGGTAAAAAACTACATACTCAGATCTTCACCGAACTTTGCAGGGATACATTGGGTGTCAAGACACGTGGAAAAAACATACAAAACATAGGATTGGGGACATCAAGATTTTGGTCAAATTTTTTAAGAATTTTCAAATTTTCAGATAGGAGGTTCCATATAAGGTCAAAAACTACATACTCAGATCTTCACCAAACATTGCAGGGATACATTGGATGTCAAGACACGTGGAAAAAACGTACAAAACAAGAGATTGGAGACATCAAGATTTTGGTGGAATTTTTGAAGAATTTTCAAATTTTCAGATAGGAGGTTCCAAATAATGTCAAAAACTACATACTCAGATCTTCACCAAACGTTGCAGGGATACTTTGCATGTCAAGACACGTGGAAAAAACGTACAAAACAAGAGATTGGAGACATCAAGATTTTCGACGAATTTTTTAAGAAATTTCAAATTTTCAGATGGGAGGTTCCAGATAAGGTCAAAAACGACATACTCAGATCTTCACCAAACTTTGCAGGAATACATTGGATGTCAAGACACGTGGAAAAAACATACAAAACATAAGATTCGGTACATCAAGATTTTGGTCGAATTTTTTAAGAATTTTCAAATTTTCAGATAGGAGGTTCCATATAAGGTAAAAAACTACATACTCAGATCTTCACCGAACTTTGCAGGGATACATTGGATGTCAAGACACGTGGAAAAAACATACAAAACATAGGATTGGGGACATCAAGATTTTGGTCAAATTTTTTAAGAATTTTCAAATTTTCAGATAGGAGGTTCCATATAAGGTCAAAAACTACATACTCAGATCTTCACCAAACATTGCAGGGATACATTGGATGTCAAGACACGTGGAAAAAACGTACAAAACAAGAGATTGGAGACATCAAGATTTTGGACGAATTTTTGAAGAATTTTCAAATTTTCAGATAGGAGGTTCCAAATAAGGTCAAAAACTACATACTCAGATCTTCACCAAACGTTGCAGGGATACTTTGCATGTCAAGACACGTGGAAAAAACGTACAAAACAAGAGATTGGAGACATCAAGATTTTCGACGAATTTTTTAAGAATTTTCAAATTTTCAGATGGGAGGTTCCAGATAAGGTCAAAAACGACATACTCAGATCTTCACCAAACTTTGCATGGATACATTGGATGTCAAGACACGTGGAAAAAACGTACAAAACAAGAAATTGGAGACATCAAGATTTTGGACGAATTTTTTAAGAATTTTCAAAAATTCAGAAAGGAGGTTCCGTATAAGGTCAAAAACTACATACTCAGATCTTCACCAAAATTGCAGGGATACATTGGATGTCAAGACACGTGGAAAAAACGTACAAAACAAGATATTGGGGTCATCAAGATTTTGGACGGATTTTTTAGGAATTTTCAAATTTTCAGATGGGAGGTTCCAGATAAAGTCAAAAACTACATACTCAGATCTTCACCAAACTTTGCAGTGATACATTGGATGTCAAGACACGTGGAAAAAACGTACAAAACAAGAGATTGGAGACATCAAGATTTTGAACGAATTTTTTAAGAATTTTCAAATTTTCAGATAGGAGGTTCCATATAAGGTCAAAAACTACATACTCAGATCTTCACCAAACTTTGCATGGATACATTGGATGTCAAGACACGTGGAAAAAACATACAAAACATAGGATTGGGGACATCAAGATTTTGGTCGAATTTTTTTGAATTTTCAAATTTTCAGATAGGAGGTTCCAGATAAGGTCAAAAACTACATACTCAGATCTTCACCAAACTTTGCAGGGATACATTGGATGTCAAGACACGTGAAAAAAACGTACAAACCAAGAGATTGGAGACATCAAGATTTTGGACGAATTTTTTAAGAATTTTCAAATTTTCAGAAAGGAGGTTCCATATAAGGTCAAAAACTACATACTCAGATCTTCACCAAACTTTGCAGGGATACATTGGATGTCAAGACACGTAGAAAAAACATACAAAACATAGGATTGGGGATATCAAGATTTTGGTCAAATTTTTTAAGAATTTTCAAATTTTCAGATAGGAGGTTCCATATAAGGTAAAAAAACTACATACTCAGATCTTCACCAAACGTTGCAGGGATACTTTGCATGTCAAGACACGTGGAAAAAACGTACAAAACAAGAGATTGGAGACATCAAGATTTTCGACAAATTTTTTAAGAATTTTCAAATTTTCAGATGGGAGGTTCCAGATAAGGTCAAAAACGACATACTCAGATCTTCACCAAACTTTGCAGGGATACATTGGATGTCAAGACACGTGGAAAAAACGTACAAAACAAGAGATTGGAGACATCAAGATTTTGAACGAATTTTTTAAGAATTTTCAAATTTTCAGATAGGAGGTTCCATATAAGGTCAAAAAATACATACTCAGATCTTCACCAAACATTGCAAGGATACATTGGATGTCAAGACACGTGGAAAAAATGTACAAAACAAGAGATTGGAGACATCAAGATTTTCGACGGATTTTTTAAGAATTTTCAAATTTTCAGATAGGAGGTTCCATATAAGGTCAAAAACTACATACTCAGATCTTCACCAAACTTAGCAGGGATACATTGGATGTCAAGACACGTGGAAAAAACATACAAGACATAGGATTGGGGACATCAAGATTTGGTCAAATTTTTTAAGAATTTTCAAATTTTCAGATAGGAGGTTCCATATAAGGTCAAAAACTACATCCTCAGATCTTCACCAAACATTGCAGGGATACATTGTATGTCAAGACACGTGGAAAAAATGTACAAAACAAGAGATTGGAGACATCAAGATTTTCGACGGATTTTTTAAGAATTTTTAAATTTTCAGATGGGAGGTTCCAGATAAGGTCAAAAACGACATACTCAGATCTTCACCAAACTTTGCAGGGATACATTGGATGTCAAGACACGTGGAAAAAACATACAAAACATTGGATTGGGGACATCAAGATTTTGGTCGAATTTTTTAAGAATTTTCAAATTTTCAGATAGGAGGTTACATATAAGGTCAAAAACTACATACTCAGATCTTCACCGAACTTTGCAGGGATACATTGGATGTCAAGACACGTGGAAAAAACGTACAAAACAAGAGATTGGAGACATCAAGATTTTGGACGAATTTTTTAAGAATTTTCAAATTTTCAGATAGGAGGTTCCAGATAAGGTCAAAAACGACATACTCAGATCTTCACCAAACTTTGCAGGGATACATTGGATGTCAAGACACGTGGAAAATCGTACAAAACAAGAGATTGGAGACATCAAGATTTTGGACGAATTTTTGAGGAATTTTCAAATTTTCAGAAATGAGGTGCCAGATAAGGTCAAAAACTACATACTCAGATCTTCACCAAACTTTGCAGGGATACATTGGATGTCAAGACACGTGGGAAAAACGTACAAAACAAGAGATTGGAGACATCAAGATTTTGGACGAATTTTTGAGGAATTTTCAAATTTTCAGAAATGAGGTGCCAGATAAGGTCAAAAACTACATACTCAGATCTTCACCAAACTTTGCAGGGATACATTGGATGTCAAGACACGTGGAAAAAACGTACAAAACAAGAGATTGGAGACATCAAGATTTTGGACTAATTTTTTAAGAATTTTCAAATTTTCAGATAGGAGGTTCCAGATGAGGTCAAAAACTACATACTCAGATCTTCACCAAACTTTGCAGGAACACTTCGCATGTCAAGACACGTGGAAAAAACGTACAAAACAAGAGATCGGAGACTTCAAGATTTTGGACGAATTTTTTAAGAATTTTCAAATTTTCAGATAGGAGGTTCCAGATAAGGTCAAAAACGACATACTCAGATCTTCACCAAACTTTGCAGGGATACATTGGATGTCAAGACACGTGGAAAGAACGTACAAAACAAGAGATTGGAGACATCAAGATTTTGGACGAATTTTTTAAGAATTTTCAAATTTTCAGAAAGGATGTTCCAGATAAGGTCAAAAACGACATACTCAGATCTTCACCAAACTTTGCAGGGATACATTGGAGGTCGAGAAACGTGGAAAAAACGTACAAAACAAGAGATTGGAGACAACAAGATTTTGGACGAATTATTTAAAAATTTTCAATTTTTCAGATAGGAGGTTCCAGATAAGGTCAAAAACTACATACTCAGATCTTCACCAAACTTTGCAGGGATACATTGGATGTCAAGACACGTGGAAAAAACATACAAAACATAGGATTGGGGATATCAAGATTTTGGTCAAATTTCTTAAGAATTTTCCAATTTTCAGATAGGAGGTTCCATATAAGGTCAAAAACTACATACTCAGATCTTCACCAAACATTGCAGGGATACATTGGATGTCAAGACACGTGGAAAAAACGAACAAAACAAGAGATTGGAGACATCAAGATTTTCGACGAATTTTTGAAGAATTTTCAAATTTTCAGATGGGAGGTTCCAGATAAGGTCAAAAACGACATACTCAGATTTTCACCAAACTTTGCAGGGATACATTGGATGTCAAGACACGTGGAAAAAACGTACAAAACAAGAGATTGGGGTCATCAATATTTTGGACGGATTTTTTAGGAATTTTCAAATTTTCAGATGGGAGGTTCCAGATAAGGTCAAAAACTACATACTCAGATCTTCACCAAACTTTGCAGGGATACATTGGATGTCAAGACACGTGGAAAAAACGTACAAAACAGAAGATTGGAGACATCAAGATTTTGAACGAATTTTTTAAGAATTTTCAAATTTTCAGATAGGAGGTTCCATTAAGGTCAAAAACTACATACTCAGATCTTCACCAAACTTTGCATGGATACATTGGATGTCAAGACACGTGGAAAAAACATACAAAACATAAGATTCGGTACATCAAGATTTTGGTCGAATTTTTTAAGAATTTTCAAATTTTCAGATAGGAGGTTCCATATAAGGTAAAAAACTACATACTCAGATCTTCACCGAACTTTGCAGGGATACATTGGGTGTCAAGACACGTGGAAAAAACATACAAAACATAGGATTGGGGACATCAAGATTTTGGTCAAATTTTTTAAGAATTTTCAAATTTTCAGATAGGAGGTTCCATATAAGGTCAAAAACTACATACTCAGATCTTCACCAAACATTGCAGGGATACATTGGATGTCAAGACACGTGGAAAAAACGTACAAAACAAGAGATTGGAGACATCAAGATTTTGGTGGAATTTTTGAAGAATTTTCAAATTTTCAGATAGGAGGTTCCAAATAATGTCAAAAACTACATACTCAGATCTTCACCAAACGTTGCAGGGATACTTTGCATGTCAAGACACGTGGAAAAAACGTACAAAACAAGAGATTGGAGACATCAAGATTTTCGACGAATTTTTTAAGAAATTTCAAATTTTCAGATGGGAGGTTCCAGATAAGGTCAAAAACGACATACTCAGATCTTCACCAAACTTTGCAGGAATACATTGGATGTCAAGACACGTGGAAAAAACATACAAAACATAAGATTCGGTACATCAAGATTTTGGTCGAATTTTTTAAGAATTTTCAAATTTTCAGATAGGATATTCCATATAAGGTAAAAAACTACATACTCAGATCTTCACCGAACTTTGCAGGGATACATTGGATGTCAAGACACGTGGAAAAAACATACAAAACATAGGATTGGGGACATCAAGATTTTGGTCAAATTTTTTAAGAATTTTCAAATTTTCAGATAGGAGGTTCCATATAAGGTCAAAAACTACATACTCAGATCTTCACCAAACATTGCAGGGATACATTGGATGTCAAGACACGTGGAAAAAACGTACAAAACAAGAGATTGGAGACATCAAGATTTTGGACGAATTTTTGAAGAATTTTCAAATTTTCAGATAGGAGGTTCCAAATAAGGTCAAAAACTACATACTCAGATCTTCACCAAACGTTGCAGGGATACTTTGCATGTCAAGACACGTGGAAAAAACGTACAAAACAAGAGATTGGAGACATCAAGATTTTCGACGAATTTTTTAAGAATTTTCAAATTTTCAGATGGGAGGTTCGAGATAAGGTCAAAAACGACATACTCAGATCTTCACCAAACTTTGCATGGATACATTGGATGTCAAGACACGTGGAAAAAACGTACAAAACAAGAAATTGGAGACATCAAGATTTTGGACGAATTTTTTAAGAATTTTCAAAAATTCAGAAAGGAGGTTCCGTATAAGGTCAAAAACTACATACTCAGATCTTCACCAAAATTGCAGGGATACATTGGATGTCAAGACACGTGGAAAAAACGTACAAAACAAGATATTGGGGTCATCAAGATTTTGGACGGATTTTTTAGGAATTTTCAAATTTTCAGATGGGAGGTTCCAGATAAAGTCAAAAACTACATACTCAGATCTTCACCAAACTTTGCAGTGATACATTGGATGTCAAGACACGTGGAAAAAACGTACAAAACAAGAGATTGGAGACATCAAGATTTTGAACGAATTTTTTAAGAATTTTCAAATTTTCAGATAGGAGGTTCCATATAAGGTCAAAAACTACATACTCAGATCTTCACCAAACTTTGCATGGATACATTGGATGTCAAGACACGTGGAAAAAACATACAAAACATAGGATTGGGGACATCAAGATTTTGGTCGAATTTTTTTGAATTTTCAAATTTTCAGATAGGAGGTTCCAGATAAGGTCAAAAACTACATACTCAGATCTTCACCAAACTTTGCAGGGATACATTGGATGTCAAGACACGTGAAAAAAACGTACAAACCAAGAGATTGGAGACATCAAGATTTTGGACGAATTTTTTAAGAATTTTCAAATTTTCAGAAAGGAGGTTCCATATAAGGTCAAAAACTACATACTCAGATCTTCACCAAACTATGCAGGGATACATTGGATGTCAAGACACGTGGAAAAAACGTACAAAACAAGAGATTGGAGACATCAAGATTTTGGACGAATTTTTTAAGAATTTTCAAATTTTCAGATAGGAGGTTCCAGATAAGGTCAAAAACTACATACTCAGATCTTCACCAAACTTTGCAGGGACACATTGGATGTCAAGACACGTGGAAAAAACGTACAAAACAAGAGATTGGAGACATCAAGATTTTGGACGAATTTTTGAGGAATTTTCAAATTTTCAGAAATGAGGTTCCAGATAAGGTCAAAAACTACATACTCAGATCTTCACCAAACTTTGCAGGGATACATTGGATGTCAAGACACGTGGGGAAAACATACAAACCAAGAGATTGGATACATCAAGATTTTGGACGAATTTTTGAGGAATTTTCAAATTTTCAGAAATGAGGTGCCAGATAAGGTCAAAAACTACATACTCAGATCTTCACCAAACTTTGCAGGGATACATTGGATGTCAAGACACGTGGAAATAACGTACAAAACAAGAGATTGGAGACATCAAGATTTTGGACGAATTTTTTAAGAATTTTCAAATTTTCAGATAGGAGGTTCCAGATGAGGTCAAAAACTACATACTCAGATCTTCACCAAACTTTGCAGGAACACTTCGCATGTCAAGACACGTGGAAAAAACGTACAAAACAAGAGATCGGAGACATCAAGATTTTGGACGAATTTTTTAAGAATTTTCAAATTTTCAGATAGGAGGTTCCAGATAAGGTCAAAAACGACATACTCAGATCTTCACCAAACTTTGCAGGGATACATTGGATGTCAAGACACGTGGAAAGAACGTACAAAACAAGAGATTGGAGACATCAAGATTTTGGACGAATTTTTTAAGAATTTTCAAATTTTCAGAAAGGATGTTCCAGATAAGGTCAAAAACGACATACTCAGATCTTCACCAAACTTTGCAGGGATACATTGGAGGTCGAGAAACGTGGAAAAAACGTACAAAACAAGAGATTGGAGACAACAAGATTTTGGACGAATTATTTAAAAATTTTCAATTTTTCAGATAGGAGGTTCCAGATAAGGTCAAAAACTACATACTCAGATCTTCACCAAACTTTGCAGGGATACATTGGATGTCAAGACACGTGGAAAAAACATACAAAACATAGGATTGGGGATATCAAGATTTTGGTCAAATTTCTTAAGAATTTTCCAATTTTCAGATAGGAGGTTCCATATAAGGTCAAAAACTACATACTCAGATCTTCACCAAACATTGCAGGGATACATTGGATGTCAAGACACGTGGAAAAAACGAACAAAACAAGAGATTGGAGACATCAAGATTTTCGACGAATTTTTGAAGAATTTTCAAATTTTCAGATGGGAGGTTCCAGATAAGGTCAAAAACGACATACTCAGATTTTCACCAAACTTTGCAGGGATACATTGGATGTCAAGACACGTGGAAAAAACGTACAAAACAAGAGATTGGGGTCATCAATATTTTGGACGGGTTTTTTAGGAATTTTCAAATTTTCAGATGGGAGGTTCCAGATAAGGTCAAAAACTACATACTCAGATCTTCACCAAACTTTGCAGGGATACATTGGATGTCAAGACACGTGGAAAAAACGTACAAAACAGAAGATTGGAGACATCAAGATTTTGAACGAATTTTTTAAGAATTTTCAAATTTTCAGATAGGAGGTTCCATTAAGGTCAAAAACTACATACTCAGATCTTCACCAAACTTTGCATGGATACATTGGATGTCAAGACACGTGGAAAAAACATACAAAACATAAGATTCGGTACATCAAGATTTTGGTCGAATTTTTTAAGAATTTTCAAATTTTCAGATAGGAGGTTCCATATAAGGTAAAAAACTACATACTCAGATCTTCACCGAACTTTGCAGGGATACATTGGGTGTCAAGACACGTGGAAAAAACATACAAAACATAGGATTGGGGACATCAAGATTTTGGTCAAATTTTTTAAGAATTTTCAAATTTTCAGATAGGAGGTTCCATATAAGGTCAAAAACTACATACTCAGATCTTCACCAAACATTGCAGGGATACATTGGATGTCAAGACACGTGGAAAAAACGTACAAAACAAGAGATTGGAGACATCAAGATTTTGGTGGAATTTTTGAAGAATTTTCAAATTTTCAGATAGGAGGTTCCAAATAATGTCAAAAACTACATACTCAGATCTTCACCAAACGTTGCAGGGATACTTTGCATGTCAAGACACGTGGAAAAAACGTACAAAACAAGAGATTGGAGACATCAAGATTTTCGACGAATTTTTTAAGAAATTTCAAATTTTCAGATGGGAGGTTCCAGATAAGGTCAAAAACGACATACTCAGATCTTCACCAAACTTTGCAGGAATACATTGGATGTCAAGACACGTGGAAAAAACATACAAAACATAAGATTCGGTACATCAAGATTTTGGTCGAATTTTTTAAGAATTTTCAAATTTTCAGATAGGATATTCCATATAAGGTAAAAAACTACATACTCAGATCTTCACCGAACTTTGCAGGGATACATTGGATGTCAAGACACGTGGAAAAAACATACAAAACATAGGATTGGGGACATCAAGATTTTGGTCAAATTTTTTAAGAATTTTCAAATTTTCAGATAGGAGGTTCCATATAAGGTCAAAAACTACATACTCAGATCTTCACCAAACATTGCAGGGATACATTGGATGTCAAGACACGTGGAAAAAACGTACAAAACAAGAGATTGGAGACATCAAGATTTTGGACGAATTTTTGAAGAATTTTCAAATTTTCAGATAGGAGGTTCCAAATAAGGTCAAAAACTACATACTCAGATCTTCACCAAACGTTGCAGGGATACTTTGCATGTCAAGACACGTGGAAAAAACGTACAAAACAAGAGATTGGAGACATCAAGATTTTCGACGAATTTTTTAAGAATTTTCAAATTTTCAGATGGGAGGTTCGAGATAAGGTCAAAAACGACATACTCAGATCTTCACCAAACTTTGCATGGATACATTGGATGTCAAGACACGTGGAAAAAACGTACAAAACAAGAAATTGGAGACATCAAGATTTTGGACGAATTTTTTAAGAATTTTCAAAAATTCAGAAAGGAGGTTCCGTATAAGGTCAAAAACTACATACTCAGATCTTCACCAAAATTGCAGGGATACATTGGATGTCAAGACACGTGGAAAAAACGTACAAAACAAGATATTGGGGTCATCAAGATTTTGGACGGATTTTTTAGGAATTTTCAAATTTTCAGATGGGAGGTTCCAGATAAAGTCAAAAACTACATACTCAGATCTTCACCAAACTTTGCAGTGATACAGTGGATGTCAAGACACGTGGAAAAAACGTACAAAACAAGAGATTGGAGACATCAAGATTTTGAACGAATTTTTTAAGAATTTTCAAATTTTCAGATAGGAGGTTCCATATAAGGTCAAAAACTACATACTCAGATCTTCACCAAACTTTGCATGGATACATTGGATGTCAAGACACGTGGAAAAAACATACAAAACATAGGATTGGGGACATCAAGATTTTGGTCGAATTTTTTTGAATTTTCAAATTTTCAGATAGGAGGTTCCAGATAAGGTCAAAAACTACATACTCAGATCTTCACCAAACTTTGCAGGGATACATTGGATGTCAAGACACGTGAAAAAAACGTACAAACCAAGAGATTGGAGACATCAAGATTTTGGACGAATTTTTTAAGAATTTTCAAATTTTCAGAAAGGAGGTTCCATATAAGGTCAAAAACTACATACTCAGATCTTCACCAAACTATGCAGGGATACATTGGATGTCAAGACACGTGGAAAAAACGTACAAAACAAGAGATTGGAGACATCAAGATTTTGGACGAATTTTTTAAGAATTTTCAAATTTTCAGATAGGAGGTTCCAGATAAGGTCAAAAACTACATACTCAGATCTTCACCAAACTTTGCAGGGACACATTGGATGTCAAGACACGTGGAAAAAACGTACAAAACAAGAGATTGGAGACATCAAGATTTTGGACGAATTTTTGAGGAATTTTCAAATTTTCAGAAATGAGGTTCCAGATAAGGTCAAAAACTACATACTCAGATCTTCACCAAACTTTGCAGGGATACATTGGATGTCAAGACACGTGGGGAAAACATACAAACCAAGAGATTGGATACATCAAGATTTTGGACGAATTTTTTAAGAATTTTCAAATTTTCAGATAGGAGGTTCCAGATAAGGTCAAAAACGACATACTCAGATCTTCACCAAACTTTGCAGGGATACATTGGATGTCAAGACACGTGGAAAGAACGTACAAAACAAGAGATTGGAGACATCAAGATTTTGGACGAATTTTTTAAGAATTTTCAAATTTTCAGAAAGGATGTTCCAGATAAGGTCAAAAACGACATACTCAGATCTTCACCAAACTTTGCAGGGATACATTGGAGGTCGAGAAACGTGGAAAAAACGTACAAAACAAGAGATTGGAGACAACAAGATTTTGGACGAATTATTTAAAAATTTTCAATTTTTCAGATAGGAGGTTCCAGATAAGGTCAAAAACTACATACTCAGATCTTCACCAAACTTTGCAGGGATACATTGGATGTCAAGACACGTGGAAAAAACATACAAAACATAGGATTGGGGATATCAAGATTTTGGTCAAATTTCTTAAGAATTTTCCAATTTTCAGATAGGAGGTTCCATATAAGGTCAAAAACTACATACTCAGATCTTCACCAAACATTGCAGGGATACATTGGATGTCAAGACACGTGGAAAAAACGAACAAAACAAGAGATTGGAGACATCAAGATTTTCGACGAATTTTTGAAGAATTTTCAAATTTTCAGATGGGAGGTTCCAGATAAGGTCAAAAACGACATACTCAGATTTTCACCAAACTTTGCAGGGATACATTGGATGTCAAGACACGTGGAAAAAACGTACAAAACAAGAGATTGGGGTCATCAATATTTTGGACGGATTTTTTAGGAATTTTCAAATTTTCAGATGGGAGGTTCCAGATAAGGTCAAAAACTACATACTCAGATCTTCACCAAACTTTGCACGGATACATTGGATGTCAAGACACGTGGAAAAAACGTACAAAACAGAAGATTGGAGACATCAAGATTTTGAACGAATTTTTAAAGAATTTTCAAATTTTCAGATAGGAGGTTCCATTAAGGTCAAAAACTACATACTCAGATCTTCACCAAACTTTGCATGGATACATTGGATGTCAAGACACGTGGAAAAAACATACAAAACATAAGATTCGGTACATCAAGATTTTGGTCGAATTTTTTAAGAATTTTCAAATTTTCAGATAGGAGGTTCCATATAAGGTAAAAAACTACATACTCAGATCTTCACCGAACTTTGCAGGGATACATTGGGTGTCAAGACACGTGGAAAAAACATACAAAACATAGGATTGGGGACATCAAGATTTTGGTCAAATTTTTTAAGAATTTTCAAATTTTCAGATAGGAGGTTCCATATAAGGTCAAAAACTACATACTCAGATCTTCACCAAACATTGCAGGGATACATTGGATGTCAAGACACGTGGAAAAAACGTACAAAACAAGAGATTGGAGACATCAAGATTTTCGACGAATTTTTTAAGAAATTTCAAATTTTCAGATGGGAGGTTCCAGATAAGGTCAAAAACGACATACTCAGATCTTCACCAAACTTTGCAGGAATACATTGGATGTCAAGACACGTGGAAAAAACATACAAAACATAAGATTCGGTACATCAAGATTTTGGTCGAATTTTTTAAGAATTTTCAAATTTTCAGATAGGATATTCCATATAAGGTAAAAAACTACATACTCAGATCTTCACCGAACTTTGCAGGGATACATTGGATGTCAAGACACGTGGAAAAAACATACAAAACATAGGATTGGGGACATCAAGATTTTGGTCAAATTTTTTAAGAATTTTCAAATTTTCAGATAGGAGGTTCCATATAAGGTCAAAAACTACATACTCAGATCTTCACCAAACATTGCAGGGATACATTGGATGTCAAGACACGTGGAAAAAACGTACAAAACAAGAGATTGGAGACATCAAGATTTTGGACGAATTTTTGAAGAATTTTCAAATTTTCAGATAGGAGGTTCCAAATAAGGTCAAAAACTACATACTCAGATCTTCACCAAACGTTGCAGGGATACTTTGCATGTCAAGACACGTGGAAAAAACGTACAAAACAAGAGATTGGAGACATCAAGATTTTCGACGAATTTTTTAAGAATTTTCAAATTTTCAGATGGGAGGTTCCAGATAAGGTCAAAAACGACATACTCAGATCTTCACCAAACTTTGCATGGATACATTGGATGTCAAGACACGTGGAAAAAACGTACAAAACAAGAAATTGGAGACATCAAGATTTTGGACGAATTTTTTAAGAATTTTCAAAAATTCAGAAAGGAGGTTCCGTATAAGGTCAAAAACTACATACTCAGATCTTCACCAAAATTGCAGGGATACATTGGATGTCAAGACACGTGGAAAAAACGTACAAAACAAGATATTGGGGTCATCAAGATTTTGGACGGATTTTTTAGGAATTTTCAAATTTTCAGATGGGAGGTTCCAGATAAAGTCAAAAACTACATACTCAGATCTTCACCAAACTTTGCAGTGATACATTGGATGTCAAGACACGTGGAAAAAACGTACAAAACAAGAGATTGGAGACATCAAGATTTTGAACGAATTTTTTAAGAATTTTCAAATTTTCAGATAGGAGGTTCCATATAAGGTCAAAAACTACATACTCAGATCTTCACCAAACTTTGCATGGATACATTGGATGTCAAGACACGTGGAAAAAACATACAAAACATAGGATTGGGGACATCAAGATTTTGGTCGAATTTTTTTGAATTTTCAAATTTTCAGATAGGAGGTTCCAGATGAGGTCAAAAACTACATACTCAGATCTTCACCAAACTTTGCAGGGATACATTGGATGTCAAGACACGTGAAAAAAACGTACAAACCAAGAGATTGGAGACATCAAGATTTTGGACGAATTTTTTAAGAATTTTCAAATTTTCAGAAAGGAGGTTCCATATAAGGTCAAAAACTACATACTCAGATCTTCACCAAACTATGCAGGGATACATTGGATGTCAAGACACGTGGAAAAAACGTACAAAACAAGAGATTGGAGACATCAAGATTTTGGACGAATTTTTTAAGAATTTTCAAATTTTCAGATAGGAGGTTCCAGATAAGGTCAAAAACTACATACTCAGATCTTCACCAAACTTTGCAGGGACACATTGGATGTCAAGACACGTGGAAAAAACGTACAAAACAAGAGATTGGAGACATCAAGATTTTGGACGAATTTTTGAGGAATTTTCAAATTTTCAGAAATGAGGTTCCAGATAAGGTCAAAAACTACATACTCAGATCTTCACCAAACTTTGCAGGGATACATTGGATGTCAAGACACGTGGGGAAAACATACAAACCAAGAGATTGGATACATCAAGATTTTGGACGAATTTTTTAAGAATTTTCAAATTTTCAGATAGGAGGTTCCATTTAAGGTCAAAAACTACATACTCAGATCTTCACCAAACTTTGCAGGGATATATTGGATGTCAAGACACGTGGAAAAAACGTACAAAACAAGAGATTGGAGACATCAAGATTTTGGACGAATTTTTTAAGAATTTTCAAATTTTCAGAAAGGATGTTCCAGATAAGGTCAAAAACGACATACTCAGATCTTCACCAAACTTTGCAGGGATACATTGGATGTCAAGACACGTGGAAAAAACATACAAAACATAGGATTGGGGACATCAAGATTTTGGTCGAATTTTTTAAGAATTTTCAAATTTTCAGAAAGGAGGTTCCATATAAGGTAAAAAACTACATACTCAGATCTTCACCGAACTTTGCAGGGATACATTGGATGTCAAGACACGTGGAAAAAACATACAAAACATAGTATTGGGGACATCAAGATTTTGGTCAAATTTTTTAAGAATTTTCAAATTTTCAGATAGGAGGTTCCATATAAGGTCAAAAACTACATACTCAGATCTTCACCAAACATTGCAGGGATACATTGGATGTCAAGACACGTGGAAAAAACGTACAAAACAAGAGATTGGAGACATCAAGATTTTGGACGAATTTTTGAAGAATTTTCAAATTTTCAGATAGGAGGTTCCAAATAAGGTCAAAAACTACATACTCAGATCTTCACCAAACGTTGCAGGGATACTTTGCATGTCAAGACACGTGGAAAAAACGTACAAAACAAGAGATTGGAGACATCAAGATTTTCGACGAATTTTTTAAGAATTTTCAAATTTTCAGATGGGAGGTTCCAGATAAGGTCAAAAACGACATACTCAGATCTTCACCAAACTTTGCATGGATACATTGGATGTCAAGACACGTGGAAAAAACGTACAAAACAAGAAATTGGAGACATCAAGATTTTGGACGAATTTTTTAAGAATTTTCAAATTTTCAGAAAGGAGGTTCCGTATAAGGTCAAAAACTACATACTCAGATCTTCACCAAACTTTGCAGGGATACATTGGATGTCAAGACACGTGGAAAAAACGTACAAAACTAGAGATTAAGGTCATCAAGATTTTGGACGGATTTTTTAGGAATTTTCAAATTTTCAGATGGGAGGTTCCAGATAAGGTCAAAAACTACATACTCAGATCTTCACCAAACTTTGCAGTGATACATTGGATGTCAAGACACGTGGAAAAAACGTACAAAACAAGAGATTGGAGACATCAAGATTTTGAACGAATTTTTTAAGAATTTTCAAATTTTCAGATAGGAGGTTCCATATAAGGTCAAAAACTACATACTCAGATCTTCACCAAACTTTGCATGGATACATTGGATGTCAAGACACGTGGAAAAAACATACAAAACATAGGATTGGGGACATCAAGATTTTGGTCGAATTTTTTTAGAATTTTCAAATTTTCAGATAGGAGGTTCCAGATAAGGTCAAAAACTACATACTCAGATCTTCACCAAACTTTGCAGGGATACATTGGATGTCAAGACACGTGAAAAAAACGTACAAACCAAGAGATTGGAGACATCAAGATTTTGGACGAATTTTTTAAGAATTTTCAAATTTTCAGAAAGGAGGTTCCATATAAGGTCAAAAACTACATACTCAGATCTTCACCAAACTATGCAGGGATACATTGGATGTCAAGACACGTGGAAAAAACGTACAAAACAAGAGATTGGAGACATCAAGATTTTGGACGAATTTTTTAAGAATTTTCAAATTTTCAGATAGGAGGTTCCAGATAAGGTCAAAAACTACATACTCAGATCTTCACCAAACTTTGCAGGGACACATTGGATGTCAAGACACGTGGAAAAAACGTACAAAACAAGAGATTGGAGACATCAAGATTTTGGACGAATTTTTGAGGAATTTTCAAATTTTCAGAAATGAGGTTCCAGATAAGGTCAAAAACTACACACTCAGATCTTCACCAAACTTTGCAGGGATACATTGGATGTCAAGACACGTGGGGAAAACATACAAACCAAGAGATTGGATACATCAAGATTTTGGACGAATTTTTTAAGAATTTTCAAATTTTCAGATAGGAGGTTCCATTTAAGGTCAAAAACTACATACTCAGATCTTCACCAAACTTTGCAGGGATATATTGGATGTCAAGACACGTGGAAAAAACGTACAAAACAAGAGATTGGAGACATCAAGATTTTGGACGAATTTTTTAAGAATTTTCAAATTTTCAGAAAGGATGTTCCAGATAAGGTCAAAAACGACATACTCAGATCTTCACCAAACTTTGCAGGGATACATTGGATGTCAAGACACGTGGAAAAAACATACAAGACATAGGATTGGGGACATCAAAATTTTGGTCGAATTTTTTAAGAATTTTCAAATTTTCAGATAGGAGGTTCCATATAAGGTCAAAAACTACATACTCAGATCTTCACCAAACTTTGCAGGGATACATTGGATGTCAAGACACGTGGAAAAAACGTACAAAACAAGAGATTGGAGACATCAAGATTTTGGACGAATTTTTTTAAGAATTTTCAAATTTTCAGATGGGAGGTTCCAGATAAGGTCAAAAACGACATACTCAGATCTTCACCAAACTTTGCAGGAATACATTGGATGTCAAGACACGTGGAAAAAACATACAAAACATAAGATTCGGTACATCAAGATTTTGGTCGATTTTTTTAAGAATTTTCAAATTTTCAGATAGGAGGTTCCATATAAGGTAAAAAACTACATACTCAGATCTTCACCGAACTTTGCAGGGATACATTGGATGTCAAGACACGTGGAAAAAACATACAAAACATAGGATTGGGGACATCAAGATTTTGGTCAAATTTTTTAAGAATTTTCAAATTTTCAGATAGGAGGTTCCATATAAGGTCAAAAACTACATACTCAGATCTTCACCAAACATTGCAGGGATACATTGGATGTCAAGACACGTGGAAAAAACGTACAAAACAAGAGATTGGAGACATCAAGATTTTGGACGAATTTTTGAAGAATTTTCAAATTTTCAGATAGGAGGTTCCAAATAAGGTCAAAAACTACATACTCAGATCTTCACCAAACGTTGCAGGGATACTTTGCATGTCAAGACACGTGGAAAAAACGTACAAAACAAGAGATTGGAGACATCAAGATTTTCGACGAATTTTTTAAGAATTTTCAAATTTTCATATGGGAGGTTCCAGATAAGGTCAAAAACGACATACTCAGATCTTCACCAAACTTTGCATGGATACATTGGATGTCAAGACACGTGAAAAAAACGTACAAAACAAGAAATTGGAGACATCAAGATTTTGGACGAATTTTTTAAGAATTTTCAAAAATTCAGAAAGGAGGTTCCGTATAAGGTCAAAAACTACATACTCAGATCTTCACCAAACTTTGCAGGGATACATTGGATGTCAAGACACGTGGAAAAAACGTACAAAACAAGATATTGGGGTCATCAAAATTTTGGACGGATTTTTTAGGAATTTTCAAATTTTCAGATGGGAGGTTCCAGATAAAGTCAAAAACTACATACTCAGATCTTCACCAAACTTTGCAGTGATACATTGGATGTCAAGACACGTGGAAAAAACGTACAAAACAAGAGATTGGAGACATCAAGATTTTGAACGAATTTTTTAAGAATTTTCAAATTTTCAGATAGGAGGTTCCATATAAGGTCAAAAACTACATACTCAGATCTTCACCAAACTTTGCATGGATACATTGGATGTCAAGACACGTGGAAAAAACATACAAAACATAGGATTGGGGACATCAAGATTTTGGTCGAATTTTTTTGAATTTTCAAATTTTCAGATAGGAGGTTCCAGATAAGGTCAAAAACTACATACTCAGATCTTCACCAAACTTTGCAGGGATACATTGGATGTCAAGACACGTGAAAAAAACGTACAAACCAAGAGATTGGAGACATCAAGATTTTGGACGAATTTTTTAAGAATTTTCAAATTTTCAGAAAGGAGGTTCCATATAAGGTCAAAAACTACATACTCAGATCTTCACCAAACTATGCAGGGATACATTGGATGTCAAGACACGTGGAAAAAACGTACAAAACAAGAGATTGGAGACATCAAGATTTTGGACGAATTTTTTAAGAATTTTCAAATTTTCAGATAGGAGGTTCCAGATAAGGTCAAAAACTACATACTCAGATCTTCACCAAACTTTGCAGGGACACATTGGATGTCAAGACACGTGGAAAAAACGTACAAAACAAGAGATTGGAGACATCAAGATTTTGGACGAATTTTTGAGGAATTTTCAAATTTTCAGAAATGAGGTTCCAGATAAGGTCAAAAACTACATACTCAGATCTTCACCAAACTTTGCAGGGATACATTGGATGTCAAGACACGTGGGGAAAACATACAAACCAAGAGATTGGATACATCAAGATTTTGGACGAATTTTTTAAGAATTTTCAAATTTTCAGATAGGAGGTTCCATTTAAGGTCAAAAACTACATACTCAGATCTTCACCAAACTTTGCAGGGATATATTGGATGTCAAGACACGTGGAAAAAACGTACAAAACAAGAGATTGGAGACATCAAGATTTTGGACGAATTTTTTAAGAATTTTAAAATTTTCAGAAAGGATGTTCCAGATAAGGTCAAAAACGACATACTCAGATCTTCACCAAACTTTGCAGGGATACATTGGATGTCAAGACACGTGGAAAAAACATACAAAACATAGGATTGGGGACATCAAGATTTTGGTCGAATTTTTTAAGAATTTTCAAATTTTCAGAAAGGAGGTTCCATATAAGGTAAAAAACTACATACTCAGATCTTCACCGAACTTTGCAGGGATACATTGGATGTCAAGACACGTGGAAAAAACATACAAAACATAGTATTGGGGACATCAAGATTTTGGTCAAATTTTTTAAGAATTTTCAAATTTTCAGATAGGAGGTTCCATATAAGGTCAAAAACTACATACTCAGATCTTCACCAAACATTGCAGGGATACATTGGATGTCAAGACACGTGGAAAAAACGTACAAAACAAGAGATTGGAGACATCAAGATTTTGGACGAATTTTTGAAGAATTTTCAAATTTTCAGATAGGAGGTTCCAAATAAGGTCAAAAACTACATACTCAGATCTTCACCAAACGTTGCAGGGATACTTTGCATGTCAAGACACGTGGAAAAAACGTACAAAACAAGAGATTGGAGACATCAAGATTTTCGACGAATTTTTTAAGAATTTTCAAATTTTCAGATGGGAGGTTCCAGATAAGGTCAAAAACGACATACTCAGATCTTCACCAAACTTTGCATGGATACATTGGATGTCAAGACACGTGGAAAAAACGTACAAAACAAGAAATTGGAGACATCAAGATTTTGGACGAATTTTTTAAGAATTTTCAAATTTTCAGAAAGGAGGTTCCGTATAAGGTCAAAAACTACATACTCAGATCTTCACCAAACTTTGCAGGGATACATTGGATGTCAAGACACGTGGAAAAAACGTACAAAACAAGAGATTAAGGTCATCAAGATTTTGGACGGATTTTTTAGGAATTTTCAAATTTTCAGATGGGAGGTTCCAGATAAGGTCAAAAACTACATACTCAGATCTTCACCAAACTTTGCAGTGATACATTGGATGTCAAGACACGTGGAAAAAACGTACAAAACAAGAGATTGGAGACATCAAGATTTTGAACGAATTTTTTAAGAATTTTCAAATTTTCAGATAGGAGGTTCCATATAAGGTCAAAAACTACATACTCAGATCTTCACCAAACTTTGCATGGATACATTGGATGTCAAGACACGTGGAAAAAACATACAAAACATAGGATTGGGGACATCAAGATTTTGGTCGAATTTTTTTAGAATTTTCAAATTTTCAGATAGGAGGTTCCAGATAAGGTCAAAAACTACATACTCAGATCTTCACCAAACTTTGCAGGGATACATTGGATGTCAAGACACGTGAAAAAAACGTACAAACCAAGAGATTGGAGACATCAAGATTTTGGACGAATTTTTTAAGAATTTTCAAATTTTCAGAAAGGAGGTTCCATATAAGGTCAAAAACTACATACTCAGATCTTCACCAAACTATGCAGGGATACATTGGATGTCAAGACACGTGGAAAAAACGTACAAAACAAGAGATTGGAGACATCAAGATTTTGGACGAATTTTTTAAGAATTTTCAAATTTTCAGATAGGAGGTTCCAGATAAGGTCAAAAACTACATACTCAGATCTTCACCAAACTTTGCAGGGACACATTGGATGTCAAGACACGTGGAAAAAACGTACAAAACAAGAGATTGGAGACATCAAGATTTTGGACGAATTTTTGAGGAATTTTCAAATTTTCAGAAATGAGGTTCCAGATAAGGTCAAAAACTACATACTCAGATCTTCACCAAACTTTGCAGGGATACATTGGATGTCAAGACACGTGGGGAAAACATACAAACCAAGAGATTGGATACATCAAGATTTTGGACGAATTTTTTAAGAATTTTCAAATTTTCAGATAGGAGGTTCCATTTAAGGTCAAAAACTACATACTCAGATCTTCACCAAACTTTGCAGGGATATATTGGATGTCAAGACACGTGGAAAAAACGTACAAAACAAGAGATTGGAGACATCAAGATTTTGGACGAATTTTTTAAGAATTTTCAAATTTTCAGAAAGGATGTTCCAGATAAGGTCAAAAACGACATACTCAGATCTTCACCAAACTTTGCAGGGATACATTGGATGTCAAGACACGTGGAAAAAACATACAAGACATAGGATTGGGGACATCAAAATTTTGGTCGAATTTTTTAAGAATTTTCAAATTTTCAGATAGGAGGTTCCATATAAGGTCAAAAACTACATACTCAGATCTTCACCAAACTTTGCAGGGATACATTGGATGTCAAGACACGTGGAAAAAACGTACAAAACAAGAGATTGGAGACATCAAGATTTTGGACGAATTTTTTTAAGAATTTTCAAATTTTCAGATAGGAGGTTCCAGATAAGGTCAAAAACGACATACTCAGATCTTCACCAAACTTTGCAGGGATACATTGGATGTCAAGACACGTGGAAAAAACGTACAAAACTTGAGATTGGAGACATCAAGGTTTTGGACGAATTTTTGAGGAATTTTCAAATTTTCAGAAATGAGGTGCCAGATAAGGTCAAAAACTACATACTCAGATCTTCACCAAACTTTGCAGGGATACATCGGATGTCAAGACACGTGGGAAAAACGTACAAAACAAGAGATTGGAGACATCAAGATTTTGGACGAATTTTTGAGGAATTTTCAAATTTTCAGAAATGAGGTGCCAGATAAGGTCAAAAACTACATACTCAGATCTTCACCAAACTTTGCAGGGATACATTGGATGTCAAGACACGTGGAAAAAACGTACAAAACAAGAGATTGGAGACATCAAGATTTTGGACGAATTTTTTAAGAATTTTCAAATTTTCAGATAGGAGGTTCCAGATGAGGTCAAAAACTACATACTCAGATCTTCACCAAACTTTGCAGGAATACTTTGCATGTCAAGACACGTGGAAAAAACGTACAAAACAAGAGATCGGAGACATCAAGATTTTCGACGAATTTTTTAAGAATTTTCAAATTTTCAGATAGGAGGTTCCAGATAAGGTCAAAAACGACATACTCAGATCTTCACCAAACTTTGCACGGATACATTGGATGTCAAGACACGTGGAAAAAACGTACAAAACAAGAGATTGGAGACATCAAGATTTTGGACGAATTTTTTAAGAATTTTCAAATTTTCAGAAAGGATGTTCCAGATAAGGTCAAAAACGACATACTCAGATCTTCACCAAACTTTGCAGGGATATATTTAAGGTCGAGACACGTGGAAAAAACGTACAAAACAAGAGATTGGAGACAACAAGATTTTGGACGAATTTTTTAAAAATTTTCAATTTTTCAGATAGGAGGTTCCAGATAAGGTCAAAAACTACATACTCAGATCTTCACCAAACTTTGCAGGGATACATTGGATGTCAAGACACGTGGAAAAAACATACAAAACATAGGATTGGGGATATCAAGATTTTGGTCAAATTTTTTAAGAATTTTCAAATTTTCAGATAGGAGGTTCCATATAAGGTCAAAAACTACATACTCAGATCTTCACCAAACATTGCAGGGATACATTGGATGTCAAGACACGTGGAAAAAACGTACAAAACAAGAGATTGGGGTCATCAATATTTTGGACGGATTTTTTAGGAATTTTCAAATTTTCAGATTTGAGGTTAAAGATAAGGTCAAAAACTACATACTCAGATCTTCACCAAACTTTGCAGGGATACATTGGATGTCAAGACACGTGGAAAAAACGTACAAAACAGAAGATTGGAGACATCAAGATTTTGAACGAATTTTTTAAGAATTTTCAAATTTTCAGATAGGAGGTTCCATTAAGGTCAAAAACTACATACTCAGATCTTCACCAAACTTTGCAGGGATACATTGGATGTCAAGACACGTGGAAAAAACATACAAGACCTAGGATTGGGGACATCAAGATTTTGGTCAAATTTTTTAAGAATTTTCAAATTTTCAGGTTCCAGATAAGGTCAAAAACGACATACTCAGATCTTCACCAAACTTTGCAGGGATACATTGGATGTCAAGACACGTGGAAAAAACATACAAAACATAGGATTGAGGACATCAAGATTTTGGTCAAATTTTTTAAGAATTTTCAAATTTTCAGATAGGAGGTTCCATATAAGGTCAAAAACTACATACTCAGATCTTCACCAAACATTGCAGGGATACATTGGATGTCAAGACACGTGGAAAAACGTACAAAACAAGAGATTGGAGACATCAAGATTTCGGACGAATTTTTTAAGAATTTTCAAATTTTCAGATAGGAGGTTCCAGATAAGGTCAAAAACTACATACTCAGATCTTCACCAAACTTTGCAGGGATACATTGGATGTCAAGACACATGGAAAAACGTACAAAACAAGAGATTGGAGACATCAAGATTTTGGACGAATTTTTGAGGAATTTTCAAATTCTCAGAAATGAGGTTCCAGATAAGGTCAAAAACTACATACTCAGATCTTCACCAAACTTTGCAGGGATACATTGGATGTCAAGACACGTGGGGAAAACATACAAACCAAGAGATTGGAGACATCAAGATTTTGGACGAATTTTTTAAGAATTTTCAAATTTTCAGATAGGAGGTTCCATATAAGGTCAAAAACTACATACTCAGATCTTCACCATACTTTGCAGGGATACATTGGATGTCAAGACACGTGGAAAAAACGTACAAAACAAGAGATTGGAGACATCAAGATTTTGGACGAATTTTTTAAGAATTTTCAAATTTTCAGAAAGGATGTTCCAGATAAGTTCAAAAACGACACTCAGATCTTCACCAAACTTTGCAGGGATACATTGGATGTCAAGACACGTGGAAAAAACATACAAAACATAGGATTGGGGACATCAAGATTTTGGTCAAATTTTTTAAGAATTTTCAAATTTTCAGATAGGAGGTTCCATATAAGGTCAAAAACTACATACTCAGATCTTCACCAAACATTGCAGGGATACATTGGATGTCAAGACACGTGGAAAAACGTACAAAACAAGAGATTGGAGACATCAAGATTTCGGACGAATTTTTTAAGAATTTTCAAATTTTCAGATGGCAGGTTCCAGATAAGGTCAAAAACGACATACTCAGATCTTCACCAAACTTTGCATGGATACATTGGATGTCAAGACACGTGGAAAAAACATACAAAACATAGAATTGTGGACATCAAGATTTTGGTCGAATTTTTTAAGAATTTTCAAATTTTCAGATAGGAGGTTCCAGATAAGGTCAAAAACTACATACTCAGATCTTCACCAAACGTTGCAGGGATACATTGGATGTCAAGACACGTGGAAAAAACGTACAAAACAAGAGATTGGAGACATCAAGATTTTGGACGAATTTTTTAAGAATTTTCAAATTTTCAGATAGGAGGTTCCAGATAAGCTCAAAAACTACATACTCAGATCTTCACCAAACTTTGCAGGGATACATTGGATGTCAAGACACGTGGAAAAAACGTACAAAACAAGAGATTGGAGACATCAAGATTTTGGACGAATTTTTGAGGAATTTTCAAATTTTCAGAAATGAGGTTCCAGATAAGGTCAAAAACTACATACTCAGATCTTCACCAAACTTTGCAGGGATACATTGGATGTCAAGACACGTGGGGAAAACATACAAACCAAGAGATTGGAGACATCAAGATTTTGGACGAATTTTTTAAGAATTTTCAAATTTTCAGATAGGAGGTTCCATTTAAGGTCAAAAACTACATACTCAGATCTTCACCAAACTTTGCAGGGATACATTGGATGTCAAGACACGTGGAAAAAACGTACAAAACAAAAGATTGGAGACATCAAGATTTTGGACGAATTTTTTAAGAATTTTCAAATTTTCAGATAGGAGGTTCCATATAAGGTCAAAAACTACATACTCAGATCTTCACCAAACATTGCAGGGATACATTGGAGGTCAAGACACGTGGAAAAAACGTACAAAACAAGAGATTGGAGACATCAAGATTTTGGACGAATTTTTTAAAAATTTTCAAATTTTCAGATAGGAGGTTCCAGATAAGGTCTAAAACTACATACTCAGATCTTCACCAAACTTTGCAGGGATACATTGGATGTCAAGACACGTAGAAAAAACATACAAAACATAGGATTGGGGATATCAAGATTTTGGTCAAATTTTTTAAGAATTTTCAAATTTTCAGATAGGAGGTTCCATATAAGGTAAAAAACTACATACTCAGATCTTCACCAAACGTTGCAGGGATACTTTGCATGTCAAGACACGTGGAAAAAACGTACAAAACAAGAGATTGGAGACATCAAGATTTTCGACAAATTTTTTAAGAATTTTCAAATTTTCAGATGGGAGGTTCCAGATAAGGTCAAAAACGACATACTCAGATCTTCACCAAACTTTGCATGGATACATTGGATGTCAAGACACGTGGAAAAACGTACAAAACAAGAAATTAGAGACATCAAGATTTTGGACGAATTTTTTAAGAATTTTCAAATTTTCAGAAAGGAGGTTCCGTATAAGGTCAAAAACTACATAGTCAGATCTTCACCAAACTTTGCAGGGATACATTGGATGTCAAGACACGTGGAAAAAACGTACAAAACAAGAGATTGGAGACATCAAGATTTTGAACGAATTTTTTAAGAATTTTCAAATTTTCAGATAGGAGGTTCCATATAAGGTCAAAAACTACATACTCAGATCTTCACCTAACATTGCAAGGATACATTGGATGTCAAGACACGTGGAAAAAATGTACAAAACAAGAGATTGGAGACATCAAGATTTTCGACGGATTTTTTAAGAATTTTCAAATTTTCAGATAGGAGGTTCCATATAAGGTCAAAAACTACATACTCAGATCTTCACCAAACTTAGCAGGGATACATTGGATGTCAAGACACTTGGAAAAAACATACAAGACATAGGATTGGGGACATCAAGATTTGGTCAAATTTTTTAAGAATTTTCAAATTTTCAGATAGGAGGTTCCATATAAGGTCAAAAACTACATCCTCAGATCTTCACCAAACATTGCAGGGATACATTGTATGTCAAGACACGTGGAAAAAATGTACAAAACAAGAGATTGGAGACATCAAGATTTTCGACGGATTTTTTAAGAATTTTTAAATTTTCAGATATGAGGTTCCAGATAAGGTCAAAAACGACATACTCAGATCTTCACCAAACTTTGCAGGGATACATTGGATGTCAAGACACGTGGAAAAAACATACAAAACATTGGATTGGGGACATCAAGATTTTGGTCGAATTTTTTAAGAATTTTCAAATTTTCAGATAGGAGGTTACATATAAGGTCAAAAACTACATACTCAGATCTTCACCGAACTTTGCAGGGATACATTGGATGTCAAGACACGTGGAAAAAACGTACAAAACAAGAGATTGGAGACATCAAGATTTTGGACGAATTTTTTAAGAATTTTCAAATTTTCAGATAGGAGGTTCCAGATAAGGTCAAAAACGACATACTCAGATCTTCACCAAACTTTGCAGGGATACATTGGATGTCAAGACACGTGGAAAATCGTACAAAACAAGAGATTGGAGACATCAAGATTTTGGACGAATTTTTGAGGAATTTTCAAATTTTCAGAAATGAGGTGCCAGATAAGGTCAAAAACTACATACTCAGATCTTCACCAAACTTTGCAGGGATACATTGGATGTCAAGAGACGTGGGAAAAACGTACAAAACAAGAGATTGGAGACATCAAGATTTTGGACGAATTTTTGTGGAATTTTCAAATTTTCAGAAATGAGGTGCCAGATAAGGTCAAAAACTACATACTCAGATCTTCACCAAACTTTGCAGGGATACATTGGATGTCAAGACACGTGGAAAAAAGGTACAAAACAAGAGATTGGAGACATCAAGATTTTGGACGAATTTTTTAAGAATTTTCAAATTTTCAGATAGGAGGTTCCAGATGAGGTCAAAAACTACATACTCAGATCTTCACCAAACTTTGCAGGAACACTTTGCATGTCAAGACACGTGGAAAAAACGTACAAAACAAGAGATCGGAGACATCAAGATTTTGGACGAATTTTTTAAGAATTTTCAAATTTTCAGATAGGAGGTTCCAGATAAGGTCAAAAACGACATACTCAGATCTTCACCAAACTTTGCAGGGATACATTGGATGTCAAGACACGTGGAAAGAACGTACAAAACAAGAGATTGGAGACATCAAGATTTTGGACGAATTTTTTAAGAATTTTCAAATTTTCAGAAAGGATGTTCCAGATAAGGTCAAAAACGACATACTCAGATCTTCACCAAACTTTGCAGGGATACATTGGAGGTCGAGACACGTGGAAAAAACGTACAAAACAAGAGATTGGAGACAACAAGATTTTGGACGAATTATTTAAAAATTTTCAATTTTTCAGATAGGAGGTTCCAGATAAGGTCAAAAACTACATACTCAGATCTTCACCAAACTTTGCAGGGATACATTGGATGTCAAGACACGTGGAAAAAGCATACAAAACATAGGATTGGGGATATCAAGATTTTGGTCAAATTTCTTAAGAATTTTCCAATTTTCAGATAGGAGGTTCCATATAAGGTCAAAAACTACATACTCAGATCTTCACCAAACATTGCAGGGATACATTGGATGTCAAGACACGTGGAAAAAACGAACAAAACAAGAGATTGGAGACATCAAGATTTTCGACGAATTTTTGAAGAATTTTCAAATTTTCAGATGGGAGGTTCCAGATAAGGTCAAAAACGACATACTCAGATTTTCACCAAACTTTGCAGGGATACATTGGATGTCAAGACACGTGGAAAAAACGTACAAAACAAGAGATTGGGGTCATCAATATTTTGGACGGATTTTTTAGGAATTTTCAAATTTTGAGATAGGAGGTTCCATTAAGGTCAAAAACTACATACTCAGATCTTCACCAAACTTTGCATGGATACATTGGATGTCAAGACACGTGGAAAAAACATACAAAACATAAGATTCGGTACATCAAGATTTTGGTCGAATTTTTTAAGAATTTTCAAATTTTCAGATAGGAGGTTCCATATAAGGTCAAAAACGACATACTCAGATCTTCACCAAACTTTGCAGGGATACATTGGGTGTCAAGACACGTGGAAAAAACATACAAAACATAGGATTGGGGACATCAAGATTTTGGTCAATTTTTTTAAGAATTTTCAAATTTTCAGATCGGAGGTTCCATATAAGGTCAAAAACTACATACTCAGATCTTCACCAAACATTGCAGGGATACATTGGATGTCAAGACACGTGGAAAAAACGTACAAAACAAGAGATTGGAGACATCAAGATTTTGGTGGAATTTTTGAAGAATTTTCAAATTTTCAGATAGGAGGTTCCAAATAATGTCAAAAACTACATACTCAGATCTTCACCAAACGTTGCAGGGATACTTTGCATGTCAAGACACGTGGAAAAAACGTACAAAACAAGAGATTGGAGACATCAAGATTTTCGACGAATTTTTTAAGAAATTTCAAATTTTCAGATGGGAGGTTCCAGATAAGGTCAAAAACGACATACTCAGATCTTCACCAAACTTTGCAGGAATACATTGGATGTCAAGACACGTGGAAAAAACATACAAAATATAAGATTCGGTACATCAAGATTTTGGTCGAATTTTTTAAGAATTTTCAAATTTTCAGATAGGAGGTTCCATATAAGGTAAAAAACTACATACTCAGATCTTCACCGAACTTTGCAGGGATACATTGGATGTCAAGGCACGTGGAAAAAACATACAAAACATAGGATTGGGGACATCAAGATTTTGGTCAAATTTTTTAAGAATTTTCAAATTTTCAGATAGGAGGTTCCATATAAGGTCAAAAACTACATACTCAGATCTTCACCAAACATTGCAGGGATACTTTGCATGTCAAGACACGTGGAAAAAACGTACAAAACAAGAGATTGGAGACATCAAGATTTTCGACGAATTTTTTAAGAATTTTCAAATTTTCAGATGGGAGGTTCCAGATAAGGTCAAAAACGACATACTCAGATCTTCACCAAACTTTGCATGGATACATTGGATGTCAAGACACGTGGAAAAAACGTACAAAACAAGAAATTGGAGACATCAAGATTTTGGACGAATTTTTTAAGAATTTTCAAATTTTCAGATAGGAGGTTCCAAATAAGGTCAAAAACTACATACTCAGATCTTCACCAAACGTTGCAGGGATACTTTGCATGTCAAGACACGTGGAAAAAACGTACAAAACAAGAGATTGGAGACATCAAGATTTTCGACGAATTTTTTAAGAATTTTCAAATTTTCAGATGGGAGGTTCCAGATAAGGTCAAAAACGACATACTCAGATCTTCACCAAACTTTGCATGGATACATTGAATGTCAAGACACGTGGAAAAAACGTACAAAACAAGAAATTGGAGACATCAAGATTTTGGACGAATTTTTTAAGAATTTTCAAAAATTCAGAAAGGAGGTTCCGTATAAGGTCAAAAACAACATACTCAGATCTTCACCAAACTTTGCAGGGATACATTGGATGTCAAGACACGTGGAAAAAACGTACAAAACAAGATATTGGGGTCATCAAGATTTTGGACGGATTTTTTAGGAATTTTCAAATTTTCAGATGGGAGGTTCCAGATAAAGTCAAAAACTACATACTCAGATCTTCACCAAACTTTGCAGTGATACATTGGATGTCAAGACACGTGGAAAAAACGTACAAAACAAGAGATTGGAGACATCAAGATTTTGAACGAATTTTTTAAGAATTTTCAAATTTTCAGATAGGAGGTTCCATATAAGGTCAAAAACTACATACTCAGATCTTCACCAAACTTTGCATGGATACATTGGATGTCAAGACACGTGGAAAAAACATACAAAACATAGGATTGGGGACATCAAGATTTTGGTCGAATTTTTTTGAATTTTCAAATTTTCAGATAGGAGGTTCCAGATAAGGTCAAAAACTACATACTCAGATCTTCACCAAACTTTGCAGGGATACATTGGATGTCAAGACACGTGAAAAAAACGTACAAACCAAGAGATTGGAGACATCAAGATTTTGGACGAATTTTTTAAGAATTTTCAAATTTTCAGAAAGGAGGTTCCATATAAGGTCAAAAACTACATACTCAGATCTTCACCAAACTATGCAGGGATACATTGGATGTCAAGACACGTGGAAAAAACGTACAAAACAAGAGATTGGAGACATAAAGATTTTGGACGAATTTTTTAAGAATTTTCAAATTTTCAGATAGGAGGTTCCAGATAAGGTCAAAAACTACATACTCAGATCTTCACCAAACTTTGCAGGGACACATTGGATGTCAAGACACGTGGAAAAAACGTACAAAACAAGAGATTGGAGACATCAAGATTTTGGACGAATTTTTGAGGAATTTTCAAATTTTCAGAAATGAGGTTCCAGATAAGGTCAAAAACTACATACTCAGATCTTCACCAAACTTTGCAGGGATACATTGGATGTCAAGACACGTGGGGAAAACATACAAACCAAGAGATTGGATACATCAAGATTTTGGACGAATTTTTTAAGAATTTTCAAATTTTCAGATAGGAGGTTCCATTTAAGGTCAAAAACTACATACTCAGATCTTCACCAAACTTTGCAGGGATATATTGGATGTCAAGACACGTGGAAAAAACGTACAAAACAAGAGATTGGAGACATCAAGATTTTGGACGAATTTTTTAAGAATTTTCAAATTTTCAGAAAGGATGTTCCAGATAAGGTCAAAAACGACATACTCAGATCTTCACCAAACTTTGCAGGGATACATTGGATGTCAAGACACGTGGAAAAAACATACAAAACATAGGATTGGGGACATCAAGATTTTGGTCAAATTTTTTAAGAATTTTCAAATTTTCAGATAGGATGTTCCATATAAGGTCAAAAACTACATACTCAGATCTTCACCAAACATTGCAGGGATACATTGGATGTCAAGACACGTGGAAAAACGTACAAAACAAGAGATTTGAGACATCAAGATTTCGGACGAATTTTTTAAGAATTTTCGAATTTTCAGATAGGAGGTTCCAGATAAGGTCAAAAACTACATACTCAGATCTTCACCAAACTTTGCAGGGATACATTGGATGTCAAGACACGCGGGAAAAACATACAAAACATAGGATTGGGGACATCAAGATTTTGGTCAAATTTTTTAAGAATTTTCAAATTTTCAGATAGGAGGTTCCAGATAAGGTCAAAAACTACATACTCAGATCTTCACCAAACTATGCAGGGATACATTGGATGTCAAGACACGTGGAAAAAACGTACAAAACAAGAGATTGGAGACATCAAGATTTTGGACGAATTTTTGAGGAATTTTCAAATTCTCAGAAATGAGGTTCCAGATAAGGTCAAAAACTACATACTCAGATCTTCAACAAACTTTGCAGGGATACATTGGATGTCAAGACACGTGGGGAAAACATACAAACCAAGAGATTGGAGACATCAAGATTTTGGACGAATTTTTTAAGAATTTTCAAATTTTCAGATAGGAGGTTCCATATAAGGTCAAAAACTACATACTCAGATCTTCACCAAACTTTGCAGGGATACATTGGATGTCAAGACACGTGGAAAAAACGTACAAAACAAGAGATTGGAGACATCAAGATTTTGGACGAATTTTTTAAGAATTTTCAAATTTTCAGAAAGGATGTTCCAGATAAGGTCAAAAACGACATACTCAGATCTTCACCAAACTTTGCAGGGATACATTGGATGTCAAGACACGTGGAAAAAACATACAAAACATAGGATTGGGGACATCAAGATTTTGGTCAAATTTTTTAAGAATTTTCAAATTTTCAGATAGGAGGTTCCATATAAGGTCAAAAACTACATACTCAGATCTTCACCAAACATTGCAGGGATACATTGGATGTCAAGACACGTGGAAAAACGTACAAAACAAGAGATTGGAGACATCAAGATTTCTGACGAATTTTTTAAGAATTTTCAAATTTTCAGATGGGAGGTTCCAGATAAGGTCAAAAACGACATACTCAGATCTTCACCAAACTTTGCATGGATACATTGGATGTCAAGACACGTGGAAAAAACATACAAAACATAGAATTGGGGACATCAAGATTTTGGTCGAATTTTTTAAGAATTTTCAAATTATCAGATAGGAGGTTCCAGATAAGGTCAAAAACTACATACTCAGATCTTCACCAAACGTTGCAGGGATACTTTGCATGTCAAGACACGTGGAAAAAACGTACAAAACAAGAGATTGGAGACATAAAGATTTTCGACAAATTTTTTAAGAATTTTCAAATTTTCAGATGGAAGGTTCCAGATAAGGTCAAAAACGACATACTCAGATCTTCACCAAACTTTGCATGGATACATTGGATGTCAAGACACGTGGAAAAAACGTACAAAACAAGAAATTGGAGACATCAAGATTTTGGACGAATTTTTTAAGAATTTTCAAATTTTCAGAAAGGAGGTTCCGTATAAGGTCAAAAACTACATACTCAGATCTTCACCAAACTTTGCAGGGATACATTGGATGTCAAGACACGTGGAAAAAACGTACAAAACAAGATATTGGGGTCATCAAGATTTTGGACGGATTTTTTAGGAATTTTCAAATTTTCAGATAGGAGGTTCCAGATAAAGTCAAAAACTACATACTCAGATCTTCACCAAACTTTGCAGTGATACATTGGATGTCAAGACACGTGGAAAAAACGTACAAAACAAGAGATTGGAGACATCAAGATTTTGAACGAATTTTTTAAGAATTTTCAAATTTTCAGATAGGATGTTCCATATAAGGTCAAAAACTACATACTCAGATCTTCACCAAACTTTGCATGGATACATTGGATGTCAAGACACGTGGAAAAAACATACAAAACATAGGATTGGGGACATCAAGATTTTGGTCGAATTTTTTTAGAATTTTCAAATTTTCAGATAGGAGGTTCCAGATAAGGTCAAAAACTACATACTCAGATCTTCACCAAACTTTGCAGGGATACATTGGATGTCAAGACACGTGAAAAAAACGTACAAACCAAGAGATTGGAGACATCAAGATTTTGGACGAATTTTTTAAGAATTTTCAAATTTTCAGAAAGGAGGTTCCATATAAGGTCAAAAACTACATACTCAGATCTTCACCAAACTATGCAGGGATACATTGGATGTCAAGACACGTGGAAAAAACGTACAAAACAAGAGATTGGAGACATCAAGATTTTGGACGAATTTTTTAAGAATTTTCAAATTTTCAGATAGGAGGTTCCAGATAAGGTCAAAAACTACATACTCAGATCTTCACCAAACTTTGCAGGGACACATTGGATGTCAAGACACGTGGAAAAAACGTACAAAACAAGAGATTGGAGACATCAAGATTTTGGACGAATTTTTGAGGAATTTTCAAATTTTCAGAAATGAGGTTCCAGATAAGGTCAAAAACTACATACTCAGATCTTCACCAAACTTTGCAGGGATACATTGGATGTCAAGACACGTGGGGAAAACATACAAACCAAGAGATTGGATACATCAAGATTTTGGACGAATTTTTTAAGAATTTTCAAATTTTCAGATAGGAGGTTCCAGATAAGGTCAAAAACTACATACTCAGATCTTCTCCAAACTTTGCAGGGATACATTGGATGTCAAGACACGCGGGAAAAACATACAAAACATAGGATTGGGGACATCAAGATTTTGGTCAAATTTTTTAAGAATTTTCAAATTTTCAGATAGGAGGTTCCAGATAAGGTCAAAAACTACATACTCAGATCTTCACCAAACTATGCAGGGATACATTGGATGTCAAGACACGTGGAAAAAACGTACAAAACAAGAGATTGGAGACATCAAGATTTTGGACGAATTTTTGAGGAATTTTCAAATTCTCAGAAATGAGGTTCCAGATAAGGTCAAAAACTACATACTCAGATCTTCAACAAACTTTGCAGGGATACATTGGATGTCAAGACACGTGGGGAAAACATACAAACCAAGAGATTGGAGACATCAAGATTTTGGACGAATTTTTTAAGAATTTTCAAATTTTCAGATAGGAGGTTCCATATAAGGTCAAAAACTACATACTCAGATCTTCACCAAACTTTGCAGGGATACATTGGATGTCAAGACACGTGGAAAAAACGTACAAAACAAGAGATTGGAGACATCAAGATTTTGGACGAATTTTTTAAGAATTTTCAAATTTTCAGAAAGGATGTTCCAGATAAGGTCAAAAACGACATACTCAGATCTTCACCAAACTTTGCAGGGATACATTGGATGTCAAGACACGTGGAAAAAACATACAAAACATAGGATTGGGGACATCAAGATTTTGGTCAAATTTTTTAAGAATTTTCAAATTTTCAGATAGGAGGTTCCATATAAGGTCAAAAACTACATACTCAGATCTTCACCAAACATTGCAGGGATACATTGGATGTCAAGACACGTGGAAAAACGTACAAAACAAGAGATTGGAGACATCAAGATTTCTGACGAATTTTTTAAGAATTTTCAAATTTTCAGATGGGAGGTTCCAGATAAGGTCAAAAACGACATACTCAGATCTTCACCAAACTTTGCATGGATACATTGGATGTCAAGACACGTGGAAAAAACATACAAAACATAGAATTGGGGACATCAAGATTTTGGTCGAATTTTTTAAGAATTTTCAAATTTTCAGATAGGAGGTTCCAGATAAGGTCAAAAACTACATACTCAGATCTTCACCAAACGTTGCAGGGATACTTTGCATGTCAAGACACGTGGAAAAAACGTACAAAACAAGAGATTGGAGACATCAAGATTTTCGACAAATTTTTTAAGAATTTTCAAATTTTCAGATGGAAGGTTCCAGATAAGGTCAAAAACGACATACTCAGATCTTCACCAAACTTTGCATGGATACATTGGATGTCAAGACACGTGGAAAAAACGTACAAAACAAGAAATTGGAGACATCAAGATTTTGGACGAATTTTTTAAGAATTTTCAAATTTTCAGAAAGGAGGTTCCGTATAAGGTCAAAAACTACATACTCAGATCTTCACCAAACTTTGCAGGGATACATTGGATGTCAAGACACGTGGAAAAAACGTACAAAACAAGAGATTGGGTCATCAAGATTTTGGACGGATTTTTTAGGAATTTTCAAATTCTCAGATGGGAGGTTCCAGATAAGGTCAAAAACTACATACTCAGATCTTCACCAAACTTTGAATGGATACATTGGATGTCAAGTCACGTGGAAAAAACATACAAAACATAGGATTGGGGACATCAAGATTTTGGTCGAATTTTTTAAGAATTTTCAAATTTTCAGATAGGAGGTTCCATATAAAGTCAAAAACTACATACTCAGATCTTCACCAAACTTTGCAGGGATACATTGGATGTCAAGACACGTGGAAAAAACGTACAAAACAAGAGATTGGAGACATCAAGATTTTGGACGAATTTTTTAAGAATTTTCAAATTTTCAGATAGGAGGTTCCAGATAAGGTCAAAAACGACATACTCAGATCTTCACCAAACTTTGCAGGGATACATTGAATGTCAAGACACGTGGAAAAAACGTACAAAACAAGAGATTGGAGACATCAAGATTTTGGACGAATTTTTGAGGAATTTTCAAATTTTCAGAAATGAGGTGCCAGATAAGGTCAAAAACTACATACTCAGATCTTCACCAAACTTTGCAGGGATACATTGGATGTCAAGACACGTGGGAAAAACGTACAAAACAAGAGATTGGAGACATCAAGATTTTGGACGAATTTTTGAGGAATTTTCAAATTTTCAGAAATGAGGTGACAGATAAGGTCAAAAACTACATACTCAGATCTTCACCAAACTTTGCAGGGATACATTGGATGTCAAGACACGTGGAAAAAACGTACAAAACAAGAGATTGGAGACATCAAGATTTTGGACGAATTTTTTAAGAATTTTCAAATTTTCAGTTAGGAGGTTCCAGATGAGGTCAAAAACTACATACTCAGATCTTCACCAAACTTTGCAGGAATACTTTGCATGTCAAGACACGTGGAAAAAACGTACAAAACAAGAGATCGGAGACATCAAGATTTTCGACGAATTTTTTAAGAATTTTCAAATTTTCAGATAGGAGGTTCCAGATAAGGTCAAAAACGACCTACTCAGATCTTCACCAAACTTTGCAGGGATACATTGGATGTCAAGACACGTGGAAAAAACGTACAAAACAAGAGATTGGAGACAACAAGATTTTGGACGAATTTTTTAAAAATTTTCAATTTTTCAGATAGGAGGTTCCAGATAAGGTCAAAAACTACATACTCAGATCTTCACCAAACTTTGCAGGGATACATTGGATGTCAAGACACGTGGAAAAAACATACAAAACATAGGATTGGGGATATCAAGATTTTGGTCAAATTTTTTAAGAATTTTCAAATTTTCAGATAGGAGGTTCCATATAAGGTCAAAAACTACATACTCAGATCTTCACCAAACATTGCAGGGATACATTGGATGTCAAGACACGTGGAAAAAACGTACAAAACAAGAGATTGGAGACATCAAGATTTTCGACGAATTTTTGAAGAATTTTCAAATTTTCAGATAGGAGGTTCCAGATAAGGTCAAAAACGACATACTCAGATCTTCACCAAACTTTGCAGGGATACATTGGATGTCAAGACACGTGGAAAAAACGTACAAAACAAGAGATTGGGGTCATCAATATTTTGGACGGATTTTTTAGGAATTTTCAAATTTTCAGATGGGAGGTTCCAGATAAGGTCAAAAACTACATACTCAGATCTTCACCAAACTTTGCAGGGATACATTGGATGTCAAGACACGTGGAAAAAACGTACAAAACATAAGATTGGAGACATCAAGATTTTGAACGAATTTTTTAAGAATTTTCAAATTTTCAGATAGGAGGTTCCATTAAGGTCAAAAACTACATACTCAGATCTTCACCAAACTTTGCAGGGATACATTGGATGTCAAGACACGTGGAAAAAACATACAAGACCTAGGATTGGGGACATCAAGATTTTGGTCAAATTTTTTAAGAATTTTCAAATTTTCAGGTTCCAGATAAGGTCAAAAACGACATACTCAGATCTTCACCAAACTTTGCAGGGATACATTGGATGTCAAGACACGTGGAAAAAACATACAAAACATAGGATTGGGGACATCAAGATTTTGGTCAAATTTTTTAAGAATTTTCAAATTTTCAGATAGGAGGTTCCATATAAGGTCAAAAACTACATACTCAGATCTTCACCAAACATTGCAGGGATACATTGGATGTCAAGACACGTGGAAAAACGTACAAAGCAAGAGATTGGAGACATCAAGATTTCGGACGAATTTTTTAAGAATTTTCAAATTTTCAGATAGGAGGTTCCAGATAAGGTCAAAAACTACATACTCAGATCTTCACCAAACTTTGCAGGGATACATTGGATGTCAAGACACGCGGGAAAAATATACAAAACAAGAGATTGGGGACATCAAGATTTTGGTCAAATTTTTTAAGAATTTTCAAATTTTCAGATAGGAGGTTCCATATAAGGTCAAAAACTACATACTCAGATCTTCACCAAACTTTGCAGGGATACATTGGATGTCAAGACACGTGGAAAAAACGTACAAAACAAGAGATTGGAGACATCAAGATTTTCGACGAATTTTTGAAGAATTTTCAAATTTTCAGATAGGAGGTTCCAGATAAGGTCAAAAACGACATACTCAGATCTTCACCAAACTTTGCAGGGATACATTGGATGTCAAGACACGTGGAAAAAACGTACAAAACAAGAGATTGGGGTCATCAATATTTTGGACGGATTTTTTAGGAATTTTCAAATTTTCAGATGGGAGGTTCCAGATAAGGTCAAAAACTACATACTCAGATCTTCACCAAACTTTGCAGGGATACATTGGATGTCAAGACACGTGGAAAAAACGTACAAAACATAAGATTGGAGACATCAAGATTTTGAACGAATTTTTTAAGAATTTTCAAATTTTCAGATAGGAGGTTCCATTAAGGTCAAAAACTACATACTCAGATCTTCACCAAACTTTGCAGGGATACATTGGATGTCAAGACACGTGGAAAAAACATACAAGACCTAGGATTGGGGACATCAAGATTTTGGTCAAATTTTTTAAGAATTTTCAAATTTTCAGGTTCCAGATAAGGTCAAAAACGACATACTCAGATCTTCACCAAACTTTGCAGGGATACATTGGATGTCAAGACACGTGGAAAAAACATACAAAACATAGGATTGGGGATATCAAGATTTTGGTCAAATTTTTTAAGAATTTTCAAATTTTCAGATAGGAGGTTCCATATAAGGTCAAAAACTACATACTCAGATCTTCACCAAACATTGCAGGGATACATTGGATGTCAAGACACGTGGAAAAAACGTACAAAACAAGAGATTGGAGACATCAAGATTTTCGACGAATTTTTGAAGAATTTTCAAATTTTCAGATAGGAGGTTCCAGATAAGGTCAAAAACGACATACTCAGATCTTCACCAAACTTTGCAGGGATACATTGGATGTCAAGACACGTGGAAAAAACGTACAAAACAAGAGATTGGGGTCATCAATATTTTGGACGGATTTTTTAGGAATTTTCAAATTTTCAGATGGGAGGTTCCAGATAAGGTCAAAAACTACATACTCAGATCTTCACCAAACTTTGCAGGGATACATTGGATGTCAAGACACGTGGAAAAAACGTACAAAACATAAGATTGGAGACATCAAGATTTTGAACGAATTTTTTAAGAATTTTCAAATTTTCAGATAGGAGGTTCCATTAAGGTCAAAAACTACATACTCAGATCTTCACCAAACTTTGCAGGGATACATTGGATGTCAAGACACGTGGAAAAAACATACAAGACCTAGGATTGGGGACATCAAGATTTTGGTCAAATTTTTTAAGAATTTTCAAATTTTCAGGTTCCAGATAAGGTCAAAAACGACATACTCAGATCTTCACCAAACTTTGCAGGGATACATTGGATGTCAAGACACGTGGAAAAAACATACAAAACATAGGATTGGGGACATCAAGATTTTGGTCAAATTTTTTAAGAATTTTCAAATTTTCAGATAGGAGGTTCCATATAAGGTCAAAAACTACATACTCAGATCTTCACCAAACATTGCAGGGATACATTGGATGTCAAGACACGTGGAAAAACGTACAAAGCAAGAGATTGGAGACATCAAGATTTCGGACGAATTTTTTAAGAATTTTCAAATTTTCAGATAGGAGGTTCCAGATAAGGTCAAAAACTACATACTCAGATCTTCACCAAACTTTGCAGGGATACATTGGATGTCAAGACACGCGGGAAAAACATACAAAACATAGGATTGGGGACATCAAGATTTTGGTCAAATTTTTTAAGAATTTTCAAATTTTCAGATAGGAGGTTCCATATAAGGTCAAAAACTACATACTCAGATCTTCACCAAACTTTGCAGGGATACATTGGATGTCAAGACACGTGGAAAAAACGTACAAAACAAGAGATTGGAGACATCAAGATTTTCGACGAATTTTTGAAGAATTTTCAAATTTTCAGATGGGAGGTTCCAGATAAGGTCAAAAACGACATACTCAGATCTTCACCAAACTTTGCAGGGATACATTGGATGTCAAGACACGTGGAAAAAACGTACAAACAAGAGATTGGGGTCATCAATATTTTGGACGGATTTTTTAGGAATTTTCAAATTTTCAGATGGGAGGTTCCAGATAAGGTCAAAAACTACATACTCAGATCTTCACCAAACTTTGCAGGGATACATTGGATGTCAAGACACGTGGAAAAAACGTACAAAACATAAGATTGGAGACATCAAGATTTTGAACGAATTTTTTAAGAATTTTCAAATTTTCAGATAGGAGGTTCCATTAAGGTCAAAAACTACATACTCAGATCTTCACCAAACTTTGCAGGGATACATTGGATGTCAAGACACGTGGAAAAAACATACAAGACCTAGGATTGGGGACATCAAGATTTTGGTCAAATTTTTTAAGAATTTTCAAATTTTCAGGTTCCAGATAAGGTCAAAAACGACATACTCAGATCTTCACCAAACTTTGCAGGGATACATTGGATGTCAAGACACGTCGAAAAAACATACAAAACATAGGATTGGGGACATCAAGATTTTGGTCAAATTTTTTAAGAATTTTCAAATTTTCAGATAGGAGGTTCCATATAAGGTCAAAAACTACTTACTCAGATCTTCACCAAACATTGCAGGGATACATTGGATGTCAAGACACGTGGAAAAACGTACAAAACAAGAGATTGGAGACATCAAGATTTCGGACGAATTTTTTAAGAATTTTCAAATTTTCAGATAGGAGGTTCCAGATAAGGTCAAAAACTACATACTCAGATCTTCACCAAACTTTGCAGGGATACATTGGATGTCAAGACACGCGGGAAAAACATACAAAACATAGGATTGGGGACATCAAGATTTTGGTCAAATTTTTTAAGAATTTTCAAATTTTCAGATAGGAGGTTCCATATAAGGTCAAAAACTACATACTCAGATCTTCACCAAACTTTGCAGGGATACATTGGATGTCAAGACACGTGGAAAAAACATTCAAGACATAGGATTGGGGACATCAAGATTTTGGTCAAATTTTTTAAGAATTTTCAAATTTTCAGATAGGAGGTTCCATATAAGGTCAAAAACTACATACTCAGATCTTCACCAAACATTGCAGGGATACATTGGATGTCAAGACACGTGGAAAAAATGTACAAAACAAGAGATTGGAGACATCAAGATTTTCGACGGATTTTTTAAGAATTTTCAAATTTTCAGATGGGAGGTTCCAGATAATGTCAAAAACGACATACTCAGATCTTCACCAAACTTTGCATGGATACATTGGATGTCAAGACACGTGGAAAAAACATACAAAACATAGGATTGGGGACATCAAGATTTTGGTCGAATTTTTTAAGAATTTTCAAATTTTCAGATAGGAGGTTCCATATAAGGTCAAAAACTACATACTCAGATCTTCACCAAACTATGCAGGGATACATTGGATGTCAAAACACGTGGAAAAAACGTACAAAACAAGATATTGGAGACATCAAGATTTTGGACGAATTTTTTAAGAAATTTCAAATTTTCAGATAGGAGGTTCCAGATAAGGTCAAAAACTACATACTCAGATCTTCACCAAACTTTGCAGGGATACATTGGATGTCAAGACACGTGGAAAAAACGTACAAAACAAGAGATTGGAGACATCAAGATTTTGGACGAATTTTTGAGGAATTTTCAAATTTTCAGAAATGAGGTTCCATATAAGGTCAAAAACTACATACTCAGATCTTCACCAAACTTTGCAGGGATACATTGGATGTCAAGACACGTGGAAAAAACGTACAAAACAAGAGATTGGAGACATCAAGATTTTGGACGAATTTTTTAAGAATTTTCAAATTTTCAGATAGGAGGTTCCAGATAAGGTCAAAAACGACATACTCAGATCTTCACCAAACTTTGCAGGGATACATTGGATGTCAAGACACGTGGAAAAAACGTACAAAACAAGAGATTGGAGACATCAAGATTTTGGACGAATTTTTGAGGAATTTTCAAATTTTCAGAAATGAGGTGCCAGATAAGGTCAAAAACTACATACTCAGATCTTCACCAAACTTTGCAGGGATACATTGGATGTCAAGACACGTGGGAAAAACGTAAAAAAACAAGAGATTGGAGACATCAAGATTTTGGACGAATTTTTGAGGAATTTTCAAATTTTCAGAAATGAGGTGACAGATAAGGTCAAAAACTACATACTCAGATCTTCACCAAACTTTGCAGGGATACATTGGATGTCAAGACACGTGGAAAAAACGTACAAAACAAGAGATTGGAGACATCAAGATTTTGGACGAATTTTTTAAGAATTTTCAAATTTTCAGTTAGGAGGTTCCAGATGAGGTCAAAAACTACATACTCAGATCTTCACCAAACTTTGCAGGAATACTTTGCATGTCAAGACACGTGGAAAAAACGTACAAAACAAGAGATCGGAGACATCAAGATTTTCGACGAATTTTTTAAGAATTTTCAAATTTTCAGATAGGAGGTTCCAGATAAGGTCAAAAACGACCTACTCAGATCTTCACCAAACTTTGCAGGGATACATTGGATGTCAAGACACGTGGAAAAAACGTACAAAACAAGAGATTGGAGACAACAAGATTTTGGACGAATTTTTTAAAAATTTTCAATTTTTCAGATAGGAGGTTCCAGATAAGGTCAAAAACTACATACTCAGATCTTCACCAAACTTTGCAGGGATACATTGGATGTCAAGACACGTGGAAAAAACATACAAAACATAGGATTGGGGATATCAAGATTTTGGTCAAATTTTTTAAGAATTTTCAAATTTTCAGATAGGAGGTTCCATATAAGGTCAAAAACTACATACTCAGATCTTCACCAAACATTGCAGGGATACATTGGATGTCAAGACACGTGGAAAAAACGTACAAAACAAGAGATTGGAGACATCAAGATTTTCGACGAATTTTTGAAGAATTTTCAAATTTTCAGATAGGAGGTTCCAGATAAGGTCAAAAACGACATACTCAGATCTTCACCAAACTTTGCAGGGATACATTGGATGTCAAGACACGTGGAAAAAACGTACAAAACAAGAGATTGGGGTCATCAATATTTTGGACGGATTTTTTAGGAATTTTCAAATTTTCAGATGGGAGGTTCCAGATAAGGTCAAAAACTACATACTCAGATCTTCACCAAACTTTGCAGGGATACATTGGATGTCAAGACACGTGGAAAAAACGTACAAAACATAAGATTGGAGACATCAAGATTTTGAACGAATTTTTTAAGAATTTTCAAATTTTCAGATAGGAGGTTCCATTAAGGTCAAAAACTACATACTCAGATCTTCACCAAACTTTGCAGGGATACATTGGATGTCAAGACACGTGGAAAAAACATACAAGACCTAGGATTGGGGACATCAAGATTTTGGTCAAATTTTTTAAGAATTTTCAAATTTTCAGGTTCCAGATAAGGTCAAAAACGACATACTCAGATCTTCACCAAACTTTGCAGGGATACATTGGATGTCAAGACACGTGGAAAAAACATACAAAACATAGGATTGGGGACATCAAGATTTTGGTCAAATTTTTTAAGAATTTTCAAATTTTCAGATAGGAGGTTCCATATAAGGTCAAAAACTACATACTCAGATCTTCACCAAACATTGCAGGGATACATTGGATGTCAAGACACGTGGAAAAACGTACAAAGCAAGAGATTGGAGACATCAAGATTTCGGACGAATTTTTTAAGAATTTTCAAATTTTCAGATAGGAGGTTCCAGATAAGGTCAAAAACTACATACTCAGATCTTCACCAAACTTTGCAGGGATACATTGGATGTCAAGACACGCGGGAAAAACATACAAAACAAGAGATTGGGGACATCAAGATTTTGGTCAAATTTTTTAAGAATTTTCAAATTTTCAGATAGGAGGTTCCATATAAGGTCAAAAACTACATACTCAGATCTTCACCAAACTTTGCAGGGATACATTGGATGTCAAGACACGTGGAAAAAACGTACAAAACAAGAGATTGGAGACATCAAGATTTTCGACGAATTTTTGAAGAATTTTCAAATTTTCAGATAGGAGGTTCCAGATAAGGTCAAAAACGACATACTCAGATCTTCACCAAACTTTGCAGGGATACATTGGATGTCAAGACACGTGGAAAAAACGTACAAAACAAGAGATTGGGGTCATCAATATTTTGGACGGATTTTTTAGGAATTTTCAAATTTTCAGATGGGAGGTTCCAGATAAGGTCAAAAACTACATACTCAGATCTTCACCAAACTTTGCAGGGATACATTGGATGTCAAGACACGTGGAAAAAACGTACAAAACATAAGATTGGAGACATCAAGATTTTGAACGAATTTTTTAAGAATTTTCAAATTTTCAGATAGGAGGTTCCATTAAGGTCAAAAACTACATACTCAGATCTTCACCAAACTTTGCAGGGATACATTGGATGTCAAGACACGTGGAAAAAACATACAAGACCTAGGATTGGGGACATCAAGATTTTGGTCAAATTTTTTAAGAATTTTCAAATTTTCAGGTTCCAGATAAGGTCAAAAACGACATACTCAGATCTTCACCAAACTTTGCAGGGATACATTGGATGTCAAGACACGTGGAAAAAACATACAAAACATAGGATTGGGGATATCAAGATTTTGGTCAAATTTTTTAAGAATTTTCAAATTTTCAGATAGGAGGTTCCATATAAGGTCAAAAACTACATACTCAGATCTTCACCAAACATTGCAGGGATACATTGGATGTCAAGACACGTGGAAAAAACGTACAAAACAAGAGATTGGAGACATCAAGATTTTCGACGAATTTTTGAAGAATTTTCAAATTTTCAGATAGGAGGTTCCAGATAAGGTCAAAAACGACATACTCAGATCTTCACCAAACTTTGCAGGGATACATTGGATGTCAAGACACGTGGAAAAAACGTACAAAACAAGAGATTGGGGTCATCAATATTTTGGACGGATTTTTTAGGAATTTTCAAATTTTCAGATGGGAGGTTCCAGATAAGGTCAAAAACTACATACTCAGATCTTCACCAAACTTTGCAGGGATACATTGGATGTCAAGACACGTGGAAAAAACGTACAAAACATAAGATTGGAGACATCAAGATTTTGAACGAATTTTTTAAGAATTTTCAAATTTTCAGATAGGAGGTTCCATTAAGGTCAAAAACTACATACTCAGATCTTCACCAAACTTTGCAGGGATACATTGGATGTCAAGACACGTGGAAAAAACATACAAGACCTAGGATTGGGGACATCAAGATTTTGGTCAAATTTTTTAAGAATTTTCAAATTTTCAGGTTCCAGATAAGGTCAAAAACGACATACTCAGATCTTCACCAAACTTTGCAGGGATACATTGGATGTCAAGACACGTGGAAAAAACATACAAAACATAGGATTGGGGACATCAAGATTTTGGTCAAATTTTTTAAGAATTTTCAAATTTTCAGATAGGAGGTTCCATATAAGGTCAAAAACTACATACTCAGATCTTCACCAAACATTGCAGGGATACATTGGATGTCAAGACACGTGGAAAAACGTACAAAGCAAGAGATTGGAGACATCAAGATTTCGGACGAATTTTTTAAGAATTTTCAAATTTTCAGATAGGAGGTTCCAGATAAGGTCAAAAACTACATACTCAGATCTTCACCAAACTTTGCAGGGATACATTGGATGTCAAGACACGCGGGAAAAACATACAAAACATAGGATTGGGGACATCAAGATTTTGGTCAAATTTTTTAAGAATTTTCAAATTTTCAGATAGGAGGTTCCATATAAGGTCAAAAACTACATACTCAGATCTTCACCAAACTTTGCAGGGATACATTGGATGTCAAGACACGTGGAAAAAACGTACAAAACAAGAGATTGGAGACATCAAGATTTTCGACGAATTTTTGAAGAATTTTCAAATTTTCAGATGGGAGGTTCCAGATAAGGTCAAAAACGACATACTCAGATCTTCACCAAACTTTGCAGGGATACATTGGATGTCAAGACACGTGGAAAAAACGTACAAAACAAGAGATTGGGGTCATCAATATTTTGGACGGATTTTTTAGGAATTTTCAAATTTTCAGATGGGAGGTTCCAGATAAGGTCAAAAACTACATACTCAGATCTTCACCAAACTTTGCAGGGATACATTGGATGTCAAGACACGTGGAAAAAACGTACAAAACATAAGATTGGAGACATCAAGATTTTGAACGAATTTTTTAAGAATTTTCAAATTTTCAGATAGGAGGTTCCATTAAGGTCAAAAACTACATACTCAGATCTTCACCAAACTTTGCAGGGATACATTGGATGTCAAGACACGTGGAAAAAACATACAAGACCTAGGATTGGGGACATCAAGATTTTGGTCAAATTTTTTAAGAATTTTCAAATTTTCAGGTTCCAGATAAGGTCAAAAACGACATACTCAGATCTTCACCAAACTTTGCAGGGATACATTGGATGTCAAGACACGTCGAAAAAACATACAAAACATAGGATTGGGGACATCAAGATTTTGGTCAAATTTTTTAAGAATTTTCAAATTTTCAGATAGGAGGTTCCATATAAGGTCAAAAACTACTTACTCAGATCTTCACCAAACATTGCAGGGATACATTGGATGTCAAGACACGTGGAAAAACGTACAAAACAAGAGATTGGAGACATCAAGATTTCGGACGATTTTTTTAAGAATTTTCAAATTTTCAGATAGGAGGTTCCAGATAAGGTCAAAAACTACATACTCAGATCTTCACCAAACTTTGCAGGGATACATTGGATGTCAAGACACGCGGGAAAAACATACAAAACATAGGATTGGGGACATCAAGATTTTGGTCAAATTTTTTAAGAATTTTCAAATTTTCAGATAGGAGGTTCCATATAAGGTCAAAAACTACATACTCAGATCTTCACCAAACTTTGCAGGGATACATTGGATGTCAAGACACGTGGAAAAAACATTCAAGACATAGGATTGGGGACATCAAGATTTTGGTCAAATTTTTTAAGAATTTTCAAATTTTCAGATAGGAGGTTCCATATAAGGTCAAAAACTACATACTCAGATCTTCACCAAACATTGCAGGGATACATTGGATGTCAAGACACGTGGAAAAAATGTACAAAACAAGAGATTGGAGACATCAAGATTTTCGACGGATTTTTTAAGAATTTTCAAATTTTCAGATGGGAGGTTCCAGATAATGTCAAAAACGACATACTCAGATCTTCACCAAACTTTGCATGGATACATTGGATGTCAAGACACGTGGAAAAAACATACAAAACATAGGATTGGGGACATCAAGATTTTGGTCGAATTTTTTAAGAATTTTCAAATTTTCAGATAGGAGGTTCCATATAAGTTCAAAAACTACATACTCAGATCTTCACCAAACTATGCAGGGATACATTGGATGTCAAGACACGTGGAAAAAACGTACAAAACAAGATATTGGAGACATCAAGATTTTGGACGAATTTTTTAAGAAATTTCAAATTTTCAGATAGGAGGTTCCAGATAAGGTCAAAAACTACATACTCAGATCTTCACCAAACTTTGCAGGGATACATTGGATGTCAAGACACGTGGAAAAAACGTACAAAACAAGAGATTGGAGACATCAAGATTTTGGACGAATTTTTGAGGAATTTTCAAATTTTCAGAAATGAGGTTCCAGATAAGGTCAAAAACTACATACTCAGATCTTCACCAAACTTTGCAGGGATACATTGGATGTCAAGACACGTGGGCAAAACATACAAACCAAGAGATTGGAGACATCAAGATTTTGGACGAATTTTTTAAGAATTTTCAAATTTTCAGATAGGAGGTTCCAGATAAGGTCAAAAACTACATACTCAAATCTTCACCAAACTTTGCAGGGATACATTGGATGTCAAGACACGTGGAAAAAACGTACAAAACAAGAGATTGGAGACATCAAGATTTTGGACGAATTTTTTAAGAATTTTCAAATTTTCAGAAAGGAGGTGCCATGTAAGGTCAAAAACAACATACTCAGATCTTCACCAAACTTTGCAGGGATACATTGGATGTCAAGACACGTGGGGAAAACATACAAACCAAGAGATTGGAGACATCAAGATTTTGGAAGAATTTTTTAAGAATTTTCAAATTTTCAGATAGGGGGTTCCAGATAAGGTCAAAAACTACATACTCAGATCTTCACCAAACTTTGCAGGGATACATTGGATGTCAAGACAAGTGGAAAAAACGTACAAAACAAGAGATTGGGGTCATCAAGATTTTGGACGGATTTTTTAGGAATTTTCAAATTTTCAGAAATGCGGTTCCAGATAAGGTCAAAAACTACATACTCAGATCTTCACCAAACTTTGCAGGGATACATTGGATGTCAAGACACGTGGAAAAAACGTACAAAACAAGAGATTGGAGACATCAAGATTTTGGACGAATTTTTTAAGAATTTTCAAATTTTCAGAAATGCGGTTCCAGATAAGGTCAAAAACTACATACTCAGATCTTCACCAAACTTTGCAGGGATACATTGGATGTCAAGACACGTGGAAAAAACATACAAAACAAGAGATTGGAGACATCAAGATTTTGGACGAATTTTTTAAGAATTTTCAAATTTTCAGAAATGCGGTTCAAGATAAGGTCAAAAACTACATACTCAGATCTTCACCAAACTTTGCAGGGATACATTGGATGTCAAGACACGTGGAAAAAACGTACAAAACAAGAGATTGGATACATCAAGATTTTGGAAGAATTTTTTAAGAATTTTCAAATTTTCAGAAAGGATGTTCCAGATAAGGTCAAAAACGACATACTCAGATCTTCACCAAACATTGCAGGGATACATTGGATGTCAAGACACGTGGAAAAACGTACCAAACAAGAGATTGGAGACATCAAGATTTCGGACGAATTTTTTAAGAATTTTCAAATTTTCAGATAGGAGGTTCCAGATAAGGTCAAAAACTACATACTCAGATCTTCACCAAACTTTGCAGGGATACATTGGATGTCAAGACTCGTGGAAAAAACGTACAAAACATAGGATTGGGGACATCAAGATTTTGGTCAAATTTTTTAAGAATTTTCAAATTTTCAGATAGGAGGTTCCATATAAGGTCAAAAACTACATACTTAGATCTTCACCAAACATTGCAGGGATACATTGGATGTCAAGACACGTGGAAAAAACGTACAAAACAAGAGATTGGAGACATCAAGATTTTCGACGAATTTTTTAAGAATTTTCAAATTTTCAGATGGGAGGTTCCAGATAAGGTCAAAAACGACATACTCAGATCTTCACCAAACTTTGCATGGATACATTGGATGTCAAGACACGTGGAAAAAACATACAAAACATAGAATTGGGGACATCAAGATTTTGGTCGAATTTTTTAAGAATTTTCAAATTTTCAGATAGGAGGTTCCATATAAGGTCAAAAACTACATACTCAGATCTTCACCAAACTTTGCATGGATACATTGGATGTCAAGACACGTGGAAAAAACGTACAAAACAAGAGATTGGAGACATCAAGATTTTGGACGAATTTTTTAAGAATTTTCAAATTTTCAGATAGGAGGTTCCAGATAAGGTCAAAAACTACATACTCAGATCTTCACCAAACTTTGCAGGGATACATTGGATGTCAAGACACGTGGAAAAAACGTACAAAACAAGAGATTGGAGACATCAACATTTTGGACGAATTTTTGAGGAATTTTCAAATTTTCAGAAATGAGGTTCCAGATAAGGTCAAAAACTACATACTCAGATCTTCACCAAATTTTGCAGGGATACATTGGATGTCAAGACACGTGGGAAAAACGTACAAAACAAGAGATTGGAGACATCAAGATTTTGGACGAATTTTTTAACAATTTTCAAATTTTCAGATAGGAGGTTCCAGATAAGGTCAAAAACTACATACTCAGATCTTCACCAAACTTTGCAGGGATACATTGGATGTCAAGACACGTGGAAAAAACGTACAAAACAAGAGATTGGAGACATCAAGATTTTGGACGAATTTTTTAAGAATTTTCAAATTTTCAGAAAGGATGTTCCAGATAAGGTCAAAAACGACATACTCAGATCTTCACCAAACTCTGCAGGGATACATTGGATGTCAAGACACAGGGAAAAAACATACAAAACATAGGATTGGGGACATCAAGATTTTGGTCAAATTTTTTAAGAATTTTCAAATTTTCAGATAGGAGGTTCCATATAAGGTCAAAAACTACATACTCAGATCTTCACCAAACATTGAAGGGATACATTGGATGTCAAGACACGTGGAAAAAACGTACAAAACAAGAGATTGGAGACATCAAGATTTTGGACGAATTTTTGAAGAATTTTCAAATTTTCAGATAGGAGGTTCCAGATAAGGTCAAAAATTACATACTCAGATCTTCAACAAACGTTGCGTGGATACTTTGCATGTCAAAACACGTGGAAAAAACGTACAAAACAAGAGATTGGAGACATCAAGATTTTCGACGAATTTTTTAAGAATTTTCAAATTTTCAGATGGGAGGTTCCAGATAAGGTCAAAAACGACATACTCAAATCTTCACCAAACTTTGCATGGATACATTGGATGTCAAGACACGTCGAAAAAACATACAAAACATAGGATTGGGGACATCAAGATTTTGGACGAATTTTTTAAGAATTTTCAAATTTTCAGAAAGGAGGTTCCATATAAGGTCAAAAACTACATACTCAGATCTTCACCAAACTTTGCAGGGATACCTTGGATGTCAAGACACGTGGAAAAAACGTACAAAACAAGAGATTGGAGACATCAAGATTTTGGACGAATTTTTTAAGAATTTTCAAATTTTCAGAAAGGAGGTTTCATATAAGGTCAAAAACTACATACTCAGATCTTCACCAAACTTTGCAGGGATACATTGGATGTCAAAACACGTGGAAAAAACGTACAAAACAAGAGATTGGGGTCATCAAGATTTTGGACGGATTTTTTAGGAATTTTCAAATTTTCAGATGGGAGGTTCCATATAAGGTTAAAAACTACATACTCAGATCTTCACCAAACTTTGCATGGATACATTGGATGTCAAGACACGTGGAAAAAACATACACAACATAGGATTGGAGACATCAAGATTTTGGTCGAATTTTTTAAGAATTTTCAAATTTTCAGATATGAGGTTCCATATAAGGTCAAAGACTACATACTCAGATCTTCACCAAACTTTGCAGGGATACATTGGATGTCAAAGACACGTGGAAAAAACATACAAGACATAGGATTGGGGACATCAAGATTTTGGACGGATTTTTTAGGAATTTTCAAATTTTCAGATGGGAGGTTCCAGATAAGGTCAAAAACTACATAGTCAGATCTTCACCAAACATTGCAGGGATACATTGGATGTCAAGACACGTGGAAAAAACGTACAAAACAAGAAATTGGAGACATCAAGATTTTGGACGAATTTTTTAAGAATTTTCAAATTTTCAGATAGGAGGTTCCATATAAGGTCAAAAACTACATACTCAGATCTTCACCAAACTATGCAGGGATACATTGGATGTCAAGACACGTGGAAAAAACGTACAAAACAAGAGATTGGAGACATCAAGATTTTGGACGAATTTTTGAGGAATTTTCAAATTTTCAGAAATGAGGTTCCAGATAAGGTCAAAAACTACATACTCAGATCTTCACCAAACTTTGCAGGGATACATTGGATGTCAAGACACGTGGGCAAAACATACAAACCAAGAGATTGGAGACATCAAGATTTTGGACGAATTTTTTAAGAATTTTCAAATTTTCAGATAGGAGGTTCCAGATAAGGTCAAAAACTACATACTCAAATCTTCACCAAACTTTGCAGGGATACATTGGATGTCAAGACACGTGGAAAAAACGTACAAAACAAGAGATTGGAGACACCAAGATTTTGGACGAATTTTTTAAGAATTTTCAAATTTTCAGAGAGGAGGTTCCATATAAGGTCACAAACTACATACTCAGATCTTCACCAAACATTGAAGGGATACATTGGATGTCAAGACACGTGGAAAAAACGTACAAAACAAGAGATTGGAGACATTAAGATTTTGGACGAATTTTTGAAGAATTTTCAAATTTTCAGATAGGAGGTTCCAGATAAGGTCAAAAACTACATACTCAGATCTTCAACAAACGTTGCGTGGATACTTTGCATGTCAAAACACGTGGAAAAATCTTACAAAACAAGAGATTGGAGACATCAAGATTTTCGACGAATTTTTTAAGAATTTTCAAATTTTCAGATGGGAGGTTCCAGATAAGGTCAAAAACGACATACTCAGATCTTCACCAAACTTTGCATGGATACATTGGATGTCAAGACACGTCGAAAAAACATACAAAACATAGGATTGGGGACATCAAGATTTTGGACGAATTTTTTAAGAATTTTCAAATTTTCAGAAAGGTGTTTCCATATAAGGTCAAAAACTACATACTCAGATCTTCACCAAACTTTGCAGGGATACATTGGATGTCAAGACACGTGGAAAAAACATACAAGACATAGGATTGGGGACATCAAGATTTTGGACGGATTTTTTAGGAATTTTCAAATTTTCAGATGGGAGGTTCCAGATAAGGTCAAAAACTACATACTCAGATCTTCACCAAACATTGCAGGGATACATTGGATGTCAAGACACGTGGAAAAAACGTACAAAACAAGAGATTGGAGACATCAAGAGTAGTGTAATTGGGTTGTTTCAACGCAATTCTTGGTACGAGTGCATTCGTAGCCTCTTTTTCTATCAATTAAATATCATTTTTTGACATATATTGGCAATTTTTTGTCGGTTTTAGCGCTTAGCGATGTTTTAGCGAAATTTTTGATTTTTCCCATCTCATACTTGGTACGAATGCCATGATCTTACGTGATATAACTTAACCTATTGTTTTTTTTACTTATTGTTTCAAAATAATACTTTGTAGAGTAGTAGAATCAACCCGGTTCTGCAACATCAAGTGGTGCGCAGTGTTGCCAACTCCTCACTTGAAAAAATCACCTAGGTTTTTTTCCTGGTCTAACCTAACCTAAAGCAAGGAGCTGGCAACCTTGCATGAGGCTCCTTAATGGCCTGCTCCTGTATGGCATAAGCTCCATTTTCTCGCAGTGTTGCCAACTCCTCACTCAAAAAAAATCACCAAGGTTTTTTTTCTTGGTCTAACCTAACTCAAAGCAAGGAGCTGGCAACCTTGCTTGTGCAATCAGCCCGTTTCACAAACCGAAAGTGGAGATCAGCGTTGCCAACTCCTCACTCGAAAAAAAATCACCAAGGTTTTGTTCTTGGTCTAACCTAACCTAAAGCAAGGAGCTGGCAGCCTTGCTTGTGCAATCAGCCCGTTTGACCGCCCTCAAGTGGAGATCAGCGTTGCCAACTCCTCACTCGAAAAAAAATCACCAAGGTTTTTTTTCTTGGTCTAACCTAACCTAAAGCAAGGAGCTGGCAACCTTGCTTGTGCAATCAGTCTGGTTGACCAACACCAAGTGGAGATCAGTGTTACCAACTCCTCACTCGAAAAAAAAATCACCAAGGTTTTTTTCTTGGTCTAACCTAACCTAAAGCAAGGAGCTGGCAACCTTGCTTGTGCAATCAGTCTGGTTGACCGCCATCAAGTGAAGATCAGTGTTACCAACTCCTCACTCGAAAAAATCACCAAGGTTTTTTCGAGGTCTAACCTAACCTAAAGCAAGGAGCTGGCAACCTTGCTTGAGACTTGCCTTACAGTGCATAAAGCAAGGTTGCCAACCTACTGGTACTTTTGCCATGGCCTTTTACAAAAAAAGAGAGAGAGAGGGAAGAGTTAAACAGCCGACAGCCCACCTACAGCCTTTTTTGGTCTAACCTAACCTAAAGCAAGGAGTTGGCAACTTTGCTTGAGGCTTGCCTTACAGTGCATAAAGCAATTTTTGCCAACCTACACACACACTGGGCAAGGAGAGGCGGCACTGCCGTAAAAGAGAGAGAGATGGGTGGATGGCAACACAGTATGTGTGTGCGTGTGTGTGTGTATAATATGTAGCATTATTAACTAGAGTGTGTTGGAAACCCACTTACAACTAAAAAAAAATAGAGATGGCAACGTTGGTGTAAGATGAAGAGTGAGAGAGACCCATGGCTGGCAACAGTGGTGAGCGAATGTGCCATATCGTAATTTTCCAACTCCGTATACCGCGACCTTTGTAAACCTCGCTCTCTCGGGAACGATGTGCCACACACACGCGCGCGCGCGCCTGTATTGTGACGCAAACAAACAAATAATAATTATTGTTTTTTTTAGGATACCTGGCCCCTATAACCTCGCCAGGGTGCGTGGTGCCCAACACCAAAAAAAGTTCTATATAATGGTCGTGGGGCTATCAAAGCCGCCAACAATGCCTCTGTAGAGAGTTTTGTGAATTATTAATTTTTTTTTTTTATTTGCGCACCGAACTAACTTACATTGTATTTTATAAAACTTTGTTGATTTTTTTTAGTATGTGGCAATTATTTTACGAATTATTTTTTAAAACTGCTCTGTGACCCTCTCGTTCTTCACGTCGTGGACGAAGGACTTCTCTGCGACCAGGATGACGCTACATAGAGTATCGGCGGGCAACGGACTGTTGAACTCGCAGACGACCTTGATGTTGGTGCGATCGTTGACCACAACCTGATTTCTCTTAGATGTGTTGATGACGAACATCGGCCTGCGTGCTTTGAATTCGCTGGGCGTGTAGTACATGTCCACGTTTCCCTCGGTCACGCGTTTGTAAGCCGAGAACGCTTCGTGAAGTTTGAGGTAATCGTCTTTGGTCATGTCGAGGTTGTAATTCTCGCGCGGGAACACTTCGTTGCGTCCATTTTTGAGATAAACGTTCTTGATTTTGCAGTCGTCGAATTTGCTGGAATCTTTTTCCTGGTTGTTATCGCGCCCGGTCTGAAAGAGCACTACGACGAAATCTGGCATGTCGAACTGTATTTTGTTGAACTGAGTCGTCACGTCGAATTCCATGTGACTTCCCGACGCCACCTTCTGCACGCACTGGTAACTGTGAAAGTGAATCGCCACCTGAGGACTTTTCAAGATCTCTGCTTTGTACTTGAGGGCGTAGTTCGTTTCGTATTCCACGATCGGCATTCTCAATTCCATGCTCCGGATGACGCATTTCGCCGCTTCGGGTAAAGTGTTGGCTATCGGCGTGCCGTCGGCGTTCAAGTTGGTGTATCGCATCAGTGCATCGTTGTCGTTGGCCGCTCTTCGAAAGGTGACGCGCAGTCCTCCCTTCCACATGATCTCCTTGTAGTCCGAGAAGAAACCGGGCAGCAGACGCATGGGAAAGAGCACCGTGTGACTTGTCGTCGATATTTTGGTCCCCGCTTCGAATCCTCCCGCTTGATAGTACGCCGCGTCCGTTTTGGATAATTTCAACGTTCCCACTGCCGTCGACGTGATGCCAGGATAATCGATTCTGTCGATGACGGTACCGTGTTTCCTCACCTCCACCTGCGAGAACAGGTGAGGCACGAAGTTGTCCACGAGTTTCAAATTGGCATTGGGCGGAAAGGCTTCTCCGCTTTCTTTCTTCACCACGTCGAATTGAAGGTAGAGGTCCGCTCTGTGAGGATGAACGAACCCGTCCCCTACGTCCACGTCGTATTCGATCTCCCTGTTCGCCTCGTTGAGATTGGCGAACGTGCGACGGTTGGGAGGGAAAGATTGCAATTCGTAACTTTCGATTTGCTCCATTCTCACTATGTGTGTTATTTATTATACGCTGATCTCCACGATGGCAGTGGTCGTTGCACCTGCGAAATCCACCACCTCTCCTTTCTCGTTCGTCACCACCAACTCTATGTCGTCTATGCGGTTGCGACATACTGGAAAATAGATCGGCGAAGAGGGCGTGTAGATGATCGGTTCCATGAACTCGGAACTTGGTTTGAACGTGGCTATGATTCCCGTCTGCTTGTGACTTCCTAACAATTCGTCCGAAGATTTCGTGATCATGCCTTCCGCCACGTTACAGTGTACGTTCAGAGTCTCTATGGCTAGAAATTTAGGAATATTGACTGCTACGTGATTGATGCCAGCTTCGAGTTTCGTGTCGTTGTCGAAACCTAAAAGTTCTCCCATGGTGCCAAGGTCCACGGTCTCCGTCGCGGATAGGATTTCCACTCTGTGCGTGACCGAATTTTGAGAAAGGTACGTGCCTTTGGGTAACTGAGCTTGCAAAGTGGAAAGATTGTATTGGCCTGGCGTGACAACGATGTGTTCGCTTCCGACACTAATTTTGTTGTTGTGATGCGTGACGTTAGGTATGAGGTACATGCTGTAGAATGCACGCAGAGCCACGGATTTAGGATAGACGATGTCGTCGTGCAGCGTGAGTTTCAAGATTGAAGATTCGCTCGTGAGATGGAACACGCCCATCGTGTTTCAGGTTCCACAGTGCTTTCTGGAAATCTTCGATCGTAGGGTTATTTATTTTAGAGAGAAACGCGAGCACGGAGAGGCAGAGATGACCGCAGTTCACGTCTCCGAAATCTTGAATGCGTTCGTCGTTGTAGTATATAGAGGTTTTGTTCGTTTTCAGATAATGGACTAAATTTGTAGGTGGAACACCTCCGAAAGAATCGAAAACGAATGCTTTGTTATTGTCGTTTTTGTGGTAACATATCCAATGCGTGCCTGGATTTTCTTGATTGTCCAAGTTGACTACTCCACATTCTCTTCTTTTGACGGTTGAAGGTAACGAGTCGGACATGAAAACTCCTCTGAAGTGTTTGATTCGTAACGGTTCGATCAGAGATTCAATGTCTCGGTTGGTGAGTGCTGCTGTTTCTTTTTTTAAAACTTTTTCATCACGCCCTTCCCCCCTTTCTTCTCCATGGCCAGGTTGTGACGTTTCTGTTCTTCCAACTCGGCCTTGTTCTTCTTCGAGTCGATGACGATTTTCGCGATGGCGGCACTTCCGCCGGCCAAACTTCCCACGGCCCCCAATGCTGCCAGGATGGCCGGGATGCTGAATATGAAACCTCCGATCTTTTGCTGTTTCCGCGAACGCTGCAAGCGTCTCAATTGAGGTGTGCTGAGCAGCAATTTCATTCCATGTCCTTTCGACAAGCAAGAACGTTTCTTCTCGCGTTGTTTCTTGGTGAGTAACCCATCGAGGGCACCTAGATTTTTTAGATTCGAATATGGTATCTGGTACACGACACCCTTGGGCTTCATGTTGATGCTCTATGTGTTATTTTCACGGTATGTTATTTATATATAAATGTTCTGAGATTTTTTTTTTCAATGGATGTTATTTTATATATACTCCGCGTAGCCCCGTTACACAAATTCTATTACATGCTTTGTTTTCTTACCAAGAAGTTCCTTTGTCCCCTTGTACACGATTCGAGTTTTGTTCTCGATTAAGATAGCTAGCTTCTCGTCGGATAACATGCTGGCGTATCGATCTGGTAAAAATAGACTGTATTGTCCGTTGAGCAACAGACGCACCTTGGGACCATACTGGGTAGAAAGGATTGAACCGGAAGTTATCGTGTAAGGTTTGTCAACTTCCAATTCCTGAATTTTTACATACTCGACTGACAAATTTAGCATTTGTTTTAATGCTTGGAGGTCACTTATTTTTTCACTCGTCATATCAAAGAGAAATTTCAGGGTGTTAGAGAATTTTTAATTTTTCACAATGTGTGTTATTTATGTATATATTTTTTTCACGAGATTTTTTTTTGTATCGAATATTTTTTTTAACAGAGGAAGAAAGTTCGTGCTTCCGAAAACGCGATGATGTGCGTGATGATTTCTTCCGTCTCCTGCATAGATTTTCTCCAATCATCGGTGCCCCGTCTTCTCCCCTGCCTCGCCTCGTACAGTTCGTCCAACCTCTCGTTCAATTTTTCCCCTGCAGCCGACAGAAGAGTGTCGAGATCGCCGCACCTCATTCCACTGATCTCCCGAAGACGGTCCTTGAGAACTATTTCGCATCCCATGTGAAATGCCGGCGTCGTTTTAGCTATGATCACAAGTTTATTAACATCTCCGTTAACTACCTTTTTGAATATTTTAGATAGTAGTTCGTGCGGCAAATCAGTTATGCAAGCCATGTTGTTTTTTTTTACTGTATGTTATTTATATACCCCACCCCAATTTTTGTTTTGTGTTCATGGCGATGGTGGTACCCAGTGCGGCGACCCGTTCACCCAACGATGCGTCTCTGCTCACGAACCTTTCGAAAGCTGCATGTTCCAATTTCTTGTCTGCTTCGTGACGTGCGTCCAGATTCGTCTGCGTGGTGTTGTAGGCGATGTCGTGATCTTTGCATGCCGCGTCCAACGGATTCACACCCTTGTCTCCTCTCTCCAATCTTTTCTCGAGTTTGGTACCCGGTCCGCAGTACTGGTAGCCAGGTAGATGCATCTCGAAAGGTAACTTGTTGATGATGTCGTTCACGAGTCCCTTTCCTTCGGCCACGTTCCAAAATTTAGGAGGCAGCGTGTTGATGATTTTGATCAGGTAGTTGTATTTACGGTGAAACCAGTGCAAGAAAGGAAGAGCCTCTCAAGCAGGTTTGGCTATACTTAAAACTAGGTCAACATGCCTATATGAGGTTTTTGCTCCAGTGTGGAACCCCCTCTAATCCAAGATTTTGGTAAAAAATGCCCCCCCACTTGGGAATGTTTGAGAAAGGAAGAATTCCTCTCAGATTGATACTTACAAAAGGCACTTCTGTGATATTGTTTTGGCTATACCTGAAATTGAGCCAAAAACACACACCCCCAACCCCCCCCCACACACACACACATATTTACTTCCGGTCCACTTCCGGTCCACTTCCGGTTTGAGTTCAATTGGGCAAAAGGCCCAACTTGCTTATCTAATACTAAACACAATTCAAAATGCAGAGACCTTCTAGAATTGCTCCGTGACTCTCTCATTTCTTACATCATAAACATATGATTTTTCTCCTATGAGAATAACACTACATATGGTGTCATCAGGTAATGCTTCGTGGAATTCACAGACAATTTTAATGTTTGTCCTGTCATTCACCACAACTTGTTTTCTTTTTGAAGTGTTAATTACAAACATGGGTCTCCGTGCTTTGAATTCTTCTGGAGTGTAATACATCTCAGTATTGCCAGTAGTGACTCTTTTGAATGCCGTAAAAGCCTCATATAATTTGAGGAAATCATCCTTGGACATGTCTAAATTATAATTTTCTCTAGGAAATACCTAATTTCTGCCATTTTTAAGATAAATGTTCTTGATGTTGCAGTTATCAAATTTACTTGAATTTTTTTCCTGATTATTGTGTCTTCCAGTCTGAAACAGTACCACTACAAAATCAGGCATGTCATATTGAATACTGGAGAATGAATTTGTAGCATCAAACTCATAATATGTACCAGATGCGGGCCTCTGTACGCATTGATATGTATAAAATTGAAGAGGAACCTGTGGATTTTTTAGAATATCAGCTTTGTGTTTAAGAGCATAACCGGCCTCATATTCAACAACAGGGATTCTTAACTCCATAGTCTGAATAATGCATTTGCCCTCATCAGGTAAGGTATTAGGCAGAGCTTCTCCTGTAGGGTTTAATGTGCTGTACCTCATCAAGGCATTATTATCATTGGCAGCTCTTCTAAATGTAATTCTTAACCCACCCTTCCACATAATTTCTTTGTAATCCGAGAAGAATCCTGGCAACAGGCGCATGGGGAACAGCACTGTGTGGCTCTTGGTTAATATTTTCTCGCCAGCCTCAAATCCGCCTATTTTGTAGTAAGAAGCCTCGGTTTTGGATAATTTTAATGTGGCCATAGCTGTGGAGGTAATGCCAGGATAATCCACTCTGTTTATAACAACACCGTGCTTTCTGATCTCAATTTCAGAGAACAGATGCGGCACAAAATTGTCAACCAGTCTTATATTTGAATTTGCCGTATAATCTGTTCCATCGAGCTTTACAACATCAAATTTGATGTATAGATCTGCTCTGTGAGGGTGTATAAATCCGTCCCCCACGTCAAGATCTATCTCAATCTCTGTGTTGGGTTGATTTAAATTTGCAAATGTCCTCCTGTTTGGGGGGAATGATTGTAGCTCATAACTCTCAATATTTTCCATTGTATGTATTTTTATTTAAATGTTAATCTCTATGATTGCAGTTGTTGTGGCTCCAGCAAAATCAACTAATTCTTCTTTTTCATTGGTGACCATCAATTCGATGTAATCTATTCTGTTATGACACACAGGAAAATATAATGTTGGGGATGGATTGTAGATGATGGGCTCCATGAATTCAGAATTAGGTTTGAATGTTGCAATGATGCCGGTTTGTTTGTGAGTGCCTATGCCATTTGATTTGGTGATCATACCCTCGGCCACATTACAGTGAATATTCAGAGTTTCTATGGCCAAGAATTTGGGTATATTCATAGCAGTGTGTTTGATGGCTGGTTCAAGTTTTGTGTTGTTCTCAAAGCCTAACAGCTCTCCTATAGTACCCAGATCCACTGTTTCTGTGGCAGATACAATCTCTACTCTGTGAGTGACAGAATTTTGACTTAACACCACACCTCTGGGTAGCTGAGCATTTAGAGTGGACAGATTATATTGCCCTGGAGTAATGACAATTTTTTGATCCCCTACTGCAATTGTGTTGTTGTGGTGTGTAATATTAGGGATCAAGTACATGCCGTAAAATGCTCTGAGAGCTATTGTTTTGGGATACAAGTAGTTGTATTTACGGTGGGATAAACTCAGGAAAGTATGAACCCCCCTCAAGTAGATTTGCTATACTTAAAACAAGCTCAACATGCCCATATGAGCTTTTTGCTCAAGTGTGGAATCTTGTCTAATTCAAGATTTTTGTAAAAATGCCCTCAAGAATTTTTCTAAAAGGAAGAGCTTTTTCGGAAAGGAAGAGCCCCCTCTCAGATTGATTTGTCTATACTTACAAAAGGCACTTCTGTGAGACTTAAAACTAGGCCACCCACACCTACCCACATACACCTACACCCACCCACACCCACCCACACATATTTACTTCCGGTCCACTTCCGGTGCACTTCCGGTTCATTTCCGGTTTACTTCCGGTTCACTTCCGGTTCACTTCCGGTCTACTTCCGGTCCACTTCCGGTTTACTTCCGGTCCACTTCCGGTTTAAGTTCAATTGGGCACCAGGCTCAACTTGTATATTTAATATTAAAATAATGTAATTCTTCTAGAATTGCTCCGTGACTCTCTCATTTCTTACATCATAAACATATGATTTTTCCCCTATGAGAATAACACTACATATGGTGTCTTCAGGTAAAGCCTCGTGGAATTCACAGATAATTTTAATGTTTGTTCTGTCATTAACTACAACTTGTTTCCTTTTTGAAGTGTTGATTACAAACATGGGTCTCTGTGTTTTGAATTCATCTGGTGTGTAATACATGTCAGTATTGCCAGTAGTGACACGTTTGAAAGCCGAAAATGCCTCATATAATTTGAGAAAATCATCCTTGGACATGTCTAAATTATAATTTTCTCTAGGAAATACCTCATTTCTGCCATTTTTAAGATATATGTTCTTGATGTTGCAGTTATCAAATTTACTTGAATTTTTTTCCTGATTATTGTGTCTTCCAGTCTGAAACAGTACCACTACAAAATCAGGCATGTCATATTGTATACTGGAGAATGAGTTTGTAGCATCAAATTCATAATAAGAACCAGATGCGGGCTTCTGTACAGATTGATATGTGTAAAATTGCAGAGGAATCTGTGGATTTTTTAGGATATCTGCTTTGTATTTAAGAGCATAACTGGCCTCATATTCAACAACCGGGATTCTTAGCTCCATAGTCTGAATAATGCATTTGCCTGCATCTGGTAAGGTATTAGGCAGAGCTTCTCCTGTAGGGTTTAATGTGCTGTACCTCATCAAAGCATTGTTATCATTGGCAGCTCTTCTAAATGTAATTCTTAAACCACCCTTCCACATAATATCTTTGTAATCCGAGAAGAATCCTGGCAACAGGCGCATCGGGAACAGCACTGTGTGATTTTTAGATAATATTTTATCACCAGCCTCAAATCCACCTATTTGGTAGTAAGAAGCCTCGGTTTTGGATAATTTTAGTGTGGCCAAAGCTGTGGAGGTAATGCCGGGATAATCCACTCTGTTTATAACAACGCCATGCTTTCTGATCTCAATTTCAGAGAATAGATGCGGCACAAAATTGTCCACCAATCTTATATTTGAATTTGCCGGATAATCTGTTCCATCGAGCTTTACAACATCAAATTTGATGTATAGATCTGCTCTGTGGGGGTGTATAAATCCATCCCCTACATCAAGATCAACCTCAATCTCTGTGTTGGGTTGATTTAAATTTGCAAATGTCCTCCTGTTTGGGGGGAATGATTGTAGCTCATAACTCTCAAAATTTTCCATTGTATGTATTTTTATTTAAATATTAATCTCTATGATAGCAGTTGTTGTGGCTCCAGCAAAATCAACTAATTCTTCTTTTTGATTAGTGACCATCAACTCAATGTAATCTATTCTATTATGGCACACAGGAAAATATAATGTTGGGGATGGATTGTAGATGATTGGCTCCATGAATTCGGAATTAGGTTTGAATGTTGCAATGATGCCAGTTTGTTTGTGAGTGCCTATGCCATTTGATTTGGTGATCATACCCTCGGCCACATTACAGTGAATATTCAGAGTCTCTATGGCTAAGAATTTGGGTATATTAATAGCAGTGTGTTTGATGGCCGGTTCAAGTTTTGTGTTGTTCTCAAAGCCTAACAGCTCTCCTATAGTACCCAGATGCACTGTTTCTGTAGCAGATACAATCTCTACTCTGTGAGTGACAGAATTTTGACTTAACACTACACCTCTGGGTAATTGAGCATTTAGAGTGGACAGATTATACTGCCCTGGAGTGATGACAATTTTTTGATCCCCTACTGCAATTTTGTTGTTGTGGTGTGTAATATTAGGGATCAGGTACATGCCGTAAAATGCTCTGAGAGCTATTGTTTTGGGATACACTATGTCATCATGCAATTTGAGTTTCAATATTGAATTTTGGCTGGTGAGATGGAATACCCCCATGATGTTTCAGATACCACAAGGCCTTTTGAAAATTTTCAATTGATGGTTTATTTATTTGAGACATATATCTGAGAACAGATATACACAAATGTCCACAATTAACATCTTTGAAGTTTTGAACACGGGCATTATTGTAATAAAGATTAGCTGATTTTAGATATTTTACTAAATTTTCAGGTGGAACACCTCCAAATGAATCAAACACAAATGCCTCATTTTTTAAATATTTAAGATAACAGATCCAGTGAGTGCCCTGATTTTTGTACTCATCCAAATTAACAATGCCACACTCTTTGTTGAGTGGTTGTTCTGGTAAAGAATCAGACATGTACACACCTCTAAAATTTTTGATGCCCAGTGGCTTGATTAAAGCTTCAATATCTTGGTTTGTAAGCGGCTCTTGTTTTTTTTAAACTTACTCATGGCTCTCTTAACACCTTTGCCTTGTTTCTCCATGGCCAGGTTATGGCGCTTCTGCTCATCTAATTCTGCCCTATTTTTCTTGGCATCTATTACTGTTTTTGCTATGGCGGCTGATCCCCCAGCCAAGCTCCCAACAGCCCCGAGAGCAGCTAAGATGGCAGGGATGGTAAATATAAATCCCCCCACATGTGATTTTTTTCTTGATTGCTGTAATTTTTTTAATTGGGGGGTACTAAGCAACAATTTCATACCATGTCCCTTTGCAAGACAAGAGCTTTTTTTCTTGCGCTGCTTTTTGGTCAAAAGACTATCAATAGTTTTAAGAGATTTGAGACCTGCATAAGGTATTTGATACATAACACCCTTGGCCTTCATTGTAGGTTTATTATATACATATTCACAACCCCCACCCCAGTTTTTGTTTGGTGTTCATAGCTATGGTGGTTCCCAATGCTGCTATTTTTTCACTTAAAGAAGCATCTTTGCTTACAAATCTACCAAATGCAGCCTCTTCTAATTTCTTGTCTGCAACATGTCTCTTGTCAAGATCAGAATGTGTGTTGTATGCTATGTCATGGTCTCTACAAGCAGCATCTAGGGGATTTACACCAGGATCCCCTCTGTTTAATCTATGCTCCAATTTTGTGCCTGGACCACAATACTGATAGCCTGGAATATGTAGTTCAAATGGCAGCTTGTTTATAATGTCATTAACCAGTCCCCGACCCTCAGAAATATTCCAAAATTTAGGTGGTATAGTATTAATAATTTTTATGAGATATCCAATCCCCTTAGTGTCATTCACTATAAAATTAGACAATTTTGTGCTTATCATGTCCATAATTCCAACCTTTTCATTGTAAAAATTGTGGTTCCCAGCATTTTCCTCCCCAGCTATCACCAACAACCTATCCACAAGTTTCCTGACATCATCAACCCACACAAATTCTTTAGGCAGGGTGTTGTATTGTTTGATTCCACTGCCAGTCTTGATCTGTGACCATATGGGCTTGATTAAATTATTGTATTTTGCCCCACTGCTAGACTTGACCCTTTTTTGTGTGGGATCATTGTTCTGGTATAGAGCATCTGATTTTATTAATATTTCTTTGTAATGCTCATAATCTTGATCTGTATAGCTGCCAGGCCTTTTCCTAGTCATCAGTTCCCACAACCCAGGTGTTCCGGGATATTTAACAAAAGCACCTTTTTCTCCGAGACGAGATTCTGAATAAACAATTATATCATCTCCCATAAATGTTACTCTGAAATTGCCAATTCTATGTATGATGCTGCCATCAAGCTCTGTGTCAGCATATAAGCCAAACACCTCATCTTTATTGTCTTTAGGTGTGCTTAAATATTTTTGAGCAAGAAGACCCAATTCAATAGGATCCTGAGTAGCTTCAATTCTTCTAGGAGCAACAGGACTAGGTGTATGAATACTGGAAAGTGGGGTGAATGGATAATCTAATATGTTCCTTGCAGCTACAGGTACAAGCTCTGTGATCAAATCTTGATTTTGCTCTGTAACAGTTTTGATATTCTTACCTAAATTATTAATAGCATCAATTACAGGCTGTTCTGTTTGTTTGTGTTTTTCATAAATTCCCCGGTTCTCTGATTTCCATCCCTTAAATCTTTTTACAAGATAATCTCTTAACTTAAGATCATCAATGATTGGCCTTTTCATGTTTATTTATTTATGTTTCAATGTCTAGAAAATTGTTGATTTTATTTCTGTATTTGCCACTACTGGGTGTTCTTGTCATATCAATTGTGACAAACCCATAACTGTTTTGATTCCAGCACCTGCTGCAAAATTTAGAAAAATCATTGTAGCTCAAGTCCCCACCTACATATTCATCATGTATGTGTTTGAGGTTGGTATGATCTTGATGAAACACACATATAAAGTTGCTGTTGTCTCGGATCAGCTGCTTCGGTATTTTTGAAAAAGTCTGTGCCAGGTAGAAACAATCAATGTTTTTGTGTCGCCCCTGTGTAAAGAAATTTCTAACCTTGTTTTGATTATCCAGTATAACGTCATCAAACACAACAACAGAATTATCGAGACATTCATCAAGTGGCTTAACATCTGGTTCAAAAGTGGCTATATCCAATCCATCATATAGCTTCATCAGCTGCTGATATTTTAATTGTTCCAAGCTCTTAGAGAAGATATACAAGTGCCTGTTTTTCCAGTCTAACCAGTTGGGTGCCAATAAAAAATTATCAACCATTAGTGTAGTTTTACCACAAGCAGATGGCCCAACAATAAGACACCTAATATTTTCAGGCAGCAAGTTGCCATTTCTCTTATTCTGTTGTTCAGGTTCTGGCAGCCTTTTTATAACATCCCAGGTGCTCATATTATTATTTTGTTTGCCTCGATCCAGCTGTTTTCCGGATGACCCAGCCATTTGACAAATAACTTGTTGCCTTTTCTGCGGATGATTTTTTCTATGAGATATGTGTCAGGCTGTTTAGATTTGCTGAGTTCTTGTTCATAGAACCTGCCTTTGAGAATTTCTCCTCGGTGATCTTTTATTATATATGTGTTAAGGGTCCCGGGTTTAATTTGAACCACTGTAAATAATTCGGTGCTCCAGTTTCTTGTAAAGCCTCTTTTGAATAAGTGCTTATATTTGCTGATTCTTACTTGATCACCCACCCTGTATTTGGCCTTTCTTCTTGTTGGCTGGTATCTAGGATAATAAACAGTCCTGATCAATTTTTGCTCATCAGATGAAGTTACTTCGGAGGGTTTCATGTTGATTGTAGAATGGACCGAGTTGTTATATTTATGTAGAAGTTCTGGAAGAATATTAATCCATTTATAATTACCTTGGAGGGTAAATTGTTTATACATAAGATTTTTTAAGGTTCTGTTGAATCTCTCTACAATTGAGGCTTTGAGGTCACTGTAACTCGAATAATGTTTTATTGCCTGGCTTTTAATAAATTGTTGAAACACTGAATTATAAAATTCTTTGCCATTATCTGTTTGCAAATAGCGCGGGGATCTTCCACTCTGATTGATGATTGTCCTGATGGCTTCGGTAACACATGCTCCAGTCTTGGATTTGAGTGGCACAGCCCAGGCAAATTTTGAAAATGTGTCTATTACAGTGAGTAGATACTTGTAGCCCTTGTTGATTTTGTCTAAGATTTTCAACTGTCCAGTTGCCATCTCAATCAAGTCGCTCTGCCATAAATCATCTATGCCCTTTGTGACTACTGGCAGTCTCTTAAAATTAAGTCTGGCTTGTCTGTGTAATTCATCAACAATAATTTGTCTAGACATAATATGTAAACAGGAATATTGCAACTATAGGGTGTTCAGCAGCTGAGACTGCAGGATTTTCTAAATATAATTTGTCCCCTATTTGTATTTTAAATTCCAAAGTGCCATCATCTTCAGTATAGGCTGTTTCTAATGTATTGGAGTCTGTAAAATCCTCTAACTCTACACTGGTGATTTTTGGTTTGTTGTCAGCATTTGTTATTGATAAGGTGGGGTAGTGGTGTGCCTGTGGTTGATGCCAATATTTGATCTTCATTGGTCTCAATGTGCCCCCAACAAAAAACTGGTAATAAAATTGTGCAGGGGACAGCATATATATTTTGCCACCTGGTGTAAATGGAGAATCATATTCTTTGTTGGGGATGCTGTACAATTCAAGAATTACTGAATGTTTTGGATTCTCGATTATGCCTGTTATTTCCTTTTCTGCTGTAAGCAATCTGCTTGTTACAGATTCAAGGTGCTCATTGATGGTCCTAACAACATCATCGTGGCCTGGCTTGATTTTTATGTCCACAATAAGTTTCTTGTATTGTTGCACAATCTCTTGAAGCTGGGTGGCAAAAACAGACAGAGCATTTGCTTGATTGGATTCCATGGTCCCTAGCTGTTGCTTGATATTAGCTACAATTTGTTGTAAATTTTCAACAACTGCCAATTTTGAATTTTGAGCAGTAAGATCATGGACCTGTCTTCTGATATCCTCAAACAGGGCATGCAGTTCATTAATATGTTGATTGGTTGGTAGAGTGGCCACTGTCTGAGTGAGTTGTTTGATCTCTGCTAGGATATTCTTGATATCTTCTGATTTCAATATCCTATTCACTGCCCTCTTAATATTTTTAAGTTCCTGTGATGTGGGAAGATTTGATACAGTATTTTGCAAAGATTCAAGTGCCAATTTCACATTGTTTAATTCAGAAGCATCAGCCACATTTTGCATAGCATTTTGGAGCAGGGCTATATCTGCCTGAGTGGGTGTGGATTGTTGTAAAATTTCAAGTTTTGTTTGGATATCATCGATCAAGTGATGAAAATGAGATAGTTCAGATTCAGTGTTGAGGTTTTCAAGCTTTGTGATTTGTTGCTGGACACTGACAAGGGTATCTACAATACCAGGCAGGCGGGATTCTAGTACATTTACCAAATCATTTTGCACTGCTGCTATTGTACCTTCAAGATGGGTTATGGTACTTTGAATTTTTCCAAAATCTTCATATGTTTCAAGTTGCAGCTTAATATTTGCTACACTCCGAGTTATTGCATTCAAAGCATCAGAAGATGGCAAATTGTTCATAAAATTTTCAAGTGTCTCAATTTTTTCTTTAACCTCGGCTATGGCATTGTGCAGAGGATCCAGATTAGGTATCTGGAGTGACTGAATCTGTTCTTTTAGAGTGGAAATCACTAGATCAAAATCTTCCTGTGATTTTATGCTTTTGACAATTGTTTGGAGCTGTGCCTGGACATTATTAATCTGCTCCTCTAATTGCTGTTTCAATTGCTCAGAATTGGTGGCCTGGGTCTTAAATTTGGCTTGAAGAGCTGCTACAGCTTCTTCTAAACTTTGAAAATTATCTAATGTGGCCAGATCAGTATATTTCTGAAGCAACAATTTGAGTTCAGAATCAATTTTAAGAAGAGGGTCCATGCATTGTGATTGCAAATTTGTAATTTCTAATTGAAGACTGGCATTGAGTGTGGTTTGTAAAGCTTGTAAATCACTTCTTAATTTCTTGACTCTGACATCAAGCATCAGAATCTCATCACTGTGATCTTCATGTCTTGTATGGCCAAATATATCATTAGGCATTTTTGATTTAGTGGTTATTTATTATAGAGTATCTGATTCTTAATTCTATAAAAAAGGGTATAAGCTTGTCATAAGATCCAGGGACCTCAATATATAAGCAGTCACCAGCAGAAACAGTATATACAGTGCCAGAAATCATGTTTGAGTGCTTAATTCTATAAATATTTCTCCCTACTGAAATCTTGACATCACCCTCAGGGGTTGTAATAAATTGCAATTGCCCACCTACAGGTAATTGGTAATGATTTAAATTATTGTTAAATATGTACAATGTTTTGCCTGTTTCTTCATCATTATCTGTAAGTATGCTGTTCAGATGAATAATTAACAAGCCACTCAGTTTAGACAGCATATCAGGAGAGGGTTGTGGTGTCGGCAGGTCCATAATAGCCTGTTTTTTGAACCCAAATAAGTTCATAGGCATGTTTATTTATTTCAAATCATGCTCTGTAATTGGGCATTGTTTGCCACTTTTCAAATCACAATGACCCCAAGGTAAAGTATGTATGCCACATGATAAAATGCATCTCTTATCATCATGTGGGTCCAGGGCCACTTTTGTTACAATATTTGAAGTCAACAAGTGATCCTCACTCTGAATTCTATTTTCTGATGTTCTGATTGAATTCTGGGATTTGATGCAATTTTTATAATCTTCAAATTGGAGATCTTTGTCAACAGTAACTCTGCCAACGCCCTTAGCCTTTTTGGCAGCAGCACCACTACATGTTTTAAAACTGTACACCTTGGCACTTAACCCAGCAAATTCCACAATAACATCACCAAGTGTCTCATCTTTTAACTTGCCAGGCACCTTTTTGTTGTGGTGGTGTTGAATCTTTGTATGTTCACTGGTATCAAAGTATTGAAACAATTCAGGCTGTGACATATCTTGATAAACATCTTCTGTTTGAATATCAAGAATAAAACTATCCGTGTCCATGTACAATAATTTTACACGATCACCATAAAAAGGTTTCAGCACATCATAATACAATATTAACATATGTAATTTGGACGATTCCAATATTACAGCCCCTACATAAATAGGTTTATCAAACTTAATCTTTGTTTTCTTCATGTTGAAAAGAGCCATGTGCTCATCATAAATTCTTCTGTAATTGAAATTGGGCTTTGCAACCAATTTTTTGCTCAGGCTGGGGTCAGTAATTATTTTAACATCGGTATGTTTCCTGACATTTTCAATTGTTTTGCCATACACTGAATTCACCATCAATTTAAACAAGCCCTTATCAAATTGGCTCTTTGCAGATGTTCGAAGCTCCGTGTTTGTATCAATGTATGGTTTCAACCATTCTGAGTGCCTGAACCTTAAGACTTTGCCAATTTTGGTCACTTGAACACCATGTTTCATCAGGAACTGGAGGTTTTTGTAATATATGACATATCCCTGTTTTGTCTCCAGAGTCATCATGAGCTTCTTCTGTTTAGAGCCAGGTGAGCACTGAACCTCGGGAATTGGGGGCAGATCAGAAAATTTGTTGTGCAAATCATCAGGAATTGTCAGATCAACCTCTAAGAAGAGGCCATGTTCACGGTCATCAAAATTCTGAAGATCTTCAATATTGTAATTTTCAACCCATTCAAGCCCTGCATATGGCAATTTATCCATCATAGCATGACCATAGAGGCTGCTTGCATCTACATACAATATATAATTTGATGGCCGTGCTGGATCATAATCAGGCTTATATTTGTTATTTGCTCTGGCATATCTCTGGGAACATTGCACCATCCCTCCTCTTATACATTTCTCCATAAACAGATACATATCTTGATCTTGGATCAGATCCAATTGCATTTTGGTGTTCAAAAACATTGCGGCCCATGCTAGACCCGGGGCACTGAAAAAATACACTGGGTCCAGTTTATAATTTTGCATAGAAGATTTTCTGAATACCTGTATTACATCAGCTAAGAGGGTCGTATCAAGTTTCAAATATGCCATGTGATAATCACCAAATGTCTTGCATTTTAAATTGTTCCACATCAACTGAGCATGGTGATAATCTTCATCAGTGATTCCAGATCCTCTGATTTTGCTGTAAAACTTTTCTTGTGGTGGCAGAGAACACTCATCAAATTTAGAAAAATCTGTAACATAGTCATATGGATATACACCCTTCCGCCTAATTAATTTCAGGTCCTGATTTGGAAACGAGGCACGTGTAATTTTTAATTGATCATCAGGTAATTGAGTGGCCAGTGTATCTAGGCTAGCAGGTAAAAATCTGTAAGAATCAAGAAATCTTATGTGAATAGGAACACCATCAACTTTAATTATCTTGCTAATAGATATATATTTCTCATCATTTTCAGCTAAAATATTTAAATTCTGCTTGTCAAACCCCTCGTACCTGATCAGATGATGGAAATCATAATTGGATGGTCCATGGCAAAATATGGGGACAAAGCTTGGTCTCTTGATCTGAATATTACAGCTATTACACAGGGCCATTAAGAATTTACCATCTGTATGAGAATGGTGTTTCACCTTGATATTTGTATCTGAAAATTCAGAATCACATACCGGGCATTTTTCTGCATTGTTGAAATCCTCAATCTGATCCTCTGTTAAAGGCAACATAGGCTTTGATTTTAATAAGATGTTAGATGCTATGTCACGGCACTCATTTTCTATTCTTTGTGCAAATTCTTTGATGGCATTTGGTCCCATGTATAAGTATGGCTCACTAGCTACACCATCCCGTATAACTATATAACAAAAGCTGGAAGGTTCATGTAACTGGTATGATGTACTTGAAGATTCTTCAGGATCTGGATTGCAGAATGCAAGAGATTTGAGGTTCGATTCAAAATCATAGACAATAAATGCTGGGTGTTCCAACAAGGCTTCAAACTTTTTGAATTTGCAATTTTCACTTGGATTAGGCATCACCATATGAACAGGTTTATGATTCCCACAGTATTTCAGATGCTCAATTAACTTGTTTTTAGCAATTTCTGCACTCTCTTCCCGAACCCCCTTCACCATTTTTTGACCATCAAATACAGTTAAGCATCTTCTGCACAACTTGAATATTTTTTTATATTTGTCTAGTTGTGTTCTCACCAAAGCTTCAAGATTATGTATCAGAGTGTAATGGTATGTATCATCCCCTTCAATTAAGAGCAGATCAATCGGAACAGCAGAATCATCATCAAATGTACTGATTCTGAGAGGTGCTATCAAGCAATTGCCAGTGGAACAAATAAAAACATTAATAGATAATTGTTTGCCATTGATTTCCCGGGCCTTTTTTTCAAATTTATCAATATTCTGAACAGACATTGGATATTCTAAACCCTCCATTGCATCGTCAAAAAGATGTTCATGTTGTTTGTAATAAGTTATTCTCTCAGGATTTCTTGAAACTGGATACAAAGCAGCTAATATACACCACAAAAAGCATTTCTGGTCGGTATTTTCTATATTAACCACGGCTCTTCTGTTTTTAATATTGGCAGGTAATGGCACATATGTAGATCCTTGTAATGGGCTGAATTCAGAAATATTAACATATAACTTGTGCGATGAACCGCATAGGCTCCATCCAGACTCTTTTGCTGCAAATTCAGAGTGTTTGATATTTAATTGATCTATGAAATTGCCTATTATTTTGTCTGAATTTGTATTTGAGTATACAGGTACAGTTTCTGTTATGTGGGGCTGTGTAAATTTTGTGTCATTTGGCTTCTTATATTGTACAAACAATTTGAGGGACAGCTTATAAGAGCCATTTTGTGCATTTAGAATTGCCTGCAGATCAGAATTTATACTGTTCAAGAAATTCTCAATGCCGCATCTTGGCTCTGATACAAACCGGTGATCCCTTAATTGGCCGTTAAAACTGCTACGGATGGGTTCATAGCGTGGCTGCTTTGCTGCTCTGGCATTAAGAGGTGCTTCGTGCCTTCTTTTCAGACCAGATGTAGATGGTTGTGCAGAGCAAGTATTTTTATGTGTATATGTGAAGTATTTCATGCTGTATTTTCTATTGCATTTGGGGCAAATTTTTGTGGGAGTTCTGCATTTGTCTGGATTACAAATCTTTTGGTGTCTGGCCCAATTAGAGCTAAATATATTTTTATTGCATTGGTCACAATATTTTTGATTCGGCATTTTTGCTGTTGTTTATTATATACAATTTCCTGGGATTCAATTCAAAATTCTATACTGGATAAAAATATCAGTTGGGTTCAACACTGTACTGTGTGTGTGTGTGTATGTGTGTATACACTTAATATTTTTGGCTTTGGTATTTATATACAATTTCTTGGGATTCAAATCAAAATTCTATGCTGGATAAAAAAGCAGAAATAGGCCACAACTTGGCCACAAGTGGACCGGAAGTGGACCGGAAGTAGGCAAACCGGAAGTGGACCGGAAGTGGACCGGAAGTGGACCGGAAGTGGACCGGAAGTAGACCGGAAGTGGACCGGAAGTGGACCGGAAGTGGACCGGAAGTAAATATGTGTGGGTGGGTGTGGGTGCATGTGGGTGTGTATAGGTGTGGGTGGCCTAGTTTTAAGTCTCACAGAAGTGCCTTTTGTAAGTATAGACAAATCAATCTGAGAGGGGGCTCTTCCTTTCCGAAAAAGCTCTTCCTTTCCGAAAAATTCTTGAGGGCATTTTTACAAAAATCTTGGATTAAACAGGGTTCCACACTAGAGCAAAAAAACTCATATGGGCATGTTGAGCAAGTTTTAAGTGTAGCAAATCTGCTTGAGGGGAGCTCATACTTTCCTGAGTTTATCCCACCGTAAATACAACTACTGATACACTATGTCATCATGAAATTTGAGTTTCAATATTGAATTTTGGCTGGTGAGATGAAATACCCCCATGATGTTTCAGATACCACAAGGCTTTTTGAAAATTTTCAATTGATGGTTTATTTATTTGAGACATATATCTGAGAACAGATAAACACAAATGTCCGCAATTAACATCTTTGAAATTTTGAACACGGGCATTATTGTAATAAAGATTAGCTGAATTTAGATATTTTATTAAATTTTCAGGTGGAACACCTCCAAATGAATCAAACACAAATGCCTCATTTTTTAAATATTTAAGATAACAGATCCAGTGAGTGCCCTGATTTTTGTACTCATCCAAATTAACAATGCCACACTCTTTGTTGAGTGGTTGTTCCGGTAAAGAATCAGACATGTACACACCTCTAAAATGTTTGTTGCCCAGTGGCTTGATTAAAGCTTTAATATCTTGGTTTGTAAGCGCTTCTTGTTTTTTTTAAACTTATTCATGGCTCTTTTAACACCTTTGCCTTGTTTTTCCATAGCCAGGTTATTGCGCCTCTGCTCATCTAATTCTGCCCTATTTTTCTTGGCATCTATTACTGTTTTTGCTATGGCGGCTGACCCCCCCGCCAAGCTCCCAACAGCCCCGAGTGCAGCTAAGATGGCAGGGATGGTAAATATGAAACCCCCCACATGTGATTTTTTCCTGGATTGCTGTAATTTTTTTAATTGGGGGGTGCTAAGCAACAATTTCATACCATGGCCCTTGGCAATACAAGAGCTTTTTTTCTTGCGCTGTTTTTTGGTCAAAAGACTGTCAATAGTTTTAAGAGATTTGAGACCTGCATAAGGTATTTGATACATAACACCCTTGGCCTTCATTGTAGGTTTATTATATACATATTTACAACCCCCACCCCAGTTTTTGTTTGGTGCTCATAGCTATGGTGGTCCCCAATGCTGATATTCTCTCACTCAAAGATGCATCTTTGCTTACAAATCTGCCAAATGCAGCCTCTTCTAATTTCTTGTCTGCAACATGTCTCTTGTCAAGATCAGAATGTGTGTTGTATGCTATGTCATGGTCTCTACAAGCAGCATCTAAGGGATTAACACCAGGATCCCCTCTGTTTAATCTATGATCCAATTTTGTGCCTGGACCACAATACTGATATCCTGGAATATGTAGTTCAAATGGCAGTTTGTTTATGATATCATTAACAAGGCCCCGACCCTCAGAAATATTCCAAAATTTAGGTGGTAGAGTATTAATAATTTTTATGAGATATCCAATCCCCTTAGTGTCATTCACTATAAAATTAGACAATTTTGTGCTTATCATGTCCATAATTCCAACCTTTTCATTGTAAAAATTGAGGTTCCCAGCATTTTCCTCCCCAGCTATGACCAGCAGCCTATCTACAAGTTTCCTGACATCATCAACCCACACAAATTCTTTGGGCAGGGTGTTGTATTGTTTGATTCCACTCCCAGTCTTGATTTGTGACCATATGGGCTTGATTAAATTGTTGTATTTTGCCCCACTGCTCGACTTGACTCTTTTTTGTGTGGGATCATTGTTCTGGTATAGAGCATCTGATTTTATTAATATTTCTTTATAATAATCATAATCTTGATCCGTATAGCTGCCAGGTCTTTTCCGAGTCATCAGTTCCCACAATCCAGGTGTGCCGGGGTACTTAACAAAAGCACCTTTTTCTCCGAGACGAGATTCTGAATATACAATCAGATCATCTCCCATAAATGTTACTCTGAAATTGCCAATTCTATGAATGATGCTCCATCACGCTCTGTATCAGCATATAATCCAAACACCTCATCTTTATTGTCTTTAGGTGTGGTTAAATATTTTTGAGCAAGAAGACCCAATTCAACAGGGTCCTGAGTGGCTTCAATTCTTCGAGGAGCAATAGGACTAGGTGTATGAATACTGGAAAGTGGGGTGAATGGATAATCTAATATGTTCCTTGCAGCTACAGGAACAAGCTCTGTGATCAAATTTTGATTTTGCTCTGTAACAGTTTTGATATTTTTACCTAATTCACCAATAGCATCAATTATAGGCTGTTCTGTTTGTTTGTGTTTTTCATAAATTCCTCGGTTCTCTGATTTCCATCCCTTAAATCTTTTTACAAGATAATCTCTTAATTTGAGATCATCAATTATTGGCCTTTTCATGGTTGTTTATATACGTCTCAACGTCTAGAAAATCGTTGATTTTATTTCTGTATTTGCCACTATCAGGTGTTCTTGTCATATCAATTGTGACAAACCCATAACTGTCCTGGTTCCAGCACCTGCTGCAAAATTTGGAAAAATCATTGTAGCTCAAGTCCCCACCTACATATTCATCATGTATGTGCTTGAGGTTCGTATGATCTTGATGAAACACACATATAAAATTGCTGTTGTCCCGGATCAGCTGCTTCGGTATTTTAGAAAAAGTCTGTGCCAGGTAGAAGCAATCAATGTTTTTGTGTCGGCCCTGTGTGAAGAAATTTCTAACTTTGTTTTGATTATCCAGTATAATGTCATCAAACACAACAACAGAATTATCGAGACATTCATGGAGTGGCTTAACATCTGGTTCAAAAGTGGCTATATCCAATCCATCATATAGCTTTATCAACTGCTGATATTTTAATTGTTCCAAGCTCTTAGAGAAGATATACAAGTGCCTGTTTTTCCAGTCTAACCAGTTGGGTGCCAACAAAAAATTATCAACCATTAGTGTAGTTTTACCACAAGCAGATGGCCCAACAATAAGACACCTAATATTATCAAGTAGCAGGTCGCCATTTATCTTATTCTGCTGTTCAGGCTCTGGCAGCCTTTTTATAACATCCCAGGTGCTCATATTATTATTTTGTTTGCCTCGATCCAGCTGTTTTCCGGATGACCTAGCCATTTGACAAATAACTTGTTGCCTTTTCTGCGGATAATTTTTTCTATGAGATATGTGTCCGGCTGTTTAGTTTTGCTGAGTTCTTCTTCATAGAATCTGCCTTTGAGAATTTCTCCTCGGTGATCTTTTATTATATACGTGTTACGGCTTTCAGGTTTAATTTGAACCACTGTAAATAATTCAGTACTCCAGTTTCTCGTAAAGCCTCTCTTGAATAAGTGCTTATATTTGCTTATTCTTACTTGATCCCCCACCCTGTATTTGGCCTTTCTTGTTGTTGGCTGGTATCTAGGATAATAAACAGTGCTGATCAATTTTTGCTCATCAGATGAAGTTACTTCAGAGGGTTTCATGTTGATTGTGGAATGGACAGAATTGTTATATTTATGTAGAAGTTCTGGAAGAATATTAATCCATTTATAATTACCTTGAAGTGTAAATTGTTTATACATAAGATTTTTTAAGGTTCTGTTGAATCTCTCTACAATTGAGGCCTTGAGATCACTGTAACTCGAGTAATGTTTTATTGCCTGGCTTTTAATAAATTGTTGAAACACTGAATTATAAAATTCTTTGCCATTATCTGTTTGCAAATAGCGCGGGGATCTTCCACTCTGATTGATGATTGTCCTGAGGGCTTCTGTAACACATTTTCCAGTCTTGGATTTAAGTGCCACAGCCCAGGCAAATTTTGAAAATGTGTCTATTACACTGAGTAGATACTTGTAGCCCTTGTTGATTTTGTCTAAGTTTTTCAACTGTCCACTTGACAACTCAATCAAGTCGCTTTGCCATAAATCATCTATGCCCTTTGTAACTACCGGGAGTCTCTTAAAATTATGTCTGGCCTGTCTGTGTAATTCATCAGCAATAATTTGTCTAGACATAATATGTAAACAAGAATATCGCAACTATGGGGTGTTCAGCAGCTGAGACTGCAGGATTTTCTAAATATAATTTGTCCCCAATATGTATTTTAAATTCCAGAGAGCCATCATCTTCAGTATAGACTGTTTCCAACGTATTGGGGTCGGTAAAATCCTCCAATTCTACACTGGTGATTTTTACTTTGTTGTCAGCATTTGTTATTGATAAGGTGGGGTAGTGGTGTGCCTGTGGTTGATGCCAATATTTGATCTTGATTGGTCTCAATGTGCCCCCAATAAAAAACTGGTAATAAAATTGTGCAGGGGACAGCATATATATTTTGCCACCTGGTGTAAATGGAGAATCATATTCTTTGTTGGGGATGCTGTACAATTCAAGAATTACTGAATGTTTAGGATTCTCGATTATGCCTGTTATTTCCTTTTCTGCTGTGAGCAATCTGCTTGTTACAGATTCAAGGTGCTCATTGATGGTCCTAACAACATCATCATGGCCTGGCTTAATTTTTATGTCAATAGCAAGTTTCTTGTATTGTAGCACAATATCTTGAAGCTGGGTGGCAAAAACAGACAGAGCATTTGCTTGATTGGATTCCATGGTCCCTAGCTGTTGCTTGATATTAGCTACAATTTGTTGCAAATTTTCAACAATTGCCAATTTTGAATTTTGAGCAGTAAGATCATGGACCTGTCGTCTGATATCCTCAAACAGGGCATGCAGTTCATTAATATGTTGATTGGTTGGTAGAGTGGCCACTGTCTGAGTGAGTTGTTTGATCTCTGTCTGGATATTCTTGATATCTTCTGATTTCAATATGCGATTCACTGCCCTCTTAATATTTTTAAGTTCCTGTGATGTGGGCAAATTTGATACTGTATTTTGCAAAAATTCAAGTGCCAATTTTACATTATTTAATTCAGAAGCATCAGCCACATTTTGCATAGCATTTTGGAGCAGGGCTATATCTGCCTGAGAGGGTGTTGAATGTTGTAAAATTTCAAGTTTTGTTTGGATGTCATCGATCAAATGATGAAAATGAGATAGTTCAGATTCAGTGTTGATGTTTTCAAGCTTTGTGATTTGTTGCTGGACACTGACAAGGGTATCTACAATCCCAGGCAATCGGGATTCTAGTACATTTGCCAAATCACTTTGCACTGCTGCTATTGTACCTTCAAGATGGGTTATGGAACTTTGAATTTTTCCAAAATCTTCATATGTTTCAAGTTGCAGCTTAATATTTGCTACACTCCGAGTTATTGCATTCAAAGCATCGGAAGATGGCAAATTGTTCATAAAATTTTCAAGTGTCTCAATTTTTTCTTTAACCTCGGCTATGGCATTGTTCAGAGGGTCCAGATTAGGTATTTGGAGTGACTGAATCTGTTCTTTTAGAGTGGAAATGACTAGATCAAAATCTTCTTGTGATTTTATGCTTTTGACAATTGCTTGGAGCTGTGCCTGGACATTATTAATCTGCTCTTCTAATTGCTGTTTCAATTGCTCAGAGTTGGTAGCCTGGGTCTTAAATTTGGCTTGAAGAGCTGCTACAGCTTCTTCTAAACTTTGAAAATTATCCAATGTGGCCAGGTCAGTATATTTCTGAAGCAGCAATTTGAGTTCTGAGTCAATTTTAAGAAGAGGGTCCATGCATTGTGATTGCAAATTTGTAATTTCTAATTGAAGACTGGCATTGAGTGTAGTTTGCAAAGCTTGTAAATCACTTCTTAATTTCTTGACTCTGACATCAAGCATCAGAATCTCATCACTGTGATCTTCATGCCTTGTATGGCCAAATATATCATTAGGCATTTTGATTTATTGGTTATTTATTATTGAATATCTAATTCTTAATTCTATAAAAAAGGGTATAAGCTTGTCATAAGATCCAGGGACCTCAATATATAAGCAGTCACCAGCAGAAACAGTATATACAGTGCCAGAAACCATGTTTGAGTGCTTGATTCTGTAAATATTTCTCCCTACTGAAATTTTAACATCACCCTCAGGGGTTGTAATAAATTGCAATTGCCCACCTACAGGTAATTGGTAATGATTTAAATTATTGTTAAATATGTACAATATTTTGCCTGTTTCATCTTCAATATCTGTAAGTATGCTGTTCAGATGAATAATTAACAAGCCACTTAGTTTAGACAGCATATCAGGAGAGGGTTGTGGTGTTGGCAGGTCCATAATAGCCTGTTTTTTGAACCCAAATAAGTTCATAGGCATGTTTATTTATTTCAAATCATGCTCTGTAATTGGGCATTGATTCCCATTTTTCAAATCACAATGACCCCACGGTAGAGTATGTATGCCACATGATAAAATGCATCTCTTATCATCATGTGGGTCCAGAGCCACTTTTCTTACAACATTTGAAGTCACTGAGTGATTCGCACTCTGAATTCTGCATTCTGATGTTTTGATTGAACTCTGGGATTTGATGCAATTTTCATAATCTTCAATTTGGAGATCTTTTTCAACAGTTACTTTGCCAATGCCCTTGGCTTTTTTGACAACAGCACCACTACATGTTTCAAAAGTGTACATCTTGGCACTTAACCCAGCAAATTTCACAATAACATCACCAAGTGTCTCATCTTTTAACATGCCGGGTACTTTTTTGTTGTGGTGGTGTTCAATTTTTGAATGCTCACTGGTGTCAAAATATTTCAACAATTCAGGCTGTGCCATATCTTGATAAACATTTTCTGTCTGAATATCAAGGATAAAACTATCCGTGTCCATGTACAGCAGTTTTACACGGTCACCATAAAAAGGTTTCAACACGTCATAATACAATGTTAACATGTGTAATTTGGCCGAATCCAATATCACAGCCCCTTCATAAATAGGCTTATCAAACTTAATCTTTGTTTTTTTCATGTTGAAAAGTGCCATGTGCTCATCATAAATTCTTCTGTAATTGAAGTTGGGCTTTGCAACCAATTTTTTGCTCAGGCTGGGGTCAGTAATTATTTTAACATCGGTATGTTTTCTGACATTTTCAATAGTTTTGCCATACACAGAATTGACCATCAATTTAAACAAGGTCTTATCAAATTGGCTCTTTGCAGATGTTCGAAGCTCTGTATTTGTGTCAATGTATGGTTTCAACCATCGTGAGTGCCTGAACCTCAAAACTTTTCCAACTTTGGTCACTTGAACACCATGTTTCATCAGGAACTGGAGGTTTTTGTAATATATGACATAACCTTGTTTTGGCTCCAGAGTCATCATGAGTTTCTTCTGTTCAGAGCCAGGTGGGCACTGAACCTCGGCAATTGGGGGCAGATCAGGAAATTTATTGTGCAAATCATCAGGAATTGTCAGATCAACCTCTAAGAAGAGGCCTTCATGACTGTCATCAAAGTCCTTAAGATCTTCAATATTGAAATCTTCAACCCATTCAAGCCCTGCATATGGCAGTTTTTGCATCATAGCGTAACCATACAAGCTATTTGCATCTACATACACTATATAATTTGATGGCCGTGCTGGATCATAATCAGGCATATGTTTGTTATTTGCTCTGGCGTATCTCTGGGAACATTGCACCATCCCTCCTCTTATACCTTTCTCTATAAACAGATACGTATCTTGATCTTGGATCAGATCCAATTGCATTTTAGTGTTGAAAAACATTGCAGCCCATGCTAGGCCCGGGGCACTGTAAAAATACACTGGGTCCAACCCATAATTTTGCATAGAAGATTTTCTGAATGCCTGCATTACATCAGCTAAGAGGGTCACATCAAGTTTTAAATATGCCTTGTGATAATCACCAAATGTCTGGCAATTTAATTTGTTCCACATCAATTTGGCATGGTGATAATCTTCATCAGTGATTCCAGATCCTCTGATTTTGCTGTAAAATGCTTCTTGTGGTGGCAGGGAACACTCATCAAATTTAGAAAAATCTGTAACATAGTCATATGGATATACACCCTTCCGCCTAATTAATTTCAGGTCCAGATTTGGAAACAATGCACGTGTGATTTTGAATTGTTCATCAGATAATTGAGTGGCCAGTGTAGCCAGGCTAGCCGGTAAAATTCTGTAAGAATCAAGAAATCTTATGTGAATAGGAACATCTTTATCATCATCATTTTTAACTTTAATTCTTTTGCTAATAGATATATATTTCTCATCATTTTCAGCTAAAATATTTAAATTCTGCTTGTCAAACCCCTCGTACCTGATCAGATGATGGAAATCATAATTGGATGCTCCATGGCAAAATATGGGGATAAATTTTGGTCTCTTGATCTTAATATTACAGCTTTTGCACAGGGCCATTAAGAAATTACCATCTGTATGAGAATGGTGTTTCACCTTGATATTTGTATCTGAAAATTCACAATCACATACCGGGCATTTTTCTGCATTGTTGAAATCTTCAATCTGTTTCTCTGTTAAAGGCAACATAGGCTCTGATTTTAATAAGATGTTAGATGCTATGTCACGGCACTCATTTTCTATTCTATGTGCAAATTCTTTGATGGCATTTGGTCCCAAGTATGAGTGTGGCTCACTAGCTACACCGTCCCGTATAACTGTATAACAAAAACTGGAAGGTTCATGTAGCTGGTATGGTGTAATCGAAGAATCTTCGGGATCTGGGCTACAAAATGCAAGAGGTTTGAGATTTGATTCAAAATCACAGACAATATATGCTGGGTGTTCCAACAAGGCTTCAAACTTATTGAATTTTGCTTTTTCACCTGGCATTGGCATCACCATACGAACAGGTTTATGGTTGCCACAGTATTTCAGATGTTCAATTAACTTGTTTTTTGCAATTTCTGCACTCTCTTCACGAACCTCTTTCACCATTTTTTGACCATCGAATACAGTCAAGCATCGTCTGCACAACCTGAATACATTGGATTTATGTAGTTGTGTTCTCACCAAAGCTTCAAGATTTTTTATCAGAGTGTAATGGTATGTGCCATCCCCTTCAATTATGAGCAGATCAATCGGAACGGCGGAATCATCGTCAATTGTACTGATTCTGAGAGGTGCTATCGGGCAATTGTCACGACCAGTGGAACAAATAAAAACGTTAATACATAATTGCTTGATATGTTTGGTCCTTTTTTCAAATTTATCAATGTTCTGAACTAACATTGGATATTCTAAACCCTCCATTGCCTCGTCAAAATCATGTTCATGTTGTTTGTAATAAGTTATTCTCTCAGGATTTCTTGAAACTGGATACAAGGCAGCTAAAATACACCACAGAAAACATTTCTGGTCGGTATTTTTTATGTTGACCACAGCTTGTTTGTTTTTGATATTGTCAGGTAATGGAAGATATGTAGATCCTTGTAATGGGCTGAATTCGGAAATGTTAACATATAACTTGTGTGGGGAGCCGCATAGGCTCCAGCCACTCTCTTTTGCAGCAAATTCAGAGTGTTTGATGTTCAATTGGTCCATCAAACTGCTTATTACTGTGTCTGAATTTGCATTTGAATATACCGGTACAGTTTCTGTTATGTGGGGCTGTGTAAATTTTGTGCCGTTTGGTTTCTTATATTGTATAAACAATTTGAGGGAGAGCTTATAAGAGCCATTTTGTGCATTCAGAATTGCCTGCACATCAGGATTTACACTGTTCAAAAAATTCTGAATGCCACATTTTGGCTCTGATACAAACCGGTGATCTCTTAATTGGCCATTAAAACTGCTACGGATAGGTGGTGCATTGCGTGGCTGTTTTGCAGGTCCAGCATTAACAGGTGCTTCGTGCTTTCTTTTCGGACCAGATGTAGATGGTTGTGTTGATGACTGTACAGAGCAAGTATCTTTATGTCTATTTAAGAAGTAATCCATGCTATATTCTATATGGCATTTGGGGCATATTATTCTGGGAGTTCTGTATTTGTCTGGGTTACAAATCTTTTGGTGTCTGGCCCAATTAGAGCTTAATATATTTTTATTGCATTGGTCGCAATATTTTTGTTTTGGCATTTTACTTGTTGTTTATTCTGGGCTTCAATTCAAAACTTTATACTCAACAGTTAGGTTCGGCTGTGTGATTTGTATATTTAGTGTATATACTTAATATTAATAATATTAATATTATTAATAATTTTTATCCTCGGTTTTATTATATAATTCTTGGGGTTTTAAATCAAAACTCTATGCCTATCTTATGACAGGTTGTGAGGCCAATGGCCCACGAGTGGAAATATTGATCTAAACTGACCTTCCGCAAATGCCTGCGCGGACATGCATGTCTAGCCCAATGGCCTTGTGATGTATTGATTTTTGTATAACAGGCTGGGAGTGATTATAATAAACAAGCTGAATATCAGGCATCAATATACCAGAAATATGAATTAAAACAAATAATCCTGTAAGTATGAGAAATACTGTAATAATACGTCTGTTCTTCTCAAGCACTGTAATAACACGTCTGTTCTTTTCAAGCACTCTCACAATACTGGCTGATGCAATGCAAGAGCTCTTGCATCATAATTTGTTGCTGGTGTTGCAAAGCATGAAGCAAGAGCTATTGCATCATGTTTTGTTGCTGGTGTTGCAAAGCATGAAGCAAGAGCTATTGCATTACATGTGTGTGTGTGTGTGTGTGTGTGTGTGTGCGTGTGCGTGTGTGTGTGTGTGTGTGTGTGTGTGTGTGTGTGTGTGTGTGTGCGTGTGTGTGTGTGTGTGTGGGTGTGTGTGTGTGTGTGTTTTTGGCTCAATTTCAGGTATAGCCAAAACAATATCACAGAAGTGCCTTTTGTAAGTATCAATCTGAGAGGAATTCTTCCTTTCTCAAAAATTCCCAAGTGGGGGGGCATTTTTTACAAAAATCTTGGATTAGAGGGGGTTCCACACTGGAGCAAAAACCTCATATAGGCATGTTGGCCTAGTTTTAAGTATAGCCAAACCTGCTTGAGAGGCTCTTCCTTTCTTGCACTGGTTTCACCGTAAATACAACTACTCCTATGCCCTTGTCGTCGTTCACGATGAAGTTGGAAAGTTTCGTGCTGATCATGTCCACGATGCCAACCTTCTCGTTGTAGAAATTACGATTGCCTGCATTCTCTTCGCCGGCTATCACCAACAATCGGTCCACGAGTTTCCTAACGTCGTCCACCCAAACGAATTCTTTTTGTAACGTGTTGTAGCGTTTGACGCCGCTGCCTGTTTTGACCTGGTTCCAAATCGGTTTGATGAGATTCCTGTACTTCTCGCCGCTGCTCGATTTCACCCTATTCTGCGAGGCGTCGTTGTTCTGGTACAAGGCATCCGTCATGATCAGAATTTCCTTGTAACTTTGGTAATCTTCGTCGGTGTAATCTTTCGGCTGCTTTTTGGCGACGAGTTCCCACAGTCCCACAGTGCCGGGATACCTGTTCCAACTATCCTTGTCGCCTAAATTGACTTTAATGTCGTTGCCTTCGAAGGTCACCTTCGATTTCCCAATCTTCCACACCACACCGCCGCCTTCGTTGCTTTCCATGCTCGGATACAATCCGAACACTTCATCCTTGTCGAACTTCCCCGTGCTCAGGTAGTTTTGTGCCAAAGGTCCCAACTCGATCTTATCCGAAGACGACGTGCTGCCTATGGCTCGATGTCGTGCCGGTACGTCCTTCAGTTCGAACGGCGTCGAAGGAATGCTTGAAATGGGCGTGGGTACATCGTAACTTTTAGCTGCGAGTGGTACGAGTTCGTTGATCAAATTTTTATTTTGTTCCGTAACACTTTTAATTTCTTTACCTAGACCGCTGATGGCATCGATCACGGGTTGATCCTGACGTTTCTTCTCTTCGTAGAATCCGCGATTCTCGGATTTCCAACATTTGAAGCGTTTCGCGAGGTAATCTCGCAACTTGAGATTTTCGTCTTCGATTTTTCGTTTCGTCATGACGTTATTTATACACGTCGTTTCTCACAACGTTGCAACGTTTAGAAAATCGTTGATTTTGTTTCTGTATTTTCCGTCGATGGGTTTCCTCGTCATGACGAAACGAAAAATCGAAGACGAAAATCTCAAGTTGCGAGATTACCTCGCGAAACGCTTCAAAGGTTGGAAATCCGAGAATCGCGGATTCTACGAAGAGAAGAAACGTCAGGATCAACCCGTGATCGATGCCATCAGCGGTCTAGGTAAAGAAATTAAAAGTGTTACGGAACAAAATAAAAATTTGATCAACGAACTCGTACCACTCGCAGCTAAAAGTTACGCTGTACCCACGCCCATTTCAAGCATTCCTTCGACGCCGTTCGAACTGAAGGAAGTACCGGCACGACATCGAGCCATAGGCAGCACGTCGTCTTCGGATAAGATCGAGTTGGGACCTTTGGCACAAAACTACCTGAGCACGGGGAAGTTCGACAAGGATGAAGTGTTCGGATTGTATCCGAGCATGGAAAGCAACGAAGGCGGCGGTGTGGTGTGGAAGATTGGGAAATCGAAGGTGACCTTCGAAGGCAACGACATTAAAGTCAATTTAGGCGACAAGGATAGTTGGAACAGGTATCCCGGCACTGTGGGACTGTGGGAACTCGTCGCCAAAAAGCAGCCGAAAGATTACACCGACGAAGATTACCAAAGTTACAAGGAAATTCTGATCATGACGGATGCCTTGTACCAGAACAACGACTCCTCGCAGAATAGGGTGAAATCGAGCAGCGGCGAGAAGTACAGGAATCTCATCAAACCGATTTGGAACCAGGTCAAAACAGGCAGCGGCGTCAAACGCTACAACACGTTACAAAAAGAATTCGTTTGGGTGGACGACGTTAGGAAACTCGTGGACCGATTGTTGGTGATAGCCGGCGAAGAGAATGCAGGCAATCGTAATTTCTACAACGAGAAGGTTGGCATCGTGGACATGATCAGCACGAAACTTTCCAACTTCATCGTGAACGACGACAAGGGCATAGGTTACCTGATCAAAATCATCAACACGCTGCCTCCGAAATTTTGGAACGTGGCCGAAGGAAAGGGACTCGTGAACGACATCATCAACAAGTTACCTTTCGAGATGCATCTACCTGGCTACCAGTACTGCGGACCGGGTACCAAACTCGAGAAAAGATTGGAGAGAGGAGACAAGGGTGTGAATCCGTTGGACGCGGCATGCAAAGATCACGACATCGCCTACAACACCACGCAGACGAATCTGGACGCACGTCACGAAGCAGACAAGAAATTGGAACATGCAGCTTTCGAAAGGTTCGTGAGCAGAGACGCATCGTTGGGTGAACGGGTCGCCGCACTGGGTACCACCATCGCCATGAACACAAAACAAAAATTGGGGTGGGGTATATAAATAACATACAGTAAAAAAAAACAACATGGCTTGCATAACTGATTTGCCGCACGAACTACTATCTAAAATATTCAAAAAGGTAGTTAACGGAGATGTTAATAAACTTGTGATCATAGCTAAAACGACGCCGGCATTTCACATGGGATGCGAAATAGTTCTCAAGGACCGTCTTCGGGAGATCAGTGGAATGAGGTGCGGCGATCTCGACACTCTTCTGTCGGCTGCAGGGGAAAAATTGAACGAGAGGTTGGACGAACTGTACGAGGCGAGGCAGGGGAGAAGACGGGGCACCGATGATTGGAGAAAATCTATGCAGGAGACGGAAGAAATCATCACGCACATCATCGCGTTTTCGGAAGCACGAACTTTCTTCCTCTGTTAAAAAAAATATTCGATACAAAAAAAAATCTCGTGAAAAAAATATATACATAAATAACACACATTGTGAAAAATTAAAAATTCTCTAACACCCTGAAATTTCTCTTTGATATGACGAGTGAAAAAATAAGTGACCTCCAAGCATTAAAACAAATGCTAAATTTGTCAGTCGAGTATGTAAAAATTCAGGAATTGGAAGTTGACAAACCTTACACGATAACTTCCGGTTCAATCCTTTCTACCCAGTATGGTCCCAAGGTGCGTCTGTTGCTCAACGGACAATACAGTCTATTTTTACCAGATCGATACGCCAGCATGTTATCCGACGAGAAGCTAGCTATCTTAATCGAGAACAAAACTCGAATCGTGTACAAGGGGACAAAGGAACTTCTTGGTAAGAAAACAAAGCATGTAATAGAATTTGTGTAACGGGGCTACGCGGAGTATATATAAAATAACATCCATTGAAAAAAAAAATCTCAGAACATTTATATATAAATAACATACCGTGAAAATAACACATAGAGCATCAACATGAAGCCCAAGGGTGTCGTGTACCAGATACCATATTCGAATCTAAAAAATCTAGGTGCCCTCGATGGGTTACTCACCAAGAAACAACGCGAGAAGAAACGTTCTTGCTTGTCGAAAGGACATGGAATGAAATTGCTGCTCAGCACACCTCAATTGAGACGCTTGCAGCGTTCGCGGAAACAGCAAAAGATCGGAGGTTTCATATTCAGCATCCCGGCCATCCTGGCAGCATTGGGGGCCGTGGGAAGTTTGGCCGGCGGAAGTGCCGCCATCGCGAAAACCGTCATCGACTCGAAGAAGAACAAGGCCGAGTTGGAAGAACAGAAACGTCACAACCTGGCCATGGAGAAGAAAGGGGGGAAGGGCGTGATGAAAAAGTTTAAAAAAAAGAAACAGCAGCACTCACCAACCGAGACATTGAATCTCTGATCGAACCGTTACGAATCAAACACTTCAGAGGAGTTTTCATGTCCGACTCGTTACCTTCAACCGTCAAAAGAAGAGAATGTGGAGTAGTCAACTTGGACAATCAAGAAAATCCAGGCACGCATTGGATATGTTACCACAAAAACGACAATAACAAAGCATTCGTTTTCGATTCTTTCGGAGGTGTTCCACCTACAAATTTAGTCCATTATCTGAAAACGAACAAAACCTCTATATACTACAACGACGAACGCATTCAAGATTTCGGAGACGTGAACTGCGGTCATCTCTGCCTCTCCGTGCTCGCGTTTCTCTCTAAAATAAATAACCCTACGATCGAAGATTTCCAGAAAGCACTGTGGAACCTGAAACACGATGGGCGTGTTCCATCTCACGAGCGAATCTTCAATCTTGAAACTCACGCTGCACGACGACATCGTCTATCCTAAATCCGTGGCTCTGCGTGCATTCTACAGCATGTACCTCATACCTAACGTCACGCATCACAACAACAAAATTAGTGTCGGAAGCGAACACATCGTTGTCACCCCAGGCCAATACAATCTTTCCACTTTGCAAGCTCAGTTACCCAAAGGCACGTACCTTTCTCAAAATTCGGTCACGCACAGAGTGGAAATCCTATCCGCGACGGAGACCGTGGACCTTGGCACCATGGGAGAACTTTTAGGTTTCGACAACGACACGAAACTCGAAGCTGGCATCAATCACGTAGCAGTCAATATTCCTAAATTTCTAGCCATAGAGACTCTGAACGTACACTGTAACGTGGCGGAAGGCATGATCACGAAATCTTCGGACGAATTGTTAGGAAGTCACAAGCAGACGGGAATCATAGCCACGTTCAAACCAAGTTCCGAGTTCATGGAACCGATCATCTACACGCCCTCTTCGCCGATCTATTTTCCAGTATGTCGCAACCGCATAGACGACATAGAGTTGGTGGTGACGAACGAGAAAGGAGAGGTGGTGGATTTCGCAGGTGCAACGACCACTGCCATCGTGGAGATCAGCGTATAATAAATAACACACATAGTGAGAATGGAGCAAATCGAAAGTTACGAATTGCAATCTTTCCCTCCCAACCGTCGCACGTTCGCCAATCTCAACGAGGCGAACAGGGAGATCGAATACGACGTGGACGTAGGGGACGGGTTCGTTCATCCTCACAGAGCGGACCTCTACCTTCAATTCGACGTGGTGAAGAAAGAAAGCGGAGAAGCCTTTCCGCCCAATGCCAATTTGAAACTCGTGGACAACTTCGTGCCTCACCTGTTCTCGCAGGTGGAGGTGAGGAAACACGGTACCGTCATCGACAGAATCGATTATCCTGGCATCACGTCGACGGCAGTGGGAACGTTGAAATTATCCAAAACGGACGCGGCGTACTATCAAGCGGGAGGATTCGAAGCGGGGACCAAAATATCGACGACAAGTCACACGGTGCTCTTTCCCATGCGCCTGCTGCCCGGTTTCTTCTCGGACTACAAGGAGATCATGTGGAAGGGAGGACTGCGCGTCACCTTTCGAAGAGCGGCCAACGACAACGATGCACTGATGCGATACACCAACTTGAACGCCGACGGCACGCCGATAGCCAACACTTTACCCGAAGCGGCGAAATGCGTCATCCGGAGCATGGAATTGAGAATGCCGATCGTGGAATACGAAACGAACTACGCCCTCAAGTACAAAGCAGAGATCTTGAAAAGTCCTCAGGTGGCGATTCACTTTCACAGTTACCAGTGCGTGCAGAAGGTGGCGTCGGGAAGTCACATGGAATTCGACGTGACGACTCAGTTCAACAAAATACAGTTCGACATGCCAGATTTCGTCGTAGTGCTCTTTCAGACCGGGCGCGATAACAACCAGGAAAAAGATTCCAGCAAATTCGACGACTGCAAAATCAAGAACGTTTATCTCAAAAATGGACGCAACGAAGTGTTCCCGCGCGAGAATTACAACCTCGACATGACCAAAGACGATTACCTCAAACTTTACGAAGCGAGTAGTGGGGTTGGTGGGGGGACCAGCACAAGAAAGGAAGAGTCTTCAAGCAGGTTTGGCTATACTTAAAACTAGGTCAACATAAGCATATGAGTTTTTCGATCAAGTGCGGAACCCCCTCTAATCCAAGATTTTTGTAAAAAATGCCCCCCACTTGGGAATTTTTGAGAAAATAAGAATTCCTCTCAGATTGATACTTACAAAAAGCACTTCTGTGATATTGTTTTGGCTATACCTGAAATTGAGCCCCACACACATACACGCACACACACACACACACACACACACACCATGGTTTGTATGTGTGAAAATTTGGGGAACATGACAAATTTCCGCCTTTTGGGAACTCTCTTATTTTGAGGGTTTTTAAGATTTCTGGACTTCCATGGGATTCAGAAATGACACTAGATGGTGAGAATGAGCTGAAAAAGTTAAATTTTCATCAAAATCAATAACCTGAATTTTCCCCCTATTTCGGGGAACTAACCTGGAACATATGCGCATTTCGGGAAACTCTGAATGTGTGTGAAAATGTTATCCGCCAAACGGGGATATTAAACCTATTTGGGGAACTTTGTGTCATTTGAAGATGCACACAAGTTCCTCACTTCACATAAAGGTCCCCATTAAGATGATGTAAAGCAACGTCGTGCACACAGCAGTCTATGTATGAAATTCGTCCAGAATTTGTATTTTAGGAAGTGAAAATAGTTTTAGGAGTGTATATAAGTAAATTTTATGCCAATGTAGCAAGTCAGTAACAAAGAGAATCGAGTATGAGAGCTGGCACTCAGCCCCTAATGTGGAAATCGTACGTCGCCTCTGGTCCCCAAAATGAAACCCACGAACTAATGCAGCTCTCTACTGTTAACAAGTGAAGGAAGCATTGCGCGTAAGTAACCGTCGATGTTGCTCGCGTCGGTGGAACGCCGAAATTTGTTCTGCTCCGTGCTTGGCGTGGTGTTTGGATGTTTTTTTGGCTGTAAATTTTTTTAGGCGATTAGCAACAATTGAAGTGCAATTAAAAGCACACCACGCCTCGTAGATATAATTTACGAGTTCGTCTGATTTAAGGGAAAAATCGACGACATCTGAAGCTTGGATAAATTCACGTTTCAGAATTCCGAAGGCTCCACAACGTCAGGTATGTACTGTACAATAAATCTTACGAGACATTAAGAAAATGTAGTTAGAAAATTCTTAGTTTTTTAATAAATAATGCCGGGTTCGAACCCCGCTCGGGCTTGGTTGGTTGTAAATGTCCAGGTAAAAATCTGATATACTGGAACCACATTTGATCAAAATTACAGGAGAAATGAAGAGAATGTACTTAGGAAATTGTGCTTCTGTATTATTTTCGAAGTTTCTTGATGTAGAGTGTATTGTGATTAACACGAAAATCTGTAAATTTGTGTTCTTTTTATGCTAATGGAACCTAACCTAACAGGCGTAAGCTAACCATTTAGGCATACCTCAAACCCGTGAATGGTGCATGGGGCTATCGCCAACGGTTTTTTGGGCTAACGGGCTTTTTTTGTAGTGAAAAAACAAAAAGCACACCCCACACAATGTTCAGCGATGCATAATACGTAAGTATAAAATGAAAAACAACCAGAAAATAGCGTTTTTCATGTGGTTCCAGTATATCCGACTTTTAATAATGTCCATTCATCGGTAACAGTTCTGTATATCGGAGACACTTTTCTTCGGCGTGTTCTGGATAAATTTGTTTTGTATGTATGCTAATGGAACCTAACCTAACAGGCCTAACCTAACCTTGTAGGCATACCTCGTATCCGTGAATGGTGCGTGAGGCTACTCATGGATGATCTGTGGGGCTAACGCCAATGGTGATTAAAAAGTGTGTCCGATATACGGAACTGTGACCGAATAAACTAAATCAGTCATTCATGACACCCATGCATGATACTTAGGTACACCCTGTATTTTCACGAAATTTCACACTTTTGACCTACAAAAGTTCAAGGGAGCCAAAAAGAACAGATATCTGGTGATTCGGAGTCCACCATCGAATTTGTGATTTTCCCCCCTATCTAAAGGAGGCCTTTAAGAATACTCTGGTAAAATCCGGTTATACTGGAAATGGATGAAAATCGTTACTTTCTGTTTTTATCACATTCTGACTTACCTAATATGCATTCCTGAATATTATTTAGCGTGTCCTTTTCCTTTTTTCACTAAAATAATTTCCATTTCGGACAATATTGTTCGTTCCTTTTTCGCTTGCATCTCGCACAGTGTGGCAGGCAAATCTTGACTACCGTTGTCTATCATGAGTGGGTATGCAGTGTTTCCAAACTTCCGAACCCAAAAAAAATACTACTTTCGTGTTTGTGAAGTTTTTGTTCCAGGGATCGAAATTATGCTCCACGAACCATTCGCAATAGCCACACAAACCATTGGCGATAGCCCCACAAACCATTCCCGCATAGCCCCATGAACCATTCACACATAGGCCCACGAACCATGCAAGGTTAGGTTAGGGTTGACAAACATAGTTAAAAAAAATATATATGCACATTCACGTACGTTCTCTTACGTTAACATAGTTACAAATATGCATGTTTGGAAACACTGACCAAGGGTTACGTCATCTAATGAACACAATATCTGACTCACGTACTGGAAGTTCATGGAGGGAACAGCTTACATGCACCAGAGAAACTATTCTTTAAAAAAATATCATTTCCAGGCCAAATAAATTCAACGATTGGAAAGAACACTTCCGCGAACTTCATAAAGCCTTCGGAAACTCAGTTCAGTAAGAACTTTCTCCTGTAAATTTGAAGAAAAGCGTTTCCAGTATAACCGAGTTTTACCAATACTTTTAAGATGCCAAGCCCCTTTGGAGGCAAAATTGTCAGTTGGACACCCAAGAAGCTCAGCATGTGAAGCAGGTTTTTCTGCTTCACTGTACCATCATTTGTAACTAAATAAATGTTATATATACATATAAAACTTCCAGGGAAGAAGGAAATATAGTACATCTCTGTATAGTACATACAGGTAGTATGGCCCAAGTTCCTTTTTTTATGGTTATTTTATCATGCTACGAATGCAATTTTTACATGGTTCGATTTCGATTTACGTCTGTTAACACATACTGTGGGGTTTTAGCGATTACTTAAGATTTTGTTCAATATATGCTTTTGTGGTTAGGTTTGGTTCTGTTAGCATTAAAATAAAATTTCTAAATACATTCTATTAAGATTCGATTTACTTCTACATTAATTCCCACTAGTCTACGATGCTTATAGTCGGTTTTCAGTGGAAAATACATTGTCCATGGGAAGCATGATTGCTTGTGTAAGGTAATTTTTAAGTTATTTTTTCAACATAAATATTTTTTTTTCGAAATCCAAACATTGCTCATTTCTGTAACGAAGGTTCCAATTTCGTGAGCCAATGATTACCAAAGTTCTACGATAATTAGTCTTCCTGCTAGGAGAATTTGAAAAAAATCATAAAACAATCTGAACTGTTGCCTGCATGTGATGTTTGTACATGGAACTGTCAATTATGAATAGAATCAAGGCAATTTTAACTTGTGTTTTTGTATTACAGATGTTCCCAGTGATTGAGTGCAGTTGGAAGACCAGTCCTGGAAGTACAAAATGTGAAGAAAGTGATTTCTGCTAAGATTTAGTGACAAGTGTGAAATGTGATAAAAATTTATTTTTACTGCCTCACTGTGGACTAACAGCTCACCAATAATGTCATTAGTATATATTTCAATGTTCCAAAATCTTCTGTTATTGAAATATTTTCATGGTGCATAGTTTACCTCAAGAAAAAAGTAATTGGTGAATGCTTTGATTCTTAAAAAGTTTAGTTGTTCTTGTTGTAATTTGTTCATTTGTGTGCAGGTGTATATAAGTGAGAAAAACTTGTGATACACTGTGAGATATTCCAAATGTAGTGCCTTTTGCCCGTTTTCTTTATGAGATGTAATGCATCTTTATTGAAAAAGGAAAGACGAGAAGACTATATTCGGATCAGTACATGAAAAACAAGGGAGTATGTGTTTTGTGATTAATAGTGACAGTGTTATGAAGAAAATTGCATGGATTCAAGTGAAGTGCTTGTTTTGACAACCATATTTTCATACCTTCATGCAACTTTGGGTATGGATTACATCCTTGATGGTAAGAAACCACATTCAAATTTTAACTCCGCTATATCACTCTTCTGGTTCCACACGTTTTCAGGCAATTCTTGCTTCTTTCTGATTTAATAACCAAAAAACAATGACTGCAATTGAATCATTTTAGTAATCTAGATTGTGAATTAAACCCAGGGTATTTTAGGAAGAAATATATAGTGACAATGCTCTGCATTTGTGTTAGTCCACTAGTAAACTTACTAAAGTATTTCTAGTTCTCACTAGCACATTTGCTTGTGTGCAGGACCCAGTACTTATTGCATTTGGACAGCTACTAGAAATAATGCTCCACTCCAACACTGTGTAGATACAACACATGTTAGTCACTAAAATATGTACTTTAGTATTATACGGACTACCTCATTTCAGACCGTGCATTTAGGAACTTTATTTTAATGCTAAAAGGACCAAACCTGGCCTGCCTGACCTAACCACGAAAGAATAGATTGAACAAAATGTGGTTAGGTTAGGCAGGCCAGGTTTGGTTCTCTTAGCATAAAAATTAAGTCCCTAAATGCACAGTGTGAAATGAGGTAGTCCGTATAATACTAAAGTACCCTAAAATATAAGGGTTTTATACAACCTTAACATTATTTTTTTACAATATTTTTAGCGCTACCTCAGTGTCTGAACACATGAGATAATCTCATAACCAAAGGTTTAAGTTCAAGTCTGGGCCAAGGGTTGTGACAGTCCCTTTTATGTCAGAGAAGTGACCCAGAATTAGAAAAGCTTTTAGTACAGATGTTTCGGCTAACATAGGAATAAGTAATGAATCATTATAATTTTTCTCAACCACCCCCACCTTCAACCGTGCTCAAGAAAGTTTGGGGCCCTATCTCCACACCCCCTATATGCCTTCATGGGAGCACCTTACTTTTTTTTTTTAATATATAGGCTCAATTGTCATACTAATCCCATGTAATAGGGTAAAATGTCATCTCAGTCTTCATTATAAAATTAAATGAAGTTTTATTCCTGGAACTTTTGTTATGTTTACAAAGAGAAACAATTTCACCTATGTAAAAATAATAATTTACATAATTTTTCGTTACATAGTTTTTCATTACATGTCTGTACTGTTATAATTTAGAGACAATAATGAAAAAAATTGAGCATCTGTCTTTGTTTATATTATCCTTTCTTTACTTGCCTATTGTTACTGCCTTTCTCTATAAAATACCTACATTTCAGAGTCTTCAGATATTAGAGGTTGAGTGTTCTGCAGAAGTGTGCCAAATGAAAAGTGCTACTCATTCATGTAGAAATGGCTGTGTGTTCAATTTGTTTACATAGTTCAGTCTCATTTATATATTGTTGAAAATACTTTCTTCTACATGCATAATTGTCTTGCTGGTTATCATTATGGATATCGACTAAATTAAATTTCTTCTTTTTTTTAACAGGTTTCCTTGGGTTAAAAGCCAGGTTAAATTGGAATTGGCTTCCAATGTTTGTATGCCCTCGAAACATTGGAAGCCAACTCCAATTTAACCTGGATGGTAACCCGAGAACACCTGTTTAAATCACGTCACCAGGAAAACTACAACTCCTATTTTCATTTTTTCTTTGTTTAGTGAAGATGTGAACATGCGAGTCATGATGAATGGGATTTATTTTTAATTGAATTGAGTTTAGGTTTTTTTTCCATGGATGATGATTAATGATGCTTTTTGTCCTATCATTGAGTTTAGATCAGTGGTGTATTCATCCATATTATCTGGTCTACCATTGTTAAACAAACTTTTTGTGTACATGTGAAAATTGCGTCAAAATTTGAAGTTGTCGTAATTCAATATTTGTTTTACTTGCATGCCTGCATTGGTGTTTTATTTCTTTCATATCTAATTTATATATATATATATATATATATACAATAATAAAGAATTGTTCCGGTAAACCAGGTAAAATATTACGAATACACACTGGTTTAGAATTGCCTCTTGCTATGTGCCACAGGAAAAAGCATTTTATATTGCCTGGTGAATGGAATATTTAGATCCTATGTGGTTCAAGGAGGTAATGTAAAGCAAAGTTCAATCCTAGGCAGTGCTTTCTTTCTGGTGGTATGCAAACGGTATGCCATACCGGTATCTTTTTACATGCGAAAAACAAAAATAACATCATTTTATTTTAATTTTAGAAGCTTGTGTTTGTGTGTAACTGTATGAATTAAGGATCACATGTGAACATACCTTAATATTCTGTGTAGTTCTTAAGATGAACACAAGAACAATTTTTTTGGAAAGTACTGGTCCTAAATAAGACCAGATGATTCTGTGCCAAAGTTTGGTTTTAAGCCCACATTATGTTCAGATAGGCTAATTTTGAATTTAAAAATGAATCCGAACCACGGCATTAAGCCTCCACCCACAACTTCTCCTGATTACAAGTCAACATCATCAGAGAAGCCCAGATTATCCTTCAGATCACTAATGTAACTACCCAGGGTGCGAAACCATTGAAAACTGGTAGGGGAAGAAAGTTCATCTACAAACCCCCTCCCCCACAAACATATGCATAAATTATATGATACATATTTGTAATGTTATTAAAAGTAAAAATAGTAGTAGATTTGTTAATGATCTCTTGAGAGAGAATGCATTCAATACTCACAACTACACTGATTTGTGTGTGTTTTTTATTATTATTCTTAGTAAAGTATATTTGAAATTAAAATTAATTGTTTATCATTTGTTTGTCATAACAAAAACTCTCCCTGCCTGGAAGGGGATTTTTGAGGCCAAGATTGTTGGTGGGGGGGATTTCACACTATGTAACTACCAAATTTATTCTAGAGAGCGATGAAATTATTCATTTATGGAACTATTTACACATTTTCAGAAAGTAATGTGTCAGTTAAGGGTTTCAATTTTCTTAATGTTTAGTTTTGAATAAATTCTTACTTTAACTGCACAAGTTAATGTGTGCATTGTCATCAGGAAGGTGGATGCCCCTCTCCCCATGCAGAATGTTAAATTTATATTTCACATGTTATTTCATTTAAGCAACAGCAATATATAATAATTTTTATAAGAGCATTACAGGAACACGATAACTTCAAATTGAAGGACTGGTTTTATGGTGTTTACTTTTTTCTCACCCCCTCCCTCCTGGAAAAATCAAAGCTGTGGCTGCATTATCACTGATGTAATATGGTGTTTGTTTCTTGAAACCGCTATGATATGCATATGTTTTTCGTAAAATATTGCTCGCACATGAAGATGCATATACAGAAAGTTGGTGAATGATTGTAAGAATCGCCTTTAGATGGTGCATGCTGAAATATGTAAGTTCCTATCTTTTTTTTTACATGTAATTTTCAGGAAAAATTCTGATTTACGCTTAAATTTCCACACTTATAAAATAGTCTATAAAGAAAAAGTTAGCAGAAACCTGAATTCCTAAATAGAGTACATTTGTTTAAATTGTAATTTTTTTTCCCTTCGAAAGTTTACTATGTTCGTAATAATTTTCAGCAGTGAGGCAGCTTAATTTAGAGTGTCCATATTTCGCCATGTATTTTTCAAATATAGATGTGTGTTGCAACGTAAAAATGGAATAGCACCTACGCAAAGCGTGTTGCTTCCAGCATTGCTATGGTAACCTCAGTAGTTCAGGGGACTTGCATGTTGCGGCAGCATAATCTCTGCTTGTTCCTGATTGGCCAGTCTCGTTTAAATTTTTCATTCCGGATTGGCTGTCTTGTAAGCTGGCTGCTGAAAAGTTTCCATTGTGGGTATAGGAACTTTCTTCTATCTTTATAACCTATTCTCGTTGCTCAGTAAGGTATTGGGGACACGGGTTCATTTCTGAGGTAGGAATCTTTCAAGCCTTGCTCCCTGCATATAGTGATATTGTGGTTAATCCAGTCTCAAATAAATTAAGACTGGTGAGGGGTGCCCCTTAGGAGTAGAGGTGGCCAGAGCATAGAGCTGATAACACCTAAAAATTGCTGCAATCGAGAATATGTGGGGTCTTACCTTCACATACCCTCGAGATGTGCCTACTTGGCACGTCTCAATGTGCACTGGAAACTTCTTTACCTTTTACAGTTAGAGATTAGACACTTCTTTATAATGAACATATTTAGGGTTTGGGATTCCAATCATTTGTTCAAAGAATTTTAATTGGGAAACTGTAAACGTTATTAAGGGTCGTAAAAGTAAATTTAATGTCAATGCAGCTAGTCAGTAAGGTATATGATTGCCATGTGATACATCCTGGTACAATTCTGGTCCAGGTAGGAATTTTTCAAGCCTTGTCCATGCAAAAATGGGCCAAGCTCGACCAATCTCAAATAAATGGCACCTTGGGCCAACCATGAGTAAAAGCTTATTGAGCAGGTGCTGATCACAACCATTCAAATATGACTGATATCGAGAATATATGAGGACCTACCTCCACATCACCCTTAATGGAATAGTGCAATGTTCATGAAGAACACCTTTACTATTACAGCTAAACAATGGATATTTTCAAAATAATAATAATCATGAGTTCTTGGGATGTGTGTATGAGTAAATCCCAGCATTGACTTCATGTTCAAGTCTCTAAGAACAAATAAAATGTAAACAAAGATGAAATTTAATTTATTGATAAACTTAGTAGCCCCTTGACTTATTATTCTAATTTCTCTGTTCAAATATAAAATTACAAATACCCACAAAATAAACTAAGACTACAATTTCAATAATACGGATGTGTATGTGTAGATTTAATCTGCCAAATGGGGAATTTTAACTGATTTGGGGAACCAGTGCCATTTGAAAATGCACACAAGTTCCCCACTTTACACAAGTATCTTATTTGAATATACAGTAGAGCGTCGATTATCCGAAGTAATTGGGGGACATGGGTGTTCGGAAAACTGGTTTGTTCGGATAATCGAACTGTACATGTTTATTTGCCAAAAAGAAGTACTGTACAGTAAATTTATTCATAAAAACAGGCATCTCTTTAAGTATGTATTACAAAGTAACGTACAAAGGCAACTTTAGTAGGAATATATAGTATGTGGTACAGTTTATTAAACAAAAATATGTACATATTACATACACATTTTGCATGAACAATACACACAGTACACAAAATTAACGTTTAAAAAAATCCTTTATTTTGGTCTGTCTAAGCAAGCCTACACGCTTACGAGCAGCTAAGTCACGTACTTTTTTCATTACAGATATCTGAAAGTGAGCGAGTATACAGTTCGGTTAAGCGGTCGTTCGGTTGACCAACGTTCGGATAATCGACGCTCTACTGTATTTAAACATATGTATACACAATAATCAGATTTATGCTACCTGATGAATGATTTGAACATCTGAATTGCCTTTCTTTCCTCAGACTTGTATAATAATTATTGATTTTTGGTTGCTGAATGTCTGTTTCACACTTCCCATGAAGCTCCCCATTTTAAAGTATTACTCAGAACAACAATCAGTTTTGTATTCAGCCATCATTTATTTTTTTTCAGAAACACCCCTTGATTCAAATGTGAATGTTGGTTGTTTGATTTGGTGGTTCAAGTCCACTTTATGCGTAGCCAGCCTAATTGTGACGACCTACAGTTTAAAGTGGGATCTGAACTACTATGTGTCTCCATCGGATATCAAATCTGGGACACCTTGAAATGGAAATTAATGCCAAACATGAACTCAATGCAACATTAATTTTACGAAAAATTAAATATTAAGCTCAAACAAAAAAATCGAGTAACATTACTTACATGAAATTTGGAACTTCGTATTTCCGCATTGCACAATTTAATGGTTAAATCGTATTAATTTCGAAGACCCTCTGTCTTCATTCACTAAGGTTACGTAAGTGATTTTAAACCCTGTTTACCGCATCTATCATGAATTGTGTAACATGTCCCGTACAAATGGTACATATGGAGAAAAACACACTTAAAAGCATATTTGTGTATTCTCTTCACCATTTTTGTGTGGAATTAGTTGATGCAATATATATATATATATATATATATATATATATATATATATATATATATAACAGGTTTCATTGGAAATTAATTAACAGTTGCATACAAAGCTGCGTATTTGCACACAGTAAAAAAATATGTTATAAATGTTGATGTAAACCAATTGGATTTTGTGAATTTCACAAAAAATTTCATGAAAAAAATATACATTATACTTGTATAATCAAGTTGATTTCTTTTTGAATTACAATTTTTCCTTTTGTTATATTGCATGGGTGTCATGTCCAACAAGAGCAATTTCCATTTCAAATATAACTAGATCCTTGAAAAGATGCTAAAATTTGGAAATGTACCAATTTAAGAAATTTGTATCATCTTTGAAATTCCTGTCCACGATTCTGGTTGGTTGGTTGGTTGATTTGGCGATTCAAGTCCACTTTATGCATAGCAAGCCTAATTGCGACTGGACCTACAGTTTAAAGTGGGATCTAAACCTCTATTTGCCTCCATCGGTTTCAAACCTGGGAGACCTCAATTAAAAGGTGACGAGGCTACCACTGCACCATCGGGAGGCCCTTAGGATGCTGGATATTAACGTGTACATGGTGATAAAGTATTTTTGACATATCTCTTTCAGTACTTCTTGATGTTAAATTACCAAGGGTCATTACGAGCAGGTGAATTTTCTGATCAATGGAAATTAAGATAGAGAGAAGGCTTGGGAAGAAGTAAGTTTATGCCATACACTCCACCCTTGGGCCTGCCATAGACACTGAGTGATATAAATTAAGGTATATCCTATCCCATTTAATTTTAATTAATATAAGAACTTTATCTTAATTTATTTTATTTTAAAGATACGACACTACAGGCAAATTCCCATTTAGTGTCTTGAATTTACAAAATGTTTGTTACACAGAATATATCAAAGAATTGATAAGATACCATAATATGAAAATATATGTTAAAGTAATATGAAAAAGAAATTGGAAGTAGCAACCTGACAATTGAAGTTAAATCTTACACAGGATATGACAATAGAAAACATAAAAACAAAACAATAAAAATATATATATGAGCCAAGCATTACATATACATGTCTGAACTGCTGAATAATGTCACCTTTAGTTTTGAAAGTAAGTTTTGATATCCCTTTTGAACTTGCGCATGTTTTGAAAGATGTCCACCTTACCATATGATTTTGCAATTTCATTATACAACTTACACATTCCCCAAGTGGGTGCCGCATTGGCTGACTTTGTTTGAGCTCTTGTTACTTGAAACAACTCTCTTGTGGTCTTACCTTATTATATGGAATATAGAAAGGGGTTTCTGAGAACGGGTTTAGAAGTTTATGTAAAAAATAGCAACATGTATATTTCTTCGATAGCGTAGGGATTGTAAGTGGAAATATTTTTTAGGGTCTCATAAGGAGTATACTCGTGATAAACAGAGTCTGTTTTCATTTTTAGGAATCAAAAGATACATTTGAATTCTGGTGGCCTCGTTTATGTTTTGTTGGGGGGGGGGGGGGCAGGCAATAAACACACATTCCAATTTTGGCCTTACGTAGTAATTATACAGCATTCGGAATGTTTGTCGTAGTTTCCCATTCTAATTATAAACCCAAGGTTTCTGTTTCCTTCTGCCACAATTTGGTCAATGTCTCTTTGGAAACTTATTTTCTTCAAACTGAACACTTAGGTATATCTAGGTGTATTGAGTAACATGCTAAACAGAAACAGTGATATTCATATTTCTATATATGTAAAGCACAAACAATGCCAAAAATAAAAAATGGTGGAGATGTGCACATCTTTACAGATATACAAATTTTGAAAATGCTTGCTTACATTATAATTTATTATATTCTTATGCATAATTCATGTAATCTAATATGTTTGGAATGAAAAATGTGCACAAATGACAAAATCATAAGTTAAAAATGATTCACAAAAACAGCTTTATTAATGGCATTGAAGGTAATTAATCATAAGAGACACAACTACATAAGGTGGACTATGCCTCTAAATGTGGACACTTTCACTGTATATTTTGCTTGCATTTGTATAAATACAGAATAAAATTGTAACACATAACTGTGTGTATGGACATGAAAAATTATGAGCCTCTGTGGCAGAACTGTTAACACACTGTGGTACACACAACGGCATAAGAAACAGCAGGCAAATCATCCATCACCTTTTTCATTTTGTCTGAATTACATAATTCATTATAATGAATTGAAATAAAGGTAAGAGTTCCATACAGTGGAGACACATTAATATTGGATATTTTCTGTTTCGTGTGGTTCATTACCAATTGTGTATTGCGGAACATAGCTGAACGTGCCATTATGCTTTTTACACTAAAACAAGCACTTTTTCTACTAAAGTAAGCCATTTTTCATAGTGCTACTGAACGCAAGTAACATTGTGATATAGCTTGCGCAAATCTTGACTAGCGTGGTCCATCAGTGGGTATGCAGTGTTTCCAACATTCCTAAGTGAAAAACCACTACTTTCGTGTTACTCATGTATTTCTTCCCGGGTTCAAAATTATCACTGATAGTCCCACAAACCATTCACGGATAGCCCCATGAACTATTCACAGATAGCCCCACCAACCATTCATGATAGCCCCACGAACCATGCATGGCAGAGTTAGGTTAGGTTAGACAAACAGCTAAAATTATATGCAATTTCACGTAGGTTATGTTACGTTAACATAGTTACAAATATTCATGGTTGGAAACACTGACCGGGGGTTACATCATCAAAGGAACGCAAAATCTGATTAACGTAGTGGAAGTACATAGAGGCAACAGCTTTTGTGCATTGAAGAGACATTATTATTGAAAAATACATGATTTACCGGCCAAATAAATTGCACGATGGGAGAAAACACTGCAGAAACCCATTTCAGTAAGTAGTTTCTTCTGTAAAAATGAAGAAATATGTGTCCACCGTACGGAACTGTTACCGAAATAAACACCAATAAGCAGAGCGTAATGCCTGATTCGAATCAACATAATTTCTCTCCTTAAAACAACACCAGATGTAGAATTAAAAAGTAATGAAAATATGAATGGACAATTTGCTTACCATTATCTTTACCATTGACTGTACCAGCTGCATTTTGGTCCCACTTTTAATGAATTCATCTTACATCTTCAGTGATGCAATTAACAGAGGTAAAAATAGAACAGAAAAAAGTTTTTTCCCTATTAATGTGTATTTACATGATCTGGATACATTTTGACCAAGGTTCATATTGATGAGTAAAGTATGTTAACATTTCTTGTCAGTAAAAATTGCTTGAAATGATTGACATTATTAAAGGGGCCAAAAATTAGGAGTGTTTTTTCAAATATTATTTGAACTAGTTATCTACTTACATTCAAATACTACACTTGCTTATAGACCATTAATCATCCATAAGTGAGTGTGTGTATGTATATATGTACATTTATTAAAAATCAAAGAAGGCAAAACAGAAAAACCCATCAAACAGTAGAAAAATGAATGTATTTATCTAACTAGTATACAACATTTATTGGAAATTCAGTGTCAGTATTTTTCTCTTAACATTTTTTCTTGGGGTTAAATTCAAACATATATGTAAACAAGAGTATAACATCATTTCTCTTTATTACTCTATTTTGGACAAATGATTATACAGATATTTTTCGCCACGATTCATGTAATTATTCATTACAGCTTAGTATTATAAAATGAAGTACACAATTTCTAGTAGTAATAAACATTAAAAATAGTTAACAAATTTTAGTTTACAGGTAAAATAAAAGAACAGACTATTTCAAGGCACATTCTAAAATATTATGTCAAGCAATTTTTTGAAAAAAATGTTTCAAACAGACTTTAGTTACTTCATGTGCCATATAATGTATTATTCTATGCCTCATCTATAGGTGATATATCAAATATAGGATATATATCTCGCTTGTGTTCTCAGATCTAATGGAGCAAAAAAAAAAAAAAAATGAGTGGAAAAAATCACATCTTGTAATTATATAATTACATCCACTGTTGTTCCTCTTCATTGTTTGTGAAAAAATATGTGAGCTGTTTGCAAAATGTCCCTTTCGTTGTTGCTTGGAGTTGGATCCAGTTTAAGCACAGATCGGTTAATCAGGACTACTCTGGGATCTGTTGCCCTATGTGTCTCCAATATGTATCAAACTGACATTGACTAGAAGGCGATGATGTTACATCTATGCCATTGGGAAGCACATAAAACATACTGTATAAACTATTACATTGCCTTTAAAATGTATTTCCTGCAATGACTAAAATATTTTTTCTGATACTTCAACATTTAGAAAATTATCAACATATTTCTTGAAGTCTTATGAGTACATATTATCATACACAATACAAAAATAGTTTTGGTATTAAAACGTGCACATGCTTTCTTCCAGCAACGAAATAAACACAACTCTTTCGAACATGAATATTTTAAGCATTCCCTTTGATATTAATGACACGGGTAATAATACACCCAATATCAACATTACAGATTCAGCAGTATTCCATTCATTCATGGTTATGAATTCTCATTACCTCAAAAAAAATATTAATGGTATACAAAGTTTCTTCCAAGCTAAACTATCATTAAAAAAGTGATCTATAGATTATACGTACGTTACTGAACCTTTTAAACAAAGACAGATGCAGTTGCTTCAATCTAATAAAATATCAATAAATTTGTATATAAAATTGACCCTTCAAGTGTGTGCACAAACATATATTAAAATTTGCACACACAAGCAGCACTGACAAGTTTGTCAGTCGCTTGTTCTGCAAATCGACTACATCCTCCATCTCCTCTTTAGTGGCAGCTTTCATGTTTCTTATACTTTTATGCATTTTAAGTTAATTTCGAAGTGCAGTCTCAACACTGAACTGAACATGCTATCTCCTGTGCCCCTTACAAAATTTGTAGAATCAGCATAATCAAGTAGAGAAACTAAGTTTGAAGATACGAATATCAAAAATTATGTTTAGTTGAGATTGTTTTTTGTTTCCTGAATTTATGTCTATTATAACAGAATCACTTAGCTCTCATGTTATTTGACAATTATAATGCTTGGACACAAGGATGTCAAAGTAGAGAATGCAGACACATTCAGTGCTTAGACATCTTCTATGATATTTATCCTCTTTTCTCTAGCTAAACTATAGGGGTGAGAAACACATGAAACATTAATGTTTGTGTGTGCGCACGTTGCTGTTACTGTGCTTCCTCTCATATTATTAGAAGATAAAAACATACATTCTTCACAGCATTAACATACGAGCTTATTCTCTATGTGGAGTGAACAAATTACAAACAAAACAAAATACAAATATGTACACACATTAGACAAATACAAAAGCAGAATCTTAACTATCAAAATACCTACCTGCAAACTTTTTACTTTTATTTGAAACTTGTTGATTATGTTAGAAACAATAAAATTTAGATTCATGCTTTCTTTACCTCATTGTAGACAAAGTATTTAACCTGCTTCCAGTTTCTGTTATTCAGTTTGCCATCTGCAATTTCAATACACTTTAAACAATCAGCTTTCCCAGGAACCTTTCTTAGCAATAAAAATTTAGACAAACCGTGCCTTACAGCTTGTTTCTCTTCAGCAGACCAAGTTTTGGCTTGAGTAAAGTTCCTTTTTGGTTTCTTTAATGTTTGACGTCTACTTGTAGAAGGAATGTCTTCAAAAGATTTTTCTTCTATGTTTACTTCCATGTCTGTTGCAGTGATAGTTTCATGAAGTCTGACCATTTGATCATCATCATCACCATCATCAGTGTCCTCTTCAACAGACAAATTGTCAATGTCATTCAGAGACTTCCCATAGTAGTTGTTAAGTGTACCTTTGTCTGCTGCCATAAACAGTTTACTTGTTTTTGCCACTGTTAAAGCAGAGTCTGGAAGACGGTAGAAGTCCTTATGAACATCCAGATCATGCCCCATAAATGATGCAACATTCTGCATTTCACACCTTTTCAAGTTAAGTATTTGTGAAATGGTAGCAATGTGCTTACGGAGTTTGGTTGATGTTATGAACTGTGGATATTGCGCACCACATTCCCTTGCATATTTGTAAAGAATATCACTTCCCCTAAAACAGTCTTCTGAGCCGTATTGTGTCCTTGCAAAAATATATTTATTGGAAGGTGATACTCCAACTACTTCTCTTGTTTCAATAAGCAGTTGAATAGCTTCCTGTATTTCAATGGTAAGTAACACTGGCACCTTCCTTCCTTTTTTGCCTCTCGTATATAAGAGTGTCAGGCTTTTAAGTAAATGCTTTTCACATTCAGACAGCATTTGAAGTATTTCTGCACTGTGTGTTGGGTTTTCTCTTTCACTAAAAGTTTTAACCTCTAATCTTTGAGCCTCACCACTTCTTCTTCGATTGAAAAGTATTATTGAAGCTAGTGTAGACTGACACAAACGCTCCCAGTCCTTCTTATCTGGAGCCTGCTTTAAGGATTCACTAGCACTTGAAATTTCACTGCTCAAATATACCTTTAGTTTTTTTAGGTCTTCGGCTAATGGCAATAATTCAGGTCTGTTCCATCGTCTTCTATCTAATGACTTCAGTGCATGAGAAGCAATTTCATGTGTCCATTCCATGTTACATAGGTCAATAAATTCCTCAGCCTGTAGCCTTGATTGCAAGAGTCTATTTTTCAATGCATTGCTCTTCATTACCATTGCACAGTTCTTAAGTGCATGACCAATTTTTAAGGCAAGGCTAGGTCTTTTATATACATGGGTTACTTCATCATAGCCAGATATTAACCTTGCAGCATTAACAACTGTTGAAAAATTCTCAACTGACAAACAGTCACTTAAACTCACAATACCTTCATCTAGTTCCCTTGCCTGCAGCACCAATCTGCCTAGTTCTCTTAACTTTTGGCTTATGTATGAAGTTAAATGTGACTCGGCACCATGTTTTTGATACAACTTTGAACCATATTCCAAGATTAATTTGTCATTTTTAACAAGAAGTGAAATGGGATCCGTTCTCATTTTTGATAATACTTTCTCCCGTAACCCAACATTATTACTGGTGGAACATAATAAAATTTCTCTTTTAAAATTTCCCTTACTATTTATTGTGGTGCGACTAGAAACTGAACATTTTTTGACATGCCTCCAGATGCTGGATCTTCGGAATAAACCCAAACATTTCTCACAGGGGACATATTTTTTTGGTGATACTGCATTTTTAGTGCGTTTACTTGGTATAATTGTTCCACTTTTGTGTTCATGAACACTTTGGTTGTGATAAAAATTGCCTGCATTTCTGAGCTTCAGAAAAGCTATTCTACGTTCTTTTGACCCTTTTTCCAACAGCATAATTTTAGCTACTTCTGGCTCACCACTGTGCTTTCTTAAGAGATGTTTGCTAAGTTTTGATACCATTTTTAAACAGTATAAACAATAAGCTCTCCTGTCATATTTTCGCTTTTCAGAATCGTTATTTGTTTGTGCAACAGTAATTGTATTTGTAATAGACACATATCTTAAAGCCTTTTGTTTCATCTCTAAAATATTTGATCCATGATCAGAATCGGAACATGATGAACACTGAATGGTCTCGTCAGGTATTTCAACTCCAGTGTCTTCACTAATTTCACTACTTTTCTGTATTAATTCTTCAACTTCTATATCACTAGTAGAAATTTCACTCTCCCTTGGCTGGTAATCAGGGTCAGCATCAGAATCAGTGAGGTCAAAAGATGTGTCGCTTGAAATATCTCGTTTACGTAGAAGAAAGTTGTATCTCTGTGTTAACACAGGTTTTGTGTCAGCATCACTTGAAACTTCCTCATCAGTGTCAGAATAATCAACAAGCTTCATGCACCTCTTTGACTGTGGTATCACAATTGAAATATTCTCTATATGGTGAATACTATTTACATCACAGCCATTTTCAATTGCATCACGCTTACTTTTGTTACTTTCTGGACCAACAACACTAAACAACTCTGTACTTGAATGAGCTAAATACTCCAGTCCATGGTTTGACGCACCGGAAGGAACACAAGATTTGTTATCATTTTCTGTAGCATGCTCTGCGGAAGGTAATCCTTGTAAATTGGGAATTACATTTACATCACAGCAATTTTCAATTGCAACAAGCTTACTTTCATTACCTTCTGGACCAACAACACTAAACAACTCTGTACTTGAATGAGCTAAATACTCCAGTCCATGGTTTGACGAACCGGAAAAAACAGAAGATTTGTTATCATTTTCTGCTGCATGCTCTGCGGAAGGCAATCCTTGTAAATTGAGAACTACATTTACATCATAGTCATTTTCAATTGCAACAAGCTTACTTTCATTATTTTCTGGACCAACAACACTAAGCAACTCGGTACTTGAATGAGCTAAATACTCCAGTCCATGGTTTGACGCACCGGAAGGAACACAAGATTTGTTATCATTTTCTGCTGCATGCTCTGCAGAAGGTAATCCTTGTAAATTGGGAATTGCATTTACATCACAGTCATTTTCAATTGGAACAAGCTTACTTTCATTACTTTCTGGACCAACAACACTAAGCAACTCGGTACTTGAATGAGCTAAATACTCCAGTCCATGGTTTGACGCACCGGAAGGAACACAAGATTTGTTATCATTTTCTGCTGCATGCTCTGCGGAAGGTAATCCTTGTAAATTGGGAATTGCATTTACATCACAGTCATTTTCAATTGGAACAAGCTTACTTTCATTATTTTCTGGACCAACAACACTAAGCAACTCGGTACTTGAATGAGCTAAATACTCCAGTCCATGGTTTGACGCACCGGAAGGAACACAAGATTTGTTATCATTTTCTGCTGCATGCTCTGCGGAAGGTAATCCTTGTAAATTGGGAATTGCATTTACATCACAGTCATTTTCAATTGGAACAAGCTTACTTTCATTACTTTCTGGACCAACAACACTAAGCAACTCGGTACTTGAATGAGCTAAATACTCCAGTCCATGGTTTGACGCACCGGAAGGAACACAAGATTTGTTATCATTTTCTGCTGCATGCTCTGCAGAAGGTAATCCTTGTAAATTGGGAATTGCATTTACATCACAGTCATTTTCAATTGGAACAAGCTTACTTTCATTACTTTCTGGATCAACAACACTAAGCAACTCGGTACTTGAATGAGCTAAATACTCCAGTCCATGGTTTGACGCACCGGAAAAAACAGAAGATTTGTTATCATTTTCTGCTGCATGCTCTGCGGAAGGTAATCCTTGTAAATTGGGAATTGCATTTACATCAGAGTCATTTTCAATTGCAACAAGCTTACTTTCGTTACTTTCTGGACCAACAACACTAAACAACTCTGTACTTGAATGAGCTAATGACTCCAGTCCATCGTTTGATGCACCGGAAGGAACACAAGATTTGTTGTTATTTTGTGCAACATGCTCTGCTTCTAAATTGAAAGTCTTACTTGTATCAGAGCCATTTTGAATTGTCACATTTTCTCTATTACTGCTTTTCTGACTGACTAAGCCTCCAGGGATTTCTTCAATTATTTCTCTCTCAGCTAACAGATCTTCTCGAGCTGGAATGAGTAAAAGGAGAACTAGTGGTGCTTCAGGAATATAACACTCCTACTGGCTATCAATGAAATTGTTAAAACCAGAGACACCTGTTGATACACAACTATTCCCATTAGTATCTGTAAACAATTAATGGAACATATTCCTTGTTTCCCGTAACAGAATTTAACTTAGGAAATTTTATTTGTATTTACCCTTTTATTGATATCAAACTTAAATTTTGTAAATCACTTAATGTTGATTAAAATTATACTTTGGAATCCGTTCTTAGTGATTAAATACAAATTTTCATGCAAGAGGTGTGTATATATATATATTAGGTTGATGTTCATGTGGGTATGTAACAAAATGCATAATTCTGAGCTTTGTATACCTGCTATTTCGTCAGTATGCAGTCACTTCTTTATATTGTTTGAATTGTAGCTTTCAGTTCACTTTATGCACAGATATGCTAATCAGGTTAGACCTACAGTTTTAAAGGGGGCCAATCCACTGTGCAACGGCCTACACCAGGTATCCAACTTGGGACCTCTCGGTTACAAGGCAATGGATTAACCAAAATGCAGGAGGCCCTGCTTTATCTCGTGAGGCAGATTGAATTCTATTGGGCAACTACACCAATAGTTACGTGAGAAATAAGTCATAAAAACCAAATGATATGCACCTCAATATGAAAACCAAAAGCCATCTGTTTTGTGGGGAAATATTGCACTGACATCCATTACATGAAGTTAAAACTTGAGTTACATATTGGTAAAATGGTTATTTTATGCATAACGGTAGACCACTCAATATTTACAAAATCATTTTAGTTAGGGAAGATGTGGGGGGTTAAGACTAAGATGCTATTTCCACCTATTGTCTTTCAGTAAATCAAAAATTTTTTATCTTCAATTTGTTGCTGAGCATTGTCACTAATACAAGATAGTGTATTTAATTATCTGTAAAAAGGTAAAGTGCTCCCCTGTGCTTAGCACCACGCCATGAAGGCATATAGGGGGTGTGAGGGTAACGCCCTACACTTTCTTGATCCGGTCATGAGTGGGGGTGATGTGATCAGCATCACGCCCCTGACCGCCTTTACCCCCCAGGGTTTCCCCCAGGTACCCATGCTATTCGACGCTGGGTGGGTGCTGGGGCCGCTTCCATCGTTAGAAAAGTTCCCGGATTTGAACCGGCCGGGGATCGAACCCGGGACCTTGAGAATGGTAGTCAGACGCGTTACCGACTGAGCCACCGAGGCCATTTAATTATCTGTAGTGTGTAAAAATGTATCTTACTTCTACACTTAGTTGCCATTGTTATTTACAGTTTGAAACTACTTCCGTCTCATAAGTTCTGACAGTTAAAATATTTGAGAACATAAAAATTAGAAATACTAAGCTAACCTCTATTTTTTTCAAATCCCAACATTGATTAAAAGCAAACATGCATAAGGAAAGAAGCTCCTTGAGTCAAAATACTTGAAAACTTTGATGTAACTACTATAAAAGTATTCTCTTTTGTACCATAAGAAACTATGCATGCATACATGTCATTTTGTGTTTGAGATCTCATTACCGAGTATTCTGTACTTGTTTATTTCATTCAATAGAACACATCCCGACATTCAATTAGAATTCCAATATCTGCAAAATTAATGGGCATTTCCACTACCACATGAAAAATATTTTAAATACATTCATTTGACAGATTCTGACACATAAATAAGATGTGCAAAATATCTTGGATATATATATACATATATATATATATTTGTTCTTGAGGAACACGTCTTCAAACATTGCTAAAATTTATGTCCTATGTCACTGAAGTGAAAACATCCTCTCATTACCTGACTTCATCCTTCAGGTAGAGTTTACACATGGAATGACATTACAATACATAACTTTTCCTCCCACTATTTTATTTTCTTTCTTTTTTCATTTTTTTAAAATCTGTACTGCCACTAGTCTCTTCTTAGGCTACACAATAAACTAATGGTGGAAGAGCAGACGACAAATAGATGATGCATCAACATGGCAGATCATGTTTTGATCTAAATGCTGTCTCACAACTTTGGAAGTCTCATTTTTGCCTTAAGCTGAACGCAGAGACATGCAATAACTTCCAAGAGCAATTTTTCATGGCATATTAAATTTGTTGTTCAGGAAAATTCAGTGGAAATGTCCATAATCCAAACACTTTGTTACATCAAAAGATTGTAACTTAGAATTACCATTACCAGGAATTTAAGACAAAAAAATAAAAAAAATAATTTGCCTTTTATGTTACATACTGTGAAAAGCTCTACACATTATTGAAACACAAACACATTTCAATGATACTTACATCCAACCTTTAATACCTCGGCCGCATATTTCCTTCCATCCTTCCACTTTACATTTCTTATGATCCCTACTTCATAATCATCTAATGACTCCCTTTGCAAGTCTATGTGAGCAACATGGTAAATGCTGTCTTCTGTGAATTGGACCAACACCCAATAGTCTGGAAAGAGAAAAGTGACAAAGAAAAAGTAAAACTATTTACCTTGAACCAGTTTTGTTTCAGGAAGTGTATTGCCTTAATATTACCACAAGTTGTAACTAATTAGTAAGTAGTGGGCCTTCTGAGCCGTACTGGTAATGTTGTCACCTTGTTATCAAGGCATCCTTTATTCAATACTGAGAAGAGGCAATTTACACAGTGGTTTGAATCCCACTTCAAACTGTAGGTGACAGGAATGTGTTGCAGCAGAGGTACATCATTTTCATCACCATTTGTAGTCAAGGTTAGTACACAATATGAAAACTGTAATTTTAATAGCCGACTCCAGTGGCTGTCACGGACCCCGTTCACCGGGAAAGACAAGCGCTAACGCCAGGCGGCTTGCAGCCGTCTCTCATAGCGAATGTCAGGGAATGCTCTGTATATATTAGAATACATACAAATTAATTTTACTAATTAATAGCAGCGCAAGTCTTCAAAATTGCAGGTTTTTGCCGTTCATACTTTGGGATCATATATATCCATTATTTGGGTTTTCAACGCACTGGAACCAATTTTATATTATGTAAAACATCAAAATCTGTAGGCAAAACACAACTGTATGTTCAGGTGATTACTAAGCATTGTATCGTGCCAAACCTACTCTGACAGCAGTTGAATTACTTAAAAAAGAAATACAAAAAAAAAAAAAAAATGCAGTGTATCTTATGTAACCCTGAAGTAAACTACAGAAAAATTAAACTGTTACTTACACAAAATAATGGATTATGTCAAATTATTAAACTACTTACTGGTGATTTATGAAACAGAAAACAGGCTCTTATTTTAATGAACTGGGGTACATAAGCAAGGAAATCCCCCTGTCACCTTTTATTTTAGTCCAGCATGTCAAGTTTTTCACATGCTGGGAGTGAAATTTTTAGGCAATTTTAATGTGTTTTTTTTTTCACTTAATATAATTTCTCGTAATCGAGACATTTCATCCAGACTGTTTAACCTACTCACATACAACTTATTTGCTGATTATTCTTGTGTAAAAAATTGGGAAAAATATACAAGGCAATATACGTAGGTCACTTTCTATGCTTTATATGGAAAGCTTGATCTATGTCAAGAATTTGCAAATTCAATACAAATACTTATACATCAGTTTCCACAATTTACCTTTGAGTTTTCTTTATTTCTAAACCTATACAAATTTGATAATGGACAAGTATATTTTACTAAAGCACAGATTTCCACAATTGAAGTCACAATCACACATTCGAACAAGTAACGTCGTCGTTCCAGTGTCAAACACGAATGTGCAAATTTTTACTTTTTCAGCTAGTGTAATTTCTGATTATTCTTATTGATACATTCTAACTTACATAGTCTAATAAACAGTAATATTTCACAGATGACAACATTTATAAATTTCCGGGATATTGAATATTAAAATGCTTTCATCTCAAAAGTAAGATTTAGCACATTCGTGGTTTTGGCATTTAAACAATGATATTTTAAATACAGAGAAACATAACCGGAATTTAATAAAGATACTATTCGACTGAACTAAATATAATAATGCTTACCTTGCACCAGTTTCCTTCGGGATCTTAAATTCAACATTTCTTCCTTTTCTTCACAATCTTCTTTTTACCATTTTGGCAAAACACTACACACGACAGCAGACAAAAGCAATAACTGAGCAAGATTCGATATATAGTTACCTTGAGATTCGACATTCGATATGCATATGAACGGAATGTCTTTCAACACCCAAATGAAACAATTAGCCTGCTGTACTTCCTTTCAGCATAAGTGGCACACTGTGCACCAAAATGTGAATTGATCAACGTACAAACATTGCTTTATCATTTCAATTATCTTAATGCCATTTATTCTTATTTTATTAACATATACAGTTCAGAACTGGTATTCTTAAATAAATATATTGGCGCGTAATGTGCGTGAATTTGGTGTGAAGAGGCAGGCTTGTTGAATATACGTGTGTGTTGGGTCTCTCTTATCGCACAACAGTAGAGCAATTTTGTGTTCTGACGTCAGACGAGGGATGGCTATGTTGTTAGGTTAGATCAATTAGATTTGGTTCTATTAGTTTAAATACACTAAAAAATATTCTTTATGCTAAGATAACCAAACATAGCTAGCTTAACCTAACAACCTAGGTATTTGGCTTAACAATAACAGAATTCTAAGGTTACGTCATAACCCAAGGATGCTCTACTGTTGTGCGACAAGGGAAACAAACCCGGATGTATGTGTATGTGGATATAATCTGCCAAACGGGGACATTGTAATTTAGAAATGCACACAAGTTCCCCACTTAACATGAAGATTACGTTTGAGTGAATTTAAGTCAGTGTACACACACACAACAATAATCGAATTTATGCGGAGTATCACATGAATGATTTGAGCATTTGAATTGCATCATTTCCTCTGAATTAAAAACCAAGCAGCAGGCACAAATCCAGGAATGTGTGATTTAAACTGCTAAATGAGGATTTTTATTGTAACGAGTGAATTCTGGTTGTTCAACGTCAGTTTCATGGGCCCATTTTAAGGTCTTACTCGGGAACGCGGAAATTAGTGAAATGAAATATAACTGCCGAATAAAAACCCATTTTATTTTATTTAACGAGAATTAAGTATTAAGCTGAATTAAAAAAAAAATGGATAATTATAATCTGTCCAATGCAAGTGCCAAATATGAAAAGATTGGCTGATTGATTTTCTTTATTTTTCTTCGCTTCTTGTGCCTTTTGGCTAATTTCCGAAAATGGGAATGGGTTATGATATGATGAAATTGATGAGTGGATACTTACAAACATCCATGTCCAGACAGGATTCGAATCCGGGACCCTAGATACTCAGTGGCGGCGATTGGGTCCAAAACTAGAGGAGGCATAGCTTCAAAACTGGGGGATGGAGGCACTTTCTTTCTCTCTAGATAAGGTTTATCATAGTGCGGGGGCAATAGTCGCAAAAAGTACGGGGAAGGAAACTGCCCCCCTAATCGTCGTCACTGCTTGAAAAGATGCTAAAATTTGGAAGTGGCTATCAAAATTAAAAATTAGTCCCTTTTCTAAAATTCCTGCACACCGTACCTGATAGTAATGTGCACATTGTTATACACTTCTCGATAATATATATATATATATATATATATATATATATATATATATATATATATATATATATAATACGTTGATACCCAGGGGCGGTACTAGGGAATTTTCTACCGCACCTCCATCAGCACTCCCTTTTCAAAAATTATTTTCAACCTAATGAAATGTTATGCTACTGAAACTTTGAGTTTACAATGTTAGGTATTGCATTAATACCTCAATTACGTATGGTATTTAACAGGCGGAAAGAAGAATCCTGTAGTGGTCGCGATCTATGCAAATATCAGCGGCTGTTGTCTCTCATCACCATAGTTTTTAAGAATTTTATTTTTACTTTTGTTTATTCCTGCGGCGTTTTCGATAACTGCCTACAGCTCAGAATGAGTTGATTCACGTTTTAATCTTTTTAGCGTGTTTTTGATAAAAGAGTTTTATTTTCAGCCTACTTATTCTTCCTCTACTCTCAAAATCACACTGCAGCAACAAAACATTTTTGTTGCTTCAGTAAATCACCAGTTTATACCAGGGAAATTAACGGGAGTTGTATCGAGCGTGTTTATTATTTTTCGTTATCGTTAATGCACACTTCTATGTAAGACAAGATAAAATTTATTTCATCCATGAATCACTTATTTGCGTATACAGGCAGTGATATCGGACATGTCAGTTTGTTGGATCAACATACAAGTAAATGTCGGTCACTTTCTTAACATGCTATTCTGAGGATTCATGATCCTTGTCAAGTATTTACTACATATTCCATTTTTTTAAAATAAAGAACCTGATATCTCACAATGACCATTGTCCAAATTTGATGATACCAGTCACATTTTTTATTTGTATTTTTGTTATATAGCTTTGCCTCGCTGCATCTGTATGCTAATTGTGTCAATAAGGATGAATTATGATAGATAAAATTGGTAAATTGACGCTCGTAAAGACACGACCCCGAACCTTACACTACCAGTAGCTACATTGGGCTATATTGTATATCATTCACTAACACGCATTTTCCTTTAATTTAATAACAATTTATGGAACTCAGTTTCATTAAAAATACGTACAATTTAACCTGTTGTTTCATTCATTTTGAGAAGTTTTCAATTTTCATAATGGACAAATATGTTACGAAAGCACAAACGTAGACATAAATATTATCATATGTAGACGGCAATGTTTTAATAAATAAGGTGAGTAGTCACAATCACATATTCTAATACAGAGAATGTAATATGCTTAAAGACTCTATGCGATTTAGATTTAAAATTTCGCCTTTTATGTTAGCATTTTCATCTTCTCAATTTCTGTGTAAAACGCATTAAAATCTGTGTTTCCAGATGACAGTTCGACTCAGTACAATTGATTCAATATACTGCAACACTCTGCGTAACAACAGTTGTTTTCATTCAATATAATGGGTATGTACGGAATGCCTTTGGACACCACGGTTCTGAACTGGCGGGTAATGTGCGTGCCTTTGTTGTTGTGCAAAGAGAAAGAGAGGGGCGCGTGCAGTATTGTTAACATCACGTGACGGAAAACAGCTGAGCGGCTGGCGCGGGAAGAGCTTTCGTCTCTCGCTCTGTTCGTACACACATTCGTACACACAAATGGCATTTGTGCTGCCACCTGGAATGCATTTCTGGAACTAATTCACACACCGTTGGACACACTATTTTTGATGAATTTACGACATTCGGGGTAGTTCTCAGAGTGAGCTGAAAATTGAACCAGAGCATTATTTCATCATTTTCTAACGATTTTTGGGTCAAATCCTTCCGGGGACCTGAGGTAAGTTCCTCAGTGTGAATTTGGTTCCCCGAATTGTGAGTGTGTAGTTTAACTTTGTTCCCCGAAATCGGAAATCTGCCAACGCACACACACACACACACACACACACACACACACACACACACACACACACACACACACACACACACACACACACACACACACACACACACACACACATATATTTCTGGAGGTCAAAGCGGACGGTCACACGCCACAAGTAAACACATGAAAATCGCTTCGTGAAAACTCTGTGGTTAGTTTGAATTAAGGACAGAGATAACGATTGTTTCCCTCTTACTTCAATTACTTCCCAAAAAATAAGGTGGGGATTCCAACAAATGGAAGATTATTTAGTTTTTAATGGGCCATAGTGTTCTTTATGAGTGGCTCCAAGGGCGTGGGTCATGGGCGTCGCCAAAAATTTTTGAAAAGGGGTCGGGCAAATGATAAAAGTTAAATAGTAGAAAAATAATAAATATTATTACCATCGTTATAACTATTATTATTCAATAATAAATATTGTGAACTAACAAAAATAAATTGTATTCGAAATAATAATAATAATTATTATTATTATATAAATTGGGAGAGACTATCTATCCACCAAACGAGTGAATAACGGAACAACTATTTTCCATTATTTCTTTTACAATTTATGCAGTTAGTATCTGAAATGCATTTGGATATTAACTTTTGCACGTCTCACTCAAGAAAATGCTTTAAATGTTAGGGGAAATTGTTTTCCATAAAGTTTGTTGTGTGACCTTTCATCTACAACTGTAATTATTAGAATTTTGAAAATTGTGGAACCATTTGTTTTTTGGATGAAATGGTAGAATATAACCATGTTGCTTTATTTTTCACTCAATGTTTTCGATCCAATGCATTTTTACTTTGATTATTCTGTTCGAATACTAACTAAATGAACTTTATTTCTGTTCTTAACAATAAGAGTAACAAACTTACGGCTTTCTTGTATCTTTAAATGAACGATGTCAATTTCCAGGAGATTCCACCGACACGTTCGACCCCACCCCCCTCCCGACGCCCATGGTGTGAGTCCAGAGGATCCGGACCTCCTCCCCCCAATTCCATTCTTATTTTTGAAAATACTGTGGTAGATTCAGCATAATTTCCGATGAAATACTTGATGTGGCAGGTACAGAAAAAAATTCTCTCTGTGTGCATGGGTTTGTGGATTCTAAAAATAACACCCACTAAAAGTTTTCAAGTTTTAC